>NC_090451.1:81629426-83080259 GCF_031143425.1 Pleurodeles waltl
CATGGAGTTTTTGTCTTGAATTGTGGTTTTGCTAAAAAAAAAAAAACACAACCTTCGGAAGAGTCATCAGCCTAAATCTGTTGTTCTATTTTTTGTGGACAAAGGTTCCCAATAATTGCTGTGTAATTTTCCTGCCAGACAACCACAAAAGGTCTGCTTACTAATCTCCTTAAGGCTTCTGTAAAATTTCTGGTGACTTGTGTGTCAGCATGGACAGGGCTCTGGGTGGGACAACATCCCCGGAAATTTTCTAACTTGTGTTGCTCTCTGTTCTTCTCTAGAGTGAAAGGTATCAAACTGTAGTTACTCTTTGCGCACAGTTCCTGTACAAAGAGGGAAACTTTTGTTTCCAACCTCAGTCCTTTGCTCCTTCTGATCAAAGCCCGAAAGCAGGGTGTGTTCTCGTTAAGAATCCTTGGCTGGGTGCACAGTGTTCTCAACTGTGTCTTGCAGAAATATAGGTGATCTAGAACTGCGACCGCCTTTAGAAAAATGCTAAACAAGATTTGTTGCTGTCCTGTTTGGGGTGGGGTGGGGTGGGGGAGGTCACACTCCTTAAAAACAGCAGGTCAGATGTAAACATGTCTCCTTTAGTTCTGCTAGACATGAGAGCACCCAAGAGCTGCTCTGCCCTATGGCTTTCGTCACGGTCACCGGGTGCGCTGTGTAAGGAGTTAGGGCGCATTGCCACCGACTTGTACCCTGAGAGTTCTGTCACAGGCTACCCGTGATCGGCTAGCTACAGCTGTTTGTTTGTGGAAACATCTACCTGGGGCCATCAGCTATTGCAGCCTCTGTTATTTGCTTACCTTATTAATTCCAACCAGTCTCGCTGCCCGGAAGCCATTGGCGGAGTTCAACAATGAGCGGATTAGGAATAGGTGGTTACATGTGGTTAATCCTTTATTGTACCTTCATACAAATGTGGAAAAAGTGCTTACTTTTTGTGTATCTCTTTTATAGTTTCTAAAAAGTGCTTTTGTTTTCTCCCACAGCTTTGAGAGCATGCAGAGACTCTGCGACAAGTACAATCGTGCCATCGACAGCATTCACCAGCTGGTAAGACATTTCTTCCACGTGCCACGTTTCTGTTACTTGGACAACTTCAAGGGCTTCAGCGTCTGTGCAATGACATTTTGTAATGAAGCAAGTAATATAAACCGAACCCTCATCACTGGATGAAGGTCTCCCATGTTTTTTTTGATTGTTTAATTATTAATTCTTTGAATTTAGTGCTTAAGATTCAATTGACTCTGGGTTTAGGGTGCTCCAAGGATAAGCTGATCATGCTTCCTCTTGGAGACCCTCTTATTGTATCACTTGATCAACTAGATTCAAAGTGTTCAGGCCTGACCGAATTCAAGGGAGTTGAACATCTCATATTATGAGTGTGAAAGTTCATTGCCATTGTGAAATAATGCGGAGCCCCTTTTTATGGTCTGGCACGACAGCGCTGATGTCGCCAGACAAATATGTGAAAATCACCAAGAGAGGAGCTTTGGTTTCGTTTTGGGAGTCCTGGCTACATATCTTGATTGGGAAGAGGTTGTGTGCTTCCACAAAGAAGTGTTTGCCCTTCACACAGCTGTGATCACTTTGTTTATCCACTGCCAGATCATGAACTTGCAGGGGCGCACACCTGACATTGTAATGCTATTGAAGGGTCTGAACTAATCAAATACCTTATGGTGTTTACTCTGACTGCAGCACAGATGGGAGGAGGACAGTGTAGGAGGCTGGCCTGGCTTGTAGTGGGTACCAAGGGGTACTTACACTCTGTACCAGGTCCAGTTATCCCTTATTAGAGTAGAAGAGGTGTTTCTAGCAGCTTAGGCTGATAGAGGGTAGCTATAGCAGAGCAGCTTAGGCTGAACTAGGAGACGAGTGAAGCTCCTACAGTACCACTAGTGTCATATGCACAATATCATAAGAAAACACAATACACAGATATACTAAAAATAAAGGTACTTTATTTTTATGACAATATGCCAAAAGTATCTCAGTGAGTACCCTCGGTATGAGGATGCCAAATATACACAAGATATATGTACACAATACCAAAAATATGCAGTAATAGCAAAAGGAAGTAATGCAAGCAATGTAAAGTTACAGTAGATTGCAATAGGAGCACATAGGTATAGGGGCAACACAAACCATATACTCCAAAAGTGGAATGCGAACCACGAATGGACCCCAAACCTATGTGAGCTTGTAGAGGGTCGCTGGGACTGTAAGAAAACAGTGAGGGTTAGAAAAATAGCCCACCCCAAGATCCTGAAAAGTAGGTGTAAAGTGCACCTATATTCCCCAGAGAGTACAGAAGTCGTGATAGGGGAATTCTGCAAGGAAGACCAACACCAGCAATGCAACCAAAGTGGATTTCCAGATAGTAACTGTGGAACAAGGGGACCAAGTCCAAGAGTCGCGACAAAGTCGAGATTGGGCAGATGCCCAGGAAATTCCAGCTGAGGGTGCAAAGAAGCTGCCACCAGCTGGTAGAAGCTGTGGATTCTGCAAGAAGGAAGAGGGCTAGAAACTACCCCTTTGGAGGATGGATGTCCCACGTCGTGAAGAAGCTTGCAGAGGTGTTCCCACGCAGAAAGACCGCAAACAAGCCTTGCTAGCTGCAAGGGTCGCGGTTAGGGTTTTTGGATGCTGCTGTGGCCCAGGAGGGACCAGGATGTCGCCACTTGGATGAGGAGCCCAGCAAGTCAGGGAGCCCTCACAGAAGCAGGCAGCACCCGCAGAAGTACCGGAACAGGCACTTGGAAGAGGAGTGAACTGGAGCTCACCCGAAGACACAAAAGGGAGTCCCACAACGCCGGAGGACAACTCAGGAGGTTGTGCACTGCAGGTTAGAGTTCCGGGGACCCAGGCTTGGCTGTGCACGAAGGAAATCCTGGAAGAGTGCACAGGAGCCGGAGCAGCTGCAAATCACGCAGTACCCAGCAATGCAGTCTAGCGTGGGGAGGCAAGGACTTACCTCCACCAAACTTGGACTGAAGAGTCACTGGACTGTGGGAGTCACTTGGACAGAGTTGCTGAGTTCCAGGGACCACGCTCGTCGTGCTGAGAGGGGACCCAGAGGACCGGTGATGCAGTCTTTTGTTGCCTGCGGTTGCAGGGGGAAGATTCCGTCGACCCACAGGAGATTTCTTCAGAGCTCCTGGTGCAAGAAGGAGGCAGGCTACCCCCAGAGCATGCACCACCAGGAAACCGGCGAGAAAACGGCAGGATCAGCGATACAAGGTTGCAGTAGTCGCCTTTGCTACTTTGTTGCGGTTTTGCAGGCATCCTGAGCAGTCAGCGGTCGATCCTTTGGCAGAAGGTGAAGAGAGAGATGCAGAGGAACTCTGATGAGCTCTTGCATTCGTTATCTAAAGAATTCCCCAAAGCAGAGACCCTAAATAGCCAGAAAAAGAGGTTTGGCTACCTAGGAAGGAGGATAGGCTAGTAACACAGGTAAGAGCCTATCAGAAGGAGTCTCTGACGTCACCTGCTGGCACTGGCCACTCAGAGCAGTCAAGTGTGCCAGCAGCACCTCTGTTTCCAAGATGGCAGAGGTCTGGAGCACACTGGAGGAGCTCTGGGCACCTCCCCTGGGAGGTGCAGGTCAGGGGAGTGGTCACTCCCCTTTCCTTTGTCCAGTTTCGCGCCAGAGCAGGGCTGGGGGATCCCTGAACCGGTGTAGACTAGCTTATGCAGAGATGGGCACCATCTGTGCCCATCAAAGCATTTCCAGAGGCTGGGGGAGGCTACTCCTCCCCAGCCCTGACACCTTTTTCCAAAGGGAGAGGGTGTAACACCCTCTCTCTGAGGAAGTCCTTTGTTCTGCCTTCCTGGGCCAGGCCTGGCTGGACCCCAGGAGGGCAGAAACCTGTCTGAGGGGTTGGCAGCAGCTGCAGTGAAACCCCGGGAAAGGCAGTTTGGCAGTACCCGGGTATGTGCTAGAGACTCGGGGGATCATGGAATTGTCTTGCCAATGCCACAATGGCATTGGGGTGACAATTCCATGATCTTAGACATGTTACATGGCCATGTTTGGAGTTACCATTGTGACGCTATACATAGGTAGTGACCTATGTATAGTGCACGCGTGTTATGGTGTCCCCGCACTCACAAAGTCCGGGGAATTTGCCCTGAACGATGTGGGGGCACCTTGGCTAGTGCCAGGGTGCCCACACACAAAGTAACTTAGCACCCCACCTTCACCAGGTGAAGGTTAGACATATAGGTGACCTTTAAGTTACTTCAGTGCAGTGGTAAATGGCTGTGAAATAACGTGGACGTTATTTCACTCAGGCTGCAGTGGCAGGCCTGTGTAAGAATTGTCAGAGCTCCCTATGGGTGGCAAAAGAAATGCTGTAGCCCATAGGGATCTCCTGGAACCCCAATACTCTGGGTACCTCAGTACTATATACTAGGGAATTATAAGGGTGTTCCAGTATGCCAATGTGAATTGGTGAAATTGGTCACTAGCCTGTTAGTGACAATTTAGAAAGCAGAGAGAGCATAACCACTGAGGTTCTGGTTAGCAGAGCCTCAGTGAGACAGTTAGGCATGACACAGGGAACACATACATATAGGTCACAAACTTATGAGCACTGGGGTCCTGGCTAGCAGGGTCCCAGTGACACATAACAAACATACTGAAAACATAGGGCCTTCACTATGAGCACTGGGCCCTGGCTAGCAGGATCCCGGTGAGACAGTGAAAACACCCTGACATATACTCACAAACAGGCCAAAAGTGGGGGTAACAAGGCTAGAAAGAGACTACTTTCTCACAGACAGTCATTAACCATCATGGGTTTTTAGTTGTGGCTTAATCCACCTGACCCTTTGAACCTACACAAGTATTCTACAGTTCTTTGCTTCAACACAAATACATTTTCATTTCCATGCTCTCTTCTTGTAAGACTTCACATTACCAAACAACATTCCTTTCAATCCAGACCTTTTGGCGTTGCCAGTGCTTTTGTTATGGAGTCAAGAGACAAGGCCACAGCTGGTAAGGGTTTCCATCTTTTGAACTCTCCACTCTTCTCCTGGTCATACATCAAGCTCCAGTGGGAATTCTAACGCCACAGTTGCATTTGGTTACATCATTGTTCCCGGCAATTTGAAATCCACCTGGGATGGTGCTGCTGATGACAGCACTTCATACTGTTGTACCATCCGGCACATGAATGCTAAATAACTCCTAGTGTGTGGTCTTTTCCTGGTTTAGTGATTTGGGGTCAAAATCCTCTTTTTCAAGCTGCTTTTTGAAATTCATGGTATCATTTCATATTCTTATTTTAGGTGTGCTTAATTAGGAATTATTCTCTGTGGGATGCTATTGTGTATTGTCGCAAATGGAGGAACCGACAGAGTGCACAATACCTCCAATGGTTTTAGTTTCCATTTTGGGAGGTTCATGGTAGCTGTTCTTTAGGACTCTCTTCAAGGACTCAAAGCGGTTGCTGGACGGCTGGATTTTTGGCCTCAGCCAGAAAAGCGTGAATTACATTGTTTAGGAGGCCTTCCCCTGAATATTATGTATTGGTATGTTCTTGTCGCAGTGTGAGAAACCTTTGCTTCCCGACAGCCTGACTGCTATAATACCCACAGTCTGTGTAAATTGGCTCAGTTCGGGATTCAAAACCAGATTTTGTCAGATGTCCAGACCTTTTGCTGGCTTAGCGTGGGTAGTGCTGGTGTGATGGGCAGCCTGCTTTCCCTTGTTGAATTAATCCAAAAATGTAGATCTTTCAAAGTTTGCCTTCGGCAGGTGCGTGGCCTTATTCCAGCTAGTGGATTTCTCTGCTGCAGCTTTCTTATTTCGAACACACTATTTAAAACCCCTGTGTAAGGAAATGCCTCCTTGGCATGGTTACCCCCTGCCTTTGCTGATGCCAAGTTATGATTTGAAAGTGTGCGGAGGCCTGCTAACCAGGCCTCGGCACCAGTGTTCTTTCCATAATACTGTACCTTTGTCTCCACAATTGGCACAACCCTGGCACCCAGGTAACTCCCTTGTGACTGGTACCCCTGGTACCAAGGGCCCTGATGCCATGGAAGGTCTCTAAGGGCTGCAGCATGTCTTATGCCACCCTAGGGACCCCTCACTCAGCACAGACACACTGCTTGCCAGCTTGTGTGTGATGGTGGGGAGAAAATGACTAAGTCGACATGGCACTCCCCTCAGAGTGCCATGCCATCCTCATACTGCATATGGCATAGATAAGTCACCCTTCTAGCAGGCCTTACAGCCCTACGGCAGGGTGCACTATACCACAGGTGAGGGCATAGGTGCATGAGCACTATGCCCCTACCGTGTCTAAGCGAAACCTTAGACATTGTAAGTGTAGGGTAGCCATAAGAGTATATGGTCTGGGAGTCTGTCAAACACGAACTCCACAGCACCATAATGGCTACACTGAAAACTGTGAAGTTTGGTATCAAACGTCTCAGCACAATAAATGCACACTGATGCCAGTGTACATTTTATTGTCAAATACACCCAGAGGGCATCTTAGAGATGCCCCCTGAAAACATACCCGACTTCCAGTGTGGGCTGACTAGTTTTTGCCAGCCTGCCACACACCAGACATGTTGCTGGCCACATGGGGAGAGTGCCTTTGTCACTCTGTGGCCAGTAACAAAGCTTGTACTGGGTTCGAGGTGCTTCACACCTCCCCCTGCAGAAACTGTAACACCTGGTGGTGAGCCTCAAAGGCTCACCCCCTTTGTTACAGCTCCACAGGGCATCCCAGCTAGTGGAGATGCCCGCCCCTCCGGCCACTGCCCCCACTTTTGGCAGCAAGGCTGGAAGGGATAATGAGAAAAACAAGGAGTCGTCACTGGCCAGTCAGGACAACCCTTAAGGTGTCCTGAGCTGAGGTGACTCTGACTTTTAGAAATCCTCCATCTTGCAGATGGAGGATTTCCCCCAATAGGATTAGGGATGTGCCCCCCTCCCCACAGGGAGGAGGCACAAAGAGGGTGTAGCCACCCTCGGGGCTAGTAGCCATTGGCTACTATCCTCCTAGACCTAAACACACCCCTAAATTGAGTATTTAGGGGCTCCCAGAACCGAGGAAAGATAGATTCCTGCAACCTGAAGATGAAAAAGGACTGCTGACCTGAAGCCCTGCAGAGAAGACAGAGACACCAACTGCTTTGGCCCCAGCCCTACAGGCCTGTCTCCCCACTTCAAGAAAAACTGCAACAGCGATGCATCTCCCAGGGTCCAGCGATCTCTGAAGCCTCAGCGGACTACCCTGCATCTAAAAGGACCAAGAAACTCCCGAGGACAGCGGCCCTGTTCCACAAAACTGTAACATTGCAACAAAGAAGCAACTTTTAAAGACCACACGTTTCCCGCCGGAAGCGTGAGACTTTCCACTCTGCACCCGACACCCCCAGCTCGACCTGCGGAAAACTAACTCTACAGGGAGGACTCCCCGGCGACTGCGAGCCCGTAAGTAGCCAGAGTTGACCCCCCTGAGCCCCCACAGTGATGCCTGCAGAGGGAATCCAGAGGCTCCCCCTGACCGCGACTGCCTGTTTCAAGGAACCCGACGCCTGGAAAACACACTGCACCTGCAGCCCCCAGGACCTGAAGGAACCAGACTCCAGTGCAGGAGCGACCCCCAGGCGACCCTCTTCCTAGCCCAGGTGGTGGCTACCCCGAGGAGCCCCCCCTCCCTGTGCCTGCCTGCATCGCTGAAGAGACCCCCGGGTCTCCCCATTGAAACTTATTGAAAACCCGACACCTGTTTGCACTCTGCACCCGGCCGCCCCTGTGCCGCTGAGGGTGTACTTTCTGTGCCTGCTTGTGTCCCCCCCCCACCCCCCCCTCCCCCGTGCCCTACAAAACCCCCCTGGTCTGCCCTCCAAAGTTGCGGGTACTTACCTGCTGGCAGACTGGAACCGGGACACCCCTATTTCCATTGAAGCCTATGTGTTTTGGGCACCACTTTGACCTCTGCACCTGACCGGCCCTGAGCTGCTGGTGTGGTAACTTTGGGGTTGCCTTGAACCCCCAACGATGGGCTACCTTGGACCCAACTTTGAACCCTGTAAGTTTTTTACTTACCTGTGAACTTAACATTTACTTACCTCCCCCAGGAAATGTTGATTTTTGCACAGTGTCCACTTTTAAAATAGCTTATTGCCATTTTTGCCAAAACTGTACATGCTATTGTGATTATTCAAAGTTCCTAAGATACCTGAGTGAAATACCTTTCATTTAAAGTATTGTTTGTAAATCTTGAACCTGTGGTTCTTAAAATAAACTAAGAAAATATATTTTTCTATATAAAAACCTATTGGCTTGGAATTGCCTTTGAGTGTGTGTTCCTCATTGCTTGGTTGTGTACAACAAATGCTTAACACTACCCTCTAATAAGCCTACTGCTCGACCACACTACCACAAAATAGAGCATTAGAATTATCTCTTTTTGCCACTATCTTACCTCTAAGGGGAACCCTTGGACTCTGTGCACACTATTTCTTACTTTGAAATAGTATATACAGAGCCAACTTCCTACACCCTGTCCATAAAAAACACTTTATGAATGACAGAAGTTATGTCATTGTCTACAGTGTTGTCATGCCTTAAGCTCACTTCACTGTTAATGGCTGTTCATGTTTGTGATGAGTCAGTTTTTGCCTGCTGGGCCTTTACACTGGTGCTTGCTGCTACCCGTCGTCCAGGGCATTTGATTTGTGGTGTTACTAGACTATAGGGCGGCTGTGGAGAAGGACCAGTCCACACCTGACGATCTTGGGAAGTCTTGCTGCGTGGGAGGGTGATTGTGGCTTTCAGGGAGATCCGTTTTGCCAGTGTTGGCCAGTTGCTGCCCTCAGCACTCACGGACGCAGTAACAGTGTCCACGGACAATGATTGTATAGAAAATATGCTTGCCTCGCTATTTCAGCTCAGTCCCCTCTGTGTTCTTCCTGAGTCTTGTTGCCCACCCAGGCAGTTTGTTCCCCACTTGGGCGGTTGTTCTAGAGCTGTGCTTAGTTAGTCACTGTTGCACAAGTGTTGGCATGCGCAGTGGAATGGGGTTTTCATCCATTGCTTTTTTTCCTATAGTGGAAAGGCACAACACACCCCATGAAGCTGAACACTCGCCCCTCCAACGGGCTCCTTCGCCACATCCTCCAGCAGGTCTATAACCACTCTGTGACCGACCCCGAAAAACTGAACAACTATGAGCCCTTCTCCCCCGAAGTGTACGGTGAGACCTCCTTCGACCTGGTGACCCAAATGATCGAAGAAATTAAGATGACGGAGGATGACTTGTTCGTGGACCTGGGGAGTGGTAAGTATCTCATCTGTCCTAGGACTGTAGAAAGGAGGGGGACAGGAGCACTGGAAGATAGCTTTTAACTTTGCATTTCGTGTAGCTGCTCTTTACGTGACTGAATTCGCCTTGCTATGCTTTATTCCCATTCTTGAAATGTGCTTCCCTCCTTTGGCTCTTGTGGCCTGTTCAGTGGTAAGTTAATTCGTAAATTAAAGGGAAAGGTAGGAGGTGGGTGTAGATGAGAAACTACTACTATATTAAGTTTGAAAATAAAAGTGGTGCACAAAAAAGGTGAAATATGCATTCATTGCCAGAATTTTCCTGCAGAAAGGACTTTTGTCAGAAATTTGACCTGGTTCTCGGGTAGTGTTTTTCCAAGATCAAAAAATGGAAAGTTTGAGAAGAATAGTGAACTGCACGCACCTTTTCAGACCAAGTTTCAGTTTGACAAGGTCCTACACAGAAGTGTATGAAAATGTTTTCCACTTCCTGGTCCGTTTCGTCTACCAGCCCATTTCCTTTCCGAGAGTTCACTGATGTGCTTGAAACGGTGGGCATCTCAAACAGTTAACAAAGGATCTCACCTGTGGCCTCTGTGCTATTAATTCCCCATGCCCCAGAGATATTTCTTTCTTACATACAAACCATCTCCTATGTTTTTGCTCTTTGATATGTGGAGATAGTCACATTGTGACCCATGGAGCTCATTCTGGAACATCAGCAAAATGGAGTCCAGGCGTTCGGTGACCTTATAATGGAAGGCAAGCAGGCCGCTTAGAGGTCACCAGCACTTGATATTTGACTTCTCTGTTCTCCTTACGTCTCCTGATTTGCCTGGATTTGAAGTGTTTTGTTATTTATCACTGTTAAATGTAGTCATCCATATCCTCTTATGTCATTAGTTCCGAATGGGGTGTGATGTCAGTTTCTGTTTAGTCCTTGCGACCAGGGCCCCTGTCATTCCTGGTGTCCTTGGCCTTGTGATGCCATTTTCTGTGAAATGGTTCTCAGTGGTCGGAGAGCTCCCGCTGCCCCAGTGGTTTGGAGAATAGCCTCGCTGAGCGCTTGATCGTTCTTTGGTTGTTCTGATACATGGACGCGTCACTAAGCCCCTGTGACCCGGAAGTAGTTCACTGGGACTCTGTTCATTACCGATTGGCTTCACAATCCCACACCTGCGAGACCGGCTCGTGCCGTCTTCCTGCGTTGTAGTCGGAGCGGGACGCGCGCTGGAGATACATGAAGGGTTGGAAGTGACTCTGCCCGGGTGGTGCTCTGAGGCCGCCCTCCGTCAGGGGCTTTGTGCGCTCATGGCTTTCAGTGTCTTTGCGCGGAGCCTCCTCTCCTTTTTTTGCTGACGCAGCGAAAGCCGCACCTGGCCATTGTTGCAGCAATGTGATCTCCGGAGAGGACCGCGCTCTGCAGCGTGCTGCACCTGTGCACCTTACCCATTAGTGTGCAGCGGGCACCGTGTCTGCCTCTAGTGCAGCCGAGCGGGGTATCCGATGCACACAGCGTCCGCCTTTCAAAGGGGGTTACTAACTCTCGTGCTGTGCATATGTACTGGGTTACAGCGGGGACCCTGAAGAAAGTGTGCACATAGCTGGAAGCCGCATTGATCTTTCGTGCTGTTACCGAGTCTGGAGCCCTTCAGTACTGCCTAGTCAGGGGACTTGGTCACATCTGAAAACCTTGCAGATGCCCCAGTACCTCGGCTGTCTACTATTAGCATTCATGTGGTGCACGAAGATATGGATTTTTCAGCACAAGTTATGACATTTATAGATATAAATAATCCGACCCCTTTTCTTCGAGTTTTTTAAACACACCACCACTTTCATGCCGTGGGAAATCGCATTGGAAGAGGTTATTATTTGCATCCAGTTGTCTTCCGATGTTGTGCATCTTTGGAAGGAGTCTCTGAAGTCTGAACCTCTCTTCCATCCAAGGGACATTACCCCTACATGGAGGCCTTGAGGGAACCTCCTTAGAGTGGTGGCTCATCGGTGGGCCAGATGGGTGCGGTTTTGTGGTCTTCTCATCCGTGAACTTTGGCCACTGATTCTTCTTTGGCTCCAAGGTCAGCTAGAGAGAGCTGTTGATTTGTGGCCCAGAAGATGTACTTAAAGCTACAGGAACTTCATGTAGTTCACGGATATGTTGAGGAACCTTTCTCTCCTGTGAGGAAGGCACAGGGAGCGTGCAGTCCGTGCTTAATTTCGGTGACCCAGCAATTGCACTTTGCCTGAACAGTGAAGTTCTTTTGCTAAGAAAGCAAAGACCAGGCTAGATTTGTGAGTGGGGAAGCTCCTAGCTGATCACAATGTCCTGCTGCAATGCTGAGAAGAAATATTCTGGAGTTTCTCAAGCAGGATTGGTAAAACTGTTGGGCGTGATAAGTTTAACCTATGCTGTTAGGTAGAGATGCATCTATTGACCTCCAACAAGCACCCCAGATTTCCTCAGTGATACAATTGAGCGGTCTAGGTGGATCTTTGAGTGGTCAGTTTCCAAGGAACTGCGCCAGTATTGGATTGTGGGATCATAAAGGTTGGGCCGCAGACAGCCTCTGCTAGCTCCCGCTCTTTCAGCACCTCCAGTGTCTAATGATGCAGAGTCCTTTCCTGGCAAGTGGTTGACCCATCTTCTGCAAGGTTAAGTATTGAGGAGCTAAAAGTTTTGGAGGTAGTAACAGGAAACATTAAGAAGGCTTCTAACTTGAAATGTTACAAATTGAAGTTTTCAGTTGTGGCTTTGTGTGAATCACCTCTCAGTTCTGTAGATTGCTCTTTGTCACCTATTGAGTTCTTTTCATTGTAAAGATGTGCACAATCTGGAAATAATAATTGTCTGAGTTTGGCAATGCCAAAATGAAAATGTGCATACCAAAGAGCACACATGAGAACAGACATCCTGACCCTCTAAACGATCATCTGGACGTGCTACTACGGAATATGGCAATTGATGCCATACCTACGTAGTGGCAATGACTGCTAGCGGATGGCAAATGCTCTGCTTTTCGTTGTGCAGCCTGCCAGAGTTGGATCCTTCAGTGATATTTAATATGACTAGTTTGCTTTTACAATTTTCTGTTTTATATTGCTCTTGCTGATCACATGAGGGATCGCCAGCTCTCTCCACCACACTTATTTAGCTGTTCTTTGTTTCTTATTGCAGGAGTCGGACAGGTTGTGCTTCAGGTTGCAGCGGCTACAGGTTGCAAGCATCATTATGGGATTGAGAAGGCTGATATTCCGGCCAAGTATGCGGAGGTGAGTTACAACACACCGTGCGCGTATTTGAGTATCTTGTGCTCCATAAGATCCTACCACTGTGTAACTTTGAGGGGCGAGGTATGCCATCAGGTGGCAGTGTGGCTGCTTTTGGAAAGGGGGCAGTGATATCCCTGCATGCGGGTGCAGTTAGTGACCTCACATACATTAGGGGGGATGTCTGGGGAGGCCATGATGCCTCCTTCCACACTTTTCTAAGAGCACCAGTGGGGGCCTCCTCTATGTCTATAGTAGAGTGAAGAGGCAGATTGATTAATAATTTGCATGGGGCCAACCCCCATGCAAACGAAGGCACACAGTTAAGATTAAGCCGGCGCACATGTAGCGCCAGGGGGCTCATCTGTGTTACCGGAGGAACCACGCAAACATCTGCAGCCCCTTCTGTAATACCAGAGTGCCTTGTGAGTGTGGAAAGCGATGCACAGGCCTGTTGCACCACTGGGACACTTACAGTAATACATACCCTTGTGAGCCCAGACTGAATTGTGGCTGGCATTAGTATTATGCTGCAGATTCACATAAAATGTGTGAAGAACAGTGTATATACTATGAAAATGCACAATGGTGTGGTAGACTACAGGGGTGTGGAATTTATTAAAATATCTACTTGTCCAGGGGACAGGTTGCTTCTCAAATCTACTTGTCCTGTAAAAAGATCTACTTGTCCCTTTGGTGCCATATAGTGTGGCGACAAATTATGGCAGCAATCTCATTATGTAAGAGCTCTGATAATAGCCTTTCTGATTATGCCAGGGCTACTACCTTAGTAGGGCTTTCAGTTTCAATCCCTACTGTAGCAATTTCCTTTTTTTCCACCTTTCTGCAGATCTGCATACTGGGGCTGGAGGAAGCAGTAAGCAATAGTTCCAGGGCTGGAATGCCTTTGAGTCTGCAAACCTACTAACCTGCATGTTTTAAAGATTTTTACCAGCTTCTCTCTAATATTTTCCCATAATAAGAAAGGTTGGACATTTACTCCTGACAATGGCAGAATTAGAACTTCTTCCAGGGTTGGGAAGAAAGTGGCTGGAGGGAAAATGAACTTGCAAATGCTCAATAGATTTTCACATGAGCAAATCTACACATCGTATTTACCCATGCTAAAATACAGTTCACAAATATTTTATAGGGGTACGACATATACCATGGGTGCACTTTTGTGACTTTCTTTAAGAATTTGGGGCCACATGTCAGTAGGTTCAGATTTGCGACCTGCAAATTGCGAGTCAGAGAGACTCGCAATTTGCGAGTCTCAAATCCGAATGTAGGATGGTGTCCCTGGCACCATCTGTGATTCGCAAGGGCTTCACAAATGCCCACCTCATGAATAATCATGAGGTGGGTCGCAATTTGCGACCCCCTTACGAATGGCGGCCCTCACAGGGATGGTGGCCTGCTGGAGACGGCAGACCACCATGTCTGTGACTGCTTTTTAATAAAAAAGGAAAACGAGATGCATTACAAAAACTAAAAATGAAACGTTTTTGTTTCATTTTTTCAGAGCAGGCAGTGTTCCACAGGACCACTGCCTGCTCTGAAAAAATGTTTACAATGACATTCACAATGGGGAAGGGGTCCCATGGGGACCCCTTCCTTTTAGCGAAAGTGTTAGCACCCATTTGAAATGGGTGCAAACTGCGATTGGTTTGCGCCCGCGTTCGCGGTCACAAAACAATCCTACATTGCACTGCGAGTCGCAATTAGGAAGGGAACACCCCTTCCTAATTGCGAGTCGCAAACCTGTTTACCGAGGTTACCGAATCGCAAAACTGGGTTTGTGCATCGCAATGTGCTTTTTGCACGCCGCAAACAGCGAAAGTCGCTGTTTGCGACATGCAAAAAGCTACCTACATGTGGGTCTTGGTCCCTAATTAGGTCTGGTGTTAACAAAACATTTTGTTTTTATTAAACTTCTATTTCTCTCTCTTTCGGCTGGCTTTACTGTGAGCGATCGCATTCTGCTCTTCCACAAGGAGCATATTGGCACACAAAGTAGTTTTGTTCAGTGTCAGGAACTACAGTGGCAATCAGTGACATAACGAAACTGGAGGGTGCCCCTTTGCAAAGAACATGGAGGAGCCCCCTCTCCAGACTCACTCAGGCCAGGTGCTCTGCTGAAGGAGCCCCCAGGAGGGCAGCTGCGGGGCCTTTGTTATGCCACTGGTGGCAACGTGTGCTTTTAGAGTTCAAAAATGTTTTTTTTTTTTTTTTCCCAGTGTTTGTTACAGTGTTGAGGGCCTGATAGCTCCCACAACAATAAAGTGTTACAAAAGCCATGTCAAAACAAGACACGCATTGATGAAACTAAAGGACTTATAAAAATATGTCAGATCAGTTGGCTTTGTCAGTGTTTGTTTATTTTCATGCTTCCCATAATCGTGTTGAAAATGGTTACACTGATTTTCCATTAGAAATATTTTTGGGAAATGCTAGCATGCACCAACACATTTTACTAAATGACACTTCATGTGCATCTAATCAGAGAGCATTCTGGGAGCATTATACTTCGCCTCATAGCCTAAACTTTTCAAACATGTGTATACACGTTTTTTTTTGTACTGGAACCAACGTCTGTAGTGAAGTGTGACCTTAAAACATTTATTTACAGCACTCACCCTAATAATGAAGGATTTCAAATAATGAACCATAAATACAAGTTCGAACAGCATTATCTTTTGGAAACACATTACCTCAACTGCAGAGAGTTCCACTCTCTGTAAACAGGCAGCCAAAGGGTTTGTGCTGCAGAGGGTTGGGCCTACTTGTCCCAAGGACAAAGTAAACATAAAAACTTGTTGCCCTTGACCCCAAACAAGATGTCCCGGGCGTCGGGCGATAGGAATTCCACATCCCTGGACTAGAGTACATGTAACCTAAGGCTGTTAAGGTTAAGTTATCCTGATGCCACTGAATGTGAAGGCAGTCATTTGCAGAACCTCCACCCTGTCTATAGTTGTTTCATCAGCTGCTTGGTGTGCACGAGCTGCCATTCAGCAGGCATGGGTGACGTGGTCTTCTGGAGTCCGGAACCTACTTTGGATTCCTTGCCATCACCTGTGCCCACCCCGCGCAGTTGTGTAGCTGTGTGTGCATGTGCTTCCCGCCAGCCAATATTCAGATTCATGTCATGCTATAATTATAGAAGCACATTCTGCTTTACCCTGTCCTGCCTTGCCATCGTACCCTAGCCCTCCCACCCCTCCCCAAACAAACAAACACACACACACACACACACCTCCTGAAGGCTTTGCCACTGAAAATGTTCTTGGCGGTGAAAAGATGGTTGGAATTGAAAAGCACCTGGAATCCACCTGGTAATGAGGCCATCATATTGTCCTCTGATATGATTGATAGTGAGATGTCTGTATTGGATGTGGTGTGCGTGGCAGGCCTGCAGCCTGAAGTGAACCATGGTGGACTTGTAACCATCACTGAACAGTAGCCATCGTGTGACCTGCTTTTTCGTGTTTATCCCCCCCGCAGACGATGGACAGAGAGTTCAGAAAATGGATGAAGTGGTATGGGAAGAAGCATGCTGAATACACAGTGAGTGAAATGTATTTTTGGAACATTTGCTTCTTGTACAGATCTTGTTGTCCATGGAAGGAGTAACAAAAAACCAACAGAAAACCTGTAGCATGCCTTGGTACTCCTAACCAGTGTTGTGTGCGTTTGGTTCTCCGCCGCTTCAGATGGGAGTCACTTCATGCACGTGCCCCAGGGTGTGTAAGGCCGTGTGCACTCCTTGTGCAGACCCCTCTTCTGCGCCTGGCACAAGCGCCTCCTTCCTGTACAGGAGGGAGAGAAGCCCTGCGCTCACCCTGCTGCCACATCAGCCTTGTCTCGCCGCTTACCTGTGTATGTATTAGCACTGCTTGTAAAGCCGCCTTCACGGTCCGTCGTCGGTCTCCGAGTGAGGGGGAGTGCATTAGAGTGTTTGCCGAGAAGGTGCAGCCACGTTTCTCTCCAGCCGGATGCACGTTTAGAGCTCATGCTAAGGTGCAGCCACCTTTCTCTCCAGCCGGATGCACGTTTAGAGCTCATGCTAAGGTGCAGCCACCTTTCTCTCCAGCCGGATGCACGGTTAGAGCTCTGCCGTGCACCTTTTAGTCACTAAGGTGCAGCGGATGCACATGTAGAGCTCATGCCGTGCACCTTTTAGTCACTAAGATGCAGCCACGTTTCTCTCCAGCCGGATGCACGGTTAGAGCTCTGCCGTGCACCTTTTAGTCGCTAAGGTGCAGCCACGTTTCTCTCCAGCTGGATGCACGGTTAGAGCTCTGCCGTGCACCTTTTAGTCGCTAAGGTGCAGCCACGTTTCTCTCCAGCCGGATGCACGTTTAGAACTCTGCTGTGCACCTTTTAGTCACTAAGGTGCAGCGGATGCACATGTAGAGCTCATGCCGTGCACCTTTTAGTCACTAAGATGCAGCCACGTTTCTCTCCAGCCGGATGCACGGTTAGAGCTCTGCCGTGCACCTTTTAGTCACTAAGGTGCAGCCACGTTTCTCTCCAGCCGAATGTACGGTTAGAGCTCATGCCGTGAAGGTGCAGCCACGTTTCTCTCCAGCCGGATGCACGTTTAGAGCTCATGCTAAGGTGCAGCCACCTTTCTCTCCAGCCGGATGCACGTTTAGAGCTCATGCTAAGGTGCAGCCACCTTTCTCTCCAGCCGGATGCACGGTTAGAGCTCTGCCGTGCACCTTTTAGTCACTAAGGTGCAGCGGATGCACATGTAGAGCTCATGCCGTGCACCTTTTAGTCACTAAGATGCAGCCACGTTTCTCTCCAGCCGGATGCACGGTTAGAGCTCTGCCGTGCACCTTTTAGTCACTAAGGTGCAGCCACGTTTCTCTCCAACCGGATGCACGTTTAGAACTCTGCTGTGCACCTTTTAGTCACTAAGGTGCAGCGGATGCACATGTAGAGCTCATGCCGTGCACCTTTTAGTCACTAAGATGCAGCCACGTTTCTCTCCAGCCGGATGCACGGTTAGAGCTCTGCCGTGCACCTTTTAGTCGCTAAGGTGCAGCCACGTTTCTCTCCAGCCGGATGCACGTTTAGAACTCTGCCGTGCACCTTTTAGTCACTAAGGTGCAGCGGATGCACATGTAGAGCTCATGCCGTGCACCTTTTAGTCACTAAGATGCAGCCACGTTTCTCTCCAGCCGGATGCACGGTTAGAGCTCTGCCGTGCACCTTTTAGTCGCTAAGGTGCAGCCACGTTTCTCTCCAGCCGGATGCACGTTTAGAACTCTGCCGTGCACCTTTTAGTCACTAAGGTGCAGCGGATGCACATGTAGAGCTCATGCCGTGCACCTTTTAGTCACTAAGATGCAGCCACGTTTCTCTCCAGCCGGATGCACGGTTAGAGCTCTGCCGTGCACCTTTTAGTCACTAAGATGCAGCCACGTTTCTCTCCAGCCGGATGCACGGTTAGAGCTCTGCCGTGCACCTTTTAGTCGCTAAGATGCAGCCACGTTTCTCTCCAGCCGGATGCACGGTTAGAGCTCATGCCGTGAAGGTGCAGCCACGTTTCTCTCCAGCCGGATGCACGTTTAGAGCTCATGCCGTGCACCTTTTAGTCACTATCTAGTGCCTCGTGTGTTGTGCATTTATTTGGAGTCCTGGCTGCGATGAGTAACATGGCCATTTCACCATTCGCTCAAAATGTCGTTAGCTATGAAATGTGCTCTTTGTCTGGTAGGATAGTTTTTATGGGAGTGTATCTCCAAATTTACATATTCAGTTTTTTTGGAAGGTGCATACTGCCAAATCAACAGAGTTGTTGGAGAGTATTTTTCATCCTGTATCTGTGCTTGCAGGACTAGCGTGGAGACTGGAGTGCAGACACGGGTGCAAAGTCGAAAGGTTCCCTTTTTACTGGGCTCATTTAGCGGGGCGGAGAAGCTGTAACAGTTTATGATGACCGTAATAGAGCTATGTATCCATCGATTGCCTCACGGAAAGGACGACAGCCTTCTCTTCGCCCCGGATGTATGAAAGAAGAAAGTAAAGGTACTCGGCTTCTCGAACAGCCTGCACAGAGCCGAGCCACCGTCCCACGCACACCCAACGTGCGGGGCAGAGATAACTCTGTTAAACATTAAGAGCAGAGAGACATTTCTGTCTCCGCCCCTCCCCTGGGCAGGGGAAGCTTGTGCAGCGACTGATAAGAAGCCTTCACCCGTTGCACGATACTCTGCAATGTGCTCATCCGCTCGTAACCTCTGAACTACTCTAAAGCTGCAATGCGAGCCTCGGCGCGACCCGTACGTCCTGACGTCCGGGTCAGTGCACCGTAGCACAACACGCATCCACTCCAGGTGGCCTTTCCTGAAAAGCCCCGTCTTGCTAAGATTGCAGAGTGCTTTGGGTATTTTAAATTTTAAAAAAAGCAGAACCTTTAATGGCTGGCATTGGCTGAATAAAGCCGTTCACACATGCGAAAGCTGTCCATGCTGCTGATCTCGAGGAGGCGCTCCCAGGCTTTAAATGCTTCGCCCTGCTTCTTCGCGTTTTCTTTATACTCCCCCATTACTTGTGTGTCCCTGTTTGTCCCCAGCTTTGCCCTGGATACAGGGTGAGAAAGCCTCTTCAGTTTCCTTCAAGCCTGGGCTGTGGCCGGGCAGGGAAGGTTAGGGCGCCGCAGGGAGCTTGTCCCCAAGATATCAAACTTGGAGAAGCGCTGGCTGGGGTCGCCGGCCTGTGCGGCTCCGTCTCGAGTCTTCCAAAGGCCCAGGAGTGGGATGCTATGCTGGCTGGAGACAGCGCCCGGAGGAGGGCCCGGGCTTCAGTATTCTGGGAGGGGGACGCAGGACCGACGCATCCAGATGCATAGGATAAGGACGGGGGACAGGTCTCCAGCAGCAGCCTGGTCTTCGTGTGTAAATGAGACCAAAGAATGGACAGGGTATATGATGCTAATGTCTAGGTGCACGGACGCTTGAGGCACACCTTTCAGTCTGAATGCCATCACCCTAGCAACCGCCCGTCACATCCCAAAGATAATGACATCCTCCTCCGTTGCAGCGTAGTGTTCACCCTTTTTGTTTAATGCAAATTAATGTACTACTTTTTTTAGTAGTCCATATTTGCATACAATGTAGGACTTTTAGAAATTGTTCGGTATTTCGGGTGGTGGCTTTCAGTGCTGCCCATCCGTATAAAGTCACATCATGGTGGTGTCATTTTATCCTCCTGTTAGGGAAATTGGCATAAATCAATATCTGTGAACGGTTTGCAGACTCGACTGCAATTTCTTGGGGGAAAAAAAATCTATTTGTTGAAGAATATATAGCACGCAATCTAACATGGTGCTTAGAGCAGTAGCAAAGCTTCTGAAAAATAATGGCCACTAAGTTCTTATGTGTAGAATGAACATGGACACTTTATGAATGAGACCAACATTCCTTTATGGCGGAGCTGCTGGTGGAAATGAACTGAAATTCAAAGGAGATGACAGACCTGTACCAGGTGTATAGATTGTGGGAGTGGATCTTGGGGAAATTAAGCGAGACAAATGTGTCATTCGGCTGCGTAGAGACCGAATTATTAGAAACAGCAAGTGAGTAGTTGAAGTCTCTCAGTAACAGACCTTAAGGGAGGGGCGAGGGCAGGTGAAGAACACACCTCGGTGTCGTCAAAACGGCTGTGCCAGTCAGAAGTGGTGCTCTCCTGTGCACTGCCACATGCAAGGGGCAGCGAACTACACCCGCAGCACCCCTTACTAGCTCACAGGGCTACTCTCCAACCTGCTGGTTCCCTGCTAGTTGTAAGACTCCTGGCTGCCCTTCCACTGCCTGAGTGGAGCAGACCACCCTGACCCGTGGAGTTGCGTGGCGGGGACTGACGTCCCCTGAGAGCGCGCCCGTCTCCTGCTTTGTCACACTAGAAGGCCTGTCTGCTCCAGATGGTCTGACCTGGCCTCCTTGTTCATTCGTTACTCAGCAGGGGGATTACAGTTCAGTGGTTGCTCCGAGCCCCCCGCTTACCTTCGCCGCTGCACTGCTTGGAGTTGGAGGTGGCACTCCATGTTTTGTGGTTGTGTGTGAAGGGAGTCTTTACAAAATCTCACCCAAAGCCGCTGCACAATGAGCTTGGAGTGTTGATTTTTCCTTGGTAGAAGTGGAAATTGACCATATGAATGGCTCAAAAGTATTTGCGGTAACCCATTGCTTTCCCAGCGATAAGGTCATCTGGATACCACAGGTTACAAAGCCCCCTGCACAGTTTTTTTTTTTTCACAGTTTTTTTTGTCATGTTTTCTCAGTCCCCATTCTGTCCATTTCCCCTATTTTGTCAGGACAGACTACCGAGACCCACTCTTGACCGTCAAACTCTTTACCCCTTATGTAACTGTATGTTCGATGGCATGTGTAGCTGCAGATACACATGCTGTGCATTATCCTGCCATCTCGTGTTGGGCTCGGAGTGTTAAAAGTTGTTTTTCTTCGAAGAAGTCTTTTCAAGTCACGAGACCGAGGGACTCCTTCCTTTCGGCTCCATTGCCATGGGCGTCGACTCCATCTTAGATTGTTTTCTTTCCGCCATCGGGTTCGGACGTGTTCCTCTACGCTCCATGTTTCGGTTTGGAAAAGATAGTTATCCATCGGAAAATTAGACGGTATTGTTTGCGCTCGGTACCGGGTTAGTGCTAGCACATCGACACCGCAGAAAGAAAAGTTCCGGCAGCCCTTTGGGGTTTCCACGCCTCGGTGGGGCCTGGTCGGCCCGACCGCGTCCATCTTCAACGCTCATGGACCGGACCACCTTCCGCTTCTGCCCCAACTGCCACGCAAAGTATCCTTATACAGACCAACACTTGGTCTGTAATCTGTGTTTGTCCCCTGAACACAAAGAGGATACTTGCGAGGCCTGTCGGGCATTTCGATCCAAGAAGACACTGCGGGATCGTAGAGCTCGAAGACTCCAGATGGCGTCGACACCGGCCGGACACACCGACGTCGAAGAAGAGGCGGGATTCTCCTTTCGAGACTCGGACGAGTCCGAGAGTGAGCAGCTGAAGACGCAGCAAACCGTGAGTAATCCAGCCCCGGCAAAAACTCACTCGAAGATCATGAAGGCCCAGGGGATGCCACTGCCAACAGGCCATGGCTTTACCTGAAAACACAGTGACCAAACATCGGCACCGAAAAAGGCCTCCCAGCAGCCGAAGACATCCGATTCCGGTCGAGATAACGGCTCCGAACAGACTCGGCACCGAGATACCGGCTCCGAACAGACAAGGCACTGAGAGTTCGGCACACCGAAAGCCAAAAAGGTTTCCTCAGAGCCGAAAAAGACTGTCGAAATTTTTTTGGTACCGAAACATTCTTCCTCGGAGCCGAAACAAAGCTCCTATACAGAGGAACAAGGCCTTTCCACACACTTACAAGGCCACACATTTGAACAAGAGCTGGGCATGGGAGAGCCTGACCACACCCAAAGAATGCTCCATATCCAAAAGGACACGGGGAAAATCAGAACTCTTCCTCCAATCAAAATGAAGCGGAAGCTCGCATTCCAAGAGGTGGAAATGCAGCCAAAGGCAAAAGTGGCAAAAGAGAAAACTCCACCACAATTTTCGCCACAACAATCACCAATACATTCGCCACATCTGTCCCCGGTAGCAACACCCCCAATGATGCAATCACCAACGCACACAGGGATGAGTCAAGATGACTCGGATGCATGGGATTTGTATGAAGCACCGGTCTCTGACAATAGTCCCGAATGCTACCCGGCAAGACCTTCACCACCTGAAGACAGTACTGCTTACATGCAAGTGGTTTCCAGGGCAGCTACATTTCATAATGTAGCATTGCATGCAGAGCCCATAGAAGATGACTTCTTGTTCAACACTGTGATCGGGCGGACCCGAACACTTCCTCTGCACTGGCAGACACCGACGTGTCGGATAGTCCCGACACGTCACTTCCACGTTTCCGTGGGAACGCTCCCTGAGCATGGACAGCGTTGCCCGGTTGCCGGGGAGACACAGGAAGGCTTCCGGGCCGCGGCGGTGAAAAGGGGGTGTTTGCCGCGATATCGGAGAAGGAGAAGGAGCGGGAGGAGAGACGCCGAGAAACGGAACCCGAATAGAGGAACTGACGAGCATCGCCGATACCCTGAACAAGGACGTGCCGGAGGGAAAAGAGACTGTCGACGGAGGAGACCAGCTGACAGAACGCCCAGGAGCCGGCCACGACCCAGGAGGGTCGTGGCTTGCTAAGGTACGGTCTTTGTGGGATAATAGAGGAAATACACAGGTTAAGAGGGCACTGGGGAAGGGACCTGGAAAGGAGTAAGGGAGGGCTGGGAAGGGACGGTAAAGAGCACGTATACCGGCACAAGGGAATCATAACACGTGCACTCTAAGGCTATTATTTACGTTGCCCCAACACGCTACCAGCACAACCCCACCCCTTTCTCCCCTTCCACTTTAGTTTTATAAGATCCAAACCCAGACTTAATTCCCCACTTACCGTAGCGTTTTTCCTTCTTTTCCCGGTAAACCCTGCGGGAGCCATACGGGAGACCGAGGAGCCACCAAAGAAGAAAGAAGAATAAGACCTGATGAGAAGATTAGAAGAAGCTACCCAGAGACCTTAAAACCCTGTCAGAAGGAAAGACAATTTAAACCCAAACTCTTAAATAAACCACTTACCTGAGCACCATACCCTTTCTCCGTTGCTTTTATACCGTGCACCCTGCCACAAACACCCTGTCATCTACGCACAGCCAATACCAAAGCTTTCCAATGCTGCCAGGCATGTTAAAACACCCTAAACAGGTGTTTCAAGACCCAGTAAAAGGGAGAGCCATCACGCCTAGGGTGGAGAAGAAATATAAACCTCCCCCTACTGACTCTCTGTACATCACACAACAGTTAACTCCAGATTCAGTGGTAGTAGGAGCAGCCCGAAAAAGGGCAAACTCACAAACTTCTGGAGACGCACCACCGCCCGACAAAGAAAGTCGGAAATTTGATGCAGCAGGCAAAAGGGTGGTAGCACAGGCAGCCAGTCAATGGCGAATTGCCATTTCTCAGGCTCTTCTAGCAAGATACGACAGGGCACATTGGGATGAAATGCAACATCTCATTCAACACCTTCCCAAAGAGTTCGAGAAACGTGCCCAACAGGTTGTCAAGGAGGGCCAAAGTATCTCCAACAACCAAATAAGGTCGGCCATGGACTCAGCAGACACGGCGGCCAGAACAGTAAACACGGCGGTAACCATTCGGAGACACGCATGTCTACGAACCTCCGGATTTAAGCCCGAAATTCAGCAAGTAGTGCTAAATATGCCATTCAATGAACAACAACTATTTGGGCCGGAGGTGGATACAGCGATAGACAAACTGAAGAAAGACACTGAAACGGCCAAAGCCATGGGCGCGCTCTACTCCCCACAGAGCAGAGGCACTTTTAGGAAGCCACACTTTAGAGGGGGTTTTCGGGCCCAGACCACAGAGCCTTCCACCTCACAAGTCAGACCCACATATCAGGGCCAATATCAGAGAGGAGGTTTTTGAGGACAATATAAGGGTGGACAGTTCCCTAAAACAAGAGGGAAATTCCAGAGCCCAAAAACCCCACAAAATAAACAGTGACTTCAGCGTCACAAACCCCCACCACACAACACCAGTGGGGGGGAAACTCACAGTCCTACAGTTGCCACCAGATGTGCCTCCAAGAGCACACAACATGTCCAAACAACACTTAGATCTGTTACAACTAGAAGTCCAAGCATTGTTACAAAAAGAAGCAATAGAACTAGTACCCAACCATCAAAAAGGAACAGGTGTTTACTCCCTGTATTTCCTAATTCCAAAAAAGGACAAAACACTGAGACCCATATTAGACCTCAGAACACTAAATCTTTACATCAAATCAGATCGCTTTCACATGGTGACACTTCAAGACGTGATTCCCTTGCTCAAACAACAGGACTACATGTCAACATTAGATCTCAAGGATGCTTACTTCCACATACCGATACATCCTTCCCACAGGAAATACTTGAGGTTTGTAATCCAAGGCGTGCATTACCAATTCAAAGTGTTACTGTTCGGCATAACAACAGCCCCAAGAGTATTCACAAAATGCCTTGCCGTAGTAGCTGCTCACATCAGGAGGCAGCACATGCACGTATTTCCTTACTTAGACGATTGGTTAATAAAAACCAGCACTCAGCAACAGTGTCTTCTACACACAAAATACGTCATAAATACCCTTCACAAACTAGGGTTCTCTATAAACTATCAAAAATCACCTCTACAACCGTGTCCAATACAACAGTACTTAGGAGCAACAATCAACACACAAAAAGGGATTGCCACTCCAAGTCCACAAAGGGTACAAGTCTTCCAAAATGTAATACTAAACATGCACCCAAACCAACACTATCAAGCGAGGTTTGTAATGAAACTCCTAGGCATGATGTCTTCATACATAGCCATTGTCCCAAACGCAAGACTACACATGCGTCCCTTACAACAATGTCTAGCAAAACAATGGCCACAAGCACAGGGTCAACTTCAAGATCTAGTGTTGATAGACCGCCAAACACACTCCTCGCTTCAATGGTGGAATCCTATAAATTTAAACCAAGGGTGGCCATTCCAAGACCCTGTGCCTCAATACGTGATCACAACAGATGCTTCAATGATAGGGTTGGGAGCACACCTCAACCAGCACAGCATACAGGGACAATGGGACTCTCAACAAAGGCAACTTCATATAAATCATCTAGAGCTGTTAGCAGTGTTTCTAGCATTGAAAGCATTTCAACCGTTAATAGCCCACAAACACATTCTTGTCAAAACAGACAACATGACAACAATGTATTACCTAAACAAACGGGGAGGGACACACTCATCACAACTGTGTCTCTTAGCACAAAAAATTTGGCATTGGGCGATTCACAATCACATTTGCCTAATAGCACAGTATATCCCAGGGATTCAAAACCAGTTAGCCGACAATCTCAGTCGAGATCACCAACAAACACACGAATGGGAAATTCATCCCCAGATACTACAAACTTACTTTCGAAGCTGGGGAACACCACAAATAGACCTATTCGCAACAAAAGAAAACGCAAAATGACAAAACTTCGCGTCCAGGTATCCACACCCTCACTCCAAGGGCAATGCGTTATGGATGAGTTGGTCAGGGATATTTGCCCACGCTTTTACCCCTCTCCCACTCCTTCCTTATCTTGTAAGCAAATTGAGTCAAAACAGACTCAAACTAATACTGATAGCACCAACCTGGGCTCGCCAACCATGGTACACAACACTACTAGACCTGTCAGTAGTACCTCATATCAAACTACCAAACAGACCAGATCTGTTAACTCAACACAAGCAACAGATCAGACACCTGAATCCAGCATCGCTCAATCTAGCAATCTGGCTCCTGAAGTCTTAGAATTTGGACATTTAGACCTTACACAAGAATGTATGGAGGTCATTAAGCAAGCTAGAAAACCTATTACAAGACATTGTTACACAAACAAATGGAAAAGATTTGTTTATTATTGCCATCATAATCAAATCCAACCACTACACGCTTCTGCAAAAAACATCGTAAGCTATTTATTACACTTACAAAAATCAAACCTAGCCTTTTCTTCTATCAAAATACATCTCACAGCAATATCTGCCTATCTGCAGATTACACATTCAACATCACTCTTTAGAATCCCAGTCATCAAAGCATTTATGGAGGGTCTAAATAGAATCATACCCCCAAGAACACCACCAGTTCCCTCGTGGAACCTCAATATTGTATTAACACGACTCATGGGTCCACCATTTGAACCCATGCACTCTTGTGAAATGCAATACTTAACCTGGAAAGTAGCCTTCCTAATAGCTATCACATCTCTCGGAAGGGTAAGTAAAATTCAAGCATTCACTATACAAGAACCCTTTATACAAATACATAAACATAAAGTGGTTCTCCGGACAAATCCAAAGTTCTTACCAAAAGTTATATCACCGTTCCACCTAAACCAAACAGTGGAACTCCCAGTCTTTTTTCCACAACCAGACTCAGTAGCCGATAGAGCCTTACATACGCTAGACATCAAAAGAGCATTAATGTATTACATTGATAGAACAAAACAATTTCGCAAGACAAAACAATTGTTTGTAGCCTTTCAAAAACCTCATGCAGGAAATCCAATATCCAAACAAGGCATTGCCAGATGGATAGTGAAATGTATTCAAACCTGCTATGTTAAAGCAAAGAGAGATCTGCCTATTACACCAAAGGCACACTCCACTAGAAAGAAAGGCGCCACAATGGCCTTTCTAGGAAATATACCTATGACAGAAATCTGTAAGGCAGTCACATGGTCTACGCCTCATACATTCACAAAACATTACTGTGTAGATGTGTTAACAACACAAGCCACAGTAGGACAGGCAGTATTACGAACATTATTTCAAACAACTTCAACTCCTACAGGCTAAACCACCGCTTTTGGGGAGATAACTGCTTACTAGTCTATGCACAGCATGTGTATCTGCAGCTACACATGCCATCGAACGGAAAATGTCACTTACCCAGTGTAAGGAAATGCCTCCTTGGCATGGTTACCCCCTGACTTTTTGCCTTTGCTGATGCCAAGTTATGATTTGAAAGTGTGCTGAGGCCTGCTAACCAGGCCCCAGCACCAGTGTTCTTTCCCTAACCTGTACTTTTGTTTCCACAATTGGCACACCCTGGCATCCAGGTAAGTCCCTTGTAACTGGTACCTCTGGTACCAAGGGCCCAGATGCCAGGGAAGGTCTCTAAGGGCTGCAGCATGTCTTATGCCACCCTGGGGACCCCTCACTCAGCACAGACACACTGCTTGCCAGCTTGTGTGTGCTAGTGGGGATAAAATGACTAAGTCGACATGGCACTCCCCTCAGGGTGCCATGCCAACCTCACACTGCCTATAGGTATAGATAAGTCACCCCTCTAGCAGGCCTTACAGCCCTAAGGCAGGGTGCACTTTACAACAGGTGAGGGCATAAGTGCATGAGCACTATGCCCCTACAGTGTCTAAGCAAAACCTTAGACATTGTAAGTGCAGGGTAGCCATAAGAGTATATGGTCTGGGAGTCTGTCATGCACGAACTCCACAGCACCATAATGGCTACACTGAAAACTGGGAAGTTTGGTATCAAACTTCTCAGCACAATAAATGCACACTGATGCCAGTGTACATTTTATTGTAACATACACCCCAGAGGGCACCTTAGAGGTGCCCCCTGAAACCTTAACTGACTACCAGTGTGGGCTGACTAGTTTTAGCAGCCTGCCACACACCAGACATGTTGCTGGCCACATGGGGAGAGTGCCTTTGTCACTCTGTGGCTAGTAACAAAGCCTGTACTGGGTGGAGGTGCTTCTCACCTCCCCCTGCAGGAACTGTAACACCTGGCGGTGAGCCTCAAAGGCTCACCCCCTTTGTTACAACATCCCAGGGCACTCCAGCTAGTGGAGTTGCCCGCCCCCTCCGGCCACGGCCCCACTTTTGGCAGCAAGGCCAGGGGAGGTAATGAGAAAAACAAGGAGTCGTCACTGGCCAGTCAGGGCAGCCCCTAAGGTGTCCTGAGCTGAGGTGACTCTGACTTTTAGAAATCCTCCATCTTGCAGATGGAGGATTCCCCCAATAGGATTAGGGATGTGCCCCCCTCCCCTCAGGAAGGAGGCACAAAGAGGGTGTAGCCACCCTCAGGGCTAGTAGCCATTGGCTACTAATCCTCCAGACCTAAACACCCCCCTAAATTGAGTATTTAGGGGCCCCCAGAACACAGCAAGATAGATTCCTGCAACATAAGTCGAAGAAGGACTGCTGAGCTGAAAAACCTGCAGAGAAGACGGAGACACCAACTGCTTTGGCCCCAGCTCTACCGGCCTGTCTCCCCACTTCTAAAGAACTGCTCCAGCGACGCGTTCCACAGGGTCCAGCGACCTCTGAAGCCTCAGAGGACTACCCTGCATCTAAAAGGACCAAGAACTCCTGAGGACAGCGGCTCTGCTCCACAAAGACTGCAACTTTGCAACAAAGAAGCAACTTTGAAAGAACACACGTTTCCCGCCGGAAGCGTGAGACTTTGCACTCTGCACCCGACGCCCCCGGCTCGACTTGTGGAGAACAAACACTACAGGGAGGACTCCCTGGCGACTGCGAGACCGTGAGTAGCCAGAGTTGACCCCCTGGGCCCCCACAGCGACGCCTGCAGAGGGAATCCCGAGGCTCCCCCTGACCGCAACTGCCTGCTTCAAAGACCCGACGCCTGGTAAAGACACTGCACCTGCAGCCCCCAGGACCTGAAGGATCCGACCTCCAGTGCAGGAGCGACCCCCAGGTGGCCTTCTCCCTTGCCCAGGTGGTGGCTACCCCGAGGAGTCCCCCCCCCCCCCCCCCCCCCCCCCCTTGCCTGCCTGCATCGCTGAAGAGACCCCTTGGTAAAGAAGTAAAGAATCTAGTGAAACCTATTGCGAACCCGACGCCTGTTCTCACACTGCACCCGGCCACCCCCGTGCCGCTGAGGGTGTACTTTTTGTGCTGACTTGTGTCCCCCCCCGGTGCCCTACAAAACCCCCCTGGTCTGCCCTCCGAAGACGCGGGTACTTACCTGCTGGCAGACTGGAACCGGGGCACCCTCTTCTCCAATGAAGCCTATGCGTTTTGGGCACCATTTTGACCTCTGCACCTGACCGGCCCTGAGCTGCTGGTGTGGTAACTTTGGGGTTGCCCTGAACCCCCAACGGTGGGCTACCTTGGACCCAACTTTGAACCCTGTAGGTGGTTTACTTACCTGCAAATCTAACAAACACTTACCTCCCCCAGGAACTGTTGAAAATTGCACTGTCTAGTTTTAAAATGGTTATTGCCATTTGTGTGAAAACTGTATATGCTATTTTGCTAATTCAAAGTTCCTAAAGTTCCTAAGTGAAATACCTTTCTTTTAAAGTATTGCTTGTAAATCTTGAACCTGTGGTTCTTAAAATAAACTAAGAAAAGAAATGTTTCTATATAAAAACCTATTGGCCTGGAATTGTCTTTGAGTGTGTGTTCCTCATTTATTGCCTGTGTGTGTACAACAAATGCTTAACACTACCCTCTGATAAGCCTACTGCTAGACCACACTACCACAAAATAGAGCATTCGAATTATCTCTTTTTGCCACTATCTTACCTCTAAGGGGAACCCTTGGACTCTGTGCATGCTATTTCTTACTTTGAAATAGTACATACAGAGCCAACTTCCTACACCCAGTGTACATCTGTTCGTGGCATGAGTCGCTGCAGATTCACATGCGCCCTCCCGCCTCTCCGGGAGCCTGTAGCCGTTATAAGTTGATGAAACTTGTACATTTATAAATTTGTAAATATATAATATTTTGTATACACATTATGTACATACATACTCACTCCATTGCATAGGCACTTTTACTATATACACAACTCCTACCTCACCCTCTGCGGGGAAAACAATTTAAGATGGAGTCGACGCCCATGTGCAATGGAGCCGAAAGGGAGGAGTCCCTCTGTCTCGTGACTCGAAAAGACTTCTTCGAAGAAAAACAACTTGTAACACTCCGAGCCCAACACTAGATGGCAGGATAATGCACAGCATGTGAATCTGCAGCGACTCATGCCACGAACAGATGTACACTGGGTAAGTGACATTTTCCTTATTTATCGTTTACTACCCCTGATGAGGCGTCCAAGCGCTTTTCAGCGAGTAGCACGCTACTCCGGAACCCGTAGTGATGGATTAATGAAGGAAAATATGAATATAGTATTAGTATACGGAGGTATGAGTTAATTTAAGCGGAGGACATGAGTCTGTTGGTTTGAATAGAATGATGGAGGGATAGAGGAGGGAGGGAAGAATCCAGAAGTGTTAATTGGGCGGTCATAGTAGTAAGACGAGGTTTGGGATGAGTAAAGGAGAGGTGGAGGATGTAAGAGTCTGTAGAAAGGTAATAGGGAGATCATAGTAGTAAGATGAGGTTTGGATGAGTAAAGGAGAGGTGGCTGATGTAAGAGTCTGTAGAAAGGGATTAGGAGTGATAAATGAGGAGAATGTAGTAGGGTTGTTTGGTGATCATAGTAGTAAACTGAGGTTCGGGGTGAGCCAGGAGGGGTAGAGAAGAGTCTTGAAAGGGTTATTTTGGAGATCATAGTAGTAGAATGGGTTTGGGATGAGTCGGAGAGTGGGGATGGAGGACAGATTGAAAGAGGTATAGGGTGATGGTCAGACAGACTAAAGCTTTTAAGAGTATTTTTTTTTTTTTACCTCTTGTATAGTAGGACTAAAGTAATAACTATATAGATATGATTACATAGTAATGGAATATGTGTAAGAATATTATATATTGAGGTTTAAGTTCTATCGTATAAACTGACTTTTAAGAGTTGCAGTATTTTAAGTTAATTTATTTGTGTACTTTTTATAACATTATTTCATCTTACCTCAATATTTCAATAGTGAAAAGCCTGTAGATAAGTAGTTAAGATAATATATACCTATTGTGCTAGATAAAATAGAAACACTCATAAGTATTTACTCAGACAACTTGTATAGAAAGTATACAATGCTCTATGAACATGTTAAACGTAGAATAGTATATACACACATATATATAAACATATCTATACATACATGCACCCACACATCCCTATATATATATGTTCGATTGCATGTGTAGCTGCAGATACACATGCTGCGCATAGCTCTTCCGACATCTAGTGTTGGGCTCGGAATGTTGCAAGTTGTTTTTCTTCGAACAAGTCTTTTTGGAGTCACAGGATCGAGTGACTCCTCTTCTCGGTTACAGTGTGCATGAGCATCGACTCCATTGTTAGATTGTTTTCTTTCCGCTTTCGGGTTCGGACGTGTTTCCTCTCGCTCCGAGATTTCGAATCGGAAAAACCTTAGAAAACCTGTTTAATTGTCGATATTGTTAGGATCATGTTTCCATCTAGCATCGAACCAGTAGTACCGTCCGAATCTAAATTTCACCCTTCGGAGCACGTGCGACCGACTCAAGCCTACTCGGGCCTACCACGTGGCAAGCCTGATGGATCGGACTCCCTTTCGATTCTGCCCTCTGTGCCACGCGAAGTTCCCTTATACAGACCAACATCTGGTTTGAAATTTGTGCTTTTCTCCGGACCATCGAGAAGAAGATGTCGAAGCCTGTCTTTTGTTTCGATTGAAGAAGACCTTGAGAGATCGCAGGGCCTGAAGACTAGAAATGACGTCGAAAAGCACTGAACATCTCAACGTCATGGAGGAAGAGCAGGTGCAGACAGCAGTCTCCATCCGAGACACCGACCTTTGGACTCGGCACCAAAAAGGGCCACTCCTCCGTCCACTTCGGAGTTAAGCAAGTCAGTTAGAACTTCCACCTTGGACTCTAGTAAGCGTCCTCACTCTTTGGAGTCGAAGATTCAACGTCCTGCTTCGGAGCCAAAACAGCTGACTTTATTGTCTGGACCGAAAAAGATTCAAACTTCGGAACTGAAAAATCCTCATACACAGAGGAACAAGGACTTTTGAGTGAACTTAAGCAAATCTCGAAGCCGATCCAAGAATCTCACAAAGCTTCTAAAGATGAGACAGAGATTAAGCCTATATTGGAGGTTATGGATGAAAAACAATCAAGAATCCATATACAACATGACAACCATGCATTACCTCAACAAACAGGGCGGTACACATTAATCTCAACTGTTCCTACTAGCCCAAACAATATGGAAATAGGCAATTCACAATTACATTCATCTGGTAGCACAATACATTCCAGGGATAGACAATCAGCTGTCAGATCTCCTAAGAGGAATCACCAACAAACTCACGAATGGGAGATTCACTCCCAAGTACTTCAAAAGTGGGGAACATAAGAAATAGATCTATTCATAACAAGCAAAAATGCAAGTGCCAAAACTTTGCATCCAGACACCCACATCCCCTATCCAAGGACAACGTTCTATGGATCAGTTGGTCAGGGATATTTGCTTAGGCTTTCCCCCCTCTCCCACTCCTTCCCTTTCTGGTCAGCAAACTACGTCAAACACCACTCACCATGATACTCATAGCCCCAACATGGGCACGTCAACATTGGTACACAACACTCCTAGATCTGTCTATAGTACCTCATTCCAAACTCCCAAACAGACCAGATTTGTTAACACAGAACAAAGGTCAAATCAGGCACCCAAACCTCAATGCTCTCAATCTAGCGATTTGGCTCCTGAAGTCCTAGAATTTGGTTACCTAAAACTTCCATCAGAATGTATGGAAGTAATTAAACAAGCATGTAAACCTACTACTAGACAATGTTACGCAAACAAATGGAAAAGATTTGTCTACTACTCTCAAACTAAAAACACTGATCCACTCACAGCATTTATACAAGATATTGTATGCTCTTTACTTCATCTGCAGAAATCAAATTTAGCTTTCTCATCCTTCAAAATCCACCTTGCTGCAATATCTGCTTACTTACAAACTATTCAACACACTTCTCTCTTCAGAGTTCCTGTTATTAAAGCCTTCATGGAAGGATTAAAACTCATTATTCCACCCAGAACACCACCTGTTCCTTCTTGGAATTTAAATATTGTACTTACTAGACTCATGGGCCCACCTTTTGAACCCATGCACTCTTGTCAAATTCAATTTTTGACATGGAAGGTTGCCTTCCTTTTAGCTGTTACTTCTTTACGAAGAGTTAGTCACATACAAGCGTTCACTCTTGAAGAACCTTTTTTCCAAGTACACAAACATAAAGTTGTATTTAGAACAAATCCAACATTTCTACCAAAAGTAGTATCTCCTTTTCACATCAACCAAACAGTGGAATTGCTAGTCTTCTTTCCACAGCCAAACTCTGTGGCAGAAAGAGCTCTTCATATTCTAGATCTCAAAAGAGCTCTTATGTATTACATAGACAGAAGTAAAGAATTTAGAAAAACCAAACATCTTTTTGTTGCTTTTCAACAACCACATAAAGGCAATCCTATCTCAAAACAAGGATTAGCAAGATGGATTGTTAGATGAATACAAACATGTTATATCAAAGCAAAAAGACAACTTTTGATCACTCCTAGAGCACATTCTACAAGAAAGAAATGTGCGACAATGGCATTTTTAGGAAACATACCAATGGCTGATATATGCAAAGCAGCCACATGGTCAACTCTTCATACATTTACAAAACACTACTGTGTTGATGTGTTTTCACAGCAACAAGCTACTGTAAGTCAAGCTGTCTTAACACTATTTCAAACAACTTCAACTCCTACAGGCTAGCCACCGCTATTTTTGGGAGGACTAACTGCTTTGTAGTCTATGCACAGCATGTGCATCTGCAGCTACACATGCCATCGAACATAAAATGCCACTTACCCAGTGTACGTCTGTTCGTGGCATGTAGTGCTGCAGATTCACATGCACCCTCCCTCCTCCCCGAAAGCCTGTAGTCGTTCAAGTTTAACATTTGTACATATGTAGATACATCTACATTTGCATGGACATCTCTTTGTTTTTACTCTCACTCCTTCCTTCACCCTCTGTGGGAAAACAATCTAACAATTGAGTCGATGCCCATGTGCACTGTAACCGAGAGGAGGAGTCACTCGATCCCGTGACTCCAAAAAGACTTCTTCGAAGAAAAACAACTTGTAACACTCCGAGCCCAACACTAGATGTCGGAAGAGCTATGCATAGCATGTGAATCTTCAGCACTACATGCCACGAACAGATATACACTGGGACATTTTCTAAATATATATATATATATATATATATATATATATATATATATATATATATATATATATATATATATACACACATACATACACACTTAACTGTAAGTAAAATATATATTTGTAAAACAGGCCTAAAGAGTATGTATATATTTTAAGATAAAGTAGTTTTTGATAGAAGTACACACATATAGAGCTGTATACATATAATCAAACTCTAAATGTTTACCAACACAAGGCATATGCAGTCCATTGCTGTTTGAGTATGGTGGTTATGTTGGAAAGAACCAACTCTTGAGTAGTCTTCTGAAGATAAGATAGTTATCTGCGGAACTTATATTTGTGGATAATGAATTCCATAGTTTTGCCGCTTGAACAGAGAAAGATGTACCACCTATGGTAGTTTTCTTGTATGGTGGTGTTTTGAGGGGGGATGCCAGTCTTGAGCAGAGGATTTTCCTTCTAATGTTTTTGGTGATTTTATTCCTGGTGAAGTGTGGGTTTTTGGGTGTTGTTTATTCCTTAGATCCCTAATAATGTCTAACTTTGAATTGTATAGGTTTTCCTTTCTGCCCTGGATCCTGTATTTGATATTGAGTATGGTGTATATTTTTCATTTGTGTCAAATTGAACAACTGTTAATTTGCGTCTGTTCTGCTATGTTTGGAAAATCAGCAATGTTTGATAATCCAGATTGTTTTTCCCCTCCTGGGTTTTTGCACTATTTGTTGGTCTTCTTATTTTATTTAACTGCATTCACCAGAAATTGTTGTTGTGATGAGAGGATTTGTGTTCACCTGATTCCTGAAATGTTTTAATACTGAAGTTGCATTAATTTTCTTTGTTTCCACCTTGGGTGTGCTATCCCATGAACTTGACTCGAGTAAATCACTTTTTCAGCTCTTAATGAGTATAGGAGAGCACCGGCCATGCCCTACAGGTGATACACCCCTTTCCTGACCCTTCTTGCACCAGTGTAATGACTCCTGGACTCTGTTTGGTAATGAGGCTAGAGAAAGGTGCAGTGAAATGACTGCACACTGCTGCTACGCCTGCATAGAGCCAACAATGACTTTAAATTGTTGTAAAATAAGATTGTTCCCAACACCTTTTTCCTATTTTTGCCAGGTTTTTGTCGTTTTCACTTACAGAATTTGCTTTTACTGTTAGCATGTTTTAGAGAGTGCCTCTAACTTCTGTGATGTTACCGATCAATTCTCACATAAAATATTTCATGAACAAGAAGTATGTTGTGCATCTGTTGAAGGCCATTTTAATCAGGCAACATGGTATTCGTATCAGGAGTGGCCCTGCCACAGTCGAGGGACACTTGCCTTGTACCGTAAAACACCCCATGTTTCACTTCCAGGAGTATCACATGGAGTAGAGTGACTTTAAAGGTCAAATATTTCCATCTTATACTTTTAACAGTAGTTGATTCAATTTTCGACTCGTTCAAACTGAAGGATCACGGGACATACAGGACCTACATGAGTGCTCTCGCCTTTCTGGAATAATGTATAAATGTCAGTACAAGAACAACGCTTTGGATGAACCTAAACAAAGTTCCGGGTGCACTGAGTTCTTAGGAGAATGTGGTAAAGAGGTAAGGCTGGGGAGAGACTCGTGCTTATCACAGTGGATGTCCATCCATGACACTGTGCCTCTAAGTGTACTGCACCAGTTACAGAAAGTGTTTTTGTGATGGAAGGCAGTGAGTCTGGACTTTTTTTTTTTTTTTTTTTGCAATAATGGATGTCCTCGGAATGTTTTGTCATCTTCCAGGTGAATAGTGTTCGGTTGAATATATTGTGCAACATTATTGATTTAAAATAATGTTACTTATTCCTCTACTGGAATAGTTAGTAGATTCACGTGCACTCGACCTACATCGCTGAGACGGCATGGCACCAAACCGGGAATCTACGCCTGCAATATGAATCTATTACATCTGCTGGTTGTTCTCGGTGGTTATTTCAAGTAGTTCTCATTGGGTAGGTCACTAACCTAGGAATTGCAGGAAGTCTTGTAACTTTGAGCTTCACAAGATTTCGTGAGATTCTTTCCTCGGCTGGTGTATGGAAGGGGCATATGGCTACTGACGTCCTCCGGGGCTCTCGCTTTGAAAGGGATCATTTAGAGTGAATCCCGTTGTTTGAGGTTATTTTTCTGCTTTTATCTCTAATCATGAATTTCCGTGGTTCGTTGTGGCCATTGTGGCCTCCTGGAAATGTGATCACCCTGGTAAATCGCCAACCTGTCAGCCACCTCCTCCCTCGCACCTGTGGCCAACCTCGCGCGGATTGAGCCCTCGCCTCCTTGCTCGCTTGGAGCAGGTGGGCCACTCTCGCTAACGCCAACACTTCTCGCCTCCTTGCTCGCTGGGAGCAGGCGGGACACTCTCGCTAACACCAACACTTCTCGCCTCCTTGCTCGCTGGGAGCAGGTGGGCCACTCTCGCTAACGCCAACACTTCTCGCCTCCTTGCTCGATTGGAGCAGGCGGGACACTCTCGCTAACACCAACACTTCTCGCCTCCTTGCTCGCTGGGAGCAGGTGGGCCACTCTCGCTAACGCCAACACTTCTCGCCTCCTTGCTCGCTGGGAGCAGGCGGGACACTCTCGCTAACACCAACACTTCTCGCCTCCTTGCTCGCTGGGAGCAGGTGGGCCACTCTCGCTAACGCCAACGCTTCTCGCCTCCTTGCTCGCTGGGAGCAGGCGGGACACTCTCGCTAACACCAACACTTCTCGCCTCCTTGCTCGCTGAGAGCAGGTGGGACGCTCTCGCTAACACCAACACTTCTTCCTTCAGGTGGAATGCTACCGTCCCTGCACCTTCCTAAGCTTTGCTTTGGGATTCCCCATGTATTCGATTTTTTTTTTTTTGTGTGTGTGTAAATAATCTTTTGGGTGAATTTTATGGTCCTCAGTATTCGATGGTTTTGGCTTGCAAGTGATGGATGGTTGTATAATCCCTGGCCCTGGAGGTGCTCCCTTCATGTTCAAACCGTACAGGCGTGTTTTTTTTTTTTTTTTTTTTTTTTTTTTTTATAAATAAAATTTGAGATTGTTGTGACTCGCATACTTTTATAGCATTCTCGAGTATGTGTTTTATCTTAGATTTGTAATCATACTTCTGAGTTCAGCTTCATTCACCAAAAGTGATGGCGCGTGTCCTGCGAATTGCAAGTCTCCTGGTCTTGTTTGTGCAGGTTCTGAAGGGCACTACATGTCTGAATGTTGGGGTCCCTGGGCCGGGATTCCCGTGTCTGCACAAGCCCCGCCGTTGCCTCCTCTGGTGCAGTGTAGAAGGCTTACTGCCCGAGCCCGTCCTTTCTTTGAGCTGGGCCTTTGTGAGCTGGGACTCGCTCCTATTTTGTTTCCCCAGGTGGGAGTCTGCTTGGGTTGAGACCTCACTATAGACGGCTTTAAACTGCTCGTGAGTAAATGTCAGCCCCTGGTCCATGGTGCTTCCTGCAGGCAGTGTGGCTTCAGGGTAGCAGAGTGACGGGGGTACATCTCTGGCTGGGGGCGCCCGGGTCATACAGGGATTTCCTCGTTTTGTTATTCGAGGCGGCCTAGTTTCATCTCTCATTTGTTAAATCGCACTTAAAAGCTGCCTCGGGTTGTCACTGCCCCGCCTTCTGTCATGGGTTTGTCTATCAAGGCTGAGGTGAATTCTAAGCGAGCCTTGAATCTCCAGGCCAGCGGTCCAGCCATTTTGTAGAATCGGTTCACCCCGTGTTTCCTCTTCATGACCAGCCAAAAGTATGTGTGTGGCTCTTATTTGAAATCCAGTACTGCCCTCTTGTGGCCTGTTCATGCATCTGCAGCACCGTGGATTCATCTTTACTGAGGGACAGTGGGGGCATGTGGGCCTCCAGGGGCAAGGGAGAGGGGCGCTGGACTAGGAGCCGAAGCAGCCCCGACAAACATTCAGACCACCCCGCTCCCTTCCACCTCGCCGTCTCTCCTGCAGCCCCCCCCTCGCACCCCTGCCTGCTGTATTTACCGGGGGAAGCCGGAGAAAGTGGCGGGGCGACAAGCAGCGGCCCTGCGGCCTAAAAAACGGCTCCCAAAGGCTGTAGCCCCCCGGGAATACGCCCGGTGTGAAAGTGTCAGTTCGGGCCTCTGAGAGGAAAAGCCCCGAGGTTTAACGACCCTGGAAGAGCGGCCCCTGCACACACATCTGGACAAAGACAAGTGAAGGGAAGGCCATAGTCTGTGGAGGGCGGTGCTCTGCGGATGCCCAGCAGGTGGGGAAACGGTCTGTCCTTGGACAAGGTCCGACACACTGACCTGGAGACATGGAGCTCGGACAGTCAGTGACAGTGGGATGTGAAAAGGCTAGAAAAAGGCAAGCAGCAGAGCAGGGTCCGTGGAGGCCGACACCTTTATTCTACCTAGCGAATCACCCAGCCCCACCCTTACCCTCAGGGACTGCCCCCAGAAACGAAAAGCGCCAAGAGACGAGGAATTAGCGAAGGGCGCTGTATGCAAACACTGCATAATGGGATTGAAGCTGGGTGGAAAGAGAACTGACCTGACCCAGACTGCAGTCTCCCACACACTGATCACACTTGCACACTTGCATCGGTGAACGCCGGCCTCATCCCTGACTGCCCTGGGATCCCGTGGCCATTTCAGCTTCACCACGATGAGTCTGGGCTGCACCAAGACCGGGCCGGAGGTAAGAAGGACCGGCGGTAACCAAACCCATTTCACTTCATTACAATCCTTAAAACGAGGTAGAAACGTCTTTAGTACATGGATGTCTTTTAAGTAGATTCTGTATTTTAACATGGGACATTGATTGCGTCAAAGAGTTGTATTTGTATGTTTTTCAGCTGGAGAGAGGCGACTTCCTGTCGGAAGAGTGGAGGGAGAGAATCGCAAATACAAGGTACTAAGCTCGTTTATCCTTCTGAAAGCTTACTTCCAGACCGCTGTGGTTTAGGTTTTGAGTATGTAATGAGCATGTAATGTAGTTGCGGAGGTTTGTGGAATCTCAGATTTGTTGAAACCTCTCCCCCGCAATGTTTGTAGGAATTGTGCACACACATGTGTTAAGGGGTTGTTATCTCAAGGGGCCTGAATTTGAAAGCTGTTATGTTGCTTGATTCTGCCTCATTTGTGTGCGTATGATGCGTGTGTGTTTAACCCAAGCTGCAGGGACGTGGGTGCTGGAACTTCTTGGGCAAATGCCAACCCAACTCTGAATGCAAGTATGTGCATTAACCCAAAGCCATTACCCGCCATGAGACACATTCTAAAATTCTGCCCAATCATGCTCCGTCCAGTCATTTCTGTAGTTCAGGTCTTACGCAGGCGTACCGGAAACTAACTGTCAGAGAGAGATTAACTTTTTCGCTGCAGCCTGACCTAAACTGCCCCTTCACCTGCTCTCCATGCAACTGAGCTCTTATAGCGACCATAAGTAGAATTTCTTCTGTGTATGGCATTTGGGTGAGTGAAGACTTCCATCTAATAGCGAATGTGTGAACCTTTCCTCGGGTGTTGCACGGTTCACCAGTTTGGGAAAGGGTGAATAAACCCAGGACCATTTCAGCTTTGCCCACTCGTTCCCAAACTGAAATGGTGATCAGTTGATCTGCATCCAAGTGCCAGTAATAACCGGATTTTCTTTAGGGGAGAGTTTTTTTGGCCCCAAGAGTGGAAAGAATGACAGATTAATGGTAGCTGTCTTGTACGTAGCCATTGGCCCCTTGGGCGTGGGTTTGTGCCACCACGAGGAGTGATTGAACTGATCGTTCCTCTTAGGTGGGTGATCAGTCCTTCAGTGAAGCTGTTCTCTTCTAGCCTGTGCGTTCTTAGAGGCCGGGTTGAAACGGATAAATTACATGTCGTTTCTCGGGAAAATAATGCAATGGGGAATTAATTTGCCAACCTCCCCACCCCCAATCTCTTGCATGTTTGGGTGCTGCGTACAGGCGCGTGCTGGAGAGTCGCGCGCTCTGTCCCTGCTGTGCCCGATGTGCGGTGTGAGGAACAGAAGGCGGGGATAGGTGGTGGGGGGTTGTCATAATGGCCTCGTTGCAGCACGGCTGCTTAGACGGGTCACCTGCCTCGGGGAGGGCCGTGGTAAGGCGCTATACTCCACACAGCTCACAACAGAGGGGGACCAACGGCGCTCTTTACAAACATGTCATTCACTGACACTCCCCTGCTTCAGGACGTGTCAGCAGAAGTCTGTATGAGCTGAGCGGGTCTTGGTGTCTCTGTCACTGAGACGTGTTGTCGGGTACACCCTGTGGCTGCTCCCTGCCAGTGGGGCTCCCGGGGTCTGGCTTCTGGGGTGGTGGGGAACGTGCTGGTGAGTGAGGGTCTCTAGGCGCTGATGTATCTGTCGATGGCAGGCAGACTGGATCCACGAAGGATCCCACCACCTGGAAGGCTGTCGGACGTCTCCAGGACACCGGCCCCCAGTGTGCCTTGAAGACTCCGCTGGACACTAGAACTAGAAACGTTGTTTGAACCAGTTTTGTGTTTGTTGGAAAACAGCTTTAGGGTGGTGTTTTCTCAGGGAATTGGATCCTGATTTTTGGCTTGAGAGATTGGCGTAGTCACATCCTTGCTTTTTTTAGCAGTTCACAGGCCACATTTTCAGTTATGTTTGTGGCTGGGGTGGAGCTAGACACGACAGTACTGGTGGGAGAGTTTAGCGCTGGTGACCAGAACCGCCCTGCATGCACCGGCCTTTTCTCTGAACACACCTCAGCCTGGACCTGTTGAAGGCCTGGCCGGTAGTGGGCAGCGCCCTGGCTTCCTTGCCTTGCCTGCGCTGGTCCAGTGCACACTGGCAGAGGACCCAGGCGGGCACAGAAGCAGCTGTGTGCACGGAGCCTCCGGAAGCACAGGAAGACATACACAGCGCGGGCATTCGAGCAGCTGGGGCAGGAGCGCCAGTAGGAAAGCGCCTAGAGAGCCGCACTTTCCTCAGTTATTTTTAAATGTGGGCAGTGTGAGCCCGGCTGTGACATGTTCATCCCTGCTTCGGATACCTCGCCGTGCAGAGGGCTCTGGAGCCTTGTGTGTGAACGTTTAACGGGTTGTTGAAGACGTGATCTGCGCTACGTCGTCCTTAGCTTTTAGTTGAAGTAAAGGTTACCTACTCTAAAGTAATATGTAAATGAAAGTACACATTTCGGCTACTAAAATAACATTTGTTTTTGACCCCGGGATTCGGAAAGGCATTATGTTAATTAGTTGGCCCCGCCCCCGGATTGCTCTGCAGGTGCCGCTGCTGGTTGGATACTCGTCCCCAGGTGGATGGCGCCGAGTCCCTCCAGGGGATCGCTGCAGCCTGGCTGCCACATCCTCTGCTTCCCACCTTCTGAGGGTTTCTTTGTGATGCACCATCGCCCTGAAGGCTGCTCACCCCGGCCGCCCATCCCTCGGTAAGCAGCCACTCCTGTTGTTGCAGAGTGTAAGGGCGTCTGTGCCCGGTTCCAGCCCGCGCTTCTAGTGTTATCCCGATAACAACTGGTTATTTTGTGCTGATCCGAGCGATGATTTGTCGACGGCTTGGTGTTTATGCTCCTCGGCGGTGCCACGGGGGAGTTGAGGCTCAGCCGCCCAGGAACAGAGCGGACTGATGCCTAGATGTGCGCTCCGAGAGCACGGGGAGTCTCTTTGCAGACTGCTTCGCTAGATTTCACCAAAGGCATCTCTTTTTATGCCAAGTGAAGTTCAGACCGCTAGAAAAACCCCAAATGCCCTCGACGAGCAGAAGTTGACAACAATACTTGGATTACTTAAACCGTTCAAATATTTCTTTCGCACAAGCCAAGCTGCCGGGGCTGAATAAGACCAGATATGGGAAGACATTTGCTGAACATCAATGTGTATGTTGAGAAACCATGTGTTATACTAAAGAGAGCACAAAATAATCTTGTCCCCAATACAGAATTGTAAGAGCCAGTTTGGCGTGAGAGATTAACTTGTATATCTTTTGATGCGTGGATATTGACGAATACAAAATGTAAAATTGTTTGTAGTGTTGGGCTCCTTCCACTGGGCAGTTTGTGTATTTGCTTCCTAGCTGTATCCGTGTTTGTATTCTGTTGTGACTGGCCCACTATTCTCTGCTGCAGCCCGTCCCTGCCCTGCCCCTCATCCCTTCTCTTATGTCTGTCTCTGCTTTATTTTTCTTCACAAGGATAAGGCAGACGCAGCCAGCGGGATATTTCACTTAGTGAGGGATGGAGAATGGGGTGTTAAAGTGATGGGGCAAAAGAAGTGAAGTCTTCCATTGTCTGGACGACCAAAGTGTGGATGAGGAATAAATCCTCTTATCAAACAGTGAAGATGGGGCGGTTTGCTTGATTACAACAGTCACGGATATGGGCAGACTTGAAGAAGGCCGATGCTTGTAAGCCTGTCCATATTGACTGATCTTAGAAAAACAACTTTCAATAGTTCATCATCTTCAGCATTGGATCCTCGGTAAATTCCCTTGCTCGAGTTATATCCCAACGTTAGATGGGAAAGCCAGAATTGACATCGGGATAGAAGTCCAGCACATGATTTTGAAAGATGTAATGCTTCAGGGCAGTAGTGCACAGGCAAGTCACTTTTTTCCTTTTCAGCTATCTTCGAAGTAATGTATAATAAACGGGTCCACTAGTATTGTGCAAGGCCAGTGTAGATTCACATTTGAGCAGTAACAGATCCACACTGAGGTGGTAGCTAAGAGTAGAGCAAACCATGGCAATGAAACCTTACTAGAGGATGGAGTTGTCTTATCACAGTTAATTCATGTAAATGAAGGCCCCATGGGCTGTTGGGTAAATTGAATTGACACACTCTTTGCACCTAATGGCGATGATGTATTGGGATGACTTGAGGCGCAGTGACGTGACATTTCCTAAGGTGATGCACAGCGATTCACTCCTGGAGACGGAGGACCCCTCTCCGGCCCTCTTGGTACCTGCGCTCACAATGAGGGTCTGCAGCTCAGGCTTGGACTAGTAGATGTTGCTGCTGGGTGGCCTGAAGGTGCAGCCGCAGAGCGGGACTTTGTCTGGTCTTCAGGATAAACCTCTCGTTGCGTATTAAAAATAGGAACACGGCTGCGGCACAATATCTGCATCCATAGAAACTGGGCATTTTTTTCTTACTGCTAACATGTATATCTTTTTCCTTAATTATTGCTGTCTTATTAACCAGAATATTGTCTTGCAGTGTTATTTTTGTGAATAATTTTGCCTTTGGCCCCGAAGTCGATCACCAATTGAAGGAGCGCTTTGCAAACATGAAAGAAGGTAACAATTCGGTTGAAAAACCTTGCCTCTGTTTTATGTTTGGGCAGTGTGGGAGGGGATTTGTTTTCTTTTTGTTTTTTGGATTCTGTATTGCTTGGATCGCCGACATCATGACTACCCTCCACAGCACACTGGACCTCAGAATGTGTGCACTTACCTCCCAGCACCAGCGGGGTTTTAGGCTGAATGTTGGTATTTTTCAGGGGTTCTTAGTTTTGCCTCTTTAAAAACAGCAATCATTCAAGAGAAAAGATGTCTTAGTAGCAGAGAATTTACTGTAGGAGACGATGCGTGTGGCCAGTTGTGGCCTGCATTCTGAATAATTGGAATTATTGATGACTGGAGCTGTCCTGACGAGTTAAAGCAACGTTTTAGGAAATGGTGGTGAGGGCCCAGCGTTTTCAAAACTGTTTTGGACTAAACAATATCCGTTTCCTGATGTCCGACAGAAATCTGGCTGAGTTAATTTTTCTTTTTTCAAAATTCTAATGCACATCCTTATTTCTAGATGTTGGCAAACTTTCTAAGTTTTACAACACCTGCCCTATTTTGAAAAAATAAAATACATACTTTTAGAGACCAAGTACACAACATGTGGCTTAAATGGGCCTGGCCTCTTCTACTGCTCGGTGTCTCACGTAAGAGTCTGTACACCAAGGAGAGAAAATACTTCATAGTATTTTAAAACTGTAAGAAGTTTTTATGTATCATTCTTTTTTTACTGACTAGATTTTATTTTATTTAGTTGATGCCCCTCTGTGCAAGTGCTGTCTCTTCCCAAGGTCATTCGTAATTGCTTATTGCGCTTGGTGGACGGGTCATTCATGGGCAGCAGGCACTCACAGGTTCTCACTTGTAAATCGAAAGGCAGAAAACACTTTGCACTTTCAGCATATTAGGAACTCTGATTTGCCTCTCTACTCTGCTTCTCAGTTTTCTGATGTCCTTGACTTTAAGCGATGTCTGTCTGAGATGTGGTGCCCCTCCCCAGGACAAACTGATTGTATGTTTTGGGTTTTTGGGTGTTGTGGAGGCTTTGAATTTGACCGGTATCGCACCTTTGTGCTCTGCTTACATGGTTGACAGGGAAAAAAATGTATGAGAGAGAGTACTGCCTGAAAACTGAAGTGTAACAACTGGATGTTGGTGCTTCAGCTTGAAGATGTCAAAGCAAGACTTCGAAAATATGGCATCAAGGATAATGGATTTTTAGTCATCCTTTTTGTGAAATTTTACTAATTCTGCTAATTGTTACAAACTATTGCTTTGTTTTCTGTGACACCAGCGTGGAAACTTGCAAAGATTGTCACAGAATTGGTGAACCCTAGAAGGCCAGAAGCCCAAGCAAAGGTAGACTACAGTCGCATGCAGAGATAAGATGAAAACAAGTACTGCTGTTTGACTCCCTGAGAAAATATTTGAAATGAGTTGTTTGAACCGGTCTTCAGCTGGATTCAACTTTAAGAACGTAGTCTTAACTTGGCCAACAACTTAGCATTAAATATGAAAGTCTAGTTTGGTGTTGAAAGCACATGCAGTAAGCACAGAGCCACAAATAGATAGATGTTTTTGCAATAAAAATCCACTGTAACGGAAACCATCCCTAGGGTCTCAAAGACAAGACTGTTTGAAGAAGTAAGATAAAAGAAAAATTGGCAAAGCCAAAAGGTTGGCAGAAAAAGCATTCACACATTAAAATCCAAGGTGTTGGCTCGGAGTTGCCTAGTTTAGGGCTATTGATTGCCTGCAAACTTGCACATTTGATTTAACCGTATATTTGTTCATTCGAACGACGGCTGCTGGTCTGCACGACCAATGTTCCAAGCCAGCAATGTGATCGGGAAGTTAGCTACCGCGTCTTGGCGGTCCTGTTCTTTGTGTTTCTCTTTTTCCTTGGCCACCACTGTGCCTAGTTGAATCTTCATCTCCGGGTCCCATGTATGGGCACTGAAGTGAGGAGTTCTCTTGTGATCCTGATGACGAGGGATCCATTGAGCAGAAAGTCCAACATCTTAAAGTGCACGTGAAGCGACGCCAGGACTCCAGATAAGATAGAAGATTAAGAGTATCTAACGATGACTTATAGTCCCTTCAGTGAAGGGCAGGTGCAGTTACTCTTCTACATGGATAGAGTTCTGGATCCCCCAAGGATTTGTTCGGATCTGATGTTGGGAGCAGGGCTCCCCGTTGCGGCTGTGGGCACTGCTTTATCTCAACCGATAGACCGAGAAGGGCAAGTAAATGTTTACTTTTACTCTTGCTATTTTGGTGGTACCGTCCCGATGCTGTTGTCCAGATCGGGCAGTTGCTTCCCTTATCTGGAGTCCTGAGCGTTACGAGGAGGGTTTTCCCCGCTGGTTTTGTGATGATTGGTCCCATTTTTGGATCCATGGGCGTTGAAGGCGACAGGCGAACATATTCAGAACAATCTGAAGAAGCGGCCTTGGTATTGTTGAGGTTGGTGCCTTTGTTCAGAATCTTCATGAATTCATAGTCTACTGTGTCCAGACTTCTTATGGGGTTCTCGTTGGGGCTTTCCCCGCTTTGTTTCTGTAGGTCCAGTGTTGTGCAAGAGGCTCAGCGGTGTCCGCGGACACTGTCCCGTAGCCACCTCCAGTGATACCCATTCCTCTAAACATAGACCGGGGTCATGGTGCTCTGCCTAAATTAACAAGTGTCAAATGATTTGTTGCTTTTCTTCCTAATCCCACTCTGCCCTCAACCCAGTTTCGCTACCTTCCCCCTGCCTTTTCTTGAATTTAGAAATTGCGTTTTTTTACATGCCATAGTGACTGTGTGTTGACGTTTTTCTTTTGATATTGTAAATTGTGTGGGTTATAGTATGAGCTCTGAAACCTCTTAACAGGCATCTCTTATCCTCGCACCCTTGGGTGCTGGTTTCAGTTTTACAGTATAAATGTCATCCATCTTACTTTTTCTTAGCTTCTCTCCGATTTGAACTAAGGTTCCCAGTTTTCCGTTTTTTTTTTTACACACAAATGCAGACAGAAAACAATCTATTTTCCTGTCTGTATTTATTCAACAAAGAAATGAAGTATGAGTGAGAGGCTGCCATTTGGCAGAGAACACAGCTTTGTTTAAAAATGTAATTGAATGTCACAAAGTTGTGTAGGTTACGCCCCTCCTAGTCTGTGGTTAATTTCTGAAAGAATAAGTGCTGAGGCCTAAAGTTTTGCTCACAAGCCTCTGCCTGACACTCCAGAGAGTCAGGGTGGCGATTGTGAATACCACGGCTGCGTAGTCTTGATTCCACCCCATGCCTCTTTCATCAGCCTCAAAACTCTTTGGGCTCCTTTATATAAATCTTGCAAGTACGTTTTCACCTCTGCTTTCTCTTTCTGTTATCGATTTCCTTTCTTTTTCTTCATTCCCACTTTTGTATTTTTCTCTCTTGCACTCAGTCTGGGTAAAACTAAGTCTTGCTTAAAAGGAGTACCCGTGGCCGCATGCAGCCACCAGTTCAGATCAAGGGCTGCTCCCAGTGCTGGAGTACCCGTGGCCGCATGCAGCCACCAGCTCAGATCAAGCGCTGCTCCCAGTGCTGGAGTACCCGTGGCCGCATGCAGCCACCAGTTCAGATCAAGGGCTGCTCCCAGTGCTGGAGTACCCGTGGCCGCATGCAGCCACCAGCTCAGATCAAGCGCTGCTCCCAGTGCTGGAGTACCCGTGGCCGCATGCAGCCACCAGCTCAGATCAAGCGCTGCTCCCAGTGCTGGAGTACCCGTGGCCGCATGCAGCCACCAGTTCAGATCAAGGGCTGCTCCCAGTGCTGTTCATTGTGTTAAAGACCAAGCAGTGCACCTTTCCTGTTGACCCACAAGGCTTGACCTCCACTATTCCTTGTTACCCGTGTTCCATAAATTACGTTTTCTTTGTACCCTACTGGCTATCCCCGGTTATGTGCATTTCCTTCTGTCTTCTAATGTTCTTTTCTCTCCCCTCAAATTGCACCTCTTTTTCTTGACTGAGGTGGACTTCAAAGGGTGGTAGATAACCAGTGGCCCTTTGTGTCATTTCCAGGTGGCAGAATTGTGTCCTCCAAGCCTTTTGCACCTCTCAACTTCAGAATAAACAGCCGAAACTTGAGTGGTAAGTTCCGCCACTTCTTTTTTTAAGTAAGGTTGCAAAATGTTTTCTAATGAAAAATGCATTAGAAGTGGATTGGTGACTGTGTGACCAGGCTTCCTGTCCATGTCTACAGGCCATCATTTGTCCAATCTTGAATATTAATTGGACTGCCTCATGCTTTCTGTGAGTTGTATGTTAAATTGAATTGGAGCAGAGCCCGTGATGACATTGGCCCTTGAGAGGAAATCGCGGGACTGGAAGCCCCTGGCCATGCTAACATCCACTAATCTGGCAGCTGTCAGTTACAGTCATTAACAACAAACAGCCACATGTTCGATGAAATCTGAATATTGTATAATGGAAAACCCTCCTTGCCCTGCTTGTCCTTTGCAAGAAGGCTGTCTTGATACTAAGCTGGGCGGTTGTTTCAGGTTAAGTTGAAGAATTTTACAGTTCACACACTCGATCATATTCACATTCGTGCTCTCCTCAGTTTTTTCTTCAGAGAGACCTTTTTTGTATGTTTGATCAGTCTACAGAATCGTCGCATTAGTCCTGAAAGTCACCCGTGGCTTTGCCGTCCACTCCCTTATAACCATGCACTGCATATGGGTCATTGACGGTTTCCTACTTGATATAGATTGCTTTTTTTGATGATCATTCTGGCGGGTGAAACGAGAAGTGCATTTTGGACAACAGCGCTAAACGTTGGGTTGCGCTTATTGCGTTATTCTGTATATTCCTGTGTAATTCTGCTGTGATTTCATGTAATCGTGCCACAGCAAATTGTGCAGTTTACACCCACTGTTAGTAAATACGCTAATGAACACATTTGTTGTTAACCTGGGCTTGGTTTACTTTTGGTGTGAATCCTGGGTCTGAAGATGACTTGTGCTTTTGGCAAATGTTCATCGAAAATGCAGCTCCCACTGGTTCTCGAAGTGTCATAATGATGGGCGCCATGTCCTTGCTCCGACTCGTGGGATGGTGGTGAGAGTTATCACAGTGACATGAAGCTTGACAGATAATTGTGCTCAGCTTTCTTTTACGGGACTCAAGATACTTCCAATATTACTAGGCTTTTTCTTGGGCATTAAGGGATTCAAACAATGTTCCTGCATCCAAGATGTAGGGAACCAAAAAGTGACCGTATACAGGAAAGATTAAGAAAATGAAAAGCAAGTATTAGTAATAAGAAGCCACCTGTTACTGTGAAGCTGTGCCCAGTAAATGCAGTACAAAAAGGGAACTTTGAGGAAATGATGCCAGTAGTTGACTATTGGATAGATGGTGGTGGTTGAGGAAACATTCATTTTTGCGACAATAATTGAGTACGGTGAAGACCATGGGGTGCTGTTGGAGCCTGAGGTTCTAAATGTGAAGGATCATAGAAAAACCCACTTCCTGCATTAGTTTTAGCAAAGTACATATGTCCTGCCTTTCAGTGCAGCGGGCGCACGTGCGCTGACTGCCATCCCTTCGTCCATGCCATGCCTGGAATAGCAGCTGAAGTGAAGTGCTCATGAAAGATGTACCTCCCATGAAAGCTAGGAAGGTGGGACTGCAGATTAGACTTGCCCATTTGTTAGTTAGGGGGCAGGAAGAATTGTGTACAGCCATAATAAGTCTATATAAATGCATAAATATTTGGGTGCATCCATTAGTGTTGTATTGTGAAAGATGAAACTGAGTTTTATAATTAACCATACAGGCCTAAAACTGAAGTGGTCGACAAGATGCTTTTATTGAAGATTTCAGGTGTCTTGTGCAGTGTGGTAAGACCGTACACCGCAAGCTAGAGTGCTTAAACACAGCGCCGAGTTCTTTCAGCGCGTGCTAGTGTGGTTGTATCTCTTCACAGAGCATTATGTAGTGTGCAGAGGTTCCTGTACAGACAGTGAAACGCAAGGGGGCAGGGGAGTTCGATGTTTCTGATATGTGCCAGCGGCCGGATGAAGGCGCTTCAACAGCAACTTCACTGCTCTTGGGAAAGCGTTAGTATTAAAAAGACGCTGTATGAAGCCGGTAAAGTCTCCAGGTCCGGTGGCTCCTGTGGAGATTCCTCATTACAGTTGTACTTGTAAAGTGTGACCAGCACATCCTTTGGTAGACTGTAAGCAGGCAAGCATTTACTAATGTGTCCAAAGTGTTTTTTGTGTGTCTGGGTGGACGCATGGGTTGCAAGTCGTTAAAATGAGACAAGCAGCACTACTTCTCTAACGTGTAGTATTTTCTTCTTAAGATATCGGCACCATCATGAGAGTTGTGGAGTTGTCGCCACTGAAGGGTTCAGTTTCGTGGACTGGGAAGCCAGTTTCTTACTACCTGCATACCATTGATCGAACCATAGTGAGTACTGAATCTCTGTATCATATCCTCACCGTAAGCAACTCAGTTTCTTGACGTGCGTGAAAGTTTTAGAAAGTTAAGTCACTTTGAGTTAAAGGGCTATCAATGAGTGGTCATCATGCTGTGGTTTTGTCCAGGATGAAACATTTGGTGATGTTTCCTTCCTGCCCTATGAATCATAAATGCTTGTTGTTGTTATGGAGTTGCATTGTGGAGTGTGAACCCTTGCTCAGAGATGATTCCCAAGTATCAAGTTTTGCTTACGTATGAATGCTATAACCATATGCCGGAGGGCAGGACCGATTGTAACTGTTCCATGGAGAGTTTCTAACTAGTTACATTGTCTTGCAGGTGGCTTCATTGGATTCAAATCACCTTGAACAATCTGCTCATAGAAATAATAGAGACCGCTTGCCTCACTGCAATATGTTTATATATGCAGTATGAGCGTTGGGGGTTAGCACTTCTAAATCAGTGTTGTATGGGGTCCATTGTAAACCTAGAATATGGTTAGAGGAGAGAAGAGCACAGTGAAACACCACAATGCACAAGCATCTGCTAAATTCAGTCTCTTGGTCTGATGCTCTATAAAGAATGCCCACATTTTGGAAATGCTTGACTGGGCTCAGTGAAGGCCTCTCTAAGGATGAAAATGGATTTCTTTAACCTCCTGTTTGGTGCTGGACATGTCTTTAAACTCTTTATCATAATGGAGTACATTGATTTAGTTTTATCTGCAGGTGGCTCTAAAGGGTATTTTGTACTGGTATACTTTCCGAGTGTAGGGATATGTTTTGAAATAATTGTTCCTTTATCTGCACTTATGTTTTTCATAAAGGCACTGAGTAATTTTACCAACCTCTTAAGCTTGTAAATAAAGGCTATGGTGATAGTTTTTGTACGTCTTGTAAGACAATGTATTTTATCCCTTTAAAAAAGCTTGTTTCCAAGACTGCTTCTTTGAATATGTGACACATGCAGAGGCTACTGAGACGCATGTGCCTATGTGCAGATACGTCTATAATCGAGTTTATTTTAAAATGGTGGTTTCCGAAGCATGTGCTGCACATTGAACGGCCACCACACCCCGTGACCATTCACCTGCGATCCTGTGCTTTTTGTTGCTCACATTGCTCCTCGAGGTGGAAGTTTTTGGAAGGCATGCAGTAGTTGAGTTGATCTGCCGTGAATAAGTGTCTAATAGCATGTAATTGCATTTATGTAGCACTTACTACATCTTCTGGCATCGAAGCGCTTTACGCCGAGTAGCATTCTACTCTGGGCCCCAAGGACAGCGGCTGAGCCAGTAGTTATTTATAGGTTCCAGAAAAGCATTATACGTCTAGAATTGAACTGATGTAAGGAGAAGCTGGTGGGATGTTTTTACCAGAGTGCCATTTTTTTTCAGTAGACTAACTTTTTGCAGAATAATTTTGAAAAGTTTGATTTGAAGAGGGTTGTTTAAAGAGCTGTGTAGATGACACAGCTGTGCTTCCACCAGAATGAGATTCTCCACTATTCAGCGCGTTTGTTCGGAGTGACTTCCTAGTACAGTGTACTTTCATTGCTGCGAAAATTTCTATCAAAGTGTGTTGATTTACTTACATATATTAACTTTGCCTTTGATCTTTTTTGTTCTTAACAGATTGCTGCCACTTCCCCTTATTTAAAGGAACTAACTTGTCAATTCTCATCTTTTCAGCTTGAAAACTATTTTTCTAGTCTCAAAAATCCTAAACTCAGGGTAAGTTGTATTTCTTACTTATTTCATGAACTGCCATTTGCAAAGTTCATTCTGTGTATGTTTTTTGGATAGTGAAATAGACTGACACTTCATGTTTACACTGCAATATCACTCACCATCATCACATTTTTCATGTTTTACTGCTGTTGCATTCCTACTTTAAACATAGGCCAATGTTATTACAAAACAGCAGCATTCTAGTAACTGAGAAGGGCTTGGTACTTATGTAAGATCCAGCTAGATGTGAGATCTCCATCCATGTTTCCTGTTCTGGGCTGTAGTGTATCTGACCCCCTTCTCACCCTGTTTCCAGAGTGTTGCTTTTATTAAGGGGTGTATGAGGAAATGTTGTAGTAGAGACAGTAGATGTGCTCTTCTCAGACATCATTAACACCTTTTCCAACTTATTATTCAGCTGATGTTCTCCATATTTACGTACTTGCATTCTCGACACTTATGTTGGGAACATACAAGCGAACAATTTTGGAGATGTTTATGATGGAGAACTGATGTCCGAGGAAAGTAAGTTTAGAGCGGTCTTCTTTGGTGCTCTTATTTAAAGTGAATTGTTCAAAGCATAACTGACTCCATCACATACAGTAAATGCTACTAGAAGTGTGTAGCTATTACTGTTTCAACTCAATTAATCTTCACAAACATGATGGCAATGAAGTGCAAGGACAGAATACAAGCAGCCCCTGTAGACCGCTCTGCAGATTTCTCAGTTTTGGTCTAATTTGGATGTCTTCATTCCAAATCTAGGGTCAAAACCAATGTAGTGTGAACCTGGGGGTGCTTTGTACCTCTGCTCATTTCAGCTTCAAAGAGCTGACAAGTGGCAAAGGCAGAAGCTGAATAAAATAGTTTTCATAACCAGTCTGGGGAATTAGAAAAAGCATTGATTTACCTCATAGCAAATCTTAAGAGGTAATGTGACAATGTTGAATTGGTTTGGGGTGGGTGGCACTCCTTGTGCCAGTGTCCCAGAATGACAGAATTAATGATCACCCCTAAGTTGGTACTACAGGCTGTTTTGTTCACAGCCCAGCAGACACATCTCGGAGATGAAACTGGTGTCTGTCCATCCCTGAACTTCAGGGCTCTGTGGTTGAGTTTTCTTTATCTTATGGCTTTTGATTCCAAGGTCTTACTGGTCTTCCTAAGATTTGAATGAAATGCTTCAATTATTAACAATTAAGAAACAAAAATATATGCCTTAGATTGAAGGATTATGTTATGGTGAAGAAACCATTTACATAGTGCATGGGTGTATTTTCTTTTCACACCTTTTTTTTAATGTCTCCAGGAAGAACAAGAGGCAGCTAGACGCCGTCAGCAGCGGGAAAACAAGAGCAACACTACTACTCCGACAAAGGTGCAGGAAACCAAGGTACCGCCAGTTTCTTCTGTTGCTAGACTCTCCTGAGGCATTCTCCTGGGAGGGGAGCATGCAGGTTGTAGAGCGCTTTCCCAACGAAGTTTAGAAGCCATTTGAAAATATGTCCATATGGGTCAAAGGTCTATGTGCAACGACTTGCACTGTTATGGGGGACATCTTTATTTGGTTGCAGCGTGCTGTTTGAGAGAAAAATGGTGCCTGTAGTTTTGTATTTGAATTTTCCATCAGGGAAACCAAAAAGGCTCAGCCTTTCCCCTCCCTCCACTTTTCTTGCACCTCCACAGATTTTAAGACTATTACAACTAGAGTGCTTCGGGGCCTTCCTTGAATTTGATCCGGCCCAGTCAAAAGACGATATAAGTTTTGAGCTGAACCCTGCCTTCAAGACTTCATTGCTACAAACGGACATTTGCAATGCAAACAATGCTTACCGAGGTGCACATGTACTTGGCCCCACAGAGCACCAAAGGAGAAACATATTCTCTTGGCATAATTTAGAAGTTTAAAGTCTTAGCCACCCTCCACCTAAAAAAGCAAATAGTCCAATGCAGCCCCTGCAATCCTGTTCAAGGCCTATCTGGGTAGCTCTAATAACTTAGCTGGTGCCTTAAAGCCATGCCCTCCCTTTGTGTTTCTCTTCATGCCCCACCCTTTAGGCTTCCTTCTACGTTTTTTGTTCTTTTCTGGTTGTGCTTGCCCTAACCCCCATATGGTTTTATTTCTGACATGTCTCTATTTTTCCATTCCACCGCACCCTTTCTTGGTATATTTTTATTTTACCACTTTTCTCCTAGTCTCACTTCATTCACCTTTACAGTTGTCCTCTTCTTCTCCTTAATCACTTTTTTTTTCTCCTTCAGTAGTTTGCTTATTCCCCCACATAGTCTCACTTCCCTTCCTTGAAAGTACATACTCATGCCGAGCCTACCAACCCCAAAGTGTAACTTTTCTGCTCTTCTCTAGTATAATTCTGTTTTGGTTGGATATTGTAGGCATACTTCTCTGACTAAGCTTTTGTCTTTTTTACTTCCCCTTGGCCTCATCATATTGTTCCCTTTCTGTTCTAAACTTTGCTAAGTTCTCAGTGCCTTTCCCCCACTTTTTTTGCAAGTGGATTTCACAGCATCCATTTGATTGATTTTCCCTTCTTGCCATGGTCTCCTTCTGACACTAGTTGACTTTGTTGTTCCACAAAGTTGGGTGTAGTTCCGTGGTTAGAATGGTACATATTTCAGCTGTGTTAAGCCTTTGACTTGGAAATGAATAACAGGAGCCATATGTGCCTACCTCTGTGACAATTACTTGCCGAGGTGTAGTGGCCTACACAGGTCAGCTAGGTAGTGGCAGAAGGGCTGGTCCAGTGTATGGGTTGGCTTTCGGGCTTTATGAGTGTGTTTTATGGCCTGGAGTGCCAGTTTTTACTGCTGATTTCTCAAAGTTTACCACAAACATTACCTCCAGCAAAAACAAATTTACGCTGGCCACCATGCTTTACAAAACACCTTTACATGTTCAAGGCTGCCCTGATGTGCAAATGTGGGACACTTTCTTGGTTATCTGACTTGCTAGTGTGGGCCACATTTATGATGGTGCCCATAGATATTTTCTCTCCCTAGCCAACTTTGGGTACTTATAACCATCTGCTCCAGTAGTGGAGTTACAACAGTGATTATCCTACTCCGAACATGTTAAGCGTAAGAAACACATACATTTTCAAACAAAAAACAATGTGTTCAATGGCATCTGTCGCTGTAGATACACATGTTGTGCATAGCCCGCCATCTGGTGTTGGGTCGGAGTGTTACAAGTTGTTTTTCTTCGAAGAAGTCTTTCGAGTCACGGGACCGAGGGACTCCTCCTCTTTGTCTCCATTGCGCATGGGCGTCGACTTCATCTTCGATTGTTTTCTTTCCGCCATCGGGTTCGGACGTGTTCCTTTCGCTCCGGGTTTCGGAACGGAAAGTTAGCTCAAAATCGGAAAATTACGTCGGTATTGTTGCGTTCGGGATCGGGTTAGATATCATCGACATCGAATCCAAACGATAACATCTCCGTTGCCCTTCGGGGTAGTTTTCGATCCCCCGTCGGGGCCTGGTCGGCCCGACCGCGTGTGACATCGACGCTGATGGAACGGACCCCGTTCCGATTCTGTCCTAAATGCCACAACAAATACCCATATACAGACCAACATTCGGTCTGTAACCTGTGCCTGTCGCCCGAGCACAGGGAAGAAACTTGCGAGGCCTGTTGTGCGTTCCGGTCCCGAAAAACACTCCGTGACCGACGAGCCAGAAGACTGCAAATGGCGTCCACGCCGACAGGACACCGAGAATTCGAGGAACAAGAAGAAATAGAAGCCTTCTCGATCCATGAATCGGACTCGGACGAATTGGACGACCATGAAACAGTGAGTAAGACGTCGAAGATAGCACATAAAAAAACTGACAAGGCCCAGGGGACGCCACTGCCATCAGGCCATGGCTCAACCCATAAAATCGATGACCGACCATCGGCACCGAAGAAGGCCGAAATAGTGCCGAGATCGTCCGACTCGGGTCGAGACACAGGCACCCAGCCATCTCGGGACCGAGATAGTGCTACCGGCAAAGATCGACGCCGAGATAGCGGAGCCGAAGCTGCTCCACGCAGAGACAGCGGCACCGAGGAGGATCGACGCCGAGAGGGTTCGACTCCGAAAAAAAGAAAAGTCGCCTCTGAGCCGAAAAAGAGCGTGGACATAGTTTCGGTGCCAAAACGACCCACAACCGAGCCAACTACCGGTTCCTATTCAGAGGAACAATCACTGTCCTCTCAAATGCGAAAGCATAGATTCGAGGAGGAATTACAATCCACCGAGGTGGACCACACGCAAAAACGGATTTTTATACAGAGTGGGACAGGGAAAATAAGCACCCTTCCCCCTATTAGGAGGAAGAGGAGACTTGAATTCCAACAAGAACAAGCACCACAAACCAAACTGGTGAAGAAGGTAACTCCGCCACCCTCTCCTCCACCTGTAGCTCACTTTTCACCGGCACAGACTCCGTCACATTCACCGGCTCACACCACCTTAAGCCAAGGTGACCAGGACCAAGATGCTTGGGACTTATACGACGCCCCAGTGTCAGACAACAGTCCAGAGGCGTATCCTACAAAGCCCTCACCACCAGAAGACAGCACAGCATATTCACAAGTGGTGGCTTGAGCAGCGGAGTTCCATAACGTGTCTCTACACTCGGAGCCTGTCGAGGATGACTTCCTCTTCAACACCCTCTCTTCCACACATAGCACCTACCAAAGCCTGCCTATGCTCCCAGGAATGCTAAGGCACGCAAAGGACATATTCAAAGAGCCTGTCAAGAGTAGGGCAATAACACCGAGGGTGGAAAAGAAATATAAAGCACCTCCCACAGACCCAGCTTTCATCACCTCACAACTGCCACCAGATTCGGTTGTGGTAGGGGCAGCTCGCAAGAGAGCAAACTCTCACACATCGGGCGATGCACCACCCCCGGATAAGGAGAGCCGCAAGTTCGATGCAGCCGGTAAAAGGGTCGCAGCACAGGCTGCAAACCAGTGGCGCATCGCTAACTCTCAAGCGCTCCTAGCGCGATATGACAGAGCCCACTGGGACGAGATGCAACACCTCATTGAGCATCTACCCACAGAACTACAAAAGAGGGCGAAACAAGTGGTTGAGGAGGGCCAAAACATCTCCAATAACCAGATACGCTCCGCTATGGACGCAGCGGACACAGCAGCAAGAACAATTAACACGGCAGTAACCATACGAAGGCACGCGTGGCTACGAACATCTGGTTTTAAACCAGAGATACAGCAGGCGGTGCTCAATATGCCATTCAATGAGCAACAATTGTTCGGACCTGAAGTGGACACGGCAATTGAGAAGCTAAAAAAGGACACTGACACTGCAAAAGCCATGGGCGCGCTCTACTCCCCGCAGAGCAGAGGCACTTTCAACACCTTCCGCAAGACAACCTTTAGAGGGGGGTTTCGGGGTCAAGCCACACAAGCCAGTACCTCACATTCAACACCGTCCACCTACCAGGGACAGTACCAAAGGGGAGGCTTTCGGGGCCAATACAGAGGAGGACAATTCCCTAGAGGCAGGGGAAAATTTACAAGCCCCAAAACACCTACAACCAAACAGTGACTCACACGTCACTCATCCCCTCCACACAACACCAGTGGGGGGAAGAATAAGTCAGTATTACCAAGCGTGGGAGAAAATAACAACAGACACTTGGGTCTTAGCAATTATCCAACATGGTTATTGCATAGAATTTCTACAAATCCCTCCAAACATACCACCAAAACCACAGAATATATCAAAACAACATTCGGACCTCCTAGAAATAGAAGTTCAAGCATTACTGCAAAAGAACGCAATAGAACTGGTACCAGATACACAAACAAATACAGGGGTTTACTCACTGTACTTTCTAATACCAAAGAAGGACAAAACACTGAGACCAATCCTAGACCTCAGAACACTAAACACATACATCAAATCAGAACACTTTCACATGGTCAGGCTACAGGAAGTGTTACCACAAGATTACATGACAACCTTAGATCTCAAAGACGCGTATTTCCACATACCAATACATCCGTCGCACAGAAAATACCTAAGGTTCGTATTCAAAGGAATACATTACCAATTCAAAGTATTGCCGTTCGGTTTAACAACTGCACCAAGAGTCTTCACAAAATGCCTAGCAGCAGTGGCTGCACACATCAGAAGGCAGCAAATACACGTATTCCCATATCTAGACGACTGGCTAATCAAGACCGACTCACTGACAAGGTGCTCACACCACACAGATCAGGTCATACAAACCCTCTACAAACTCGGTTTCACCATCAACTATGCGAAATCACACATTCTACTGTACAAAGTACAACAATACCTAGGAGCAACAATAGACACAAAGAGGGGAATAGCCACTCCAAGTCCACAAAGGGTTCAAAATTTCCAAAAGATTATACAACGCATGTATCCAACACAAAGAATACAGGCGAAGATGATATTACAACTCCTAGGCATGATGTCCTCATGCATAGCCACTGTCCCAAACGCAAGGTTGCACATGCGGCCCTTACAACAGTGCCTAGCATCACAATGGTCACAAGCACAGGGTCAGCTTCTAGATCTGGTGTTGATAGACCGCCTAACATACCTCTCGCTTCTATGGTGGAACAATATAAATTTAAACAAAGGGCGGCCTTTCCAAGACCCAGTGCCACAATACGTGATAACAACAGATGCTTCCATGACAGGGTGGGGAGCACACCTCAATCAACACAGCATACAAGGACAATGGGACGTACATCAAAGAAAGCTGCATATAAATCACCTCGAACTACTAGCAGTTTTCCAAGCATTAAAAGCATTTCAACCAATCATAACTCACAAATACATTCTTGTCAAAACGGACAACATGACGACAATGTATTATCTAAACAAACAGGGGGGGACACACTCGACACAGCTGTGCCTTCTGGCACAAAAAATGTGGCAATGGGCAATTCACAACCACATTCGCCTAATAGCACAGTTTATTCCAGGGATCCAGAATCAACTTGCAGACAATCTCTCTCGAGATCACCAACAGGTCCACGAATGGGAAATTCACCCCCAAATTCTAAACACTTACTTCAAACGTTGGGGAACACCTCAAATAGACTTATTTGCAACAAAGGAGAACGCAAAATGCCAAAACTTCGCATCCAGATACCCACACAGGCAGTCTCAAGGCAATGCCCTATGGATGAACTGGTCAGGGATATTTGCGTACACTTTTCCCCCTCTCCCTCTCCTTCCATATCTAGTAAACAAATTGAGTCAAAACAAACTCAAACTCATACTGATAGCACCAACATGGGCAAGGCAACCATGGTACACAACACTGCTAGACCTATCAGTAGTACCCCACGTCAAGTTGCCCAACAGGCCAGATCTGTTAACACAACACAAACAACAGATCAGGCATCCAAACCCAGCATCGCTGAATCTAGCAATCTGGCTCCTGAAATCCTAGAATTCGGACACTTAGACCTCACACAAGAATGTATGGAAGTCATAAAGCAAGCTAGAAGACCATCCACTAGACACTGCTATGCAAGCAAATGGAAAAGGTTTGTTTGCTACTGCCATCATAATCAAATTCAACCATTACACGCATCTCCAAAGGATGTAGTGGGTTACTTACTACACTTACAAAAATCGAACCTGGCCTTCTCTTCCATTAAGATACACCTCGCAGCAATATCTGCATACCTGCAGATTACCCATTCAACTTCACTATTTAGGATACCTGTCATTAAAGCGTTTATGGAAGGCCTCAAAAGAATTATACCACCAAGGACACCACCTGTTCCTTCATGGAACCTCAACATCGTCTTAACAAGACTCATGGGTCCACCCTTTGAACCTATGCACTCTTGCGAAATACAATTCCTAACCTGGAAAGTTGCATTTCTCATCGCCATCACATCTCTAAAAAGAGTAAGTGAAATTCAGGCGTTTACAATACAAGAACCTTTTATCCAACTACACAAAAATAAAGTAGTCCTAAGGACCAATCCTACATTTTTGCCAAAGGTTATTTCACTGTTCCACCTAAATCAAACGGTAGAGCTACCAGTGTTCTTCCCACAGCCAGATTCCATAGCTGAAAGGGCACTACATACATTAGACGTCAAAAGAGCACTAATGTACTACATCGACAGAACTAAAAACATCAGAAAAACTAAACAACTGTTTATTGCATTTCAAAAACCTCACGCAGGAAACCCAATATCGAAACAGGGTATAGCCAGATGGATAGTTAAGTGCATCCAAATCTGCTACCTTAAAGCAAAAAGACAACTGCCCATTACACCAAGGGCACACTCAACCAGAAAGAAAGGCGCTACCATGGCCTTCCTAGGGAATATTCCAATGCACGAAATATGTAAGGCAGCCACATGGTCTACGCCTCACACATTTACCAAGCACTACTGTGTAGACGTGTTATCAGCACAACAAGCCACAGTAGGTCAAGCCGTACTAAGAACCTTATTTCAGACTACTTCCACTCCTACAGGCTGATCCACCGCTTTTGGGGAGATAACTGCTTACTAGTCTATGCACAACATGTGTATCTACAGCGACAGATGCCATCGAACTGAAAATGTCACTTACCCAGTGTACATCTGTTTGTGGCATCAGTCGCTGAAGATTCACATGTGCCCACCCACCTCCCCGGGAGCCTGTAGCCGTTTGGAAGTTAGCTTCAACTTTGTACATTTGTAAATAAATTAAATCTTAAATAGGTACATACTTATTCACTCCATTGCATGGGCACTATTACTAACAAACAACTCCTACCTCGCCCTCTGCGGGGAAAACAATCTAAGATGGAGTCGACGCCCATGCGCAATGGAGACAAAGAGGAGGAGTCCCTCGGTCCCGTGACTCGAAAGACTTCTTAGAAGAAAAACAACTTGTAACACTCCGACCCAACACCAGATGGCGGGCTATGCACAACATGTGAATCTTCAGCGACTGATGCCACGAACAGATGTACACTGGGTAAGTGACATTTTCATGAATAATTATTGAAGATACACTTATAGTTTGCTACCCCCCTTTTTTCTATTTTCCTAGGATTCTGGTGCTGAAGAAGATAAAACTGTTACATCAGTGGTTAAAAAACCATCCCCTGCCAAGCCACGCAGACGAAATCTAAAACGAAAGGGACGAAAGGCTGCTGGAAGAAAACGTGGACGCCCGAAGAAGCAGAACGCGGTCATCACAGAGCGTAAAGCCAAGAAGAGTCAAACTGCACTGGAACCTGAGACAACCCAAGACACTGTCATCACCGCCCCTACCCCTACCCCTGCTCCCACCCCTATCCCTTCCCCGTCCCCTACCCAAAGTACTCCCCAAACCACCCCTGAGTCATCTAGTCCTACACGTCCTCAGGGTAAGTTAGTAATTAATTTATAATAGTTTGTAATATAAGGGTAGAGGAGGGGTATACTTTTTAATTATTTGGACGCAAACGTAGCTTATTGTTTTAACTTTGATTTATGGTTTGGGGTGTTGTATATAATTCTGACTGGTATCCTTCATTTACTTCACTGTGCTTTAGGACAGTGTAACCCTAAAGCGATAAACCAAAAAACAGATAATCATGAAATTGCGGCAGTCAAAAAAAGAAGAGCTTGCCAGTCGTAGGCTATAACAATTGCTTGTGTTCTGCTACACACTATTGCACTGACCACAGCTGAGGGCAGGTTGGGTACACCAATCAGATTTGTCCCGGTCAAAGATTTTATTTTTTGGCTTAGTGCTTTAAGTACCAAACCACCATAGGAGTGCACTTCTAAAGCCCCTTAGCATCTCAGACGAGGCACTTAAGAGACTCACAGGGTGTCGGGCAGAGGCAAACAGTAGGGTCCAGTTGCCACTGATCAGCTGGTTAGTTGTAGGAAGGTCCTCTTGTGTGTTGTAGCCCTGTAGCTTGAACAAATGGTCAGCCATATAACCCTTGGAGTCCACTTCTTTATCCTGGGTACAAGAGAGAGCAGGGCCAGTGCTTTAGGAATCTGTTCAGTTCACTGATAGCAGGTCCAATCCTCTTCTCTTTTTCTCCGGTCCACAATTGTTTCTAAAGTGGGTGTCTTAAGATGCTACATTTATGCCTGGCACAAGCTAATCTTTGGGGATGTCTCCTGGTTACACCTTAGTCAACACGGTAACGGTTGTAGGTGCCAACCCTACCTACTTTTGGCATTTTCAAGATGGTGAAATTCTTTGGACACTTTAATCTTGCGCTCTGATGGCATGGGTGTGTGTGTGGGTAGTGTACTATGGCAATCCTAATGTCCTCTACATGGAACACTGAAATCCAGTTTGGTAGAGCCACTGTACCCCCAAAAAGCCCTAGAGATAGAGGTCCTTCAGAACAAAAGGGATCTTCAGCAACCATACAGTGGATACACAAGAATTAGCCTGGCATCCTGTTCCCTTCTTTACAAGTCCATCCAAAGTGTTATATGTGAACCCAACAGACCTGTGAAACCGGATTTGACACTCCAGCCTGGTTTGACAAAGTAGTGTCAAACAGGATGCCATGTTCGACACTACATTCAACCTGTGAGGTTTAAAGGAATCCTCTTTGCCCCTTCAGTTCAGCCTATTGTTTGTTTCTGTGAGGCATTTCACACTATTTTCACGCCTGTCCACATGCTAATCACAGTTTGTGAGAAGCTGGAGAACCAATGCAAGTTATCCTCCTGGACCTTCAGGCTGGGAAAAGGTAACTTATTTATTGAAAATCAGATTTTACCATTAAATTGTGTTTTAGTAACTATTAAAAATAGTTATTTACATTTTTCCAAACAAGTCCCATTCTTGAGATACAGTATTAGGATTGTAATCTGTACTCTGGTTTTCTAAATAGGACAACCAGACCGGCCACAATGAAAATTAGCTTTAGGGTGCTACCCACTGTAGGGACAGTTTAGCATTAAATTTCAACATGTCCTACTTCAAAATACTGTGAACTCTGCCTTGTGGGCTAAAAGGCCTACATTGTGCTGATGTATTATTATTTGAAAGGGAGAGTTCAACCTGTTAAAAAGGTTTAATTTGACACATCGAATCACAGTTTTTACACTGTTACAGTTAACTTACACTGGTGGGACTGAAACCATTTTGTACTTCCACTGAGGCGGATGGCATAATAGGTGCGGCAGTCCACTAATAGCATTTAACTTCCATGCCCTGTGTACATGTTGTAACATACTAGGGACAATTAGGCAAATTAAATATACCAATTATAAGTACACCAATTGGACCATGTTTTAAGGGAGACCACAGGTACTTTACCTAGTAAAAGGAGTAAAAGTGAAAGGTTAGGAGGGGTAAAGTGCACAGCGTTCTAATGCCTACAAAATTATAGTGCCCAGCAAAAGGTGAAAAAGCCACATGCCCATGGAGAAAAGGTGCATTTATTACAAGGAGGGCTCAGAACCTTCTTGGTAGAGCATGGGAATTAACATTGAAAAGCTTTTCCCACAGTTCAGCTGCATGATGTATTTTCTTCCCCATTGCCAAAAAATGGCAGAAAACTATTAATGATTAGCCTTACTTAGAAGGTGGCTCAGCATGTGCTGCTCAGAAGCATTGACCTGATCACTTAACCTGGTGGAAAAGATCAATGGACGATAAAGTGTGTCAGTTTGAGAAATAGCAATTATCACTGCTATTGATTTTGTTATGGGTAGCCACGGATTACTGACCGGTTTTCTTCTGAGTTTCCAGATGCATAGAAGAGTAACTTCAGAGACAAATCATATCTTCATTGGACTTTATCTAATGTTGGAACATGGAGGTTGGCGGAGGGGTCTAGTTTAAATACTAATTTTGTGGAAGAAATAGTTGCCTCTTAAAATTGTAAAACTAACCTTTATATCTGCGTATGTGTTTTGTTTTGGTGGATGACTTGTTCAGTAGTCATGACAGCTCCATAGAGAAAGTGTCAGAAACTAGATTCTTACGTCAGACTGCAGTTCTTCAGTGTAGACATCTTTCATATACTTGTATGCTTGAAGCGTTCAGAGCTCGGTAACAAAGTGATTCAAGCATGTGAATGTATGAAAGAGCCCACGCTGGAGAACTCCTTTCTGCTCCCATCTGGATGTGTGGGATAAAGAAGACTGCCATGAAAACCTGCCAATAATTACTCCTTCAACTCCTCTGGTGCAGCCTTCCTGGGATGTTGTAGATTGAGTTGGAATCTATGTCTAGTGGTAATATTTTTTTGGTGATTTGCAATTTAATACCTGCCGACTTTGCAAGCCGCAAGATGTCATAATTGAACTAACTTCTTTTGTTAACTCACTCTGCGGAGTATAACAGAGTTGTACAAAAATGCATAAACATGCGGAGTAACTCAGTAAGAATATTTGAACTCTTCCCTCCTAATATTAAGGAACACAGACCAACACCTTCAGTCCACTTCACTCCCATGATGCATCCTGAATTTAACATGCAGCGAATAGCTTTATTTAAAAGAAGCATTCTAAGCACTGATTTTAAGTGCCAATCTCTATGCTCTGTACAGGGTGTTGTATTACCCATTAAAACGCAAATCACGTTTTGTGACCTATCTGTTTCATACCCTCGTCTGGACAGTGAGTGCTGTCCATAGTGAGATTGGATATAGTCAAGATCCTATTGAAATGGAATTGTATGGTTTTAGGGTCTATCTGTAAATGTTTTTAAAACCTGTTTGAACCTGGTGAGGCAGCCCTTGGTAGTGTTATGAACGTTTTAGTGTGGTTGCATTATACCAGCCTTCAAGTTGATTTCTTAAATCGGATGGACGTTCTTGTTGAGCCGTGTGTTTCTGCAGCCAAGAGGGATGGAGAACCACTTTTTCTTTATGGAGTTCTTTAGAGAACCACCTGTTACTACACAAACACTACATAGTGTTTACGTGACCATCTGAGCCAAAGAAGTGTCCAAGGGTGGTATGGTGAATCCAAGGCCCTGGCTCCTGTGCGGTATTTCTAAGTTGCTGACTGTGTTGTTGCAAGTCTTTCTCTGAATTTCATTCTGGAATGTTTAGTTTCAAAAAACGTTTTGATGACTAAAGTTGAGATGCTCTGCTCTAAGTCTAGAGTTCAAGATTCAAGATGTACAGAGTTGTTGGCCACTAGATGTGTCCTGTTGTCAACTTCCATGTATGGTTGTCTAAAAGCAATTTGGTGTATCAGGTGAAAGTTGTACAAACATTTTCTTGACCATTATTATTATAAAAAATATATTTTTTTATTGTTTTTTGTATTATTATCATTATTAAACAAAAAATAGGCCCAGTTGGGCTACTTTGCAAAACAGTTCCTTAGCAGTGGAATGCTGTTTTTTCTTGACCATTATTGATGAAACGTTTTCCTATCCTTGCTTGCGCTGTCTGGTCCTCTGGGCAATTTTCATGCTGCACAGTGCCTTGATCTGCAGAGGTTGGAGCTTTATACCAGTGCCCCATTTTCTAGAATTAAAAATTAAATGTTTAATTTATAGTTGAGTTTTAGGAAAATATAAAGGTCTAGGTGTCTGATCAGTACAATCTCTGTATCTTATTCTTATCACGTGTCATTTTGGCAGTTATCTACGGCTTTTTTCCTTTTGTAATGGGCTAAATGAGAGGCAGTTTGGGGAGGGGGTAGGGAAGATTGTTTCAATTTAATTGATCTAGACACAGATTTTGCAGGTGTAATATGCATGGTAGTTAGAATTGTTACGTTTTAAAAAAAATCTAAAAATGCTGATGTCCTTTTCCCAATTCAGTGTGATTAAAGACATACCGTTTTATAGTTACTCTCTGAGTTGTAATGTATTCTTTTATTTTTTTCCAGATACACCCAAGTCACCTCAAAGTCCATCACACCAACTACCTCCAAAAGTGCAGCACCAGCCGACCAACCAGCTTTTGGTGGCTCCTACGCCTCCTGCCCTTCAGAAGCTGCTAGGTAAGAACTGTCTTTTCCGACTCGTAGGAGGATGGCAACAAAAGAGCATAATTGTTTTGATATATTTTTGCACTGAATATTTGTAACTAACACACTTAAGGGAGGGTCATTCTTGTGATTATCCACTGGTAAGCTTAAATTCACCAGAGGAAATATTAGTAGTTTGGCTGGCTGTTGGATTATGACACTTCGAGGTGAAGGGCACAATTTCAAGACTGCTTGTAGCACATGCTAAATTAAAGAGAAGGAACACGTTCGGTTTCAATAAATTGTGCACTTGGTCTCCAACCTTAAAATTAATCGATTCTTTTGCTCTACACTCTTAGAAGTGATCTACTCTATCTGTAATCTGAGTGTTCCAATATTGTAAATACATGTAGTGGTTCCTTTTTTATCTTTGGCTCTGCATTGGCAAACATTTTATTATACCGTTGCAAAAAGAATTATGGAGCTATATTTTTAACCAATTTTTGACGTGGAACTGGGCTAATTCCTTCTCTTTCATGTCTCAGATGTTCATGTTTGCAGTCTTGTTCTACATCAAACAAGGATCCAGAGACACTTTAAGATTTGGTACACATTATGTCTCTACCATACCAGCTATCCGATTTCGAGTCTCTCCTCGAGAATATAAATACATCTTGGTTTGGTCCTGCTTTTATCAGCCTAGTGATATATGCAAATTTAAATATTAAGATTAAAATTTGTGTACTTAGTGGTTGGGGGGCTAAGAGTCTGCTGTGCTGACTGGTGGTATGTCTGACGTGTGGATTGGGCTTTCGCAGGGTATATGGCGAAAAACTAGACCTAAACTTCCAAACGATGAGCAAGACTGGGCCAGGCTCTGGTAGAGAGGAGATTACTTGAAGGTGTAGAGTTGTCAGAAGGTGATGGACTGTTTATTAATTCCTTGCCTTGGGGATCTTCTAGTTGATGCAGGTTTGAGGTGCTGGGTGCATGGGCAAAGCCATACAAAATTTCTTTTCTGATGAGTAATTGGCTTGTTGTGGTGGATGATCTTTTGAGTGATGCATAAAACCACTGATGAGAACAATTTATTTTGTGTTTGGTGGGATTTAGCTTACAGTAGACTGCGGACAACCAGGATTGATTACAATCCAGCAAGGACCTGGGATTCATGGTGTCAGATTCTGACCTAAACTTTGAGATATACTGTGCAGGTTGTTTGTGTCCTAGTCGAGGGATGCATGTTATACAACCAGTAAAGCCACGTGGGCTCCATGTAGATATTAACTGACTTGGGGTAAATTATGGAGCCCCTGGAGACTTGATGTTTGGTGGGGAGGCTAGATTGTTCCAGAGAGTCTATTTGAAAATATTTGTTAAAAGGAAGGAAGAGAGGTAATTGAATACTGTCTGGAGATGCAAGTGTGGGCAGAGAGGCAATCCAAGAGGTCAAGGAGGACCTGGAGACAGAGGTCATCTTGGCCATGGATGATCTGCTGAGTTACCATTTTAGTGCTTCTTGTGGGGTGCAAACATTACTGGTACGCTAAGCATGGTTTGGGACCTCTGCAGTGCTGAGGTTAATGTACTGCTTTTTCAAAGGGCATACTATAGAAATGATGTCCTTTGTGTGTTGTGGAAGTGCAGGGAAAGGATGGTTTTAGTTAGTCCAGCCCAGTTTTGTATTTGTGTAGAGCATAGTAAGAATAACCAGTGTTCATGGTGAATGGTGAGGTGCCATTGTGGAAGGAGGAGTTGATGATGTCCAGGGAAGGGGTAATGTTTGAAGGAAGAGAGTTGGTGGCGAAGGCATGTAGGATGCCATTGTGATAAGAAGCAGCTTTGAAAGATTAGAGAATGTTGTTCAATTCATTGGTAGTGAGAGTTTTGAAGGAGCACCAGGTAGTGGCTGTGTAAAGAAGGAATGATGGGTGTCATTGTGGGGATTAGCAAGGTCAGTGTGGCATATGCTGTTGGTTGTTGATGAAAAGCGGTGTTGACATCTATGGGTAAGGCTTTGACACAGTGTTCAGCTGCTTTCTGTTGTGCTTATATTCTGTATTCAGCTTCTGACTGTTTTGGTTTAGAAGTTGGATTTGGCATGACAGGAGAGGGGGGTTGGGTTTACATGCAGCAATGAGGGCTAGATGGTATTTGGGGTTTGGTAAGGAAGTGCTAGGACTTTTTCTTGTTTCCTAATTGTGTGGTTGTTGTCGTTGGGATTTTTTTAAATGCAATTGGCTATGACATTGATCTTCTCTAAGGCCCATTTTTGGTTTATGTAAACTGAACTAATTTTGCCATACTTTGCACACACGTGGTAACTGTGGAAGGGCGTCATCTTGGGAGTGGTTAACATAAGTAAAATCCTAAAATGTTTACTCTCGTGTACACACCACGGTTGCCAATTACAGAAAGGGTGCATTGTCAGTCTGCATCAGGCAGACCTCTGAACAAATATCCGTACCTAGAGGACTGGCTAGTTGGGGCACAGTCACCAAGTTTAGAAGTAGGAAGATCAGAATGGCAAAGTGTAGAAAGTTTTTTTTTTTTTGGTGTGACTTTTATGCTGTTAGCCATTGCTCTGCCTCCTTCCCAGAACCCACCCAGCAATCCCCCGGTTTGCTTATATCTTGTTCCATCTGTATATGTAACTGGCTGGGACAGTTAACATTTAATTTGTGAATGGAGGCCTACCTGAGAGAAGAAAATTACATTGGATCAGCTTCATAAAATTGAAAGTGATTGCAGCTACTTCTAGTCCTGCCTGTGGTGCAGAAACTTCCCTAACAGTTTGAAGGAGGTAGAGGAAGGATTAGGAATAATGGAATTGCCACAGCAGACCCTTTTACTGGTTCATACGACTTAGAAAGAGGTCCACCTCTGCTTTTAGTTAATCAACATATTTAATGGTAAGGAAGGAAAAGCTTCTTCCAGTGCTTTGTGTTTAACTTGCAAGAGCTGACCTGGAAATATATCGCCCTTGCTGGATTAATTTGGGGTCAAAGACCTGTTGTTGAAGGGCATGCATATGCTGGAAGGGTTATCTGCTCTTTGCATGCTGTCCAACAAGACTGTAAATATGACGTTCTGTTGAATACTCACACAGGAGGGCCCGTGCTTGAAGGTAGGTAACCTTCTTCCCATGCTGTTGGAGTTCTTGAATATAGTCTATTGTACGTCAACCTCATGCTGTTACCATCACCAGACAATCAATAATTCAACTTAAAGAAGATACTGGGAGGCTTTATGGTCATTTGGCACATGTTGCCCGTGCTATCTACCCTCTTATTTCCTATTGTTGATTGGTGAGCATTGAATAGAACAGACCCTGACTTGTTAGTTGACATATTTGAATTTGCGCCACCATTGCACAGCATTTAAACACAGCTGAAAACATGAGTGCTTGCAAAGGTAATGTACAAAGACATTGATTTCGGAACCATGTTTTCGGATTGCTATCTCATTAAAAGCTTATTGGTAAGCCTGCGTTATCTTGCCACCAGTGCAGCCTCTAAGGATACACATTCAACTCAACTTGTGTTTTCTTCTTTTTCCCAGTTGGAGAATATAGCTTCGTGGGTCATTCTGCTGTGGGCTTTTTATTTACCCGGCTGTGCGTAAGAATCTCGCCACGTTTCTCAAGGAGATCCCACGCGCGCTGCCTGCGCCTCTGGTTCAATAACATTGTTCTGATGCGAATATGTCTGAATCATGTTATTCCTATTTTTTGTAGTCTGCTTTTCTGTAGCAGCAGCAATGTGTACCAGGGTCATTCGTGTTCTCTGCCAGCTCTCTGTGAAGGCGATTGCCCATTGGGTGAGAAGGCATTCCATTGTCCTGTGTCTGCCGTCATCTAGCAGCACTGACTGTTCATTGACAGAATCGCCTTCCAGACTGTAGAGTTTTCTAGTGTTTGCCATCAATTCGGTTATTTGGTCTCCCAACTTCAGCTCACTTTTTAAAACAAAATACTTGGTCAATTCCTGACATCTAGGCCACCTTCATGTAAGCAGAAAACATGTTTTGAAGGATAGTTCCCTTAGTTCTCTGACTCAAGCCCAAGTGTACACAGCTCCAAGATGCCTTGTTGGTGAACACTTCTATCTGGTTTCCCTGTGGCTGATTGGTCGTTTTCCCTTGGCCCATTGTCCATGTTTTCCCAGAAATGTCGAAGATGTACACTGAATTCTATTCGACATAACGTTTTTTTCACTAAAGCCCAATTCCCTGTAACAGCACATCTTGTCTCTACTACTGATGACCTACATTAGTAATTTTCAAAGTCCAAGAGTGCTTGTGCAGGAAACATCATTTCACATCATTAGTTGATGAACCTGGACATTGGGTGAGTACATGCTGGCACCACTGTACTCAAATTTGTAAAGCTAGAAGGCTCAAAGCTTCTATTGAACAAGATATTTGCAGGTCGGCTGTCTGAAATGTTGGATGCAGCTTCACGTTTGGCATTTACTAGTCAGAAGTGCCTAGAGTATGTGATTTTTTTTTTGGGAGGGGTTATGGGGGGGATGAAATGCAGGATTGCCCCTCTACGCAGCAAAAGTGGCAACTTTGGTAATGATGAGATAAGGAAATATCACTTTTGCTAGAGCTTCAAAAACCTTCCCATATCATGCACATTAGAATTAAATTATCATCCTCTTAAAGGCAAAAGGGTTTGCCACAGAAATTTAGGTAGTAAGTGAATAAGTCCATTGTGCTATGATTGGTGGTTTAAGTCGTAGTTTCATGGGAATTGGATGTTGGGCCTCGATGCCATGTGGTCACTACATGTTCCAAGGCCATTAGCAGGACTGCTGTCAAGAAAGCATAATTCTACGTTCGATGGCATCTGTCGCTGTAGATACACATGGTATGCATGAGCTCGCCATCTGGTGTTGGGTCGGAGTGTTACAAGTTGTTTTTCTTCGAAGAAGTGTTTTCGAGTCACGGGGCCGAGTGACTCCACCTTCTGTGCTCATTGCGCATGGGCGTCGACTCCATCTTCGATTGTTTTCTTTCCGCCATCGGGTTCGGACGTGTTCCTGTCGCTCCGAGTTTCGGAACGGAAAGATAGCTGAAGACGGAAGATTTTCGACGGTATCGTTGCGATCCGGTTAGAGATAGACACATACGACGACGCGTTGAACATCGAAGCGCTTCGGTGCCCTTCGGGGTAGATTTCGGCACCCCGTCGGGGCCTAGTCGGCCCGACCGCGTGGAGGACAACGCCGATGGAACGGACCCCGTTTATTCTGCCCCGAATGCCACAACAAATATCCTTATACGGACCTACACTCGGTCTGTAATCTGTGCCTGTCACCCGAGCACAGCGAAGAATCCTGTGAGGCCTGTCGGGCGTTCCGGTCCCGAAAAACTCTGCGCGACCGTCGAGCGAGAAGACTGCAGATGGCGTCCACGCCAAAAGAGCGTCGACAGTTCGAGACAGAAGAGGAACAGGAGGAATCCTTTTCCATCCAGGATTCAGACTCCGACGAGCTACACTCTACAAGAACTGTGAGTAAGACGTCGAGATCAAACCTTAAAAAAGGAAAGAAGGCCCAGGGGACGCCACTGCCAACCGGCCATGGCTCCACCCAAATTCTCGGTGACCAACAATCGGCACCGAAAAAGGCCCATTCAGTGTCGAGATCGTCCGACTCCGGTCGAGACACCGGCACGCAGCCTCCTCGAGACCGAGAGAGTGCTAAACAGAAGCATCGACACCGAGAGTTCGGTGTCGACACGGATCGACGCCGAGACAGTGGCGCCGAAGACCATAGAGGCCCAGAATTTTCGGCACAGAAAAAGAGGAAGGTTACCTCGGAGCCGAAAAAACAATCGACAGGGTTTTCGGAGCCGAAAAAAGCGACATCAGACCCTGTTTCTGGCTCCTACACTGAAGAGCATTCTATGTCTTCTCAAATGAAGAAACATAGATTTGAACAAGAACTGCAATCCACTGACGTGGATCACACGCAAAAGCGTATCTTTATTCAGCAGGGGACTGGGAAGATCAGTACCCTTCCACCTGTCAAACGAAAGAGAACGCTTCAGTTTACTCCTCAGCAACAAACAGCACAAAAGGTAACACCTCCTCCCTCGCCTCCACCTGTAACTCCGGCTTCGCCAACTTACACCCCGTCACATTCGCCAGCTCACACCGCCATGAGCCACGATGACCAAGATCAGGATGCGTGGGACTTGTACGACGCACCAGTGTCTGATAACAGCCCAGACACATACCCAACTAGGCCATCACCACCGGAAGACAGCACAGCCTACTCACAAGTGGTGGCTAGAGCAGCACTATTCCATAATGTGGAACTACACTCGGAACAAGTAGAGGATGATTTTTTATTTAACACCCTCTCCTCAACCCACAGCTCCTACCAAAGCCTGCCGATGCTCCCAGGCATGCTACGCCATGCAAAGGACATTTTCAAGGAGCCAGTTAAAAGTAGGGCAGTGACGCCTAGGGTGGACAAAAAGTATAAGGCGCCTCCTACGGACCCCGTATTCATCACCTCTCAGCTGCCACCAGACTCTGTGGTGGTAGGGGCTGCCAGAAAACGGGCAAACTCACACACTTCTGGGGATGCACCTCCCCCAGATAAAGAAAGTAGGAAGTTCGATGCAGCCGGGAAGAGGGTTGCTGTCCAAGCAGCAAACCAGTGGCGCATCGCAAATTCACAAGCGCTGCTAGCGCGATACGACAGAGCCCACTGGGATGAGATGCAGCATCTCATTGAACATCTCCCAAAAGATCTGCAAAAAAGAGCAAAACAGGTTGTTGAGGAGGGTCAAAACATTTCCAACAATCAAATACGCTCCTCCATGGATGCAGCAGACACGGCCGCAAGAACCATTAATACGTCGGTTACCATCCGTAGGCACGCATGGCTCAGAACGTCTGGATTCAAGCCAGAAATTCAGCAGGCAGTGCTTAACATGCCAGTAAACGAGAAACTTCTGTTCGGTCCGGAGGTCGACACAGCCATAGAAAAGCTCAAGAAGGACACTGACACTGCCAAGGCCATGGGCGCACTCTACTCCCCGCAGAGCAGAGGATCTTATAACACCTTCCGCAAAACACCTTTTAGAGGAGGGTTTCGGGGTCAGGCCACACAAGCTAGCACCTCACAGTCCGCACCGCCCACCTACCAGGGACAGTACAGGGGAGGTTTTCGGGGCCAGTATAGAGGGGGGCAATTTCCTAGGAATAGAGGAAGATTTCAAAGCCCCAAAACCACTACCAACAAGCAGTGACTCACACGTCACTCACCCCTCCCACACAACACCAGTGGGGGGGAGGATACATCAATATTACGAAGCATGGGACAAAATAACTACAGACACATGGGTCCTAGCAATTATCCAACATGGTTATTGCATAGAATTCATGCAATTCCCTCCAGACATACCACCAAAATCACAAAATTTATCAAAATACCATTCACAGCTTCTAGAGATAGAAGTTCAAGCACTACTGCAAAAAAATGCAATAGAATTAGTACCAAGCACACAAATAAACACAGGAGTTTATTCACTGTACTTCTTGATACCAAAAAAGGACGAAACACTGAGACCAATTCTAGACCTCAGGGTAGTAAACACATTCATCAAATCAGACCACTTTCACATGGTCACACTACAAGAAGTGTTACCATTGCTCAGAAAACACGACTACATGACAACCCTAGACCTCAAGGACGCATATTTCCATATACCAATACATCAATCACACAGGAAATATCTAAGGTTTGTATTCAAAGGAATACATTACCAATTCAAAGTATTGCCTTTTGGTTTAACAACCGCTCCAAGAGTATTCACAAAATGCCTAGCAGTAGTCGCTGCACACATCAGAAGGCAGCAAATACATGTGTTCCCGTATCTAGACGACTGGCTAATCAAAACCAGTTCGCTCACACAATGCTCAAACCACACAAATCAAGTCATACAAACCCTCTACAATCTAGGGTTCACCGTCAACTTTGCAAAATCAAACATTCTGCCAAGCAAAGTACAGCAATATCTAGGAGCCATAATAGACACGACAAAAGGAGTAGCAACGCCAACTCCACAAAGGATCCACAATTTCAACAGGGTCATTCAACACATGTCTCCAAACCAAACAATACAAGCAAGAACAATACTACAGCTCCTAGGCATGATGTCCTCATGCATAGCCATTGTCCCAAACGCAAGACTGCACATGAGGCCCTTACAACAGTGCCTAGCCTCACAGTGGTCTCAAGCACAGGGTCACCTTCTAGATCTGGTGTTGCTAGACCGCCAAACTTACCTATCGCTTCTATGGTGGAACAGTATAAATTTAAACATAGGGCGGCCTTTCCAAGACCCAGTGCCACAGTACGTAATAACAACAGATGCTTCCATGACAGGGTGGGGAGCACATCTCAATCAACACAACATAAGAGGACAATGGAACATACATCAAACAAAACTGCATATAAATCATCTAGAATTATTAGCAGTTTTTCAAGCACTAAAAGCTTTCCAACCAATCATAACCCACAAATACATCCTTGTCAAAACAGACAACATGACAACGATGTATTATCTAAACAAACAAGGAGGAACACATTCAACGCAGTTAAGCTTGTTAGCTCAACAAATATGGAAGTGGGCAATCCACCATCAAATTGGTCTAATAGCACAGTTTATTCCGGGGATCCAGAATCAGCTGGCAGACAATCTCTCTCGAGATCACCAGCAAGTCCACGAATGGGAAATCCACCCACAAATTCTGAACACCTACTTCACACTCTGGGGAACACCACAAATAGACTTATTTGCAACAAAAGAGAACGCAAAATGCCAAAACTTCGCGTCCAGATACCCACACAAGCAATCCCAAGGCAATGCCCTATGGATGAACTGGTCAGGAATATTTGCTTACGCTTTTCCTCCTCTCCCTCTCCTTCCTTACCTAGTAAACAAATTGAGTCAAAACAAACTCAAACTCATTTTAATAGCACCAACGTGGGCAAGACAACCCTGGTACACAACACTGCTAGATCTGTCTGTAGTACCACACATCAAACTGCCCAACAAACCAGATCTGTTAACGCAACACAACCAACAGATCAGACACCCGGACCCAGCATCGCTGAATCTAGCAATCTGGCTCCTGAAATCCTAGAATTCGGACACTTACAACTTAGCCAAGAGTGTATGGAAGTCATAAAGCAGGCCAGAAGGCCATCCACTAGACACTGCTACGCAAGTAAGTGGAAAAGATTTGTTTGGTACTGCCATCATAATCAGATACAACCACTAGAGGCAACTCCAAAACATATAGTAAATTACTTGCTCCATTTACAAAAAGCAAAGCTAGCCTTCTCTTCTATTAAAATACATCTTGCAGCAATATCTGCATACCTGCAAACTACATATTCAACTTCCTTGTATAGGATACCAGTTATCAAAGCATTCATAGAAGGGCTTAAAAGAATTATACCACCAAGAACACCACCTGTTCCTTCATGGAACCTAAACGTGGTTCTAACAAGACTCATGGGCCCACCTTTCGAACCCATGCACTCTTGCGGAATACAATTCCTCACCTGGAAAGTTGCCTTTCTCATCGCCATTACATCTCTAAGAAGAGTAAGTGAAATTCAAGCGTTCACAACACAAGAGCCTTTTATACAAATACATAAAAATAAGGTCGTCCTACGACCTAATCCAAAATTTTTACCAAAAGTTATTTCTCCATTCCATCTAAATCAAACGGTAGAACTACCAGTATTCTTCCCACAGCCAGATTCTGTGGCTGAAAGAGCACTACATACATTAGATGTCAAAAGAGCATTAATGTACTACATTGACAGAACGAAGAACATCAGAAAAACTAAACAGCTATTTATTGCATTCCAAAAACCTCATGCAGGTAACCCAATATCAAAACAAGGTATAGCCAGATGGATAGTTAAATGCATCCAAATCTGCTACCTTAAAGCAAAAAGACAACTGCCCATTACTCCCAGGGCACATTCAACAAGGAAAAAAGGTGCTTCAATGGCCTTTTTAGGAAACATCCCAATGCAAGAAATATGTAAGGCAGCCACTTGGTCTACGCCTCACACATTCACCAAACACTACTGTATAGATGTGCTATCCGCACAACAAGCTACAGTAGGTCAAGCTGTATTAAGAACTCTATTTCAGACAACTTCTACTCCTACAGGCTAAACCACCGCTTATGGGGAACTAACTGCTTACTAGTCTATGCATACCATGTGTATCTACAGCGACAGATGCCATCGAACTGAAAATGTCACTTACCCAGTGTACATCTGTTCGTGGCATCAGTCGCTGAGATTCACATGGACCCACCCACCTCCCCGGAAGCCTGTAGCAGTTCAGAAGTTACCTTCAATTTTGTACATTTGTATATATATTACTTAATCCTTTAATAGGTACATACTTACATTTTTCATTGCGCGGGCACTATTACTATAGTACAACTCCTACCTCACCCTCTGCGGGGAAAACAATCGAAGATGGAGTCGACGCCCATGCGCAATGAGCACAGAAGGTGGAGTCACTCGGCCCCGTGACTCGAAAACACTTCTTCGAAGAAAAACAACTTGTAACACTCCGACCCAACACCAGATGGCGAGCTCATGCATACCATGTGAATCTCAGCGACTGATGCCACGAACAGATGTACACTGGGTAAGTGACATTTTCATTTCTTCTTCCTTGATGGAGGAAAACCTGATTAGGAGGTAGTAGCATTTAGCCAGTTCTTGAAATGCGAGCCAGATAAAGCAGTGAGTGTTTCCAGTAGCCTTCATTTTACTGTGGTGATGTCCCACGTTCTGGTGACACCCACCAAGCTCATCCACACTAGCCACGTTGCCGTGCCTTAGTAAAACAAGCATACACGCTGGAACATTCAGAGGTGACACGGGGATACTTGATTGGTCTGACCTCGATCTGACTGGTTGTTCTCCAGTGTTATGAAACATAAGCCCAAGGATCCTTCGGTATTTAATTACATTTAAAAACCCCATCTTTACAGGTCAGTTATTTGTGTGCACTCACAGACCCTCCCCCACGTGCGTACTACATCTACATGTCCCCGGAGTGCCCGGTCTGGATGTCTTGGTCACAGCTGTTCATGTTTTTTTGTTTTTTTTAAGGATGGGTCAGGATATTTCTTTTTCTGTCTTTGTTTTAATACATGTTTGCCCTTTTTGCTGCCTTACACAGCCCGCCTCTGGCTTTTTTCTGTCTTGTGTGAGTTAGTCAATGATTAATCTTCCTAACAGTTAATGTCAGTCTCAAGAACCCAACTTCCTCATGGTCAATAGCCATTGACTAGGCTGCCTGAAAACTACATGTATTTTGCTTGTGGGGTATTTTCCCAGACTTCCACAGTAGTTGAACCAGCATCAATATTTCCAGCGTGGCAAACGGAAAGCAACCTGCAAGCTGCTTTCAGTTATCAGTTCTTAGTGTTGAATAAAAGAAGCCTTGTTCCCATTTTGAACCTAAACGTGTTTATTGTAACTTTTGTTTTTGTTTGTTTCCTTGTAGACTCCTTTAAAATTCAGTACATGCAGTTCATGGCTTACATGAAGACCCCTCAGTACAAAGCCAACCTGCAGCAGTTGCTGGAGCAGGAGAAGGTTAGAGACCTTTGATTTGCACTCATTTTGTTGTGTTATTTTGTGGCTGCATTGTTGCTGAAATCTGATGCTTGCTGGGAATGTTACCTACAGCTTCTGTACTGAGGACTGTTTGTATACCATGGGGCATGAAGTTAACAGTTGTAGAACATTTTCATAATCTGCTCCGTTATGCTATCTAGGCATAGAGAATTGAGCTGCACCTCCTCTCGAAGTAGGAAGTTCAAATTGAAGTTCTCGAGGTCTTTGAGATGCTTCCTTCACCCAAAATTTCAGTTAATAATGTAATGAGTTTTCTTTCTTAGGAAAAGAATACTCAGTTACTGGGCACGGCGCAGCAGCTATTCAACCACTGCCAGGTACAGAAGGAGGAGATCAAGCGACTGTTTCAGCAGAAATTGGATGAGGTAAACTAACAGATCTATTGGTTTGGCCTCGCCTTACCATTGCTTTTTTGGAATAAATGTTTTTTATTGGTATTTCATATACGTTTGTCAAAGATTTGTTCAACAGACCTAAAACAAACAAATTAACTTATAAAGTATTAAAGTTCTCTGCCTTTTCTTAAAAAATAAATAAAAAAAAAGAAACATGATAATGTGCATAAGCATATATTGGAACAACACAAATCTATATTCATCCAGTGTTTACATCCCGATTGGAACAAATTGAAATAAAAAACAATTCTTTACCCATACAGAGATGTTTTTATTGATGCGTTGTGGTTAATACTTTTCTTTCTCGGGTGACACTATCATTCATTGGTTCTACTCACCAGTTTTTAAGCATACTTTATTAAGTCCCTCTTTAGGCTAGTCTTGGATAAATTCAGTTTTTCTTAAGAATTCTTTCTTTCATCAGAAATAGTGACTTGGTCTCAGTTGATTCACACGAACCCTCCTGTGTTTCTTTAGCTTTTTGAAATAATCCTTGATCAATGAAAACAGTAAAGTACTGTGTTTAAACCTGCGCACAATGGGAGGGAGTCCCTTAACAAGGATCATTGTTTGCATTTGAGTAATGTTTTAGGAAGATTTTTATATAATCATCCGGATAAATGGGATAGTTGAAGGATACATGAAGTAGATCATTGCCCATCTGAGATGATCACAGCAGGTGCATTAAATGTAGAATCAGTTCTTGCCTCACAGCCACAGGGCAATATCTTCAGATCACTCACTGTTCATGCCTTCTGAGCAGAGTAGTACGGAGCAGTACAGCAGAGCGCTCCAGCTGAAATGCCTTTGTCCAGCCGTGATGTGACTTCCTATAGTGTAGCAGGGCTCCCTAATACTTTTTGAGTTTAAAGTGGGCTTTATTCACATTATTTTGTATTATTTTAGGATTTTCGTTTCTGCTATTCTTTACTTTTTTCAGGCATTTAAGAAAGCATCTTTTTGTTTCCTGGACTTTATCTTCAGTTATGTCTAGTCTGTTCAACAAAAGCCACATTTTCATAAAGTTTTAATTGTTTAAAACGCAATGCTCCATTTTTTGAGGCTGCAGTGATGTTGGTCATAAGTATCTAATGAGTTCCTGAAACTCCTGAGTTTCAAGGGGGTTGCCTCTTCCGGCGCAGCCCATCTTGGCAATAGGCCTTTATACAGGAGTTGATGTTATGTGAAAAAGTAACAGAGCAGTGTATGGTTGGTTGTGAGCAATCCTGGAAGTGAAGACGCAGGCTAGGTTGGTTTAAACATATTATTTTAGGTGTGTTTCAGCTCAGTGTGACCCCTAGTCTAGTCAATATCTGGCTTCAGAAAGTATTGGATACCATTATATGTGCTTAAACTAAAAAAAAAAAAAAAAAAGTTCACAAAGATTTGTGAAAGTGGTGCTCCCTTCAACTTCTGTTTTGTCAGAGGTTGATAGACTGTTATACCGCAGGTGTTTTAGAGGCCCTCTGTACATTTTACAAGGGCCTCCAGCATTAGGCATTTTCTTGTGATTCTCATGTTTATTGACTGGAGGATACTATGCTGACTTCCCTTACCAATCTTTTTAAAAAAATAAAAAATTTTAAAGAAAGAAAAAAAAAAAAACTGCCAGCTTAAGCAGATGATTCTTCTCATTCTGTAAATGGTCCAGAGCCTGAATACTGAATCCCCCCCTCACCCCCTGCCCCCAGTCCCCTGAGAAACCGTTCTGCCACTTTTATATTTTTCTCATCATTCTGTTTTGTGAGGCTATGAAATGTAATCCTGTGCATTCCTGAGTCTCTCTTCATGTAAACTCATTGTTTCGTCCCTAGCTGGGAGTGAAGGCTGTAACATACAGTGACCTGATTCAGGCCCAAAAGGAGATCACTCTACATAATCAGCAGCTAAAGGAGCAGGCAAGGCAGCTAGAGAAGGACAACGATGCTCTCAAAAATCAGAGCTTACAGCTGGTGAGTACACCTCTGTGAATTGACTATCCCATCACTGTTCTGCATCAGTGCGTATTGTTATAAATTATCATGTTAAGTGAGTCTTTAGAAAAATCTCAATTTTACTCCTAGTATTTTGTTTGCTTTTCACCACTATGCCCTTCACTCGCTTTTTAGTCAAAATTTGGATACCTTATTTCTTCCTTAGCAGCCCAATACCCAAGATTTCGTACACTAGATGGTAGGAGAGTACCCCCAGTTGTGAACAGAAGCCCAAACACTGGTCAGACCAAGAATAAAAAGGCCCATCTCAAAATCTACCTAGGCAACTTCGGGTGATGCCTCACCCTCCTCCCAGACTCCATGACACCCCACCCCTTAAGATAGACAGGTGTCAGAGCTAGGCCTTCGCCGTCCTGATGCTCACTCTTCCTCAGAAGCTGATATCTCTGTACTCCTAGAAGCCTGAGCATATGGGGAAATAAAGTGGAGATTACAATCACATACAGCTTTACCATCCACCATCCCCCTCTATAGTAGATACCAAAACCTTAATCCTGCTTCATTCTGATTCCTATCGCTCTCTTTTTAACGTGTTGTCAGTATTTACTTTCTCAGATGTTTAACAAGACCATTTTGTCTCTTGGCTGGTGGATTGCCTGCACCCGCGTTTTTCTGTGTTCTACCCTTGCCCTTCTTTATTGCTCACATATGAATAATGAGGGGCTGATGCTTAAGATTCCTATTCTATAGTGATAATTGTTTCTGCTGCTCTAAACGTTCGCACTTTTGACCTGCCTCTTTTTTAAAGCTTTCTCAAGGTTTCCATTCCTCTTATATCAAACCTTTTGATTTCTCTGTATACAGCTAAAGGCTCGCTGTGAGGAGCTGAGGATAGACTGGCCAACTTTGTCCATGGAGAAGTTACAGCACGAGAAAAAACTTCTCTCTGGCCAGATATCTGAGAAGCAGAAGCATTGCTTAGAGCTGCAGGTGAATATGAACAAGGAAACTAAATTTTGTCATGAACTGCATAAAAGTCTGTGTTGTTTGAGCAAATCACTATTGGTAATTAATAGCAGTAAATGGTAGAGAGGAGCAGAGCTCGCTCCTCATGAAATGAATGATAGATGGAATGGTGGACTGGCAGAAAATGAGTGAGTCAAGGAGTAAAGAGAGGAAATAACTGCCAGGGACTGAAGGTATAAGGAACAGAGCAAAACATAGACTGAGAGAATAAAGGTTGGAGAGAACTAAGAATAAATGGCTGCCGGGGTAAAAGGCGGAGTCCGGTAAAGAAATTACAGGGTCTAAGCCAGCGGATGTTGCAGTGAGTTGATGATCAGCTGCTCGCCAGTTTGCTCAGCCTTTTACTCCTGTGGTCGCTAAATTGAGTATCACTTCATTGTATTATAGTCAGATCTAATATTTAAAGTACTTTAAAGATTGTGAAAATTAGAAGATTGTGATGTGGAGCTCTAAATGAATACCATTATCTTGGAGAGATAGGACATCAGTAAGAATTTAGGAGGGTGGTGAACCTCTTTGCAAACTATATCAAGAGGCTGCCCTACAGTGCCTGGTAATACCATATGGTGAGCAGCAAATGGATCCAATAGGACAAACTGTCTGCTTTCCATAAATCTCAAGTGTTTCTACTATGTGCGGAGCTAGCCAAAGTGGCACTGACTGGCATCTCGTCTCAGCATGTACTGTTTCTGTTGGGTACTTTTAATCGCAGATTAAAGTTTCCCTTCTTTCAGGTGCCAGGCTGGAACAGAAAATGTTTTATCATTTTCCCCAGTGTGCCAATAGTTTTGGCTATTGGATTCAATGGCAACCTCATCCTGCCTCCCGAAGTGAGAATGCAGAATCCTATAAACTTATCACCCCTGCACGCTGACATCCATTCCTTTCTTGTTTGCACCATTCAAAGCCGATCTGGTTGCTCTCCTCCCTGACCTTTTGTCGGGTCTTCTCCCTGTGCCAAACCGTTTTTTTGTGTCCATTTATTAGGGATACATCTTCCCTGTAGTCCTCAGTCTTCAAGCTGTGCCACAGCTATAGATGTCTGCTGTGGACCTGTAAGACACTTGCTTTTTGTGTTTAGGGTACAAGCATGATTCAAAGTCATACTTCAAATGCTTCCTGCTGCACCTAAATCCCATTAGCATGTACGAGATGACGTATGTTGCTGAGCTCTGTAAACGAGGCCAGTAGTGCTTCTAGTCTTTGCACAAGAAGTGTAGTCTGGAGACTTCTCCCGCACCTCAGTTCTTTTGCCACAGGTCCATTCTGGCAGTTTGAGCACTGGTTCTAGAGAGGCCAGTTCTCTTCCAGGGGATCCTCATCAATAGTCATAAACATTGAATATTCCCGCCCTTGTGCGGGGACCCGGGAGCATATATAAAATACACACATATTATACATGTGTAAAACAGCAATGCAGGCTATAATGTTAAAACAGGCTAAAATGCTTTATTTCTATGAAGTTTTTTTTTTTTTTTTTTTTTATATTATAAAATTACAATAGAGAATAAATATCTACGCAAGCCCCCAAAACTGGGCTTAGGGAAGCAAACAGCAGTAAACTCTAGAGAAAAAGAGAAAAAAACTGCATTGAAAAACAATGGAGCATTCTTAGCCAATAGGCTGCATGCAGGTTAACACAGGAGAACCATAAAAACTTTGGCACCGTGCCTTTCAGACCCTAAGCACCTCCAGTATCCCACCATGCCTCAGGGGTTAAGGAAAGGTGACAGTTGGTTCACAGTTAGGTCAGTTCTTTTTTCCGGCTTCTTCTGAGAGGATCCTGGAGCATTGAGCTCTCAGTTTTTCTGAGTTTTCCTCAGAAAAATTCTTTAAAAAAGCGTTTTTCACTTTTCATTCGACAAATAACATCTTTGTCTGAGCTAGGCAGTTTTTTCCTGACAGAAAAATGCCTTCACTTTTTGTCAAATGCCCTGCTTGTGGGAAGAAGAAGGCCCAGTCAGATCCCCACTCTCTGTGTATAGTGTGCCTGCCTCAGAGTCACTGCCCTGACACTTGTAAGTACTGCAAGAACATGTCTAAGAGGACTCTGAAAGACAGAGAGAAGATCCGGCTACATGGGCTTCAGGAGAGGCAAAGAACATCGTCCTCCTCACTTCCCAGACAACCAGAAGGCCATTCTCAGGAGAGAATGGCTCGGTCGACGTCAGCAGGTAGGAAAGTACCTGTTTGTTCACCGTCGACGTCGTCGCTACCACCGTCTCACCGGCATAGATCGCCGTCGACAGCGACACACCCGACGTCGAAGGAAACGGCGTCGAGGGAACATCATCGCAGGGGCAGGTCTCCGTCGACAGCAGCTCGCCGATCGACGTCGAGCCATCGCCGGCGTGCCCGGTCGCCGCCAAAGGCTGTGCTCCCCCCGACGTCAGGACACACGACGTCGAAAACAACACGGCATGAGACACATCCGCCGTCGACCTCCCACCGCTCCACGTCGAGGCACACGACGGCGAGCAGGTCGAGGTCCAAGGATCGCCGTTCGACGTCAAGGCACTCAACGTCGAGGCACTCGACGTCAAGGCAAGAGCAACCGACTGGGCGCCCTTCGACGTCGACACAGCCATCGACGTCGACGCAGGTTTTACCTGTCCCACAGGGAGCAGAACATCGCCCCACGCCAGACAAGGCCGCGCCATCTCCAGTGGTCTCCATACCGAGCGACTCTTCTCGGTCAAGAGCGGCATCATCTGGGCATGTCTCGCCCACCAATCTATCTCCGAGATGGCTGGAGAGCCTTAACAGACCAGCGGCCTCCCCAGATTCGCAATATTCGCGAATGTATTCGCCTACTGCCTCCCTGCCAAGAACGCCATCACCGACAGCCAGGGCAGAACGGGCTCGTTCTGCTCCTCGCCAATCGGCCGCGAGGCCTAGGCGCTCTGCTACAGCGTCTCGCAGCAGGTCTCGTTCTCAACGAAGATCCAGGTCTCGTTCAAGAAGATCACCCTCTTGGTCTTCATCAGGTTCATCTGTGGGGCGTTACTCACCCACCCTAACAGATTCACCACCTGCTAGAGTCTCACCGGTGGATGACATTACCACGTTTAACGAGGTGCTGCTAAGAGGAGCGCAGAAACTCAACATAGAGGTTCCAGAGCCATCTACCTCCTCATCAGTCATCTTTGAGACTCTGCAACAGAGATCAGCATCAAAAAAGCTGCTGCCTCTAGTGCCTGGTTTGTTGCAGCCAACCATGGACACTTTTCTGGCCCCAGCCTCGCTTAAATCTGCCCCGGCTAGGCTTCTCAAAAAATACAAGGCTCCCGAACAGGACCCTTTGTTCCTCAGGAAGGATCCTCCACCGGACTCGGTTATAATAGCTGCCGCCCGAAAAACCCACTCGGTGGCATCTTCATCCACGGTACCCCCTGGGGAGAAAGATATGCGGGACGGCGGCTTCGGCAATGAAAGTCTCCAGTGCGTCTGCGCTCCTGGGCAAGTATGATCGTTCTCTGTGGGACTCGCTCAGTAGATTCACAGAAAAATTGCCCAGAGAGGACAGACAAGATTTCCAGGAGATACTGCAAGAAGGATGCCTGGTATCCAACCAGGTTATCAGCGTGGCAGCAGATGGGGCGGATTTAGCTGCTCATGGATACGCACATGGAATCTGTGCAAGGAGATCTTCCTGGCTGAGACTCACTGGTTTGAAACAGGAAGCACAACAACGCATCCTGAATCTCCCATTCGCCGGGAGCTCTCTATTCGGTGCCCATGCAGACGAAGAAATGGCCCGCATGAAGACCGAGGTGGATACCATGAGGGCAGTGGGCCTGGAAAGAAAGAAAGATTTCAGGCGGAGGTACAGGCCGTATGACAGGCGCCCTTTCCAGCAGAGGGTTCAAACCCCTCATTGTTCTCAAAGGTCACAGCAACGACAGGGACACCCTCTTTTTCAACGGAGAAACACAAGGGAGCGAGGGTCAAGTAGACCTCAACAGTCCACTCTGAAAGCACCCACCAAGCAATGAAATCTCGCTTCCCTCGACACTGTACACCACTCCGGTGGGGGGAAGTATTACAGCTTATCTTCGCGAGTGGCACTCTATCACAAGAGACAAATGGGTGCTCAATATTGTCGAACATGGCTATTCTCTTCTTTTCAAACAGCCTCCACCACGCTTGCCACCAACCAAAGACAATCCATCTCATCTCAGCTTGCTACGCAAGGAGGCTCTCGCCCTCCTAAAAAAGAATGCCATAGAAAAGGTTCCACCTGCACACAGAGGACAGGGGGTCTACTCCCGTTACTTTCTGGTGGCGAAGAAGGGTCGAGAGGGCGTTTTCAGGCCAATTCTGGACCTACGGCTGCTGAACAAATACATAAGCAGAAGTTCAGGATGCTAGCGCTTCACCAGATTTTCCCTCAACTACATCAGGGAGACTGGATGTGCTCCATCGACCTGCAGGATGCGTACTTTCACATCCCAATAGCTCCCAAACATCGAAAATTCCTGCGCTTCAGAGTAGCATTACAGCATTACCAGTTCAGAGTTCTACCCTTTGGCCTGAAATCTGCCCCAAGAGTTTTCTCGAAATGTATGGCAGTGGTGGCGGCGCATCTTCGAAAACAAAGGATATACATATATCCATACCTAGACGACTGGCTACTGAAGGCTTCTTCTCCGGAGCAGGCGAGAAGCCATCGGGACATTGTACTCGGAGTTTGCGAAGCTCTAGGTCTTCAGGTCAATTACCAAAAGTCAACCTTGATTCCAACACAGAATCTTCACTACCTGGGAGCTATCATAAACACAGAACTCCAAAAAGTGTATCCTTCGGAGGAACGACTATCCTCAATAGGCAGGAAGTGTCAGGACCTGTTGAGAGCCAACGCACCTACGGCACGTCAGGTGACATCGCTGCTGGGCTCCATGGCATCATGCATTTTTATTGTCCCAAATGCCAGACTCCACATGAGACCCCTCCAAGAGGCATTGGAGACCAACTGGAGCCAAAGAACAGGTCGCTGGGAGGACACAGTGCAGCTACCGGCGGTAGCACTTCAGTCATTGAGATGGTGGATGCACAGACCTCACCTGTCAGTGGGTGCTCCGTTTCACCAGGTGCTTCCATCCGACACCCTAGTAACGGATGCGTCTCTGCAGGGATGGGGGGCTCATCTGGGTCCTTTTCGAGCGCAAGGTCTGTGGTCAGACAAGGAAAAGCAGTACCACATCAATCTGCTAGAACTCAGAGCGGTCCATCTGGCTCTCAAGTCTTTCATACCACTAATTCAGGGGAAAACGCTCTTAATACAGACGGACAATACAACCACGATGTATTACTTGAACAAACAAGGGGGAACGAGATCCCTACCCCTATCGCGAGAGTCCCAAGCGATATGGCATTGGCTCCTGGCCAGAGGAATGTCAATTACAGCGGTTCACCTGCCAGGTCAGCAGAACGTGGAAGCAGATTTTCTGAGCAGACACCTAGAGGACGCTCACGATTGGGTCCTACACGGCGAAGTCGCAGAATACATCTTCGCGCAATGGGGTCGGCCTCAACTGGATCTCTTCGCAAACGAAGTAAACAAGAAATGCCCAGACTTCGCATCCAGGTTCTACCGTCCGGGATCTCGAGGGAATGCCCTGTTGATCGACTGGTCAGGGATATTTCTCTACGCTTTTCCGCCGATTCCCCTCATTCCGGCAGTGATCAGCAAACTTTACAGATCCAGGACCAGAATGATTCTTATAGCGCCACAATGGCCCCGTCAATTCTGGTACACAGATCTCCTCAACCTGTCGGAAAAACCTCACAGGAGGCTGCCGTGCAGACCGGATCTTCTGAGCAGAATGGAGGGCAGAATTCTACATCCCAACCTACCCTCTCTGAGCTTAACAGCATGGCTCCTGAATTCCTGCAGTATGGGCACCTAGGGCTCTCACAGGAGTGCATGAACATCTTGAAAGAGTCCAAACGGCCTTCCACGCGGCGTTCTTACGCTTTTAAGTGGAAGAGATTCTACATATGGTGCTGTCAGCAAGGTCATAATCCCATACGGGCGCAGGAGGATGTCATACTGTCCTATTTGCTTCATCTAGCGAAGTCCGGTCTGCAGGTATCGTCTATTAAGGTACATTTGTCTGCTATTACAGCCTATCGCAAGTCACCTTCTCAGGAATCCTTCTTTACGAAACCTGTAGTCAAGGATTTCTTAGAAGGTTTGAAGAAAGTTTTTCCGCCCATTCGGAGACCTTCTCCTCCATGGGAACTGAACGTAGTCTTGGCAAAACTTATGGGCCCTCCTTTTGAGCCTATACATAAGGCCTCTTTACAACACCTTACGTGGAAGACGGCCTTTCTAGTGGCCATTACTTCAGCGAGGAGGGTCAGCGAAATCCAGGCTTTGTCTTCCAAAGAACCGTACACAGTTTTTCATGACAATAGAGTGGTTCTGCGAACTCACCCATCTTTCCTTCCGAAGGTGGTGTCAGAATTCCATATCAATCAGACTATATCTTTACCGACTTTCTTTCCCAATCCGGAGACTCCGGCAGAGAAAGCATTGCACTCCTTAGACTTGAAAAGAGTGCTAAAATTTTATCTGGATAAGACAAAATCGATTAGACACTCTAACCGCTTGTTTGTAAATTATGGTCATTTGAGGACAGGAGAGGCAGCATCTAAACGAACGATATCAAGATGGATAGTTTCTTGTATTGTTACTACTTACCAGCTAGCTAATAAACAATTACTAGCGAGGCCTAAAGCGCATTCCACAAGGGGAAAAGCGGCTACTGCTGCCCTCCTTAACAATGTTCCAATATCTGAGATTTGTAAGGCTGCTACATGGAAGTCTGTGCATACGTTTACTAGACATTACTGTTTAGACTCAGATGCAAGAGCGGATGCCCAAGTGGGGCAGGCCTCTCTGAGAAATTTATTTGCATAATACGTATCTATTCCTGCACTTCTATCGGACAGTCCGCAGGGTTTAGGGATGGGCTTGCTAATCTATTCAATGTTTATGACTATTGATGAGGATCCCCTGGAAGAGAAGGATAAGTTACTTACCTGTAAATCCTAGTTCTCTTCCAGGGGTATCCTCATCAAAGTCATAAACAACCCACCCTCCTCCCAGGACGCACGTCTCCAAGAAGTGCAGGACAGACTGTATTTTGAATCAGTTACACAGATTGTCACCGTAAAAAGAACTGACCTAACTGTGAACCAACTGTCACCTTTCCTTAACCCCTGAGGCATGGTGGGATACTGGAGGTGCTCAGGGTCTGAAAGGCACGGTGCCAAAGTTTTTATGGTTCTCCTGTGTTAACCTGCATGCAGCCTATTGGCTAAGAATGCTCCATTGTTTTTCAATGCAGTTTTTTTCTCTTTTTCTCTAGAGTTTACTGCTGTTTGCTTCCCTAAGCCCAGTTTTGGGGGCTTGCGTAGATATTTATTCTCTATTGTAATTTTATAATATTAAAAAAAAAAAAAAAAAAAACTTCATAGAAATAAAGCATTTTAGCCTGTTTTAACATTATAGCCTGCATTGCTGTTTTACACATGTATAATATGTGTGTATTTTATATATGCTCCGGGGTCCCCGCACAAGGGCGGGAATATTCAATGTTTATGACTTTGATGAGGATACCCCTGGAAGAGAACTAGGATTTACAGGTAAGTAACTTATCCTTACGGATCAGAAGCAAATATCAGTCTTTGATCTAGAGCTGAGTCCTGTTAGATCTCGGCCAGTGTATCTTTATGAAATGACTATTGTATAGCCAGTGATTGTGGGAAAATTCTCTGACAGTGACTGACTCTACACATCTGGCGGCCGTGTTTGATTCAGCTGCAATACAAGACCTTTAGAATATTTCTCATGAGTAAGAGGCATAGAATTTGTTGCCCTGTGACTGTACGGATGCCAGATTCAGAGCTGTAGAGGAAAGAGCCTTATTTGCAGTGATTGTCTATAGAACCAGAGATGTGTTGGAACTGCAGTTGTCAACTGTGGAAAGTAAGGCAAATCCGCTTACTACATATAGAAATCTTGCAAACCTGGTCCTTCAACTTCAGACCCTTTGTTGCTGTTCAATGAAGCCTTGATTTCATGGTCTTCAGCATCATCTTCTGTTTTCCTAGGTAAGTAATTCCATTGCTAGACACCATAGGCGTGCTCCGGGTAGCCTGGCCTTTTTTATGTCACCCCACGCCAGAAATCATTGTAGTTTGGCTGTCAGCAGCTGTTGGTGTATGTGAGCAATCATTTAAAAGTTTCTCTATCCGGTCTGGAGTTTGGGGAAATTTAAAAGGTGTGGAATCTGCTATTAGAGTACCCACGTGAAGGTGTTACAGAAAAGTAACTTGTTCTGCATCTCTGTAGTAATCATGTCTAGTACACTGGATGTGTGTGGGAGCTTAGAGAAAGGATCAGAATTGTACAGATTTGTTTGGTTTGCCTTTAATGTTGTTTTGTTTTCGTGTTAACAAATACAGGATGGAATAGCCTTTCTAATAGAAGGGCTGTGCATAAAAACAAGAATGGTATCTAAGAACACAGTGTGTTTTGTTGTGATTAATGGGGAAGGGGGTACATATAAAAATGGTGCATTAAAGAGGAATTTAAGGTTTTACACATGCTATGGTCAAATATTGTTGCATTTGGAATTGATTGAGTATTAGAGGTTTAGGTAAAGACCTTTTTCTATTAATTTCTGATGCATTGGAGTGATTCCAGAAAGGGAAGAACAAGCTGTTTTTCTGAACTTTACCAGTCCAAAGGAAAATTGATATGCCCAGTTTTATGATATTCTCTAGACATTATAAAACTATTCATGCGGTTCAGAGTGGCTGTTTTTATGTGGGCTGAAACGCCATTTATTTTGGCTACAGATCTCGTAAACAAAAAATCAAGTATCTGTCGGGAAGAGGATCTGGAGTGAGATTATCATATAGGTTGTCTGGGACTTGGGGTTTTAGTCATAACTCAGATTTCCGCTTCAAGAACTGGGTTGGAGTTGGATCTGGATTGAAGAGGCGGTAAGAATGCTCCAGTATCTATGTGCTTTAGGAGAAGTGGAGTGTAGAAAATATAATAGTGAGCTTAAGCATAGTAGGATTGTAAAAACCGATTAGGACTTACGGGTATTTATATGTTGAAAGGCTGCATAGATGCATATTTTGCCAGCAGATCAGTCTTCGATCCCACTCGTTTGCCAGTTTATACCTCACAAACCCTACATGCTCCCAATCTTTACCTTTGCCTCATTAGGTTGCATTACTCTTTATTTGTTTAATTTTTTTGTTAAAGGTTTATTCTTGTTTGCCTACATGTGTTCAGGAAAGATTGAAACCTTTTTAAAACAAGTGAAATTTGGGTTACGCAGATGAAGATGATTTAAGGGGACAAGAAGAGAGCAGCACAGGGAACGAGTTTGGATGCAGTGAGTGGAGAATTGGATACAGTGTAGAGGTTGAGGGCATGGGGGGGAATTTTGATGGATGGACCATAAGAGTGCTTGTCCACATAGAGATACATTTTGTAGTTAACTGTGAGAAATACAAGGAAACGGTGGGGGAAAATGTGCACCATGGAGGAAAAGGAATAGAAAATTATATATAAAGAAATTGGTGTGTCGTAGGCAGAGGTGCTGTCTCTGTAACAGTTACAAGATTATGGTGTATGTCAAGTTGAAAGAAATGTAATGAAAACTGCCAGAAAATAGAAGTAGTACATGGAATCCTGTTGTGATGCTTACACTGGTATTTTGCTCTGCCTCACATTCTCTTTACTCTTTAAGATAAGCATTGTGGAGCTAGAAAAGAGCCAAAGGCAGCAGGAGCTTCTTCAGTTGAAGTCATACACCACATCTGAAGATATGTTGCCTGTACACCTTCGCCGCAAAAGCCTTTTGAATGATGCAGAAAATGGCCGCTACCAGCTAGATTTTGAGTGCTCAAAGTTTGCGCTGCCTCACATGAATGGCCTGAGTCCTGAGCTTTCAATGAATGGCCTCGCCAGCCCTCATGAGATCAACGGCTCCCACAGTCGGTCATCCTCCAAGCAGAGCACACCTCAGTACATGTCATCCTACTTAGACCAAGAGATTGTTCATGGGACCCCTACTCATAATGGCAGGCAGAAAGCAGACAAGGTCTCCAACTGGCCGATTCCTGACTACACCAGATTTTCCCCAGCCAAGATCGCCTTGCGCAGACATCTAAATCAGGACCACATCATCAACGGGAGAGCAGCAGCACATGAACAGAGGTGAGAACTTCCCGTACCCTGCCTGGGTGATTGTGGACTATCAAATACTTACAATTTTCTGTTGTGATTTGGAAATCCGTTGTTTAATCCATAAGGTCTGTTACACTAAATTGTATGTGGTAATGACCACAATGCATTTTGCATGAATTTAGATAACTGATTTATAGAATTTATTTAGGTAAATTGTAGAGGATTAGTTGGCCACTTGTAACTTCAAAACACCAGGCGTTCTGATGTTAGAGGTAACATTAGAGGTGCTGTTTTCTTCACAAAATGACACACAATGCAACTTTGCTTGCTTGTCACTGCTCCCTTATATGCCTAATGGGTGACAAGTTGCTGTGATCCTCGAGGGAGATTAATGCATCATGGTGCTAGAAAGAAATCCAGGGTGTCACTGTGAGTGAACTCCATGCTGAATGGCATGGAGCATTTTGGAATTAAACGGTACTTAAAAATATTGAGTTCTTGCAGTTACAAGATGTGCTTTCCTCTAGGTGCTGTTTGTTTTTTTTTTTTTTTTTTTTTTCATGGCCCAACTGCCATTTTGCTTGAAGAACAGCAGTGGCTCTTGCAAGTCTTTGTCGTACATGAAGCATGTTTTCGAGGATTTAGTGTTTGATGTAAATTCAGTCTCTTTCTATTTAGCCTTCTGACTGGTTGACACCCTTTGTCCTTATGCCAGTAGATAGTGCTCAGCATTGTGCTAATAGGCATTCAAACTAGGGTTGGAAGTTGGCAAATTATTGGGCCAGATTGCAAAGTACGTTTTTTTTCTTCTAATTCTAGAAGTGAAAATGTTAAGGAGAACGGCCTTAATTGCCACAATTCTGGTATAACAACCAGCATTCCGTCGAGTCCTCAGGAAACTCGACCTTCTTCCCCAGCGGCCTTACAGACTTCAGGAGAGCGGAACAGCGAGAAGGTAATGTGTGGGGTCTTCTGCTGAGCTTCTAACCAGCAGCCTTCTACGCTGGGGGACGTACCTTTGTTAATCAGGTCCCATACTTCAGGGGGTGTACTATTTATCTCTGCACAAGTTGGTGATAACTTCTCAACAGGTAACCCCACTTCCATAGTTAACCACATACTGTTTCTTGCCACCAGAAAACTGCCTAGAACGAATAACCACTATTTGCTAATGTCCCTATGTAGGAAGTTGGCTCTGTATGTGCTATTTCAAAGTAAGGAATAGCATGCACAGAGTCCAAGGGTTCCCCTTAGAGGTAAAATAGTGGTAAAAATAGATAATACTAATGCTCTATTTTGTGGTAGTGTGGTCGAGCAGTAGGCTTATCCAAGGAGTAGTGTTAAGCATTTGTTGTACATACACATAGACAATAAATGAGGTACACACACTCAGAGACAAATCCAGCCAATAGGTTTTGTTATAGAAAAATATCTTTTCTTAGTTTATTTTAAGAACCACAGGTTCAAATTCTACATGTAATATCTCATTCGAAAGGTATTGCAGGTAAGTACTTTAGGAACTTCAGATCATCAAAATTGCATGTATACTTTTCAAGTTATTCACAAATAGCTGTTTTAAAAGTGGACACTTAGTGCAATTTTCACAGTTCCTAGGGGAGGTAAGTTTTGATTAGTTTTACCAGGTAAGTAAGACACTTACAGGGTTCAGTTCTTGGTCCAAGGTAGCCCACCGTTGGGGGTTCAGAGCAACCCCAAAGTCACCACACCAGCAGCTCAGGGCCGGTCAGGTGCAGAGTTCAAAGTGGTGCCCAAAACACATAGGCTAGAATGGAGAGAAGGGGGTGCCCCGGTTCCGGTCTGCTTGCAGGTAAGTACCCGCGTCTTCGGAGGGCAGACCAGGGGGGTTTTGTAGGGCACCGGGGGGGACACGAGTCCACACAGAAATTTCACCCTCAGCGGCGCGGGGGCGGCCGGGTGCAGTGTAGAAACAAGCGTCGGGTTCGCAATGTTAGTCTATGAGAGATCTCGGGATCTCTTCAGCGCTGCAGGCAGGCAAGGGGGGGGTTCCTCGGGGAAACCTCCACTTGGGCAAGGGAGAGGGACTCCTGGGGGTCACTTCTCCAGTGAAAGTCCGGTCCTTCAGGTCCTGGGGGCTGCGGGTGCAGGGTCTCTCCCAGGCGTCGGGACTTTAGGTTCAAAGAGTCGCGGTCAGGGGAAGCCTCGGGATTCCCTCTGCAGGCGGCGCTGTGGGGGCTCAGGGGGGACAGGTTTTGGTACTCACAGTATCAGAGTAGTCCTGGGGTCCCTCCTGAGGTGTCGGGTCTCCACCAGCCGAGTCGGGGTCGCCGGGTGCAGTGTTGCAAGTCTCACGCTTCTTGCGGGGAGCTTGCAGGGTTCTTTAAAGCTGCTGGAAACAAAGTTGCAGCTTTTCTTGGAGCAGGTCCGCTGTCCTCGGGAGTTTCTTGTCTTTTCGAAGCAGGGGCAGTCCTCAGAGGATGTCGAGGTCGCTGGTCCCTTCGGAAGGCGTCGCTGGAGCAGGATCTTTGGAAGGCAGGAGACAGGCCGGTGAGTTTCTGGAGCCAAGGCAGTTGTCGTCTTCTGGTCTTCCGCTGCAGGGGTTTTCAGCTGGGCAGTCCTTCTTCTTGTTGCAGGAATCTAATTTTCTAGGGTTCAGGGTAGCCCTTAAATACTAAATTTAAGGGCGTGTTTAGGTCTGGGGGGTTAGTAGCCAATGGCTACTAGCCCTGAGGGTGGGTACACCCTCTTTGTGCCTCCTCCCAAGGGGAGGGGGTCACAATCCTAACCCTATTGGGGGAATCCTCCATCTGCAAGATGGAGGATTTCTAAAAGTTAGAGTCACCTCAGCTCAGGACACCTTAGGGGCTGTCCTGACTGGCCAGTGACTCCTCCTTGTTATTCTCATTATTTTCTCCGGCCTTGCCGCCAAAAGTGGGGCCTGGCCGGAGGGGGCGGGCAACTCCACTAGCTGGAGTGTCCTGCTGGGTTGGCACAAAGGAGGTGAGCCTTTGAGGCTCACCGCCAGGTGTGACAATTCCTGCCTGGGAGAGGTGTTAGCATCTCCACCCAGTGCAGGCTTTGTTACTGGCCTCAGAGTGACAAAGGCACTCTCCCCATGGGGCCAGCAACATGTCTCGGTTTGTGGCAGGCTGCTAGAACTAGTCAGCCTACACAGATAGTCGGTTAAGTTTCAGGGGGCACCTCTAAGGTGCCCTCTGTGGTGTATTTTACAATAAAATGTACACTGGCATCAGTGTGCATTTATTGTGCTGAGAAGTTTGATACCAAACTTCCCAGTTTTCAGTGTAGCCATTATGGTGCTGTGGAGTTCGTGTTTGACAGACTCCCAGACCATATACTCTTATGGCTACCCTGCACTTACAATGTCTAAGGTTTTGTTTAGACACTGTAGGGGTACCATGCTCATGCACTGGTACCCTCACCTATGGTATAGTGCACCCTGCCTTAGGGCTGTAAGGCCTGCTAGAGGGGTGTCTTACCTATACTGCATAGGCAGTGAGAGGCTGGCATGGCACCCTGAGGGGAGTGCCATGTCGACTTACTCGTTTTGTCCTCACTAGCACACACAAGCTGGCAAGCAGTGTGTCTGTGCTGAGTGAGAGGTCTCCAGGGTGGCATAAGACATGCTGCATCCCTTAGAGACCTTCCTTGGCATCAGGGCCCTTGGTACTAGAAGTACCAGTTACAAGGGACTTATCTGGATGCCAGGGTCTGCCAATTGTGGATACAAAAGTACAGGTTAGGGAAAGAACACTGGTGCTGGGGCCTGGTTAGCAGGCCTCAGCACACTTTCAATTGTAAACATAGCATCAGCAAAGGCAAAAAGTCAGGGGGCAACCATGCCAAGGAGGCATTTCCTTACACAACCCCCCCCCAAACGAAAGAGGATGAGACTAACCTTTCCCAAGAGAGTCTTCATTTTCTAAGTGGAAGAACCTGGAAAGGCCATCTGCATTGGCATGGGCAGTCCCAGGTCTGTGTTCCACTATAAAGTCCATTCCCTGTAGGGAGATGGACCACCTCAACAGTTTAGGATTTTCACCTTTCATTTGCATCAGCCATTTGAGAGGTCTGTGGTCGGTTTGAACTAGGAAGTGAGTCCCAAAGAGGTATGGTCTCAGCTTCTTCAGGGACCAAACCACAGCAAAGGCCTCCCTCTCAATGGCACTCCAACGCTGCTCCCTGGGGAGTAACCTCCTGCTAATGAAAGCAACAGGCTGGTCAAGGCCATCATCATTTGTTTGGGACAAAACTGCCCCTATCCCATGTTCAGAGGCATCAGTCTGCACAATGAACTGCTTAGAATAATCTGGAGCTTTGAGAACTGGTGCTGAGCACATTGCCTGTTTCAGGGTGTCAAAGGCCTGTTGGCAGTCCACAGTCCAGTTCACTTTCTTGGGCATTTTCTTGGAGGTGAGCTCAGTGAGGGCTGTCACAATGGATCCATATCCCTTCACAAACCTCCTGTAGTACCCAGTCAAGCCAAGGAATGCCCTGACTTGAGTCTGGGTTTTTGGAGCTACCCAGTCCAGAATAGTCTGGATCTTGGGTTGGAGTGGCTGAACTTGGCCTCCACCTACAAGGTGTCCCAAGTAAACCACAGTTCCCTGCCCTATCTGGCATTTGGATGCTTTGATAGAGAGGCCTGCAGATTGCAGAGCCTTCAAAACCTTCCTCAGGTGGACCAGGTGATCCTGCCAGGTGGAGCTAAAGACAGCAATATCATCAAGATAAGCTGTGCTAAAGGACTCCAAGCCAGCAAGGACTTGATTCACCAACCTTTGGAAGGTGGCAGGGGCATTCTTTAAACCAAAGGGCATAACAGTAAACTGATAATGCCCATCAGGTGTGGAGAATGCTGTCTTTTCTTTTGCTCCAGGTGCCATTTTTATTTGCCAGTACCCTGCTGTCAAGTCAAAGGTACTTAGAAATTTGGCAGCACCTAATTTATCAATGAGCTCATCAGCTCTTGGAATTGGATGAGCATCTGTCTTGGTGACAGAATTGAGCCCTCTGTAGTCCACACAAAACCTCATCTCTTTCTTTCCATCTGTGGTGTGAGGTTTGGGGACTAAGACCACTGGGCTAGCCCAGGGGCTGTCAGAGCGCTCAATGACTCCCAATTCCAGCATCTTGTGGACTTCCACCTTGATGCTTTCCTTAACATGGTCAGACTGTCTAAAGATTTTGTTCTTGACAGGCATGCTGTCTCCTGTGTCCACATCATGGGTACACAGGTGTGTCTGACCAGGGGTTAAGGAGAAGAGTTCAGGAAACTGTTGTAGGACTCTCCTACAATCAGCTTGCTGTTGGCCAGAGAGGGTGTCTGAGTAGATCACTCCATCTACTGTACCATCTTTTGGGTCTGATGACAGAAGATCAGGGAGAGGTTCACTCTCTGCCTCCTGATCCTCATCTGTTACCATCAACAGATTGACATCAGCCCTGTCGTGGAAGAGCTTAAGGCGGTTTACATGGATCACCCTTTTGGGGCTCCTGCTCGTGCCCAGGTCCACCAAGTAGGTGACCTGACTCTTCCTCTCTAGTACTGGGTAAGGGCCACTCCATTTGTCCTGGAGTGCCCTGGGAGCCACAGGCTCCAGAACCCAGACTTTCTGCCCTGGTTGGAACTCAACCAGTGCAGCCTTTTGGTCATACCAAAACTTCTGGAGCTGTTGGCTGGCCTCAAGGTTTTTGGTTGCCTTTTCCATGTACTCTGCCATTCTAGAGCGAAGGCCAAGTACATAGTCCACTATGTCCTGTTTAGGCTCATGGAGAGGTCTCTCCCAGCCTTCTTTAACAAGGGCAAGTGGTCCCCTTACAGGATGACCAAACAGAAGTTCAAAGGGTGAGAACCCTACTCCCTTCTGTGGTACCTCCCTGTAAGCGAAAAGCAGACATGGCAGGAGGACATCCCATCTCCTTTTGAGTTTTTCTGGGAGCCCATGATCATGCCTTTTAATGTCTTGTTGAATCTCTCAACTAAGCCATTAGTTTGTGGATGGTATGGTGTAGTGAATTTATAAGTCACTCCACACTCATTCCACATGTGCTTTAGGTATGCTGACATGAAGTTGGTACCTCTGTCAGACACCACCTCCTTAGGGAAACCCACTCTGGTAAAGATACCAATGAGGGCCTTGGCTACTGCAGGGGCAGTAGTCGACCTAAGGGGAATAGCTTCAGGATACCTGGTAGCATGATCCACTACTACCAGGATATACATATTTCCTGAGGCTGTGGGAGGTTCCAGTGGACCAACTATGTCCACACCCACTCTTTCAAAGGGCACCCCCACCACTGGAAGTGGAATGAGGGGGGCCTTTGGATGCCCACCTGTCTTACCACTGGCTTGACAGGTGGGGCAGGAGAGGCAAAACTCCTTAACCATGTTGGACATATTGGGCCAGTAGAAGTGGTTGACTAACCTCTCCCACGTCTTGGTTTGTCCCAAATGTCCAGCAAGGGGAATGTCATGGGCCAATGTTAGGATGAACTCTCTGAACAGCTGAGGCACTACCACTCTCCTAGTGGCACCAGGTTTGGGGTCTCTGGCCTCAGTGTACAGGAGCCCATCTTCCCAATAGACCCTATGGGTTCCATTTTTCTTGCCTTTGGACTCTTCAGCAGCTTGCTGCCTAAGGCCTTCAAGAGAGGGACAGGTTTCTTGTCCCTTACACAGCTCTTCCCTTGAGGGTCCCCCTGGGCCTAAGAGCTCAACCTGATAAGGTTCAAGCTCCAAAGGCTCAGTTCCCTCAGAGGGCAGAACTTCTTCCTGAGAAGAGAGGTTCCCTTTCTTTTGCTGTGTTGCAGTTGGTTTCCCAACTGACTTTCCTGTTCTCTTGGTAGGCTGGGCCATTTTTCCAGACTCCAGCTCTACTTTTTCACCCTGTGCCTTGCATTGTGCTCTTGTTTTCACACACACCAGTTCAGGGATACCCAGCATTGCTGCATGGGTTTTTAGCTCTACCTCAGCCCATGCTGAGGACTCCAGGTCATTTCCAAGCAGACAGTCCACTGGGATATTTGAGGAGACCACCACCTGTTTCAGGCCATTGACCCCTCCCCATTCTAAAGTAACCATTGCCATGGGATGTACTTTTCTCTGATTGTCAGCGTTGGTGACTGTGTAAGTTTTTCCAGTCAGGTATTGGCCAGGGGAAACCAGTTTCTCTGTCACCATGGTGACACTGGCACCTGTATCCCTCAGGCCCTCTATTCTAGTCCCATTAATTAAGAGTTGCTGTCTGTATTTTTGCATGTTAGGCGGCCAGACAGCTAGTGTGGCTAAATCCACCCCACCCTCAGAAACTAGAGTAGCTTCAGTGTGGACCCTGATTTGCTCTGGGCACACTGTTGATCCCACTTGGAGACTAGCCATACCAGTGTTACCTGGATGGGAGTTTGGAGTGGAACCTTTCTTGGGACAGGCCTTGTCTCCAGTTTGGTGTCCATGCTGTTTACAGCTATGACACCAGGCCTTGTTGGGATCAAAGTTTTTACCCTTGTACCCATTGTTTTGTGAAGAGGCTCTGGGCCCACCCTCCTGTGCAGGTTTTTGGGGGCCTGTAGAAGACTCTTTACTATTTTTAGTTTTGGTTGTCTCATCACCCTTCTGCTGGGGAGTCTTTGTGACCCCTTTCTTTTGGTCACCCCCTGTTGAAGTCTTGGACACCCTTGTCTTGACCCAATGGTCCGCCTTCTTTCCCAATTCTTGGGGAGAAATTGGTCCTAGGTCTACCAGATGCTGATGCAGTTTATCATTGAAACAATTACTTAACAGGTGTTCTTTCACAAATAAATTGTACAGCCCATCATAATTACTTACACCACTGCCTTGAATCCAACCATCTAGTGTTTTCACTGAGTAGTCAACAAAGTCAACCCAGGTCTGGCTCGAGGATTTTTGAGCCCCCCTGAACCTAATCCTGTACTCCTCAGTGGAGAATCCAAAGCCCTCAATCAGGGTACCCTTCATGAGGTCATAAGATTCTGCATCTTGTCCAGAGAGTGTGAGGAGTCTATCCCTACACTTTCCTGTGAACATTTCCCAAAGGAGAGCACCCCAGTGAGATCTGTTCACTTTTCTGGTTACACAAGCCCTCTCAAAAGCTGTGAACCATTTGGTGATGTCATCACCATCTTCATATTTAGTTACAATCCCTTTGGGGATTTTCAACATGTCAGGAGAATCTCTGACCCTATTTATGTTGCTGCCACCATTGATGGGTCCTAGGCCCATCTCTTGTCTTTCCCTCTCTATGGCTAGGATCTGTCTTTCCAAAGCCAATCTTTTGGCCATCCTGGCTAACTGGATGTCCTCTTCACTGGAGTTATCCTCAGTGATTTCAGAGTTGTTGGTCCCTCCTGTGAGGGAACCAGCATCTCTGACTATTATTTGTGGAGTCAGGGCTTGAGAAGCCCTGCTCTCCCTAAGTAGGACTGGAGGGGGGGAATTTCCCTCCAAGTCACTATCTTCATCCTCTGAGTTGCCATCCTCAGAGGGGTTGGCCTTTTCAAACTCTGCCAAAAGCTCCTGGAGCTGTACTTTGGTAGGTTTGGGGCCCATTGCTATTTTCTTTAGTTTACAGAGTGACCTTAGCTCTCTCATCTGTAGATGGAGGTAAGGTGTGGTGTCGAGTTCCACCACATTCACATCTGTGCTAGACATTATGCTTCTAAAAGTTGGAATACTTTTTAAGAAACTAAAACTGGTTCTAGAATCTAATTCAAACTTTTACAAACTTTTAAACTCTAAAAGAAATGCTAAACAGGATCTAACACAAGGCCCTAGTAGGTCTTTTAAGAATTTAGAAAACTTTTCAAATTGCAAAAATCAATTTCTAATGACAATTTTGGAATTTGTCGTGTGATCAGGTATTGGCTGAGTAGTCCAGCAAATGCAAAGTCTTGTACCCCACCGCTGATCCACCAATGTAGGAAGTTGGCTCTGTATGTGCTATTTCAAAGTAAGGAATAGCATGCACAGAGTCCAAGGGTTCCCCTTAGAGGTAAAATAGTGGTAAAAATAGATAATACTAATGCTCTATTTTGTGGTAGTGTGGTCGAGCAGTAGGCTTATCCAAGGAGTAGTGTTAAGCATTTGTTGTACATACACATAGACAATAAATGAGGTACACACACTCAGAGACAAATCCAGCCAATAGGTTTTGTTATAGAAAAATATCTTTTCTTAGTTTATTTTAAGAACCACAGGTTCAAATTCTACATGTAATATCTCATTCGAAAGGTATTGCAGGTAAGTACTTTAGGAACTTCAGATCATCAAAATTGCATGTATACTTTTCAAGTTATTCACAAATAGCTGTTTTAAAAGTGGACACTTAGTGCAATTTTCACAGTTCCTAGGGGAGGTAAGTTTTGATTAGTTTTACCAGGTAAGTAAGACACTTACAGGGTTCAGTTCTTGGTCCAAGGTAGCCCACCGTTGGGGGTTCAGAGCAACCCCAAAGTCACCACACCAGCAGCTCAGGGCCGGTCAGGTGCAGAGTTCAAAGTGGTGCCCAAAACACATAGGCTAGAATGGAGAGAAGGGGGTGCCCCGGTTCCGGTCTGCTTGCAGGTAAGTACCCGCGTCTTCGGAGGGCAGACCAGGGGGGTTTTGTAGGGCACCGGGGGGGACACGAGTCCACACAGAAATTTCACCCTCAGCGGCGCAGGGGCGGCCGGGTGCAGTGTAGAAACAAGCGTCGGGTTCGCAATGTTAGTCTATGAGAGATCTCGGGATCTCTTCAGCGCTGCAGGCAGGCAAGGGGGGGGTTCCTCGGGGAAACCTCCACTTGGGCAAGGGAGAGGGACTCCTGGGGGTCACTTCTCCAGTGAAAGTCCGGTCCTTCAGGTCCTGGGGGCTGCGGGTGCAGGGTCTCTCCCAGGCGTCGGGACTTTAGGTTCAAAGAGTCGCGGTCAGGGGAAGCCTCGGGATTCCCTCTGCAGGCGGCGCTGTGGGGGCTCAGGGGGGACAGGTTTTGGTACTCACAGTATCAGAGTAGTCCTGGGGTCCCTCCTGAGGTGTCGGGTCTCCACCAGCCGAGTCGGGGTCGCCGGGTGCAGTGTTGCAAGTCTCACGCTTCTTGCGGGGAGCTTGCAGGGTTCTTTAAAGCTGCTGGAAACAAAGTTGCAGCTTTTCTTGGAGCAGGTCCGCTGTCCTCGGGAGTTTCTTGTCTTTTCGAAGCAGGGGCAGTCCTCAGAGGATGTCGAGGTCGCTGGTCCCTTCGGAAGGCGTCGCTGGAGCAGGATCTTTGGAAGGCAGGAGACAGGCCGGTGAGTTTCTGGAGCCAAGGCAGTTGTCGTCTTCTGGTCTTCCGCTGCAGGGGTTTTCAGCTGGGCAGTCCTTCTTCTTGTTGCAGGAATCTAATTTTCTAGGGTTCAGGGTAGCCCTTAAATACTAAATTTAAGGGCGTGTTTAGGTCTGGGGGGTTAGTAGCCAATGGCTACTAGCCCTGAGGGTGGGTACACCCTCTTTGTGCCTCCTCCCAAGGGGAGGGGGTCACAATCCTAACCCTATTGGGGGAATCCTCCATCTGCAAGATGGAGGATTTCTAAAAGTTAGAGTCACCTCAGCTCAGGACACCTTAGGGGCTGTCCTGACTGGCCAGTGACTCCTCCTTGTTATTCTCATTATTTTCTCCGGCCTTGCCGCCAAAAGTGGGGCCTGGCCGGAGGGGGCGGGCAACTCCACTAGCTGGAGTGTCCTGCTGGGTTGGCACAAAGGAGGTGAGCCTTTGAGGCTCACCGCCAGGTGTGACAATTCCTGCCTGGGAGAGGTGTTAGCATCTCCACCCAGTGCAGGCTTTGTTACTGGCCTCAGAGTGACAAAGGCACTCTCCCCATGGGGCCAGCAACATGTCTCGGTTTGTGGCAGGCTGCTAGAACTAGTCAGCCTACACAGATAGTCGGTTAAGTTTCAGGGGGCACCTCTAAGGTGCCCTCTGTGGTGTATTTTACAATAAAATGTACACTGGCATCAGTGTGCATTTATTGTGCTGAGAAGTTTGATACCAAACTTCCCAGTTTTCAGTGTAGCCATTATGGTGCTGTGGAGTTCGTGTTTGACAGACTCCCAGACCATATACTCTTATGGCTACCCTGCACTTACAATGTCTAAGGTTTTGTTTAGACACTGTAGGGGTACCATGCTCATGCACTGGTACCCTCACCTATGGTATAGTGCACCCTGCCTTAGGGCTGTAAGGCCTGCTAGAGGGGTGTCTTACCTATACTGCATAGGCAGTGAGAGGCTGGCATGGCACCCTGAGGGGAGTGCCATGTCGACTTACTCGTTTTGTCCTCACTAGCACACACAAGCTGGCAAGCAGTGTGTCTGTGCTGAGTGAGAGGTCTCCAGGGTGGCATAAGACATGCTGCATCCCTTAGAGACCTTCCTTGGCATCAGGGCCCTTGGTACTAGAAGTACCAGTTACAAGGGACTTATCTGGATGCCAGGGTCTGCCAATTGTGGATACAAAAGTACAGGTTAGGGAAAGAACACTGGTGCTGGGGCCTGGTTAGCAGGCCTCAGCACACTTTCAATTGTAAACATAGCATCAGCAAAGGCAAAAAGTCAGGGGGCAACCATGCCAAGGAGGCATTTCCTTACACCCTACAAAAAAATGTTTTCCCATAACTTCATTGCCTGCCTAAACGTACTTCAGATTATAGGAAAATGCTTTCATCCAGTTTTAAACCCCAACACATCCATGACATATGCAAATGGGCTCATGTCTTAAAGACAAATGTCCATGATGACGCCTTCATCTAAACCATTAAATATCACTGTGCTTATTGTGCTAGGTATGTTGTGAACATTGGATGTAGTCGCCTGCATTTATCTGGTGATTAGACTGCACACTGTTGCAAGCACGTTTTTCCCGAGATTTGTGTTCAAATGTGAATCACCGATGAACCAACTAGGGACATTTATATTTTGCATGTCAGCAGTTTCCTTTATGGTCTGTACTTTCACCAGTCTTATTTCACTTCTCTAGTTTCTCCATGGGATTGACTTTGATATTCACAAACAGTTGCAAACCTGCATTGATTCCATTTCCATTACTACCACCTTAGTGGGTCACACGTAGCTGGGCTGTTTGTTTATATTATCATTTCCTGAGTGTTTCTGCCTCGGCCTCTGGCTACTCAGTCTTGAGTATAGGAATGCTTTTTGTGTAATCCTTGTTGTACATTGTGGGCATAGTCTTTGAATTCATAAGCATTCTACCCTCTGATCCTCAGAACCAGATGTAAAATTAGATAGTGCCCATCTGGATCCTTAATTCAACCTTAAAAGGAAACAAGCATTTGCTTGAGTTAGAGCTATTAGCGTCGTAAATTCCTGACTGGAAATTTCTTGCCACACAAATTGAAAATGAAAGGTAAAACAGTTGACATAAGCAAGCCGATTCAAAGTCCCATGGCCACCATGAGCATGAAAGAGGAACACAAAAAGAAAAAGAAGTTCGCTCACAGTCAAACGTATCGGCAATCATGCAATTATCCATATAACAGGGGCAGTCTGCAAGGCAGCAACAAAACCGCCCCAAGGAGGGACAAACGTAAAGCACTTACCAATGATGAGAGAGGATTTTTGAAAGGCAAGCCCACGAACGAGTGAAAGTGATGAGCGTGCGCATGGCATGATTAGAAGCCCACAACACTTACAACAGGTCAAAGAGCTTGCACGCTCGACCTCAAAAGGACCTGCATAGTAAACTTGATCCTACAAGTCAGAATTCCTATGACAGATGGTACAAATTGTGTTATTTTCTACTTTCTCCAATATATTAAAGTGAGATCACAGCACGTTATTTTTTATGGGATTGGACTTCGATTACGTAGACTACAGGTTAAAAAAAGAAAAGGTTTCTTTGTTTGAGAGACTCTACCGCAGATTCCTCACCTTAGAATATTCCTCAGGCATCAGACTGGATGCGAAAAATCTTGAGCAGTACCTCTGTGTGTTGCTAGGTGGCATCAGTTGGCTATGTATTGACATTGACTACATTGGAAGTGAGATTGTAGTGCCCATATATGTGTCACCCTTTCTTTCTGCTCCAGCAGCGCAGGATCCAGAGAGCTACCTCTGTCACTTTTTGGCCACTTTTTACTTTTTGTCTACCCTTTTTTGAGCATTGCTCCTGGTGTGTTAGGGATATGTTCCCTAACAAACCTATGGGTTTTAAACCTTGTGATGAATGCCACAGAGAGATGTCTGTGTCTGAGCCACCCTTGGTCTGTCACTGGTGCCTGGGGTCAGGGCACGACCCTAAGGCTTGCACTAAGTGCAAGCCAGTGCACACCAAAGTGATTCATGACCAGGTGATGAAGCTCCTGGCAGGGCAGCAGCAGATGACTCTGTGTCGTTCCTGATCCCATGAAAGCTTTCTGGGCCGCTGTTCTAGCCGTTCTCATGGATGATTGTCTTCCCATTCCAAAATATCTTCCTTGAAGTCGGGGGAGTTCAGGAAGAAGAAGTCTTAAGTGTTTTTCTGCTTCCCCATTGAAATGTCGTGCTTAATTGTCCCATTCTTGCACTCCACCTGCTTGCGCTTCTCGGAGTTCCCCAGAGTGACTCCTTCCCAACTCAAAAGAATTCTAGGACACCATGCACGCTGTCTTTGTGCCACCGATTCCCTCTGGCATGCCTTTGGGCCTAATGGAGCTGAGAGGTGCCCCAGCTGACTCTCCACCAGCCTAGCCCTCTAGATTGACTCCTGGAACTGAGCTGATGTTGACACATGTGCCGCCACCTACCCTGGCCCCAGTTCTTCTGACGCCATCACCGGCATCACTGGATGACAAGCCTGTCCCAGTCTGCGACTCGAAGACGCCACCGCCCCAATGCCACTCGACGTAGACACCGGGGGCAAACCAGGCCATACCAGCCCCTAGACTTGTCACCATTGGAAAAGACCCTACTTAAAGAGGGATAAGGAAGAGGAGTACAGTCCCTTTTAGGATGACCCGTACCAGGAAGAGAACTGGCATGAGGAGCTGAGTGACACCAGTGGCCTGGATACCTCCCCTGACTTTAGCATGCTTTCTCATCTAGGTCAGGTTTGGAGGAAGGCGCATCTTTTGCAAATGTAATGCGTAAGGCTGACTAGGTCCTTGACCTGCAACTGCCAACCATCGAGGTGAAGACAAACATCTTGCTGGAAGTGCTTTAACTAGGCCAATCCATCCTGGAACAAGCATTAGTGAAGAATTGGGGTGTGGCTAAGTTCATCATGAAGTGTGGACTGGACACCTTGCACTCTCCAGTAGTTTCTGGTACCAACACAATGAAGGAGGCCTCTGCCTCTTACTAGACCTGCACCCTCGGTGCCTTTCTGTGGAAAGGGAAATTCACAGTGCTCACCTGGCTCTGGTTTTATTGGCCCTGGACAGTGGGTACTGGATGGTAGCATTGGACTTGCAAGATGCAAATTTCCACATCCCTGTCCTGTAAGCTCACATGTGTTACCTACGGTTCACAGTATGCCACAATAATTTTTAGTTCGATTTGCATACCTGTGCCCCCCCGGGTGGTCACAGAAGTGATGATGGTGGTTGCAGCAAACTTTCAGTGGGCAGGGTTTCAGTCTTCCCCTACATCGATGACTGACTAGCTGAAGGCCCAGACAGTCATCTCCCACCTCCAGATTACAGTGAACCTTCTGTACTTGATGGGGTTTTCTATCAGCGTGCCGAAGTCACACCGGACTCCATCTTCAACACTTCCCTTCATCGGAGTTGTTTGGTGCAGTTCTGTACCTATCCTCCTGAGTGGTGAACCCAGGACATTCAGGCTGTAATTCCCATGTCTCAACCTCAGTCTGGATTTCGGTGTTACTGACTCTGACCTGCTGGTTCCAATAGCCTACTGCATACTGTTAGTGAAGCAAGCCCAGTGGCACATGCAGGCTCTGCAGTGGGATCTGAAGTCCCAGTGGGCGCAGCAGTAGGGCAATCTCTCCGACCTGGTCCAGATTTCTAAGAGGACTGCAAAAGATCTTCAGTGGTAGCCGACAAACTGAAATGGGATCAGTGGCAGAACCCTCTCCCTTCCCCACCTGGAGCTGACAGTGGTGACTGATGCAACTCTTTTGGTGGTGTGGCTATCTTGGAGAAGTGGAGATCAGAGCATTCTCGTGTCAGCGCAGTCTCTGCTTCACGTCAATCTCCTTGAGTTGAGGGCTATCCGCCCAGCATTGAAAAACATCTTCCATCTATCAAGAGAAGGCTGATGCAGGTGTTTATTCACAGCACCACCACCATGTGATTTTGCAATAAACAGGGCTGAATGGGGTCATGGACTCTGTGCTGGGAGGCTGTGCACCTCTGAACATCTTCCTTATCATGCAACATGTGGCAGGATCTATTAGCGCCAGGGCAGACTAACTCAGCAGTCGATGCCTTGTGAATCACAAATGGCGTTTACACCCTGACATGATGCAAGGTCTTTTACGAGAATGGGGAGAACAGTAGCTCAATCTGTTTGCCACTGCCAATAATGCACAATGTCAGCACTTCTGCATATTGTAGTTTTCAAAGCGACTCTCGCTCTGAATTGTGCAACCTGGGACACCTGTACGCATTTCTATTGATACCCCTCCTGCCTCGACCAACCGACCGTGTCCAAGTAAACCTCGTGGCGCCAAATTGGGCATAGAGAGTATGGTATCCAGAACGCATGAGCTTCTGTCCTCCGATAAAGCTTCTGCTTCGAGAGGATCTCCTGACGCAGCGCAGGGTCCTTGACCTGAACCTGCGCACTCTCCGCCTTCATGCCTGGAGTTTGAGCGGCAACAGTTGAGTTTTTGATCTTCCTCCCAAATTCTGTAGTGTTATTGTGGCAATCAGGCATCTCTCACCTAAAACTGCATACACCTGCCATTGGGACAAGTTTGTGCCATTGGGACACATTCTTGCCTGGGTGCTCCTCAAGTCAAGTCGACCCCCTTTTTCCATCTCCGTCAGAGGTGCTCCTGTTTGCATTGTTTCTAGGTCAGCAAGGCTGGGCCCTGGGCACTGTTAAGGGCGACCATTCAGCTGTATTGGCTTTTCTGCGGTCCTGGAACAACCTGTTCGATGGCATCTGTCGCTGTAGATACACATGTTCTGCATAGCTCGCCATCTGGTGTTGGGTCGGAGTGTTACAAGTTGTTTTTCTTCGAAGAAGTCTTTCGAGTCACGGGACTGAGTGACTCCTCCTTCTGTCTCCATTGCGCATGGGCGTCGACTCCATCTTCGATTGTTTTCTTTCCGCCATCGGGTTCGGACGTGCTCCTGTCGCTCCGAGTTTCGGAACGGAAAGTTAGTTAGTATCGGAAGATTTTCGTCGGTATTGTTGCGTTCGGGATCGGTGTAGTTAGAGTCAACACCGCATCGAAGATCGACGTGCTCCGGTGCCCTTCGGGGTAGTTTCGATCCCCCGTCGGGGCCTGGTTGGCCCGACCGCGTGTCGAACAACGTCGATGGAACGGACCCCGTTCCGTTTTTGTCCCAAATGCCACAACAAATACCCGTATACAGACCAACATTTGGTCTGTAACCTGTGCCTGTCGCCTGAGCACAGTGAAGAGACTTGCGAGGCCTGTCGTGCGTTCCGGTTCCGAAAGACACTCCGTGACCGTCGAGCCAGGAGACTTCAGATGGCGTCCACGCCGACAGCGCACCGAGAGTTCGAGGAACAAGAGGAAGAAGAAACCTTTTCGATCCACGAATCGGACTCCGAGGAATTCGACGATCAAAGAACCGTGAGTAAGACGTCGAAAACAACACAGAAGAAAAGTGACAAGGCCCAGGGGACGCCACTGCCACCAGGCCATGGCTCCACCCATCAATTCGGTGACCGACCATCGGCACCGAAAAAGGCCAAAACAGTGCCGAGATCGTCCGACTCCGGTCGAGACACCGGCACGCAGCCTTCTCGGGATCGAGAAAGTGCTGGAGAAAAGCAACAACACCGAGATAGCGGTGTAGAAGCGGCTCGACGCCGAGACAGCGGCACCGACGAAGATCGACGCCGAGAGGTTTCGAGGCAAAAAAGAAAAAAGCCACCTCGGAGCCGAAAAGAGATACAGGTAGGGTTTCGGTGCCGAAACAACCCGTAACCGACCCAGGTCCAGGCTCTTATACAGAGGAACAATCACTGTCCTCTCAGATGCGAAAGCATAGGTTTGAGGAAGAGCTGCAGTCCACCGAAGTGGACCATACGCAAAAACGTATTTTCATACAGCAGGGAACGGGAAGAATAAGCACCCTTCCCCCTATTAGGAGAAAAAGGAGACTGGAGTTTCAAACAGACCAGGCGCCACAAACAAAAATGGTGAAAAAGGTGACTCCGCCACCCTCTCCTCCACCTGTAATTAACGTCTCACCAGCGCAAACTCCGTCACATTCCCCGGCTCACACCACCATGAGCCAAGGTGACCAGGATCAAGACGCTTGGGACTTATATGACGCCCCGGTGTCGGACAACAGTCCGGAGGCATATCCAACAAAGCCCTCACCACCAGAAGACAGCTCAGCATACTCTCAAGTGGTGGCTAGAGCAGCACAATTCCACAACGTAAACCTCCACTCAGAACAAGTCGAGGATGACTTTTTATTCAACACCCTCTCCTCCACCCACAGCTCCTACCAAAGCCTGCCTATGCTGCCAGGTATGCTTCGGCACGCAAAGGAAATATTCTAGGAGCCGGTCAAAAGTAGGGCAATAACGCCAAGGGTGGAAAAGAAGTATAAGGCACCTCCTACAGACCCTGTTTTCATCACCACACAGCTGCCACCAGATTCCGTCGTAGTAGGAGCAGCTCGGAAAAGAGCCAACTCCCACACATCTGGGGATGCACCACCCCCGGATAAAGAGAGCCGCAAGTTCGATGCAGCTGGGAAAAGAGTCGCAGTACAAGCTGCAAACCAGTGGCGCATCGCTAACTCTCAAGCACTACTTGCGCGCTATGACAGAGCCCATTGGGATGAGATGCAACACCTCATCGAGCATCTTCCCAAGGAACTACAGAAGAGGGCAAAGCAGGTGGTTGAGGAAGGGCAGAACATATCAAATAACCAGATACGTTCTTCTATGGACGCAGCAGACACAGCTGCAAGAACAATTAATACATCTGTGACCATTAGAAGGCACGCATGGCTAAGAACGTCTGGGTTCAAACCAGAGATACAGCAGGCAGTGCTCAATATGCCATTCAACGAAAAACAACTGTTCGGACCAGAAGTGGACACGGCAATCGAAAAACTTAAAAAAGACACTGACACTGCTAAAGCCATGGGCGCACTCTACTCCCCGCAGAGCAGAGGAACCTACAGCACCTTCCGCAAGACACCCTTTAGAGGGGGGTTTCGGGGTCAGGCCACACAAGCCAGCACCTCACAGGCAACACCGTCCAGCTACCAGGGACAGTACAGGGGAGGCTTTCAGGGCCAATACAGAGGAGGGCAATTCCCTAGGAATAGAGGAACATTTCAAAGCCCCAAAACCCCTACAACCAAGCAGTGACTCAGATGTCACTCACCCCCTCCACACAACACCAGTGGGGGGAAGAATAGGTCATTATTACAAAGCATGGGAGGAAATAACTACAGACACTTGGGTCTTAGCAATTATCCAACATGGTTATTGCATAGAATCCCTACAATTCCCTCCAAACATACCACCAAAAGCACAGAATTTATCAAAACAACATTCCGAACTCCTGGAAATAGAAGTTAAAGCACTATTGCAAAAGAATGCAATTGAATTAGTACCAAACACACAAATAAACACAGGAGTCTATTCACTGTACTTCTTAATACCAAAAAAGGACAAAACACTGAGACCAATCCTAGACCTCGGAATACTAAACACCTACATCAAATCAGACCACTTTCACATGGTCACGCTACAAGAAGTGTTACCATTGCTAAAACTACAGGACTACATGACAACCTTAGACCTCAAAGACGCGTATTTCCATATACCAATACATCCGTCGCACAGGAAATACCTACGGTTCGTATTCAAAGGAATACATTACCAATTCAAAGTATTGCCTTTTGGTTTAACAACCGCACCAAGAGTCTTTACAAAATGTCTAGCAGTAGTGGCTGCACACATCAGAAGGCAGCAAATACATGTATTCCCGTATCTAGACGACTGGCTAATCAAAACCAATTCACTAACAAAGTGCTTACAACACACAAATCAAATCATACAAACCCTTTACAAACTAGGGTTCACAGTCAACTTTGCAAAATCCAACATTTTGCCTTGCAAAGTACAACAATACCTGGGAGCCATAATAGACGCAACAAAAGGAGTAGCCACTCCAAGTCCACAAAGAATTCAAAATTTCAACAAGATCATACAACGCATGTATCCAACACAAACAATACAAGCAAAGATGATATTACAACTCCTAGGCATGATGTCTTCATGCATAGCCATTGTCCCGAACGCAAGACTACACATGAGGCCCTTACAACAGTGCCTAGCATCACAATGGTCACAAGCACAGGGTCACCTTCTAGATCTGGTGTTAGTAGACCGCCAAACTTACCTCTCGCTTCTATGGTGGAACAGTATAAATTTAAACAAAGGGCGGCCATTCCAAGACCCAGTGCCACAATGCGTAATAACAGATGCTTCGATGACAGGGTGGGGAGCACACCTCGATCAACACAGCATACAAGGACAATGGAACGTACATCAAACAAAGCTGCATATAAATCACCTAGAAATGCTAGCAGTTTTTCAAGCATTAAGGGCTTTCCAACCAATTATAACTCACAAATACATTCTTGTCAAAACAGAGAACATGACAACAATGTATTATCTAAACAAACAGGGGGGGACACACTCAACGCAGTTGAGCCTTCTAGCACAGAAGATATGGCGATGGGCAATTCACAACCACATTCGCCTAATAGCGCAGTTTATTCCAGGGATCCAGAATCAACTTGCAGACAATCTCTCTCGAGATCACCAACAGGTCCACGAATGGGAAATTCACCCCCAAATTCTAAACACTTATTTCAGACTCTGGGGAACACCTCAAATAGACTTGTTTGCAACAAGAGAGAACGCAAAATGCCAAAACTTCGCATCCAGATACCCACACAGGCAGTCCCAAGGCAATGCCCTATGGATGAACTGGTCAGGGATATTTGCCTACGCTTTTCCTCCTCTCCCTCTCCTTCCTTATCTGGTAAACAAATTGAGTCAAAACAAACTCAAACTCATTTTAATAGCACCAACTTGGGCAAGGCAACCCTGGTACACAACACTGCTAGACCTATCAGTAGTACCCCACATCAAATTGCCCAACAGGCCGGATCTGTTAACACAACACAACCAACAGATCAGACATCCAGATCCAGCATCGCTGAATCTAGCAATCTGGCTCCTGAAATCCTAGAATTCGGACACTTACAACTTACTCAAGAATGTATGGACATCATAAAGCAAGCCAGAAGGCCGTCCACTAGGCACTGCTATGCAAGTAAATGGAAGAGGTTTGTCTGCTACTGCCATCATAATCAGATCCAACCTTTACACGCAACTCCAAAGGACGTAGTGGGTTACTTGCTTCACTTACAAAAATCTAACCTAGCCTTCTCTTCCATTAAAATACACCTTGCGGCAATATCTGCATACCTGCAGACTACCTATTCAACTTCCCTATATAGGATACCAGTCATTAAAGCATTCATGGAAGGCCTTAAAAGAATTATACCACCAAGAACACCACCTGTTCCTTCATGGAACTTGAATGTTGTCTTAACAAGACTCATGGGTCCACCTTTTGAACCCATGCACTCTTGCGAAATACAGTTCCTAACCTGGAAGGTTGCATTTCTCATCGCCATTACATCTCTAAGAAGAGTAAGCGAAATTCAGGCGTTTACAATACAAGAACCTTTTATACAACTACACAAAAATAAAGTCGTCCTAAGGACTAATCAAAATTTTTTACCAAAGGTTGTTTCACCGTTCCACCTAAATCAAACAGTGGAACTACCAGTGTTCTTCCCACAGCCAGATTCCGTAGCTGAGAGGGCACTACATACATTAGATGTCAAAAGAGCATTAATGTACTACATTGACAGAACGAAAAACATCAGAAAGACTAAACAACTATTTATTGCATTCCAAAAACCTCATGCAGGAAACCCAATATCAAAACAAGGTATAGCCAGATGGATAGTTAAATGCATCCAAATCTGCTACCTTAAAGCAAAACGACAACTGCCCATTACACCAAGGGCACACTCAACCAGAAAAAAAGGTGCTACCATGGCCTTTCTAGGAAACATCCCAATGCAAGAAATATGTAAGGCAGCCACATGGTCTACGCCACACACGTTCACTAAGCACTACTGTGTAGACGTGTTATCCGCACAGCAAGCCACAGTAGGTCAAGCCGTGTTAAGAACATTATTTCAAACTACTTCCATTCCTACAGGCTGAGCCACCGCTTTTGGGGAGATAACTGCTTACTAGTCTATGCAGAACATGTGTATCTACAGTGACAGATGCCATCGAACTGAAAATGTCACTTACCCAGTGTACATCTGTTCGTGGCATCAGTCGCTGGAGATTCACATGTGACCACCCACCTCCCCGGGAGCCTGTAGCAGTTTGGAAGTTAGCTTCAACTTTGTACATTTGTATATATATCATTTTAACCTTAAATAGGTACATACTTAGTCACTCCATTGCATGGGCACTATTACTACAACACAACTCCTACCTCACCCTCTGCGGGGAAAACAATCGAAGATGGAGTCGACGCCCATGCGCAATGGAGACAGAAGGAGGAGTCACTCGGTCCCGTGACTCGAAAGACTTCTTCGAAGAAAAACAACTTGTAACACTCCGACCCAACACCAGATGGCGAGCTATGCAGAACATGTGAATCTCCAGCGACTGATGCCACGAACAGATGTACACTGGGTAAGTGACATTTTCATTCCTGTTTATTTTCACAAGGGTTTGTAATATTTGTTCCCTCCTACCCTTTAATTATCCACCAGCGGGATCTGAATTTAGTTTTTACATACCTCATGTGTTCTCCCTTTTATCCATTGCACATTTGCCCTCCAAGGCTTCTGATAATCAGGACAGTCGTCCTAAAGGCTATTACATTGGCCAGAAGACTCAGCGAGCTTACAGCCCTGTCAGTTCACCCTTCGTAAACCAGCTATCGCCAAGTCAAACTGTTTTTTTCGACATGCTTCATGCCTTTTTCTGCCGAAGGTGGGCACACTCTTTCATTTTGGCCAGAACATGCCACTGCCTACTTTTTTTTGCCCACCTTATCCTTCTAAGGAACAGAAGGGACTTGTAGGAAGTTGGCTCTGTATGTGCTATTTCAAAGTAAGGAATAGCATGCACAGAGTCCAAGGGTTCCCCTTAGAGGTAAAATAGTGGTAAAAATAGATAATACTAATGCTCTATTTTGTGGTAGTGTGGTCGAGCAGTAGGCTTATCCAAGGAGTAGTGTTAAGCATTTGTTGTACATACACAAGGCAATAAATGAGGTACACACACTCAGAGACAAATCCAGCCAATAGGTTTTTATATAGAAAAATATCTTTTCTTAGTTTATTTTAAGAACCACAGGTTCAAATTCTACATGTAATATCTCATTCGAAAGGTATTGCAGGTAAGTACTTTAGGAACTTCAAATCATCAAAATTGCATGTATACTTTTCAAGTTATTGACAAATAGCTGTTTTAAAAGTGGACACTTAGTGCAATTTTCACAGTTCCTGGGGGAGGTAAGTTTTTGTTAGTTTTACCAGGTAAGTAGGACACTTACAGGGTTCAGTTCTTGGTCCAAGGTAGCCCACCGTTGGGGGTTCAGAGCAACCCCAAAGTCACCACACCAGCAGCTCAGGGCCGGTCAGGTGCAGAGTTCAAAGTGGTGCCCAAAACACATAGGCTAGAATGGAGAGAAGGGGGTGCCCCGGTTCCGGTCTGCTTGCAGGTAAGTACCCGCGTCTTCGGAGGGCAGACCAGGGGGGTTTTGTAGGGCACCGGGGGGGACACAAGTCCACACAGAAATTTCACCCTCAGCAGCGCGGGGGCGGCCGGGTGCAGTGTAGAAACAAGCGTCGGGTTTGTAATGGAAGTCAATGGGAGATCTCGGGATCTCTTCAGCGCTGCAGGCAGGCAAGGGGGGAATTCCTCGGGGAAACCTCCACTTGGGCAAGGGAGAGGGACTCCTGGGGGTCACTTCTCCAGTGAAAGTCCGGTCCTTCAGGTCCTGGGGGCTGCGGGTGCAGGGTCTCTCCCAGGTGTCGGGACTTTAGGTTCAAAGAGTCGCGGTCAGGGGAAGCCTCGGGATTCCCTCTGCAGGCGGCGCTGTGGGGGCTCAGGGGGGACAGGTTTTGGTACTCACAGTATCAGAGTAGTCCTGGGGTCCCTCCTGAGGCGTCGGATCTCCACCAGTCGAGTCGGGGTCGCCGGGTGCAGTGTTGCAAGTCTCACGCTTCTTGCGGGGAGCTTGCAGGGTTCTTTAAAGCTGCTGGAAACAAAGTTGCAGCTTTTCTTGGAGCAGGTCCGCTGTCCTCGGGAGTTTCTTGTCTTTTCGAAGTAGGGGCAGTCCTCAGAGGATGTCGAGGTCGCTGGTCCCTTCGGAAGGCGTCGCTGGAGCAGGATCTTTGGAAGGCAGGAGACAGGCCGGTGAGTTTCTGGAGCCAAGGCAGTTGTCGTCTTCTGGTCTTCCTCTGCAGGGGTTTTCAGCTAGGCAGTCCTTCTTCTTGTCGTTGCAGGAATCTAATTTTCTAGGGTTCAGGGTAGCCCTTAAATACTAAATTTAAGGGCGTGTTTAGGTCTGGGGGGTTAGTAGCCAATGGCTACTAGCCCTGAGGGTGGGTACACCCTCTTTGTGCCTCCTCCCAAGGGGAGGGGGTCACAGTCCTAACCCTATTGGGGGAATCCCCCATCTGCAAGATGGAGGATTTCTAAAAGTTGGAGTCACTTCAGCTCAGGACACCTTAGGGGCTGTCCTGACTGGCCAGTGACTCCTCCTTGTTGCTTTCTTTGTTCCCTCCAGCCTTGCCGCCAAAAGTGGGGGCCGTGGCCGGAGGGGGCGGGCAACTCCACTAAGCTGCAGTGCCCTGCTGGGCTGTGACAAAGGGGTGAGCCTTTGAGGCTCACCGCCAGGTGTTACAGTTCCTGCCTGGGGGAGGTGTTCGCATCTCCACCCAGTGCAGGCTTTGTTACTGGCCTCAGAGTGACAAAGGCACTCTCCCCATGGGGCCAGCAACATGTCTCTGGTGTGGCAGGCTGCTGGAACTAGTCAGCCTACACAGACAGTCGGTTAAGTTTCAGGGGGCACCTCTAAGGTGCCCTCTGGGGTGTGTTTTGCAATAAAATGTACACTGGCATCAGTGTGCATTTATTGTGCTGAGAAGTTTGATACCAAACTTCCCAGTTTTCAGTGTAGCCATTATGGTGCTGTGGAGTTCGTGTAAAACAGACTCCCAGACCATATACTCTTATGGCTACCCTGCACTTACAATGTCTAAGGTTTTGTTTAGACACTGTAGGGGCACAGTGCTCATGCACTGGTACCCTCACCTATGGTATAGTGCACCCTGCCTTAGGGCTGTAAGGCCTGCTAGAGGGGTGTCTTACCTATACTGCATAGGCAGTGAGAGGCTGGCATGGCACCCTGAGGGGAGTGCCATGTCGACTTACTCATTTTGTTCTCACTAGCACACACAGGCTTGTAAGCAGTGTGTCTGTGCTGAGTGAGGGGTCTCTAGGGTGGCATAAGACATGCTGCAGCCCTTAGAGACCTTCCTTGGCATCAGGGCCCTTGGTACTAGAAGTACCAGTTACAAGGGACTTATCTGAATGCCAGGGTGTGCCAATTGTGGATACAATGGTACATTTTAGGTGAAGGAACACTGGTGCTGGGGCCTGGTTAGCAGGGTCCCAGCACTCTTCTCAGTCAAGTCAGCATCAGTATCAGGCAAAAAGTGGGGGGTAACTGCAACAGGGAGCCATTTCTTTACACAAGCCCCCCCCAGCCCACAGGCCAGGAGACTCAGCCCAAGCTGGGAGAGTCTTCCTAGTCTGTCAGGCGAGGAAGAGTAGGAGAAATAGGCTGGTTAGTTGCAGGGCCTACTCTGCCTTACATCCTTCTGTTCAGGTCATTCCCTTTGGGGAACTGACCTACTTCCACAGTGATAGGACCTAGTCTGAATTGCCTCTTGTCTGCCTCTTCAATGTCTCCACCCATTCTTTCTATTTTGGTCTTAGAGGTATCCACCTCTGCTAACCTTATCTTGGCCAGGGTTACCCCTAGCTTACCCAGAGAGGTTACCCAGAGCTGGAGTAACCCCACCATGACTAATAGGGTCAGGGGGCCTAACTTGCTATTTGGCATGGGGTCAGACCACCATGCTAAGGATAGTGCAGCCATAAAGGCTAACACCCAGCAGAGGCCACTGACAGCTGTCAGTGCCCAGAACCACACCTTTAGCTCTTCACCTAAAAGGGAAGGGGCTAAGTTACAGGCCTCTTTGGGTTCAGGTTGCCTGTCTGCGGTATTAGAGTGGGGGGTTACCACACCTTGTAGTAAACACCCTTCTTCCACTCTTTCTTCTGTTAGCTGAGGAGCCACCCACTCAGGTTTAACAGTTGCCTGACTAGCCAGGACTTCTTGTGGGTCAGGTTGGACTTTATCAGGGCCATTTTTGGAGTTCTCCCCTACTGGAGCAGAATCTCCTTGGCTTGCTGTAACCTTGGCTAAAGGTTGTCCACCCTTCCTACTCTGTTTTCTTTTCTTCTTCTTCTGGGGCCTGCTTGCATTTACTGCAGAGGCAGGACTTCCAGAATCCTTGGGAGAGGACTGGCACTGGACCAGTTCCTCTCTTGAGCTCTGACTAACCTCTGGGTAGTCATTTCCAAGGAGACAATCAAGGGGGAGGTCTGTACTGACTACTACCCTTCTCCAGCTAAGAGTGCCACCCACTTCTATGGGCACTAAAGCCACAGGCCTCTTAGTGACCCTGTCTAGGCTAACTCTTACTCTGGCAGTCTCACCTGGGATGTACTGGTTTGAGAGCACCAGCCTGTCATGCACAATAGTGTGACTGGCACAAGTGTCTCTCAGGGCAGTGGTTGGGATTCCATTCACCAGTAGGTGGTGGAAGTGTCTACTTCCCTCTGGAATCTCCAACTCACCTGTTGGGCCCTGTTTCCAGTTGAAGGCTAGGAAGACCTCCTCATCTGAGGAGTCATCTCCCATGGCTACACTGGTTACCCCAGGAATTTTGTTCTGGGGTTTGTTTTTGGGACAAGAAGTGTCCTTGGTGTGGTGCCCAGACTGTTTACAGTTGTGGCACCATGCCTTAGTGGCATCCCAGTTCTTACCCTGGTACCCACCTTTGTTTTGGGTTGTGTCTTGGGGCCCACCCACCTGTTCTGGTTTTTGGGGGCCTACCGAGGACTCTTTTTCTTTGTTTCTAGTGTCACCCACTTTCTCCTGGGGAGTTTTTGTAACCCCTTTCTTTTGGTCACCCCCAGTGGAAGTTTTGGTTACCCTAGTCTTGACCCAGTGGTCTGCCTTCTTTCCCAATTCTTGGGGAGAAATTGGACCTAGGTCTACCAGATACTGATGCAACTTTTCATTGAAGCAGTTACTTAAAATGTGTTCTTTCATAAACAAATTATAAAGCCCAACATAGTCACACACTTCATTTCCAGTTAACCAACCATCTAGTGTTTTTACTGAGTAGTCTACAAAATCAACCCAGGTCTGGCTCGAGGATTTTTGAGCCCCCCTGAATCTAATTCTATACTCCTCAGTGGAGAATCCAAAGCCCTCAATCAGGGTACCCTTCATGAGGTCATAAGATTCTGCATCTTTTCCAGAGAGTGTGAGGAGTCTATCCCTACACTTTCCAGTGAACATTTCCCAAAGGAGAGCACCCCAGTGAGATCTGTTTACTTTTCTGGTTACACAAGCCCTCTCAAAAGCTGTGAACCATTTGGTGATGTCATCACCATCTTCATATTTTGTTACAATCCCTTTGGGGATTTTTAGGATGTCAGGAGAATCTCTGACCCTATTTAAGTTGCTGCCACCATCGATGGGACCTAGGCCCATCTCTTTTCTTTCCCTTTCTATGGCTAGGAGCTGCTTTTCCAAAGCCAATCTTTTGACCATCCTGGCTAACAGGGGGTCATCTTCACTGGAGTTATCCTCAGTGATTTCAGAGGTGTTGGTCTCTCCTGTGAGGGAACCAGCATCTCTGACTATTATTTTTGGAGTCAGGGTTTGAGGGACCCTGTTCTCCCTAGATAGGACTGGTAGGGGGGAATTTTCCTCCAAGTCACTATCCTCTTCCTCTGAGTTGCCACCCTCAGAGGGGTTGGCCTTTTCAAACTCTGCCAAAAGCTCCTGGAGCTGTATTTTGGTAGGTTTGGGGCCCATTGTTATTTTCTTTATTTTACAGAGTGACCTTAGCTCCCTCATCTTAAGATGGAGGTAAGGTGTGGTGTCGAGTTCCACCACAGTCACATCTGTGCTAGACATTTTGCTTCTACAAGTTGGAATACTTTTTAAGAATCTACAACTGGTTCTAGAATCTAATTCAAACTTTTACAAACTTTTAAACTCTAAAAGAAATGCTAAACAGGATCTAACACAAGGCCCTAGCAGGTCTTTTAAGAATTTAGAAAACTTTTCAAATTGCAAAAATCAATTTCTAATGACAATTTTGGAATTTGTCGTGTGATCAGGTATTGGCTGAGTAGTCCAGCAAATGCAAAGTCTTGTACCCCACCGCTGATCCACCAATGTAGGAAGTTGGCTCTGTATGTGCTATTTCAAAGTAAGGAATAGCATGCACAGAGTCCAAGGGTTCCCCTTAGAGGTAAAATAGTGGTAAAAATAGATAATACTAATGCTCTATTTTGTGGTAGTGTGGTCGAGCAGTAGGCTTATCCAAGGAGTAGTGTTAAGCATTTGTTGTACATACACAAGGCAATAAATGAGGTACACACACTCAGAGACAAATCCAGCCAATAGGTTTTTATATAGAAAAATATCTTTTCTTAGTTTATTTTAAGAACCACAGGTTCAAATTCTACATGTAATATCTCATTCGAAAGGTATTGCAGGTAAGTACTTTAGGAACTTCAAATCATCAAAATTGCATGTATACTTTTCAAGTTATTGACAAATAGCTGTTTTAAAAGTGGACACTTAGTGCAATTTTCACAGTTCCTGGGGGAGGTAAGTTTTTGTTAGTTTTACCAGGTAAGTAGGACACTTACAGGGTTCAGTTCTTGGTCCAAGGTAGCCCACCGTTGGGGGTTCAGAGCAACCCCAAAGTCACCACACCAGCAGCTCAGGGCCGGTCAGGTGCAGAGTTCAAAGTGGTGCCCAAAACACATAGGCTAGAATGGAGAGAAGGGGGTGCCCCGGTTCCGGTCTGCTTGCAGGTAAGTACCCGCGTCTTCGGAGGGCAGACCAGGGGGGTTTTGTAGGGCACCGGGGGGGACACAAGTCCACACAGAAATTTCACCCTCAGCAGCGCGGGGGCGGCCGGGTGCAGTGTAGAAACAAGCGTCGGGTTTGTAATGGAAGTCAATGGGAGATCTCGGGATCTCTTCAGCGCTGCAGGCAGGCAAGGGGGGAATTCCTCGGGGAAACCTCCACTTGGGCAAGGGAGAGGGACTCCTGGGGGTCACTTCTCCAGTGAAAGTCCGGTCCTTCAGGTCCTGGGGGCTGCGGGTGCAGGGTCTCTCCCAGGTGTCGGGACTTTAGGTTCAAAGAGTCGCGGTCAGGGGAAGCCTCGGGATTCCCTCTGCAGGCGGCGCTGTGGGGGCTCAGGGGGGACAGGTTTTGGTACTCACAGTATCAGAGTAGTCCTGGGGTCCCTCCTGAGGCGTCGGATCTCCACCAGTCGAGTCGGGGTCGCCGGGTGCAGTGTTGCAAGTCTCACGCTTCTTGCGGGGAGCTTGCAGGGTTCTTTAAAGCTGCTGGAAACAAAGTTGCAGCTTTTCTTGGAGCAGGTCCGCTGTCCTCGGGAGTTTCTTGTCTTTTCGAAGTAGGGGCAGTCCTCAGAGGATGTCGAGGTCGCTGGTCCCTTCGGAAGGCGTCGCTGGAGCAGGATCTTTGGAAGGCAGGAGACAGGCCGGTGAGTTTCTGGAGCCAAGGCAGTTGTCGTCTTCTGGTCTTCCTCTGCAGGGGTTTTCAGCTAGGCAGTCCTTCTTCTTGTCGTTGCAGGAATCTAATTTTCTAGGGTTCAGGGTAGCCCTTAAATACTAAATTTAAGGGCGTGTTTAGGTCTGGGGGGTTAGTAGCCAATGGCTACTAGCCCTGAGGGTGGGTACACCCTCTTTGTGCCTCCTCCCAAGGGGAGGGGGTCACAGTCCTAACCCTATTGGGGGAATCCCCCATCTGCAAGATGGAGGATTTCTAAAAGTTGGAGTCACTTCAGCTCAGGACACCTTAGGGGCTGTCCTGACTGGCCAGTGACTCCTCCTTGTTGCTTTCTTTGTTCCCTCCAGCCTTGCCGCCAAAAGTGGGGGCCGTGGCCGGAGGGGGCGGGCAACTCCACTAAGCTGCAGTGCCCTGCTGGGCTGTGACAAAGGGGTGAGCCTTTGAGGCTCACCGCCAGGTGTTACAGTTCCTGCCTGGGGGAGGTGTTCGCATCTCCACCCAGTGCAGGCTTTGTTACTGGCCTCAGAGTGACAAAGGCACTCTCCCCATGGGGCCAGCAACATGTCTCTGGTGTGGCAGGCTGCTGGAACTAGTCAGCCTACACAGACAGTCGGTTAAGTTTCAGGGGGCACCTCTAAGGTGCCCTCTGGGGTGTGTTTTGCAATAAAATGTACACTGGCATCAGTGTGCATTTATTGTGCTGAGAAGTTTGATACCAAACTTCCCAGTTTTCAGTGTAGCCATTATGGTGCTGTGGAGTTCGTGTAAAACAGACTCCCAGACCATATACTCTTATGGCTACCCTGCACTTACAATGTCTAAGGTTTTGTTTAGACACTGTAGGGGCACAGTGCTCATGCACTGGTACCCTCACCTATGGTATAGTGCACCCTGCCTTAGGGCTGTAAGGCCTGCTAGAGGGGTGTCTTACCTATACTGCATAGGCAGTGAGAGGCTGGCATGGCACCCTGAGGGGAGTGCCATGTCGACTTACTCATTTTGTTCTCACTAGCACACACAGGCTTGTAAGCAGTGTGTCTGTGCTGAGTGAGGGGTCTCTAGGGTGGCATAAGACATGCTGCAGCCCTTAGAGACCTTCCTTGGCATCAGGGCCCTTGGTACTAGAAGTACCAGTTACAAGGGACTTATCTGAATGCCAGGGTGTGCCAATTGTGGATACAATGGTACATTTTAGGTGAAGGAACACTGGTGCTGGGGCCTGGTTAGCAGGGTCCCAGCACTCTTCTCAGTCAAGTCAGCATCAGTATCAGGCAAAAAGTGGGGGGTAACTGCAACAGGGAGCCATTTCTTTACAGGACTCCTTTGTATGAACCCAAAGTGAGCTCTCTCTTTTTACATCAATTGCATCAAAGAACATTGAGTGGACGATTTGCTCTTCATTGTGCGAAAAAAGGCATGTCGGTGCAGAAACGGACCCTCTCCATTTCTCAATGGATTGTACTATGCATCAAGATCTGCTACTCTTTAGCTAAAAAGCATCCTCCTGAGGGTTAGCTGGCCCATTCCACGAGGGCCAGGGCCGCCACTACTGGATTAGCATGCGGGGGACCTGTCCTGGTCATCTGCAAAGCTGCCACGTGGGTGTCAATCCACATGTTCACAAAGCACTGCTGCTTGGACAGTCTGGTCTGTCAAGACAAGTATTTTGCCCATTCGGCACTCCGGTACTTTTTTGTTTAAGCTAGTTCTCACACCCACCTCTGGGGAGGTATTGCTTTGGCAGTTAATCTCAGGTGAGGAATCTGCAGTTAGAAGTCTCTCTCTGTCAGAAGATTGTTACTTAGCTTCCATAATACTATTTGTGGTACTAACTGCAGATTCCTCACCGACCCTCTCATCCACCTCATTCTGTGAACTAAGCTCTTCACCTAAACTCTCCCAGTTGATGCTGCATACTGGTCAAACAGTCATTCTTACTTGGCTTTGTGTTTTTTGGCGCAGAATAGTCACAAAAGAAACTGATGTCAGTGTGCCATTTTGACACATATATTGGCACCTCAGCGTCACTTCAGACGTGGACTATATCGGCGCAGAGCCAAACGATTGCACCAGTAGCGCATAGGTAATGCCGAAGATTATTCAGATCCAGTCTGACGCCTGGGGAATATTCTAAGATGAGGAATCTGTGGTTAAATGATCCCTCCCAGAAAAAGCGTTACTGAATGTAAGCAACTTGTCCTTTGTGAACAGGATGCACAATACCCTGACTTGTCACTTACGAGAGAGTTCTCCGTGGTAAAAATGGACTGGGATTCTCCGCCTCAGTGGGATTACAAACGCCACAGTAGGCACCTCTTTACCTGTTGACTTGGGGATCTACCCAGTAAAACGTAGTTTAAATTCTATAATTCTACCTTTTTTTTTTTTCTTTTTTTTTTTTAGATCCTTTAATGTTATTCTTACACTCATTGCTACTTCTGCAGTAGCGCAGTGAGGGCAGCATGTCTTAACATTAAGTATCCTTTTGCTTTGAAAAGATTGGAAACCCAGGCTGCAGAGTCTAAGATTACTTCACATGTAGTTGCCATCTAGTACTGAGTCGCCTGGACAACATGTTTCCAGTCCTGGGCACTCATTTGACAAACATATGTTTTTTCTTAGATGTCATTGGTTATTGTAATTAAATCAATTGGACTGACACATCTCATCATTTGTAAGAGAAAAGCCCAGACCTGGAGACGTGTCGGAGGACATGGGCCTAGGTGTAAACTCAATCTCCGCATAAGCAGACAGGGACATGCTCTTATTATTACCCTTGTCACTGCTAAAGCTCTGTCTCTGTAAACAATCACATACCACATATACCTGGCCTATACTGTAGGAATAATCTGCCTTCCTCATCAAAACAACACTTCAAGTGGAATTCACTTTATTCCTGTTTAACACAAACTTGCACCTGCAGAGCATGCAAAGAAGTTGACCAGCAGCGATCATTTGTTGAAAATACTTTGTGTACATCACAAAGCTTGGGATACTGCTCCCAGTTTCTTCCGCATTAACAGTTAATCATTGACCTTCCATAACGTGGTTACAGACAAGGCTAATTGAGGCTTTTTCTTTCCCAACTCACATACCCCACCCCTTACACCTTCCACACAATGGTACTAATAGGAGAACCAAATTCCCTACAATTGTGCAAGTGACTATCCTAAAAAGCATTACTGGCACTCAAAATGTCCTTCCTGATTAACTGGTCAGTCTCTTGTTGTATGTCATATCATCATTTGCGAACATGTAGTGAAATCCAAAGAGAATCAACCACTCAATGTTGAAATCAGAGTTAGAACTGAACTGCTCTCAAACCAGATCAAACATTGCTTCTTTCCAATAAAACCATTAATCCCAACCCTCTTAACTCACTTGTATCCCCTGCTTACCACCCTTGGTAGGGAAACATTGGGAGTAAACTGTGGTTTTGAAGTTGATTTTGTATGAAATGTAATTGATTTGTAGTAGTAGTTTTTTTTTTTTTGTTTTTTTTTTTTTTTTTGCAGGTGTTACGTGAGAAAAACTCTCAGAGTAACGAAGAAACTATCACCAGCTTACCTATCAGTATTCCTCTCAGCACGGTGCAACCTAATAAACTTCCTGTTAGTATCCCACTGGCCAGCGTGGTGCTCCCTAGCCGTGTTGAGAAGGTGGTGAGTACAGGAGGGAATCTTCCTTTTTAAAATCTTATATAGCCAATATTTTTGTGTTTTTGAAATATCTGATGTGCTCTTATACTGACAGTCCGTGTCTTGTAAATATCCATGAACAGTTTATATGAGAAAGCTTTTTAAACACACATTTATGAACCAAAAACAGAAACTATGCCCATCCGCCCTTGGGCATTTTAATTTATTTTTTTCAGGTTTCTATCATTTAACCTACAGGTCCAATTAACCAAAAGGATAACTAAAAAGATTTCCTATTCTGATCACAGGAAAAAAATTACTAGATGGGCATAATGAATCTGAAGGCTCAAAGAGACAAAATTATGTTGTGACTTTATGGCTGCTGATTGACCTAGGTATCCAACCCCACTCGGAAGCTAGTGTTTCAGGATCCTGCATGAAATGTGAGATATTATTTGTTCATAAATGCAACTGGTATAATGTAGAACCAGTTTGCAGGTAGGTAATGTGTTTGCAGTTTTCTTCAAAACAGTCTTCCAAATGACTAACTGTGCAAGGCATCCTGAACCAAAATGTATCTTTGGCAGCAGTCGAGTGTTTGGGCCGGAGGTTTAGAAGTTGTTTTTCTTTAAAGACGCTTGAATCACAAGCCCTCTTGTGACTTCACCCTTGGTCCACAATGCGTGTACATGCTTGGTCGTTTGGGAACACTGCTCTGGGTTTGATGCATTCTATGCTGGGTTTCTCAGTTCCGCACTGTGGAGAGCATCCACTCTTGAGGCCGAGATCTTGGACCCAGTGGTCAAAGATTTCAATGCACCAAGCCTCAGTCTTAACCTTTGACAGACATTTAGCCACGAAGAGGAAGCCAGACATGTTCCGGAAGCCATCTTTTGAGGGGTCTCTTGCACTGAAGAGGAGGGATTCCTTGAAGCTGCAGTGAAACACACTCTAGGTCCAGGCTGGAAAACCAGGTCTACTCCATGTACCTTGACAGTGCCCAAGGCCCCAAAAGGCAAATGTCTGGTCCCTGTACAAGATGGCAGGAGTATGCAGAATGTGAATCTACAGCACTACCTCTACCAACAGATAGTCACAAGGTAACATTTTTCATCTAGATGTATCATATAGGCCCCCCTACAGCCAAATTTAAGTTGAAGCACCGACAACTCCTTCGAAATACCTAATATAGAGCCCACAAAACTGGTCCAAGTAGAGTAGTGGGCAACGTTTATACTACAAGTAGACCAAAGTTGTTTGCACTGGTAATCAGGCAGCAGGATATAGTATTGGGGCCCTCTTTGTGAAGAACAAATTGTTTTTGTTTTTTACTCCTCTTTCTATAAAGGTTTCCCTGAGGGCTCAAGCTGGAGCTTCGGCAGTATACGTGTAAATTCAGTTCTTACAGCCCAAATCACTTTCAGTGTAAGAAAAAGGAGGATTCTAATCTGGGCTCCAGCTAAGTGTACTCTTTTGCCAGATTTTCAGATGCGAGTTGTTTAGCACAGCGAAGTGTATTTGAACAACAGCAGGATACCTTTGTGGTACATGTACTATGCATTCTGCTCTGGAAAAATAGTTAAACAGACCAAAGGGCTTTACCAGTAATCAGTGATAAAGACAGTATTTTTAAGCAACTCTGATAATTCACCTATGCTCACCACACCTTAGCTTATATTTCGGCAGAACAATTTTCCTTCCTCACGTTTGTTCTGCTATTGGCCCATAGCACTACAGTGCACATGTTGTTCCGAATGCAATAATTTTTTTTTCAGTCCCTGTGGCACGCAAATGTCTCAGTTGGAGAGATGTTGACCAAAAGTGTTGTACAAATACAATTTTCTATTTTAGTTTCTCCTTCCGTCGGCACCCATTGTGCCCTGTATAAAGAGCATCTGCATTTGTACTTTGCACTTCTTTTCAAAGGTATTGCAATTTTTTGCAAAGGGGCAGTGATATCTAATTCCTCAACAAAATGCATGTTTCATTTGATACAAAAAACAACACTTCTGACTTCATTCTTTAATGACAGATATGTGTGTTTCCTACTGTCTTTTCTTAAATGTGGTTTATTCAGCTTGTTGTAGGGTGAAAGAACTGACAAATAAGTGTTTGATGGCATGTGTGACTGTAAATAGACATGCTTTGCATAAGACCGCCATCTAGTGTTGGGCTTGGAGTATAGCAAGTTCTTTTTGTTTGAAGAATCTTTTTGAGTCCCGAGATCGAGGGACTCCACTGCTCAATGATACTGCGCATGGGCATCAAGACCTTTGTTAAATTGTTCTCTCCGCCGTCAAGTTTGGACGTGTATTCCTCGCGCTCCTGTATTCCTTGACTCTGTCTATTTCAAACCCTTCATTTCCGTCTTTCTTGCAGTGACAGTATTGTATTTCAATCGCATTTTCACTATATGTAAGGAAATGTCTCCTTGGCATGGTTACCCCCTGACTTTTTGCCTTTGCTGATGCTATGTTTTGATTTGAAAGTGTGCTGAGGCCTGCTAACCAGGCCCCAGCACCAGTGTTCTTTCCCTAACCTGTACTTTTGTTTTACACAATTGGCACACCCTGGCATCCAGGTAAGTCCCTTGTAACTGGTACCCCTGGTACCAAGGGCCCTGATGCCAGGGAAGGTCTCTAAGGGCTGCAGCATAGCTTATGCCACCCTGGGGACCCCTCACTCAGCATAGACACACTGCTTGCCAGCTTGTGTGTGCTGGTGAGGACAAAACGAGTAAGTCGACATGGCACTCCCCTCAGGGTGCCATGCCAACCTCACACTGCCTATGCAGTATAGATAAGTCACCCCTCTAGCAGGCCTTACAGCCCTAAGGCAGGGTGCACTGTACCATAGGTGAGGGCCCCAGTGCATGAGCACTGTGCCCCTACAGTGTCTAAGCAAAACCTTAGACATTGTAAGTGTAGGGTAGCCATAAGAGTATATGGTCTGGGAGTCTGTCAAACACGAACTCCACAGCACGATAATGGCTACACTGAAAACTGGGAAGTTTGGTATCAAACTTCTCAGCACAATAAATGCACACTGATGCCAGTGTACATTTTATTGTGGAATACACCCCAGAGGGCACCTTAGAGGTGCCCCCTGAAACCTTAACCAACTACCCGTGTAGGCTGACTGGTTTTAGCAGCCTGCCACACTCGAGACATGTTGCTGGCCACATGGGGAGAGTGCCTTTGTCACTCTGTGGCCAGTAACAAAGCCTGCACTGGGTGGAGATGCTATCACCTCCCCCAGGCAGGAGCTGTAACACCTGGCGGTGAGCCTCAAAGGCTCACCTCCTTTGTTCCAGCACCACAGGGCACTCCAGCTAGTGGAGTTGCCCGCCCCTTCCGGCCACGGCCCCACTTTTGGCGGCAAGGCCGGAGGAATTAATGAGAAAAACAAGGAGGAGTCACTGGCCAGTCAGGACAGCCCCTAAGGTGTCCTGAGCTGAAGTGACTCTAACTTTTAGAAATCCTCCATCTTGCAGATGGAGGATTCCCCCAATAGGGATAGGAATGTGACCCCCTCCCCTTGGGAGGAGGCACAAAGAGGGTGTACCCACCCTCAGGGCTAGTAGCCATTGGCTACTAACCCCCCAGACCTAAACACGCCCTTAAATTTAGTATTTAAGGGCTTCCCTGAACCCAAGAATTTAGATTCCTGCAACTTACAGAAGAAGAGGACTGCTGAGCTGAAAAACCCTGCAGAGAAGAAGAAGACACCAACTGCTTTGGCCCCAGCCCTACCGGCCTGTCTCCCTCCTTCAGAAGAAACCTGCTCCAGCGACGCTTTCCCTGGGACCTCAGAGGACTGCCCTGCTTCCAAGAGACCAAGAAACTCCCGAGAACAGCGGCTCTGTTCAACAAAGACTGCAACTTTGTATCCAGAGGAGCAGATTTAAAGACCCCTGCAATCCCCGCAAGAAGCGTGAGACTTGCAACACTGCACCCGGCGACCCCGACTCGACTGGTGGAGAACCAACACCTCAGGGAGGACCCTCCGGCGACTCCGAGACCGTGAGTAACCAAAGGTTCGATGGCATATGTTGCTGCAGATACACATGTTTGGCACAGTCCGCTGCCTGGTGTTGGGCTCGGAGTATTACAAGTTGTTTTTCTTCGAAGAAGTCTTTTTGGTCACGGGACCGAAGGACTCCCTCTTTGGCTCCATTGCGCATGGGCGTCGACTCCATCTTAGATTGTTTTTTTCCGCTGTCGGGTTCGGACGTATTCCTTTTCGCTCCGTGTTTCGGTTCGGAAAGTTAGTCAGAATCTCGGAAGAAAGCGTCGGTATTGTTCCGTTCGGTATCGGGATAGTTAGGTACATCGACACCGATCATCGGAAGACTTTGGGGCAGTTTCGATCCCCCATCGGGGCCTGGTCGGCCCGACCGCGTGCGACATCGAAGCCGATGGAACGGACCCCGTTTCGTTTCTGCCCAAAATGTCACAGTAAGTATCCTTATACAGATCAGCACTTGGTCTGTAACTTGTGCTTGTCCCCCGAGCACAAGGAGGATACCTGTGAAGCCTGTCGAGCCTTCCGGTCCAGAAAAACACTCCGGGACCGAAGAGCCAGGCGTCACCAAATGGCGTCCACGTCGACAAAACAACGTTTCGACGACGAAGAGGAAACATTCTCGGTTCCGGAATCAGAATCCGGAGACTCCGACGTCGAACAACAGCAACAAACTGTGAGTAAGACGTCGAAAAGTAAATCCATCGACAAACCGAAAGCCCAGGGGACGCCACTGCCAACAGGCCATGGCTCGACCCATAAATCAGGCGACCCGTCGAAGGGGCCGAAAAAGGGCACGCCCATAGCGAAGACACCCGACTCCGGTCGAGGGACCGCCATGGAGCAACCTCGGAGCCGAGAAAGCGGCTCCGAGAGACAAAAACAAGATACCGGCACCGAAAAACATCGGCACCGAGAATCCATGCCGAAAGGAACAAAAATTCTGTCGGTGCCGAAACCGAAAAAAGATTCTCTCTCGGCGCCGAAAAATACCACACCTTCATCCTACTCAGAGGAACAAGGACTAAGTGGCCAAATGCACAAATTTGGACAAGAGCTCCAAAGTGTAGAATCGGACTACACACAAAAGAGACTGTGCATCCAGCAAGATACAGGGAAGATATCAACCCTTCCCCCAATCATGAGGAAAAGAAAGATCGGACTTCCAAAGGATGACACACAACCACAAGCCAAAGTGGTTAAAAAAGTCACGCCTCCGCCCTCTCCTCCACAGGCATCGCCGGGACAAACACCGCCACAAATGCACTCACCAGCGCAAACTACCATAAGTCATGACGATCAGGATCAAGACGCTTGGGACCTGTATGACACCCCAGTGCCGGACAATGATCCCGAGTCATACCCCACAAAGCCGTCACCGCCAGAGGACAGTACCTCATACTCGCAACTGGTGGCTAGGGCTGCAGACTTCCACAATGTCCAACTGCATTCCGATCCTATAGAGGATGATTTCTTATTTAACACCCTCTCGGCTACACATAGCCAATATCAATGTCTCCCAATGCTACCAGGGATGTTACGGCACGCAAAACAAATTTTTGAGGAGCCCGTAAAATCAAGAGCCATCACCCCAAGGGTGGATAAGAAATACAAACCACCACCCACAGACCCAGTGTTTATTACTTCGCAGTTACCACCCGACTCTGTGGTAGTAGGGGCAGCTCGCAAAAGAGCAAATTCACATACATCTGGTGACGCCCCACCTCCGGACAAAGAAAGCCGAAAATTTGACGCGGCAGGGAAAAGAGTGGCGTCACAGGCAGCCAACCAGTGGCGCATCGCAAATTCACAAGCGCTGCTGGCCAGATATGACCGCGCACACTGGGACGAGATGCAACTTCTCGTAGACCATCTTCCCCAGGAATACCAAAAAAGGGCGCAGCAAATAGTGGAAGAGGGACAAACGATCTCAAACAATCAAATCCGCTCTTCACTAGACGCAGCCGATACTGCAGCAAGAACAGTCAACACTGCTGTCACCATAAGGAGACACGCTTGGCTACGCACTTCAGGCTTCAAACCTGAAATCCAGCAGGCTGTCCTTAATATGCCCTTCAACGAGAAACAACTGTTTGGCTCGGAAGTGGATACAGCCATTGAAAAACTTAAAAAGGACACAGACACGGCCAAAGCCATGGGCGCACTCTACTCCCCGCAGAGCAGAGGCTCTTTCAGAAAAACTCCATTTAGAGGGGGGTTTCGTGGCCAACCCACAGACACCACCAGCCAACAATCAAGAACCACACCATATCAGGGTTCCTTCCAAAGGGGTGGTTTCAGGGGATATCGGGGGGGTCAATTCCCAAGGAGTAGGGGAAGATTCCAGACTCCAAAAACACCTCCACCTAAACAGTGACTTTCAAGTCACGCAACCCCTTCACTCAACACCAGTGGGGGGAAGACTAAGCCAATTCTACCAATCTTGGCAACAGATTACAACAGACAATTGGGTATTAGCAATAATCCAACATGGCTATTGCATAGAATTCCACAACTTCCCACCAAACATCCCCCCCAAAACACGCAAAATGTCACAACATCATTTAGAACTTTTAGGACTAGAAGTTCAAGCACTACTGCAAAAGGATGCAATAGAATTAGTACCAATACAACAAAAAAACACAGGAGTTTACTCCCTGTACTTTCTAATTCCAAAAAGAGACGAAACATTGAGACCAATATTAGATCTCAGGACACTAAATACCTACATCATATCGGACCATTTTCACATGGTCACACTACAAGACATCATTCCACTGCTCAAACAGCAAGATTACATGACCACATTAGACCTAAAGGATGCGTACTTTCATATACCAATACACCCTTCTCACAGAAAGTACCTACGGTTCGTATTCAAAGGAATACATTACCAATTCAAGGTGTTGCCATTCGGAATAACAACTGCACCAAGAGTGTTCACAAAATGTCTAGCAGTAGTAGCAGCACACATCAGGAGACAACAGATACATGTGTTCCCTTACCTAGACGACTGGCTAATCAAAACCAACACAGTAAAAAAATGCGCAAACGACACCACCTTTGTCATACAAACCCTTCACAAACTGGGGTTTTCCATCAACTACACAAAATCACACCTAGAACCGTGTCAAACACAACAATATCTAGGAGCAACCATCAACACATCAAAAGGAATTGCCACTCCAAGTCCACAAAGAGTGCAGGCATTCCACAAGCTAATAAGTGCTATGTTTCCAAACCAAAAGATACAAGCAAAATTTGCGCTAAAACTTCTAGGCATGATGTCATCATGCATAGCCATTGTCCCAAACGCAAGACTACACATGCGACCCTTACAACAGTGTCTAGCATCACAATGGTCACAGGCACAGGGTCAACTTCAAAATCTGGTGTTGGTAGACCGCCAAACATACCTCTCGCTTCTATGGTGGAACAGCAAAAATTTAAACAAAGGGCGGACATTTCAGGACCCAGTGCCTCAATACGTTATAACAACAGATGCTTCCATGACAGGGTGGGGAGCACACCTCAATCACCACAGCATTCAAGGACAATGGGATATACACGAAACAAAACTTCATATCAATTACCTAGAACTGTTGGCAGTATTTCTAGCGTTAAAAGCCTTCCAACCCATAATAACACACAAATACATTGTTGTCATGTTGTCTGTTTTGACAAGAATGTATTATCTAAACAAACAAGGAGGAACACACTCAACACAATTGTGCCTCCTAACACAAAAAATTTGGCAGTGGGCGATTCACAACAACATTCGCCTAATAGCACAATTTATTCCAGGAATACAAAACCAACTAGCAGACAACCTTTCGCGAGACCACCAACAAGTCCACGAATGGGAAATTCACCCCCAAGTTCTGAACAAGTACTTTCAAATTTGGGGAACACCCCAGATAGATTTGTTCGCAACAAGAGAAAACTCAAAATGCCAAAACTTCGCATCCAGGTACCCACACCGCGAATCACAAGGCAATGCTCTATGGATGAATTGGTCAGGGATATTTGCGTACGCTTTTCCCCCTCTCCCTCTCCTTCCATATCTAGTAAACAAGTTGAGTCAAAACCAACTCAAACTCATACTGATAGCACCCACATGGGCAAGACAACCTTGGTATACAACTCTACTAGACCTTTCACTAGTACCGCATGTCAAACTACCCAACAGGCCAGATCTGTTAACACAACACAAACAACAGATCAGACATCCAAACCCAGCATCATTGAATCTGGCAATTTGGCTCCTGAAATCCTAGAATTCGGACACTTGGACCTCACACAAGAATGCATGGAGGTCATAAAACAAGCTAGAAAACCTTCCACTAGACACTGCTATGCATCTAAGTGGAAAAGATTTGTTTACTACTGCCATGCCAATCAAATACAACCAGTACATGCCTCTACTAAAGACATAGTAGGATACTTACTACATTTGCAAAAAGCAAATCTCGCTTTTTCATCTATAAAAATACACCTCGCAGCTATATCTGCTTACCTACAAACTACTCATTCATCGTCTCTATTTAGAATACCAGTTATTAAAGCATTCATGGAAGGGCTAAAAAGAATTATACCACCAAGAACACCACCAGTTCCTTCATGGAACCTTAACATCGTCTTAACAAGACTCATGGGTCCCCCTTTCGAACCCATGCATTCCTGTGAAATGCAATATCTAACCTGGAAGGTCGCATTTCTCATTGCAATCACATCCCTCAGAAGAGTAAGTGAAATACAGGCATTTACCATACAAGAACCATTTATTCAAATACACAACAATAAAATAGTTCTAAGAACAAATCCAAAATTTCTGCCAAAAGTAATCTCACCATTCCATTTAAATCAAACAGTAGAATTGCCAGTGTTCTTCCCACAACCAAATTCTGTGGCTGAAAGGGCACTACATACATTAGACATCAAAAGAGCACTAATGTATTACATTGACAGAACAAAGCTAATCAGGAAAACAAAACAACTGTTCATAGCTTTTCAAAAACCACACATAGGAAATCCAATCTCTAAACAAGGCATTGCTAGATGGATAGTCAGATGCATTCAAACATGCTATCTTAAAGCCAAAAGAGAATTGCCTATTACACCAAAGGCACACTCAACCAGAAAGAAAGGTGCTACAATGGCCTTTCTAGGAAACATTCCTATGAGCGAAATATGTAAGGCTGCAACCTGGTCTACGCCTCATACGTTTACTAAACACTACTGTGTAGACGTACTAAATGCACAACAAGCTACAGTGGGCCAAGCTGTACTAAGAACATTATTCCAAACTACTTCAACTCCTACAGGCTAAACCACCGCTTTTAGGGGAGGTAACTGCTTTGTAGTCTATGCCAAACATGTGTATCTGCAGCAACATATGCCATCGAACTGAAAATGTCACTTACCCAGTGTACATCTGTTCGTGGCATTAGTCGCTGCAGATTCACATGTACCCTCCCACCTCCCCGGGAAGCCTGTAGCCGTTTAGAAGTAGATCATAAACCTTAAACATCTGAACATTTGTAAATAATTATTAGAAACTCTTATCATACATACATATTCACTCCATTGCATGGGCACTATTTATACCAAACAACTCCATCCTCACCCTCTGCGGGGAAAACAATCTAAGATGGAGTCGACGCCCATGCGCAATGGAGCCAAAGAGGGAGGAGTCCTTCGGTCCCGTGACCAAAAAGACTTCTTCGAAGAAAAACAACTTGTAATACTCCGAGCCCAACACCAGGCAGCGGACTGTGCCAAACATGTGAATCTGCAGCGACTAATGCCACGAACAGATGTACACTGGGTAAGTGACATTTTCATTGTCCCCCCTGAGGCCCCACAGCGACGCCTGCAGAGGGAATCCCGAGGCTCCCCCTGACCGCGACTGCCTGACTCTGAAATCCCGACACCTGGAAAAGACCCTGCACCCGCAGCCCCCAGGACCTGAAGGATCGGAACTCCAGTGCAGGAGTGACCCCCAGGAGGCCCTCTCCCTGGCCCAGGTGGTGGCTACCCCGAGGAGCCCCCCCCTTGCCTGCCTGCACCGCTGAAGAGACCCCTTGGTCTCCCATTGAAATCCATTGGAAACCCGACACTTGTTTGCACACTGCACCCGGCCGCCCCCGCGCTGCTGAGGGTGTACTTTCTGTGTGGACTTGTGTCCCCCCCGGTGCCCTACAAAACCCCCCTGGTCTGCCCTCCGAAGACGCGGGTACTTACCTGCTGGCAGACTGGAACCGGGGCACCCCCTTCTCTCCATTGAAGCCTATGCGTTTTGGGCACCACTTTGAACTCTGCACCTGACCGGCCCTGAGTTGCTGGTGTGGTAACTTTGGGGTTGCTCTGAACCCCCAACGGTGGGCTACCTTGGACCCCAATTTGAACCCCGTAGGTGGTTTACTTACCTGCAAGAACTAACATTACTTTACCTCCCCCAGGAACTGTGAAAATTGCACTGTGTCCACTTTTAAAACAGCTAAATGTGTTTTATGTAAAAAGTATATATGCTATTGTGATTGTTCAAAGTTCCTAGAGTACTTACCTGCAATACCTTTCAAATGAGATATTACATGTAGAATTTGAACCTGTGGTTCTTAAAATAAACTAAGAAAAGATATTTTTCTATAACAAAAACCTATTGGCCTGGAATTGTTTCTGAGTGTGTGTTCCTCATTTATTGCCTGTGTGTATGTACAACAAATGCTTAACACTACTCCTTTGATAAGCCTACTGCTCGACCACACTACCACAAAATAGAGCATTATTATCTCTTTTTTCCACTATCTTACCTCTAAGGGGAACCCTTGGACTCTGTGCATACTATTCCTTACTTTGAAATAGTGCATACAGAGCCAACTTCCTACACTATATAACACACTCGACCCGCATTTTGATGTTGGTGGTCGGTTGGCTGCCCTTCGGGGCACCAGCGCCGTCCTCGGGCCTACTTATCCACAAGATGTCAAGAAATGAAGGGCTGATCGAACACACTCCATCTAAGTTGGGCCCTCTGTGCCATTCGAAATTCTCACACACTGACCATCACCTGGTGTATAACATCTGCTTGTCCCCGGACCACAAGGAAGGAACCTGTGACGCCTGTCGTCTTTTCGTTCCAAACGACTCTCCGAGACCGAAGAACGTGTTGACTGGAGATGTCATCGAAGACACCAGACGACACCCCTGATATCTTCAGGGAAGAGCATGCACAAGAGAAGATCCAACAAGAAGAAGCTTGCTCCATAGAAGATTCGGAGTCGGATGTTCAATTGGACATCGAAAGTCAGCCTCTTACCTTGGCGCAACGTGAGAGTACATCAACCCCAAGATCCCATATAAAGACTTTGAAAAAAGCTCCACAAACAGGTCGTCGGTCCCCCACGGCCTTCGGAGTATGGTTGGATCCCAAAATTAGATTTGGATGCCCCACCTTTGGGCTCTGCACCGAAAAAAGCCAGGACTAAATTGCCTTCAACATCGACCTCTGGCATGATACCTTCTCAATCAGCCTCTGGATTGAATCGAAGCTACAGCACTACATGCCACAAACAGATGTCTACTGGATATGTCACATTTTCCTTATCAGCCTACTTTAGTTCACTATAGTTTTCTGAGTACGTCGCTATGAGTGAGCCCCTAGTTTGGGTTTTCAGAAGATATGAGATTCAAAACTCTAGTGTCCAGAGAACGGCTGCAGTGGCTGTCCGTATAAAATGGTGGCACCACCGTCGACTAAAACCAGTTGTCTTCTTTGGCCCTGCCCCTTTTTAGGTCGAGCGTAAGCATACAACCTCTTTTATACTTTTAGTATACTTAATTCTGTGGGCTTAAAGCCATTTCATTTGTTAGGTTCAGTATCACTTAAAAATCCTTGCTTGCTAGTGGGCAGTCATGCCTCTTTGTCCCTCCTTTTTATCTTGGGTAGCAGGGACTAACTACTGTATATTTACCCTTTGTCGTGTTTATCTGTTCTTTGGGGGGAGTCAATGTGCTTATTACAATGCTGAGCTCAGGGCCACTGTACACGCACCCTACGGCTTCATCTATATAGCTGAAATCGCACTGCCCAATCGATTCCCTCCCGCTGTCGCTTGTTAACACATGTGCCACCATGGCCACTTGCCCCGTACCACCTTGTTTTCTTTTGCCTCGCCGCTTCGTGCTCATGGCAGTATGTTGTTTCTTCCTCGTTATCGGGCATCTTGCTGTTTCTTTGCAATGCCTGCATGGTTGTTTTTATTTTATTGTATTATTTTTGTAATTTTTTGTATTTATTTTAATTTTTTTGCAGTTTCATATAGTGTGAACTCAATACAAACTTACTACAGCACTTTACATGAGCACCGGCTACATTACACAAGAACACATTTTTGATAGCAAGGAGAGATTTAGGGATTTGCCCAGAATCACAGGATGTTGAGCAGGCGCCAAGACTCAAGCCATGTTCCCCAGCTTCAAAGTCAACAGCTCTGTCCCTTACGCCACATCTTTCCCCTAGGGTTCTTTATCTGGTGCGTGCTGGGCCACTCTGGGAATAACTTTTTTTTTTTTTTTTCATATAGCGCTTGCTTATATGGGTCCTGCCATTTCATAGTGCTGCAAAATCACTATAATTAATTTGCTTCGCCCTTGCAGAGGTGAAGAGGTAAAAAAGCAATGTCATGATTGTAATCTGTGACATTCTCATTGTAGGAAGTTGGCTCTGCATGCACTATTTCGAAGTAAGGAATAGTATGCACAGAGTCCAAGGGTTCCCCTTAGAGGTAAGATAGTGGCAAAAAGAGATAATACCAATGCTCTATTTTGTGGTAATGTGGTCGAGCAGTAGGCTTATCAAAGGAGTAGTGTTAAGCATTTGTTGTACATACACAGAGGCAATAAATGAGGAACACACACTCAGACAATTCCAGGCCAATAGGTTTTTGTATAGAAAAATATATTTTCTTAGTTTATTTTAAGAACCACAGGTTCAAATTCTACATGTAATACTTTGCATGAAAGGTATTGCAGGTAAGTACTTTAGGAACTTTGAATAATCACAATAGCATATATACTTTTCAAATAAAACACATATAGCTATTTTAAAACTAGACACTTAGTGCAATTTTCACAGTTCCTAGGGGAGGTAAGTAATTGTTAGTTCTTACAGGTAAGTAAACCACCTACGGGGTTCAAGTTTGGGTCCAAGGTAGCCCACAGTTGGGGGTTCAGAGCAACCCCAAAGTTACCACACCAGCAGCTCAGGGCCGGTCAGGTGCAGAGTTCAAAGTGGTGCCCAAAACACATAGGCTAAAATGGAGAAGGGGGTGCCCCGGTTCCAGTCTGCCAGCAGGTAAGTACCCGCGTCTTCGGAGGGCAGACCAGGGGGGTTTTGTAGAGCACCGGGAGGGGCACAAGTTAGCACAGAAAGTACACCCTCAGCAGCACGGGGGTGGCCGGGTGCAGTGTGCAAACACACGTCGGGTTTGTCATTGAAATCAATGGGAGACCAAGGGGTCGCTTCAGCGATGCAGGCAGGCCAGGGGGGGGGGGGGGCTCCTCGGGGTAGCCACCACCTGGGCAAGGGAGAGGGCCTCCTGGGGGTCACTCCTGCACTGGAGTTCCGATCCTTCAGGTCCTGGGGGCTGCGGGTGCAGGGTCTTTTCCAGGCGTCGGGATCTGGGAGTCAGGCAGTCGCGGTCAGGGGGAGTCTCGGGATTCCCTCTGCAGGCGTCGCTGTGGGGGTTCAGGGGGGACAACTTTGGTTACTCACAGTCTCGGAGTCGCCTGAGGGTCCTCCCTGTAGCGTTGTTTCTTCACCAGTCGAGTCTGGGTCGCCGGGTGCAGTGTTGCAAGTCTCACGCTTCTGGCGGGAATTGCAGGGGTCTTTAAAGTTGCTCCTCTGGAAACAAAGTTGCAGTCTTTGTTGAACAGGGCCGCTGTTCTCGGGAGTTTCTTGGTCCTTTTAGAGCAGGGCAGTCCTCTGAGGATTCCGAGGTCGCTGGTCCTGGGGAAAAAGCGTTGCTGGAGCAGTTTTCTTCCGAAGGGGGGAGACAGGCCGGTAGGGCTGGGGCCAAAGCAGTTGGTGTCTCCGTCTTCTCTGCAGGGTTTTTCAGCTCAGCAGTCCTCTTCTTCTTTAGGTTGCAGGAATCTGGGTTCCTAGGTTCTGGGGAGCCCCTAAATACTGAATTTAGGGGTGTGTTTAGGTCTGGGAGGGCAGTAGCCAATGGCTACTGTCCTTGAGGGTGGCCACACCCTCCTTGTGCCTCCTCCCTGAGGGAAGGGGGGCACATCCCTATTCCTATTGGGGGAATCCTCCTTCTACAAGATGGAGGATTTCTAAAAGTCAGAGTCACCTCAGCTCAGGACACCTTAGGGGCTGTCCTGACTGGCCAGTGACTCCTCCTTGTTTTTCTCATTATCTCTCCTGGACTTGCCGCCAAAAGTGGGGGCTGTGTCCAGGGGGGCGGGCATCTCCACTAGCTGGAGTGCCCTGGGGCATTGTAACACGAAGCTTGAGCCTTTGAAGCTCACTGCTAGGTGTTACAGTTCCTGCAGGGGGGAGGTGTGAAGCACCTCCACCCAGAGCAGGCTTTGTTTCTGTCCTCAGAGAGCACAAAGGCTCTCACCGCATGGGGTCAGAAACTCGTCTCTCAGCAGCAGGCTGGCACAGACCAGTCAGTCCTGCACTGAACAATTGGGTAAAATACAGGGGGCATCTCTAAGATGCCCTCTGTGTGCATTTTTTAATAAATCCAACACTGGCATCAGTGTGGGTTTATTATTCTGAGAAGTTTGATACCAAACTTACCAGTATTCAGTGTAGCCATTATGGAGCTGTGGAGTTCGTTTTTGACAGACTCCCAGACCATATACTCTTATGGCTACCCTGCACTTACAATGTCTAAGGTTTTGCTTAGACACTGTAGGGGCATAGTGCTCATGCACCTATGCCCTCACCTGTGGTATAGTGCACCCTGCCTTAGGGCTGTAAGGCCTGCTAGAGGGGTGACTTACCTATGCCATAGGCAGTGTGAGGTTGGCATGGCACCCTGAGGGGAGTGCCATGTCGACTTAGTCCTTTTCTCCCCACCAGCACACACAAGCTGGCAAGCAGTGTCTGTGCTGAGTGAGGGGTCCCTAGGGTGGCATAAGACATGCTGCAGCCCTTAGAGGCCTTTCCTGGCATCAGGGCCCTTGGTACCAGGGGTACCAGTTACAAGGGACTTACCTGGGTACCAGGGTTGTGCCAATTGTGGAGACAATGGTACATTTTAGGTGAATGAACACTGGTGCTGGGGCCTGGTTAGCAGGGTCCCAGCACACTTCTCAGTCAAGTCAGCATCAGTATCAGGCAAAAAGTGGGGGGTAACTGCAATAGGGAGCTGTAGGAAGTTGGCTCTGTATGTGCTATTTCAAAGTAAGGAATAGCATGCACAGAGTCCAAGGGTTCCCCTTAGAGGTAAAATAGTGGTAAAAAGAGATAATACTAATGCTCTATTTTGTGGTAGTGTGGTCGAGCAGTAGGCTTATCCAAGGAGTAGTGTTAAGCATTTGTTGTACATACACATAGACAATAAATGAGGTACACACACTCAGAGACAAATCCAGCCAATAGGTTTTGTTATAGAAAAATATCTTTTCTTAGTTTATTTTAAGAACCACAGGTTCAAATTTAACATGTAATATCTTGTTTGAAAGGTATTGCAGGTAAGTACATTAGGAACTTTGAATCATTTCAATTGCATGTATACTTTTCAAGTTATTCACAAATAGCTACTTTAAAAGTGGACACTTAGTGCAATTTTCACAGTTCCTGGGGGAGGTAAGTTTTTGTTAGTTTTACCAGGTAAGTAAGACACTTACAGGGTTCAGTTCTTGGTCCAAGGTAGCCCACCGTTGGGGGTTCAGAGCAACCCCAAAGTTACCACACCAGCAGCTCAGGGCCGGTCAGGTGCAGAGTTCAAAGTGGTGCCCAAAACGCATAGGCTGCAATGGAGAGAAGGGGGTGCCCCGGTTCCGGTCTGCTTGCAGGTAAGTACCCGCGTCTTCGGAGGGCAGACCAGGGGGGGTTTTGTAGGGCACTGGGGGGGACACAAGCCCACACAGAAATTTCACCCTCAGCGGCGCGGGGGCGGCCGGGTGCAGTGTTAGAACAAGCGTCGGGTTCGCAATGTAAGTCAATGAGAGATCAAGGGATCTCTTCAGCGCTGCAGGCAGGCAAGGGGGGGCTTCCTCGGGGAAACCTCCACTTGGGCAAGGGAGAGGGACTCCTGGGGGTCACTTCTGCAGTGAAAGTCCGGTCCTTCAGGTCCTGAGGGCTGCGGGTGCAGGGTCTTTTCCAGGCGTCGGGTCTTAGGTCTCAGAGAGTCGCGGTCAGGGGAAGCCTCGGGATTCCCTCGGCAGGCGGCGCTGTGGGGGCTCAGGGGGGACAGGTTTTGGTACTCACAGTATCAGAGTAGTCCGGGGGTCCTCCCTGAGGTGTTGGTTCTCCACCAGCCGAGTCGGGGTCGCCGGGTGCAGTGTTGCAAGTCTCACGCTTCTTGCGGGGAGTTGCAGGGTTCTTTAAAGCTGCTTCTTGAAACAAAGTTGCAGTCTTTTTGGAGCAGGTCCGCTGTCCTCGGGAGTTTCTTGTCGTCGTCGAAGCAGGGCAGTCCTCAGAGGATTCAGAGGTCGCTGGTCCCTTTGGAAGGCGTCGCTGGAGCAGAGTTCTTTGGAAGGCAGGAGACAGGCCGGTGAGTTTCTGGAGCCAAGGCAGTTGTTGTCTTCTGGTCTTCCTCTGCAGGGGTTTTCAGCTAGGCAGTCCTTCTTCTTGTTGTTGCAGGAATCTAATTTTCTAGGGTTCAGGGTAGCCCTTAAATACTAAATTTAAGGGCGTGTTTAGGTCTGGGGGGTTAGTAGCCAATGGCTACTAGCCCTGCGGGTGGGTACACCCTCTTTGTGCCTCCTCCCAAGGGGAGGGGGTCACAATCCTAACCCTATTGGGGGAATCCTCCATCTGCAAGATGGAGGATTTCTAAAAGTTAGAGTCACCTCAGCTCAGGACACCTTAGGGGCTGTCCTGACTGGCCAGTGACTCCTCCTTGTTATTCTCATTATTTTCTCCGGCCTTGCCGCCAAAAGTGGGGGCCGGGGCCGGGGCCGGAGGGGGCGGGCAACTCCACTAGCTGGAGTGTCCTGCGGTGCTGTGACAAAGGGGTGAGCCTTTGAGGCTCACCGCCAGGTGTTACAGCTCCTGCCTGGGGGAGGTGTTAGCATCTCCACCCAGTGCAGGCTTTGTTACTGGCCTCAGAGTGACAAAGGCACTCTCCCCATGGGGCCAGCAACATGTCTCTAGTGTGGCAGGCTGCTGGAACTAGTCAGCCTACACAGACAGTCGGTTAAGTTTCAGGGGGCACCTCTAAGGTGCCCTCTGTGGTGTATTTTACAATAAAATGTACACTGGCATCAGTGTGCATTTATTGTGCTGAGAAGTTTGATACCAAACTTCCCAGTTTTCAGTGTAGCCATTATGGTGCTGTGGAGTTCGTGTAAAACAGACTCCCAGACCATATACTCTTATGGCTACCCTGCACTTACAATGTCTAAGGTTTTGCTTAGACACTGTAGGGGTACAGTGCTCATGCACTGGCACCCTCACCTATGGTATAGTGCACCCTGCCTTAGGGCTGTAAGGCCTGCTAGAGGGGTGTCCTACCTATACTGCATAGGCAGTGAGAGGCTGGCATGGCACCCTGAGGGGAGTGCCATGTCGACTTACTCGTTTTGTCCTCACTAGCACACACAAGCTGGCAAGCAGTGTGTCTGTGCTGAGTGAGAGGTCTCCAGGGTGGCATAAGTCATGCTGCAGCCCTTAGAGACCTTCCTTGGCATCAGGGCCCTTGGTACTAGAAGTACCAGTTACAAGGGACTTATCTGGATGCCATGGTCTGCCAATTGTGGATACAAAAGTACAGGTTAGGGAAAGAACACTGGTGCTGGGGCCTGGTTAGCAGGCCTCAGCACACTTTCAATTGTAAACATAGCATCAGCAAAGGCAAAAAGTCAGGGGCAACCATGCCAAGGAGGCATTTCCTTACACAACCCCCCCCCAAACGAAAGAGGATGAGACTAACCTTTCCCAAGAGAGTCTTCATTTTCTAAGTGGAAGAACCTGGAAAGGCCATCTGCATTGGCATGGGCAGTCCCAGGTCTGTGTTCCACTATAAAGTCCATTCCCTGTAGGGAGATGGACCACCTCAACAGTTTAGGATTTTCACCTTTCATTTGCATCAGCCATTTGAGAGGTCTGTGGTCAGTTTGAACTAGGAAGTGAGTCCCAAAGAGGTATGGTCTCAGCTTCTTCAGGGACCAAACCATAGCAAAGGCCTCCCTCTCAATGGCACTCCAACGCTGCTCCCTGGGGAGTAACCTCCTGCTAATGAAAGCAACAGGCTGGTCAAGGCCATCATCATTTGTTTGGGACAAAACTGCCCCTATGCCATGTTCAGAGGCATCTGTCTGAACAATGAACTGCTTAGAATAATCTGGAGCTTTTAGAACTGGTGCTGAGCACATTGCTTGTTTCAGGGTGTCAAAGGCCTGTTGGCATTCCACAGTCCAGTTCACTTTCTTGGGCATTTTCTTGGAGGGGAGTTCAGTGAGGGCTGTCACAATGGATCCATATCCCTTCACAAACCTCCTGTAATACCCAGTCAAGCCAAGGAATGCCCTGACTTGAGTCTGGGTTTTTGGAGCTACCCAGTCCAGAATAGTCTGGATCTTGGGTTGGAGTGGCTGAACTTGGCCTCCACCTACAAGGTGGCCCAAGTAAACCACAGTTCCCTGCCCTATCTGGCATTTGGATGCCTTGATAGAGAGGCCTGCAGATTGCAGAGCCTTCAAAACCTTCTTCAGGTGGACCAGGTGATCCTGCCAGGTGGAGCTAAAGACAGCAATATCATCAAGATAAGCTGTGCTAAAGGACTCCAAACCAGCAAGGACTTGATTCACCAACCTTTGGAAGGTGGCAGGGGCATTCTTTAGACCAAAGGGCATAACAGTAAACTGATAATGCCCATCAGGTGTGGAGAATGCTGTTTTCTCTTTTGCTCCAGGTGCCATTTTTATTTGCCAGTACCCTGCTGTCAAGTCAAAGGTACTTAAGAATTTGGCAGCACCTAATTTATCTATGAGCTCATCAGCTCTAGGAATCGGATGAGCATCTGTCTTGGTGACAGAGTTGAGCCCTCTGTAGTCCACACAAAACCTCATCTCTTTCTTTCCATCTTTGGTGTGAGGTTTGGGGACTAAGACCACTGGGCTAGCCCAGGGGCTGTCAGAGCGCTCAATTACTCCCAATTCCAGCATCTTGCGGACTTCCACCTTGATGCTTTCCTTAACATGGTCAGACTGTCTAAAGATTTTGTTCTTGACAGGCATGCTGTCTCCTGTGTCCACATCATGGGTACACAGGTGTGTCTGACCAGGGGTTAGGGAGAAGAGTTCAGGAAACTGTTGTAGGACTCTCCTACAATCAGCTTGCTGTTGGCCAGAGAGGGTGTCTGAGTAGATCACTCCATCTACTGAGCCATCTTTTGGGTCTGATGACAGAAGATCAGGGAGAGGTTCACTCTCTGCCTCCTGATCCTCATCTGTTACCATCAACAGATTTACATCAGCCCTGTCATGGAAGAGCTTAAGGCGGTTCACATGGATCACCCTCTTGGGGCTCCTGCTTGTGCCCAGTCCACCAGGTAGGTGACCTGACTCTTCCTTTCTAGCACTGGGTAAGGGCCACTCCATTTGTCCTGGAGTGCCCTGGGAGCCACAGGCTCCAGAACCCAGACTTTCTGCCCTGGTTGGAACTCAACCATTGCAGCCTTTTGGTCATACCAAAACTTCTGGAGCTGTTGGCTGGCCTCAAGGTTTTTGGTTGCCTTTTCCATGTACTCTGCCATTCTAGAGCGAAGGCCCAGTACATAGTCCACTATGTCTTGTTTAGGCTCATGAAGAGGTCTCTCCCAGCCTTCTTTAACAAGAGCAAGTGGTCCCCTTACAGGGTGACCAAACAGAAGTTCAAAGGGTGAGAATCCTACTCCCTTCTGTGGCACTTCTCTGTAAGCAAAAAGCAGACATGGCAAGAGGACATCCCATCTCCTTTTGAGTTTTTCTGGGAGCCCCATGATCATGCCTTTTAATGTCTTGTTGAATCTCTCAACTAAGCCATTAGTTTGTGGATGGTATGGTGTAGTGAATTTGTAAGTCACCCCACACTCATTCCACATGTGTTTTAGGTATGCTGACATGAAGTTGGTACCTCTGTCAGACACCACCTCCTTAGGGAAACCCACTCTGGTAAAGATACCTATGAGGGCCTTGGCTACTGCAGGGGCAGTAGTCGACCTAAGGGGAATAGCTTCAGGATACCTAGTAGCATGATCCACTACTACTAGGATGTACATATTTCCTGAGGCTGTGGGAGGTTCCAGTGGACCAACTATGTCCACACCCACTCTTTCAAAGGGGACCCCCACCACTGGAAGTGGAATGAGGGGGGCCTTTGGGTGCCCACCTGTCTTACCACTGGATTGACAGGTGGGGCAGGAGAGGCAAAACTCCTTAACCTTCTGGGACATATTGGGCCAGTAGAAGTGGTTGACTAACCTCTCCCACGTCTTGGTTTGTCCCAAATGCCCAGCAAGGGGAATATCATGGGCTAAGGTCAGAATAAACTCTCTGAACGACTGAGGCACTACCACTCTCCTAGTGGCACCAGGTTTGGGGTCTCTGGCCTCAGTGTACAGGAGTCCATCTTCCCAATAGACCCTATGTGTTCCATTTTTCTTGCCCTTGGACTCTTCAGCAGCTTGCTGCCTAAGGCCTTCAAGAGAGGGACAGGTTTCTTGTCCCTTACACAGCTCCTCCCTTGAGGGTCCCCCTGGGCCTAAGAGCTCAACCTGATAAGGTTCAAGCTCCAAAGGCTCAGTTCCCTCAGAGGGCAGAACTTCTTCCTGAGAAGAGAGGTTCTCTTTTTCTGACTGTGTTGCAGTTGGTTTCCCAACTGACTTTCCTTTTCTCTTGGTAGGCTGGGCCATTCTTCCAGACTCCAGCTCTACTTTTTCACCCTGTGCTTTGCATTGTGCTCTTGTTTTTACACACACCAGTTCAGGGATACCCAGCATGGCTGCATGGGTTTTTAGTTCTACCTCAGCCCATGCTGAGGACTCCAGGTCATTTCCAAGCAGACAGTCTACTGGGATGTTTGAGGAGACCACCACCTGTTTCAGGCCATTGACCCCTCCCCATTCTAAAGTTACCATTGCCATGGGATGTGCTTTAGTCTGATTGTCAGCGTTGGTGACTGTATAAGTTTTTCCAGTCAGGTATTGGCCAGGGGAAACCAGTTTCTCTGTCACCATGGTGACACTGGCACCTGTATCCCTCAGGCCCTCTACACTTGTCCCATTAATAAAGAGCTGCTGCCTGTATTTTTGCATGTTAGGCGGCCAGGCAGCTAGTGTGGCTAAATCCACCCCACCCTCAGAGACTAGAGTAGCTTCAGTGTGGACCCTGATTTGCTCTGGGCACACTGTTGATCCCACTTGGAGACTAGCCATTCCAGTGTTACCTGGATTGGAGTTTGGAGTGGAACCTTTCTTGGGACAGGCCTTGTCTCCAGTTTGGTGTCCAGACTGACTACAGTTTCGACACCAGGCCTTTTTGGGATCAAAGTTTTTACCCTTGTACCCAGGATTGTTTGGTGAAGAGGCTCTGGGCCCACCCTCCTGTGCAGGTTTTTGGGGGCCTGTAGAAGACTCTTTACTATTTTTATTTTTGGCTGTCTCACCACCTTTCCCCTGGGGAGGTTTTGTGACCCCTTTCTTTTGGTCACCCCCTGTGGAAGTTTTGGACACCCTTGTCTTGACCCAATGGTCCGCCTTCTTTCCCAATTCTTGGGGAGAAATTGGTCCTAGGTCTACCAGATGCTGATGCAGTTTATCATTGAAACAATTACTTAACAGGTGTTCTTTCACAAATAAATTGTACAGCCCATCATAATTACTTACACCACTGCCTTGAATCCAACCATCTAGTGTTTTTACTGAGTAGTCTACAAAGTCAACCCAGGTCTGGCTCGAGGTTTTTTGAGCCCCCCTGAATCTAATCCTATACTCCTCAGTGGAGAATCCAAAGCCCTCAATCAGGGTACCCTTCATGAGGTCATAAGATTCTGCATCTTTTCCAGAGAGTGTGAGGAGTCTATCCCTACACTTTCCTGTGAACATTTCCCAAAGGAGAGCACCCCAGTGAGATCTGTTCACTTTTCTGGTTACACAAGCCCTCTCAAAAGCTGTGAACCATTTGGTGATGTCATCACCATCTTCATATTTAGTTACAATCCCTTTGGGGATTTTCAACATGTCAGGAGAATCTCTGACCCTATTTATGTTGCTGCCACCATTGATGGGTCCTAGGCCCATCTCTTGTCTTTCCCTCTCTATGGCTAGGATCTGTCTTTCCAAAGCCAATCTTTTGGCCATCCTGGCTAACTGGATGTCCTCTTCACTGGAGTTATCCTCAGTGATTTCAGAGTTGTTGGTCCCTCCTGTGAGGGAACCTGCATCTCTGACTATTATTTGTGGAGTCAGGGCTTGAGAAGCCCTGCTCTCCCTAAGTAGTACTGGAGGGGGGGAATTTCCCTCCAAGTCACTATCTTCATCCTCTGAGTTGCCATCCTCAGAGGGGTTGGCCTTTTCAAACTCTGCCAAAAGCTCCTGGAGCTGTACTTTGGTAGGTTTGGGGCCCATTGCTATTTTCTTTAGTTTACAGAGTGACCTTAGCTCTCTCATCTGTAGATGGAGGTAAGGTGTGGTGTCGAGTTCCACCACAGTCACATCTGTGCTAGACATTTTGCTTCTAAAAGTTGGAATACTTTTTAAGAATCTAAAACTGGTTCTAGAATCTAATTCAAACTTTTACAAACTTTTAAACTCTAAAAGAAATGCTAAACAGGATCTAACACAAGGCCCTAGCAGGTCTTTTAAGAATTTAGAAAACTTTTCAAATTGCAAAAATCAATTTCTAATGACAATTTTGGAATTTGTCGTGTGATCAGGTATTGGCTGAGTAGTCCAGCAAATGCAAAGTCTTGTATCCCACCGCTGATCCACCAATGTAGGAAGTTGGCTCTGTATGTGCTATTTCAAAGTAAGGAATAGCATGCACAGAGTCCAAGGGTTCCCCTTAGAGGTAAAATAGTGGTAAAAAGAGATAATACTAATGCTCTATTTTGTGGTAGTGTGGTCGAGCAGTAGGCTTATCCAAGGAGTAGTGTTAAGCATTTGTTGTACATACACATAGACAATAAATGAGGTACACACACTCAGAGACAAATCCAGCCAATAGGTTTTGTTATAGAAAAATATCTTTTCTTAGTTTATTTTAAGAACCACAGGTTCAAATTTAACATGTAATATCTTGTTTGAAAGGTATTGCAGGTAAGTACATTAGGAACTTTGAATCATTTCAATTGCATGTATACGTTTCAAGTTATTCACAAATAGCTACTTTAAAAGTGGACACTTAGTGCAATTTTCACAGTTCCTGGGGGAGGTAAGTTTTTGTTAGTTTTACCAGGTAAGTAAGACACTTACAGGGTTCAGTTCTTGGTCCAAGGTAGTCCACCGTTGGGGGTTCAGAGCAACCCCAAAGTTACCACACCAGCAGCTCAGGGCCGGTCAGGTGCAGAGTTCAAAGTGGTGCCCAAAACGCATAGGCTGCAATGGAGAGAAGGGGGTGCCCCGGTTCCGGTCTGCTTGCAGGTAAGTACCCGCGTCTTCGGAGGGCAGACCAGGGGGGGTTTTGTAGGGCACCGGGGGACACACAAGCCCACACAGAAATTTCACCCTCAGCGGCGCGGGGGCGGCCGGGTGCAGTGTTAGAACAAGCGTCGGGTTCGCAATGTAAGTCAATGAGAGATCAAGGGATCTCTTCAGCGCTGCAGGCAGGCAAGGGGGGGCTTCCTCGGGGAAACCTCCACTTGGGCAAGGGAGAGGGACTCCTGGGGGTCACTTCTGCAGTGAAAGTCCGGTCCTTCAGGTCCTGGGGGCTGCGGGTGCAGGGTCTTTTCCAGGCGTCGGGACTTAGGTCTCAGAGAGTCGCGGTCAGGGGAAGCCTCGGGATTCCCTCTGCAGGCGGCGCTGTGGGGGCTCAGGGGGGACAGGTTTTGGTACTCTGTCGTAGAGTAGTCCGGGGGTCCTCCCTGAGGTGTTGGTTCTCCACCAGCCGAGTCGGGGTCGCCGGGTGCAGTGTTGCAAGTCTCACGCTTCTTGCGGGGAGTTGCAGGGTTCTCTAAAGCTGCTTCTTGAAACAAAGTTGCAGTCTTTTTGGAGCAGGTCCGCTGTCCTCGGGAGTTTCTTGTCGTCGTCGAAGCAGGGCAGTCCTCAGAGGATTCAGAGGTCGCTGGTCCCTTTGGAAGGCGTCGCTGGAGCAGAGTTCTTTGGAAGGCAGGAGACAGGCCGGTGAGTTTCTGGAGCCAAGGCAGTTGTTGTCTTCTGGTCTTCCTCTGCAGGGGTTTTCAGCTAGGCAGTCCTTCTTCTTGTTGTTGCAGGAATCTAATTTTCTAGGGTTCAGGGTAGCCCTTAAATACTAAATTTAAGGGCGTGTTTAGGTCTGGGGGGTTAGTAGCCAATGGCTACTAGCCCTGCGGGTGGGTACACCCTCTTTGTGCCTCCTCCCAAGGGGAGGGGGTCACAATCCTAACCCTATTGGGGGAATCCTCCATCTGCAAGATGGAGGATTTCTAAAAGTTAGAGTCACCTCAGCTCAGGACACCTTAGGGGCTGTCCTGACTGGCCAGTGACTCCTCCTTGTTGTTCTCATTATTTTCTCCGGCCTTGCCGCCAAAAGTGGGGGCCGGGGCCGGAGGGGGCGGGCAACTCCACTAGCTGGAGTGTCCTGCGGTGCTGTGACAAAGGGGTGAGCCTTTGAGGCTCACCGCCAGGTGTTACAGCTCCTGCCTGGGGGAGGTGTTAGCATCTCCACCCAGTGCAGGCTTTGTTACTGGCCTCAGAGTGACAAAGGCACTCTCCCCATGGGGCCAGCAACATGTCTCTAGTGTGGCAGGCTGCTGGAACTAGTCAGCCTACACAGACAGTCGGTTAAGTTTCAGGGGGCACCTCTAAGGTGCCCTCTGGGGTGTATTTTGCAATAAAATGTACAGTGGCATCAGTGTGCATTTATTGTGCTGAGAAGTTTGATACCAAACTTCCCAGTTTTCAGTGTAGCCATTATGGTGCTGTGGAGTTCGTGTAAAACAGACTCCCAGACCATATACTCTTATGGCTACCCTGCACTTACAATGTCTAAGGTTTTGCTTAGACACTGTAGGGGTACAGTGCTCATGCACTGGCACCCTCACCTATGGTATAGTGCACCCTGCCTTAGGGCTGTAAGGCCTGCTAGAGGGGTGTCCTACCTATACTGCATAGGCAGTGAGAGGCTGGCATGGCACCCTGAGGGGAGTGCCATGTCGACTTACTCGTTTTGTCCTCACTAGCACACACAAGCTGGCAAGCAGTGTGTCTGTGCTGAGTGAGAGGTCTCCAGGGTGGCATAAGTCATGCTGCAGCCCTTAGAGACCTTCCTTGGCATCAGGGCCCTTGGTACTAGAAGTACCAGTTACAAGGGACTTATCTGGATGCCAGGGTCTGCCAATTGTGGATACAAAAGTACAGGTTAGGGAAAGAACACTGGTGCTGGGGCCTGGTTAGCAGGCCTCAGCACACTTTCAATTGTAAACATAGCATCAGCAAAGGCAAAAAGTCAGGGGGCAACCATGCCAAGGAGGCATTTTCCATTTACGGAACTACATCTCAAAGGCAATCCTGGACAGTAACCGTAAAGACTCTGTGGGCAGGAAATGTCTTAAACAGCAGAACTGTTGATCCACAAACTGTGGCCACCAGGACGAGCCACTGAAGTATTTTTTGGATAAGACATCACAGGCAGGATCCATGCCAGGCGTGCAGGGTAACTGCTGTGTAAATAAGTTCCATATAAATAATTTTTACATAATTTATCTTATGTGGGTATCAAGAAACTCTGACATGGTTCTGGGCCTACCCTGGATTCCCAAAAAAACATATATTTGAATCCTTTCCGTAGCCTGAAAAAATGGCAATAAACCAGTCCTTTAGGTGTCTCACTGTGAACCACTGGTCTAAGCAAAACACAATCGTCCAACCCCAGTCTTCCCTCTCTGCTCTGAGTGGTCCAGATGGCAAGGCCAAGACTTCAAATTTTGAGTAGCCACCCAAACAGAGATAATTCTGACTTCAAAACAATCTGCTAGTGCACAAATGAATGCACTGAAAAGGCACCTCCAAGCCCCAGGAGATTCAGGTACACATACCTGTTCTGCAGAGTCCAATCCTGAGCCGAGGAGACTCATAATACTGTTAACCCAAGGCAGTACTTTAAATGAATACGGAGTACCATCCCTTCGGTGTTTCCATTTAAAACACTGACCCAAGGTCACAGATGTCGCACCTCTGGAACCTATCTTGTCAGCCCATGTACCACTGAAGCTCTGTTTCACAAATCTGAAAACATCTGAAGCCATCTGTTTAGTTAAGCTGCCTCTTCTGTTATTCTCTTTCACTCCCAAGATAGCAGCCTTGTTGTGTCCCCTCTCCTGCAGTGACAGGCCTGGAAGGGTTACTGTGGCACCTGGCATCCATCCACTACACTCCAAATCAAAACACCTAGATAAAAGGCATTGTCATTTACAACGCCAATAGCTCTAACTCTCAAAAATGCCAGACTATTGCATTGCAAATGCTTGTTTCTACTGTTGTTCATACCTTGACAAAATACAGTAGCATTTCATCTTATCACACTATACGATTACTGAGATGGGAATAGGACTCTGATGACACATTTTGGTGTCCAGTAATGATTTAATCCAAGGCTTGTTTCTGAAATCTTGCCCCTCTTCCTTTTTTTCTTATTTTAGAGAAATACGCCAAGTCCCCTTCATTCGAACCGAGACTCGGCAGTCGTTGAGAAACAGTTTGGTGCTACTTCCAATGGCATTTTAAGCAATGGTGCTGGATCGAAGCCACACACTTTGGCTACCTCAGGTAAAACTGATAAACTTACTGTTACTAAAGTCCTGTATGTTGTTGTTTTTTTTTATTTTTTATTTGCTATGATTAACTGAGATTACATCAGGTACGGAAGTTCATACTGACTGTAGAAATCATGTTGATTTTTGTGTCTTGGCAGTAGGCATGGCAGAGCTGGTCTACAGTCAGACTGTGTTTTTCAGTTGCACGCCAACAAAACATGTTTTTACGAATGCTTGCTTTGAATATGTCTTAAGTACCCAGAATTCTTTTGGCTTTGCCAACCTTAGGAATTTCCACTGTTTAAGATTTATTTAGTCCTTGCCTTCTTTTAATTTTCCGTTTGTTTTTCTGCGTGGTGTGTTTTGTGCTTTAAGTACCTACTCGTGCTCTGAGACTTGTTAGTTAGAGGCAGCCCGTTTGCTTCAAATAGACCTCTCCGATCCATGTGTTTGTGCCGTAGAAAGGTCCTCCTCGGTTTGCTCTAAATGGGATGTCCTTCATCACTAGTGCCACATTTTAATTCTTCCCATATCCAAGATAAACACCAGAGTACAACATTCAGTGGGTCTTCATTCTCCAGTTTTTAGTAAGGTGTTTTAGTGAGTCTGGTGACTCTGGACATCAGCCTTTAGATGCTTACATTTCCTTACTAAGAGAAGAAACGTAAATACTGTGGAGACTAGCACATTCAGCCTGGCAGTGCTGTAGGCACCAGTGAGGGTCCCCCCTTCATATGTAGCACTAGTTTGTGAGGTACACAAGGCCATTGGTAGGGTGACTTGGTGAATCCTCACGTCTTTCCACAATTGTTATTCCTTACCTTACCACAGATGGCAAAGGTCTTCGAGAGTTGCTACACATTTACTGCTTAGGAGTTTTCTAGAATGTTGCTGCCTAGGGAATACAACATAAATGTTACTGTTTCACCAGAGCTAATATCATATCTTTAGAATTCTTTATTGTGATCAAAGTGGATGCCAGAGTTGTGCCTTCCTTTGGATGGCAGACATATTTGCAGCGCTCAAATATCTTCATGTAATGTATGTTAATGTGCCAAAGAAATATTCGCTGGCATCAGATAAGATGGCAGAAATCTTTGAAGTATTTGTCTTGTTGCAACATAATTGGGAGCCTGCCTCGTAGAGACTCCTTGATGCCGAAAAGCGCCATTCCTAATCTCAGTACCGCCTTGGATTTATTTTTGAAGTAGGAATTTAACAAATGGCCCAGTAGCATCCTTATGCCGAGGTCCAGCTGCTGATCTAAAATGTACTTTTTCACACTAACACTGTCCTTGGAAAACACTTAGATGTAGCATTAGGAAAGCGATGCAGAACTTTTACCAGACAGTGCTACGATTATTCATTACGTTGTAAAACTATAGGCGACTCGTTCAGCGTACTTATCCCAGTACTTGCACAGACATCTTACATACACTGCGTGTCATGTCAGAAAATGGTTTAGCAGGCACACTAGGTTGCAGTATTACACTGTTAAAAGAATGGGGGAATTGATGAAGGCATGTTGAGGGGGGTATTTAAGTACTATGGAGCAGAATTGCATGTATTCACTACAGAAATGTAATATGTCAAAACCTTGCACCGTAGTCCCCAGGGAATTTCACAATGGATAAGTTAAAACCGAAGGCACGGAGTCAGCTATTAAAGCAGTTCATTCGGAGAATGCAGATGAGTGATACTCATTGCACCGGTATGACAGTTTGTGATAGCCATTGCTCCATACAGGAAACTGAATATATGTTCTGGGAATGGAAGGAGCCACCCCATATGGTAACCTGAGGTCAGTGAAATTAGAAGATGCATTCTAAGACAATGAAAAAAATGGATATCCTCCATTTATCCGAGAGCTGTGGAAGTTATCAGGAGGTCAAAAGCCTGACCAAGGGGTAATGTTACATTTTGAAATGGAAAAGTTCTAATTTTATAGGAAGTGGGGCGCGTCCTAGCATTCGGAAACACCGTGTGGAATTGGATATAGCTATTCCATCTCACTACCATTGAACAAGGTAGTATTTTTGAAGCTGTCCATACCTCGTCCACAGATTCAACTCCCCGGTCCTACAGCAAGAGACGTACATCAACAAAAAAAACAATGACGCTCTAAAAACTAAAATTAGAGCTGCTAAGGGTTTAATGATGTCTACTGCAGTGGTTCCAAACTAGGGTCCGCGGCCCCCAGGGGTCTGTGACACATTCCCAGGGGGTCTGCAGGCCTGGACTGGCAGGAAGCCACTTCTTCATTGGGTCCTCTGACAGAAAAGTGCTGTTTTTATATTTATCACTTCCTTTGTGTAGCAGTTTTAGAAGCACTGCAAAGTTCTTTGTAAAAATAAAAGCGTCAATGTAACTCTGGTGATTAATGTGCCTGCTGGTGAGAGATGGGAGCTTTGTCTAGTGGCAGTTTTGACTCATCTAAGATAGCGGAGATGGTTAATATGCCTGCTGCAAAGAATGTGTGTCATGCAAAGAACAGTATTTTATGTGCATAACGCATTGTCTTACTGCTTTTGTTACAGAAATTCTTTTGTTCCTGAGCAATTCATAAGTTACAATCGTAATCTAGCATAGTGAGCTATGAACTGCCATCAAAGAGCTGCAAACTGCATGGCATAAATTAGAAAGTTACGTTTTTTCCCCCAGCCTTTCATTTTCCTTACACTGTTAACGAAGGTATGCTTGCGCAGAAAGACATTCTTATTATTAAAGCCAATGCTGACCACTGTGTTATGTACTGAAACCTGAGTTGTTGCTCATCCAGGTATAGCACTCTTCCAGTGTGGATGACATGAATCCTACACCTTGTAGTCCCATGTAAAGTGCTCAGACACACTACGCTGGTATAAAAGGTGCTATAAAACAGATGAATTACATGTGACAGAGAAGTTATGGAGAGAAGAGACGCCCTTATGGTTTTACTTCCTTTCCCCACCACATATTTATGTGAAAAAGCATTCTCAGATCATATGTACCTAAAAAATAAAAACCGAGATTGCTTGGGGAGTGTAGAATCTGACCTAAGGATTCAGCTTTCCTAAATACAACCAAACAATGAAAATTTAGTTGCCGAGGTGCAGCACCAACTTTCCCATTAAAATGTTTAAATTTTTGCATATTTTTTCAGTCTAAAATAATTATATCTTTAGTAATTTGAGTATTTGTTTGGTGTGTACCTGTTTGTGTACTTTTTGCAAACTACTGTTCTATTGTATGACATTTAAATCGTACAAAACGCTTGAGGGTCCCCGGCTCCCAGTAATGATTCAGTGGGGGTCCTCAGGAGTCAAAAGGTTGGAAACCAGTGTTCTAGACCATTAAACCTGGAGACAGATAACTGGAAAGTTAAGCTAGTTTCACAAGTTACACACACACTCACACACACACACACACTCACACTCACACACACACACACACACACACACACACACACACACACACACACACACACACACACACACACACACACACATGTATGTAAACAAATGCCCATGTACAAGTATAAAAAATCTTCAACACATTACTGTCATTTGTGACATTGTTTACTATACAGGGTGGTGGTGTTTGTAAAAGGATATTTGAGGTTGGAAAGGGTATATAGTAGATATTTAAAGGTTATTAGGTCGGTCATCCCAACTATGCTCCCTGATGCTTCTTGTAAGCTGCCTTTTCAGTATCCACCTCCCTGTTGAGACTTAGTGACTTACATGCATTAGGAATAGACAAACCATTCATTCATGTAGCAATGGAAAATATCGCAGCCACGCCCAAGATCCATTCCAAAGGTGATTTCTTCTTTATACATACATCATACTAATGAGTAACTGATCCAGAAATCCGTTTAACATAATGACAAGCACACAAGTTGTACCTTATTAATTAGGGAAACTAGAGTATATTTACGTTTTCAAAAAGTATTTATCATGTGAAAATGAAAACGACCATGCTGCGTCACCTGATACCAGAGCATAGAAAGCCTTTTACGGTTACGACTGAAGACACACCCCTTAAAATCTGAGTGGGCATCAGTTGCATTTATGCAAAAGATTACTGTATCAAAGATGGGACACATTAGTGGGAAAGTGGCTTTTAAGAGTTTTTGTACTACTCCTATGTAAAATCAGCCGTCGACTTAACTCTTCCTTGCTGTTGTTATCCAAGCACAGAAGTCTGTAACAGAACCTCACTGATAACGCAGGTGTACTTGCCTGTAACTGTAAGCTGCCACTATAATGCAGAAACATGCTGAACCATGTTTACCAGTTCCAGCTGGAAAACTATCTTCCCTGGCTAATCTCTGTTTCCACTTCATCAAAAGCCATTCACTGCCCTCATCTATGCACACAGGCTTATGAGTGCTGTTTAATTAATAGCACAATCTCACTGTAGGAAGTTGGCTCTGTATGTGCTATTTCAAAGTAAGGAATAGCATGCACAGAGTCCAAGGGTTCCCCTTAGAGGTAAAATAGTGGTAAAAATAGATAATACTAATGCTCTATTTTGTGGTAGTGTGGTCGAGCAGTAGGCTTATCCAAGGAGTAGTGTTAAGCATTTGTTGTACATACCCATAGACAATAAATGAGGTACACACACTCAGAGACAAATCCAGCCAATAGGTTTTTGTATAGAAAAATATCTTTTCTTAGTTTATTTTAAGAACCACAGGTTCAAATTCTACATGTAATATCTCATTCGAAAGGTATTGCAGGTAAGTACTTTAGGAACTTTAAATCATAAAAATTGCATGTATACTTTTCAAGTTATTGACAAATAGCTGTTTTAAAAGTGGACACTTAGTGCAATTTTTTACAGTTCCTGGGGGAGGTAAGTTTTTGTTAGTTTTACCAGGTAAGTAGGACACTTACAGGGTTCAGTTCTTGGTCAAAGGTAGCCCACCGTTGGGGGTTCAGAGCAACCCCAAAGTCACCACACCAGCAGCTCAGGGCCGGTCAGGTGCAGAGTTCAAAGTGGTGCCCAAAACACATAGGCTAGAATGGAGAGAAGGGGGTGCCCCGGTTCCGGTCTGCTTGCAGGTAAGTACCCGCGTCTTCGGAGGGCAGACCAGAGGGGTTTTGTAGGGCACCGGGGGGGACACAAGTCCACACAGAAATTTCACCCTCAGCGGCGCGGGGGCGGCCGGGTGCAGTGTAGAAACAGGCGTCGGGTTCGCAATGTTAGTCTATGAGAGATCTCGGGATCTCTTCAGCGCTGCAGGCAGGCAAGGGGGGGGTTCCTCGGGGAAACCTCCACTTGGGCAAGGGAGAGGGACTCCTGGGGGTCACTTCTCCAGTGAAAGTCCGGTCCTTCAGGTCCTGGGGGCTGCGGGTGCAGGGTCTCTCCCAGGCGTCGGGACTTTAGGTTCAAAGAGTCGCGGTCAGGGGAAGCCTCGGGATTCCCTCTGCAGGCGGCGCTGTGGGGGCTCAGGGGGGACAGGTTTTGGTACTCACAGTATCAGAGTAGTCCTGGGGTCCCTCCTGAGGTGTTGGATCTCCACCAGCCGAGTCGGGGTCGCCGGGTGCAGTGTTGCAAGTCTCACGCTTCTTGCGGGAAGCTTGCAGGGTTCTTTAAAGTTGCTGGAAACAAAGTTGCAGCTTTTCTTGGAGCAGGTCCGCTGTCCTCGGGAGTTTCTTGTCTTTTCGAAGCAGGGGCAGTCCTCAGAGGATGTCGAGGTCGCTGGTCCCTTTGGAAGGCGTCGCTGGAGCAGGATCTTTGGAAGGCAGGAGACAGGCCGGTGAGTTTCTGGAGCCAAGGCAGTTGTCGTCTTCTGGTCTTCCGCTGCAGGGGTTTTCAGCTGGGCAGTCCTTCTTCTTGTAGTTGCAGGAATCTAATTTTCTAGGGTTCAGGGTAGCCCTTAAATACTAAATTTAAGGGCGTGTTTAGGTCTGGGGGGTTAGTAGCCAATGGCTACTAGCCCTGAGGGTGGGTACACCCTCTTTGTGCCTCCTCCCAAGGGGAGGGGGTCACAATCCTAACCCTATTGGGGGAATCCTCCATCTGCAAGATGGAGGATTTCTAAAAGTTAGAGTCACTTCAGCTCAGGACACCTTAGGGGCTGTCCTGACTGGCCAGTGACTCCTCCTTGTTGCTTTCTTTGTTCCCTCCAGCCTTGCCGCCAAAAGTGGGGGCCGTGGCCGGAGGGGGCGGGCAACTCCACTAAGCTGGAGTGCCCTGCTGGGCTGTGACAAAGGGGTGAGCCTTTGAGGCTCACCGCCAGGTGTCACAGCTCCTGCCTGGGGGAGGTGTTAGCATCTCCACCCAGTGCAGGCTTTGTTACTGGCCTCAGAGTGACAAAGGCACTCTCCCCATGGGGCCAGCAACATGTCTCTAGTGTGGCAGGCTGCTGGAACCAGTCAGCCTACACAGCTAGTTGGTTAAGTTTCAGGGGGCACCTCTAAGGTGCCCTCTGGGGTGTATTTTGCAATAAAATGTACACTGGCATCAGTGTGCATTTATTGTGCTGAGAAGTTTGATACCAAACTTCCCAGTTTTCAGTGTAGCCATTATGGTGCTGTGGAGTTCGTGTAAAACAGACTCCCAGACCATATACTCTTATGGCTACCCTGCACTTACAATGTCTAAGGTTTTGCTTAGACACTGTAGGGGCACAGTGCTCATGCACTGGTACCCTCACCTATGGTATAGTGCACCCTGCCTTAGGGCTGTAAGGCCTGCTAGAGGGGTGTCTTACCTATACTGCATAGGCAGTGAGAGGCTGGCATGGCACCCTGAGGGGAGTGCCATGTCGACTTACTCATTTTGTTCTCACCAGCACACACAGGCTTGTAAGCAGTGTGTCTGTGCTGAGTGAGGGGTCTCTAGGGTGGCATAAGACATGCTGCAGCCCTTAGAGACCTTTCTTGGCATCAGGGCCCTTGGTACTAGAAGTACCAGTTACAAGGGACTTATCTGAATGCCAGGGTGTGCCAATTGTGGATACAATGGTACATTTTAGGTGAAGGAACACTGGTGCTGGGGCCTGGTTAGCAGGGTCCCAGCACACTTCTCAGTCAAGTCAGCATCAGTATCAGGCAAAAAGTGGGGGGTAACTGCAACAGGGAGCCATTTCTTTACACAAGCCCCCCCCCAGCCTACAGGCCAGGAGACTCAGCCCAAGCTGGGAGAGTCTTCCTAGTCTGTCAGGCGAGGAAGAGTAGGAGAAATAGGCTGGTTAGTTGCAGGGCCTACTCTGCCTTACATCCTTCTGTTCAGGTCATTCCCTTTGGGGAACTGACCCACTTCCACAGTGATAGGACCTAGTTTGAATTGCCTCTTGTCTGCCTCTTCAATGTCTCCACCCATTCTTTCTATTTTGGTCTTAGAGGTGTCCACCTCTGCTAACCTTATCTTGGCCAGGGTCACCCCTAGCTTACCCAGAGAGGTTACCCAGAGCTGGAGTAACCCCACCATGACCAATAGGGTCAGGGGGCCTAACTTGCTATTTGGCATGGGGTCAGACCACCATGCTAAGGATAGTGCAGCCATAAAGGCTAACACCCAGCAGAGGCCACTGACAGCTGTCAGTGCCCAGAACCACACCTTTAGCTCTTCACCTAAAAGGGAAGGGGCTAAGTTACAGGCTTCTTTGGGTTCAGGTTGCCTGTCTGCTGTATTGGAGTGGGGGGTTACCACATCTTGTAGTAAACACCCTTCTTCCACTCTTTCTTCTGTTAGCTGAGGAGCCACCCACTCAGGTTTAACAGTTGCCTGACTAGCCAGGACTTCTTGTGGGTCAGGTTGGACTTTATCAGGGCCATTTTTGGAGTTCTCCCCTACAGGAGCAGAATCTCCCTGGCTTGCTGTAACCTTGGCTAAAGGTTGTCCACCCCTCCTACTCTGTTTTCTTTTCTTCTTCTTCTGGGGCCTGCTTGCATTTACTGCAGAGGCAGGATTTCCAGAATCCTTGGGAGAGGACTGGCACTGGACCAGTTCCTCTCTTGGGCTCTGACTAACCTCTGGGTAGTCATTTCCAAGGAGACAATCAAGGGGGAGGTCTGTACTGACTACTACCCTTCTCCAGCTAAGAGTGCCACCCACTTCTATGGGCACTAAAGCCACAGGCTTCTTAGTGACCCTGTCTAGGCTAACTCTTACCCTGGCAGTCTCACCTGGGATGTACTGGTTTGAGAGCACCAGCCTGTCATGCACAATAGTGTGACTGGCACAAGTGTCTCTCAGGGCAGTGGTTGGGATTCCATTCACCAGTAGGTGGTGGAAGTGTCTACTTCCCTCTGGAATCTCCAACTCACCTGTTGGGCCCTGTTTCCAGTTGAAGGCTAGGAAGACCTCCTCATCTGAGGAGTCATCTCCCATGGCTACACTGGTTACCCCAGGAATTTTGTTCTGGGGTTTGTTTTTGGGACAAGAAGTGTCCTTGGTGTGGTGCCCAGACTGTTTACAGTTGTGGCACCAGGCCTTAGTGGCATCCCAGTTCTTACCCTGGTACCCACCTTTGTTTTGGGTTGTGTCTTGGGGCCCACCCACCTGTTCTGGTTTTTGGGGGCCTACAGAGGACTCTTTTTCTTTGTTTCTAGTGTCACCCACTTTCTCCTGGGGAGTTTTTGTAACCCCTTTCTTTTGGTCACCCCCAGTGGAAGTTTTGGTTACCCTAGTCTTGACCCAGTGGTCTGCCTTCTTTCCCAATTCTTGGGGAGAAATTGGACCTAGGTCTACCAGATACTGATGCAACTTTTCATTGAAGCAGTTACTTAAAATGTGTTCTTTCATAAACAAATTATAAAGCCCAACATAGTCACACACTTCATTTCCAGTTAACCAACCATCTAGTGTTTTTACTGAGTAGTCTACAAAATCAACCCAGGTCTGGCTCGAGGATTTTTGAGCCCCCCTGAATCTAATTCTATACTCCTCAGTGGAGAATCCAAAGCCCTCAATCAGGGTACCCTTCATGAGGTCATAAGATTCTGCATCTTTTCCAGAGAGTGTGAGGAGTCTATCCCTACACTTTCCAGTGAACATTTCCCAAAGGAGAGCACCCCAGTGAGATCTGTTTACTTTTCTGGTTACACAAGCCCTCTCAAAAGCTGTGAACCATTTGGTGATGTCATCACCATCTTCATATTTTGTTACAATCCCTTTGGGGATTTTTAGGATGTCAGGAGAATCTCTGACCCTATTTAAGTTGCTGCCACCATTGATGGGTCCTAGGCCCATCTCTTGTCTTTCCCTTTCTATGGCTAGGAGCTGTCTCTCTAAAGCCAATCTTTTGGCCATCCTGGCTAACAGGAGGTCATCTTCACTGAGAGCATCCTCAGTGATTTCAGAAATGTGGGACCCTCCTGTGAGGGACTCACTATTTCTGACTAACACAGTTGGAGACAGGACTTGAGGGGTCCTGTTCTCCCTATTTAGGACTGGAGGAGGGACATTGGCCTCCAAGTCACTAATTTCTTCCTCTGTGATGTCATCATCAGAGGGGTTGGCTTTTTCAAACTCTGCCAACAGCTCCTGGAGCTGAATTTTGGTAGGTCTGGAGCCAATGGTTATTTTTTTGATATTACAGAGAGACCTTAGCTCCCTCATCTTAAGATGGAGGTAAGGTGTGGTGTCGAGTTCCACCACCTGCATCTCTGTATCAGACATTATTCTGCTAAGAGTTGGAATACTTTTTAAAGAATCTAAAACTGTTTCTAGAATCTAATTTCAAACTTTTAACAAACTTTTAAACTCTAAAAGACAATGCTAAACAGGGACTTAACACACAAGGCCCTAGCAGGACTTTTAAGAATTTAGAAAAATTTCAAATTGCAAAAATGAATTTCTAATGACAATTTTGGAATTTGTCGTGTGATCAGGTATTGGCTGAGTAGTCCAGCAAATGCAAAGTCTTGTACCCCACCGCTGATCCACCAATGTAGGAAGTTGGCTCTGTATGTGCTATTTCAAAGTAAGGAATAGCATGCACAGAGTCCAAGGGTTCCCCTTAGAGGTAAAATAGTGGTAAAAATAGATAATACTAATGCTCTATTTTGTGGTAGTGTGGTCGAGCAGTAGGCTTATCCAAGGAGTAGTGTTAAGCATTTGTTGTACATACCCATAGACAATAAATGAGGTACACACACTCAGAGACAAATCCAGCCAATAGGTTTTTGTATAGAAAAATATCTTTTCTTAGTTTATTTTAAGAACCACAGGTTCAAATTCTACATGTAATATCTCATTCGAAAGGTATTGCAGGTAAGTACTTTAGGAACTTTAAATCATAAAAATTGCATGTATACTTTTCAAGTTATTGACAAATAGCTGTTTTAAAAGTGGACACTTAGTGCAATTTTTTACAGTTCCTGGGGGAGGTAAGTTTTTGTTAGTTTTACCAGGTAAGTAGGACACTTACAGGGTTCAGTTCTTGGTCCAAGGTAGCCCACCGTTGGGGGTTCAGAGCAACCCCAAAGTCACCACACCAGCAGCTCAGGGCCGGTCAGGTGCAGAGTTCAAAGTGGTGCCCAAAACACATAGGCTAGAATGGAGAGAAGGGGGTGCCCCGGTTCCGGTCTGCTTGCAGGTAAGTACCCGCGTCTTCGGAGGGCAGACCAGAGGGGTTTTGTAGGGCACCGGGGGGGACACAAGTCCACACAGAAATTTCACCCTCAGCGGCGCGGGGGCGGCCGGGTGCAGTGTAGAAACAGGCGTCGGGTTCGCAATGTTAGTCTATGAGAGATCTCGGGATCTCTTCAGCGCGGCAGGCAGGCAAGGGGGGGGTTCCTCGGGGAAACCTCCACTTGGGCAAGGGAGAGGGACTCCTGGGGGTCACTTCTCCAGTGAAAGTCCGGTCCTTCAGGTCCTGGGGGCTGCGGGTGCAGGGTCTCTCCCAGGCGTCGGGACTTTAGGTTCAAAGAGTCGCGGTCAGGGGAAGCCTCGGGATTCCCTCTGCAGGCGGCGCTGTGGGGGCTCAGGGGGGACAGGTTTTGGTACTCACAGTATCAGAGTAGTCCTGGGGTCCCTCCTGAGGTGTTGGATCTCCACCAGCCGAGTCGGGGTCGCCGGGTGCAGTGTTGCAAGTCTCACGCTTCTTGCGGGAAGCTTGCAGGGTTCTTTAAAGTTGCTGGAAACAAAGTTGCAGCTTTTCTTGGAGCAGGTCCGCTGTCCTCGGGAGTTTCTTGTCTTTTCGAAGCAGGGGCAGTCCTCAGAGGATGTCGAGGTCGCTGGTCCCTTTGGAAGGCGTCGCTGGAGCAGGATCTTTGGAAGGCAGGAGACAGGCCGGTGAGTTTCTGGAGCCAAGGCAGTTGTCGTCTTCTGGTCTTCCGCTGCAGGGGTTTTCAGCTGGGCAGTCCTTCTTCTTGTAGTTGCAGGAATCTAATTTTCTAGGGTTCAGGGTAGCCCTTAAATACTAAATTTAAGGGCGTGTTTAGGTCTGGGGGGTTAGTAGCCAATGGCTACTAGCCCTGAGGGTGGGTACACCCTCTTTGTGCCTCCTCCCAAGGGGAGGGGGTCACAATCCTAACCCTATTGGGGGAATCCTCCATCTGCAAGATGGAGGATTTCTAAAAGTTAGAGTCACTTCAGCTCAGGACACCTTAGGGGCTGTCCTGACTGGCCAGTGACTCCTCCTTGTTGCTTTCTTTGTTCCCTCCAGCCTTGCCGCCAAAAGTGGGGGCCGTGGCCGGAGGGGGCGGGCAACTCCACTAAGCTGGAGTGCCCTGCTGGGCTGTGACAAAGGGGTGAGCCTTTGAGGCTCACCGCCAGGTGTCACAGCTCCTGCCTGGGGGAGGTGTTAGCATCTCCACCCAGTGCAGGCTTTGTTACTGGCCTCAGAGTGACAAAGGCACTCTCCCCATGGGGCCAGCAACATGTCTCTAGTGTGGCAGGCTGCTGGAACCAGTCAGCCTACACAGCTAGTTGGTTAAGTTTCAGGGGGCACCTCTAAGGTGCCCTCTGGGGTGTATTTTGCAATAAAATGTACACTGGCATCAGTGTGCATTTATTGTGCTGAGAAGTTTGATACCAAACTTCCCAGTTTTCAGTGTAGCCATTATGGTGCTGTGGAGTTCGTGTAAAACAGACTCCCAGACCATATACTCTTATGGCTACCCTGCACTTACAATGTCTAAGGTTTTGCTTAGACACTGTAGGGGCACAGTGCTCATGCACTGGTACCCTCACCTATGGTATAGTGCACCCTGCCTTAGGGCTGTAAGGCCTGCTAGAGGGGTGTCTTACCTATACTGCATAGGCAGTGAGAGGCTGGCATGGCACCCTGAGGGGAGTGCCATGTCGACTTACTCATTTTGTTCTCACCAGCACACACAGGCTTGTAAGCAGTGTGTCTGTGCTGAGTGAGGGGTCTCTAGGGTGGCATAAGACATGCTGCAGCCCTTAGAGACCTTTCTTGGCATCAGGGCCCTTGGTACTTGAAGTACCAGTTACAAGGGACTTATCTGAATGCCAGGGTGTGCCAATTGTGGATACAATGGTACATTTTAGGTGAAGGAACACTGGTGCTGGGGCCTGGTTAGCAGGGTCCCAGCACACTTCTCAGTCAAGTCAGCATCAGTATCAGGCAAAAAGTGGGGGGTAACTGCAACAGGGAGCCATTTCTTTACACTCACTAAAATTGGCTTTGAAATAACAGATCTAAAATAATGTACTGTACTAGAATTGTGACGGAGGTGGGATCACAGGGTTCTGTGACCAATGCAAATAGGTTAAATCTAGTCAACTTTCATGCAAATGTAATTTTGAGTATTGTAGGCTTTTCTTCAATAATAAAACGGCCTCCTTCTCTACAGGTTTTTCTTATTTTTCTGGCTCATTGATGGCCAACGGAACAGCTTCCAGCTCCCCATCCCATCTTAATCCTAATGTTGACCTGGCATCTTTGGATGAATCGTCCAATTCAGGGTCCATTTACAACTCATCGGGGTCTTGCAGCTCCACTCCTCAACATACTTCACTGCAGACAATACAGTCCCGGAACTCTGCACAGAACTCTCCAGCCCACCAGCACTCTGCAAGCCCAAGGTTTAATGGTGCCACCATGAGCATGATGGGGGCTTCACAACACCCAGACCCCTTCAGGATGTGCACAGATGGGGCCAAGGTGGATCACCAGTCGGACTTTGGGCTCTCTGACCATGAGAGCGATGCCAAGCGACGGATAGTCTACACCCTGTCCTCAAGCAGTGCTAGGCAGTCGCCCTCGAATAAGCACAGCCCTTTGACAGCGACAATCAGGATGGACTGCAGCCCTGCATCTGTGCAAGAAGGCAGGAAAAGGGGGAAGAGAAAGCGCTCATCCACCGGCAGCACCAGTCATGGGGTGTCACCCAAACGCAAGTCTTTGACAATCAATGGACTCTCGGCGCTTTCCTCTGGATCACCTCTCAACATCAGCTGCATGGTAAGGACGTTAAGAATGGATGAGAGTCTTAAAATAGAGGCTTTGTTTTCAGATCTAATTTTTTTTTCCCACCCACCTTTGCTCTTGCATACATGTATTAACTCTGCTGGCCAGCTGCAGCCTATAAATTATTCTCGTTTTTAACACTTGCATTAACATCGTCTGCTCCTCTCTCCTGTATGTATTCATTCTAGTTTGACCTTCTGTGGTCTCTAAATTGTTATTTTTTGTGCGTTCACCATTTCCAACAGAGATCAGAACTTTGTTTTTCCATTCTGCCTACACACATACATCATGGCTCATGAAGGCATTCCGACAAACATATGGGGGTTATTGGAGATTCTGCTTGCTTGACACAGGTGTGTGTAGCTCTGAAAAAAGGAGCCAGGAAGGCTAAAACAATATGAACGTTTCAGTACTTAAGACCGTTCTGATTTTGCTATCAAGTTAAAACATAGAGCAGTCTTCAACCACATCCTAATGCTTAAAATAATTTGGTTGTTGTCCTCAGACAATGAACACAGGACAGTTCGTAGGAGAAGATAGGGTGCTTCTTGCAGAATATCATCCTAAAATACTGTAATTTAAGGGCCAGGTTCATTGTAATCAACCTGTGTACGCAAAAATCTACCCACCTTAGAGTCAGCATGAAACAAGAGTATCAGTGCAAGCATTTCATGCTTGCAGACTGTCTTACATGATTCACATATGCACACACACTAGCAATGTATCCTAATGCCTCCATGTTATAAATTTCAGGAGTACTGCCCCACACCAGTCCAAATCAACCTGAAACAAAAGACGGTGCGTGCGAATGGTACACCTCAGAGTATAATTGAATTTGGAGAGCAAAGCATGCATGAACCCTGTGACCACTATAATGAATTCGTGTAGAACACAGCAGCACAAGGGACACAGTGACAAAGTTTAAGATTGAAAGAAAGTGTGCAGATAAGGACTGATAGGCTGCAGGCACTTTGTTTTTACATTGGTCACATGGAAGATTACAGTACCTTACCAAAGATGGAGATATTGAAGCTATATTTTATCCAAATTGTCTCTGCTAATTGTATTTTAGGTGGGGAGTGGGAGGCATTTCCATGCAACCAGTGTAAAAGTTCTGAGACTAGTCTGGTCGTGGGAATTCATTGCAGGACAGAGCAGGCAGTCGGTTAGACAGGTGGCACACACTCTTAATGTCGCCACTCGCACAATGCTAGTTATGCATGCTAAGATTCTGGGATGCGATACAAAAGTAACGTAGGGGGTTGAAAGATTATAGTGAGAGGAAGAGAGAATACTTGAGTGTTTCCTTGAAAATAAGATAGGAAGCAATGGCCTTTTCTGAATGACCATGAGGCAGATGTGTGAATCCTATCGGTCTGGTTGTGTGTAGAGCATAGAGCCATGCAGAGGATATGTTTACTGCTTGTCTATGCCACTGCTCTGTTTTAAGATATAGGTAGTAGAAACCACTGTAGTTTGTGGCCCCAGGATACTATTTCTGTTCAGCGAACTATTTCTGCCTTGTGATCTGTTGCGCCTTGTTTTTGCAGGTCAATAACATTAATCAGCCTTTAGAGATAACTGCAATATCTTCCCCTGAAAATTCCCTGAAGAACTCGCCAGCCCCTTACCTGGACAATGACCAGCCACCGGTGCTAAAGAAGGAAAAGCCCATTGGGCATACAAATGGAATCCATTACTCGCCTTTGACGTCCGACGAGGACAGGGATTCTGAAGACGAACGCAATAGCATAAGGTGAAGGGTTTTTGGGAGAGAGTACGTTTCAGCTAAGGGGGGGTGGGAGTTTGCATGCCAGAGGTACCTCATGGGCGGAGGGGATATCTAGGTGGAGAGGATGTCATCAGAATGTGGACCCGCTTGGTTTCATGCACATAAAACCTACGTTTTGTGGGATATAGATCACGAGAGCAAGGTTCTGTTGTGGCCTTGTGTATGCTGCTGTCTAGTGCGGTCCATTTGCAGACGGTGGTTTTCTTGTCAGCAGGAGTTGAACATCAACGAAACACACAGCGTTTATAGGGATGGTGCTGTACATCAAACCATTCTGCTGTTTTTACTCCATGAACAACCACTTTGGATGTTTTTTTGTGTGTGGATCAAAAATGGGAGTAATTCTGCCTCTAATGCTGTCTGTACGTCTTGATTGTTACCCGCTGTAAGAGAGAAGTCTGGTATTCCTACATGAAATAGGACCCTACTGTGCTAGCTCTCAGTCAGCTTCTCTTTAACAATACTAGTCCCTGTCCTCTAAGCTTTCTTTGCGTCAAAACTGCCTTTTACTCTACTTCCCTTACGACAGCAGTCTGATTAGTTAAGGAGGAAGACATTTAGCTTGTAGGATGATAACCAGAAAAGACAGGGAAAATGGAGAATATAATCTTTTGTTGGCTGAAATTTCTACAGTACTTGTTGCTAGATCTTTCAATTCTAATCCTACAGAAGTGGCACCAAAAGATAGTGCTGCATTGAAAATCCAGTTACCATCACCAAAAGGTTCTGGAGGATTGGCTGCCAAAGCCAGCATCAGTGCTGGGACGTTACCCACAGGGTTCCAGTTGCAGCTCTGCAGATGTCCACAAGAGTCGGTGTCCAAGGAAAGCAGCGCACACTCCCGTTGAACTAGATAGCAGATACTCTAACCAACCATTCACATGTTTCGTGACGAAGAGATGCATTTGAACAATCCTGTTCCTGAAATCGAATCTCTTTGCACTGTTGGCAAGAGCTGTGAACAACTGGAAAGAAAAAGCTTTGAGTTATTTTTGCAGGTGCACCCAGTAAATTATTTGAACGACTCCGGAGAAATCCTCTCTGTGCTGCTAGGTTGACATTGAGAGTGCCCACACTTTACTTGTATACCTCATGGGCTGTGACCTCTCCACTTACTTTCAGTTTGAACAAAAATCTTTTTTTTATTTATTTTTATTGACTTATGAGGCTGATTTTACAATGAATTGACCCTTGTCCACTGTACCAAATTCATATGTGTTTGTTTCATCCAGGCAGTTGTTTTCAGCTGGAACTAATGTGTCCTCTTTACAAATGTAGGTGCCAGTACACAAACAACGCAAAACTAACTCCCCTTGGAGTTCTCTAGCCCAATATAAAACCAGTTTAAAACCCACCTGTATCAAGCTGCCTAAGGAGGTTACAATAATAGCACTGAGAGTTCCAAAAGGGCCATTAAGGGTATTGTTGCTGTAAGTTTTTTTCTGTTCCTTGCTTCGATAGGAAAAGGCCTTACATTTGTGCTACATTTGGCACACATTAGGCATTGAGAGAATAGTCATCTCCTTTTCTGATTTGGGCTAATCATTTCATCTACTTAAGACTGACTAGCCTTATGGGATGTACGTGGCGTTTCTAGCCTACTACGATGACCAACTTCGAATGGGCCATTTCAAATGAGTATCTTGGGAGCAATTCCACATGGAAAAGAAAAAGATTTTGGAGATGATTGTAGACCGCTGAAATGTTTAATTTGTGAATATGAACCCTCTCTCTAAAAAACATTGTATGTAGTTTGGGATAATTCTCTGGGAAACAATACGTTGGACTTTGAAGTGCCTATTCAATACAGTGATACAGCCGAAGTACTTGGTTTTCGAAGTAGAAATGCAGCAGCGATGGAAGCCATTCTTCAAGATGCTGGGCAGAACGACAAATAGATAAAAGTCAAATTCAAGTGAATTTACTTTTTTGGGAAATAAATTGCTGAGAAAAAAACATACTGCGGCTCCAGATTACCTTGGCTGGAAGCCTGGAATCTTCGATCCCCTTACATTCCGAAGACCTAGGAAAGAAGTTGTATAGTGTGCGTGTGATTATATATCACCAGAGATGTGTTCATGGCTCAGAATTTCTTAATGCGGTTTCAGGGTAACATTTTGAACACAGCTTTGCTCTAACTCACAGCTAAAGCATGCTGGCTGAGTCTCTACTACAAATTAATATATCTATGGGCTCCACCAAAGATTAGATTTTTGCAGTTTGCAAGTGTTGTTTAGAACTTGACTGCATTCAGAGGTGCAATATGAACTTGCCCAAATTTTAGTATTTCCTACTTTGTTCATTAAAATGTTTTGTTCATCTTTTTATTCTGCCCCAGTAGTCTGTAAGTTCAGCATTTCCCTCAGTATGTATTTTACCCGTTTAAGAAGCTCTGTCATTTGTTTATTCAATATCTTTATGTATCTTTAGTATTGATCTTGAAAGAATACTTCTGCTTTCTCCTTGTTTTTAATTCAAACCCCCACTTTTTCTTCACCTTTTTCACTTTGCTGCTTTTCCGTTTCCTCTTTTTCCCTTACTTCTCATCTTTGGTTTGTTGGTCTTTCCCTCACTAGACTAGAATAGGTACAAACTGGGCTGTTTTGGTTCTCACCTTCTGTTTTCTTTGCTTGCTATTCTTAGAGCTTTCCTTCTTTCTCTCCCCGTCTTTGTAGTTTTCTTGGTTATAACTCTTTTTACAGCACTAGAAATACCATTATGAAGATGTTACTTTAGAACTCTTGCTCTGCTACAAAGCAAGCCCTCTATAGGAATGATAGTGTTGTTACCATGGTTTCACATCCCATGTTTGTGGTGGTCGTTTCTACTCATTATGTCCCAGCAGTGTCTTGGAAGAGTTTTGGGCATTATTGCATACCAGGAGACAATGGGCCGAATGCATGCTGACGGAGTTTGTTATCCAGACCCCGTCTGTTGTCCTAATTAAGCTCATTGTGCCCCCTGCACCAGAAGTGACACTGCCAGAGCACCGAGGGTTGCTAGAAAGCCAGACTAAGCTTTCAGACTTATGGGTACTTGCTGAGCTAAACATCACATTGTGTATATCAGATGGTTTGTTCTTTGTTCTCCTGTCCGATATTGGAAGATATGAAGGGACAAGGAGACACAATATATTTCCTTGGTTCGGAATCGGGGCACAGAATATCAGCAAACATAATTGGTTGATGATTGAACATCTATTACATCTTCCTTTCTCAAGGTAGTGATCAAATGTTGGTTGTCTTCCTTCTCACACCTTTGAAAGTGACTTCTCCAGAGTGGGTAATGTTTACTTGGGCATTGCAACCAAGATCTCTTAACTTGAGATGAATTACCAAGAGTGGTCTGTAATATAATAGGACACGGATAATTGAATCTCTTTATACCTATAAATATTTTATGCAAATTGGAATGTAATTAATAGATTAACAAAACACATGAATATGGTTCACATCGTCCAGTATTTGTTCTTTATCAAACTCTCGTATAGGACTGTCCATCAGTGATTGCCGATACTGCTCACTGAGCGTCAATGAATCATCTGGTCCCGAGTCAATCCACTTTAGTAGTATAGTGAGTGGGGAAGCTTTGTCGTATACTTCAGATACATACATGTTCCATAAGTAAATTGAAACAATCATCTTCTACTAATGTGAATCAGGCAAAGACTGTTGGTATGCCAAAGGATGTTGCTATGTTTGTATTAGAGTTGGCCCTGAGTCACTCTGTTTGCATAACTGTCATCAAGAGCATCTCCTAAGTAACCTTCTCTACTCTTGGTAGGATTGAGAGGAAAATTGCAACAATATCTTTGGAAAGCAGAGAGACTCCACAAAAGAGTGAAAACAAGAAAGGTAGGCGGAAGAAACGCATTCTGTCTAATGCACGAATCTCAGTCAGTACTGCCACAGTGTGCACAAAAGCGTATCTTGCAAGCAATACAATCTTCCTTCTCGTGTGATGGTGTATCCCAGTGCTTCTCAAACATTTTAGAATCATGACCCAATTTTTACAAGAACAAACTTTCACAACTCACATAGCTTTAATGGACGTGAAGTGGGCGTTTGTTTCTTTTTTTAATGTAGCTAAAGCGTTGTGTGGTAGCACACTGTCATTTACAGACATCACATTTGCCATTGAACTGTCCACTAAATTTGCACAGATGTACTGTTTTATGGATCGAACTATAGTGCACTCAAATAATGTAAGGAAATCTGGCTTCAGTGAATTTTTATCATTTGACATCACCAAATAAAGTATCTTGATTTGTTTTGATCCTGTTAAAATCTTTGTTTGCCTCATTTTTGCTTTCCTATCTGCTGGATGTGTACTGTTCATTTACTGATATTTACGTTTTTTTGTGTTACAAAAATGAAATTTTCGAGCCTTTTCGTTCACATTCCCTGTACCCCAGCAAGATTGTCCCATAATTCAGTGTTCGATGGCATCTGTCGCTGTAGATACGCATGTTCTGCAATAGCTCGCCATCTGGTGTTGGGCCGGAGTGTTACAAGTTGTTTTTGTTCGAAGAAGTCTTTCGAGTCACGGGACCGAGTGACTCCTCCTTTTGTCTCCATTGCGCATGGGCGTCGACTCCATCTTTGATTGTTTTTTTTTTCCGCCATCGGGTTCGGACGTGTTCCTGTCGCTCCGAGTTTCGGAACGGAAAATTAGCTAATTTCGGAAGATTTTCGTCGGTATTGTTGCGTTCGGGATCGGCGTACTTAGATTTCACACCGCATCGAAGATCGAAGAGCTCCGGTGCCCTTCGGGGTAGTTTTTCGATCCTCCGTCGGGGCCTGGTCGGCCCGACCGCGTGCTGAAGAACGCCGATGGAACGGACCCCGTTTCGTTTCTGCCCCAAATGCCACAATAAATACCCCTACACAGACCAACACTTGGTCTGCAACCTGTGCCTGTCACCTGAGCACAGCGAAGACACCTGCGAGGCCTGTCGTGCGTTCCGGTCCCGAAAAACACTCCGAGACCGTCGAGCCAGAAGACTTCAAATGGCGTCCGCACCGACAGCCCAACGGGAGTTCGAGGAACAGGAAGAAGAAGGTACCTTCTCGTTCCAAGACTCAGACTCCGAAGGATTCGACGACACACAAACCGTGAGTAAGACGTCGAAAACCACACAAAGAAACATTTACAAGGCCCAGGGGACGCCACTGCCACCAGGCCATGGCTCCACCCATAAATTCGGTGACCGACCGTCGGCACCGAAAAAGGCCAAAACAGTGCCGAGATCGTCCGACTCCGGTCGAGACACCGGCACGCAGCCTTCTCGGGACCGAGAAAGTGCTGGAGACAAGCCTCGACACCGAGATGCCGGTGTGGACACGGCTCGACGCCGAGACAGCGGCACCGAAACAGATCGACGCCGAGAGGTTTCGGCCCCGAAAAGGAAAAAAGTCACCTCGGAGCCGAAAAAACACGCAGACAAAGTTTCGACGCCGAAACAAACTGCAAGCGACCCAGCTTCAGGCTCTTATACAGAAGAGCACTCGCTAACCTCCCAAATGCAAAAGCATAGGTTTGAGGAAGAGCTACAAGCAACTGATGTGGACCATACGCAAAAGCGTATCTTCATTCAGCAGGGGACAGGAAAAATAAGCACCCTTCCCCCCATTAGGAGAAAGAGAAGGTTGGAGTTCCAGACGGAGCAAGCACCACAACCAAAAGTGGTTAAAAGAATTACACCACCACCCTCTCCTCCGCCCGTGATTAACGTTTCACCAGCACAAACTCCATCTCACTCCCCAGCTCACACCACCATGAGCCAGGGTGACCAAGATCAGGACGCATGGGACCTATACGACGCCCCAGTGTCAGATAACAGCCCGGAGGCCTACCCTACAAAGCCATCTCCACCAGAAGACAGCACCGCGTACTCTCAGGTGGTGGCTAGAGCAGCACAATTTCATAACGTAAGCCTCCACTCAGAACAGGTCGAGGATGATTTCTTGTTCAACACACTCTCCTCCACCCACAGCTCCTACCAAAGCCTGCCTATGCTCCCTGGTATGCTCCGGCACGCAAAAGACATATTTAAGGAGCCGGTCAAAAGTAGGGCAATCACACCAAGGGTGGAAAAGAAGTATAAGCCGCCTCCTACGGACCCGGTTTTCATCACTACACAGCTGCCACCAGACTCTGTTGTTGTAGGAGCAGCTAGGAAAAGGGCCAACTCTCACACATCTGGAGATGCACCACCCCCAGATAAAGAAAGCCGCAAGTTTGATGCAGCTGGTAAAAGAGTCGCAGCACAAGCTGCAAACCAGTGGCGCATCGCGAACTCCCAGGCACTACTTGCGCGCTATGACAGAGCCCACTGGGACGAGATGCAACATCTCATTCAACATCTGCCCAAGGACTTCCAAAATAGGGCGAAACAAGTGGTTGAGGAGGGACAGACCATCTCCAACAACCAGATACGTTCCTCCATGGACGCTGCAGATACAGCTGCACGGACAATTAATACATCTGTAACTATCAGACGGCATGCATGGCTCCGAACGTCTGGATTTAAACCAGAGATTCAACAAGCAGTTCTCAATATGCCTTTTAATGAAAAAGAACTGTTCGGTCCAGAAGTGGACACAGCGATTGAGAAACTCAAAAAAGATACGGACACTGCCAAAGCCATGGGCGCACTCTACTCCCCGCAGAGCAGAGGGAATTACAGCACATTCCGTAAAACGCCCTTTCGAGGGGGGTTTCGGGGTCAAAGCACACAAGCCAGCACCTCACAAGCAACACCGTCCACTTACCAGGGACAGTATAGAGGAGGTTTTCGGGGACAATATAGAGGAGGGCAATTCCCTAGAAATAGAGGAAGATTTCAAAGCCCCAAAACCCCTACTACTAAACAATGACTCACATGTCACTCACCCCCTCCACACAACACCAGTGGGGGGAAGAATAGGTCATTATTACAAAGCATGGGAGGAAATCACTACAGACACTTGGGTTCTAGCAATTATCCAACATGGTTATTGCATAGAATTTCTACAATTCCCTCCAAACATACCACCAAAAGCACAAAATTTAACAACACACCATTCCAATCTCCTGGAGATACAAGTGCAGGCACTATTGCAAAAGAATGCAATCGAATTAGTGCCAGACACACAAATAAACACAGGAGTTTACTCACTGTACTTTCTGATACCAAAGAAGGACGAAACGCTCAGACCAATCCTAGACCTCAGAGTAGTGAACACTTTCATCAAATCAGACCACTTCCACATGGTCACACTACAAGAAGTATTGCCATTGCTAAAACTACACGACTACATGGCAACTTTAGACCTCAAGGATGCTTATTTCCATATACCAATACACCCATCGCACAGGAAATACCTAAGGTTTGTATTCAAAGGAATACATTACCAATTCAAGGTACTGCCTTTCGGATTAACAACCGCACCAAGAGTCTTTACCAAATGTCTAGCGGTAGTCGCTGCACACATAAGAAGGCAGCAAATACATGTGTTCCCATATTTGGACGACTGGCTAATCAAGGCCCATTCGTTCATACAGTGCTCAAATCACACAAATCAGATCATACAAACCCTCTTCAAACTCGGGTTCACCGTCAATTTCACAAAATCCAAAATTCTGCCACGCAAGGTACAACAATACCTGGGAGCCATAATAGACACATCAAAGGGAGTAGCCACTCCAAGTCCACAAAGAATTCAAAATTTCAACACCATCATACAACGCATGTATCCAACACAAAAGATACAGGCAAAGATGGTATTACAACTCCTAGGCATGATGTCATCATGCATAGCCATTGTCCCAAACGCAAGACTGCACATGAGGCCCTTACAACAATGCCTAGCATCACAGTGGTCTCAAGCACAGGGTCACCTTCTAGATCTGGTGTTAATAGACCGCCAAACTTACCTCTCGCTTCTGTGGTGGAACAACATAAATTTAAACAAAGGGCGGCCTTTCCAAGACCCAGTGCCACAATACGTAATAACAACAGATGCTTCCATGACAGGGTGGGGAGCACACCTCGGTCAACACAGCATACAAGGACAATGGAACGTACATCAAACAAAACTGCATATCAATCACCTAGAACTTCTAGCAGTTTTTCAAGCACTAAAAGCTTTCCAACCAATAATAGTTCACAAATACATTCTCGTCAAAACAGACAACATGACAACAATGTATTATCTAAACAAGCAGGGAGGGACGCACTCCACGCAGTTAAGCCTGCTAGCACAAAAAATTTGGCATTGGGCAATTCACAACCAAATTCGCCTAATTGCACAGTTTATACCAGGGATACAAAATCAACTCGCAGACAATCTCTCTCGAGATCACCAACAGGTCCACGAATGGGAAATTCACCCCCAAATTCTGAACACTTATTTCAAACTCTGGGGAACACCTCAGATAGACTTGTTTGCAACAAGGGAGAACGCAAAATGCCAAAACTTCGCATCCAGGTACCCACACAAACAATCCCAAGGCAATGCCCTATGGATGAACTGGTCAGGGATATTTGCTTACGCTTTTCCTCCTCTCCCTCTCCTTCCTTACCTGGTAAACAAACTCAGTCAAAGCAAACTCAAACTCATATTGATAGCACCAACTTGGGCAAGGCAACCCTGGTACACAACGCTGCTAGACCTATCAGTGGTACCCTGCATCAAATTGCCCAACAGGCCAGATCTGTTGACACAGCACAACCAAAAGATCAGACACCCAGATCCAGCATCGCTGAATCTAGCAATCTGGCTCCTGAAATCCTAGAATTCGGGCACTTACAACTTACCCAAGAATGTATGGAAGTCATAAAACAAGCAAGAAGGCCATCCACCAGGCACTGCTATGCAAGTAAATGGAAGAGGTTTGTTTGCTACTGCCATATTAATCAAATACAACCATTACACACAACTCCAGAACATGTAGTGGGTTACTTGCTTCACTTACAAAAATCTAACCTAGCTTTCTCTTCCATTAAGATTCACCTTGCAGCAATATCTGCATACCTGCAGACTACCTATTCAACTTCCCTATATAAAATACCAGTCATTAAAGCATTCATGGAGGGCCTTAGGAGAATTATACCACCAAGAACACCACCTGTTCCTTCATGGAACCTAAATGTTGTCCTAACTAGACTTATGGGTCCACCTTTTGAACCCATGCACTCCTGCGACATACAGTTCCTAACCTGGAAGGTGGCATTTCTCATCGCCATTACTTCCCTGAGAAGAGTAAGCGAGATTCAGGCGTTTACTATACAAGAACCTTTTATACAACTACACAAAAATAAAGTCGTCCTAAGGACCAATCCTAAATTTTTGCCAAAGGTTATTTCACCGTTCCATCTAAATCAAACAGTGGAACTTCCAGTGTTCTTTCCACAGCCAGATACCGTAGCTGAAAGGGCACTACATACATTAGATGTCAAAAGAGCATTGATGTATTACATTGACAGAACAAAAAACATCAGAAAGACTAAACAACTCTTTATTGCATTTCAAAAACCTCACGCAGGAAACCCAATTTCAAAACAAGGTATAGCCAGATGGATAGTTAAATGCATCCAAATCTGCTACCTTAAAGCTAAACGACAGCTACCCATTACACCAAGGGCACACTCAACCAGAAAGAAAGGTGCTACCATGGCCTTTCTAGGAAACATCCCAATGCAAGAAATATGTAAGGCAGCCACATGGTCTACGCCTCACACATTCACCAAGCACTACTGTGTAGACGTGTTATCCGCACAACAAGCCACAGTAGGTCAAGCCGTATTAAGGACATTATTTCAAACTACTTCCACTCCTACAGGCTGATCCACCGCTTTTGGGGAAATAACTGCTTACTAGTCTATGCAGAACATGCGTATCTACAGCGACAGATGCCATCGAACTGAAAATGTCACTTACCCAGTGTACATCTGTTCGTGGCATCAGTCGCAGTAGATTCGCATGTGCCCACCCGCCTCCCCGGGAGCCTGTAGCAGTTTGGAAGTTACCTTCAATTATTTATATATGTATCATCTCAACCTTAAATAGGTGCATACTTAGTCACTCCATTGCATGGGCACTATTACTACAATTCAACTCCTACCTCACCCTCTGCGGGGAAAAACAATCGAAGATGGAGTCGACGCCCATGCGCAATGGAGACAAAAGGAGGAGTCACTCGGTCCCGTGACTCGAAAGACTTCTTCGAACAAAAACAACTTGTAACACTCCGGCCCAACACCAGATGGCGAGCTATTGCAGAACATGCGAATCTACTGCGACTGATGCCACGAACAGATGTACACTGGGTAAGTGACATTTTCATTACTTTTCTTTCTCCGACAGCAAAGTGAGAGGCGTTTGTAAACACCAGTCCCCATGTTCAAAAACAAAAGCAGCGGTTTGTCAGAAGGCATAGGCTAATATTTGACCACTGTCTTTGAAGCACAGCAAATGTGATAAGATAAATACAGAATTTAAGGGCTTCTTTATTGCTTGGACTTTTGCGACCCACTAGAACTCATGGGTCGCCTCCCCCAGTTTGGGAAACACTGGTGTAACCTTGAGGTGTTTGTTAGCATTTAAAACCCTAAGATTGGGTGAGCGGCATTTGGAATAATGTGGGTAGTGATGAGAGTCCTGATTTGTTCTTTTAAACTAAAAAAGGATGGATGGGTTCATCACATTTTTCACATTTTAATAATGAGTATACGGATTCTAACGTAGACCTTTTTTATGAATTTCAGCTTCTCAATATGTTCACATTGAAGGTCCAGTTGCGTTTCTTTCCCCAAGTGCCAGACATGTTAGTTCTATTTTCTGAAATCCTTGTGAGGTTGAAAAATCACTTTTGATGAAGGTCGTTGAATAATATGCAGTGGCCTTTTTTAGGCAAGCAATACTCTTTCACCTGCCTGTAGGGAGCAGAGGCAAAGTGATGCTGGGTTTGAGCCACATTGTGTCATTATTAGGAATAGATTGGAGGGAGGTGTCACCATCAGTAAAGAACTCTGAGTACATTAGTCACCTTTTATGGGTTTAATAAAACACAGAAATGTTCAGTTGGCAAAATCAGGCTTACTGTATTTGTGTTCCTTAGTTAACATTATTATTATGCACAGATTATGCTTCGGCTTTAACACTCCCTGCGTACATTTGATTCGGCCGTTATTCACGGAACAGTTCCCCGTAATTTTACCCGAGTCCTGGTACTCCGTGCAACACAGACCACCTTATCCTACTTGCTCACATTAGAGCAGTCCAACAGAAATGATTGCCACTCCTCTCACAGTGTTTCTTCTGTGAAATACTTTTTGCGGCATGGAGGTCTTCTAGCTGTGTTCTTACAGACATGTTCTCAGTCTGTGCTCGATTTGTTGTCGAGTGTCTTTTATTTGTGATGATTTGTCTATGGTACAAAGCGTGGTATCACATTTTGTGCAGCTACCTTATTCCAAGCAATCTACCTGCTCAGGTGGCTATCTGGAAGGCATTGGCTAATTGTTTGCAGGGCCTTCTTAAGTAAAGCCCCTCTAGCTCAACTCTATATAAGATCATATTGACATCTTTAACCCGGATTAGCTTGGTTCACCTTTCAGTGATAAAAGTTCTGAGCATGTGCAATGATGAGTTTGATAGGATGAGACCTGAGGACGTCCTTTCTAAATTAACTGGTAGTAAAATTGGGAAGCACTAATTACATTCTTCGATCTTCTGCTTTCCCTTGGAGTGCTGTAATCTTAAACTAGTTGCACACTAGACGTTCACAGTTCAGAGATTGCATTGTCTGTAACAGTTACATGGTTTAGTGTGCTCTGCCAGGTACATAGTGTGTACCTGGAAAACAAACGTCCAGTGTCCAAATATTGAGTTAACCTTTGCGTTTTCAAACATCTACTGAGAATTTCATGACTTTTCCCCTCTGTCTGTATTGTCAATTAAGAATTGCTTTACAGACAGTACTTTTCACAGTTGTGAAATATATATTTTTTGCTTTTTTGTAATTGATTGCACTTACATTATGACTAACTACCATTTTCTTTCAAACAGGTGGTGGTTTACCAGGCAGGAAGCACATGCATGTAATTGAGAACGGGAATAGCAAATGGAAGTCCACGTTCTCCCCCATATCCGACATCAGCGTGACCAAACATCCCGAAAGTCCATCACAAACCGCCTCACCACTGAACCAGAATGCGCTTTTTGTTTACCGGCCCACTTCGGAGGAGAGCGTGGCTACGGACTCTAAGGTGACTGCCCACACCTGGAAAGTCAGTCCGCTGAGCTCATCCGGCACAGATGGGGTTAGCCCCAAACCAAACTTGACAAATGGGTTTGCTTATAATGGGGTGCTATTGGCCAATGGCAGTTTACACAGCTTCACTAATGGTGCTTCTCATTCCCATAAAACAGCTGACACACCTACACTGAAGAGCAAAGACTCCAATGTCTCCAACACAAACCCCTTTCTTAGCAGGCGTCAGCTGGAGGGCCTCAACGGCATGAAAGGAGAGGACCTCAATCAATTGTTTGCTAAAGGCAAAGAGGTTTCGGAGTTGGGCCTTTGGTTGGAGAAGAGCCCCCTGCAGCAAAATGGAAAGGTCTGCAGGGGGAGGGACCGAGACATAGAGTTGAAAAACGGCCACAACCTCTTCATTTCAGCAGCCCCCGCTGGACTTTTGAACAGCAAAGGCCTCCCTGCTGCAGTCTCCTCTGCTGGGAACTCTGCAACCACCCTTCAGGCTCATCAACACTTCCTCAACACGTTTGGTTCTGGTACTCAGTTTTCCCTGGGCCCAGTACCCCTCCAAACCAACTCTTCAATGCTGCAGTCATTATTCAGTTCAATGCCAACTGCTGCCAGCCTGGTCCACGTGTCATCAGGTGCCACCCGGCTGACCAATTCCCATCCTATAGGGAACTTCTCATCCGCTGGGGTTACAGGTGGAACTGTTGGAGGTAGGCAAATCTTTGCTGCTACTGCTTAAAATGAAGGAGATGCAGTTTGTGTGTTTGAGTCTAGAGAGCCTGGAGAGCCACTCCCAGAACTGCAAGGCCATCTCTGGATTCTGTATAGTCCTTTGCATGGCTGTGCTACAGTACAGCCCTGTGCAGCTCTAACAGTAGAGCCCTCAGCTTCTTTGACAAATATCTCTACCTGTCCAAGACTAAAGATTTGATGGAGCTTATGTTTCTATATGTTGTTGTACCACATATGTAATTGATGCAGGATTTCACACTAGCATTTCACCATAGATTTATACTTAAATATGTGTTGGAGCGCCACTTGTAAACTAGATGAGTACGAACCACTTCACTTTTCATTCCTCTCTATGCTTCAGCATCTGTAAACGCATTGGCTATTATAATGAGTGTTATCAAGTTGTATGTTTTAAATGAAAGGTACAAAGTTTAGGTTTGTTTTTGTTTTTTATTTTGCTTTTGTTCAACATTCAGTCTTCACTTTTTTCCCATATCTGGAAAAGGATAATATTTAAGAAAGTATTAGGTACTTTAGCCTTTAGTTAACATTTCTATAAGTACCCTGGAAGTACTGTGGGCATTTCGTTTCAGAACACAGTTGCTTCGATCGGATGGAATAAATAGGATAAAAACCAGGCAGGTCAATCCAACCACCCCCTGTTTCACTGTGCATCGCTCTGGGTTATTGTTGAAAAGACATGTATACCGTCTCGGGTTTGTTTCACTCGAAACCTGGGACTCGAAGTGAAGGTATTTAATCAAACGCCTCAATTTAAACATTGCAGCATCAGGAATGTAGATATTATGTCTCTTTGTGTAGAACATCTTGGTGATGCGATTTTACTGGAAAAGTATAAATGCTTTTCTTAAACAGTAATGAAATTGCTCACACTCTAATGCCACTTAATTTTAAAAGTGATTTTGTTTGTTCATTTTTTAAAGTCTTTATTTTTTTAGGGTTTGTTTGTTTAAAAAAATGTGAAACGTTGTTATTCCCTCGAATTTTCCACATTATCGTCCTACCACTGGTATCTAATGGGATTTTTGAGCAAGGAAAAGGAAAGGATTGCATTTTGAAGCATAATCAAAGATCGTGGGTGAATCATGGCAAAACTGCATTCATGAACAGATTAATTAAAACTTTTCACCGTTCCATAAACAAAGTTGCTGGTAAAAAATAAATCTATTTTGGCGTGCAGCCCGCACATAGATAATTCAAGCCTCTGTTTAATAGTGAGGGACCTACTTTCTTGTCATATTTTGAAGTAGAATTGGGATTTTCCTACTGATTGCGATGTTAGAGCTATGTGGTCTCTACAATGTATTTGAGTATCAAGCATTGTTCTAATTTTCAAGATAGTAAAATGCATAGAAATCAGTCACTTACCTATTCAGAGTGTATATTGCCACATGTTAGTCCTAACACTCTTTGTGTTGACGGATTGCATTTTTTAATATTTCCTTACTTCCGGTAAAGAACTCATTGTTTATGGCTGTTGGAAAGAAAAAATCTGCCCTTCAGATTGTACAGTGCATCACATATTGTTAAGAAAAACTGTACTTCTCTGCTCACGCTACAGAAAAAAACAGCTACTCTTACAGTTGTATGGGTTGATCCAGTCATGAATATATGAAAACCTCCCATATGGCTTTTACAAAAATATTGTGATATAATATAATAATTCTCACTCCCTATGTAAAACTACTGCTTTTATAGTTGCATCAAAAGATTGCTACTTACATTTTGGCAAGATCAATCTCCAGAGGAAGTGACTGTTTTTTCACCTTTCGCCTGCACTTTTGGGTAATAATTTGTAATATGGCAATATAGCATTCGAAGGCTGATGCTTTAAAACCAAAATATTGAGGATAATTCAAAGGCTATAAGCATACAAACAGGCCTTTGTGTCATTAAAATCTCCTGTAAACATATGTTTTGCAGCATGAATCATTTTCTGGCTTCACATGCTGTGCATTATTCCACCTTCTAGTGGTTGGATCTGGAAAGTTGTGTTCTAGTCTACTCCAAACAACCCCCCCAACCCCTGTCTTTTTGGGGCATCGCCGACCACCATTGGTGCTTAGTCTTTCTTCTGTGTGATATCAGATGGAGGCCCAGAGGTTCCTGTGCATGTCCTCCATCTTCAGATTCTTTTTTCTGCTGTTGGGTCTGGAAACATGACGGAGGAGCTCCGAAGATTTTTTGAAAACCATAATTTTGGGGGGGGGGAGAAGGAGACTTGGAAGACTACATTGAAGGAGGCCGCAGAGAGACCTTGCCGCACCCCATCAGGGGACGCTGCCGGGAATCAGCCTTGTGCCCCATCGGGGAACACTGCAATAAAACACCCGCGGACCCAGTCGGGTCACCGGAAGAGGGAATCTGACCCACCCCGACGGAGAATAAAGACAGAGGAGGCAAGTAAGGGCATAGGATCTTCAGACAAATGACTCTCAGGTCAAGGACACCCAACACATAACACTAGTGGGGGCAGAATCAAGGGGTTCCTCCAGAAATGGAAACACATTACCACAGACAAATGGATCCGAAATATCATCTGCTACAAATACTGCATAGAACTAAACAGCCCCAACAAAGACCACCCCACCCCCAAATGCAAGGTCTTTCAAAGTAGAACTACTAAAGCAACTCAGAACAGAGGTGAAAGAACTACTGTTAAAGAGAGCCATAGAACCCGTGTCGACACAAGAGAGTGGTATGGGGAACTGTTCACCATATTTCCTAGACCTGAAGGATGCCTACCTATATATCCCTATGAACCAAGGCCATAAGAAATATCTCTGGTTCATGTTAGACCAGGAACACTACCAATTCACAGCGCTGCCCTTCGGCATATAATATGCACCAAGAGTCTTTACCTTGCGGTAGCAGCACACTTAAGAAGGCAAGGAATCAACATTTAACCATACTTGGACGACTGACTAATACAGGCACAATCAAGGAACAAATGCAAGAGAGTCGTACAAACGGTCATGCACACCCGAAGAAGTCATTACCTTAACCAGAACAGGTAAAGGTGTTCCTAGGAGCCACACTGGACTCCAGGAGGGCAAGGGTATACCCAGTCCAGAAGCAGCTAGAGGCCATTGAGAAACAAACTGCCTGTACCAGAGGGGTCAGTCTCTGACAGGGAGGACTTTTATGAAGCTTATGGGCATGATGGCATCATGCATACCACTGATACCACACACAAGATTACACATAAAACCCATCCTGAAATGGATCTGCAACAAATGGTCACATGCCACAGGCAACTGGGAGGAGCTAGTGGTTGTCAATACAAAGGGAGATACAGTGGTGGAACACAACAAACATGAGCACAGGGGAAGCTTTTAAGACAACAGCTCCAACTGTGACCATAACAACGGATGCATCACACAAGTGCTGGGGAGCTCACACTGGCCCTCTAAAGGTACAGGGCCTATGGAAGGACTCGGATGCAGTGAAACACATCAGCTACCAAGAACTGAAAACAGTCTTCCTATCCCTAAAAGCCTTCCAAGCACACTTGACAGGACAACCAGATCTGAAACAATCAGACAGTACAACCACCATGTTCTACCTGAGCAAACAAGGGGAAACAAAATCCTTCACCCTGTCAAAGCTAGTCCAAGACATCTGACATGGGGCAATACAGCACCAAATAACTCTCCAAACGATTCACCTACCAGGGGAACTCAACACAGAGGCAGACAAGCTAAGCAGAAAGGAGAACAGCTCACACGAGTGGAAATTAAATTAAGAGGTCATCCAAAGGATTTTCATTACCTGGGGCACACCAAGCATACGCGTGCTCACCTCAGTAACAAACTCAAAATGTCAACACTTCGCCTTCGCTTCCACTATCAAAGAGGAATGTCCGGTCAATAAATTGGTCAGGAAAATGTGCATACGCTTTTCCTCCAACTCCCCTAATCCACAGGGTGATGGAGAGGGCCAGACACTCAAGGAGGAAAATAATTTTCATAGTCCCACAATGGGCAAGGCAGGCTTGGTAATCCTATCTACTGGAGATGTCCAGGGGCGGATGATCTCACTGAAACCAAGGAAGGCTCTACTGACAATACAACACAAGGAAGCCTATCACCCAGAACCACATGTACTCAACCTAGCAGCTTGGCTTATGAATACTTAGAATTCAGCCACCTACAGTTTCCTCCAAGGACGATGGAAATCCTGAGGGAAGCAAGGAAACCAAGCACACGGAAATGCTACACACTTAAATGGAAAAGCTACATCGATTGGTGCACAGACAACAATAAGATGGACTCAAGGACACAACAGGACAAAGTACTAATATACCTCACCCACGTGCCAGACAGTGGCCGCACCTTTGCATCAATAAGGATACATCTGGCAGCAATAGAGGCATACACTAGTGGCACATCAGGATCCAGCTTCTTTAAATCTAAAGTAGTAAATAGATTCCTAGAAGGATCAAAGAGAGTGGCACCACCAACACCATTGTGGAACCTGAACATGTTGTTAACGCAACTGATGACAGAACCATTTGAAACCATGCAAAAACCAGATCTAAAGTCACTCTCCCTAAAGACAGCCTTCCTGATAGCAGTCACATTGTTACACCATCAGCAAACTGCAAGCACTAACATTTCAGGAACCTTACTTACAGATTGACAAGGACAAGGTGGTCCTCAGAACTAACCCTAAAATGTTACCAGAAGGTAGTAACGTAGCTCCACGTTAAACAAAGCATACTGCTACTGGCTTTCTTCCAGGAGCCAAAAACACAAGCAGAAAGAGCCAGCCACATGCTGTACGTTCGAAGGGCCTTGAATGAACTACCTAATGAGACAAAGGCGTTTCGTAAGGAAAACCAGCTTTACGTATCATTTGCCAAAGCACACAAGGGAACACCAGAATCCAAAGCAACCATCGCCAGATGGATTGTTTCCACCATTCAAATCTGCTGCACAAAAGCTGGGAAACAGCTTACTACAAGACCCAGAGTGCACGCAACCAGAAAGAAATGCACAACACTGGCGTACCTGGCAAGTGTACTTATCGAGGAGCCATGCGCCACATCTACGTGGGCATTGTCACACACCTTCTCAAAACACTACTGTGTGGACATTCAAATGAACAAGGAAGCACAAGTAGGACAGAAGGTACTATGACACCTACTGGCCAACTCGTCCACATTTCACCACAGCCAGCCCAGTGGAAGTGGATACTACTGTATAATCTAATGCACAGCATGTGGATCCCGAAAAGGATTCATGCTGCAGAATAAAATGGTTTCTTACCGGTAGAAGTAGTTTTGTAGCTTGACGAGCTTTCTGGATTCATACGCGACCCACCACTGCCCTGGAAATGGGATAAGAAACAAACAGGTGGGAAAGTAAAAAGAAAAGAAAAAAAGGAAGAAGAAAGAAGGAAAAAGAAAAAAAGAATCTGAAAATGGAGACCATGCACAGGAACTTCCGGGGCGCTGTCCAGAGTCACACAGAGGACGCACTAAGAACTAAATGGTGGTCGATGATGCCCCAAAAGAGGGGGGAGGTGGCGAGGGGTAGCGGTTTCGTGCTAGAACACAACTTTCCGGACCCAACCATTAGATGGCAGAATAATGCACAGCATGTGAATCCAGAAAACTCGTCCAGCTTGCAAAACTACTTCTACAGGTGAGAAACAATTTTTTTGTATAATATGCAAGGAAGGCAACATTTGTCATTTATGTTCCTGGGTTATGTATAAGCCACCAGAAAGTACTTGTTGGTATTTAGTGCTGACAACAGTCAATGGTATTTGCTCTTCCCTATGGAGTTTTCTGAACCATGTTTGGTATGGGTGACTGGTTCGGAGAGTGAGTTCTGCGTGGGAGGTCTGTCTGAGATGGAGGCCTTCTGATCACCCAGCGTGACCTATGATGATGATAGGTTTGTAGTGTGGTTTTATTTGTGGTGGCATGCAATGGTGATGCCGGTCTTGCTGCTCTCCACCTAACATTAGTGAACTGTTCTTTGATTAACTCTTGATGAATTTCAGTTGGCCTCTTGTGGGGAGCATGAGAGTTTTTCTCCCTTGACTTTCTCAAGTGAGAGTTCATAATGTTTCATGTTAGTTCGTCTAACAGTGGTCTAGTCTGGCATACTCAGGCCTGGACTGCCAGTGTTTTCCCCTGGGCATTCTTCCGTGGGCTGGAGCCTTTGGAGGCTGTTTTTTAGGCCTGTGAGGTCACTGCCGCACATGCAAGTTTGCCCAGCTTCCCCAAGGGCTTCTAGAGAGCTGTAGCAGAATAAGAGATGAGTGGACAAAGGGGGAAGAGTTGGTTTGAACACTTTTTCCCGGTCTGTTTTTGGTTCCCAGTTAAGCTCTGGGATATTCAGTGCCTGAGGCTTGGATTAGGCTCTATGCATGCCACTTGTTTAGCTGTCCTAATTCCTACATGTAAGTGGTTTACAAAGCTTTGCACCTAGATCTTTGTTTGGACTATCCCTCATTTTCCAAGGTCCCCCTATGTTTCCTTGTGCATGTAGCATTTCATGGAATCTGTGAAGTAAGGTCATAAATTGTGGTCTCTTTCTGCTTGCACGCTTTGGTAGTCCTGTACTGGAAGTATCAGGAGGGTCATCGGAGTATCGGAGGGCTCCATTGTTGTGATGTTGAGACTGATTGTTACTTCATCCCTATGATAAAATAAAAAGTGTATAAACAGTGGAAGATTCTGGGTGACAGTCCACTATTCATTATTACAGGTGCACGAGTAGGGGGACTCAGTGTGACCTTATGAGATATAATCTCTTGTGAGAAATGTTATTTTAGTGTCAATGATTAACCTTCAGTGTTCCTCACCTGCATCAGAACTAAATAACTTAGTGATTGTTACTGTTGTCAGTAATATGAATCCTGGAGAAAAGGGAGGGGCATATCTCTGGAGGCATTATTAGATGAAGAGAAAGGTCCTCCACTTTGAGAAAATCCTGCTTTCTAATGGGTACTTCTACCTGCAGATTTCTCACCTCTTGAATACTCCCCTAGCCACCATACGGGTTTGAAAAACCTAGCTGGTACGGTAAAGGGCACTGACTCCGTTCACCACTGGAAGTGACATCCCTGTAACGTTGCAAACCCCAGAAAGCCACCATCATGTCCCTTTCAGATCCCATTTTTCTGTGCCTTCGGCACAATTCTGGAACACAATTTTCTACAATCTCAAACAAATGCAACAACCATATCCCCTCCCTAGAGTTTAGGGTTTTAAACCTTGTGGCGAATGTGAGGGGCAGGTGTCAATTGCTGACCCCATGACATCCGTCTGTGTCTTGCTTAGCCTCTGACCAAAACTCCAGTTCTTACCAGTCGTGCCAGAGTATTAATCAAAGACTGTTAAAGAGAGGGAGGCTAAGCTCTTTATGGCCAAGGCCAAAGAAAGTAAAGGCAAATACGGGTCCATGCTGGACTTGGTCGAAGCTTGGGTGAAGCTCCCGTGCCGTAGGGGCTTCAAAAGCAGGAGATGGAGATCAGAGGACTGTGGTCTCCAGAAATCAATGTTTTTACTTCTGTCTGCTCAAACTGAGGGCAGTTCGCCTGTCACTCAAGGCATTCTTCCCTTCTCTTTGCAGTAAAGTCAGTCCATATCTTGACAGATAGTATAACTGCAATGTGGTCTGTCAACAAGCAGTGAGGAATAGGGACCTAGTCTCTTTTGAGAGGCTCTGGTTCTGACGTACAAGCTCAGAATGTGGTAGGTGGTGAATCATCTAGCAAGCTCATGGAACACCATACCTGAATACTAAAGTCTGTGTCTTGTAAAGACACCTGGCGGTTGTATAGAGAATCTTCGATCAGTGGGCCATGTACCACATGAATCTTGTTGCCACTTGTTCCATTTCACACTGCTGAACTTTTTGTGCCGTCCAGCATCTGATACAAGGAGCATTGAGGGGACGTGACGTGCTGTGCTGAACTTGAACTTTCTGGCTACACGAGTCCTTGGGTTGTGAGGAAGATCTGCCAAGATTGCACCCATGTGTTCTTAGTAGCCATGAATTGCCCGAGAAGAGTGTGGTACACAAACCTTCTGCACCCCTCTCTCTGGCCCTTGCTCTTCCTCTCTCAGGGTGAATCTTCTCTTGATGTTGTCAGCCTGCATCTCTAGGACCTACGCCATCATGTGTGGAGGCTGAGCAGGGAAAGTTTACTGCTTTCCAGCTGCTTCATGACATGGTGGAACATGATCTTATCTGCCTGTTATTCCTCCACCAAATCTGTTTACACTGGGAGGAGGCATAGGTCAATCAGGATTCCTAAAAAGCAGCTAATCGCCCAGTAGGGCATCCAGGCGCTTGCAGGAGGTCCCAGAGGCTCATTTGAACAGCCAGGTCCTGATGGCCCTTTGGAATTCTGGAAGTGAGGTGATGGTCCTGAGTTGCGTGGGGAGGCTGCACGAATAAAACCGGGGGAAAGCAAGGAGAAAGCAATGAAAGCGATAAAAAAGCAAGGAGAAGGCACACAAAAATGCAGAAAGCAGGGAGAAGGCACTCAAAAAAGGGAGAAAAAGCAAGGAAGACAGGAGCAAGAGCGATGCCTCGAGAGCTGGGCCTGGGACCTGCTCCCAGGTTTGTCACTTGGTGTTGTTACTTTTGATGGGAACTCATTTGAGTCTCTTCATAGTTATTCCTTAAGACTTAACTTCTAAATGGTTTTCCTAGTTGCCCTTACTTTGGCCACAGTTGTTGGTGAGTTACTAGCACTGACCATCCAGCTTCCTTTCACTACTTTTTATCCTGACAAGTTGGTTTTCAGAACTAGAGCTTCTTTCGTCCTGAAAGTATTGATCCTTGTCCATCTGGGCCATTTGAGCACTTTCTGATCCTTCTTTCTCCCACCACAGCCCGCAAAAGGGGTGAAGGATAGGCTATACAGGCTAATTCAAAAAGAGTGGTGACCTTTAACATCAGTCACACAAAAGATTTCCATCAGGTCGACCAGCTCTTCATGGGCCACATAGACAGAAGAAAAGGAAAAGCGGACAAGAAAAGGGCTTTATTTTGGTGGATGGTATTGTCTATTAAAATCTTTTCTTTAATTTCCCAAAAAGAACCACCAAAAGGCATTATAGCACACTCAACGTCCTCTGCCTTGGCTTGGGTCCATCTAGGGCACATCTGCGGAGGGACGAATTAGTCATACCTCCATACCTTCACCAAGCATCATTGTCTGGATGCAGCGGTGAGCAGGGATGGGCATTTTGCCCAGTATGTGCTACAGGACTTTATGGCATAACCATCCTCCAAGGCCCTTCATCCTGTAGATGGGTAGTGCTTGGAAATCTTGGTAGAAGTGTCAGAAGAAAATGTTGCTTACTATAGTAATGATATCTGTGGTGGATACTGTCTGCCTGCAGATTCATCACCAATCCCTCACACCTTTTTGCTTGATGCATAGTTATGGGCCAACATAATAAGATTTCAATTTTCTGTTGTTGTGCTACATATCTTATCTGATGTAATTCTCATCCTACTGCTTCAGCATCATGGTTAAAATGGATATGACTTGACGGTGGGGGCATTTATGGGATTGGCGGCGTCAGTACCAGCATCGAACTGAGTCTGCACCTCCTACCATCGATATAGCACTATGGAGAAAAGATTTCCAGGGCAGTCTGGTGCTGGGAGGTGTGTTCAAGATGTGAGGAATCTTCAAGTAAATAGAGTATCAACCAGAAATATTGTTACCAAAGTAAGTAACTTTTTGTTTGTACTTCACTATTGACACTTGAAAAGTTCAGTGTCATTGCTGCTTCTTCACTGCTGTCTGTAAAGCAAGCTCAGAGGAAGACTTAGTTGAAGCCTAACTTCAACATTTAGCATATTGTTTTTCAGGGGGTTGCATGCTAAGACCTTACTGTCAATAGAGACCACTAAGAATCAGAGTCCCAGGTGTGCCACGATTAATATTATAATGCGCAAAGCTCTTTTCAGATTGGCATGCTCTAAAAGTAGAGATGGGCTTTCCCAGAAAGTGCCTTACTGTCAGCCTTACTAATAGATTGTTTTCCTTCGCTTGTACAAGATTTCTGACCTAGGCAACTATGCACCACTGTAATTGGAAGGACACAGTTTAGCTGTTGTCACTGGCCTGATTTGAAAAATAATAAATCTGAAGCATGTTGGAACCCCTAGTTGACTTGCCAAAAGATGGTGTACAGAAGGACTGCTGCACCAAGATCTATGAACCACGATCTGGCTGCAGTGCCTGTTTTTTAACTATATTTTAGTTTGTCATACCAAGCTTTTTGTCTAAACACCCTGATTATGGAATGGTGCCCTGTTTACTCTCAACTGGAAGAATATCATCCTACAATTGCCAGCTTTTCAAGAAGCACCTGTTTGAGTAGTCACTAGTTTATCTTGTTCACTTCCAGGGGATCCTCATCAACAGTCATAACCACTGAATATTCCCACTCGTGCATGGGGTCCCCAGAGCTTATGAGCATATATCAAATAAATATTTTTAAAACATATATTTTTTTATATATATGTGTGTGTGTGTATGTGTATATATATATATGTTCGATGGCATGTGTAGCTGCAGATACACATGCTGTGCACATCCCGCCATCTGGTGTTGGGCTCGGAGTGTTACAAGTTGTTTTTCTTCGAAGAAGTCTTTTTTCGAGTCACGAGACCGAGGGACTCCTCCCATTTCGACTCCATTGCGCATGGGCGTCGACTCAATCTTAGATTGTTTTTTTTTCCGCCATCGGGTTCGGACGTGTTCCTTTTCGCTCCGTGTTTCGGGTCGGAAAGTTAGTTAGAATCTCGGAAAAATCGTCGGTATTGTTTGCGTTCGGTATCGGGTTAGTTACAACAGATCGACACCGAATTAAGAAGAGCTCCGGTGGCCCTTCGGGGTTTTCTTCCATCCCCGTCGGGGCCTGGTCGGCCCGGCCACGTGTCTCTTCAAGGCTGATGGAACGGACCCCATTCCGCTTCTGTCCAAAATGCCATAACAAGTATCCATATACAGATCAACATCTGGTCTGTAACTTGTGTTTGTCACCAGAACACAAGGAGGATACTTGTGAGGTCTGTCGAGCGTTTCGGTCCAGGAAGGCACTCAGGGACCGAAGAGCAAGAAGACTGCAAATGGCGTCGGCGCCGACAGGACAAGAGCGTTTCGAGGAGGAGGAAGAAACATTCTCCACCCAGGAGTCGGACTCTGAGGAGATCGATCCCGAGGAAACGCCGAAAACCGTGAGTAAGACGTTGAAACTAGGAACTCACGAGAAAAGCGCTAAAGCCCAGGGGACGCCACCGCCAACAGGCCATGGCTTAACCCGAAAAGTAGGTGTCAGTTCATCGGCACCGAAAAAGGGCGAGCTGGTGTCGAAGTCATCCGACTCCGGTCGAGATACCGGCACACAGCAATCTCGGGCCCGAGATAGTGGCTCACAGAAGATTCGGCACCGAAACAGCGGCACCGAAACGGGTCGGCACCGAGAGAGCACGATGCCGAAAGTAAAAAAGGTTTCATCGGAGCCGAAAAAAGCAGCCGAAAAGGTTTTGGTACCGAAATATCCGGCCTCGGAACCGAAAACAAGTTCCTACACTGAGGAACAAGGACTGTCCACACAAATGAAGACACATAGATTTGGACAGGAATTACAGGCAATAGAGCCAGATCACACACAAAGACAGCTCTTTATTCAAAAAGATACAGGGAAGATCAGCACTCTTCCTCCAGTCAAAATGAAACGCAAGCTTGCCTTCCAAGACAAAGACAAACAGCCACACGCAAAGGTGGCTAAACAAGTAACACCGCCACCATCCCCACATCACTCTCCGCAACCATCACCGGTAGCCACTCCACCAATGATGCAATCCCCAACTCATACAGGAATGAGTCAAGATGACCCTGACGCATGGGACCTTTATGATGCACCAGTGTCAGATAATAGTCCAGAATGCTATCCAACTAAACCATCGCCACCAGAGGATAGTACAGGCTACGCACAGGTGGTGTCAAGAGCAGCTGCATTTCATAATGTCAGCCTTCATTCAGAGCCCATTGAAGACGACTTTCTTTTTAATACACTGTCGTCCACACACAGCCAATATCAGAGTCTTCCTATGCTACCCGGAATGCTAAAACACTCCAAACAAGTGTTTGAGGAGCCTGTTAAAGGGAGAGCCATTACTCCAAGAGTAGATAAAAAATATAAACCGCCACCAACAGACCCAGTGTACATTACACAACAGCTAACACCAGACTCTGTTGTAGTGGGAGCAGCGCGCAAAAGAGCCAACTCTCATACTTCAGGAGATGCACCACCTCCAGATAAAGAAAGTCGAAAATTCGATGCTGCAGGCAAAAGGGTGGCGGCACAGGCAGCAAACCAGTGGCGTATTGCAAATTCGCAAGCTTTGCTAGCCAGATATGATAGGGCCCATTGGGATGAGATGCAACACCTTATTGAACATTTACCCAAGGAGTTCCAAAAAAGAGCGCAGCAAGTAGTAGAAGAAGGACAGGGTATCTCCAATAATCAGATACGGTCAGCAATGGATGCTGCAGACACAGCTGCTAGAACTGTCAACACAGCAGTAACAATAAGGAGACATGCATGGCTGCGTACATCAGGATTTAAACCAGAGATACAGCAAGCTGTGCTGAATATGCCATTCAACGGACAGCAGTTGTTTGGGCCGGAGGTGGACACTGCGATCGAAAAACTTAAGAAAGACACTGACACGGCCAAAGCCATGGGCGCACTCTACTCCCCACAGAGCAGAGGCACATTTCGAAAGACGCAATTTCGAGGGGGGTTTCGAGGGCAAACCACAGAAGCCACAACCTCACAAACAAAGCCCACTTACCAGAGCCAGTATCAGCGGGGAGGTTTTCGGGGACAATATAGAGGGGGACAATTTCAAAGGAATAGAGGAAAGTTCCAAAGTCCCAAAACTCCTCCAAACAAGCAGTGACTTCAAGGTCACAAATCCCCAACACATAACACCTGTGGGGGGGAGACTAACCAAGTTTTACAAACATTGGGAGGAAATAACAACAGACACTTGGGTCTTAGCAATTATCTAGCATGGTTATTGCATAGAATTTCTCAAATTCCCTCCAAACATCCCACCGAAAACACACAATATGTCAAAACAACATATAGATCTTCTAGGACTAGAAGTTCAGGCATTGCTACAAAAAGAAGCAATAGAGTTAGTACCAAAACAACAAATAAACACAGGAGTTTACTCCCTGTACTTTCTAATACCCAAAAAAGACAAGAGTCTGAGACCTATACTAGATCTCAGAACATTAAATACCTACATCAAATCAGATCACTTTCACATGGTTACATTACAAGACGTAATCCCACTGCTCAAACAACAAGACTACATGACAACACTAGACCTAAAGGATGCATATTTCCATATACCAATACATCCTTCACACAGAAAGTACCTAAGGTTTGTATTCCAAGGGATACATTACCAATTCAAAGTGTTGCCATTCGGAATAACAACTGCACCAAGAGTTTTTACAAAATGCCTAGCAGTAGTAGCTGCACATATCAGAAGGCAGCAAATACATGTGTTCCCGTACCTAGACGATTGGTTAATCAAAACCAACACGCTAAGACGGTGTTCACAACACACAAAATATGTCATAGAAATCCTCCACAAACTAGGTTTCTCAATCAACTACACAAAGTCACACCTTCTGCTGTGTCAAACACAGCAATACTTAGGAGCAACAATCAACACAGCAAAAGGGATTGCCACTCCAAGTCCACAAAGAGTTCACACATTTCACAATGTGATACAGACCATGTATCCAAATCAAAAGATACAAGTCAAACTGGTGATGAAACTACTAGGCATGATGTCTTCATGCATAGCCATTGTCCCAAACGCAAGGTTGCACATGCGGCCCTTACAACAGTGCCTAGCATCACAATGGTCACAAGCACAGGGTCAGCTTCTAGATCTGGTGTTGATAGACCGCCAAACATACATCTCGCTTCAATGGTGGAACAGTATAAATTTAAACCAAGGGCGGCCTTTCCAAGACCCAGTGCCACAATACGTAATAACAACAGATGCTTCCATGATAGGGTGGGGAGCACACCTCAATCAACACAGCATCCAAGGACAATGGGACATACAGCAAAAACAGTTTCACATAAATCACTTAGAACTGTTAGCGGTATTTCTAGCGCTCAAAGCATTTCAACCCATAATAAGACACAAACACATTCTTGTCAAAAGAGACAACATGACAACAATGTATTACCTAAACAAACAGGGAGGCACACACTCGACACAGTTGTGTCTCCTAACACAGAAAATATGGCATTGGGCGATTCACAACCACATTCGCCTAATAGCACAATTTATTCCAGGAATTCAGAACCAGTTAGCAGACAATCTCTCTCGGGATCACCAACAGATCCACGAATGGGAGATTCACCCCCAAATACTAAACACTTACTTCCAAATGTGGGGAACACCACAAATAGATCTATTTGCAACAAAAGAAAACTCAAAATGCCAAAACTTCGCATCCAGGTACCCACAAGATCAGTCTCAGGGCAATGCGTTATGGATGAGCTGGTCAGGGATATTTGCTTACACTTTTCCCCCTCTCCCACTCCTTCCATATCTAGTAAACAAATTGAGTCAAAACAAACTCAAACTCATACTAATAGCACCGACATGGGCAAGACAACCTTGGTACACAACACTACTAGACCTCTCAGTAGTACCTCATGTCAAACTACCAAACAGACCAGATCTGTTAACACAACACAAACAACAGATCAGACATCCAAATCCAGCATCGCTGAATCTAGCAATTTGGCTCCTGAAATCCTAGAATTCGGACACTTAGACCTCACACAAGAATGTATGGAGGTCATAAGACAAGCTAGGAAACCTACCACTAGACACTGCTATGCAAATAAGTGGAAAAGATTTGTTTATTACTGCCATAATAATCAAATTCAACCCTTGCACGCATCTGCCAAAGATATAGTAGGATACTTACTACAATTGCAAAAGTCAAAGCTAGCTTTCTCTTCAATAAAAATACATCTGACCGCAATTTCAGCCTACCTGCAAATTACGCACTGAACTTCATTATTTAGGATACCAGTCATAAAAGCATTTATGGAAGGCCTAAAGAGAATTATACCACCACGAACACCACCAATTCCTTCATGGAACCTCAACATTGTCTTAACACGACTCATGGGTCCACCTTTTGAGCCCATGCACTCTTGTGAAATACAATATTTAACATGGAAAGTTGCATTTCTGATTGCCATCACATCTCTAAGAAGAGTGAGTGAAATTCAAGCATTTACCATACAAGAACCATTTATTCAAATACACAAGCATAAAGTAGTTCTACGGACAAATCCAAAATTTTTACCAAAAGTGATCTCACCGTTCCACTTGAATCAAACGGTAGAATTACCAGTGTTCTTCCCACAGCCAGATTCTGTAGCTGAAAGAGCACTGCATACATTAGACTTCAAAAGAGCACTAATGTACTACATTGACAGAACAAAACTAATTCGAAAAACAAAACAACTATTTATTGCTTTCCAAAAACCTCATACAGGGAATCCAATTTCTAAACAAGGCATTGCTAGATGGATAGTTAAGTGTATTCAAACCTGCTATCTTAAAGCAAAGAGAGAGCTGCCTATTACACCAAAGGCACACTCAACCAGAAAAAAAGGTGCTACCATGGCCTTTCTAGGAAATATTCCAATGAACGAAATATGTAAGGCAGCAACATGGTCTACGCCTCATACATTTACCAAACACTACTGTGTAGATGTGTTAACGGCACAACAAGCCACAGTAGGTCAAGCTGTACTACGAACATTATTTCAAACAACTTCAACTCCTACAGGCTGAACCACCGCTTTTGGGGAGATAACTGCTTACTAGTCTATGCACAGCATGTGTATCTGCAGCTACACATGCCATCCAACAAAAAATTTCACTTACCCAGTGTACATCTGTTCGTGGCATTAGTCGCTGCAGATTCACATGCGCCCACCCGCCTCCCCGGGAGCCTGTAGCCGTTTAGAAGTTGATCTTGAACATTTGTAAATTTTTAAATATTTTACTTTAAACTTCATTATGTACATACGTATTCACTCCATTGCATGGGCACTATTACTAGCATACACAACTCCTACCTCACCCTCTGCGGGGAAAACAATCTAAGATGGAGTCGACGCCCATGCGCAATGGAGTCGAAATGGGAGGAGTCACTCGGTCTCGTGACTCGAAAAAAGACTTCTTCGAAGAAAAACAACTTGTAACACTCCGAGCCCAACACCAGATGGCGGGATGTGCACAGCATGTGAATCTGCAGCGACTAATGCCACGAACAGATGTACACTGGGTAAGTGACATTTTCCATATATATATATATATGTATATGTTCGATGGCATGTGTAGCTGCAGATACACATGCTATACATATCGATTCCGACATCTAGTGTTGGGCTCGGAGTGTTACAAGTTGTTTTTCTTCGAAGAAGTCTTTTAGAGTCACGGGATCGAGTGACTCCTCTTCGGTTCTGTTGCGCATGAGCATAGACTCCATTGTTAGATTTTTTTCTTTCCGCTGTGATTTCGATTCGGAAAACTTTTCATTTTCGTCGGTATTGTATCGATCGCATTATTCATCTTCCATCAAAACAGCAGTACCGTTGGAAAACAACTTTGTTCGCCCTTCGGGGCGCGCGCCCCCAACTCTGGCCTATTCGGGCCGACCACGTGGAGAGCCTCATGGATCGGGCTCCATTCCGATTCTGCCCTCGGTGCCACGCTAAGTACCCATACAAAGACCAACATCTGGTTTGCAACCTCTACTTTTTTTCCAGACCATCGGGAGGAAAACTGTGAAGCCTGTTGATCATTCTGATCGAAAAAGACTCTGAGGGACCGAAGAGCAAGAAGGCTGGAAATGGCGTTGAAGAGTGCAGAACATTTCGACGTTACAGAAGAAGAACAAATGCAGACAGCAGTCTCGAACCAAGACTGTCGGAGCAGGAATCCGGGGAAGACAGACCCGTCACAGCCGACCAATATGTGAATACGTCTGCCCCTGCATCCCCACATAAACAACAGAAGGCCTTGGGTACACCTCTGCCGGAAGGCCATGGCTCAGCCCGAAAAAAGACATGTCTGTGACCGGCCCTCTGGTTCGGCACCGAAAAAGGCCACGCCTCCGACAACTTCGGAGTCGACAAAAAAACATTAAAAGCTCCATTTCAGACTCTAGTAAGCAACAACAATTTACGGAGTCGAAAATAAGAAAAACTGTTTCGTAGCAGAGACCTTCCTCATCATTTTCGATACGGAAAAAACATCACACTTCGGAACCAAAAAAGGCAGGCTATACAAGGGAACAAGGACTTTCCAAAAGACTGCGAGAAAGCCATAAAACCTCTGAGGAAGAGACAGAGATTGAACCAATCCTTCAAATTATGGATGAGGGACAGTGTAGGATACACATCCAAAAAGAAACAGGCAGAATCATCACAGCACCTCCTTTAAAAACAAAGAGAACGCTGGCATTTCAGGAGGAATTGAACACTGCGCAGCCCCCAGCTAAAGTGCCAAAACAAAAAGAGAAGCCAGCACCTCCTCAGTCTTCTCCTCATTCTCCACACCTAACTACCTCTCCTAAAATAAGTCCCACACCAGTGCATTCTCCAACGCATTCTTTTGACTCAAAACAAGACACTGTTGATCTATGGGACCTTTAGGACCCTGATCCCATCCCAAGCAACGACCCAGATACTTACCCCTCTAAACCATCTGTACCTGAAGATACTACAGTATATAATCACGTGATAGCCAGGGCTGCAGCCTATCATGGGGTTACAATGCACACAGAACCACTAGAGGAAGATTTTTTGTTCAATACATGATCCTCAACTCATTGTAGGTACCAATGCCTCCCAATGCTACCAGGCATGGTAAAGCATGCAGACCAAATTTTTAATGAGCCTGTGAAAGCAGGAATAATAACACCTAGAATAGAGAAAAAGTATAAACCCGCACCTTCTGACCCTGATTACATCACCCATCAGGTGCCACCTGATTCAGTAGTGGTTAGTGCTGCAAGAAAAAGAGTGAATAGTGAGTCCTCAGGAGATGCACCCCCTCCTGATCAGGAATTCCTTCAAATATTCCACCAAGGTATCACAAGTTAACCCCAGAACATACAATTCTGTTACAAAAAGATGTTCAATCTCTACTACTCAAACAAGCAATAGTTAGTTCCACAGTCTCAACTAGGAACAGGAGTTTATTTACTATACTTTCTAATTCCCCAAAAAGATGGCACCCTCAGGCCAATATTAGACCTGAGGCCCCTCAATTTTTACATCCTATCAGAACGTTTTCACGTGGTAACTCTGCAAGATGTTATCCCACTGCTACAAAAACAAGATTTTATGACAGCCTTAGACATCAAGGATACATATTTCCACATCCCCATCCATCCAGCTCACAGAAAATACCTCAGGTTTGTGATTCAAGGAAAGCACTACCAGTTCAGAGTGTTACCTTTCGGCATAACAACAGCTCCAAGGGTATTCACAAAGTGCTTAGCAGTAATAGCAGCCTACCTAAGAAGACAACGTATCCATGTCTTTCCATATCTAGACGATTGGCTAATAAAATCAAGCAGCCGTACACAATGCCAAAATCATACACGTTATGTAATAGAAACCCTGCACACCCTAGTTTTTCTATAAACTACCAAAAGTCACACCTTCAACCAGCCCAAGTACAACCGTATTTAGGTGCTATCTTAAATACTCAACTAGCTCTAGAGTATCCAAATACACAAAGGATACAAGCTTTCCAAAATCTAATTCCACTTATACACCCAAATCAACAATACGCTGTAAGATTTGTCATGAAAATCCTAGGAATTATGGCATCTTTCATTGCAATAGTTCCACACGCAAGATTAAACATGAGGCCCTTACAACAGTGCCTTGCACAACAATGGCCACAGGTACACGGTCAACTCCAAGATCTAGTGTTGATAGACCGCCAAACACATATGTCCCTTCATTGGTGGAATTGCAGCAATTTAATTAAAGGGTGGTCATTCCAAGACCCTGTGCCTCAAACCATAATTACAACAAATGAATCAATGATTGGTTGGGGAGCTCACCTAAACAACCACAATATTCAAAGACAATGGAATGTCAAACAGAAACAGCTACACATAAACCACTTCGAGTTATTAGCTGTGTTTCTGGCCCTCAAAGCCTTTCAACCTCTTCTCACACAGAAGAGTGTTCTTATGAAAAATAGACAACATGACAACCATGTATTATCTCAACAAACAGGGAGGGACACATTCTACCCAACTGTCCCTTTTAGCCCAAAAAATGTGGAAATGGGCAATTCACAATCAAATTCATCAATTAGCGCAGTACATTCCAGGAATAGACAATCAGTTGGCAGATATCCTCAGCAGAAATCACCAACAAACACACAAATGGGAGATTCATTATCAAGTACTTCAAAAGTACTTTCAAAAGTGGGGAACACCAAACATAGATCTATTCGCAACAAGCGAAAACACAAAATGCCAAAACTTTGCATCCAGACACCCACATCCCCTATCCAAGGGCAATGCTCTATGGATCAATTGGTCAGGGATATCTGCTTATGCTTTTCCCCCTCCTTCCATTTCTGGTCAACAAGTTGCGTCAAACTTCACTCAACATGATACTCATAGCACCAACATGAGCACGACAGCCATGGTACACAACACTACTAGCTCTGTCTGTAGACCCCCGCACTCCAAACTCCCATGTAGACCGGATCTGTTAACCCAAAACAAAGGTCAAATCAGACATCCAAGCCCAAGTGCTCTTAATCTAGTAATTTGGCTCCTGAAGTCATAGAATTTGTATATTTACAACTCCCATCAGAATGTATAGAAGTTATTAAACAAGCAAGAAAACCCACTTCTAGACAGTGCTATGCAAACAAATGGAAAAAATGTGTCTATTACTGTCAATCTAAAAATATAGATCCTCTTACAGCATCAGTACAAGATATTGTATGCTATTTACTTCATTTACAAAAATCTAATTTCGCATTTTCCTCAATAAAAATACACCTTACTGCATGTAAAGAAATGGCTCCCTGTTGCAGTTACCCCCCACTTTTTGCCTGATACTGATGCTGACTTGACTGAGAAGTGTGCTGGGACCCTGCTAACCTGGCCCCAGCACCAGTGTTCTTTCACCTAAAATGTACCATTGATTCCACAATTGGCACACCCTGGCATCAAGATAAGTCCCTTGTAACTGGTACCTCTGGTACCAAGGGCCCTGATGCCAGGGAAGGTCTCTAAGGGCTGCAGCATGTGTTATGCCACCCTGGAGACCCCTCACTCAGCACAGACACACTGCTTACCAGCTTGTGTGTGCTAGTGAGAACAAAATGAGTAAGTCGACATGGCACTCCCCTCAGGGTGCCATGCCAGCCTCTCACTGCCTATGCAGTATAGGTAAGACACCCCTCTAGCAGGTCTTACAGCCCTAAGGCAGGGTGCACTATACCATAGGTGAGGGTACCAGTGCATGAGCACTGTACCCCTACAGTGTCTAAGCAAAACCTTAGACATTGTAAGTGCAGGGTAGCCATAAGAGTATATGGTCTGGGAGTCTGTTTTACACGAACTCCACAGCACCATAATGGCTACACTGAAAACTGGGAAGTTTGGTATCAAACTTCTCAGCACAATAAATGCACACTGATGCCAGTGTACATTTTATTGTAAAATACACCACAGAGGGCACCTTAGAGGTGCTCCCTGAAACTTAACCGACTATCTGTGTAGGCTGACTGGTTCCAGCAGCCTGCCACACTAGAGACATGTTGCTGGCCCCATGGGGAGAGTGCCTTTGTCACTCTGAGGCCAGTAACAAAGCCTGCACTGGGTGGAGATGCTAACACCTCCCCCAGGCAGGAGCTGTAACACCTGGCGGTGAGCCTCAAAGGCTCACCCCTTTGTCACAGCACAGCAGGGCACTCCAGCTTAGTGGAGTTGCCCGCCCCCTCCGGCCACGGCCCCCACTTTTGGCGGCAAGGCTGGAGGAAACAAAGAAAGCAACAAGGAGGAGTCACTGACCAGTCAGGACAGCCCCTAAGGTGTCCTGAGCTGAAGTGACTCTAACTTTTAGAAATCCTCCATCTTGCAGATGGAGGATTCCCCCAATAGGATTAGGGATGTGCCCCCCTCCCCTTGGGAGGAGGCACAAAGAGGGTGTACCCACCCTCAGGGCTAGTAGCCATTGGCTACTAACCCCCCAGACCTAAACACGCCCTTAAATTTAGTATTTAAGGGCTCTCCCTGAACCTAGAAACTAGATTCCTGCAACTACAAGAAGAAGGACTGCCGAGCTGACAAACCCCTGCAGAGGAAGACCAGAAGACACCAACTGCCTTGGCCCCAGACTTACCGGCCTGTCTCCTGCCTTCCAAAGAACCTGCTCCAGTGACGCTTTCCAAGGGACCAGCGACCTCTGAATCCTCTGAGGACTGCCCTGCTTCGAAAAAGACAAGAAACTCCCGAGGACAGCGGCACTGCTCCAAAAGAACTGCAACTTTGTTACAAGGAGCAGATTTAAAGACCCCTGCAACTCCCCGCAAGAAGCGTGAGACTTGCAACACTGCACCCGGCGACCCCAACTCGACTGGTGGAGAACAACCAACTCAGGGAGGACCCTCCGGCGACTCTACGACTGTGAGTAACCAAAGTTGTCCCCCCTGAGCCCCCACAGCGACGCCTGCAGAGGGAATCCCCAGGCTCCCCCTGACTGCGACTGTCTGAACTCCATTTCCCGACGGCTGGAAAAGACCCTGCACCCGCAGCCCCCAGCCCCTAAAGAAACGGAACTTCTGTGCAGGAGTGACCCCCAGGAGGCCCTCGCCCTTGCCCAGGTGGTGGCTACCCCGAGGAGCCCCCCCCTTGCCTGCCTGCATCGCTGAAGAGACCCCTAGGTCTCCCATTGAAAACTGAAGGAAACCCGACGCTTGTTTGCACACTGCACCCGGCCGCCCCCGCGCTGCTGAGGGTGTACTTACTGTGCTATCTTGTGTCCCCCCACCGGTGCCCTACAAAACCCCCCTGGTCTGCCCTCCGAAGACGCGGGTACTTACCTGCTGGCAGACTGGAACCGGGGCACCCCCTTTTCTCCATTATAGCCTATGTGTTTTGGGCACCTCTTTGACCTTTGCACCTGACCGGCCCTGAGCTGCTGGTATGATAACTTTGGGGTTGCTCTGAACCCCCAACGGTGGGCTACCTTGGACCAAAAACTGAAACCTGTAAGTGCCTTACTTACCTGTTGAAACTAACAATAACTTACCTCCCCCAGGAACTGTGAAAATTGCACTAAGTGTCCACTTTTAAAACAGCTTATTGTGGTTTATGTAAAAAGTATACATGCTAAAGTAATGATTCAAAGTTCCTAGAGTACTTACCTGCAATACCTTTCAAAAGAGCTATTACATGTAAAATTTGAACCTGTGGTTCTTAAAATAAACTAAGAAAATATATTTTTCTATAACAAAACCTATTGGCTGGATTTGTCTCTGAGTGTGTGTTCCCCATTTATTGCCTGTGTGTATGTACAACAAATGCTTAACACTACTCCTTGGATAAGCCTACTGCTCGACCACACTACCACAAAATAGAGCATTAGTATTATCTATTTTTACCACTATTTTACCTCTAAAGGGAACCCTTGGACTCTGTGCATGCTATTCCTTACTTTGAAATAGCACATACAGAGCCAACTTCCTACACTGCAATATCTGCATATTTACAAAATATTCAACATAGCTGTTTATTTAGAGTTCCTGTCATTAAAGCTTTCATGGAAGGCTTAAAACGCATCATTCTTCCTAGAACACCACCAGTTCCATCTTGGAATTTAAATATAGTGCTTACAAGGCTTATGGGACCACCTTTTGAACCCATGCACTCGTGCCTAATTCAATTTCTAACATGGAAAGTTGCCTTCCTAGTGGCAATTACTTCTTTAAGAAGAGTAAGTGAAATCCAAGCCTTTACTCTTGAGGAACCTTTCTTCCAAGAACACAAACATAAAGTTGTACTAAGAACAAATCCAAAATTTCTACCACAAGTGGTATCACCATTTCATATAAATCAAAAAGTGGAACTGCCAGTCTTCTTTCCACAGCCAAATTCTGTGGCAGAAAGAGCTCTACATACATTGGACATCAAAAGAGCTTTAATGTACTGTGTAGACAGAACTAAGTCTTTAGAAAGACTAAACATCTCTTTGTAGCTTTCCAACAACCACATACAGGCAATCCTATATCAAAACAAGGTTTAGCAAAATGGATTGTAAAGTGCATCCAAACATGCTATATCAAAGCAAAAAGACAGCTTTTAATTACTCCCAAAGCACATTCCACACATAAGAAAGGTGCAACAATGGATTTTTTAGGGAATATACCAATGGCTGAAATATGTAAAGCAGCTACATGGTCAACACCCCATACGTTTGCTAAACACTACTGTGTAGACAACAACAAGCCACAGTAGGTCAAGCTTTTATAAGAACATTTTTTCAAACAACTTCAACTCCTACAGGCTAGCCACCATTATTTTTGGGAGGACAAACTGCTATGTAGTCTATGCATAGCATGTGTATCTGCAGCTACACATGCCCTCGAACATAAAATGTCACCTACCCAGTGTACATCTGTTCGTAGCATGGTCTGCTGCAGATTCACAAGCACCCTCCCTCCTCCCCAGAAGCCTGTAGTTGTTTCAGTTAACACATTTGTACATACATTTACATTTGCATGGACATCTCTTTTTTCACTTATATACTCTATCACTCCTTCCTTTACCCTCTGCGGGAAAACAATCTAACAATGGAGTCGATGCCCATGCGCAGTGGAACCGAAGAGAAGGAGTCACTCGATCCTGTGACTCAAAAAGACTTCTTAGAAGAAAAACAACTTGTAACACTCCGAGCCCAACACTAGATATCGGAATCCTTATGCACTGCATGTGAATCTGCAGCAGAACATGCCACAAACAGATGTACACTGGGTAAGTGACATTTTGTATATGCTCCAGGGTCCCCACACATGAGCGGGGATATTCAGTGCTTATGACTGAGTATTCCCCTGGAAGAGAACTTAGATTGTAGGTAAGTAACTTATCTTTCTTTTGGATGACTCTTGGACGAAATGCACTTTGTGTATATTAAGGAAATGTGATTGCCCATGCACACTTTAATTGGCTCAAGTTTCAAACTGTAGTCTAAAAAAAAAAAAAAAAAGTTGGTATGGGGGCTTATATAAGCATCCTATTGTAAGCATCCTACAGTAGGAAATTCAGAATTATTCCTTTTGGACTCAGTTGAACTTCTGTGGTTGAAAGCTGTAGCTGCCAATTTCTAAACATAGGTATACATAATTTCACCTTCTTGGATTTTTGAACCTTTTGAGTAGTCTCCCCTGGGTTGAGATCCAACGAAACCTTGATTTGACCTTCAGTGGACTTTGTCAACCTGTAACTGTTTTAGCTCACACGGGACAGCTCAAACCAGGGGCTACCAAGAGTATTTACTCCAGAAAAAAAATATGTACATGTTAAATTAGTATGTTTCTGGATGCCCTGTGCTTGCAAGGACCTACTAGGCCCTGTCAGATTGTGATGATGGTTTTCAATGTGCAAAGTGCACCTCAATTTGTCCAGAGCTCTGCCATGCACATATTAGTGTGGTGTGGTTTGGTTCAACCTATTTTCTTGGGGGTGGGGGGGGCACTTTTTTAGCGGCTGCTCTCGCTTGGGATCTGAAACACTATTTTTTTCGTGCTGTGATTATTTAACACATCAGAAGTAGGACATTACGTTTCTGGAGCGAAAACCAAGCTGCTGAAGTGCAGAAATCAGTTCTGGTGTGGTTGACCCATGCCCCAGTTGACACCAATGGCTCCATTTCCAGGCAGACTGTGCACTACACTGTCAGCGTCTGAGACTGGGAAGGAACCAGTGCCTGGAAGCCTCCAGGTGAATCCACTTACTGCTTAACCAGCAAAGTCATAGGTTGGGGATCTCTACAGCCACACACAACATCCTAGCTATAGCTCTGATGTTTAATTCTCTTGGATAGAGTTTTTGTGAGCTCGATTAATGGAGAGGTTTGTTACCTGAGCAGGAAGCAGCCATAGAGTTGAGGCCTGTCCAGCATATACTCATACAGTAACAACTTCTCTCCCTTGGGCATCTTAAGAAGCCAGTAGCACCCTATCTGTCTCTCTGAGCACAAAACAGGGAGAATGTCATTTGGTGAAATTAAATTTTGTGCAAATGATAAGTATAATAATGTGTCTAGCTTTGCTGCACTCCAGTACCTTCCAAGTAATATGTTCTTAAAGTCAGATTTAGTTAGGTTTTTATTTTACCTTCAGATATAAATGTTATTTAACACTGTGTGTTACATTTTGATGGTCTAATTGGAAAGGAAAGTCCACGTTTGCAGTACTTGGGTCTTGGTGTGTGCACCAAAATAAGTCTTCTTCTTGAATAAAACCTCATTTATACATGGGGGAAGTACCTGCTGATAAAACAGCTCCTCCATCTAAAATCTTTCTACGCCATGTTTAAAAAAGACAGGTTGTTTAAAAAAGCCTGTTTACTGCTGCAGTTGTCAAGTATCTACTTTATTCCAAATATTTATTAACAAGAGGCTACATATAGATTTGGTATATTTTGAATCATTGGTAAATAAGGTGCCCTATTTATAGGTGGCATATTGGAACCTCTTTTAAAAAAATAAATAAAAAAAAAGCCCTTGTTGAAAATTTGACCACGTTAGACAAACTTCATTGGGCAAGACGTACATTTATCTGGCCTGTTCTGATATGCTATCAGAGAACAATGTTGTTGTTACATGGGGTTTCATTGTAAACCTATGTCTGGGTCATGGCCAATCTGCCCTTGCTTAAACAGTGGTGAGGTAAGTGACTTTTTATGTTTGCCACTCCTTTCTCCACCCTCATGCTGCATTGTTTGCCTTGGCCTGTTGCAACCATAATCACGCTTTGGATTTTATTTTCTCTTGCTCAGTGTCTGGAAGACTGCTCATCTTTTGAAGCTACATTTTTCTTTTCCCGTTTGCAGGTTCTTTTAACCCTGTGGTGCCTTGTACCTCTTCTCAACATTTCGGAAATGGCAATGGCTCTGTCTCTTTCAGCACCGCTCATAACCCACTCCAGGCTCAGGCTGCTGCTGTTTCTTCACCATCCTCTTTTCAGCCTCCTTCCTCTAGCACTGCAGTATCCAGCGATGCCAGAACCTTCAGTCGAGCATCATCGCATGCTGTGTGCCCCACCACCTCCTCCACTAATGCTTATTCACCACTCCCGCCTCCATTGCTCAACACTGTTGACTGTGTGCTTCTGCAAAGCTTGCTTTCTTCACCCATTAACAATGCTTTTTTGCCTCCTTCCACATCCTCCTCTGCTTCCCTTCAACGTTCTACTTCCTCCTCTTCTGTAAAGTTTACTTCCCTGCAGCAGAAGCCTTCCCACCCTTCGTCCACAGTCCATCACCAGCCAGTGACCCACCTAACACTGGCTCAATCCAGGCCGCCAACCGCGCAGGCCAAATCTGCCGGCACATCCTCTATGTGGGTCACATTAGGAATGCCGGCTCCTTACGCTTCGCACGTTTCCAGGGTGAAGCCGTGACGGAGAACTTTCTTAGCTTACCCTTTGGTATTGTGTAAGGTAAGAATGTCAACAAAAGCATCCTTGTGCCATTGATTTAAAATTGAATCTTTTTTTTATTGCTTGCAGGATTTAAGGTAAATTACCAAAATTTAAATTGAGAAAGTACTAAACAGTACAGCAGGAGTAAGATGGAGCTGGTTCCTGAGGATCAGAAGGATCCTTTATGGCTAATGCAGTGCTTAGGTGTGTTGCAAAACCAGCCACTGAGTGCTGGTTTGCTTTAAGATGTCACTCTTAGTATTTTGTTCTGTCACAAGACAGGATGTGTATCAGAGGTTACTGCCCTCATTTCTTCCATAGTTTCCGCCAAGGGGACTGGGAGTCCTGACAGATGCAATTTTCCTTAAAATATTGTCGAAAATGTCAGTTCTAGTTTGCTGAAGAACTTTAAAAGGCTACAAAATTTGTGATTGTTTACTTTTTAAAATGGTTATGGACATGTTTCTCTGCATGACTAAATGTACTGTTACGACTGCCAGTTCCAAATTTATGGCTGCTGGAACAGAAAGCCTTGGTGTTTAATGACGTTATCAGTACAGAACGATAAGAGTTTATTTAACTACAGGGAACTGTGGCCACACAGTCCCAAAATAAGCTTCCTGGGAATGGTGCCAGTGAGAACTGTAAATATTCTCTGCAGCATTTCCTGAGTCTTTGCAACAGTACTTTTTCCTGTCTAGCAGTGGCGCTGAGCTTGCATGTTTTTACAAATAAATGACAGTGTTCATTTAGGGAAATTCCTTTGGAGAATTTTTCCTCTCCCAGCTGTGGAACCTCTTCGATTCCAACATTGCACTACTAAGTGACTATTGTGGCTTCAAAGTGTTCCAACAAAATGTTTTGGTTTTTTTTGACGTTCTGGGCCTAGCGTTTGGTCATTCTGCGTCTGACATTTCTACTTAAAGACAGATTGCTGATCTCAGGATGGAGCAAAGACTGTTGCTGACTCTCGCTGGATTGCCCAGAGTCACCTCGTGTTATATCCTACAAGGAATTACTATTTAGCAGGCGATGCCTGCTTTCCACTACCCCCACTGAGACAGTTAGCTGATTTATGGGCTTCAGGACTGGCACTGTATTGTACACCCTTAGAATAAGCAAGAAGTACCCAATCAACCTCTACAGATATTTATACCCAAACAAAGAGGTTTGTGCACTCTCTTCTAACCCAGTGAAGCTAGTGTGTAGACATGGCTTCCTTTCTGTAACCTTTTGTTATGCAATACAGAGGGGTAACCTATATGAAGGCATTTGTGCCCCTCTACTCCAGCAAAGGCAACTCTTGCCATTTTTCGGATCCCTTTTGGGGTATCAATATGGCTGTCATGGGTCAGCCCAAATGCATCTTCTAAGCTGGAGTCTCTAAAAGCCAAGCTCAACATTACGGGAGCCATCATATTCTATACACCTGATGCTTGACTTGAGCAATCTGCAGCCGCACAGTGAAATGGAGTAAATTTCTTTGGGTTAACTGAAGTCTTATTTCTGCATCTGCTAGATCTTACCCCCGCGTAACGCACACATTTATATACCCAGCATTCCCAAAAGCAGCCAGGTTTATTAGTGACCTGATCATTTTTCCCCCTAATCTAGTGTTTCAGCTTAATGTTGACACAAACCATGTAAAGCAGTAAATATTCCTTCCCAGTCCTTTCTTTCTTTGTTCCCTTTTTTATTTGCTTGTTCCATGAAATGTGTGTTTCCTTTAAGAGGTTAGTGAATTTACTTAGGATTCTGATACATCATGTGATTATATTTAAAAAAAATTACAAGTGTGTGTGTCTTGGCAAGTGAGTGAGCTAAAATCTCTTTTGAAAGGAACATGTCATCCCTGTGGCAAACAATATGGTCAGGAGAAAGTGTACGAGTAATTATTTGTACTCAGTCCAGTATCATCAAACAAATAGGGGTTCCAGAACCTTGTTGACTTGGTAGGGGTTTAAGATTTATTGTGATAGAGGTCACTGGTGTATTCCTTTTTTGTGTTCAAGAAATCTTGAAAGACCTGCCTTTACGGAAAACACTTGTTGCTTGATTTGTTTAATCCGCACACCTCTCCAGATCACTTCTGTCTCTTTTAATACCCTGTCCACATTCTTCATCCAGCACCCTATATCCCTCTGTTAATTCCATATATCCTACCATCCAACTCATTATATACAAGACGACCCTTCCCTGCCCTCACCAGCTCTTCTGCACACTGCTCTCTTGGCCAATGTATGTTTTTTCGTAAACACTTTCTTTGTACAGTCTGTCCTCCCCTTGTACACATGCCATCTCTGTAAATGTTACTCGCCATCACCCACTAAAACATTGTACGTGCCACCAGTATCCTTGTTTTCCCATTTTTCTGAAGCTGTTGTACCAATGCTAATTTAAAAAATATTATTTTACCTGCCTCCTTTCTGACAGCTTATGTTAAAAGCACTGCTGCACCTTTTATAGTGTCTGTATTATATGAATATCCCAACTAACAATCTATTGGGCCTTTTTAAAACTTTGGTACGTGACCATTGTTAAGTACACACTGTCCACCTGATACTCGCTAGTAATGGGACTCCCAATCATAGACCCTCACACTTTAAACAATTCCACCTTATAGTATCTGCGCAACTTGGAAAAATAGAGAAAAAAGGGGGTGGGGATTGAAAATGTCTTTTCTTAGTTAACCACGTTTTCCTTCTCATTTTTAGGTCAAGCGTAAGCGTGTGCCCTCTTGTATACTTTTGTATACTTCTTGTTGGCTTAAAACAATATCATTTGTTTGTTTCAGTGTCCTTTAAAAATCCTTGCTTGCTAGTGGTCAGTCCTTCCTCTTAGCCCTTCCTTTTTCTCTTTTGGAGCAAGGACTAACTACGTATAGTTCCATTTTTGTTATTTATCTCTTGCTTTGACAGACTATTTTATCATTTATTTGTTGCTCCTGTTACACAGTGGGTACTTCAGGCTGTAGCTGCTTGAATTGTATTGCAGCATTGGTCCCTCCCATATCGCTGACATTCCGTTACTTGTTTCTTTTGCCTCTGCCTCTGCTTTAGGATTGTTCTGTTTATTGGTAGCCTTGCTCCTATGTGGGTTTCCCCACACCTCGCTAATGTGACATGCCCCTTTGGGACTGAGGTCTTCATTTAGGTACCCTCCTGTGTAGGTATTTTCTTCTCAACATTTTTTATGAGTTTTAATGTTTAATGAGTTTATTTTTATAATCAGCATGTTTATTCACGGAAGACCCGCTGCCGGGACTCAAACCCTGTTCCCCAGTTCCTAAGTCGGCAGCTCTGTAGGTTACGCCACATCCCCTCTATTGAGGACTCAAGGAAAGTGCATTTGTTATTTTGCTGCGTTCCTTGTGCACATCTCTCCCACTGTGTTGCCTGCCCATCCACTTCCATGCCTTTAAAAAAAAAAAAAAGCAGATGCATGCTGAGCAACTACCTGGCATCGCACAACCAGTCCTATAGAGTGTGCGTACACTTTAACTACACTTAGTGCACAATCTCTGTTGTGATACGCGTGCACTTCACAGGTCACACAGACATGTTTGAAGAGGTGCAGTGATTGTGGGTGAAAGAGCAGACCACTGTGGAAGAGGAGAGCATGAGCAGCATGTTATTCATTTTCCATGGCAGTATATCAGGGCTGCAGAGGTCACAACTTGTGCAGCAAGTGACTCCCGCACCGGTCATTTTCTGCATTGCTTTTCGAGTCAAGCGGTGGCTCTCGTGGCATGACCTTCGTCTTACAGATTAATGTATTTCAAAGGTAATGCACTAATCAGCATTGTTCGTCATCCAAGGGCATGCTGAGTGTGCTTTATTTGAAGTCTGGCGTGCTTAGTCTCACTGTAGTGACGTAGTGGCAGGTCAAACACGTCGCATAAACTCCCCGAATTTGTGAGTTGGTTTAATGAGGATGGAACCTACCTGGTCCTGAAGAGTAAAGTGCTCTGGCAGCAACCATCCAGCACGAAGTCCGAGCGACTGAACACATTCTACGTTTCACACACTTGAGAACACACATCACTGAACATTGCAGCCAGTGCCGTTCTATGTAATAGAAATGTTATCAGCAATAACATTAGTAAAAGGTACAGCACTTACCTGTATTGTGTAAATTCAGAAGGAAAGCACTTAGTGCTTAATTTTATATACTACTTTATGGAAGTACTTTCTGAAACGGCCTCATTCATCTTATGTCATGTGCCCCTCAGTGCGTCAGCATCGTGAAGATTAGTCATTTTATAGTGCTTCTTTGCCTGTGTACCCCTGCCTACAGTGGGTCTCTGCAATTGCAGCCCTGCCATCTGTGAAGCATTATTCCCCTGCTTTTTGTAAAAAAAAAAAGACGGTTAATTCTTATATTTTAAATGCTTCAGCTGAAGCGTCATCCAGCGAGTCTCTTGTGCTGTGAAACGAAGCCATGCAGACAGCTAAACAAACCTTTATGCCGCGGTATCTGCAAATGTACCGGACGCGTGGGAGCCGTACCGGCCTCAATTGATCGAATCACACGAAGCTTTGTGTGGACAAAGATTTATGTTTGAGTGGTAGTGCAAATAAATAACAGCTGAGCTGTGCATTGCATGCTGTTAATTAAAATTGTATTTACACTCAGTTTACTACCCCTGACAAAGGTGTTGAAGGGACAGTTATGTAAAAAAAAAAAAGTATTACGTTCAGTCTGGGTATTAATAGAATCCATATCCTGGAAACACCATTTTATCTTACATTTTTTTTTTTTTGTGTGCATTTTGTAGCAATCTATATTATACTGTGTGTAATGCAAGTTTAAAATAATGATTTGCATATTCACACAGGTTCTGACCTCGTAGCACTGAAAATACACACGTCACTATTCTCCACTGCACCAAGATTTATTTCTGTGACCCTCCGATTACACACGGATCTCTGCAGTGCATTAATTGAGGTTTCATACATAACACCTTTTTTTTATTTTATTTACTTTTCATTTAAGGTGTGTGTAATTTTATATGTAGCTACCTGACGGTGAGACCAAAAAATTGACAGAATATTTTTTTTTTTGCCACAACCTTGACCCCGCCCTCATGCTCACTGATCCCACCACATTGCGTGCAGCATCACAGTTCCCATACTTTTTTTTTTAAGACGCTTCTACCACAGGATATGGTATGAAATGTATTTCTGGTTAATACAATACCCTTATGGTGATTTGCATGAATAAAACACACAGGAGACATACATACATATGCTTTATAACACGTCACTTATTTTAATTTTTTGTGTGCAAAGGAAGTGTTTTTTCCCACTCCAAAAAGAAAACATATGGGTAAAAGACATTGTAATGTACAACGCCAATAGCTCCAACTCTCGCAAATGCGAGACAGATTGCATTGCAAATGCTTGTTGTATTTTTGCCAATTTCATTTTAGGATTTGGAATACATTAATTTAATAGGAGCAAATTAAGAACATTTTTTCGCCTGCGGATTTAAAGCATAGTCCTAGGACAGGGCTGTTCTGCTTTCAGTGAGATATTAATATGCAGAATGTCAAAAGCTAATACAGAAAGACTATTCACAAATAATGTTCCTACATGTAGTCTGCCTCAGATTTAAGATTGCCATTACCTGAATTAGAGGAGTGTTTCATAAGGACTGGAATCCAGCAAATTGAAACAAGTAAGGTGAATCTTTATTTTCTTTTTGGCTACACTTCTTTGGAAAATGTTTTCTTTCAGTTATATTTGTTTAAGGTAATGCACTTTAAACCACGTTGTGATGTCCTAATGCGTTTCTAAAGCTGGCTTTCCAGGGGCCTCAATTTAGGAAACATTGACCAGTTTTCACATCGCCTTTTGAACTGCTCAAGGTGCAGACCCACAGTTTTGTAACCTACATATGTAATTGAGGAGCTGAGTTTTGGTCTCAGTCTTCGTGTCTGATATTGGCAAGTCCAAGACAGGCACGAGCCAGAAGCATTATACATTTACAGCCGAATTACTTTTTCTCTGTAAAAACAGTTTTTTTTCTTCCCTCTGCTTATAAAACATTGCCCAATTTTGACATCAGCTTTTTAGAAACTCTTATAGTACAAATGCAGTTGTATAACTTTGTTCTTTAAATGCTAAACTCAATTTTGACCTGCTACTGCTAATTGAAGGAAGCCACACGAGTTGGAGAAAGTACAGAGATTCCCAATCCAGTTTTGTGACCGCTGTCTTGATACTAATAACTTTAGTGTCTTCTTGACTGTGCATATAATTTCTATGTTTGGTTGCTAATCTATTGTTTTGTTTCCTTAATAGGTAACTAGATTTTCTACCTCAATCCCATGTGACCTATGCAAGGACATTGTGGACCAACCCATCTTCCACTGAAAGGTGCTCAAGGAGCCTCTGGGGAGCAACCAAATTTCCCCCCTCCTCTCCGCCTTCTCATCGTTAGTTACTACTGGACAAAATATTTTTTTTATTACATTACAGAAATATACAAAAAAAAAAAAAAAAAAAATATTCTACTGTGAATCGGAGCTTGACAGATTTCCGGGAAAGCACTATGATGTGTTGGGGGAAATTAAATAATTAGGCAATTGAACCATGGGCACCTTTTTGTAATATTAATTATTTCGATATTGTTTGTATTTATCATTTTTTTTTTTTTTTTTTTAGTTTGCGAATCCTGTTGTGACTTATTTTATTCAATCTTAAGTCGTCAATAACTGCTTATGAGATAAAAAAAAAAAAAAAAAAAACATGAACTTGAGAGAAGCGGAGACATGGCGCGTACTGATGCACGGCTGCTTTCGGTGCTACGTTCCACCAGACCTGTGCCTCAGAACTATGGTGCTGAATTTCAGGGGCCATGACCAATACCTTCAAAAATCCTCAGAAAGATAGATATATTAAATACGTATGGAGGTTTCTTTTCTTATTTTTAACTTATTATTTATTTAATTAACTGTTCATGTGTCAACATGTGTTTACTTGCAGCAGATGCAGGGAGAATGTCCTGCCTCCTTGTAGCGAGGTTTTAGGAGGAGAATGACTGGCAAGGTCCCATAGGTCACAGTGGAACTGCATTGCAGTGCGGTTGACATGGTGCTTTACTGTGCCTGGCAGGATGGGACATATATTTTTGCAGCCAAAACAAGGCAGTCCACCTTAGCCATGATCCAGAGGGAAATGTCAGTAGAGTGGAAATGGGGAGAGTAGCAGGAGCTAAGCTTTTCTGTTGAAGGCATCAGCTGTTTGATTCAAGGTGGAGGTGCATTTCATTGCCACAAAGATCAGTAAAGTACGAATATCTACTGCTCTTCATCGCAAAAGGGGTTTCAAGAGGTGTTTCTGAGAATCACTACTTGAATTTGAGTGCTGTATCTGAACCCTTGAGCGGACTCCCTTAACCCACACTAAAAAGATGCGCTTAACATGTTTTTTTTCCCCCAGATTGTTACAAACTTGAAGAGACTGAAAGTTTTCAACGTATGTGAAAAGTTAGCTTAGAGCAGTTTCTTGTTTGACATCGTGTGTACACCTGATGGCATAAACTAGCAGGAGGTGTAAAGAGTAATGCGGATAAGTGTAGCAAAGTTTTGGTTTGAGATTCACCATCCTTGGTCTGTTGTACCTTCTTTTTTGTGGGGAAAAAAAAAATATATATATATATATATTCACACTCCAAATGTTTCTCTGGTCTGATGGTATCTCTTTGTACATTTGTTGTTAGATACAGCTGAGCCTTAGTTTTTCAGGACGGCCTGAGCTACCCCATCTTAGTAAGGACGTAGACATTGGATTTGTGTAGGCCCTACAGTATACACACCGAGTTGACACTGGCTCGCGAGAGACGGCACAACCAACCAATCAGTCGTGAAAGCGACTACTCCCTCTTTCCCGACAGGACCAGTACATTACTTTGCTGACCTCCCTTCCTCTTTAAACTACGATATGACAAACACTGGCTTCCCGCACTACAACTCCCTCTTGATACAACCTACCAGCCTATGGTGCTTCACTGTGAATCACATCCTTCTGACTGTTTCCCATTTCCCCAGTTTGGAGGAAATGGGGCGCTCCGCATATGAACAGTTTGCCTAGTCATTGGTGTTGGGGAGGCTCCTCTTCTTGTAGACAGGAGGCCTACCGAGACCTGGAGCTTCCTGAGCTGGGACCTAAGAAGAGGCCAGCCTCTGGCTTACCTCGCCCCGTCTTTAAGCGCTAGATCTCGGGTTCCTGCAGTTGTATTACTCCCGGAAGGCGGGAGGTAAGCTAGACGGACTGGCTTGGCCTTTGGACGTTTGTAGATTTTTAAAGTGCACCTTGCTTTCTTTTTGTATTACAAAGCTTAGAAAAAGATTTTAAGAAAATATTTCACAGCGGGGGTAGAAAAGCAAAGCATCACTCAGTGATAGCCTGAAGCCTTTTGCTACAAACTTCTATCAAATTTGGTGCATTTTTAACTGTATTTAGACTTGGTGACGTGATGTGTACAGAAGTGTGGAAACGATGATTTACTGAACCGAATTAAATTTATAAAGTTCCTATGTTTTCTTTCTTTAAATATTGATTGTGTTATGAACGCACAAGAAAGAAATAAAAAAAAAAGTTGCAATAACTCTGTTGTGGTTTTTCAATTATTCAGAACAAAGTCAAATTTTTTCGGCTGCAGACCCACCTCAGGTCATTTCTGTTCACCATTTTAAGGTTCCCAATCCGTAGTTTTTACATTTTCTTGATGTAAAAATTCATTGTATCCAAAAAGCAGGAGTATAGCAGACACAAGGTGCGTTAGGGGATGTGAAAAACATTTTAAGTCACAGAACGAATTTGTGCTGGACTTCATTTACACTGTCGGTGGTAGAGGATTTTTTTTTTTTTTTAATGTGCAACATATCTTCGGTAACAGCCTCCGTTTAACTCAGTACAGTATCAGCAGACTAGCTAAAAGGCATTGTACGACAGTCTTCTGCATGTCTCAGGTGCCGAAAGGACATAAACCACAGGTGCTGCAATAGTGCTTTGTTAGGTATGTACTGATTTCCTTGTATAATGCGCCTGTGGTTTCTTATCTAGGACTTTTACTGCCAAGTAGCATGTTTGGATAGTTTGCACTATCCATATTATTTGCTCTCTTTGAGATTTTTTATTTTTGTTAGTTCTTGCCAGTCAGGCAGCATTAAGCTGCGCCTTTGAGGACAAACCACTTGCGGACCATACCAAAACCATAGTGACTGGGAGCATGCCCATTGCTTGACCTTGATATCACTCATATGCTTGCTTGCTTATTCAATGGCTCGCCTTCCTCTTTTTAGCTTGTCTCTCGTTTGTGAAACATTAGTGATAACAAAAAGGGCTTGGAGCCCGCCTGTTGCTTACCATTTGTTATTGTGTGGCACTCTTCTTTATAGCCTTGTAATTGGTCACTGCAGGCCTAGCATCATTTCTTTGGAGCAGGGACCAAGAACTGATTGATTCAACTTAATCAGTGCCTGTCTGTTGCTCACGGAGTGACTGAGGTACTGTTTTGTTGCAGGACAGACAAATAATTGCCAAGTTTGATTTTGTATAGTTAACTTTCTTTTATTTTGCAAGTCTTCTTTTCTCACTTTGCTCTCGTGTTTTGTTCTAAATACTGCCAAGTGACATTCTTTCTTTATTATGTGTAATTTTTAAAATTATGCTTTAACACATAAGCATACAGTGCACCCCACACCAATCCATCCTCCCCCAATCCAATCCAACCACCCTAATACCCTCCCCAGTCCACTCTACTCCAATCCATCCCACACACTCAAATATACCCCACTAATTCGGTTCACTCCACCCGCTACAAATCATTCCATCCCATACCAATCCAAAATTCACTTGACTCCAGTCCACCCAATGCCAATCCATTCCACTCCAATCCACCCTGCTCAGCAATCCACTCCAAACCACCCCTCTCCAATCCACTCCTCCACCCCAATCCATTTCAATCAAACCTACACCACCCCAGTCCAATCCACACCACCCCACTCCAGTTCACCCAACCCTAGACACTCCATCCACCCACTCTAATACACTCCACTCCGTCCAGTCCATCCCACCCAATCTAATCCACCCTAGTCCAATCCATCCCATTTCAATCCAATCCAGTCCACCCAATTCACCACGATCCACTGCACCCCCCGCCCCAGTCCAGTCATTCCAATCCAAGAAAATAGTCCCAATACAGTTTCATCTACCCCACTCCAATCCACCCTACTCCAGTCTACCCACCCAATCCAATCCAATTTACCCACTCCACCCCCAACTCCAGTTTAATTGACCCCACTCCACCCCAATCTAACCCACCCATCTGAAATTTACGCCACACCAGTCCAATTCTCCCTACTGTAATCCACCCTACACAAGCCAAAATGTACCCCAGTCCACCCTACTCCTCCCCAGCCAAATACAATCCACTCCCAAGTATCCCAGTCCACCCCAATCCAATTCATGCCACTCCAATCCAGTTCACCCCAATTTACCCCACCCAATCCACCCCACCCACTCGTCAATCCACCCCTCTCTACCCTACCCCCAATATACTCAACAGTCTAATCCCCCCCCACTCTACCCTACTACAATCCAATTCATCCACTCCACCGCACCCCAATTCACCCCATTCCATGCCACCCCACCCAATCAACCTACTCCAATCTAAGAAATCCATCCCAATCCAGTTTAATCTACCCTACACCATGCCAATCAAATACGCCCTACTTCAGTCCATCTACCCAATCCAGTTCACCCCACTGCAGTACAATCCACTCAACCCAGATCCACCATTCTCCAATTAACCCCACCCCAGTTCACCCAATTTCACTCAGCCACACCTAATTCAATCCACTGCACCCCTGTCCAATCCACACCACCCAATCCATCCCAAACTAGTCCCCCCACCCTGATCACTCCATTCCAATCCAATTTAATCCAGTCCACTCTGATTCAATCCACCCAAAGCGGACATTTTCTTTCTCATGTAATTTCCAAAATTATGCTTTAACATAATCATGCAGTGCAACGCAATCCATTCTCCCCTACCTCAATCCAGACCACCCAAATCCAATCCAATCCACCCCACCTCATGTCAGTCCCCCACCCCAATCACTTCAGTCCAAGCCAATTCATCCCACTCAATCCAATCCACCCCACTCTACCCTACCCCAATCCACCCACTCCAATCCAGTTCACCCCCCTCCAGTCCAATTGGATCCACCCAACCCATGCAGGAAACTCATCTCAATGAAGTTTAATCTACCCCACCCCAGGCCAATTCAATGCACCAACCCCAAACCACCCTATTCCATCCATCCACTTCACACCACTCAGTACAGTCCACTCCAACTAGTCCTCCCCACTCAAGTTCAATTAACCCCACTCCACCCCTCCCAAATCCACTCCACCTCACCCCAGTCTAATCCAGCCCACCCCAATCTACTGCACCCCAGTCCAATCCATTAAAAACACCCACACCAATAACTCCATTCCAATCCACCCACTCATCCCAATCAAATTTAATCCAGTCCACCCCGATCTAATCTACCCAACTCTAATATACCCAAAGCGACATTGTTTCATTCTCATGTGTAATTACTGAAATTACGCTTTAACACATAATCATACACTACACCCCAATCCATTCTGCCCCATGCTAATCCACCCCACCCAAACTCCCCACCCCAATCCAATCACTTCAGCCCAAGCCAGTCCAGCCCAATCAATCTAATCCTCACCACTCTACCCTACCCATTTCACTCCAATCCAATTCACCCCACTCCCCAGTTCACCTCGGTCCACCCCAATCACTCCAATCCAATCCACCCACTTCAGTCCAAGAAACCCAGCCCAGTTAAATGTAATCTACTCCAATCCAATCTAGCCCAGTCCACCCACTCAGTCCAATTCACCCCACTCCAGTACCATGCAGTCTAGCCCGCCCCTTTCAAATCCACTCCACCCCAAACTAACCCAGGCCACCCCAATCCAATCCACCACACCTAATCCTATCCACTGCACCCCAGTCCAGTCCAATCCACCCCACATGACCAAACTCCAATCCACCACACCCCACCCCGACCTCACCATGCCAATCCAATTTAATATGGTCCACCCCAGGCTAACCAACTCTAATCTACCCAAAGTAAAGACATTGCTTCTTTCTAATGTGTAATTTCCGAAATTATGCTTTAACTCATAAGCATGCAGTACACCTCAATCCATTCTGCCCCACCTCAGTCCAGTACAAACCACACCGCCCAAATCCACTCCAATCCCCCTCACACAAATCCTCCACCCCAAACCAAGCCATTCTACTCCACTTCAGTCCAGCCAACTCCAATCCACCCCAAGCAATCCAATCCACCCACTCAATCTAATCCACCTACAGTCCAATGTACCCAGTCCAGTCCACACCACTCCAATCCACCCCAGTCCAACTCACACCAATCCTCCACCCACCCCAACCCCCTGCCCCAATCCAGCCCACTCAATCAATTCAGTCCACACTACTCCAGACAAATCCACCCCACTAAATCTAATCCAGCCCACTCCAATCCATTTCACCTCAGTCCACTGCAGTCTAATCACTCCAATCCAGTTCACCCACTCCAATCCAAGAAACCCATCCCAGTCAAGTTTAATCCACCCCAAGCCAATCACCCCTACCCCAGTCCACCCACTCAATCATATGCACCCCAATTCAGTACAGTCCACCACACCACATCCACTCCAGGCCACCCCAATCTAACCCAACCAACCCGCCTAATCCAATCCCCTGCACCCCAGTCCAGTTCACCCCACCCCAATCCCCCCAGCCTGATCTCTCCATTCCAATATGATCTAATCCAGTCCACCCCAATCCAATCTACCCAAAGCAAAGAGACGGTTTTTCTTATGTGTAATTTCTGAAATTGTGCTTTAACACATAAGCATGCAGTACACCCCAGTCCATTCTGCCCCAATGCAATCCAATCCAAACCACCCAAATATAATCCTGTCCAACCTACTCCAATCCACCTCACACAAATCCTCCACCCCAAACCATGCCAATCCCCCACTCCACCCACTTCAGTCCACCCCACTCCAGGCAAATCCACCCCACTCAGTCTAATCCACCCATCCTACCTCAATCCAATTCACCCACTACAGTCCAGTTCACCCTACTCCAATCCAATTCACCCCGTTCCGTCCACCCCACTCCAATCTAATCTAATCCACCTCATCCCAGTCCAGTCACTCCAATTCAAGAAACTCATCATAATCAAGTACCTCACCCCAGGCCAATCCAATGCACCCTACCCCAATCCACCCACCCAATACAACACAATACACCCCACTCCAACTAACCCCACCCACTCCCAAATCCACTCCACCCCACCCTAATCCAATCCACCGCACCCAATCCACTGCACCTCAGTCCAATCCCCCCCACACACCACCCAGATTCAATCCACCCCACCCGATCACTCCATTCCAATCCACCTACTCAACCATCCCAATCCAATTTAATCCAATCCACCCAACTTTAATCTACCCAACTTTAATCTACCCAAAGCAAAACATTGTGTTCGATGGCATCTGTCGCTGTAGATACACATGTTGTGCATAGCCCGCCATCTGGTGTTGGGTCGGAGTGTTACAAGTTGTTTTTCTTCGAAGAAGTCTTTCGAGTCACGGGACCGAGGGACTCCTCCTCCTTGTCTCCATTGCGCATGGGCGTCGACTCCATCTTCGATTGTTTTCTTTCCGCCATCGGGTTCGGACGTGTTCCTTTCGCTCCGGGTTTCGGAACGGAAAGTTAGCTAAATATCGGAAAAATTACGTCGGTATTGTTGCGTTCGGGATCGGCTTAGATAGAATCGACACCGAATCGAAGAGTGAAGAGCTCCGGTAACCTTTGGGGTAGTTTTCGATCTCCCGTCGGGGCCTGGTCGGCCCGACCGCGTGTAAAACAACGCTGATGGAACGGACCCCGTTCCGTTTGTCCTAAATGCCACAACAATTACCCGTATACAGACCAACATTTGGTCTGTAACCTGTGCCTGTCGCCTGAGCACAGTGAAGAGACTTGCGAGGCCTGTCGTGCGTTCCGGTCCCGAAAAACACTCCGTGACCGTCGAGCCAGAAGACTGCAGATGGCGTCCACGCCGACAGCTCACCGAGAGTTCGAGGAACAAGAGGAAGAAGAAACCTTCTCGATCCATGAATCGGACTCCGAGGAATTCGACGACCAAAAAACTGTGAGTAAGACGTTGAAGCCAGCACACAAGAAAAGTGACAAGGCCCAGGGGACGCCACTGCCACCAGGCCATGGCTCGACCCATAAATTCGGTGACCGACCATCGGCACCGAAAAAGGCCGAAATAGTGCCGAGATCGTCCGACTCCGGTCGAGACACTGGCACGCAGCTTTCTCGGGACCGAGAAAGTGCTGCTGAAAAACATTGACGCCGAGATAGCGGAGCCGAAACTGCTCGACGCAGAGACAGCGGCACCGAGGAAGATCGACGCCGAGAGGGTTCGACTCCGAAAAAGAAGAAGGTCACCTCGGAGCCGAAAAAGAGTACAGACAGGGTTTCGGTGCCAAAACGACCCGCAACCGACCCAACTACCGGTTCCTATACAGAGGAGCAATCACTGTCCTCTCAGATGCGAAAGCATAGATTTGAGGAAGAGTTGCAATCCACCGAAGTGGACCACACTCAGAAACGTATTTTTATACAGGAAGGAACAGGGAAAATAAGCACCTTTCCCCCTATTAGGAGAAAAAGGAGACTGGAGTTTCAGTCAGACCAAGCACCACAAACAAAAATGGTGAAAAAGGTAACTCCGCCACCCTCTCCGCCACCTGTAACTAACGTTTCACCGGCACAAACTCCATCACATTCCCCGGCTCACACCACCATGAGCCAAGGTGACCAGGACCAAGACGCTTGGGACTTATATGACGCCCCAGTGTCGGACAACAGTCCAGAGGCGTATCCTACAAATCCCTCACCACCGGAAGATAGCACAGCATACTCACAAGTGGTGGCTAGAGCAGCAGAGTTCCACAACGTGTCCCTACACTCTGAACCAGTCGAGGATGACTTCTTATTCAACACCCTCTCCTCCACCCATAGCTCCTACCAAAGCCTGCCTATGCTCCCAGGAATGCTTCGGCACGCAAAGGAAATCTTCAAGGAGCCGGTCAAGAGTAGAGCAATAACACCAAGGGTGGAAAAGAAATATAAAGCACCTCCCACAGACCCTGTTTTCATCACCTCACAGCTGCCACCAGATTCCGTCGTAGTAGGAGCAGCTCGCAAGAGAGCCAACTCCCACACATCTGGGGATGCACCACCCCCAGATAAAGAGAGCCGCAAGTTCGATGCAGCCGGAAAGAGAGTCGCAGTACAAGCTGCAAACCAGTGGCGCATCGCTAACTCTCAAGCACTACTTGCGCGCTATGACAGAGCCCATTGGGACGAGATGCAACACCTCATTGAGCATCTACCCAAAGAGCTACAAAAAAGGGCGAAACAGGTGGTTGAGGAAGGACAGAACATATCTAATAATCAGATACGCTCCTCTATGGATGCAGCGGACACAGCTGCAAGAACAATTAACACATCTGTGACTATAAGAAGGCACGCATGGCTACGAACGTCTGGTTTTAAACCAGAGATACAGCAGGCAGTGCTCAATATGCCATTCAATGAGAAACAACTGTTCGGACCAGAAGTGGACACGGCAATTGAGAAACTCAAAAAGGACACTGACACTGCTAAAGCCATGGGCGCACTCTACTCCCCGCAGAGCAGAGGCACTTACAGCACCTTCCGCAAAACAACCTTTAGAGGGGGGGTTTCGGGGTCAGGCCACACAAGCCAGCACCTCACAGGCAACACCGTCCGGCTACCAGGGACAGTACCAAAGGGGAGGCTTTCGGGGCCAATACAGAGGACAATTCCCTAGGAATAGGGGAACATTTCAAAGCCCCAAAACCCCTACAACCAAGCAGTGACTCAGATGTCACTCACCCCCTCCACACAACACCAGTGGGGGGAAGAATAGGTCAGTATTACCAAGCATGGGAGGAAATAACTACAGACACTTGGGTCTTAGCAATTATCCAACATGGTTATTGCATAGAATTTCTACAAATCCCTCCAAACATACCACCAAAAGCACAGAATTTATCAAAACAACATTCAGACCTTCTGGAAATAGAAGTTCAAGCATTATTGCAAAAGAACGCAATAGAACTAGTACCAAAGACACAAATAAACACAGGAGTTTATTCACTGTACTTCCTAATACCAAAAAAGGACAAAACACTGAGACCAATCCAAGACCTCAGAACACTAAACACCTACATCAAATCAGAACACTTTCACATGGTCACGCTACAAGAAGTGTTACCATTGCTAAAGCAACAGGACTACATGACAACCTTAGATCTCAAAGACGCGTATTTCCACATACCAATACATCAGTCGCACAGGAAATACCTCAGGTTTGTATTCAAAGGAATACATTACCAATTCAAAGTATTGCCGTTTGGTTTAACAACCGCACCAAGAGTCTTTACAAAATGTCTAGCAGTAGTGGCTGCACACATCAGAAGGCAGCAAATACACGTATTCCCGTATCTAGACGACTGGCTAATCAAGACCAACTCACTGACAAGGTGCTCACACCACACAAATCAGGTCATACAAAACCTCTACAAACTCGGTTTCACCATCAACTATGCAAAATCACACATTCTGCCGTGCAAAGTACAACAATACCTAGGAGCCATAATAGACCCAACAAAGGGGTTAGCCACTCCAAGTCCACAAAGAATTCAAAATTTCAACAAAATCATACAACGCATGTATCCAACACAAAGAATACAGGCAAAAATGATATTACAACTCCTAGGCATGATGTCCTCATGCATAGCCATTGTCCCAAACGCAAGACTGCACATGAGGCCCTTACAACAGTGCCTAGCATCACAATGGTCACAAGCACAGGGTCACCTTCTAGATCTGGTGTTGATAGACCGCCAAACATACCTCTCGCTTCTATGGTGGAACAGTATAAATTTAAACAAAGGGCGGCCTTTCCAAGACCCAGTGCCACAATACGTAATAACAGCAGATGCTTCCATGACGGGGTGGGGAGCACACCTCGATCAACACAGCATACAAGGACAATGGGACGTACATCAAACAAAACTGCACATAAATCACCTAGAACTGCTAGCAGTTTTTCAAGCACTAAAAGTATTCCAACCAATCATAACTCACAAATACATTCTTGTCAAAACAGACAACATGACAACAATGTATTATCTAAACAAACAGGGGGGGACACACTCAACGCAGCTGAGCCTTCTAGCACAAAAGATATGGCGATGGGCAATTCACAACCACATTCGCCTAATAGCACAGTTTATTCCAGGGATCCAGAATCAACTTGCAGACAATCTCTCTCGAGATCACCAACAAGTCCACGAATGGGAAATTCACCCCCAAATTCTAAACACTTACTTCGAACTCTGGGGAACACCTCAAATAGACTTATTTGCAACAAAAGAGAACGCAAAATGCCAAAACTTCGCATCCAGATACCCACACAGGCAGTCCCAAGGCAATGCCCTATGGATAAACTGGTCAGGGATATTTGCATATGCTTTTCCCCCTCTCCCTCTCCTTCCATATCTAGTAAACAAATTGAGTCAAAACAAACTCAAACTCATACTGATTGCACCAACATGGGCAAGGCAACCCTGGTACACAACACTGCTAGACCTATCAGTAGTACCCCACATCAAATTGCCCAACTGGCCAGATCTGTTAACACAACACAAACAACAGATCAGGCATCCCGATCCAGCATCGCTGAATCTAGCAATCTGGCTCCTGAAATCATAGAATTCGGACACTTAGACCTTACACAAGAATGTATGGAAGTCATAAAGCAAGCTAGAAGACCATCCACTAGGCACTGCTATGCAAGCAAATGGAAAAGGTTTGTTTGCTACTGCCATCATAATCAAATCCGACCATTACACGCATCTCCAAAGGATGTAGTGGGTTACTTGCTACACTTACAAAAATCAAACCTAGCTTTCTCTTCCATTAAAATACACCTTGCGGCAATATCTGCATACCTGCAGATTACCTATTCAACTTCACTATTTAGGATACCGGTCATTAAAGCATTTATGGAAGGCCTTAAAAGAATTATACCACCAAGGACACCACCCGTTCCTTCGTGGAACCTCAATGTTGTCTTAACAAGACTCATGGGTCCACCTTTTGAACCCATGCACTCTTGCGCAATACAGTTCCTAACCTGGAAAGTTGCATTTCTCATCGCCATCACATCTCTACGGAGAGTAAGCGAAATTCAAGCGTTTACAATACAAGAACCTTTTATCCAAATACACAAAAATAAGGTAGTCCTAAGGACCAATCCTAAATTTTTACCAAAGGTTATTTCACCGTTCCACCTAAATCAAACTGTAGAACTACCAGTGTTCTTCCCACAGCCAGATTCCGTAGCTGAGAGGGCACTACATACATTAGATGTCAAAAGAGCACTAATGTACTACATTGACAGAACAAAAAACATCAGAAAGACTAAACAACTATTTATTGCATTCCAAAAACCTCATGCAGGAAACCCAATATCAAAACAAGGTATAGCCAGATGGATAGTTAAGTGCATCCAAATCTGCTACCTTAAAGCAAAAAGACAGCTGCCCATTACACCAAGGGCACACTCAACCAGAAAGAAAGGCGCTACCATGGCCTTTCTAGGAAATATTCCAATGCACGAAATATGTAAGGCAGCCACATGGTCTACGCCACACACGTTCACCAAGCACTACTGTGTAGACGTGCTATCCGCACAACAAGCCACAGTGGGTCAAGCCGTCTTAAGAACCTTATTTCAAAATACTTCCACTCCTACAGGCTGAGCCACCGCTTTTGGGGAGATAACTGCTTACTAGTCTATGCACAACATGTGTATCTACAGCGACAGATGCCATCGAACTGAAAATGTCACTTACCCAGTGTACATCTGTTCGTGGCATCAGTCGCTGAAGATTCACATGTGCCCACCCGCCTCCCCGGGAGCCTGTAGCCGTTCGGAAGTTAGCTTAAGCTTTGTACATTTGTAAATATATTATTTAAACCTTAAATAGGTACATACTTATTCACTCCATTGCATGGGCACTATTACTACAACACAACTCCTACCTCACCCTCTGCGGGGAAAACAATCGAAGATGGAGTCGACGCCCATGCGCAATGGAGACAAGGAGGAGGAGTCCCTCGGTCCCGTAACTCGAAAGACTTCTTCGAAGAAAAACAACTTGTAACACTCCGACCCAACACCAGATGGCGGGCTATGCACAACATGTGAATCTTCAGCGACTGATGCCACGAACAGATGTACACTGGGTAAGTGACATTTTCATTCTAATGTGTAATTTCCAAAAATTATGGTTTAACATATAATCATGCAGTACACCCCATCCATTCTGCCCCACCTCAATCCAATCCAAACCACACCAATCCACCCATCCTACTCCAATACACCTCACACCAATCCTCCACCCCACCTCATGCCATTCCCCCAACCCATCCCACTCCAGTCACTTCATGCCAATCCACCCCACTCTACACTACCATACCCCAGTCCAATTCACCCACTCCAATCCAGTTCAATTCACCCCACTTCGGTCTGGTCAACCCCATTCCAGTCCAATCACCCCAATCCAAGAAACCCATCCCAATCAGGTTTAATCTACCCCAATCCAATGCACCCTACCCCATTCCACTTCAACCCCACTTCAGTACAACGGTACACTGCACTCCACCCCTCCCAAATCCACTCCAGCTCACATGAATCAAATCCAACTCCTCCGAATCCATCTCACCCCAGTCCAATCCACCCCACACCACCCAACTCAGTACATTCAGTCAACCCCACTCCGATTACTCCATTCCAACCCACCCACTCAGTGCATCCCAATCCAATTGATTCCAGTCCACCCTGATCTGATCCACCCAACTCTAACCTACTCAAAGCAAAGCAACATTGTTTCTTTCGTATGTGAAATTTATAAAATTATGCTTTAACACATAATCATGCAGTACATCCCAATCCTTTCTGCCCCACCTCAATCCAGTGCAAACCATACCAACTCACTCAAATCCAATCCAATTCACCCCACACCAGTCCACCTCACGCCAATCCACCTCTCAACAATCCTCCAACCCATTTAGCCCACTCCATCCAATCCACCCTACTCCAGTCCACCCCACTCTACCCTACCTCAATCCACCCCAGTCTAATCCACTCCACCGCACTCAGTCCAGTCTGTCCACTCCAGTCCAAGAAACACACCCCAATCAAGTACCCCAACCTAAACCAGTCCAATGCACCCTACTCCAATCCACTCACCTAATCCAATTCACCCAACTCCAGTGCAATCCCCCCCACCCAAATCCATTCCAGTTCACCCCAATCCAATCGCCCCAATCCACTGCACTCGATCTGCCACACTCAATCAAATCCACCACACCCCAGTCCAGTCCACCCACCACGATCACTCCATTCCAATCCACCCACTCAGACCATCCCATTCCAATTGTATCTAGTCCACCCTATCCAATCCACCTTTTTCTTATGTGTAGTTTCCTAAATTATGCTTTAACACATAACTATGCAGTAGACTGCAATCCATTTTGCCCCACCTTACTCCAATCCATTCCACCCCTGTGAGGAAGGGCCTCTTTCAGACATGGTTACCCCCTACTGTTTGCCTGATGTATGATGTAGCCTAGAAATTGTAGTGCCCACAGTCCCTGCTGACCAGGTTCCCTGGGCCAGAGCTCTTTCCCTAAAACCGTTGTGAAGCATTGGCACAATTGGATACGCTTTTAACTACCACTAGAAGTCTCTAGTAAAATGTACTTAGGTACCCGTGGCATGGGGTACTAAGGGTAGGCCCCTGATGGCAGCAGCACTGCTTGTGCCAACCTCTAGCGCAAAGCATCCAGAAGCACCCAGCACTGCCATTGCAGCAGGCAGGGTGCACCATATTATATGTGAGGGCATAGCTGCATGAGCAATATGCCCCCACTGTGTCCTTGCCAAACCTGGGACATAGTGAGTGAACAGAGCAGCCATTTTAATAAATGTGCTGGACACTGGTCAATACAAGTTTCACAGCTACATGATGGCCACTCTGAACTCTGGGTTGTTTGGTGTCAAACAAATCAGACTGATAAATCCAAACTGGTGCCAGGATTGGAGTTATCCCTGAATGTACCCAGAGATCACCTTAGAGGTGCTCCCAGCAAAATCTGCCTACCCTGGCATGGTTGCTGACTGTACCTATCCAGCCAGCCACTGCCAGAGGTCCTATCTACAACCTTGGGGGAGAGACCTGTCTCTCTGGATTACAGAACAACGCCCTTCCTGGGTGGAAGTGCTAACACCTCCTCCCTCAGAAATTGTGCACTGCCCTGCGAGAGAGCTTCAAAGGGTTTACCACCTTTGAAACTCTGCCATCATGCCTGCTGCTAGCAGTAGATGGGCACCCCGCCCCCTTGCAAACCCTTTTTTGGTGGGCGCAACAATGGGAAAATACACAGGGACCCCTAGCATTGCTGCATGAAACTCTGTGCCATGAGCAGGAGACTTGTCCCACTCTTGAAGGCCTGAGCCAGCAAGCTGCACAAGAACAGTTAGGGAATGTCAGTGGTACTCACAGGATTTATTGGGAGGAGGGGACTCCTGTACAGTGAGGCCAGAGACCTCAAACCTCTGCAACCAGGGGGATGGTAGTGCCCCAGCAGTTTAGAGAATTTCTCCTCCCTCTAGCCCATGTCATTCCCCAGTCGGGAATCTGGGCCAACATAAAACTTGGAGTAGGTTAGTTAACCACTTTTATTGGCCAGGAATGTCCCAAAAAGTGAGGAACTTTTGTCAGTCCTGCCCCACCTGCCAGGCCAGTGGCAAAGCAGGTGGGCACTTAAAGCCACTACCTGTGGTTCCGGTACAGTTTGAAAGGGTTGGTGTTGACATTGTTGGCTCCCCTTGACCCTCAAACAGTATCAAGACAAAGATACATACTAATGGTAGTGGTCCATGCCACTAGGTATCCTGAGGCTAAACCCCTTAGGACCATTACTGCACCTGTAGTTGCCAAAGCCCCCCCCCCCCCCCCCCCCCCTCCTCCAAACAGGGTAAGATTCCCTAAGGAGCAATATTGGACAGAGGTTCAAACTTCGTGTCTGCATATTTAAAACACTTGAAGGAATGTGTGGTGACCTATACATTCACCTCCCCATACCATCCTCAAATGGGAAACTTGAATAAGATGGCCACAGCACACAGAATAAATAGTCCAATAGTGTGACAGGGATAAATATCCCTGATAGTATATTGTTGAAGTGAAAAGTAGACTGGAGTCCCAGGTCTTGTTTTGCAGATGTTGTCTTTATTTGCAGATGCTAGAGATCATTGTGTCATCAACGAGATACAGCCAACACGTGTTTAGTCACACAAGTGACTTCATCAAGGCTGCAAAACAGTAATGAGATAAACAAAAAAAAAAAAAAAAGGAAAATTCTATTGTTTTGGCAAACATAAGTGTATGGAATTGAGCGTGGGCTCATAGGTGAGCATACGGGAGAGACTTCAAGCAGTTGGATATCAAAACCCAGTGATCTGTATGTGATCTCAGTGGACCTTAAAAGGTGAGTAGGTGAATGATGGAAAAACACAGCAAATAAAGGTTCGTGATTGGGACCCTAAGTGCAGAGCATGAGAAAAAAAGTGAATCACTGTGGCTGAGTGTTCTGTAACCTGGAACCAAAGTTACGGGAGGTATACACCCAGAGTTCAGGGTGGGCAAGTGCAGCAGTGTTCTGGAGTGGTATCCACGAGCCTACAAAGTGAAATGTAACAGGTAGATGAGAGGAGAAGGGCTGAGAGAGAGATCCGACAGACGGATGAGTAAAGGCACAAGAGTAAATCAAGTGAGTGGACCGAAGAGAGGAGTAGCAGGAACTAAGTACGTAGATCATACCTGGGCCGTCCGGACAGAATGGTACGTGACAAAGGTAGGTAACAAGGGAGCCCCGTGATCAGTTAGCTGGGCTCCAGAAGGTCAATTCCAACTGGTAGGAGAGACAACAAAGACTGTGAATAAACAAAGAAACAGAACACAGTAAAGGTGAAGGATGAAAGTAGAAACAGAGTGAAAAAAAGGGAGGAAGGAAGAAGTCTAGATGAACGGTGTGTAAATAGAGAAGGAGGAAATCAATAAGAGGAATAGGTCACACAATACATACCTTCTAGAAGTGGACCTATCGGTAGTGTGCCTGGGTAAGGTAATGAACACCTAAGAAAGGGCAGTAGTGGTAGGCCCTGATAAGCCTGTGGTCAAAAACCTATGAAAGTGTCGGAGAAAAGGGGAAAGGGAACGAGAAATGAGCCAATATGTCCTGAAAGAGGAAAACAGGAACATGAGTATCTGGTATAATTACAGGTCAAGCTATGCGGGTGTGGAGTAAGAAAATTAATCAGAGACAAGTAAAAAGTGAGATCCTATTCAGATGGTAAAAGTGGTCATGGCATAATAAGTTATGACCATGGATTACAGGTAATTACTTTGTTAAAAAGAGTAAGGTAAAACCAAGCGCGGTACGGACAGCTAGGACAAGTTATACTAGTAACAATGCAAACCGTCCAGAAAAGGCAAAGCAGGTCGAAAATTGGAAAACATGCGGAAAAAAGCCCATGTGTGCAGGGCTGCGCTGTCGGCGTGGAAACTTGTAGTTTCCGAACGAGAGATAATAGTGGTGGTGAGGTGAGAATAGAAATGTGGCAAGTCGGCAGCGCGGTATGGAACACAGTCAAAAAGCACTAGTTTAGAGATGGAGCAAAAGATTGTGTGCGCACATCAGAACAATTTATAAAAGGAGAATGGGCTGTGTGCAAATTAAAAGCTGGCAAGGAAGCGGTGAAAAAGTGAACCGCTAAACTACACGTAAAGTGGAACGATAACGGCGTAAGGCAAGGAGGCATCAAGGCAGGAGAAGAAGGCATACCTGATAAATGGAGGAGTGTGGCACCAAGTAATCCGAACGTTGTAATGGTCCGAGAGGACTTTGGATCTCGTTTTAAGATCGCGGAAGGGAGTGTTGTTGAGATAAAAGAAGGACTAGAATTTAGATAACTGGTCAGTGTGGCGGCCATATTGGGTGTGAGAAATAAAAGTTAGAGCACCTAAAATTGAAGACGACCGTGTAGATACATGTAATGTCGAAGAGGCGGCCATATTGTAAAGTGAAGAAACAAAGGATAGAAGGCTGGGCGTACAATGCAATGTCCGTGGAGAGAAAGAATACATGATAAATGGTGGAGAGTAAAGACAAGACGATGAAATAAAAGATAAGAAGAATGTAAGTAAAACGCGGTCGGTTGATTGACAGTAGTAACTGGAAGGTAAAGTGAATACACAATCCGATTGGGTGCACGCCAAAAGGTGTTAATTGTAAGTTGGTGCAGTAAGCGTGAGTAAGAAGCGAGGTGGGTAACGTAGGTGTAGTGTTGGAGGAAAGTGATAGTACAGGTTAATTAAGGAATGTATTAATACATGGTTATGGTAAATAAAAAACGGGTACAGCAGGACAAATATTAGGTTATAATAATACAAAGGCAGCAATACAAATAGAAAAACAGAAGCCACGGAGCATAGTACAGATGTTAGGTGCAACATATCAAAAGCAACGGAGCATATAGAGACAGAGGCCATGGAGCATAGTAAGTTAGTACAGTAGATGGTGATGTATGGGCATGAATAGGTAGTGAAGCATATGTACAAAAATGACATGATAAATACAGGAATGTCATACCCCGTAAAGAGTGAGGTGTATACAAATAAATATTCATGGGTATTGGCCACGGAGGGGCCCAATTAATCATGAAAGACAACGGGGGAGTGGATCTCAAAACTCATGTAAGAAAATAATGTAGCTCACGGTCTGTGTTTAGGCCTGATTCAACTGTGCGAAGTTTTAAGATCCACTTGGCCTCGCATCTTCACAAGTCCCTTGTTCTGTCCCCCCATCTTGGGGAGTTGGAAACATGCATGATGCCATGGAATCTAATGTTTAAAAGATCTTTTTCCCCGTGCAGGGTATTAAAGTGAACAGCAAGAGGATAGTTGGTGTTGACATTTCTGATGGCTCTGACATGTTCCTGTATTCGTTCCTTGAGTGGGCGTATAGAGCTTCCAATGTAGATCAGACCACATACACATATCAAGCAGTAAACAGTGAACTTTGTGTTACAGTTCATGAAGGTCTTGATTTGATACGTAATCCCAGTATTGTAGGAGAATGATACAGTTTTATTAAGGGCCAATTGACAGGATATGCAGCAGCCACATTTGTAAAAACCGTTAGGTTTTTCTGGAAACCATCCCAGTGGGCGAGTTGAGGGGGAGGGGCAGAGAAAACTGGGGGCACAGAATGTTCCTGAGCGTGCGACCTCTAGTATGCACAATGGTGGGTGACATCCCTACTGAGTTCTTAAGGCAGGTGTCCAACATTAACAAGTGCCAATGTTTCTTAAGAATGCGCAGTACCGCCTTGCTCACAGGGCTGTATTGGGTAATGAAAGCGACCGGTCTCCTGTTGGGAGAGCCACTGGTGGCAGATTCTTTCGGGCTTTTGAGCAGTAAGGTGTGTTGGTTCTTGTTAGAGATGCGTTTACTGGCAACCGAGATGAGTTTATCAGTGTAACCCCTAGCTCGGAAGCGGTGAGTTAGGCTTTTTAGTTCTTGCTTGAAGACGTTCGTGTCAGTGCAGTTGCGTCTAATCCTGACCATTTCTACATATGGAATGGCCCTGATCTGTGTGAGGGGATGAGCGCTCTGAGCATGCAGAATGGAATTGCAGGCAGTGGGTTTCCTGTAGAGTCTTGACATGATCTTATTATTGGTGATGTACAGCAGTAAGTCCAAAAACTCAATTTGGGTAGTGTCCACTTTATGAGTGAACACTAGGTTGAACTCATTGATGTTAAGGTGTTGTATAAGTCCATTGAGGTCAGGGATATTGCCAGTCCAGATGACAAGAATATCATCAATATATCTCCCCCAGTACAGGATATGTTCGGTGATGTGTGTTGGACAGTTGGACCACAGGTGGATTTTCTCAAATTGGCCCATGTAAAGATTAGCATATGATGGAGAGACTTTAGCTCCCATAGCTACACCCTGACACTGCCGAAACCATCTACCATCATGTAAAAAAACATTATTCTCTAGCACCAACCAGGTGAGGTCAAGAAGCATGCACGTGTGTTCATAAAGTGTAGCGTCACGGGCATTAAGCGTCATTTGGAGCATTTCCAGACCCTTTTCCAGGGGAATGGAGGTATAGAGAGAGCTAACGTCAAGGCAGACAAACACACACCCTTCTGTCCATTCGATGTCCTCCAGTTGACACAGCAAGTCCCTAGTGTCCTGAATGTACGAGGGTAAGTTGTGTACCAAGGGTTGGAGAAAAGAATCAATTTACTCAGAAATATGTTCCGTGGGAGAACCTATCCCTGAGATGATGGGTCTTCCAGGGGGAAAGCCCCCTGATTTGTGGACCTTGGGTAGAATGTAAATGCAGGGAGCCCGAGGCGCCTGTGTGTACAAAAATCTGTATTCAATATCTGTTAGGAGACAAAGGTTCTTCCAGGACGTCAGTTTCTTTTTGACGAGACTAGTGATGTCAGGAAGAGGATTAGATTGTAGCGCAGAGTAGGCCTGTGTGTCACTGAGTTGTCTGTTGATTTCTGCAATGTAGTCAGTTTTGTTCCTAATGACAACGTTGCCCCCTTTGTCTGCCTCCCTGATGACTGTGTCTGTGCAGTTTGAGAGTTTACGCAGCGCTCCGAGTTCAAAAGGATTGAGATTTTTGTATGGTCTGTGGGTGCAGGTGTTATTCTTGTCCTCTAAGTTGTGCAATTCCGTACTAACGGCTTTGTAGAAGACATTGATGTGATTGTCTGGTGGCAAGGTGGGGACAAACGTGGAGCTGGGTTTGAGCCCACTGTTAACGTCTAAGTTAGGTGTAATGTCAAGTTGAGTCAGTAGTTCGTCAAAACTAGGAGGTGGTGATGATGTGTTGTCAAGGGAGAGAATTGTGTGGATGTCCTGTACCTCTCTACCTCAGAGGAAACTGTACAGGTTATGAATCTTTCCAAATTGAAATTATCTGTACACGAAATAAATGTCTTGAAAAAAGGTTTAGGCTTTTGTCCTACTTCTATACCTGACTACACTACTATACACATGGATCTTTTTAAGTTTGTACGCAATCTCAAACTGAAAAAGTTTTTCCAGCATAAACCAGACACTATCGAGTCTGCCCGCATTTCATTACCAACTTGCAACCAATCCATTAAGGACCTACAGGTCCTCTTGAACTCAGAGCGCTGCGTAAACTCTCAAACTGCACAGACATAGTCATCAGGGAGGCAGACAAAGGGGGCAACGTTGTCATTATGAACAAAACTGACTACATTGCAGAAATCAATAGACAACTCAGTGACACACAGGCCTACTCTGCGCTACAATCTAATCCTCTTCCTGACATCACTAGTCTCGTCAAAAGAAACTGACATCCTGGAAGAACCTTGGTCTCCTAACCGATATTGAATACAGATTTTTGTACACAGGCGCCTCGGGCTCCCTGCATTTACATTCTACCCAAGGTCCACAAATCAGGGGGCTTTCCCCCTGGAAGACCCATCATCTCAGGGATAGGTTCTCCCACGGAACATATTTCTGAGTACATTGATTCTTTTCTCCAACCCTTGGTACACAACTTACCCTCGTACATTCAGGACACTAGGGACTTGCTGTGTCAACTTGAGGACATCGAATGGACAGAAGGGTGTGTGTTTGTCTGCCTTGACGTTAGCTCTCTCTATGCCTCCATTCCCCTGGAAAAGGGTCTGGAAATGCTCCAAATGACGCTTAATGCCCGTGACGCTACACTTTATGAACACACGCGCATGCTTCTTGACCTCACCCGGTTGGTGCTAGAGAATAATGTTTTTTTTACATGATGGTTGATGGTTTCGGCAGTGTCAGGGTGTAGCCATGGGAGCTAAATTCTCTCCATCATATGCTAATCTTTACATGGGCCAGTTTGAGAAAATCCACCTGTGGTCCAACTGTCCAACACACATCACCGAACATATCCTGTACTGGGGGAGATATATTGATGATATTCTTGTAATCTGGACTGGCAATATCCCTGACCTCAATGGACTTATACAACACCTTAACATCAATGAGTTCAACCTAGTGTTCACTCATAAAGTGGACACTACCCAAATTGAGTTTTTGGACTTACTGCTGTACATCACCAATAATAAGATCATGTCAAGACTCTACAGGAAACCCACTGCCTGCAATTCCATTCTGCATGCTCAGAGCGCTCATCCCCTCACACAGATCAGGGCCATTCCATATGGAGAAATGGTCAGGATTAGACGCAACTGCACTGACACGAACGTCTTCAAGCAAGAACTAAAAAGCCTAACTCACCGCTTCCGAGCTAGGGGTTACACTGATAAACTCATCTCGGTTGCCAGTAAACGCATCTCTAACAAGAACCAACACACCTTACTGCTCAAAAGCCCGAAAGAATCTGCCACCAGTGGCTCTCCCAACAGGAGACCGGTCGCTTTCATTACCCAATACAGCCCTGTGAGCAAGGCGGTACTGCGCATTCTTAAGAAACATTGGCACTTGTTAATGTTGGACACCTGCCTTAAGAACTCAGTAGGGATGTCACCCACCATTGTGCATACTAGAGGTTGCACGCTCAGGAACATTCTGTGCCCCAGTTTTCTCTGCCTCTCCCCCTCAACTCGCCCACTGGGATGGTTGCCAGAAAAACCTAACGGTTTTTACAAATGTGGCTGCTGCATATCCTGTCAATTGGCCCTTAATAAAACTGTATCATTCTCCTACAATACTGGGATTACGTATCAAATCAAGACCTTCATGAACTGTAACACAAAGTTCACTGTTTACTGCTTGATATGTGTATGTGGTCTGATCTACATTGGAAGCTCTATACGCCCACTCAAGGAACGAATACAGGAACATGTCAGAGCCATCAGAAATGTCAACACCAACTATCCTCTTGCTGTTCACTTTAATACCCTGCACGGGGAAAAAGATCTTTTAAACATTAGATTCCATGGCATCATGCATGTTTCCAACTCCCCAAGATGGGGGGACAGAACAAGGGACTTGTGAATATGCGAGGCCAAGTGGATCTTAAAACTTCGCACAGTTGAAACAGGCCTAAACACAGACCGTGAGCTACATTATTTTCTTACATGAGTTTTGAGATCCACTCCCCCGTTGTCTTTCATGATTAATTGGGCCCCTCCGTGGCCAATACCCATGAATATTTATTTGTATACACCTCACTCTTTACGGGGTATGACATTCCTGTATTTATCATGTCATTTTTGTACATATGCTTCACTACCCATTCATGCCTATACATCACCATCTACTGTACTAAATTACTATGCTCCATGGCCTCTGTCTCTGTATGCTCCGTTGCTTTTGATATGTTGCACCTAACATCTGTACTATGCTCCGTGGCTTCTGTTTTTCTATTTGTATTACTGCCTTTGTATTATTATAACCTAATATTTGTCCTGCTGTACCCGTTTTTTATTTACCATAACCATGTATTAATACATTCCTTAATTAACCTGTACTATCACTTTCCTCCAACACTACACCTACGTTGCCCACCTCGCTTCTTACTCACGCTTACTGCACCAACTTACAATTAACACCTTTTGGCGTGCACCCAATCGGATTGTGTATTCACTTTACCTTCCAGTTACTACTGTCAATCAACCAACCGCGTTTTACTTATATTCTTCTTATCTTTTATTTCATCGTCTTGTCTTTACTCTCCACCATTTATCATGTATTCTTTCTCTCCACGGACATTGCATTGTACGCCCAGCCTTCTATCCTTTGTTTCTTCACTTTACAATATGGCCGCCTCTTCGACATTACATGGATCTACACGGTCGTCTTCAATTTTAGGTGCTCTAACTTTTATTTCTCACACCCAATATGGCCGCCACACTGACCAGTTATCTAAATTCTAGTCCTTCTTTTATCTCAACAACACTCCCTTCCACGATCTTAAAACGAGATCCAAAGTCCTCTCGGACCATTACAACGTTCGGATTACTTGGTGCCACACTCCTCCATTTATCAGGTATGCCTTCTTCTCCTGCCTTGATGCCTCCTTGCCTTACGCCGTTATCGTTCCACTTTACGTGTAGTTTAGCGGTTCACTTTTTCACCGCTTCCTTGCCAGCTTTTAATTTGCACACAGCCCATTCTCCTTTTATAAATTGTTCTGATGTGCGCACACAATCTTTTGCTCCATCTCTAAACTAGCGCTTTTTGACTGTGTTCCATACCGCGCTGCCGACTTGCCACATTTCTATTCTCACCTCACCACCACTATTATCTCTCGTTCGGAAACTACAAGTTTCCACGCCGACAGCGCAGCCCTGCACACATGGGCTTTTTTCCGCATGTTTTCCAATTTTCAACCTGCTTTGCCTTTTCTGGACGGTTTGCATTGTTACTAGTATAACTTGTCCTAGCTGTCCGTACCGCGCATGGTTTTACCTTACTCTTTTTAACAAAGTAATTACCTGTAATCCATGGTCATAACTTATTACGCCATGACCACTTTTACCATCTGAATAGGATCTCACTTTTTACTTGTCTCTGATTAATTTTCTTACTCCACACCCGCATAGCTTGACCTGTAATTATACCAGATACTCATGTTCCTGTTTTCCTCTTTCAGGACATATTGGCTCATTTCTCGTTCCCTTTCCCCTTTTCTCCGACACTTTCATAGGTTTTTGACCACAGGCTTATCAGGGCCTACCACTACTGCCCTTTCTTACGTGTTCATTACCTTACCCAGGCACACTACCGATAGGTCCACTTCTAGAAGGTATGTATTGTGTGACCTATTCCTCTTACTGATTTCCTCCTTCTCTATTTACACACCGTGCATCTAGACTTCTTCCTTCCTCCCTTTTTTTCACTCTGTGTTTCTACTTTCATCCTTCACCTTTACTGTGTACTGTTTCTTTGTTTATTCACAGTCTTTGTTGTCTCTCCTACCAGTTCCAATTGACCTTCTGGAGCCCAGCTAACCGATCACGGGGCTCCCTTGTTACCTACCTTTGTCACGTACCATTCTGGCCGGACGGCCAAGGTATGATCTACGTACTTAGTTCCTGCTACTCCTCTCTTCGGTCCACTCACTTGATTTACTCTTGTGCCTTTACTCATCCGTCTGTCGGATCTCTCTCTCAGCCCTTCTCCTCTCATCTACCTGTTACATTTCACTTTGTAGGCTCGTGGATACCACTCCAGAACACTGCTGCACTTGCCCACTCTGGGTGTATACCTCCCGTAACTTTGGTTCCAGGTTACAGAACACTCAGCCACAGTGATTCACTTTCTTTCTCATGCTCTGCACTTAGGGTCCCAATCACGAACCTTTATTTGCTGTGTTTTTCCAACATTCACCTACTCACCTTTTAAGGTCCACTGAGATCACATACAGATCACTGGGTTTTGATATCCAACTGCTTGGAGTCTCTTCCGTATGCTCACCTATGAGCCCACGCTCAATTCCATACACTTATGTTAGCCAAAACAATAGAATTTTCCCTTTTTTTTTTTTTTTTTATCTCATTACTGTTTTGCAGCCTTGATGAAGTCACTTGTGTGATGAAACACGTGTTGGCTGTATCTCGTTGATGACACAATGATCTCTAGCATCTGCAAATAAAGACAACATCTGCAAAACAAGACCTGGGACTCCAGTCTACTTTTCACTTCAACAATATACTATCAGGGATATTTATCCCTGTCACACTATTGGACTATTTATTCTGTGTGCTGTGGCCATCTTGTTCAAGTTTGTCTTTGGGTACTTTGATACCTGTCTTTGTGCCTACCGGGTAGTAAGGCACTGGGCCAGGCTGCACCAGACCCTGCTTTCACTTTGATACTTGTCTAAATACTATTGTTTTACTGCTCAGATGTGCGTCGCCTTTCACCCTCTCTACCCTTTTGTGATTATGTTCCATCCTCAAATGGGTTGGTTGAAAGATTTAACTAGACCCTAAAAGGCATGATTGGAGGACTCCCTGAACAACTCAGAAGGAGATGGGATGTCCTGCTTCCTTGCTTGCTCATTGCCTACAAGGAAGTGCCACAAAAGGGAGTCTGTTTCTCTCCATTTGAACTTTTGTTTGGGCACCCTGTTATGGGACCACTACATATTTTTAGAGAAGGCTGGGAGAAGCCTCTCAAAGAGCTCAAACAAGACATTGTGGACTATGTGATTGGCCTAATTTCAAGAATGGCTGAGTACATGAAGAAAGCCAGCACAAATCTTCAGGCCAGCCACGAGCTGCAAAAGCTCTGGTATGACCAGAAAGCTGCTATGGTGGAGTTCCAACCAGGGCATAAAGTTTGGGTGTTGGAGCCTGTTGCTCCAAGGGCCCTCCAGGACAAAAGGTCTGGGCCTTATCCCATACTTGAAAGAAAAGGGAAGGTCACTTATCTAGTTGACCTAGGCAGTTGCAAAAACCCCAAAAGAATTATACATGTCAACCACCTAAAACCCTTCTATGAGAGCTGATGTGACCATGCTCATGTTTACAGATGAGGGACAGGAAGATGAGTGAGCCTCTCCCTGATCTCCTCGCCAGCAACCCCCAAGATGGTTTTGTGGATTCAGTGGTCTTATCAGACACCCTCACAGAGCAACAGCAAACTGATTGCAGGCATGTCCTCAACCAGTATGCTGGCTTATTCTCTCTGACCCCCTGGGAAAACAAACTGGTGTACCCATTAATGTGGTCACTAGTGACAGCCTGCCTGTCAAGAACACGATTTACAGAGAGTCAGACAATGTCAGAGAGAGTATTAAAGCAGAAGTTAAAAAGATGCTGGATTTGGGTGTCATTGAACCCTCTGAGAGTCCACGGGCTAACCCAGTAGTTTTAGTCCCCAACCCTTACTCCAAAGGAGAGAAAAGGGAAATTAGGTTGTGTGGACTACAGGGGCCTTAACTCTGTGACAAAAGCTGATGCACACCCAATTCCAAGAGCCGATGAGCTCATAGACAGACTAAGGGCAGCCAAATATCTGAGTACCTTTGACCTGACATCTGGGTACTGGCAGATTGGTCTGACCCCTGGAGAAAAAGAGAGGTCAGCATTTTCTACTTCTAGCTGGCATCATCAGTTCTCTGTTATGCCCTTTGGAAGGTTGGTGAACCAAGTCCTGGCTGGACTGAAATATTTCAGTGCAGTTTATCTGGATGACATAGCTGTCTATAGTTCCACCTGATTCACCTAGGGAAGGTCCTTGATGCTCTGCAAAAGTCAGGCTTCACTATCAAGGCCAGTAAGTGCCAGATGGGGAAAGTTGTGTACTTGGGCCACCTTGTTGGTGGAGGCCAAGTACAACCCCTCCAACCTACGATTCAGACCATTCTGGCTTGGAAAGCTCCCACAGCCCAGGCATTCCTTGACTTATCTGGGTACTATAGGAGATTTGTGATGGACTGTGGCACTATAGTTGCCCCATCACAGACCTAACCTCCAAGAAAATGCCCAATGAGTTGTCAAAAGGCTTTTGACATGCTGAAGAATGCTATGTGCTCTGCTCCAGTCTTACAGGCATCAGACTACTCCAGGCAATTCATAGTCCAAACAGGTGCTTTTAAAATAGGGATAGAAGTGGTCCTTTTCCAGAAAAATGATGATTGACATGACCAGCCAGTTGCTTTTATAAGCAGGAAACTACTCCTAGGGAACAAAATTAGAGTGCCGTAGAGAGAGAAGCCTTTGCTGTGGTGTGGGCCCTGAAGAAGCTGGGACCATACCTGTATGGCTCTCACTTCATAGTTCAGACGGACCACAGCCCCCTCAGATGGCTACAACAGATGAAGGGTGTAAGGAAATGCCTCCTTGGCATGGTTGCCCCCTGACTTTTTGCCTTTGCTGATGCTATGTTTACAATTGAAAGTGTGCTGAGGCCTGCTAACCAGGCCCCAGCACCAGTGTTCTTTCCCTAACCTGTACTTTTGTATCCACAATTGGCAGACCTTGGCATCCAGATAAGTCCCTTGTAACTGGTACTTCTAGTACCAAGGGCCCTGATGCCAAGGAAGGTCTCTAAGGGCTGCAGCATGTCTTATGCCACCCTGGAGACCTCTCACTCAGCACAGACACACTGCTTGCCAGCTTGTGTGTGCTAGTGAGAACAAAACGAGTAAGTCGACATGGCACACCCCTCAGGGTGCCATGCCAGCCTCTCACTGCCTATGCAAGTATAGGTCAGTCACCCCTCTAGCAGGCCTTACAGCCCTAAGGCAGGGTGCACTATACCATAGGTGAGGGTACCAGTGCATGAGCATGGTACCCCTACAGTGTCTAATCAAAACCTTAGACATTGTAAGTGCAGGGTAGCCATAAGAGTATATGGTCTGGGAGTTTGTCAAACACGAACTCCACAGCATCATAATGGCTACACTGAAAACTGGGAAGTTTGGTATCAAACTTCTCAGCACAATAAATGCACACTGATGCCAGTGTACATTTTATTGCAAAATACACCCCAGAGGGCACCTTAGAGGTGCCCCCTGAAACTTAACCGACTGTCTGTGTAGGCTGACTAGGTCCAGCAGCCTGCCACACTAGAGACATGTTGCTGGCCCCATGGGGAGGGTGCCTTTGTCACTCTGAGGCCAGTAACAAAGCCTGCACTGGGTGGAGATGCTAACACCTCCCCCAGGCAGGAGCTGTAACACCTGGCGGTGAGCCTCAAAGGCTCACCCCTTTGTCACAGCCCAGCAGGGCACTCCAGCTTAGTGGAGTTGCCCGCCCCCTCCGGCCACGGCCCCCACTTTTGGCGGCAAGGCTGGAGGGAACAAAGAAAGCAACAAGGAGGAGTCACTGGCCAGTCAGGACAGCCCCTAAGGTGTCCTGAGCTGAGGTGACTCTAACTTTAAGAAATCCTCCATCTTGCAGATGGAGGATTCCCCCAATAGGGTTAGGATTGTGACCCCCTCCCCTTGGGAGGAGGCACAAAGAGGGTGTACCCACCCTCAGGGCTAGTAGCCATTGGCTACTAACCCCCCAGACCTAAACACGCCCTTAAATTTAGTATTTAAGGGCTACCCTGAACCCTAGAAAATTAGATTTCTGCAACAACAAGAAGAAGGACTGCCTAGCTGAAAACCCCTGCAGAGGAAGACCAGAAAACAACAACTGCCTTGGCTCCAGAAACTCACCAGCCTGTCTCCTGCCTTCCAAAGAACTCTGCTCCAGCGACGCCTTCCAAAGGGACCAGCGACCTCTGAATCCTCTGAGGACTGCCCTACTTCGACGACGACAAGAAACTCCCGAGGACAGCGGACCTGCTCCAAAAAGACTGCAACTTTATCCAAAGGAGCAGCTTTAAAGACCCCTGCAATCTCCCCGCAAGAAGCGTGAGACTTGCAACACTGAACCCGGCGACCCCGACTCGGCAGGTGGAGAACCAACACCTCAGGGAGGACCCCCGGACTACTCTACGACTGTGAGTACCAAAACCTGTCCCCCCTGAGCCCCCACAGCGCCGCCTGCAGAGGGAATCCCGAGGCTTCCCCTGACCGCGACTCTCTGAAACCTAAGTCCCGACGCCTGGAAAAGACCCTGCACCCGCAGCCCCCAGGACCTGAAGGACCGGACTTTCACTGCAGAAGTGACCCCCAGGAGTCCCTCTCCCTTGCCCAAGTGGAGGTTTCCCCGAGGAAGCCCCCCCTTGCCTGCCTGCAGCGCTGAAGAGATCCCTTGATCTCTCATTGACTTCCATTGCGAACCCGACGCTTGTTCTAACACTGCACCCGGCCGCCCCGCGCCGCTGAGGGTGAAATTTCTGCGTGGGCTTGTGTCCCCCCCGGTGCCCTACAAAACCCCCCTGGTCTGCCCTCCGAAGACGCGGGTACTTACCTGCAAGCAGACCGGAACCGGGGCACCCCCTTCTCTCCATTGAAGCCTATGCGTTTTGGGCACCACTTTGAACTCTGCACCTGACCGGCCCTGAGCTGCTGGTGTGGTAACTTTGGGGTTGCTCTGAACCCCCAACGGTGGGCTACCTTGGACCAAGAACTGAACCCTGTAAGTGTCTTACTTACCTGGTAAAACTAACAAAAACTTACCTCCCCCAGGAACTGTGAAAATTGCACTGTGTCCACTTTTAAATTAGCTATTTGTGAATAACTTGAAAAGTATACATGCAATTGAAATGATTCAAAGTTCCTAATGTACTTACCTGCAATACCTTTCAAACAAGATATTACATGTTAAATTTGAACCTGTGGTTCTTAAAATAAACTAAGAAAAGATATTTTTCTATAACAAAACCTATTGGCTGGATTTGTCTCCGAGTGTGTGTACCTCATTTATTGTCTATGTGTATGTACAACAAATGCTTAACACTACTCCTTGGATAAGCCTACTGCTCGACCACACTACCACAAAATAGAGCATTAGTATTATCTCTTTTTACCACTATTTTACCTCTAAGGGGAACCCTTGGACTCTGTGCATGCTATTCCTTACTTTGAAATAGCACATACAGAGCCAACTTCCTACAAAGGGTGAAAACCCCAATTGCAATGGTGGTCCATTTCCCTACAGGGAATGGACTTTCAAGTGGAACACAGACCCGGGACTGCTCATGCCAATGCAGATGGTCTTACCAGGTTCTTCCACTTAGATGATGAAGACTCACTAGGGAATGGGTAGCCTCATCCTCTTTTGTTTGGGGGGGGGGGGGGGGGGTGAGGTCGTAGTAGTGTATGGAAGGGGCATCTTTTGACTTGGTTAGCCCCCACTTTTTGCCTGATGTATGATCTAGTCCAGAAATTGTTGTGGGGCAGAGCTCTTTACCTAAAACTGTTGTGATGCATTGGATAAATCTTTAGCTACCACTATACGTTCCAAGTAAAAGGTACTTAGGTACCCCTGCCATGGGATACTAAAGGTAGGCCCCTGAGGGCAAGAGCACTGGTTGTGTTGTGCCACCCTCTAGGGCAGAGGTCTTCAAACTGGGGGGCCTCAAGTGATCCCGGGGGGGGGCACCAGACTCTAGCCAAAAGAAGCATTTATACAGATAACAGGCATTTGTTTTAAGCAGAAACATGTTATTGTATTTTTAAAAAGGTAACCGTACTTAACTGCAATGTTTAAATAGATCTAGACATATTTAAACATTGCCATCTTCTTAATGATTTTCATTTTTGAAACTGGGGGTGCGCGGCATTAAACAGTTTGGAGACCACTACTCTAGGGCCATGCATCCAGATGCACCCAGCACTCCCATTGCAGGCTGGGTGTCCTGGTGCAAGCCTAAAACACAAACTCGACAAGGCACACTGCCTGTGTGCCCTGTCCACCATACACTATGGATAAGACACCCCTCTGGCAGGCCTTCCAGCCCTAAGGCAGCCTGCACCATATTATATGTGAGGGCATAGCTGCATGAGCAATATGCCCCCACTGTGTCCTTGCCAAATCTAGGGTATAGTGAACGAACAGAGCAGCCATTTTAATACATGTGCTGAACACTGGACAGTACGAGTTTCCCAGCTACATGATGGCCACTATGAACCTGGGTTGTTTGGTATCAAAGCTAACTACTCTGGCATGGTTGCTGACTGGTCCTATCCGGCCTGCCACTGCCAGATGTCCAATCTGCAACCTTGGTGGAGATCTGTTTTGCTGGATTGTAGAACAATGCCTTTCCTGGGTTAAGGTGAAAACACACCCTCCCTCAGGAATGTGCACTGCCCCGGCGGCAAGCTTGAAAGTCTCACTGCCTTTGAAACTCGTCCCCCAGGCCTGCTGCTAGCAGCAGATGGCCACCCCCCACTTCCCCACTTTTAGCAGGAGCAACAACGGGAAAATACACAAAGGGTAGGAGGAGTGGCCCCACTTGGCATACACCAGTCCTAAAGTGTTGCCTGCAAGGTGGGCACTCCATTTCACTTTCCTCCATCTTGGATGGAGGAAAAATAGCCAACCACATATAGTGGTCACTTCGTGGGTGTAGCCACCCTAAGGTAGATGGTCCATTGGTCACTACCAGGTGCCCCCTAAAATGTTCATTAAATAAAGTATTTAGTGGGCACCCCTAGACCAAGAAATCAGATTAATCGGACAAAAGACCAGCACCAACAAGATCCAAGGCACGAGAACTGTAGACCTACTGCAAAGAAAAGGTGCCAAACCCTGCCTGCTGCACCCAATAATAGCCGCTGAGGAGCTGCTGGACAACTGGAAAAACTCTAAAGAACCCCAGAATACCATCAGGCTTCGAATATTGCCATATAACTTCCTCCAGAGTGGAGGTACCACTCTTCAACAGCACAAAACCAGCAAGCCAGTGAGGGTCACTTCACTCATCAGCCACTAACTCCCAAACTGGATACCGCAACTGGACCAAATGACACACCAACAACTGCGAGGGCGCCAAGTTTGGTGGCACTGCGCCCTCCAGCGGTCAAACAGTACCAATACCTTGGGTATTGGTCAGCTAAAGTCAGACACCAAGAAAACCAGCCCGCCTGGGGCTGAAAAAGGACCAGGAGGAAGCCCCAGTTGAGGGACTTCAGGAACAACCCGGACCTTCTGACCAGAGTGCCCCTGTCATCCTGAAAACAACTTTTGAACAAACTTACCTCCTGCTTCTAAGGGCATCCTTGCGCAAAGCTCCTGGCTCACCATTTCGCTCTGCACCTGGCTTCCCTGTGCCCTGCAACGAAGAACCTGCAGTGCCACAAGGGTCCCCCACCCCTTGTGACCGCGACACACCAAGGGGACCCCAAGGAACCATCTTTAAACTTACCTGTGCAGTTATATTCCCAGTGGTCCCCTGCAGTGGTCCTGCACCAGCTCCAGAGACCTCCTCCCGCCAGAACCGGGAGCCCCCCGAACTTCTCCAGCTGACACAGTGTGCCCACTGAGACTTTGAACAACCTCCAAAAGAAGAACTTGGTAAACCAACTGTACAATTTTATATTTATATTAAAGGTGATCTTCCATTGAGTCCTATGGTGCGTAATTACATACAAAAACAATATTTGTATTAAAAATTTGTATCTCAAAAAGTACTTAACCAATTTTGATAATCTTGTTCCTAAAAATGACATAAAAATCTGAAATATTTTCATAAATTGTTCTCAAGTTATTCCTTTGAGTGAGAGTTGCAAAATTGATCCTGTGAGTACAACAAATGCATTGCAGTTTTCCAAGATTGGCCTAACTGCTCGACCAAGCTACCTTAAAAATGAGAGCATTAAGTGATCTAGTTTTTACCCCTGTAAATCAATGTGCGGTTGCCTGGACCCCCTGCACAGTGTTCCTAGCATTGCACACTACATAGAGGGCCAGCCTCCTACCATCACACTCCAAACCACCCCACTCAAATCCAGTCCAACCACTCCAAACCACCACACTCCAGTTATACAATCTTCCCTACTCCAGTCCACCGCAAGGAAGTCTACTCCAATCTACCCACCCCACGCAATCTCACACCAATCTACCCACCCCACACCAATCCAACCACCCCAAATCACTCCATTCCAGTTCACCCGACTCCAAGTCTAATCACCCCATTCCACGCCAATCCTCCCAAGTCCAAACTTTTCCACCCCATACCAATCCAATATTCACTCCAATCCACCACATTACACCCTAATCCAATTCACCCCACCCAATATCCTCCAATCTACTTCAATCCTTGCCGCCCCATCCAATCCACCCCACTCAAGTACAATCCAATCTACTTAAATCAACCCCAGTCCAATTAATCCAACTTCAGTCCAATCCAGAACAATCCAATCCATCCCAATTTAACCCACCACCCCAATCCACTCCAATCCCCCACCCAACCCAATCCAATCACTCACTCCAATCTGCCCCACGCCAATCCAATCACTCCAGTGTAATTCACATAAACCAATCCACCCCACTCCAGTCCAATTCACACAAGCCAATCCACCCTACTCCAATGCACCCACCAACCCAATTGAATTCACCCCAATCCATTCCACCCACTCCAATCCACTCTCATGCCAGTCCAGTCCAATCTACCCCACTCCAAGAAACCCATTGCACTCCATTGCACCAATCCAATTCATTCCACCCAACCAATTCATCCTATTCAGTACAATCCACCCCGCTCTAGTCCAGTCCAGTCCACCCCACCACAATCTAATCCATCCCACTCCATTCCAGCACAATCCAATCCAATCATTGTAAATCAATTCACCCATCCAATCCACCCCACTTCACTCTGCCCCAGTTCAGAAGACCCCATTTCAATTCAATCCACCCAACTCCACTTCATTCCAATCAACCCCACTCTACTCTACTCCAATCTACCCTACTCCACTCCACTCCAATCCAACGCTGCATTCTGCGACACTGCCACTGGGCTGTACTCCACTCTGACACTGACTTATAGCTATGCTGACTGAACAGGAGCCACACTGGTGTACAATATGGCTAAAATATATTGCCAATAGCTCTTGCATAGGCGAGACCTATTGGCTCTGGTAATGCTTGACCTCCCCCTCCCCAGCATGTTTGCATCATAGCTGACTGCTGCTTCTCGGTGGTATTCACATTCCTCAACCCCCACACTTAACTTTACTTTTTTTAGGAAGGCCCAGCAGCTCCAGTCTACTGCTACCCTCCTTTTATAAAGCGGTTTTGTGGGCCATCTAAAGAGGTGTCTGGCGTCTTGGACTGCTAAAAGAAAGGCAGATTTTTTTTTCCTCCATGTTTTTGCCTTTGAATCAGCAAAATGATTTTTTTTTCATATTTTTGCTGATGCAGAACAGCATCAGCAAAACAAAGTCAATAGGTCTGTGTTAATATCCAGAAGGCGAGACTTACAGATGTATAGAAATTAATACATTGTAAAATAGGCTTTTGGTGACTCATTTTAACATCTGTGGTGATCCCTTTTTTCTAGTGAATGCCAAATCACATGATATCACAAGCCCAGAAAAATGGCTACTGATTAACGTCAAAAGGCATTTTAAGAAATCTATTGTGGAGAATGCATTATGTGCAATTAGTCATTAGGAGAGCTGAATAGTGCAGAAACTCCTGCTCCACCCTAAACACCACGATTGTACCATCATGCTTGGCGACTGAGTGTAACCAGTAAAAGGGCTTTGACTTTTGGCTTTTGTTTGTTTGTTTGTAATTGTACTAGCAGTAATGTTTAATTCCCCGGTCTGGTGGGGATCCTACCAGAACTTCCTGGGGTGGGGCATTGCTTGGATACAGCGATCCAGTATCTTCCATAGATATTACTGCAAATAAGAGCAACTCCACTCACTAGGATAAAACCCCATTGAAATACCCACCTACTCCAGACGCATTTCTTACCACATGGGCCAAACAAACACTAGGTGCAAACTCGATTATTCCTTGAAATTTCAAAATAAAGCAATTCCAAAGCATCGAGCTAAGCCTTATCGACTCAAGTACCACATATGTGGAACCATCGGCCAAAGGATCTGACCCAACCAACCTGATTTCCCTTGTTAGTAAAACAAAAATGTCTTCCCTCCCTCCCCCTCAAATAAAGTTACAAGACTGACTTTACCACCTTACAATCTGCTAACTTTGCCTGTATCATTTATATTGTAGTGTATTGTCCATCTGAGGAGATTAGTCACTCCATTGCACGGTGTGAGCGATTAGAAATATCCCTCATTAAAAATAAAAAAGTATATTTACCCAAGGTAAGGCTTTATTCGGGTGACTCCACTGAGGAGACAAATTTGATTTGACCACAATGATTAAACACCAATATTCAGTTATTTACTTCTGATCTAGAAGCATAAATCCCCAAAAAATGAAAATGTACTGAAATAGTGGTTATTCTGTTCTGGATTCAATTAACAAAAAACGCAGGGATGGTCTTTTTAACAGTTTATTCAAAACAGGAAAACATACACGTAATAGTTTTGTCCTTTTTTTTTTTTTTTTTTAATATAAAATAAAAACAAGAGAGACAAAATGCTGATAGTGTAAACCCCTCCTCAGAGTACCATGGTGTAGAGAGTTCACAATTTGGTTGGTGGTGTATTCCAATGGCTGTGTCTCCAGGGGCCGCCACCCAGTTGTTTATTCCTGCTTTCTTAGAGTGAATCACAGGACAACATTTGAGTATAAATTGGAGCATTTAAAAAAAAAATAGTCATCATTTTTGAGTTACAAACTACTTGAAATTTAAAAACTGGACCTTGAGCGCACAAAACTAATTATAAATAAACAATTAGAGGTGGTTTACATTTGCTTACTTCTTACAGGACAGTTGGAAATCAATCATCAGACATTACTTGCTCGGGGAGCATGGTAGCTTAAATAAACTTCTGCAGACATACAACGTACATTTTAGTGTTGGGATAATATCTAGATGGGAGCATCTGAAAGATGGATGGACAAACGACTTGCTGCGGGTAGCTTAACTACTTGCAGGGTAAATGGAACTTCACAGTACCATCTTTGTGATCTGGAAACAACTCCCCTGGGTCCTAGCTTCTGTAGTGTTCTTTCAGAAATAGTCCTCTCTAGTAATAAAGAATAGCGCAAGGGGTCAAGTAACTTGCCCACATTTGTGCACAAAAGATTAATTTAAAATCTAAATAAAAGCTTCAGCACCATTTTTTTTTTTTTTTAAAGGTGAAGGTGCCCTTTGTTTACTTGCCCTTTGTTTACTTTCCCTTTTTTGTTTTGTTTACCAAAATGTCAGAGACGTTTAAAACCGAAGTTCAGGCACTAGAACACCGCTTCACGAAATAGGGAGGGCCAAAGACCCGTATTGTCTCCGGAGATGTGAACAAGAGGGCACATTAATTCACACTTGGCGTCAGTGCCCTGGTGTACAGGTATTCTGTTCCGCACTACAGACCTCCCAGGAAGGGGAGTTGGGAATACCTATAGTATTAACCCCACTGGGAATCTGGGGGACCAAAGACCTAACACGATACCAAAAAATTCTGGTAAACATTGAGTTTATGGTAGCGACACTCCTTCCAGCCGACGAGAAGATGGATAGATGGATGGAAGGAGGGAATGGCACGTGGTAGAATAATGGAACGCGAGATCTATAAGGTTAGAGGCTGCCCCAAGAAATTCAACAAGATTTAGGGTCAGTGGGACCTAGGCGAATGAAATAATAGACAGGGTCCACAGATAGCTCGGGAAGCTGATGCACAAAGGGCCGCCATGGCGAAAGGACACGGGTGGCTGGGACAGCGCCAAGAAAAGCTTAGGGACTCAGAACCGCGTTATCAATAGGGTCTGACTCAATGGAAAGGGATTGGGATGGGTGGGAGGGTGCAGAGAAACGCTGGGCGATCATGGATAATTCTTTTGGAAGTTCAAACGTCTGTACGTTTATGTGTTTGATTGTTGTCAACGGATAATGTAGTACATTGCTGTGCTTTTCGTTTAAAATCAAAATGTTTTTTTTTTTTTTTAAACTAAGCTCCCACTGCCCAGTCAACGTGGACCTGCTCCTGAGATGCAGAGTGCAGCTGGGACACAAAGAGGCCAGGAAATAACACCTCAACACAAAAACCCCCACAATAAATATTTTCACAATAAATTGTTTAAAAAAAATTTAATCTGTCGTACACAAAAGTAGAAGACTGAACCCTGCCCCACAATGGCTGCTTTCAAGTTGGCGCTCCGGATCCCAGAATCCATCAAGGAGTTTTGGGACTATGAGGCATCAGAGTTGGCAGTGTAGCACAGGGAGGTCAGCTGGATCAGGCACAAAACCGTGAACCCGGTTGTGCAGCTGGCGTAATTTATTTAGCAATTTAAAAGGATTCTAAGAATCCTAAATGGCCATTTTATCACAAGAAGCAAAGACAAATAAATAGGTTTTCTAAGGTGGTGAGGGGTGGACTGAGATAAAGTGCAGAGTCTGCTGAAATTAAAGGAGAATTACTATAAATACAATAGCAATTGCTAAAAAAAACATAACAAAAGAAGAATGTGATCTTTACAAGTGGTGGGACGTTTTTGGGGTGGACCATTATTTAAATAAAAATGCTTTAACCACCTACGTCAGTAAGATGTGTGGGTTTTTTTTTTGGCAGTAGGTGGGATTGGCAGCAAAGCTCTTTCGACTTTCATGCAAAGGAGATGGGTCAGGGGGCTCCCACTCCTTACACGGGGGGATACTGAGGCAGTTCACAATCATACGAACCGGCGTGGATAAACTACGAAGAGACTACACATAAGACACAGTGGAGATGGTTAAACCCCAAAACCTTCATTGTAAACAATAGGTGAGAGTCTAATAAATTCAGAAGAAGTGACTTACAACCCTTGCAGAAATATACTGGGCATGAGACTGCAAATCTGAGGCATTCTACTGCAGCGATTGAATCCTCTGCCCACACTCACGCAAAGCAGAAAACCAGAACTGTCTCCAAGGGCGCCACCGACCCACCTCGTCCCCACCAAGTGTATCTCAAACAGTTACTCATTGGAATTCATGGAATAGTCTGCAGGATCACAGCTACTAAAAGGCTGCGGTATGCATGACAGCGTGTGAGAATTTACTGGCCATCTGGTGTCTCTTTCATGGTTAGATCTAGGATGTGTATTGAACTACAAGGAAAGCTGAGCTAGTTCAAGGTTAAATACTCCCACTTGGCTGATACACGTCATACCATGGACACCCCCCGGATGATCAAAGATGGAACAATCATCTGAAAGTAAAACGTCCTTCTGCATTGTATAAACTACAGTCGAACCACATCTACAACAATTTAAGACTAAAAAAAGACCACGCATCCTTGATCTTGGAGCCAGGAATTCAGTCCAACATCCATGTTTATCAGAGAAGTCAGCACTGTCCACGTACAGCCGACTTTCACTCCAGGCGTAAGCCCTTTTGTAAAAGGTTTCAGGGAGGTGACCCACAGGGAGACACCGTCCTTGATGGCCAAGAGTGTGTGGTTCTTAATATTCCGGGTTCATTCACATTACTGGCTCAGTGAATAAGCATTCACAGTTTGTTAGGTCCCAGCTGAAATCGAGAATCTTCCGAGATCCCATACTGCTCCAGAGGATCCTGCAAGCCACAGAGAAGAAAATGTTAGGCCTGGTCGCCAGTAGGAAAAAGCTCTTCAGTCACAGGTGGGCGGCTACTGTGGGACACACATCCCTTTGGGAGTCCTGATCAAATGCCTATGTGACCACTGGAGGAGGAGGGCTAACTGACCATCAGAACTTCATGTTCAAAACACAATCCGAAGTCTGGTGGCTCATTAGTTTAAAAAAAAAAAAAAAAAAAAAAGAAAAAAGGACCGATTGCAGTACCCACTCTAATTAAGCGTAATCCTTTCCATGACAGATTCAGAAAAAAAAAATGAAAAAGTTCTGGGACCCAGCAATCGCATTGCCAGACCGCAGTAATGCTAGTGGTGGCTTCTGTGACATGGTCTCTTAAGCCTTAACACTTGTCCCAAACCACCCATGAACTTAATCTAAATCTTCAGCACCACCTAAAAATTTGATTCTTTAGTGCTGTCCCCAAAGGAGGCATTTAAAAGTAAATTATAGACACACCAGCACTATTAGGTGGATTAGAATGACACCTGGCAATTCAATCCCTAATCTTTTATCTATTCCCACCTCCCAATACGCCTCACCTTAGAAGGACTGGACCCTTGCCTACCCAAACTAAATCATCCTCTTGTTCATGTTTTAGATTACCAGACGCTCACCTTCCCAGTCATCTTTTGAATTTCATTCCGATAAAACATTAAGCTTTTCCTCATGAACTCGTAGCTTAAAAACAAAAGGAAAGAAAAAGTTGCAAAATTAGACCATTAATCTAAAATATGTACAACTGATGTCCCTGTGCACATTTCTTCCTTGCATAATTGTGTCAGTTATATAATCAGCATTACCCTAATGTTCGCATTTTGTTGGTCTTTAAAACGTTTAGTGCTTTTTTGTGCTTTCATGAACTTTCTCTCTTTCAATTTTGCTTTCAATTTTCTTAACAGTCTAGGGAGGTGGAGGGGATCCCATCCATATATCCCTTACAAATTGATGCTCTGGGGAGAGGCAGGCATCCTTTATACCTATGGTTTCTCCCTACCCATTTGTGCACACCTCGATTCCAGCATGATGTTCTTTTTTAGGTCTCTCATGTGTAGAGCGTTGGCTGCTAACTGCAAAGAGAGCTAATGTGTGCAATTGTATCATTCAATGGCTTTCTTGCCCATCTCAATTCCCTACTGCTGATTTGTTGGCTGTCCTACCCGTTCTTTTGTTTGTTCCACTGAGAGTTTTGCTGTCTCACCATACTTGATGAGTTGTATCCTTCCATGGCTCACTTCAGAACCCTGCATTGCGTGAAGGACTATTCCTTTCCTTGCCTGCACTTATTTAAAAACCTGCTCTCCACCGGTGCTCAGTCCACTGCCAATACAATGGCAGCCAACCATCTTTGAAGTGTTTTCATTCTGCTTTCAGCTTTCGTCCTCTCGCTTCTGCTTTTGATTTAAGCAGCACGCTAGCGCAGATGCATCAAATGCAAGCCCATCTGTGCTTATCCACACCCATCCTCTCATCAGGGACCTACATCAGGTACCCGAAGGAAGAGCTGCTGGTAGGTGCTCCCACGATGCACTGTTTGACCGCAGTCATCGCCTGGAGTCAGGACAGCCTTACCTCGATCACTGTAGTTTTAATTTTGACAGTGACCTCAAAGCGTGCAATTCTTCACCGAATATATTAGATGAGGAAGCACCTTATCCTACTGGGAAAGTTGCAAAGGGCAGACGATCATGTATTCTAGTCATTGCCCGTTCTAGGATTAAAAATAAATAAGAACTGACTGACTGACCTTATAGAAAATCATTACCCTGAGATCGTGTTTTATTACAGAAACCTGGACTGATCAGACGTCTGGCCCAGACCTAGCAGTTGGGTTCGTGCAGGTTATTCATTATTTAGGCTGGAGCTCCCACATAAACGTGGGGGAGGCCTTGTGGTTATCTACCGCAACCACCTAGAGGTGAGATGTGAACCGATTAAGACATTAAAATGTGAAGCACTTACGTTTATATATTTAATGTCTAAATGCAATGGCATTTAAATCTATCGGCGCCAGGGCCTACAGCCAAATTCTTGCAATCACTTTGTGTTGGTTTGGAAGCCTGCTCCCATTTGTTGAATTATGTGATTCTTCGTGATTTAAATTTTCGTTTGGAAGCCCTTCCGGATAGGGACACTGGACTTTTAAAGGACTACATATTACGTTTTGAAGGTGTGCCCGTGCTCCCTGTTGCCACCCATTCAGCTGGCCATGTTCTTGATGATATCTTTACTAACAACCCCACACTTTCACTTTCTTTTGTCTTGCCGCTGACAGACCTCAAAACAGTTTGCTTTTCTCTGGAGCTGCCAGGTTTCCTTTTGTCTTGCCGCTGACGCAGTCAGACCACGAAACAGTTTGTTTTTTAATCTCACCTGGCAGCTCCAGAGCAAAGCAGAGCTCCACATACGATTAAATCCCAATTTTTGCATAAAACCGATGGCAACAAATTGACAAAAAACCTATTAATACTCCGACTAACCTGGTGGAAGATATAGTGACTGCTAATTACTCCACCTGGATTAATAATGCTGCTAAGCAACTAGATAAAAACGTACATATAATTTAGAGAGACAAACCATCTGCCCCTTGGTATTCAGCCAAACTAAAACTGAAACTACAAAAACAAAAATGCAGAAGGCAAGAACAGGAAGGAAGGAAAATGTAGTGTGCTCAGGAGAGAGACCGATGCAAACCACGCATCGCAGAATGTAATGTTTTGATCATGTCCGAGAAGAACGAGTTACTTACCTTCGGTAACGACTTTTCTGGTGGATACATTAGCTACCTGTGGATTCCTCACCTCATGAATACTCCCATGGCGCCAGCATTCTACGGAAATCTTCTTACTAGTCTCTGCACGTCGACGAGGACGTCACTGTCTCGCACGCGACGCCGTCTGACGTCATACAGGCAATAAGAGGTCCTCGACGACGTGCGGACGTCAGTACCAATCATTTTTTACGTGCATGAGAACAACCAGGCAATGCAATGAAAGAACAAAGCAACATCCATTATATTGTAAAAATACACCACATTGTATGAATAACTGTAAATCTTTTTTATGTACATATATATATATATATATATATATAAAACTCTTTCTTTTAAAAATATATACACACACCAAGTATATACATAAAGATATATACACATATACCTATATATATATATAAATATATTATATATATACATCTATTGCACCCTCAAAGATCAAGAGGAGCGCACTCAAGGATTACTTGGCAAGACCATAAAGGCAACGGGGAGGCGGGTGGGACCGTGAGGAATCCACAGGTAGCTAATGTATCCACCAGAAAAGTCGTTACCGAAGGTAAGTAACTCGTTCTTCTGATGGATACAACTACCTGTGGATTCCTCACCTCATGAATAGAGTCCCAAAGCAGTACCACGCCCGGCGGTGGGTGCCTAAATGGTCAAACCAAGAAATCCTGCAGCACTGACCGTGCAAAATGGCCGTCCCTTCTAACCTCAGAATCTAAACAGTAATGTTTTGCAAAAGTGTGAAGGGACGACCAAGTTGCGGCCTTGCAGATGTCGACCACAGGAACACCTCTGGCTAAGGCCGAAGTGGCCGACTTAGCTCTGGTGGAATGAGCTCTAATGCCCTCAGGAGGATCCTTCTTTGCCAAAGAGTAACATATTTTAATGCAAAGAACAACCCACCTGGATAGTGTTCTCTTGTGGAATGCCTTTCCTCTCCTCTTGCCCACGTATCCAATAAACAGCTGATCCTCCAGCCTGAAATCCTTTGTTCTATTGATAAAGAAGCTCAACGCTCTCTTTGGATCCAGACGGTGCAGTCTTTCTTCCTCTTTGGAAGGATGAGGCGGAGGATAGAACGTGGACAAAGTAATTGCCTGAGCCAAATGGAAGGGTGAAACAACCTTCGGAAGGAAAGCAGCCTTGGTCCTCAACACCACCTTATCCCCATAAAAAGTTGTATAAGGGGGTTTTACTGATAAGGCCTGCAACTCACTCACTCTCCTTGCTGATGTTATAGCTATCAGGAAGACTGTTTTTAAAAACAAATACCTTAAGGGGCAAGAATGCATAGGTTCAAAAGGGGACCCCATAAGGAAAGTCAGGATTAAGGACAAATCCCATTGCGGCATAACGAATGGCTTTGGAGGATATTGATTTAGAAGACCTTTCAAGAATCTGATAACAATAGGGGATTTAAATAAAGATGGTTGGTCTGGAAGACATATGAAGGCTGACAAGGCCGATAAATAACCTTTAATGGTAGCCACTGCACAACCTTTCTGCGCCAGAGATAGAGCAAAAGACAAAACGTCCGATAGATGAGCTTGTAAAGGATCAATCTGCCTCTCTCCACACCACGCAACAAATTTAGACCACCTATTAGCGTAGATAGATTTAGTGGAGTGTCGCCTGGCCGCTAATATAACATCCACTACCTCAGGCGGGAGAGAGAAGGAACTCAGGTTGCCCCGTTCAATCTCCAGGCATGTAGGTGCAGACTCTGGAGGTTGGGGTGTAGAACCTGCCCCTGCGACTGCGAGAGGAGGTCTGCCCTGAAAGGGAGACGGAGCGGCGGGCACGTTGAGAGTTGGAGAAGGTCGGAGTACCACACCCTCCTTGGCCAATCCGGGGCTATTACGATTACTAGAGCCCGGTCTTGGCGAATCTTCCTCAATACTCGAGGAATCAAGGGTATGGGAGGAAACGCGTAAAGCAACTGGCCGCACCAGGTCATTTGAAACGCGTCCCCCAATGCTTCCTGCATCGGATACTGAAGGCTGCAGAACAACGGACAATGCGCGTTCTCTCGAGTGGCGAACAGATCTACCCGAGGAAACCCCCACTTCTGGAAGATTAAACGGACTTGATCTGGATGGAGACGCCACTCGTGGTCTGCCGAGAAGTGGCGACTGAGACTGTCCGCACGCACGTTCAAGACTCCGGCCAGATGGTTTGCTATCAAGCAAATCCGATGGTCCTTTGCCCAGGACCATAGTCGAAGAGCTTCTCTGCAGAGAAGGTACGACCCCACTCCTCCCTGCTTGTTTATGTACCACATCGTGGTAGTATTGTCCGTTAGGACCTGTACCGACTGACCACGAAGGGAAGGGAGGAAGGCCTTGAGAGCCAGACGTACAGCCCGTAACTCTAACAGATTGATGTGAAAAATCTGTTCCTCTGGAGACCAAAGACCTTTGATCTCCAGATCCCCCAGATGAGCTCCCCACCCTAGAGTGGAAGCATCCGTTATGACTGTGGCCACTGGTGGCGACTGCTGGAACGGTTTTCCTTGTGAAAGATTGTTGCTTGCAATCCACCACTTCAAATCCACAGCAGCATCTCTGGAGATCTTGACAGTACCCTCTAGATCCCCTCTGTGTTGAGACCACTGCCTTCGGAGGCACCACTGAAGAGCCCTCATGTGCCAGCGAGCATGCGTGACCAACAGAATGCAGGAGGCAAAAAGACCGAGCAGACGAAGGACCTTGAGGACTGGAACTACCGCTCCATTTCGAAACATTGGAACCAAATCCTGAATATCTTGAATCCGCTGAGGCGGAGGAAAGGCCCGACCCAATGTCGTATCCAGTACTGCCCCTATGAACAGGAGGCGCTGAGAGGGCTCCAGGTGAGATTTGGGCTCGTTCACCGAAAAGCCCAGGTCGAACAACAACTGGGTTGTTGACTGCAGATGACGCAACACAAGCTCCGGGGACTTGGCTTTGATCAACCAATCGTCCAAGTAAGGGAATACTGCTATCCCCTTCCTTCTGAGCTCTGCCGCAACCACCGACATCACCTTCGTGAAGACTCGAGGTGCTGAAGTAAGACCAAACGGAAGGACCGCAAACTGGTAGTGTTGCAATCCCACCACAAACCGGAGATACTTCCTGTGTGACTTGAGTATCGGGATATGAAAGTAAGCATCCTGCAAGTCGACAGACACCATCCAGTCTTCCATGTTCAACGCCAAAAGCACCTGTGCTAGGGTCAGCATCTTGAACTTTTCCTGCTTGAGGAACCAATTCAAGATCCTCAGGTCCAGAATTGGTCTCAAACGACCATCCTTCTTGGGAATCAGGAAATACCTTGAGTAAACTCCTTGACCCCTTTCCTGCTCCGGGACCAACTCCACCGCGCCCTTTAAAAGGAGGACTTCTACCTCCTGTTCTAGCAACAGGAGGTGTTCTTGTGAACAATACGAAGGGCGGGGCGGGATGAGGGGCGGAAACTCCCGAAAGGGAAGGGTGTAGCCTTTTCCCACAACACTGAGAACCCAAGTGTCCGACGTAACAGTCTCCCATTTGGTGAGAAAATGCTGTAATCTTCCCCCTACAGGAGAGGAGTGAGTGGGAAATGGTGGAAGCCTAAGGCTGCTTCCCCTGCTGCACCCCGCCAGAGGATGAGGAAGAGGCAGAGTGCTGCTGAGAGGCTCCCCTGGTGCGGACCCTACCCCTCCCCCTAAAAGATCTATAGGGATGGGAAGAGGCAGGTTGCTGATATCTTCCCCGAAAGGAAGAGGAGGAAGAGCCACGCCCAAATCCACGAAACCTCCTGAAGAATCTGGAAGAGGCCGTGGAAGAAGGAGCTTGGAGTCCCAACGACTTAGCCGTGGCCCTGCTCTCCTTAAAACGTTCCAAGGCCGAATCAGCCTTAGCCCCAAACAGTTTGTCCCCATCAAACGGGAGATCCAACAATGTGGACTGTACATCTGCCGAAAAGCCCGAGTTACGTAGCCAGGCCTGTCTCCTTTCCACCACAGTTGTGCCCATTGCTCTGGCTACCGAGTCGGTGGTATCCAGTCCCGTCTGGATAATTTGGGTCGCAGCAGCCTGGGCATCAGAGACAAGATCCAAAAGACCCTGGGGAAGCTCTGTAAACGAAGAGGAGATGTCATCCATCAGAGCATGAATATACCTCCCCAGGATACAGGTCGCATTAGTGGCTTTTAACGCCAGACTGCAGGACGAAAAAATCTTCTTCGACTGCGCCTCTAGCTTTTTTGAGTCTCTGTCCCCAGGCACCGTCGGGAAAGAACCAGGCGCTGATTTGGACGAACAGGAGGCCTGCACAACCAAGCTCTCCGGCGTAGGGTGCCTAGATAGGAAACCAGGATCAGTTGGAGCCGCCCGATACCTCCTGGCCACGGCTCTGTGAACTGCTGGGGAAGATGCCGGCTTCTTCCACACCTCTAAAACCGGATCCAGCAGAGCGTCATTAAAAGGTAATAGAGGCTCCGCCGCGGCTGAGGCCGGATGCAACACCTCTGTCAAAAGGTTTTGTTTCGCCTCCACCACCGGCAAAGGCAGGTCCAAAAAACTAGCTGCCTTCCGTACCACTGTATGAAAGGAAGCAGCTTCCTCGGTATATTCCCCCGGGGACGAAAGGTCCCACTCAGGGGAAGTGTCCAGCCCACTGGCCGACTCCAGTCCACGCAGCCCATCACCCGAGTCCTCTAGCTCTCCTTCCTCTAGGGCTCGTTGGTACTCCTGCTCCTCTAGTACCCGGAGAGCACGCCTCCTTGAATGCAGTCGTTGCTCAATCCGCGGAGTCGACAACACCTCCGCCGAAGTCGGAGATCGGCGCCGATCTTCCGAAGCCACCGACGCCGCATCCGGCGCCACAGGTAACTTCGGCGCCGACTGAAGAGCAGATGAAACGGATGGACCCACCGGAGTCACAGGCCGAAATCTCGACGTCGACGGGATGGAAATCCCTGGGGCCAATCCCTCCGAAGCCATCGGAGCGGCCACCGGCGCCGACACTGGCGCCGAGCCCACGTTCCCAAACGGGAGAAAGGGCATAAAGGGTGCCGGCCGAAGAGGCGCAGGATCACCCAAAGAAAAGGCCAAAGGCCCAGCCGGAGCACCCCCTGGAGCCATCTGTTGGAAGATGGCATACATCGCATTCAAGAATGCGGAACTATCGGCTCCAGGGGTGGGAAAAGCCGGATACTGGGGTGCCTGACTCGGAGGCGACCCCGACGCCGGCCTCGGCGTCTGCGCCGGAGAAAACACCTGAGGCTCCAATACCTCAATCACCGACGCCTGTCCAGGCGAAGTTGGAGACGTCGGAGAGAGCAACGGCGTCGAAGGATGCGGCGTCACCGTGGGGCTGACCTCCCATGTCCTCCGGCGCCGATCCGGAGACCTGGAACGAGCCTCCCTTGAATGACGCCGAGATTCTCTACGGCGCCGGGAGTCTCGATGACGCCGATGTCTTGGAGAAGACTTTTTCTTGTGATGCTTCTCCTTTGACTTGGCCATAAACAGCTTCGCCTCGCGTTCTTTAATGGCCTTCGGATTCATGTGCTGACACGAATCACAAGTCGAGACGTTGTGGTCGGAGCTCAAACACCAAAGGCAATCGGAATGAGGATCCGTCACCGACATCTTGCCTCCACACTCACGACAAGGCTTAAATCCAGACTTTCTCTGCGACATTATTTCCACAGAGAAAGAGTACGCAGCAAGATATACACTGTAACCGCAAGAGTAACAGTTGCTCCCTCGAAGATAACCGTTTCGAATGCACGGAAAAAAGGGAACTGACGTCCGCACGTCGTCGAGGACCTCTTATTGCCTGTATGACGTCAGACGGCGTCGCGTGCGAGACAGTGACGTCCTCGTCGACGTGCAGAGACTAGTAAGAAGATTTCCGTAGAATGCTGGCGCCATGGGAGTATTCATGAGGTGAGGAATCCACAGGTAGTTGTATCCATCAGAAATCTTATTTTTTGGACATAATCAATAATGCTAAAAACTCGACCAGAAAGCTTTTCAATACGGTCAATTCTTAAATTAACATCAACAATAAAATATCATAATCAAGTCTTCTGTGGTAGTTGGCCGCCAACTTTCAACATGAGGTAAATGAGGTTTATAACCAATTCTCTCCAAACTCGCAAAGGATTGAAGACAAATTCTTGCCGGATGATTTTATCTCCACCCAAGCAGATCTGTCTCAATTTCCTTCTCTGCCAATGGAGCTGGTAATTAAGCTTATTGAAGCCACTAAATCTGGGGTTCCGAATGAACCTTGCCTGCCCAAAATCCTACATCTGGTTCCAAGGTTAATTGCCATATATCTTACCACATTTCTAAATAACATCCTAAAACCTGGATACTTCCGTCCAACCTGGAAAAATCGTACCTTTAATGAAGAAACTCACTAACCCCTTTGAACGTTAGTAGCTAGGCCCTATCTCGCTAATTCTTTTTGCTGACAAAAAGAGCTGAGAAAGCTATGAACATAGGATTGTCTTCTTTATTTGCTACTAACCAATTGATTGATTCATCTCAGCATGGTTTTAGAGGTAATCACAGCACGAAATCTGCGCTAACTATAGATACCGAGATCAGAGAGATAATCGACAGTGGTGGCGAAGCTGCCTTCCTTCTTCTTGATTTGTCAGCAGCTTTTGCCATCCTTACTCAAAGTACTGCTGGCCCACTTAGTATTGGAATCAGCGATTCCTCTCGGACTACGTTAGGGCCTTTTCTAATAGGGACAGAGAGCAAGCAGTCACTCTTAGTAATTTTGTCTCTAAGCCGTTCTCTCTCCCGTGTGGGGTCCCTCAAGGTTCAGCATTAACCTCCACAATATGTAATGTTTGTTACATCCTGGTGAAGCTAATACACTGTTTTGGTTTCTCACTGATGACACCCAGAGAGTAACCATTTCCACTGACCTGCTTGCCGTAGCCACACACTTCTGTAATTGTATGCAGAAGGTGGGAAAATGGAACAACAAAAACTTTCTTAAACTCAACTCAGGGAAGACAGATTTTCTCTTATTTGGCAGTGCCACCTCTTTCTGGTCACCTATGTGTGGTGGCCGGAGGATCTAGGAAACTTGCCCTGTCTAGTCAGGAAAGTTAAAAAATCTTGGAGTTTATTTTGAGAAGCTTACCTTTGCAAACCATATTGGCCAAGTCAATTCAACATGCTTTTATCTGTTGAAAGCCCTGAGGAAATTCTTCCCTTTTATACTTAGAAAAACAGTAATTGTTGCCCTTCTACTATCCAGAGTTGATTATTGTGATGCTTTATATATGGGCTTACAACAGCAACTGTTGTATAAACTTAAAATCTTACAAAATGCCACTGCCTGGCTGCAATTAAACATCCCCCGATTTCAGACTGACTCTCAGGCAATTGTCGATCTACAAAGGTTGCAGGTAAAAAAAAAAAATACCCAAAAAAAAAAATACCAAAAAAAAAAAAAGAGTCACCTTTAAGGCTTTTCATGTGACTCATCAAGTTTTGCATGACTCTGGACCAGAATATTTAAAGTCAAGGTTCTGCTGATATGTTCCCAACAGAACACTACGGTTTGCATTTTCCAAGAACATAAGGTTCCGGGGTTTTAAAAGGCTCTTTGGGGTGGGAATAGCATGGAATAAGCTACCAACTTGTTCCTCTTTAGGAAACGGCCCAAAACCTGGCCTTCTGCAAATTAGATGGTCTATTTTTTCTCTTTGTTTCCGACAGTCATCTGGCCCCAAGACGCCTCTGGGCGTTCGAGCGCGCCCTAGTTGTCACACGTACGGTCTACTGGGTTTGCCAATGCTTGGCACTTCTGTCACGACATTAGGTGCCACCTCCTCCCTCATGCCCTAATAAATCATGCCTGAGACCCATTGGCTAACAGTTCCACAGGAAGGAGGGGTTGGGCAGCACCATAAACTGGATGACATGCAAAGAACATGACAGTGCTGGTCTGCCTCCCTGCCATCAGGGCCCCTGGCACGCCTGCTGCACCCATCCCCCGGCACGCCTGCTCCACCCATCCCCCAGCACGCCTGCATCCCTCCAGGACCACTAAAAGCATGCCTGTTCACGGACTGAGGCAAAGGAAGCGCAAAACCGCGACCCAGCATCTCAGACTACGGACAATCGTGCCTTACGTCCTTCCGCCCCACTGACAACGTACCTCGCAGTAAATGTGCTAGGGAGGGCAGAGCATGCTAATGGGATGTACCTGATCCTTTGCAATGTGCTTCATGCAACGTTCTGTGTTTTCCAACTGAATTCGGAGATCCATTGGTAAATAGCTACTGGGACACAGGCTCACATCACCTTCCTGTTATGTATGAAGCAGTAACTGTCATGAACAAACAGTAATCACAGTTGGAGAAGGAAATGGTTGAAGAGAGGTCCCAATTTTCAGCCTTGTCGCATTAGATGTGAACAGTGAGGCCATCCTCCCCCTCCCTTTTTTAAAGACTAAACCCTAAACAATCAAAGACGGGCCTACCTGGCATGGTTGAGGGCCTCAATCCACTCACAGCACTGCTCTTTACTGCTGCACTCAAAGGTGTATTTCCGCTCTGGCTCATCCTTGAAGTCTGTGAAGGCGAAAACAAGTGGCGTGAAGTCTCAAAGAAATGCATGACAAGCTTCACACTGTACAGCACCTGCAACAGGTATGGATTGTAGCATGCAACCATTTCAAAGTTCCACACAATAAAGTGTTTCACACTCTTCTAATCTCACGAACTAAGGTGTTATTGGGGGAAAGAAATATGACAGCCAGGGCCACTAAATCCGTCAGCTCTTAACGACAGATGCTAGACTGTCTACTTATGGCTGGCCCTTATGTGGATCTTACCAATGTATCCCAGTGGTTACCTCAAACAAAAATGTATAGAATGCGCAAAGGACACCAGAGGAAACGGCTTTAATTGGTGCCAAAACTAAGTCATTTGCTGCCCTAAGTTATTGGTGAGTTTGGCACCTAAAACGGTCTCAATGGAACCTTTAAGCACTTTACAGATCTCAATGAAACTTTTCTTTGAAGTAGAATTTTCTTCCATGCTTCCTCTATAGACACCCCAGTCTGTCAAAGCTTCAGGTGTACAAAGACGATATTCCTGAATACATGACAATAGTCACTTTTGCAGCGTGAATCTTCTCTGGATTCGCATACTACACTCTGCTCGTCAGCCTTCACAGTCTTCTTTCTGGGGATCCACAGGTGGGTGTCTGCTCCAACTTAAGCATGAGTTTATAGTGGCTCTAGAGCTCACTTTTGACAATCCAGCAGAAATATTAGGCTATCTTTATTGGTTAGTATGTATTTTATGTTCAGTGTACTCCTGTTTTTGAGGAAATGGATGGAATCCCAGTAGCCCAGTCTTTTGTGGTGATGACACCTTTCCTGAAAGCTACCTTAAAACACTCATGTGAAACAAGCAAAGCCAATAGCTCTCACCTATACAAGAGTTATTGGCTTGGCACTGTGTTTTTGCCATGGTGTCAGTGGTGTGGAATTCCTATAGCCAGACACCCAGGATTTATTGTTTGGGGTCAAGGACAACAAGTTTTTTCATGATTATTTAGTCCTTGGGACACGTAGGCCCAACCCCCGGCAGCACAAACACTTTGGCTTCCAGTTTACAGGGAAGGGAGCGATCTCCAGTTTGGTTAATATTTGTGTCCCTACGTTAATGCTGTTCAAACTTGTATTTATGGTTCATTAATGCAAAGCCTTTATTATTAGGGTGAGCACTCTAAATAAACTTTCTAAGATCACGCTGAACTACTGACAGTTGATTCTGGAGCGGAGCAGATTGGGGCAGATTTGAGTGCGATGGGTTGGGAAGATTGGAGTGAGTGGTTTGTATTAGAGTGGGGCAGATTGTCCTGGAAAGGGGCAGATTGTTCTGGATTGGAGAGGGGCAAATTGTTTTGGATTGGGCCAGATTGCTAAGGATTGGTTGCAAGATTGTTATGGAATGGGGTGGGCCAGATTGTTTTGGTTTGAAGTAGAGCAGATTGGAGTGGGCAGATTTAAATGCAATGGTTTGGGAAGATTGGGGTGAGTGGTTTGTAATGGAGTGGGGCAGGTTTTAATGTGATGGGTTGGGAGGATTAGAGTGAGTGGTTTATATTGAGTGGGGCAGATTGTTTTGGATGGGAATGGGGCAGATTGCTTTGGACTGGAGTGGGGCACATTGTTTTGGATGGGAATGGGGCAGATTGCTTTGGACTGGAGTGTGGCAGACTGTTCTGGACTGGAGTGGGGCATACCTTTGGATTGGACTGACTTTTGGATTGGACTGGGGCAGACTGTTTTGGACTGGAGTTGGGCAGGCTGTTCTGGACTAGAGTGGGGCAGACCTTTGGATTTTACTGGGGCAGACTGTTTTGGACTGGACTGGGGCAGAATGTTTTGGACTGGACTGGGGTGGAAACCTTTTAAGATCTTGCTGAACAACTGACAGATTGTTGATTCTGGAGCGGGGCAGATCAGGGTAGATTTGAGTGCGATGGGTTGGGAGGATTGGAGTGAGTGGTTTGTATTAGTGTGGGACAGACTGTATTGGAGTGGGGCAGATTGTTCTGGTTTGGATTGGGCCAGACTGTTTTGGATTGGACCAGAATGTTATGGATTGGATTGGGCCAGATTGCTAAGAATTGGTTGCAAGTTTGTTATACAGTGGGGTGGGCCAGATTGTTTTGGTTTGGAGTGGAGCAGATTGGAGTGGGGCATATTTGAGTGCGATGGGTTGGGAGGATTGGAGTGGGTGGTTTGTAATGGAGTGCAGTAGATTGTTTTTATTGGAGTGGGGCAGATTGTACTGGATTGGATTGGTGCGGGCAGACTTTATTGTGATGGGTTGGGAGGATTACAGTGAGTGGTTTATATTGGAGTCAGGCATATTGTTTTTGGAATGGGGCAGATCGCTTTGGACGGGAGTGGGGGCAGACTATTCTGGACTGGAGTGGGGGCAGACTGTTTTGGACTGGAGTGGGGCAGGCTGTATTAGACTGGAGTGGGGCAGGCTGTATTAGACTGGAGTGGGGCAGGCTGTATTAGACTGGAGTGGGGCAGGCTGTATTAGACTGGAGTGGGGCAGGCTGTATTGGATCGGAGTGGGGCAGGCTGTATTGGATCGGAGTGGGGCAGGCTGTATTGGATCGGAGTGGGGCAGAATCTTCCGGATCGGAGTGGGGCAGAATCTTCCGGATCGGAGTGGGGCAGAATCTTCCGGATCGGAGTGGGGCAGAATCTTCCGGATCGGAGTGGGGCAGAATCTTTCGGATCGGAGTGGGGCAGAATTTTTCGGATCGGAGTGGGGCAGAATTTTTCGGATCGGAGTGGGGCAGATTGGATTGGATTGGTGTGGGCAGACTTCATTGTGATGGGTTGGGAGGATTAGAGTGAGTGGTGTATATTGGAGTTGGGCAGATTATGTTGGATTGGAGTGGGGCAGACTGTTGTGGAGTGGGGCACACTGTTTTGGTTTGGACTGGGGCAGGCTGTTTTGGAATGGAGTCGGGCAGATTGTATTGGACTCCAGTGGGGCAGACAGTTTTGGACTGGAGTGGGGCAGAATATTTTGGACTGGAGTGGGGCCAGAATGTTTTGTACTGGAGTGGTGCAAATTGTTTTGGATTGGAGTGGGACAGAATGGTTTGGACTGGAGTGGGGGAGATTGTCTTGTATTGGAGTTGGGCAGATTGGGGCAGAACTGAGTGTGATGGGATGGGAGGACTGGAGTGAGTGGTTTGTATTAGAGAGAGGCAGATTGTATTGGGGTGGGGGCAGATATTATATTGGAATGGGGCAGATTGTTTTGGTCCAGGGTGGGGCAGTTTGTTTTGGATTGGAGGGGGGGAAGATTGTTTTCGATTTGATTGGAGCAGATTGCTTTGGATTAGATTGGGTCTGATTGTTTTGGATTGGTGTGGGTCTGATTGTTTTGGATTGGTGTGTGGCAGATTGTTTTGGATTAGAGAGGGGCAGATTTGAGTGTGAGGGTTGGGAGGACTAGAGTGACTATTTTTTTATTGGTGTGGGGCAGATTGTTATGGGTTCGTATGGGACAGATTTGAATGTGATGGTTTGGGACGACTGGAGTAAGTGGTTTATTTTGGAGTGGGGTAGATTGGATTGTAGTGAAGCAAATTGTTTTGGATTGGAGTGGGGCAGATTATTTAGGATTGGAGTGGTGCAGATCATTTTGAACTGGAGTGGGGCAGAGTGTTCTAGATTGGAGTGGAGTGGGTTGGAGTAAGGTAGACTGTTTTGGATCAGAGTGGGGCAGATTGTTTTGGACTGGAATGGGGCAGACTGTTTTGGACTGGAGTGGAGCAGATTTGAGTGAGATGGGTTGGGTGGATTGGAATGAGTGGTTTGTATTAGAGTGGGGTAGATTTGATTGGTCTGGGGAATATTGTTTTGGACTGAGTGTGACAGTTTGTTGTGGACTGGAATGGGGCAGATTGTTTTGGATTTCACTGGGGCAGACTGCTTTGGATTGGATTGGGCTAGATTGTTTTGGATTGGAGAGCAGCAGACCGGAGTGGGGAAGATTTGAGTGGGATAGGTTGGGAGGAATAGAGTGCGTGAGTTTTTTTTATTGGAGTGGGGCAGATTTTACTGGAGTGGGGCAGATTTTACTGGATTGCAGTGCAGCAGATTGTATTTGAATGGTGTGGGGCAGACTGTTATGGACTGGGGTGGAGCAGATCAGGGCGGGCCATGTTTGAGTGTGTTGGGAGGATTGGGGTGAGTGGTTTGTATTGGGCTGGGGCAGATTGTTTTGGACTGGAATGGGGCAGACTGTTTTGGACTGGAGAGGAGCAGATTTGAGTGAGATGGGTTGGGTGGATTGGAATGAGTGGTTTGTATTAGAGTGGGGTAGATTTGATTGGTCTGGGGAATATTGTTTTGGACTGAGTGTGACAGTTTGTTGTGGACTGGAATGGGGCAGATTGTTTTGGATTTCACTGGGGCAGACTGCTTTGGATTGGATTGGGCTAGATTGTTTTGGGTTGGTGTGGGGCAGATTGTTTTGGATTGGAGAGCAGCAGACCGGAGTGGGGAAGATTTGAGTGGGATAGGTTGGGAGGAATAGAGTGCATGAGTTTTTTTTATTGGAGTGGGGCAGATTTTACTGGAGTGGGGCAGATTTTACTGGATTGCAGTGCAGCAGATTGTATTTGAATGGTGTGGGGCAGACTGTTATGGACTGGGGTGGAGCAGATCAGGGCGGGCCATGTTTGAGTGTGTTGGGAGGATTGGGGTGAGTGGTTTGTATTGGGCTGGGGCAGATTGTTTTTACTGGAGTGGGGCAGATTGTACTGCAGTGGGGCTGACTGTATTGGATTGGTGTGGGGCAGATTGTTATGGTTTGCTGTGGGGCAGATCGGATTAGGGCAGATTTGAGTGTGATGGGTTGTTAGGATTGGAGTGAGTGATTTATATTGGAGTGGGGCAGATTTTGTTGGAATGAGGCAGCTTGTGTTGGATTGGAGTGGGGCACACTGGAGTGGGGCAGATTATTTTGGATTGGAGTGGTGCAGATTGTTTAGGATTGGAGTGGTGAGATTGTTTAGGATTGGAGTGGAGCAGACTGGAGTAGGGCAGACTGTTTTGGATCGGAGTGGGGCAGACTGTTTTGGACTGGAGTTGGGGCACAATGTTTGGGATTTGAGTAGAGCAGATTATTTTGGCTTGGAGTGGGGCAGATTGTTTTGGATTGGAGTTGGGCAGATTGTTTTGGATTGGAATGGGGCAGATCGGTGCGGGGCACATTTGAGTGTGGTGGGTTGGGAGGATTGGAATGTGGTAGATTGGAGTGAGTGGTTTGGAGGGTGGTGGATTGGATTGTGTGGCATGTGCAGGAAGCTGGCTCTGTATATACTATATCAAAATTAGATATAGTGTACACAGAGTCCAGAGATCCCCCAGAGGCTTAACAGAAGCTAAAGTAGATAATACTAATGCTCTCTTTTGTGGTAGTGTGGTCCAGCAGTTAGGCTTATCAGAGGGTAGTGCAAAGCATTTGCTTTACACACTCAGTCAAGAAATGGTAGCACACACTCAATGACTAACTCCAAGCGAATGTATTTATACAGGAGAATATATTTGTTACTTTATTTCTAGAACCAAAAGATTCTGATTGCAGGTAAGTACAGTTGTAAGTATGTATCAAGCATATGTATCAAATAAAACAGTTTACAGGCAAGTAACGCTTTTCACTTTCAAAAGTTGACAGTGCAATTTTCAGAACAGCCCTAGGAGGGGAAAGGTGTTAGTGAAGTTTTGAGATAAGTACTCGACTTAAAGTTCCAGTCTCCAGGGGATAGGATGTCCACTGGTCAAGGTTCAAGATGACCACCAGCAACACGTGGCCAGCCAAGTGCAGAGGTCAAAGTTGGTGTTAGATTTAAAATGGGATCCTATGGAGACTGGGGGCACCCGGAAATAGATCTGCTGGCAGGTAAGAACCAGTGACTTCGGAGGGCAGACCTTGGAGGCGCTGGGAGCACCTTGGAGGGGGGGGGGGGGGGGGGGGGGGCACAGGTTAGCACCAACCACACACCCTCAGGGGCAGTCGGTGCTGGGTGCAAACACAGCTTTGGGCTCCCAATGCTTTCCAATAGGGGACTCCAGGGGTCACAAAGATGCTGCAGGCTGGGTCCAGGGGGTCGGTTCCGGAAAACCAAAGGATGGGCAAGGAGCAACATCTGCTGACTGTTGGTCGGATTCCCCAAGGCCAGGGGGCTGCAGGTGCCTTTAGGCCTCTGGTATCTTCGTCCTGTTCTCTTGCGGGCAGGGGGGTCCTCTGGATTTAGGCTGCAGGCGTCGTCGTGTTGGCCAGGAGGGGTCAACCCAGGGTGGACGCAAAGTTGCAATTGCCTGGAGACCTGCTCTGGACCAGTGGGCCACCTGGACACGGGCCATGGGTGTCTGGTAGAGTGGGCAGGAGTCGCAGATCCGAAGCGGTTCTGAAGTCCTTCTTACGAGTTTCTTGTGGACAGGGCCGCTGTCCTCTGGAGTCCTTGGTCCTCTGGCAAGCAGGCAGTCCTCTGGGAGTTTGTGGAGGTCGGTGGTCCTGCAGAATGTGTCACCTTTTTGTAGCATGGCTTCTGAAGCTGCAGACAGGCCAGTAGCGCTGGGAAAAAGTCAGTTGGTGTCTGCAGTCTTCTCTGCTGGGGTCGACTTATCAGTTCTTCTTGCTTCTTTTCTTCTTGAGGTCACCAGGAATCTGTTGAGCTAGGTTCAGGTTAAATCCTAGATTTAGGGGCGATACAGGGGTCAGAGGGCCATAGCCAATGGCTACCGTCCGTGAGGGTGGCTACACCCTTCCTGTGCCCACTCCCTTTGGGGAGAGTGGCACATTCCTAACCCTACAGGCCCCTGTCCTCCAAACCAAGATGGAGGATTCTGCAGGGAGGGGGGGGTCACTTTAGCTCTGGACACCTTAGGGGTGGTCCTAGCTGGAGGGGTCACTCCTCCCAGTTTTTCCTAATTTAGCAGCCGGATTTGCTGTGGGACCTCTTCTGGAGGGGGGTGAGGGGGGCTGGGCATCTCCACTAGCTGGAGGACCCTGGGACAATGTAACAGGAGGCCTGAACCTTTGAGGCTCATCACCAAGTGTTGTAGTTACTGTAGGGGGAAGGGGTGAAGCACCTCCACCCAGAGCAGGCTTTGTTTCTGATCCCAGAGAGCACAAATGCCCTCACCCCATGGGGTCAGAAACTCATCTGTTAGTGATGGGCTGGCACAGATAGGTCAGCCTAACACAAAAGGATTGATTAGGGTACAGAGGGCATCTCTAAGATGTCCTCTGGCTGCATTTTACAATAAATCCAACACTGGCATCAGTGTGGGTTTATTGTGCTGAGACATTTGATACCAAACTTCCCAGACTTCAGTGAAACCATCATGGAGCTGTGGAGTTTGTAGTGATAAACTTCAAGCCCATGTACTCAATATGGCCACACCGGACTTCCAGTGTCTAAGAATGGACTTAGACACTGTAGGGGCATATTGCTCATGCAGCTATGCCCTCACCTGTGGTATAGTACACCCTGCCTTAGGGCTGCAAGACCTGCTAGAGGGGTGACTTACCTATGCCACAGGCAGAGGTTGGTGGGCATGGCACCCTAAAAGGGATGCCATGTCGACTTTACTGTTTTCGTCCCACCAGCACTCACAATCTGCAATGGCAATATGCATGTGCTTGGTGACGGGTCCCTTGTGGGTGAAGTGGATGGATTGGAGTGGGGCAGGTTGGACTGGGGCATACTGCAGGGTTATGTGTTAAAGCATAATTTCAGAAATTACACATACGAAGAAACCATGTCACTTTCCAATATTTAGAACAAGATAACCGTCATCTTTTGAGAACAGTGACCAAGAGCAAAAGCAAACGAGTGCAAAGTGAGAAAATTAGAGTGGGGGGAGGGAGGGGAACATGGGGGGGGGGGGGGTTAGCTATAGAAGATAAAACTTTGCAATTTTGTTTGTCCTGCAGGGCACGATTTTGCCAGCCACACAACTTCTGTTTGCAGGGCCCTAGAAGTTAAAAAGAAGCGCCTCAATCACATCAGAAGCAGCAGATGGGCACCAATGAAGTGGAGTCAATCAGTGGGGCGTGGCCTGGCTGCCGACCAAGATGACCGCACGGCTCTGAACTCCATCCAACGCTGCCTATCAGCCCCACCCTGCCCCTCCTGTCACCCCAATGCTGTCTTGAACCCTCCAGTGATGGTGGGGGGAGGCCATATCTCGAGGGTGGGGCCGCGGGCGAGCCTGAGGGTGGGCGCAGCCCAGACATGCCTACCTGCACCAGTGAAGACTGTTGGATAGTGCCAGCACTCACCCTCACCCCATCCTCACTACTTGTGGCGCTGGAGGGACGAGACCTGCACCGCCTGGTATTTTCCCCAATCTGGCCCACACCTCACCTTCTCCGGCTCGCACCCGATCGGCCCGCTAGCCTGGATGAAATGGCCTCCATAAATGCCAAGTATACTGCCTCTCCTGCTTACTCCGCTTCCTGGCCACAAAAACAGACTCGCTGAGTGCCGGCCCTGCTCGCTCTCAACAAACAGGTGAGTCCCTGCAGAATTTTTGTGCTTGGGTATAACCAGCACGCATTCGCCGTGATGGGAGTATCTACCGTGGGCCCTCTTTCACCCTCAGAAGAGCGACAGGCCACTTTTGTATCACAGAGCGATTGGCGGTTTTACATATGCAGCACCATAAACACGGACTACCACTCACAGTGTGATCTTCTACAGACTGATCTGCCTGTCTGCCTGCCATAATAACTGCCCCGCTATCCCCACATGCAGTAAGTCTTTCAAAATCCTAGCCCATCAGCATAGCTACCGAGCAGCCGCTGGCAACAGTAATTTCCCCCAGGAGCTCATCCGCATGCAAAGGAGCAGTGGCCCTTTCCTCTTAGTCACATTGCGCCACTTGCACCTGCCTTTTAGGTGCTAGCACTGCCCCTCTGCTTCGCAAATCTACAACCTGCGCCATATATCCCAGTCCCAGGAAACAACACTCAATCACCATGACAGCCCGCCGCAACCCTTACTAACAACACCTGCACAAACTTGGCCCCAAGCTCTACTGTGCTTTTCTATCAGATATCATGGGGCAAGGAAACCCTAAACGGAGACAATTGTCCTTTGATTGTTCTAAGACCCCTAGACGGTGGGATCCGAATGACCCAGTGGACTTAGAGGCAGCTGTTGGCTCCACCTCCCCAACACACCTTGAGGTCACCACGGCCATAATGTCAGAACTCAAGGCAGGATTTAAGGCTATAGACTCCCGCTTCGATACACTGACTGCACACCTTGGACAGCATGCATGGACGCCTGGATAAATACTCCACCAGTTTGGATGACGCAGAACGTCGCATATCTGAAACAGAAGATGCTAGCATCGCCTTCACCAAACGAGTCGAGAAGATAGAGCGCCTGTTAAAAACAGCTGCTGCCAAGAACGAATATTTAGAGGCACGCTCTTGATGTAATAATATCTGCATCACTGGTGTACTCAAGATCACCAACACCAGACGATACCTTTGTGGAGCAACTCTTGTTGCCCTCTTCGAAAGAGATGCTTTCACAGATACCTTTGTTGTTGAGAGAGCTCGTCGTTCCATGGCTCCCCTCCACACCCCATAATAGCCAGTTTGCTGAATTTCCGAGACCGTGATACTGCACTCCGCCTGGCCAGCGACTAAGGCCCGCTACATCATCAAGGAATGACTCTGTTGTACTTTGCCAATTTTGCTACCATGGCACAAGAGGCAAGTATATAGATGTTAAGCAACTACTACAGAAAGCTGGCCTGCGATAAGGCATGTTGTATCCAGCAGGTCTGCTGGTCAAAATAAAATGCAAAACTCAAATTTTCAACTCCCCCGCAGACGCTGCGCATTTTTGTAAACAACATGGCATGGGACAAGATAGGTCTGGCCACTGCTCTTTCAGCGGCTCACCAAACCTCACGCAATTGGAATCTCCCCCAAACCCCCATCCCCACTTCCCCACCATCCCCCCCAGACCCACCTCCTCCATTGGTTTGGTTACCGATTCCTGAACTGCCGTGACAGAGACAAGACAATACCAGTTCCTGCTCCTCTAAGGCGATGAACACTGAAAGATTCACGCTTTCACTCTAAATTTTCGACTGGCGAGGTCCACTTAAATGGAATGTTGCTACATCCCCGAGGTGTATACCGCACTGTTGCTTTTTGTTTCTTTTGATTGTGTGGGTTTAATGGGGATTCACCAAGGTTGTCGTCCTCTTGTGTGGGTAGGGGGTTTGGGAATGTTTGAGTTGCTTTACTTGTGTTGGATGACTACACATTTTAACTCCTATGTGATATTCTGCCCTTCATTCTCCAGTTACTACACACCTTTAACATCCTGCATGACAACACGATCACCTAATCCCCACACTATCAGGGTTTCCCTGTGTCACGTTGAATTTAAGAGAACTTAACAATCCAAGGAAAAGGAAAAGTCCTTTCCTACCTGCACAAGCACGATCTTAAGCTAGCCTTTTTACAAGAAACGCACTTAGTGCCTCTTGCAAACTGCACCTTTGCGACCTAATGTGGCACAAATCGTTTTTTTCCCCCCTCACACTACAGTACATACTCCTGCGGGGTCTGTACGCTCATTCACAAAAGCCTTCCTTTTGTCTGCTACAACACGCTCTCGGACACGGAGGGCCGCTATTTACTAGTACATGGTAGCCTGGCAGGCGTGACCTCCTCTTGGTCAATGTCTACGCAATGAATGTAGATATGCTAGAATTTTTACACAATCTTTTAACCCATATAGACAAGCTCCAGACGGAACACATCCTTTCCGGGTGCGACCTCAACCTCACAGCTGCCCACAGCTAGACACTTCTGACACCACTGGAATTACCAAACCACAACCACTATGGACCTTAACCCTTCTGGATGCTTTTCACCCCTCAGAAGCCTGGCGCTCTCGCCACCCCTCCGTTCCAGGCTACACCTTCTACTCTAGCCCACACAACGTTTAGTCCTGCATTGATCACTGGTGCATGTCCCCTATTCTACTTCTTTGGCTCTCAGACATAGCATGTCACCCACACCCTCTATCTGACCACTCTCCAGTGGTGATCTCACTTCAAATCCCATGCCAGGCACCACCTATGGCGATTTCCTGCAAATGACACTGTTTTCCGCACTGAAGTCTGAGATGTCATTGCAGAATATCCCACTCTGAACACGGGCACGATGAAACACCAAGCAATGCTGTGGGAATATGCATTGCTAAAAATGCTGGCATCCAGCGCTCCATAAGAGGAGAGCTCACACTAATAGAGAAAAAGCTGTCAGATATAGAACTTCGAACCATATCACTAACTAGTCACCTTCCACTCCCTGCACACACTGCCCTATTGCAAGAATTTAGAGAAACGGCTGACCGCAAAGTGATCTTTCTCAGTAAATATGCACTTGCATGGTGAAGGGGAAAGACCTGGTCGTACCCTAGCAGGGCTGCTCCAACCTTCATATATCACTACACGGATGGTAAGATGGTCACGGACACACCGGCTGTCCTTGAAACCTTTGCGGCATACTAGAAGTCCCTTTACACTTCGCATACCAGTGATGCTACTGATGCCCTCGCGAAATATCTGGCAGATGGTATGGTTGGACAACAGCCATCAACAGTTCTCGTCTTCTCCCATCACCTGCGATAAAACCTCTCAAGCCATAGATGCCCCGAGTGGCTCTAAAGCTCCCGGACCCGACGGTTTTACCGGTAGTTTCTATAAGGCTTTTAAAGAACTCCTAGTTCCTCATCTATCTGAGGTCTAAGCTGAATCCCTACAGCGCGGTATCATCCCCACTATACTGCGCGAAGCCGTAATCATGCTACTCCTTAAACCCAGCAAGCTACCACATCTATGCACCCCACATAGACCGCTTTTGCTCTTGAACCACAATAGATATTGTCAAAAGTGCTTACCACAGGACTATCTTTACTGACAGTATAATTGCTCCCATGTAATCTGGGTTTGTTCCACATCGCTCTGCATCAATTAATCTCTGCACCATATTTGCAGTCCTCAAGCCTATCTCTCGGAGATCCCCGCTGCAGCGATATTACTTGATGCTGTCCTTAGAATGGTCCTTTTTGCATGCTGTTTTGACACAACTCAGTATCCTTTGCGGTTTCAGGGACTTTATTAAGCTATTGTACACCAACCCACAGGCGCAGCTACGAGTCAATGGGACCCTATCCGACTCATTCACCTTGACCCGCTGCACCAGGCAGGGGTGGCCGCTTTCCCCTTTATTATTCATTATTTGCACGGACCCAATGGTATGTCACCTTCAGGAACGCTACATGCACCAGGCTATCTGCTTCTCCTGCGGACAGCTATTGGTCTCACTTTACGCAGATGATATCTTACTGTTCGTTCGGACCCGGGGACTAACCTATTACTGATTGAGAAAGTGATCCACTTTGGCTTATTCTCGGCCCTCTCCAACAATTGGAACAAATCAGAGATTTTTTCACTCACCTCAGCCACTGCACCCTGCGGGCTCGACTAACCCATGATCTGGTGTGAAGAATCTACCAAATATCTTGGCATACATTTACATAGGGGCAGTGCTGAAGGTATACAATGCAATTATGGACCAGCAATGAATACATTATCAACCCAAAGTGAACAATGGATCTCTCTGCCTTTATCTATCGTTGGCCGAGTGGTGGTCCTTCTGTGCCGCCTATATTTATTACTGAACATCCCCATCATGCTAACTAAAAAATTTTAAACACACTATGTATCCTCCTTACACACTTGATATGGGCAAGACGCCGGCCCCGTATAGGCTGGAACACACACACACTCCTGCTCGAATGAGGTGGTTTTGGGGTTCCCGACCTTTACCTCTACTATCTAGTCGCCCAGGTCCACTACATGTACTTCTGGTACCTCCCAGATGCCAGAATCCAATACCTGAAGCCAGAACTCTCGCTAATTTCTCCCACGCCACTCTCTGCCATGCTGCTGCAGGGCCTCCCTAGAGACCCAAAAGAGATCCAGACTCTTCCCACGACATGTGGGGCCTGGACCAAGTTGCTACATTACTTGGGCCACGAGACACTACACTTTCTGCATATTCCTCTCTCAAACAACCCATGGCTACACCCCTGACCTGCGAGCGCTTAACTCAGCGAACACTCGCGCCCCATGTGCTACACATCATTAGAGACATTTTTGGAACGAATGGTGACTGATCTGATGATTGAACGCTCTACTTCTCACAAGGGTCAGTTTTTGTTACACCGTCTCCATGGCACTTTAGGTGCCACCCTGCCTACCTATCCTACAGGTCCCCCTCCCCCTTTTCTGATAACTACGCAGGATAACGCCCATCTCATCGCCAGACTGTACAGCTGTTCACTTCAAATACGCACCAGCGGAGTGGAATGCTCAAGGGCTGCCCAGGAAAAAGACCCAGGGTACCCCCTTTCTGGTCCGACGTGGTTTACTATTGTGCACAAACAAAGCTGATCTCCAATAACTACCGCCATAAACTCTTCCATTACAAATATTAGCACCGCGCCTACACTATCCCTCATGCCCTCACTAAATTTGCCCAAAGTGCGCAGCAGAGCAGGCAGACTTTGCGCACCTATCCTGGAATCGCACAGACATAATCACCTTTTACACAAATATTTTCTCAATTTTATCCCATATGGCAGAGCAGGAACTCAGCCTGGACCCTCTTACAACCTTGCTGGGGTATGTTCAAGCTCCTAGCTCCCAGCACACGCCGATTTACCGCACTGGTGTGGTTATTGGGCACTCGACCGATCGCCCTCCACTGGGGCAGCAGCACTCCTCCCACAACGGCTTCCTGGTTGTGGGACCTCACATACTGCAACACTACTAGTGAGCTTTACACTTCTCTACAACCCCTATCCTCTGGACCCAGAGACATATGGCAACCACTTCACCACTAGCTCCTCTCCCAATCCCCCGCACAACCCTCAAGCACACATGACCGTTCTTCCTTCCGCATGGATACAGGAGATCTTGTTACGTGATATACATGTAGGTTCCTTCATGGTCTCCTTTAATCCTTACATTGCCCTCCTCTCTTCCCCCTCTGTGATTTTTTTTTTTTTTTTTTAAATGCTTCCCTTTCCTTGCACATGATGCACATTATTGTGCTCTCGGTTATATTGATGGTCGTACCATGTACCTCTAGTGAGGGCAAACGAATGACATCCACTGTAATTTTGTTTTTGGTCTTCTCGTGATTGCTTCCATGTTGTCTGAAAAAAGCTCTTAATATATACATTTTAAAAAAGGGTTGAATCAATCAGTGCTTCGTCCCTGCTCCACAGACAGGAACGGAAATGATGCTCAGCCTGCAGTAACCAATTACGAGGCTGTGAAGACTAGTGGTATGGAAGCCAACAAATGGTGAACAAAGGGTGGGATCTAAGCCCACTGTAAGATCACAATAGTCTTGAAAAGACAGCACAGGGGCTGTCTAGCTAAGACCTTAAAAGAGGTAAATTATCATGTCAAAGCATAGGCAAACGGTACCTGCCTGTGGCAGCGTCCTGGGCAAGCGAACACTAATGTGATAGAGTTTACATTTGTGGCACGCCCTTCACTCTTGCACTTCTTCGCTCCCAGAGGATATCCAGGAGGGATATAAATATAAGCTTACTGTGCCAAAGATAAAGCAAAACCAAAGTGGCATTCTCAATGACATGGCCATCAGAACCGTGAACGCTGGTGTCTCTTTGGGACTGTAGGCATTTCAATACGCACCGCAAGCAAAAAGCAACAGCTCACAAATTGGTTCCATCTGGACTACATCTGCCCAAACATGCATCTCATCAACATCTTGAAACTGACAAATTATTTTAAGAGGAAGAAGGCAGATTATTTGTGAAAACTGAGAGGATGAAAGGAAGATACATCACTATTTCCTTGTAAGAAAAAAAGTGCGCTGGACTCTGCCCCTCCTGGATCTTTACAATGACATCCAATTGATCCTCCTGCAGAAGCTCAGAATTCTGACTTTAAGGCTTACAGTTGTTCTGCATAACAACTTGTTGTTTTTGGTGGACGCAGAAGACACAAATCCAAGTACTCTTCAGACAGGAACAAGATCTGTTTTACAACATTACCAAGAAAAATAAACACTACCAAGAAAATAAAGTCAGTGCCACGTCTTCAACAAGATCCTGAGGCTGGTGCATGCCTTCTTGTGGCAGCATACAGTTCACCAATACCCATACTAGGACACTCGTTAGCTGTATCAATAAAACTCTGACCAGGCAGAGTCCATCCTGGGCCTGAACCTCAGGCCTCTTTTCAGTCTTATGTGCTACGTGAACAGCTCCAAATCCTCCTTGATCCCATCAAACTAGATCAAGTTCAATGCAGTGTTACTACATTAGGAGAGTCTGTCCCTCTGCAGGAGTGAATACTGGTCATCAGATTGCAGACTACTTCACTGAAAATGTTGTGGTGCGAGCTTGGCAGCTCCGGAGGCTGCTGGGACATAGAACTAAACTGTACCTCTTATTACAGGCTTCATTCCAATTTTGTCCGCAAGACGAAAGGTGATTTTCAAATGAACAAGAATATTTGTCAGCTCCTGCTTATTCCACCTCTTGAGCTAGTAAATGCTACTGAACCGCGGCCTCTGGTGTCCCAGCACATGCTGCACCAATGGCAGTTCTCCCCCTGCATGCTTCGCTGGGAGTTGGCTTCCGTGATCTACTGAGACGCTCTAAACGTCTGCACCAGTGATGCTCTCCAAGCTGTGACCAAGGCCCCGAATGTCCTATGGATAATATTGGTACTAAGTTATACATTATCCAGACCCTCCATCTGGTCCCCGAGTAAGGTGGCTTCAGTAACATTCTCCACACATAGGGCTGCTTACTGTGCTACCCTATAAACCTTTGGTAAGCACTATGCTGTGCTCTTGGGGCTTCCCCCAGAGGTTCCAGACTGCTGGAGCCCAAGTTGCCTGGAGCGGCCTTCCCCCCTTCGCGCTACGATACAACAGGATGCCACGCGTTGAGAATGGGAGATTACCAGGACATCAAGGTAGGACAGTAAGTCTTTGTGGGGACCCAGTTACACCTAGAGCTATGCTCACTCCCTGTGTTATCAACCACTCACCAACCCCTTAGTTATCAGACAGAAACAAGCACGGGTTGGCTATTTGTGTAAACCACCAAGGGCAGTCGAAGCGTGCATCCCAGTGTAAGACATCCATGCCGCTACTGGTTCCGTGGTGGTACCCAGAGGTTGATCACTGGAGCAAACCTACAGACTAGAAGTAACTAAACCACCTTAAAGGCAATGATATCATTGTATTGTTTTTTTAACCCATTTAGGAGCCCGTTTTACCTGTGATAAAGCCAGAGATATTGCTCCTGTGCTACCAGGAACATCTTCGGGCAGCGAGTTTCATCATTCGCAGGCATATCTTGCGCCTACAAAATTGTGAGACATTCATGTTGACGGGCTGATATGGATTCATTTCTGCAGCATGAAATGTGTTAAAACTTTTGATGCCCAAGAGTGCGCAGTCCAACCCGCCCTGGTCCCTCACACCTTCTTGTGAGGTGCAGGTTTTTCTTTAAGCCGGAGTTTGGTAGCACAGCTGTCAATTACAGCTTTGAGTTTGTCATTTCCATGCTGTCTTTCAGTATGTTGAGGGGATAGCGATGACATAAGCTAAGTAATAATTTCTCTTTAGGTGAACTTCCTCTGAAGCGGCTTCCACATTATATGTAATGAGACCCAACAACTCTTGATCTATTAGTGACGTTTTATGGCTGACAAGGCGAAAAAGGCCTCAGCCAGCATCAACACCTACCAGGGAGTCACTGCTCTCTGGCCAAGAGCGAGCAACCAAAAGCAGCAAAAGCATCTAGCCCCGATGGGAGTCGGACGAGGAAATACCTGGTGGCCCTCAAGGTGCTTCACCTGACCTGCCAAGGCCGTCTCCACGTGGGTTAATAGGGGAATGGTGGCCTGGGCCTCCCCGGAAAAGCCATGGTGATGCTCTCTGTGCCAAGTACAGCGTGCGGAGCACATTCACAGCACAGCCATCATTTAAATGGCTTCCTTCTTTGTTTCTGACTGCCCGGGGAAGCAGAGGCATTCTACCTCAGTAGTCAGCCACAAAGCCTCACCTGTTAGAGCTCACGCTGCCCAAGAAGAGTCCACGCCTATAAGAAAATGAATTCTGTGTCAACAATTTGAACCGCAGGAATGCATTTGGACCGTTCTAGAGCACCGAGCATGCAAAAGTACACACTGGCTTCCGTGATGGGTGGGAACGGGTCACTGCAGCTCATATCTTTGCACTTCAATGTTCACTGCACAGGGGAAGGTTCTGTGCACTTTAATGTACCTACAAACCACTTGAAGGTTGGGACATAAAACTGCTGGGTCGACACCTCCCAACATCGCAAACAAATCGCATATCTCAGAGGGACCCTGCACAAACGTGTTCACACAGATCCTGGCGCTTCAATGGTTAACTTCAAGGCGAGGCGCCCGCAGCTGACATCTGACGTGACCTGCGGGTCAGTGAGGCTTTTCATCCTCCCGAGGTGCATGAATGGAGCACTGAGTAAAAACAACACTGATTGTGTTACAGCAGCGTCCTTCTAAGCGCTGTGAACAAAGAGGAAGCACGCTCAATCCACGTGGCACAAACGATATCCTGGAGCAAGGCAGGTCAAAGCTCAGACGAGCGTGGGGCGTGGTGAGAGACAAACCTATTTTGTTCAGTCGGTCTGGAGTGAACGCAGCTGCTCACCCCACAGACGGCCGAGCGGCCTTGAGTGGAAACATTGGGCGACTCTCCGCATACCTCCGGATCAAGGCAGCCTTGTCTGATGAAAGAGTCCACGGTGTGCCAGCTGGGCACACGGGTCCAGCAATGGTGGCACCACAAAGGAATCAACTCCTGGGGTGAAGCCAGAGGGATCTGGGCCCACACTTTCGATTAAAGAAATCTGCCTACCCGCTGAAGTGGGTAGGAGACGTCCATGCTGGGCAGCCGGGTCTGAAGGACGAGCAATAAACCCGAGGAACAGCAAGTGCAGGAGGAGGGCAATGACCCCTAGGCAGGAAAGAGTCTAGTGGGGCGGATGATGCACAGAGGGGCCCCTCACCACCAGTGAAAACAAGCACTGACGGCCAAACAAACGGATCTGGCCTAGCAAGCCTGTTTTTACTTTTTTTTCAAGCATATGCAAGAGGCACTGAAAGTATAAAAGCATTAAAAAGTAAAACTGTCACCACCTAAATGTGACATGCATATTTTTGCAAAACAAAAATGAGTAAAATTGACATTGCAAATATAAAAAAAAAACAAAGGTAAAAATTAAAGCAGTGATTGGACTACCAGCTGTGGCATGAAATTAACTACTTTGTAGAGATCTGCGCACAAGTGAAATTGCATCAAAGAGAAGGGAGTCAATGGTTGAAATTGCATCAAAGAGAAGGGAGTTAATGGTTGAAGGAAACTGATTGTCTAACTCGTGCAGTGGTGGGCACAAGTGCCGAACCGCGTCAGGGAGATGTGTTGCAGCCACTTTCAGCACGGAATAAACTCAATGTTTTTATCAGGAGCTGGGCTTTAGCACTTTTGTGTCTTTATCAACGGGACACTCCATCCCCGTTAGCTCAAGCCGCCCTGCAGGGTCGGAGGTCCCTTCCGATGGAGAATTTATGTGGAAAATATATATATATATATATATATATATATATATACACACACACACACACACACAAAAGCGGCAACAGCACCTCTGTCATTATTAAATTTGATACAATACAACAAACATGTACAGAACTTTCCAAAAAGAGGAACAAAAAATTCATCCACTTTGGGTTATTTTAGGCACGTTTTGTTCAAATCCATCAAGCAGGGGTCAAAAATCTGTGGGGGCGGGGGGACGTCTAAACGCGACTTACCCCCCCCCCCCCCCCCATTTTACCTCCCATGTGAGTCTCTGCTCCTCAATACAGAAATAGTAGCTGAACGGAATTAGAACCGGCATGAAAGTGGAAATTTACTTAAGCAAAGCGCAGTTTCTTGGTTTTGTGTAAACCCAGTAGTTAAAGAAATAAGTGTTTAGAAAGAGTCCTGGTCTTGGCAGAACAAGGTCACATTTTAGAGATCTCTGGACCAGTGCTTAATTTGTAAATAAAAAGGTGCCGGTGCTCAAAGCCCTCCTCTCAAACACACGGCTGCTGCAATTAAATATGCGATACTGAGGCGGCCTAATCCCGATGCCATCTCTGACCTCTTCAATCCATTTAAAGCCACTTCCTGCCTCTTCAGCTCACACCTGCAGCTTTCTGCTTTCTCTCATCGTGACGCTTTTTCGTTTTTCTCTTCCTCCGTCTTTCCCAAACGTTTCTTTTGTTCACAGCAAATGTTTGAGGCAGAAGACAAAGCGCCGGCCCTCAAAAATAAGTGCCGGTGCTCAGCACCGGAAACAACAAGCACAAATTAAGCACTGCTCTGGACCGTTAATACATGGATATTTTGTGCGTTCACAAATACTACAAAGTTAAATTCACCATTGGACTAGGGGAGCTTTTTCTTCCTTGTCCATTGTGGATTAGTGAAACTGCTGAATTCTAATTGGTTGGCAGTTACACAGGAATTTCTGATATGGCCATCGCACAGGTTGAGGCTACCCTAAATCCATCGCTGATGTGGGGGAAGCCTGAACGGCCACCTCCCAGCCTAAAAATTAATATTAAAAGATATTTATTATAGGATTCCGGAATCCTGTGCAGGACTGGAGAATCCTAGACCCTCACTGGGGTCTCAGGACTCTCAAAACCAGCGCAGCATTCGCAAATCCTTAAAAAGGTTCTTGAAGAATTTGTGCTTGGCAAAGCTCCACAGCGCGCTGTCTTCGGCCATGTTCTGCTCAGGTTGGCCCGTCTGCGGTGGGCTGGGGACAGGGCCCTGCTATAGTCCAGACTCCTTGCCACCCTTAGCCACACACAGCAGAAGGCATGTGCAGCAGGTGTAACTGCACGAAACTGCTGGATGTGGTATACAATCAAAAACATCTCTGGCAAAACAAAGTTAAAAAGTGAAGTTATGGTTAGCTTCTGTTATGGGACGGTACTGTAAATTTAGAAAATAAAGTGGAAATTCATGGAATCTGGCAGTTAAAGTGCAGTTGTGGTTATATAATAAAAAATAAAAAAAAATAAAAAATAAAAACACTGATATTTGCACATTCTGGTTATGGCCACAATCCATAACTTGAAAAACAACAAAGAACACAGAAAGTAATGCTTTTGACCTCACACTATTTATACCAATAATTAACACAAGTTTACAAAAAAATAATTTATTTACAACACAGACTCAAATAATTGATACACTTATAGTCATCCATTTGAAAGTGTTAAGAGCAATGTTATATTTAATCTCGTTTGTAAGAATATGGTCAATTTTTGTAATTGCATCTGTTGTGTTAAGTTTAAAGTCATAAGCATTGCTACTCGGTGTGTAATCTATGGTTTTATGCAAGCTGTGGATTGCAGTCCTAACCACAAATTGCGAATTCCAGTGGTTTTAGGTTTTGTAACCGTAACTGCAATTCAAGCGTGTTTTCGAGTGAATTTCCGAGGCTTTTTCAAACATACATTCAAGTCTTATAACCGCAGCTCACCTCAGGTTCCCTTTAACTTTTTTTTTTTTTTCCCCCCAATGAAATTATATAATCTATGTAGACATTTGGAACCGATTATTACACATGGACTTGCAGTTGATGCTAGTCCCAACTGTAGGCAGGGTAACTTATTTAGTCCCAAGTGGTCTTTTCAGAGGGTTTTCACAACCACACCACAACCCGTGTTATCTAGTTTCTATCACAGGCTATGCAGAAGTTCCCAAAGTAGGCCATTCCCACAGACCTCTACCATGTGGTCCCCAACCACACCACAAACCGTGTTATCTAGTCTCTATCACAAGCTATGTAGACGTTCTCGAAGCAGGCCATTCCCAAAAACCTCTACCTTGTGGTACCTATCCTCACATCTGTGTCTCTCTTCTTATCCACACTTGCAGAGTAACCTTGGCACAATTCTTTAGTGCCCCAGCAGCATTGTGTGCTGCAGCCCTTTATCTATGCTCATACACCTTTTTGATTGCTGTCGACGATGTACCATAAATATCCCACTGTTTACGGAAGACAGGACTTTGGTTACCAGATTGTGTGCACTTACAAATCACGGTGACAAGCTGGCCCTGTGTGAACAAGGCACACCTTTTTTTCCCAACAGAGAAACAAATAGTTCTGATAGTTCACTGCATCACGGTGATCTAGTGTCATTTTGCAAATAAACATTTACAGTGTGTCAGTAAATCTTTTGCTTCTGAAACTGAGAACTTAAAACAGATTAAAACGTTAACGTCAAAACTCACAGATGGAAAAGCTGTTGTCCTCTTCCTGGGTGGTCTTGCAGTGCTCCAGCAGTAAGGCTCCGATAGGCTGCAGGAGAAACAGCATTATATGAAGTTATGTGGCAGAGAATCTATGCTTAATGTACTGCTGTAAGTCCATGATCATTCAGAGAAAAGTGTCCTTCTCAGGATCTTGCTAGGGTCACGTCAGTGTGAAATCAAAATAATGCTCATACTCCCAAGCAACTGTCCTTAAACTAACATACACACTGAGAACAGCTGTTCATGACTAGTTTATTCACATTGCAGACAGCTGTCCAGTACAATAACTTTCACACTATGGGACCTCGGTCCATCTACAGGTAGCTCTATTAACCATCCTACAGACTAACATCTAACACTTACGCCATGGGAAAACCGCCTGTCAGATTTAGGACCTCTTGTAGGTCTTTGCGGACCGCCCCAAGACCAGCAAAGGCAAGTCAGCTATATTTAGAGATGCCTTCTGGTAAGATGGTAATTTTTCACCCAAAGAGCAATGCCAGACTGGTCACAATGACAAGATGCCCGGGTAGGCTTTTTTGTTTTCTTCAAATATGCCGAATCTGCATAATCTGTACTCTCATGCACTTGTTTAATCCAACCTGGGACCCAACATACTATCTTCCTCTCAGAGAAGAAACTAATCTTTAGTCACTCACTGCCTCAGTCAACGTGCCACCTCCCACCACAAGGCTGTCACACATTCGCCCAAGACCACTTACGAGCAGTCTGAAAACCCTACCTCTTCCTCATCTGTTCGGAAGTAGAAGAGAAAGTTCACAACCAGCTTGACAAGTCGTTTCTTGAGAACTGAATAGAAGCAGAAAATAAAAACAGGATGAGATTGCAAGTGTGGCTGACAACAAAACCAGTTTAATGCAAGAGACAAATAAGTATTTAGCAGTTTCTCTTCAGAACAACTGATGGCCTTTCCAGATTGAATAACACTGCAGACCAGCATCTTATAATGTGCTCTGTATGCATTGTTTGCAAGAAATACCCCCAAAAAACTCACTACATTCTGATGCGCAAGAACACCTATTCACAGCTCTTTATGGTCTTTTTAGAGCATGTCCTTCTGTTAAAACAAAGTTTGGATGGCATACCTCATAACAAAATAATTTGATTTCAGTTCGACATTCAAGGAGCCAATGGCTTCTTTGGGAAGAAGAAATAGGAAATATTCAAACATGCCCACCACAAGATCACGTGGATGGGTGAGTTTTCTCCCAACACCTACACTGACCACACCTTGTAGCATTTTGAAAGCTCCCCTCCTAGTCAAGGCACGGGCTGATGCGCAGACATGGTTTAAATAAGGAAACTCCAGATTGTAATCTTCAATAATTAAAATGTATGACTTTTTGCCTAAATTTATAGAAGCTAAAAAGGTACCAGTTCCTCAGTGAAAGCGTCCACATCCGCTTCTTACACCTGTGTTTTAATTCTGGGTGGAAACCAGCTGCAGGCCCAGGGCTTTCACCCTAATAAGCGTTTGCTGTGATTCAGTTTAGAGACCAGCGCCAATATATGTACTTCATTTAGTTACTCACTGAGGAATGGTCACAGAAGTGTACGAAAGGTGTATTTTGCGCTGTGTATTCCAGTCGTTAGCTGCTCTTTTTGGGATCTGTTAATGAATGCTTTAGCTCTCTTAAGTGGAAATCACTGTCCTACTTAAATAATATGGGACACTAATTCCATAATTAGTGCCAATCTAATTATGTCTGCTGCATGCAACACTGGTGCCTTTTTTGACCTTCGCATGCATCACTACATGCCAGACGAGTTTTGAAATGAAAAGAGGCAGAGCACTATCAACATCTAACGTTGAAAGAAAAAGTTCATGATAACAGAGTGGCGATCTATCACAGATGGTGTGGAGGAGCAAGTCTGGAGTAGCTCCTTTGTAGTAGGGGCATCACACATGGCGAGGAGGGCCAGATTCTCAGGAGATCCACATCACATTAACGAACACACATATGTTTTAAATGGAACTCCTCTTCGTGGTCACAGATTACCTTGAAAATCTGGCATGGGGGGTTCACTGGATTCCCTTGCATTAACACCTGTGAAACATATACATTAAGAGTAGACGTACATGCCGTTAAACTTTTCTTTCCAACTACTACGGCCATAATCTCAGACAAACAAAGCATATTGTTGTGCTCCATACACAGGTTTTTCCCAATGGGACGCTTGACCTACTGGCTTTGGCCAAAGCTTTTTTTTTAGGTCTCACAGTATTGGCGTATTTTGGTGTTGGCGAAAATATAACCCTCAAGAAAAGGGATGTTACTTCTCACAGGTGGGAGGGATGGCCAGGCCACATGCCAGCATCCCAGCTCTCCCCACATCTGCCCTCGTTGTCTGCCGGAGGCGAGCCCAGGACGCCCTGCAGTAACCCTGAGGCGTCCGTGCAGCTCGCGGCCTCCCCGATAACACTTCCGGTTAGAACCTTCCCCGGATACGGAGGAGTTCTCGTGCCCGGCGCGCGCCGCGCCTCAAAAGGGGATCCTTGTTCGAAGCTATGTGTCCCCCGCAAGAATCACATCTTACACGGAAGGCTGCAAAACAGAAGCCCGGTCTTACCCAGCACTGACAAAGCCAATAGGAACATGCGTTTTACATGTGGTTTAAGAAGCTGGTCTGTGCGTGAATAGCAGTATATAGTAGCCTTATGTTTGCTCCTGTGTATTCATGGTGCTGACATGTCTGTTAGCTTGTGCCTACATGCCTGCAGTCCAGTGTGCACGTCCTTGTGGCCTGTAGGTCTGCTGGCCTCTATGCCTGGGCACTTGCTAATCTGTGTCCCTCTGTACCAGGGCCTCCGTGTGTCTGACCTATGAGCACAGATGCAGGTTTCTTCCCTTTCCCGACTGCCTGGGAGGGGTCAGTTTCACGGAAAATTCTGGGTAGTGACTGTAAAAGTTCAGGATAAGGCGTAAATATTCATGCCAAAAATTCAGGACAAAAATTCAGTTTTATGGACACATCAGAATAGCTCAATCGATACTATGAAAGTATGTAAAATAGTTCTATGTTCTTCGGCTTGCATAACACATAGCAGTGCTAACCAAACATTCACATGACTGGACTTATTTAAAGATTTAAAAAAACTAGCAAACATACACACACCATGATATTTTACTGAGGTAGTGCTCTGTTGATGAATATGGACTTCCAGCTCATAATCAGTACTGTAGCACTACAAGCAGCAAGGGAGTGCACTTGCAACTAATTGACTAGATCACATTTGAAGGAGTTAGATAATCTGTTTGTGTGTGTATTTCATTGTGAATGTTACTGATAAAATAAGTGTATGGTTTTAGACAACCTACCCCCATGTTACTTGGTCTACCTTTGCATCCATCAGCCTAGACTCAGTGGTAACTTTAAGGACCTGTACAAGCATTAGCAAAGCCAACTGGCTTGATGTTGACATACGAGAGCGGACAATGGAATAAAAATGTATACTGCAGTGCACAGCAATTAAAATTAGATCACTTTGTATAAACAGTGCATGAATGAGATTAAAAAAATAAATGTGCGATGACAGTGTTTATTTTTCGGTAGTAAAGTAGTCCCTCATCCTTTTCAAAGGAAGCAGTCGAATACATTCATCAGCCAATAAAAACGTGGATCTAGTACTTATGTAATCAAATCAGAGATTCAATTGACAATGTCTTGCCTCAATAGCAGTAGGTTCCTGGGAGAATAGTTACTGGCTGAAGAAGCTGAACTAATTACAGGTCAAACTTAAAAACTTGAATGAGATGCAGAAGAGGAGCACATACAAGAATTTTAAAAAATCCCACATAAGTTCACTTCGATCATCAAACCAGAGCTGTGCCAAAACAGCATACCACCATGAAGACAGAGTGCATGTTACGCACTATGTTATGTACCACAACCAATGGTATAAGGCACCAGCCCAAGTAGCCCAGGGCACTACCACTTACAGAAGAGTGCACCACCGTACATTCAACTACAACCTTAGGCTTGCACCACCACACTCAGAACAGTGCACCAAACCCTTAGCAAAGGGCACCAAAACTCACTATTTAGTGGAACCCCACCAATGTCATTTTGCACCATCACGCACAGTCCAATGCTCTACCACCAGAAAAATAGTGCACCCTGAGCACACTGAACTATAACCCTCAGTATACTCCGCCATCACCCTCAGCTCAGTTAACAAGAATCTGTGGCACAGTGCACCACACCCCCCAAGCCACTGTGCACCATTTGACACCACAAACACTTTTCCCACACTGCCTATTTGACCACAATTTTGAAGCAACGGTATGTTAACACATTTGGAAAGCACAATTACTATTTTCTTGATGCTATGCCCTTCAAATTGCCCTCAGTTCATGTCCACATTTTTCTTTTGAAGAACCCTAAAGCATACTGTGGACTTTTCCTTAGTAATTGAATGTGTATGTTTCTGTTGAAAAATGAACAATCACCACTAACTTTGATAGATAACTCTACCATATCAATGGAGACTTTACCAACTATGCACCCTGGAGAGGACACTACCATGACCCCCCTAGCAAACATCCTCTGAGCACACGGAATCACTATCCTCTCCTACGCAGATGACACCCAACTCATCCTCTCCCTCTCCCTCACCCGCAACCACACCACCGCCAAAACCAACCTACACGCTGCTCTCCTCGACACCGCCAACTGGATGACCACTAACCACCTCAAGCTCAACTCCAACAAAACCGAGATCATCTTCGGCCCCAACAAAACCACATGGGACGACTCCTGGTGGCCCACCGTCCTAGGCCCTGCACCCACCCCCGCAAACCACGCACGCAACCTCAGCATCATCCTGGACCGCTCCCTCTCCATGACACAGAAAATCAATGCACTAACCTCCTCCTGCTTCCACACACTCCGCACTCTAAAAAAATCCTTCAAATGGATTCCCCCAGAGACCAGGAAGACAGTCACCCACGCACTCATCAGCAGCAGCAGACTTGACTACGGTAACGCCCTCTACGCCGGCACCACACTCAAACTCAAACTCCAGAGAATCCAGAACACAGCGGCACGCCTCGTCTTTGGCCTTCCCCGCCACGAACGAATCTCACCACACCTCAAATCCCTTCACTGGCTCCCCATATACAAGAGAATGACTTTCAAGATCCTCATCCACACACACAAATCCCTCCACAACACCGGCCCAAACCACGTCAACGAGAGAGTGAACTTCCACACTCAAGCTCAGATCAGCCGACCTCGCCCTAGCCACAGTCCCCCGCATCCAACGCACCACCACAGGAGGCAGGTCCTTCTCCTACCTCGCCCCCAAAACCTGGAACTCCCTCCCCACCAACCTTCGCAAAACCAAAGACCTCCTGCTCTTCAGAAAGAACCTCAAGACATGGTTGTTCGAACAGTGACCCTCCTGCCCCCCAACACTGATCCGCGCTCCCCACTGCCCCCCACGGCCTTGAGACCCTCACGGGGGAGTAGCGCGCTCTATAAATTTTTTTGATTGATTGATTGATGATAACAGTCCTAATGAGTATAATTTGTAATGTGGTCATAACTGTTTGACATTCAGGCAAGGATGGGGAGTTTTGCTGTGTCAGGTAGTATCGTAACTATACAAGCATGTAGGTGCTGACCCGTAACAACATTTTGCACCTGTGTCAGTGCCTTAAAATAAATTCACTTCTCACTGGCAGCCAGTCCTTGTCATAAAAAGTAAGTGACATATGTTCTGTCCTCGCAATGCTGTCTACTGATCAGTGTGGAATTCTGAAGCGACTTATTTCCTCACGCTTGAATTTGAGGTCATTAAATATTATCTCCCTGTCGGAGAAAAAGTGTTATGGTGCATCTGGAGAGAAGCCTCAGCAGACAAGCCAGGAACTGAAAAGACAGAGCATCCAAACGAGTGGCACACCTTGGCAAGCTCTGGCTGTGTATTGGTGCTTGTGGAGGTCGAGCAGGGGCTGATTCGCTTCTGTGGCTCGCCCATCGGGCTGGCCAGGGTAGATCTAGGTTGGGCCTAGATCCAGTCATCACTTCACAGATCAGTTGACTCTTTAGAAGAACAAGGATCAAAAATAAGTCCAGTGCATCTCAGGAAGAAAAGTGGCCATCAATTAGATAAAGACAAGCTGGAAAGCCAATAATCTCACAAATAGCAAGGACTTACAGGATCGCTTTGCAAGTAGCATGCTGTGTAGAAAGTTCTAGGACTGGCTGGCCGACGTATCTACCAATGCAAAGTCACCATACATACTGTGGCCACAGTCAATGGAGGTGACTGAAGGATGTAGTGAGACATATGATTGCCTGTCAAGAAGCAGCATCAAAATAACAAACAAAGGTCATTCATATAAAATCAGGTATGGACAATAGACAAGTCTGCTGTTTTTCATCATGTGACTTGGACTGGCGTGCCATAGAGAATAGTGCTGAAATTGTGGACAATTTCTGGTTGTCAGATGAACAACAGATAATGAACATTAGGCTCAAGTTACAAATAGTTTGTGTAATTAGTGGAGATGTGGGCAACCCACCTCAGGAAGACATTCAAGAGAGCTACACTGGCTGCCAGAATGTAACTCTAAAGTTGGACCAGATATTTTTAGCGCAATTCAATATCTGCAAGTCTTCTACTTCCCCTTTGCTAATTTGAGGTTTTTATAAAGAATTTCCTGGCCATAAAATGTCAACAGGGTCTTAGCTAAATTCTACCTTCCTACTTGATGCAGCTGAAATATTACAGAACCAGGTGCAAGAGTATTTTACAAGGAATTGGCTTATTTTGGTTGTGACACATAAGAGTAACAACCCCCTTTAACAATGTGGTATCTGTAGTTTTACTTTACCGCTGCCAAATGCTCACTTAGATTGTGTCACAAGAAATTTAGAGAACACGTTTATGTGCCTGAATGAAGGCTTTGAAACTACCTCTAGCATTGCTCACAAACCTTTCAATGTGTACCAGCACCATCTTTATATCAATGTCCAAGCCAGAAGCCCTCACCCTCTATCTGATAACAGCAAGCTGCAGCTCATTTAATACCAAGGTTCACAGAAAGGTTAATAATACATTGAACAGTATGTGAACAGTGTGCATCAAGAGTTTCACATCCGTCCATCCATCCATCCTGCACCTCCCAAGATCCATCCATCTACCTAAATCCATCCATCCATCCAAGCACCCATCCATCCTTCTGTGTATCCATTCCTCCATTCAGGATCCATAAATTTCCACTGATCCATCCGTCCATCCATCCATCCATCCATGGTCCATCTATTCACTGAGCTATCCATCCATACACCCAGCAACATCATACATCCACCCACCAAGAGATCCATCCATCCACCCAGATTTATCCAAGCACCCACCCATCCATCCTTACTTATAACCATCCATGCACCCACTAAGATCCATCCACCAACCCAGCTCCCCATCCATCTATCCACCAACCCAGCTCCCCATCCATCTATCAACCCACCTAGGTCTATCTATTTACACAGATTCATCCAACCATCCATGCACACACCTAGCAAGATCCATCCACCAACCCAGCAAACTCCATCCATCCAACCTATTTTATCCATTATCCAAGCATCCATCCATTTATTATTCCAACAAGCCATCATTGCACTCACCAAGATCCATTCATTCATTTATCCATCCACCCATATAGACCATTCCATCTACCCATATTCATTCACCCATCCACCCAAGCGCCCATCTCATCAACCATCCATAAACCCACCCACCCTCCTGTCCATCTGTTCATTCATCCGTGCTGGCACCCATGTCCATCCATTTATCTAGCTAGTAATCCATTCATGTATCTACCCATGCATTATTCAAGATCCATTCATCCTCCCAAGTAATGCAATCATCTATTCAGCCATCCTCACATTTATACCCTCTACATCATACCCACACTATTCATCCGCTCATCTTTCTAGCCACCTAGTCATCCATCTATGCATCTGCTGATCCACCCATCAATCAATCCCAATACGTATCCACCTCAAACAATGATAATGGAAACATCAAAATGCCCAGGATAAATGAAAACCTGCAATGTAAGTAAAAATCTTAGTGCCAAATTATATAAGCGGAAAACAGTAAAACATGAAAATAAACGGGAATGCCATAATAATAGAAGGCAGAACAAAACAAGGCAACACGCTAGAACTTTTCAAATGTCCTAAATTATTGTGTGCTGTTCAATTCAGTGCTCAATAACCTTTGACGCTGTGCTGAAGCAAGTTCTCATACCTGCAGGTTGTACAACATGCCAGAAAGCTGTAAAAAGTGACAGTGTCGAAATGACGGACAACAGCACCCCCGCCCCATAGAGTCCCACGCAGCTGTGCACGTAGGATAGAGGCACCTGTGCACAGAGGGTGGCCACCTGTCCGTCATTTACACGGACACTCCGTAACTCCAGCCGGATGTCCGCTACTGGGCTGGTAGCGGGTAGCTTTTGTCCGTAATTTCGACACTGAATGAATGTGGGTAGATGGAAAGGCTTGTAAAATAAGAGTGTCTGCAAGGCAGAGGGTTCCAGACTGTCGGTCACAGAACAGAGGGCCACCGGCCACCTTCAGTTACTTTCCTGTACCGAGCAGTAAAGAGGGGTTTTGTGTCTTCCTTGCAAAGTGGCCTGTCCAATTTATGAATTTCGCCCCTGGGCTGAAACTTCGTTTTCATGTTGGTACGGCAAGGGTCTTGGGCAAAGGAGGGGCACAGCACTATACACAAAACATATGCACTGTAGCAGGGGTATACCCTGCACAAGATACCACACATCACTCTATGATGCATGTGGATTACATGGATCGGGCGAGGCCGAGTTACATAGAACAAGCTGTGATGGGGAGGCGCATGTAACAAAGGCAATAGGTTAGAGAGGGTTTTTTTTTTTTTTTTGCATATCCGTATTACATAAGCTCACGAATTGATGCATGTGGACATAGGCAATACTCTTTGGTCATGTGGTCAAGCCAGGATTGGATCCCAGGTCTTGAGGTTCCAGATAAATAACTTCACGCCCAGAACACGTCACTAAACATTGCTCAATTAGCACAGTTATATAGTATTTCAGGTATTTGAGTGGGTGTATATTTGTTAATGTAGAACGCTCCCTCCCAAAGAAACAAAGACTCATGGAATTACTATGGTGCAAATCACCAGCACTCGTGCAAATGCTAAGCACACAGTGCACTGTGAACACTACAGAAGTAACCTCCTGCACCCCACGGAGGGGGTCACTGAACTATATTCGTGTGAGTTTTCTTGCTACAGAAAACCGTTTCATTCCTTTAATATTCTTTAAACACAGTACTATATGAATCTAACTCCACTCAGTACTTGTGTGCCCTCTCCTTACTACCTACGTGCCGGAATGTAACTGTAGGTATGCTTCAGAAAGTCAGTGGAGAGGACCGGAATCTACCAACAGGTGAACCACCTGCAAGGAGGAGGGAATCACAGATGGGAGGGGGGAGGGGGGAGGGAGGAGGGACAGAAGGCGCCATTCACCTGGAACTTTATTTACAATTAAGTGAGTACCTCCGGCCCACTACAGAGTTCCACGAGTAACAGAAGTACACATTGCTTACACTTGAAGTTTAGTAGTAAGATAGGAGTATGTCAAACCTACTCATAGGAAACAGTTTCTCAATAGGGCCCACCCGGGCGGGGTTAGGGGGAGAGAAGCCCTCCTGCTTCCATTTACTGGTACCGTACAGCCTCGAATGGTCAAGCCTGTTCTAAAGTTTTGATCTATGAATACAAGAGATAAGCCTTGGCCACAGAGTACAGAGGGTGCTGGTGACCCTGAGCCACCTGAAGCACCGCCCGGTAGGTAGCAAGGCTCAAACTCTCCTCTATTCTTTGCATGCCCTGTGCTGCAGTCCTGGGTGACCATGGGGTGAGGATCCAAAGGCTAGTGGCAGTCTCCACCAGCTGAGCTTGGATGCTAAGGACAGGGACTTCACATTGTCCCATGTGTCCACAAACATCATCTCCGACTGTGTGATGGGTTTATATAGAGTCAATGCTGTCCATTGCGATTCCCAGGACCTTCTTCCAAAGGCGCTGATCAATATTCTGTATCTGCGCTGCTGACATAAACATAACCAAAGTCTCTAAAAGCAAAGTCTCCTTCGCAGTAACACTACATGACCATATAAAAGAGCTTGGATTTTCTATCCCTGAAAAGTCTTTCCCATCCAAAAAAGAAGTGAAACTGAGACGTCAGAGGGGAAAGATAGAAGCGATGATAGCATGATGTTTGCACATGGCCTAGCAAGGGAATCTGGGATCCGAAATAAACCTTAGGACCTTGTGAAGGGGCTCCTGCGACAGAGTGATGTGAGGTACGCCTGGTCACTCTTGCTCCAGTTCAGCAGTAGCCTGCCAAGGGTTTGGTGACCCACTGTGGCATCCGGGCAAAACTTCCAACAACAAAAAAAAAACAATAAAGTGCAAGAGCCAAAACCTTTTCCTGTAGGTCTGCTATCAGTGCTGCCAACCAGTGGGATTGCTGAATACCAAGGATGTTTATTCTTGGTTCCACCACTCTACGTTAATAGCCTCACTCTTACCAGACAATGTATCATTCCTGCTTTCTCTCTTGAATTTATCTGACCAGAACACATTGACAATTTTGCAGAAAAGTCGTGCATAGGCGTGGACGAGGTCCTTACTATGTAAAGTAGTCGTGTTTGGTAACAAACAAGAGTGGATAACTAAAGCATCTACAGAGACCTTCATTTCTGAGCAGTGACCACAATAAAAGAACAATAGTATATGTGGTACAGTCTGAAGCGAGGCTTGTTGATAATGTGGTTTTGATTGGTGTCTTTAGGTATTTGTGTGCTTCAATGTCATGAGATGCTCCATAAGCCTACTTTTAAAGCTCCAAAGAGCACAGCAGACATCAAAAGCGAGAAGTAAGGGGTTATGGTGATGGGTCTTTATCAAACAAAACTCTGAATCCAGAAGCTGCAGATGGTTAATGGGTAATGTAGGTGATAATTTTGGGGTGAACAGGATAGTTGGGAACTAAATGAATTAGAAAGCAGTGTAGAGCAAAACACAGTGAGCATCAAAACAGTTTTATGGTGGTGAAGAATGGATGTAACAGAGGAATGAAGCACTGGTAACCAAGAACATTTAAGTCTAGTCCAACAGAGCACTTGCACTTCTATTTGGATCCTACCCTTTGTCTTCGTTTTGAGCATTTATCCCGGATCCGCATCTTTGGGGACCAGGATGGTGGTGGGGGATTCAATGAATCTTGTACAGGGGGACTGACGCAAAAACCCAAAATGCCCTCAATAGACCAAAAGAGGCAATGTCCTTTCAAAAGACTTTGGATACCCTGCTCTGACAGCCCACACAATGCCTTCCTATGGTTCCTTTACCCCGTCTTTCTGCCTTTTATGCCTTTCTCAGCGTCAAAATGCGATGACGAAAAATAAGTCCTGGTCCCAACAACATGAGGGCCAGTACTACCACCTGCACACATTCAGTACTGCATGGCATCTGCAGTCTCCCGGTCTGGATACTATTTATGTCAAGACCTAGCTAGAGCTCGCCCAATTGGAGATCACCCACCTTTGGGACCTGTCTGGCGTATTGAAGGTGCTTCGGGTACACACTCCAATCTTATTCCAGCGTTCTAGGCAAAACCCGCAGCCTTTAAAATGTTGCTCAGGTTCTGCTAATGTCACAGACTATGACTTTTGTTTCAAGAGTTACATTGCTCTTTAGATGTAAATGATGGCTGCAATATTCCTACATTTACAGGGTAATGTGTAAAATACCTTTCTTTGCAGGGTAGTGTTCAATATGCCTAATTTTACGGGGCAGTGTGCAAAATGTCCAACTACAAGGTTTTGTGCAATATGCCTAACTTTACAGGGTTGTGTGCAAAATGCCTAACTTTACAGGGTTGTGTCCAATATGCCTAGCTTTACAAGGTTGTGTGCAAAATGCCTACCTTTACAAGGTTGTGTGCAAAATGCCTACCTTTACAAGGTTGTGTGCAAAATGCCTAACTTTACAAGGTTGTGTGCAAAATGCCTAACTTTACAAGGTTGTGTGCAAAATGCCTAACTTTACAAGGTTGTGTGCAAAATGCCTACCTTTACAAGGTTGTGTGCAAAATGCCTAACTTTACAAGGTTGTGTGCAAAATGCCTAACTTTAGAGGGTTGTGGGAAATATGCCTAACTTTACAGGACTGTGTGAAATATGCCTCACTTTACAGGGTAGTGTGCAATATGCCTAGCTTTACAGCGGTGTGTGCAAAATGCCTAACTTTACAAGACTGTGTGCAAGAGGCTTAACTTTTCAGGGTTGTGTCCGATATGCATAACTTTATAAGGTTTTCTGCAATATGCCTAACTTTACAAGGTTGTGTGCAAAATGCCTAACTTTACAAGGTTGTGTAAATTAGGCCTAACTTTACAGGGTTGTGTGAAATATGTCTAACTTTACAAGGTTGTGTAAATTCTAAGACTTCACTATGACCTGACGTGCACAAGCATGAGATGTTACACATTAGACCAACACGCCCATGCTTAATTTGTAAAATAAAAAAACCAAAAAAAAAACCAGTAGGTAGACAAAAAGAAAAACAAACAAGTACAGAGAATGGAGCTAAAGATTTCCATAGCAGCCTGCTTTCAGTGCTGAATACAAAGGTTGCTTTGTTTCGATACCAGCCCATGCCTCTTTCTTCGATTACCCTGTAAGCCTCTTTACCTCATTCTGGCAGGCTCTTCTTCGTCCCGGCCTTCTCAGTTTGTCGCCGTTTCCCCACCTTTCTTTGCCTCCTCCATGCTCCCTCTTCTGCTTTTCTCTCTCTCTTGCTGGGTGCCCAGCACCGGCAACCATCAACGCAAATTAAGCACTGCATTTCACATTCACACTCCCTAGCTGGCAGTCTTGTTTCACCACACACAGACATCCAACAGGACACCCAAGGTGCATCTCCGAATCCATGCGCTACAGGCCCCCTGGAAGACCCTTTCACACCAGCACATGGTACACGACGCAGATAATCAGAAGCAGGCGAGAACGTATAGCCAGAAGATACCACCACGGGATGACTCTGCTCTGCCACACAGTGATGAGTTACCATATAGCCGCAATATCTAATAATGTCACAGCGTTGGGCGCCACACTAGGTCGAGTGCCACTGGAAATGAAGCTGTACACAGATGCCAATGTGTGAGGTTACCAAGCCTCGATATCACTTTACGGCCAACTTCCCTTTCGTCTACCCCGTGGTTCCCAACCTCTTGACTTCTGTGGAACCCCACTTTATCATTACTGGAACCCAGGGACCCCCACTGAATCATTACTGGAATCCAGGGACCCCACACTGAGTCATTACTGAAAGCTGGGGACCTAATCTGTGAATATGATTTAATTTTCTAAGCAGTCAGGGACCCCCTGAGGAGGCTTCGCGGACCCCCAGGGTCCCCGGACCACAGGTTGGGAACCACTGGTCTACTCTACCCGCAGCTTCGGTGCAGCACTCCTCGCTGTTTTGGGGTGTTTTCCCATATTGTTGTGCAGACATAAATAACCCTTAGCGTCTTTCTGGAAATGCAAGAAAAGTGCAAATCCGGTTCCACAAACTATGTCTGGGATTTAAACATTGCAAACATCCGGCAAAATAAAACGACCGCTTTGCAAAAGGAAAAATGATGATGTGTTTTGCAAAACCGAAAACTTCTGCATTAAGGTAAAATGTCTACATAAAGGCAATGCTGAAAGAAGGGACAGAACTTCCAATTGCATTGCAGCCACCATTGAATTATTCACTGATTACGATGTTCACTAAAGCACTTCTAAGCGAACTATTGGACGCTGCTCACAGCCTAAAAGCAAGTAACTTTAATCACTTCTCTGGGATTTCATTTGCAACATGTAAATAGAAAATGGCCAGTAAATTATTAAAGCCCCTCATTAGCAAATCCAGATGAGCCCGCTTGCACTTAAAAACATTGAACGGCTTCAATGTTTGTTTTATCCTTTAAAATGTTTTCTACAAACACTGAGGAGTACCATCGAGAAGTGATGTTGCACGGTATATAAACTCTGACATAAAGACTTCTCACTGCCCATAAATTATTGTCTAACTGACAAGAAGATTGGAAGTTTGACTAAATCGTCGATAGGAAACCTTTTGTGATGCATATTTTTGAAGTTTGAAAGACGACTATAAAGATTAATCTCTTTTTTCCACAATGCAAAAGAACACTTAAGTTGACTTCTGAGTGAAGAGCCAGGGAAAGAAGGAGCATGTGGTGGGGGTGGAGAGAGGGAATGAAAGAGGGAGAGAGGAAAAGAGAGACTGACTGACTAATGCTGCCTAGTTCGGGAGGGGACATCCCCAGAAGGAAAGCTGCAGCAGGGGATCCAACACAGGTCGAAGAGGGAAGGATGCACATCAGAGTTTTACGATAAACACTATGTAAATAACTTTGCGAGTACATCAATAATAGGTCGGAGAGGTAATCACAGTATGAGAAACAAAGTTTCAGGCTTCAAAAGCAAGAGAGTATATTCCGAAACTCCACTTCAGTGTGTGACCATGCTGTTTGGTACTTGTCGAAGCGCTTTATTTCATTCTCACTTCAGTGCTGTCTGAGACTGGGAGCACCTAGAGGCAACTCAGTGTGGAGCTGTATGGTTCAGAAAGAAGTATCATCAACCTGTTCTGCGTCTATGCATCTTCCCTCACAAATCCTCGGAGAACAAAGTCCCACTGAACAATAACTAAAGCGCACAGATTTTATATGTACTTTTCTATCATGACTCATCGTTTACCAAATAGCAACCTGTGATTTCCCAAGCCTTCCCTTAAATGGAACCAGATGCCTGGCCGTGCTGGATCACTTCAGAAACTTTAGGAGACTCTTAATAAGGGGAAGCTTTTCTCCAGTGAGGGACGAGGTCACAGGAACTCCAACAATAGATCATGAATCCCAAAATAAACTATTCTGGTATGTGCATATACAGCACATCATTTTAGGCAAATAATTGTTTGTCACCATTAGCGCCTCATGACTGTGTGCCAGCTATATCCTTTAAAGTAATGCACTCAACAGGAGAACCTCCTGGGCAGAAGAAACTTTCCATCCAAATGTAAACAAAATTCAGGCAGCACCCATATCATATAAAACAAACATACTTTGCTATATAGGATCAGAGTACCCAAAATACATTGTCAATGCGGTTCTACACATAACAGCATAAACAAAATAGCTCTCAACACGGACCCTCTTGAAGATATTTTGGGAATCAGATCCAAGGTTTGGCTCATGCGGCCATAGATCTATTTGATAGCTGGATCTCTACCTCCCTGAATTCAGTTTTGCCCATTAAATTGCAAATAAAAAAAATCTTCTCATAAGTCCAACCCATGGTTCTCTCCTTCTCTACTAGAACTTAGAAAGAATTGCAAAAAACTAGAGATAATCTGGAGAAAAAAAATGATAGTTCCTCTGCCAAGGAAGCCTAGAGGCAAGCTATTAGATTTTATCATCATAATATTAAGGCAGCTCAAACTGCTTATCATAGCAACAGAATAGAGAATTCTTCCAACTCCCAGAAAGAAATCTTTCAGATTTTTAAAGAGCTTACTATAACTCCTATGCCTGCTTCTCTGATAGAAGCTTCTACTACACATAGTAATTTACTAGCAGCTCATTTTCAGGATAAGATTACTAAGATATACTCTGGGTTTCCTCCTTCTCCCCCTCAGGAGCTGTCAGATGAGCAAGCCACAAACCCCCCTCTTGCTGGAACTTCGTTAACTAATTTTTCACCCCTCACATATGCTCTAATTCTTAAACTACTCTCTAATATTAAATCTGGCTCCCCCCTGGATCCTGCCCCTCCTTCTATTCTTTTGAGGGCTGCAGACATTATTGTCTCACCACTGACTAAAATACTCAATAATTCTTTGTCTACAGGCATTCTCCCTCAGTCCCTCAAACATGCTATTATAAAACCCCTTTTGAAAAAGCCAAACCTCGATCCCTCCTTTTTGGAGAACTACAGACCTATCGCTCTTCTTCCTATTTTAGCTAAGATCTTGGAGAAACATGTAAACCTGCAACTGACCAGCTATCTTGATAGCCATGAGCTCTTACATCCCACTCAAATGGGCTTCAGAGCTCAACACAACACGGAGTCGGCGCTCCTTACTGTGACTGAGTCTGCTCGTCAACTTTTGGATCAAGGGGGTCATGCTGCTATCATCCTTCTTGATCTTAGTGCAGCCTTCAATACTGTTGATCACAGTCTCCTCTGCAATAGACTCTCTAAGATAGGGTTAGGAGGCATGGCTCTTTCCTGGCTCTCCTCTTTCCTCATAAGAAGATCTTTCCAAGTTTTGGATCGTTCTTTTTTGTCTGATACTGTCCCTCTGACTTGCAGAGTCCCTCAGGGCTCCTCCCTGAGCCCAACTCTTTTTAATATTTATTTATCATCTTTGGCCAAAGTGGTCACTCCCCATAATCTTTCAATGGTCACCTATCCTGATGACACCCAGTTAGTGGTATCCCTTTCTAGTACTGGGGACTCTTCTTCTGCTAATCTAGCCTGTTGTAGGAAGGATATCGGGGACTGGATGACCCAATCTGAGCTTAAATTTAATGATGGTAAATCTGAAGTACTGATTGTAGGCAACAGCCCTCCTGTCTCTCCTTTGGCACTGCATTCGGAGGCCTTTAATAGTCTGCCTCCTCCAAAGGCGCAGGTAAAAAGCCTAGGTTTCTTGCTTGATCCTCGTTTGACGATGGAATTGCAAGTAAAAAGAATCTCTTTTGTCTGTTTCGGCCTTATCAGAGCTCTTAGGAAGATTTTTAATCTTCTACCTTTTACAGCTAGAAGAATTCTTATCCAAGCGTTGATTCTCTCCCGCCTGGACTATGGGAACTCTCTTTATCTTAGTTCCCCTGAGTACGTAATAAAGAGGCTGTAGATTGTGCAGAATGCGGCTGCTAGACTTCCTACTAACTCCCCCAGGCACCTCTCTGCCAAACCGGCTCTTGTAGCACTTCATTGGCTTCCGATCAAACAGCGTAATCATTTTAAATCTATGTGCATTACTCATAGAGCCTTACATAATAGGGGCCCGCTTTTCCTTAGAAGGTGGATCTTTATTTATGTCCCCTCTAGACGTTTGAGATCACTCTCTACTCAGCAGATTTATATACCTTGTGTCAAGAGATCATGGGAAGGTAACTCTTTTAGCATCAAGGCTGCCTGTCTCTGGAATGCCCTGCCCTCTGAACTTATTTTTAGGAAGAAGCTGAAAACTATCGTTTTTTGTAGTTAATCTGTTCTCTTTGGTCTTCTCGAGAGTCGTTGTGTATCTTGAGCGCTGGGATGCCTTAGGGTAGCTATGTGCTTTATAAGCCCATAAAACTAAACTAAACTAAAATTCATATGTGTTCTCCAAAGAAATAGCTCTGTTCCAGCCCTACTGAGCTGCCTATGTGGACTCTTGATTTACAAATGTCAGGCGGCCTACGACAGCAGCCTTGCTCTTTGGAACTTTAAAACATTTCCATGTGAGGCGAAAAATTCTGCCTCATTGACTAAAAAGCAGCAGTAATATTCTTCATAAATCATATAATACAAACATTGAGCATTCAGACTTATGGAACAGTTATCACTAAAAATCCTTGAACTACTACCTGCATCAGAAACACTCTGCCCAGGAGAAGCTTGAGTAAAGGTGATATGAGCAAACTCGGCCAAAAAACCTAAAAGCTGATGATCTAGAAGAACTGATAGCTTTAGCTCACAACCTGAAAACAGAGGAGTTTTTCTAAGTGATGGTGTAGGCGAATGTTTAATTCAACGGACCCAACTTTTGAGATACTGACCGCATTTGTTTATTTTCAATGTAGCGAAGACCAACATTCGTCAATAAATAGAAAGCAGGAAACTAGCAAAGACCCTTTACATCTTAAAGTGGTCTGTGTTTTTCTAGAAAAGTAGTTGAAACAGGTAGTACTTTGAATATCAAATGCTTAGCTGTTGGCTGAGGGTTTGGATAATACATTTGTTACGTCTTGAAGAAGGTTCTTCACATATGAGCGTGGGGCCAGACGTGTGTCTTCTTCATTTACATTAGGCTGTGCATGGTACACAGCTTTAGTCAGAGCTTCACTTCCCACCAACTGGAATTGGGGGAAGAGAAGAGGAGAGAAGAGAGAGAGACCCCCACACACACACACACACACAGGATGCTACACAACTTCCTTTCTTACAACTACAAACCAAAGAAGTAATTCCCTTACAATACATGGACAACCGTTCACTATCATTCAATCTCCAAAGTGGCTTGGTTTCAAATTCACCGGACAACAACCTGACTCTGCAACACCAATGCAGACACAGAAAGACAAAAAGTAGCAGTCGCTGGAACTCTGCGACGAGTTGAGGAAAATCTTGCAACTCTCCAAGACATGAGGCTCCCCACACCTTATGTCAAACAAGAACAAAAAGAAACAAGCATTGGCAAAGCCAATGGTTCTTGCCTATAAAAGGGCTATTGGCTTTGGCAATGTGTTTGGCCATGTTGTACACCAGTGTGACTGCTATCCAGCATGATTAAACGTTAGTGGCTTGGAGTGCCAGGGTGGAATTGGGAAGTAGAGTGTCAGAGTTGATTTGTTGGAGTGTAATAGAGTGGAGTATAGTAACGTTGAGTAGAGGGGAGTAAAGCTCAGTGGTTCAGTGGCAGAGTGTTGTAAAGTGGAGTAGGATGGAGTGGACTGAGGTAGTGGGTGGAATGAATTTGAGTGAGGTGGATTGAGTGGGGTGGACTGGATTGGGGTGGATAGAATGGAGTGTGGTGGACTGGGCTGGATTTGAGTGAGGTGGATTATATTAGATTAGGGTGGTTGGTTTGGTGTGAGAGATGGAGTGGGGTGGATTGGATTGAAGTGGGGTGGATAGTATTCACTGGACTGGAGTGGGGTGGATAGTATTCACTGGACTGGAGTGGGGTGGATTAGATTAGAGTGAGGTGGGGTGAACTGGAGTGGGGTGGACTGGGATGGGGTGGATTAGATTGTGACAGAATCAGGTATACTGGAATGGAGTGTGGTGGACTGGAATTAGTGGGGTGGATTGAAATGGGATAGTGTGGACTGGGGTGTAATGGGCTGCAGTGGGATGGATTGGATTGCAGTGGGGTGGATTAGAGTGGAGTTGTGTTGGACTGGGGTGGATTGGAGAGAAGTGTGGTGGTTTGCCAAGGGGTAGGTTGAATGAATTGGAGTGGACTGTGGTGGGTGGACTGAACTGGTGTAGAGTGCGATGGATTGGAGTGGGGTGGGAGAAATTGAGTGGGGTGGATCAGATTGGGGTGAGGTGGATTGGATTGAGGAGGTGGATTAGAATGAGTGTGGTAGACTGGATTGGGGTAGATTGGATAGGGGTGGGGTGGACTGGATAGGGGTAGGATGGATTTGTTATGGGTGGACTAGAGTGGATTAGAATGGAGTGGACTAGATTTGAGTGGGGTGGACTGGATTGTAGCAGGGTGGATTAAGGTGGTTTGGAGTGAGGTGCAGTGGGCTGGGGTAGGCTGGATTAATGTCGACTGGAGTGGGGTGGATTAAAATGTATTGTATTGGACTGGTATGGATTGGGATGGATTGGGGTGGTGTGAGTGGACTGGATTGGAAAAGGGGACTGGGTAGCAGTGGACTTGATTGGAATTGAGTGGATGAGAGTGGGTGGATAGGTTGGATTGAATTGGAGTGATGTGGGTTATACTGGAGTAGGGTGGGTTGGATTGGAGGGGGTTGAGATAGATTGGGGTGAGTTGGTCTGGAGTGGATCAGACCGGAGTGGGGTGGATTGGATTGGTGTGGGGAAATTGGATTGTAGTGGGGTGGATTGGGATGGAGTGGGGCGGATTGGAGTGGGTTGTTTTGGACTAAGTGGGACAGATTGTATTAGGGAGGATTAAAAGTGAAGTGGATTGGATGGTAGTGGGGTGGATTGGATAAGAATGGCGTATTGTTTTAGATTTTAGTGGGACGGATTGGATTGGGACAGGCTGTTTTGAATTGGAGTGGGGCGGATTCGAGTGAGAAAGTGTTTTGGATTGCAGTTGAGTAGATTGGAGTGGTATGGGTTGGAGTGGGATGGGCTGGAGTGGGTCAGATTGTTTTGGATTGGAGTTGGGTAGATTGGAGTGGGGCTGACTGTAGTGGGCAGATTGTTTTAGATTGCAGTGGGGCAGACTGGAGTGGGGTCGATCATTTGGGATTGGAGTGCAGCAGACTGCAGTGGGGCAGATTGTTTTGGTTTGGAGTGGGGCAGATTGTTTCAGTTTAGAGTGGGGAGAACTGGAGTGTGGCAGATTAGATTGTGGTGAGTTGGGAGGATTGGAGTGGACTGGCGTGGGGCGAGCTGCGGTGGATTGGAATTGGGTAGATTGAAGTGGGTGGATTGGGGTGTACTCCACAATTATGTGTTAAAGCATCATTTCAGAAATTACACATAATAAACAATGCTGCTTTGCGATATTTAGAACAAGATAATTGTAATCTTTTGAGAACAGCACCCACGAGCAAAAAGAAAAGATGAGTGCAAAGTGAGAAAAGACGACTTGGTAAAATAAAAGAAAGTTAGCTATAAAGAATAAAACTTTTCAATTTTGTTTGTCCTGCTGGGCACATTTTTGACAGTCACATGACTTCTGTTTGCAGAGCACTAGAAGTTAAAAAGTAAAAAAAATAGTCCCTCAATCACGTAGGGCGCAGCGGACGGGCACTGATTATGTTGCATCAATCAGTGCTTGGCCTTGCTCCACACAGAGGAACAGAAATGATGCCAGGCCTTCAGTGACAAATTATGAGGCTGTAAAGAAGAGTGCCAAGCATGTCAACAAATGGTAAATGACAGGCGGGCCCCATGCCTTTTACTGTTCACAACAGAGTCTCGATAGTGCATGCACTTGCAGGCTAAATCCCCCCAAAATGAGACAATAACTTGGTTGTGACTAACACTGCACAATCGTCCAAGACCGGTAAGTCTTTCGACCTCCTAGGAAATGAGGCCCTATTCCCACATGCCTGCACATTCACAATGACGTCATACAACATTTATAGACGCAGGACATGTAGTCACGAATATCCCGTCATAGAATAGCCATGTTTCCTATATTACAATCCCTGATGATTTGTACACTAGTTTTCTTCATCGGTTTCTACACTACAGTGTCATCCATAATTAAATACATAAAATTGTCCTGAGCAACCTGAATTGAACACAGCAACTCCTAATTTAATAAAGCACAATGGCCTTTAATTTATTTCACATTTAGAATGCCATATTATATAGTACTGCTCGCATCAGTTAGTACACTACCAAGCAATCTGATTACGTGCCCTTGCAGTTACATACACCAGTGCTCTTCATCAAAGAGTACACCACAGCCGATTTGTCTCCGCTTCAACGCTGCTGTACGGGTATTGGTCCCTTTCACTAGGCCATTTACATGGTATTAATGTGTGGGATATCCACCAAAGTGCACATACAGAGGGACCACAAAACAATTTCAGAGGATAAACTACAAGAAAGTGATTTGATGCAAATGTCACTCCAATTTCCAAGATTTTCAAAAGTTATAAAATATACATAAAATGACGAACGCCGTGTCTCCCGATAATTGGGATAGCAACAAATGTGTGCTTTGAGGTGGAGGAGAAGCAATTATCATCTTTTCCCTAAACTCTAAATTTAAAATTAGTCCCACAGTGCCAGACATCGTCATTATTTGACACTGGGTAATGATACCTCCTAATTTTGTATCCATCGTGTCTCCACATCTTTTAGTGTATCACAGTGTCACATCAGGACTAGGCAGACCAATGTTTAAGTCAACACTTTGCATTCTCTAGTGCCCACAATATACAACAGCCTTCTGGCACATTCATTATTTAGTACCAACTTGACCCAAAGATTATTTTTACCAAATACTCGACGCTTTAATTATTTGGTGCCCTAGAGAACCATTTTGTACCCTTTTGTCTGTCCAGTTCTGCCTCTATTTTAGCCACATCCTGACTATTTTACTCAAGTGTTCCCCTTCACCACTGCACCCCACAATCCCCTCATTGTGTCTAAACCTTACTGTCTGTAATCACAACACCACTTCAGTATTGGTGCTTCATACCGCCCACTAATCATTTCATACTTGCGTTGTGTCACCCTTACTTAGTGGTGTGGAGAACCGCTCACGTACAGCCCAAGCACTCTCTCTCATAACTTTGTGATGAACATTATGTATCAACCCTCTACTTCACCTGGTACACTAAGTGCTATTTTAATCATTATTAACACCCCACAGTGCTGTCTCATCATTAGGTAACCCAGAATGAGCCACTCAAATTATGCGGTAGGGTTGACTAAATTATGCAGCAAGAAAAGGCAGATTATGAAGCATAACGCAACACATTTTGTGATAGTATTACTTCATTATTTTGGCACTTACTGTCTGAGAACTGAAAGCACCTAATTAGTAAATGTTTAACACTCAAATATAGCAATTAACAGCAGAAAAGTGACAAGTTAACCTTTGTAAAAAGCCTTGAAGAGCGCTGCTAAACATTACTGCGTTTTTTGTGACTTTTCAACAACCTGAGCTGGAAGCATTTTTTTTAATCTACAGATTATGCAGCAGGTGGATTATGTGGCAAATGCGAGAAAACAATATGTATGTGAAAAATGCTGCAGCCACAGAAACGCATGATTCCAGTGGTACTGGCCAAACCACCTGGTAACCCTCAGCACCCACACATTTCTTTGATGGCTGTGTCCATTACCATAACATCAACTCAATCGTAAAATATACAATCCTCCTCAGAAATCCCTCGACATTTACTACCACGACAGCGTTCTCCAGAATTGTTCTGTCAGATAACACCCTCCTCTGAATGTGACACACCACCAGGGTCCATCATCTTTAGGAAGCACACAGTGCAGCCTCGTTATCTGGCACGGCCACAGTGGCATGTTTTTCATCACTCTGTACTTCACACCGCTCACTTCTCATTTGATATTTTCACGCTGCAGTCTCTTTTGGGGTGTCCTCACTTTCACCCCATCATTTCATAAACCCTCTCCTTCAATACTACCCCTTCAACTGTCAACTTTGTTTCCCTCAAAGCTGCATAACCGACAATACCCAATGTCACCTGGGGCCCACCCTGTCGCTTGCTTTTGCTGCGCATTTAGTCAGTTATCACACCGCGGTACTCACTCATCAACTGGTACCCCGGACAGCCATGCCAAGTTTCGCACGTCATACATGATGTGCTGCTCAAGTCTAGGTTTTTTTTTTAACTGGGATTTGTAGTCTTGTTTAATCCATAATAAATTAGGACTACACGTCCCTGATGTGGCACGCAAGCAGACGCTGCGAAAGTCGGACAAGCTACCTGACCTACCGCTGCCCTTCTTGGGCCCTTTCATGAGCAGTTCATCAGCTTTTTCTGCCTGCTGCCTGGACAGGGACAGCAGCTCCTTCTCGTTGTACTTCATGCTGGCCGCAGAGCTCTCCTACTGCACCATGGCGCCGGCCGCGGGGCGAGGACGCTGCTACCCCTGCTCCAGCGACTCCATTGTAAAGCTAACACACACCCTTTCCGACCAGCGCTGTTAGGCGTCGCTCAATAAAGTTAGTTACTGAAAGGAAAAAAACGAACCCGGAAGAAGCTTCACTCAATCCATGGACTGCCAGCACGGGCTTTGGACCTCTGGGCATCCGTACTAACGCCCCTAGTGAGGCCGCCATCTTGGTTTGGTAAGGTCAGGCAAATGTGCCAACGTTCCAGCATGAGCCTGGTGAAAATCATCTTGAAGCAAACGCTTGGTAAAAGGGGTTATCGCAACCAAGGCAGACGTTGTTATATACACACTGAAATGTGTTTCTATCTATATTATTATTATATATATATATACAGAATCCTATGGTGGCAGCCGTCACAGAAGGGGAGCGTCTTCCAAGATCGGATAAGTCACGAGGTCGGCCATCTTGAACGGTACCATGTCCCTATCAAGTGATTTTTGATAGTTGTATTTAAAACACCTTCAAAAGAAACTGAGGGCAATAACATCAACTTTATTGTCATTAAAGTAAAGACAGGATGGCACATACATAGAAACGTAGGCGGGCAATACTATATATCGGAGTAAAGCGCTCAAGATCCTTTGTCTTGCATGGTCTGTATTCCTGTTTATACCGTTATAAAATCAGGACTAGCAGCCATGCAATGCAAAGGAAAAATCTTGACTGGATGAGCTACTCTTGCATGAATCAGTTATGTGGAGTGTTGAGCGTGCAATCTAATCAAGCAGCAGGAGACTCCAGCCCAGGTTCCCCCACCACTGTTGGCACTTTCTGGGAATGAGCACACTGGAAAGTTTCAAGTGAGTGCATTGGGATGACACGCATTCAAGACAATATTACATGCTCCTAACTTAAATTACAACCTGTGTTAAATCCACTAGGCTGATAGGACTTCCATAACTGTCAAGTTTCAGTTGGCATATGTGTGACATTTCCAGTTATTAGGTTTGCTTATGTGTGACATATTAAGGCCATATGAGTGACACTTTATTGTGAACGGAATAAAGCAGTTATAACCATTAAATAACATAAATTTCGGAAAACACCCCAAAATAGTTTAGAAATTGCCTTAAACAATACAAAAAAAGCAAAGCGATGTATGAAAAGCAAAGGCCTAACTGAAGGTCTCTGGCTTGACAGCTACGTCATGGCTTACCACTTTTCCACTATGCCCCTATGTATGAGAACTCAAACACACACACACACACACGTTTAAATATTGCACACTGATCTGTTTAGTTTACTTTTGCACACTGCAGGCCCTGTAGTCATCATTTATTAGCAAAATCACTATAATATGGTACATTAATAGTGCAATAAAAGCAAACCAAGACTACAATTCCCTGAATTAAGTCTGTTGTCAAATCACTGCTCTGGGCCAAACATTTCAGAATAACAGGACAAGATACCTCTTTATTAGTAGTACTCATTTTCTGTAGCTTAGAATGATGAACGTTGGAATCAGTGAGGAAACTGTGATCTTCTGATTATGGACAGTTTTTAAATTACCAAGACACCTAAATGGATAGTGTGTCATTAAATATAAAACCTAACACAATCACCCACGATCTCACTCAGGTGATCGGAATTAAAGACAATATCTCTGAAGCAGAGGGATATTGAGATTAAGTTGTACACTCAGGGATGGCCCTATTACTTACCACTAATCTTTATTACCCCAATTCAGAATCCTCCTCATCGCAGTCCTTGTGAGCTGGTTCCACCTCCGACAGAGATTTCCAGGCTTAGGTATCTTAGATCCCTTCAGCTGTCTTCTATCCCTATGACAGAAGTGTAAACTCCACCACCTCCCACCCATCCTCCTGTAATATACCAAGTCCAAGAGAAGTTTTCTGGAGGTCCACAAGAGGGCAGAAGGGATGTGGACTGGGATGAGGAGGATTCCAAATCAGGGTAATGACGATTACCGGTAAGTAATAGGTCCATTACCCACTCATCTCTATCCTCCTTGTCCCAGTCCTTAACTGTGAGGAGATGCCAAGCAAGAAAATACACCAACACAAAAGTCGGTAAAAATGTCTTTATTGAAAAAACAACAATACCTGGATTGCAGTTTGAAAAACAGATGACCCAAAAGAATGCACAGCACCCGACAAATCAAGCTGATAATGGTGGGCAAAAGTCAGTTGGTAAGACCGGGTAGCAGCACAGCAAATTTCCTGAATGGAAGAACCACCCGCTTCCACCCAGGAACCTGCCACTGGCCTAGTGGAACGCCCCTGGCCGTTGGGCAGAGGATACCCATCCACATAACTGCAAGTCTGAATGATAGCCTGCCTGACCCACCTGCCTATAGTCTGGGAAGAGACTATGGAACCTAGATTGGCCGGACTAAATGAGACAAACAAACTCAGACTTACAAAACTCCTTGGTCGTGGATAAATGGATGGACAAAGCCCGACCCACATCCAGGGTAGAAGGAACACCTTCCACATCAGAAGGAAAAAACTGTAAAACAATTTCCTGATTGAAATGAAAAGAAGAGGAAACCTTTGGAACAAAAATAGGATCCAGCCGAGAACCACCTTGCCAGGAAAAAACACAAAAAATTAAAAAAATGAAAGAAGAGCCCCAAGTTCCCCCGGGCGTTTTGCAGACATGATGGCAACCAGAAAAGAAGTCTTAGCCAATAACCAGGACAGCAAATAGGACTCTAAGGGTTCAAACAAGGCCAACTGAAGACCAGGAAGAACAATCGACAAATCCCAAGACGAATTCGCACAAAATCTGAAACTTCTCAGACGACGTGATCCCAAAGGGGATACTTTGGAAAAAAAATCCCCTTGTACATGAAAAGCCCTGATAGCTGCCCCCTGAGCACCTAGAGTGGAAGGAGACAGCCCCTTTCAAGAACCCATCACGCAAAAAAAACAAGAATAGAAAAACAATCCAAGGTCAGGGGATCTAAACTCTTAGAAACACATCACTTCTGAAAAGTACCCCAGTGTTTCTTGTATGACTTCAGAGTAGAAGGCGTACAAGACCCCTGAATGTCGTGAACCAAAACCTTTGAACACCCAAGATGCATCAGACCTAACCGTTCACATTCCAGGCCGTCAGCCAAAGATGACACAGGTGTGCTTCTGTGAAAGAGGGAAACTGGAGTGGGGAAAACTGAAGCATCAGAGGAAGATACGCCGCCTTGGAAAGAGACAAAAACAGTGGGAACCAGGACCTCCTAGGCCAAAAAAGGTGTAATCAGAATAACTGTTTTCTTCTCCTCCCAAATCTTCTGCAGCACCCTCAGGAGAAGGGGACTGGGGGTAAAAATTCATGAAGAATCCCCATGGGCCAAGGGACTGTGGGCCTCGACCATGCATGCCTGGGAGCAGGAGTCTCTGAACAGAAAAAGAGGAAGCATTGCATTGTGTGGAGACGGAGACTGATCTAACTAAGGGGTTCCAAACATCCCACACACCTGACTGAACTCCTGGGGCGAGATCTGATACAATACAGATGACAGCAAGCATTTTTTTCACACAACCGGCCTGGAGATTCAGAGACCCCTGAACATAAACAGTTGAAAAGGCTAGAAGATGAGACCCCACCCAAGCAAATATCTGGGTTGCAATGCCATTCAGACTCTTACTCCTGGTCCCCACTTTTCGGTTCAGATAAAATCTGGGGACCTGGTTGTCTGTACGAACCACCACACTCTGCCCCTGCAACTGAGGAGAAAACATCAACAGAGCCCGTAAAACTACTGACCATTACCTCCAATTGGGTGATTGTCTGGCTTCCCTAGCCTTCCAGGCACCTGTCTGCTCCTGATCCTTGAACACTACCCCACAACCCATGGCATCCGTTGTGAGATACACAGAAGTGGGGGACCTGAAGGGCATGCCTCTGACTACCACCAACTCAAAGTCTCCCTGATGGCAGACAACACTGGAGGTCCCTCAATTCAACATATGATTCACCAAGGGACTGAGATGAAACCTTGCCCAAGGAACCACCACAGTAGAGGATGCCATCAGGCCCTGAACCCTTAGCGAAGCCCCCGCCGACATATCGCAGAGGATGATCCACTGAGTTCTGAATCAGCGCCACCCTCTGCGCAGTCCGAAGAGCCAACCCCGCACAGTGGCATACTGGACTCCAATGAACGTCTTCTACTGGATGGCACCAACTGGGATTTTGGAAAGTTGATGAGGAAACCAAACTCCCATAGTGTCCAAAGCACCACATGGACGTCTTCCTGAGCCTTATAAAAAGGAGCAGATAAGAGCCAATCATCAAGATATGGAAAAATAGAAATGCGCTGTAAGTGGGAAAAAAAGCCACAACTGGGGCCAATACTTTGGCAAAGACCCTTGGAGATCTTGCCAGCCCAAAAAGCAGGACCTGGAACTGAAAGTGCTAATCACCAAGAGCAAACTGGAGATACTTCTGACTTGCTGGATTTACAGCAACATGGAAGTATGCTTTCTGCAGATCTAATGTGGCAAGATCGTCACCTTCTGCCAACAAAAGTAGAATAGACTGGACGAAAACCATCTTGAAATGCTCCACCACTAGGTATTTGTTAAGAGTCTTGAAGACAAGAACCAGCCGGAGCCAACCATCGTGTTCGGGAACCAAAAACAGAAAGGAATAAAAACCCCTTGGAGTTGAGAGGAATGCACTCAAATTATCACCCCTTTGTTCAAAAGAGCCTAAACACCTTGAATCATGGCCTGTATTTTTAAAGCACCCCTTGGTAGTAGAGTAGAAAGGAATCAATTCTGAGGTGGGGGTTCCTCAAAACCCAGAGGTCCGAAATCACAGCATGCCAGTGCAGAAAAAAAGTGACATAGGCCTAAAACCTTTGATATTCATTTGGGTAGCTGTTCATTGGGAGATTGAAAGATCTGTCGGTGTTTACTGGCAAATGCAGCCCCCGGGCTTGGGCTTGAAAGGGACGCTCATCAGGAGGGGCCTGAGCCTGGTTCTGCTACACAAGTCTTTCGGGTGGACATCAACTGAAGAAAATCTTAAAAATCTTCCTCTGCTGCAGCTCCGGACCAAAGAGCTTGTAAGCAGTAAAGGGAAACTTCTTAACTAGCGATCGTTGGCTAGCCTCCGACTTCCAAGACTTCAACCACAATCACCTGCAGCCAGTAATCAAAGCCCCTGCAGAAGAGGAAGCTGCCCACAAGCTATCAAATGGAATGGATGACAAAAACTGAGAGCAGCTCCATGTTCGCCAGGATCGTAATGCAATCCTCTTCAGTCTGCAGTACATCATTTAAAGTCTGAAAGTCTTTAAGTAAAGCCTGTGAGGCGTAGGCCCCTTGAGTACTGGCTGGAGTAGAAATATTGGCCACAGCCTAGGATAGGTTAAGGGATGCCTTAACATTCTTATCAACCACACCAAACAATGTTGAATCCTCAGAAGTCAAACTAGAAGAAACATGGCGACCAACATAGTGTTCACTTTCGGGGTCTGAGGGAACAGCTCACCAAAGTCCTGCAGCATTTATCTCTTATCCAAAAAACAGGGAGTGGATTTTTTTATCCGGATCCTTCCACTCCTTGGAGATGATAGACTTAATCACCTCATGAGATGGTAAGTCATCACCTTCCACTGCTCTGTTTTGAAAATAAAACCCCTCCTCCAGTTGGGGTATTTCACCAAAGCCCAGGACATCCCTAATGTGTGATAAAAGGTCCTTCAAATGAGACCCTTAACCGACTTTCCTCTGGGCCCAGAATACATTCCCTTATCAACCATATCAATTCTTGGCTGTTTTGAGGAAGATTTCCCCCATGGCAGAATCCCCTGCATCCTCAATCAAAGCCTGCAGCTCAGTGCGAGAAATCTGGAACATTTCGTCCACCTCCTCATCAGGAGGAGGCTCCACATTTTTCTCCTTGCTGGAGCGATTCCTTCCCTTCATTATCTGCAGAAAGCAACAAACATGGTAAAAGCAGAGTTCTTCCTGTTTATAAAGTATTGCTTAGCAATGAAATCCTGCTATCGCAAGATCACCCCGCCAAACAAGACCAAGTGCATCCTCCAGGGACCGTGTGTACACCAGACACGGGCCCCGGCTTCAGATGCCATCATTGCAGCTCCTCAATGGCCTGTCAGCCAGCATGATCACAATCCCAGCTCCACGTCTCAGGCCCAGCATATAAACAGGGAGCGCAAACCAACAACCCCTTGCGCTTAGCATCAAGGAGGTAAACATAAATGAAGAAACGACAAAAACAACAAAAATAAAAAAGCAGTAACATAAGCGTGGCTTGCCTATGTTCCGGTCAGGACAGAGAACAAAACAGGAGCATGGGTGGGAGGGGGTGAAGTTATATTTCTTTCATAGATACAGAAGACACCTACAGGGATCCACAATTCTCTGTCAGTACTGGAGACTCAGATTATGCTTCTCTTTCTTTACTACTCTTTTTACAGCAGCAATAAAATTAGTTCAAACATATAACATTAACATAAACCATAGTGACTACAAATCCCATAATGCCCTTGTTTTCAACCGCCAATCCTGTACGAGCTAACCCCTCAAATAACCAAGACAGTCACATAACTTCCTCTTTCTTTGCTGCTCACGCACTGAGAAAAGTAGTGTTGATTGCTCACATGTAATGTTATTCTTCATGCATATAATTCTGTATTTTGGCTTATGTGTGATATTCATGAGCTAGCGGGAGAGCGCAGTCACCTCGTTCTGGTCTCCTGCTACCCGTGCTGTCCACCTCACATGTGCGAATCGGGAGCATCAAGCCGGCGCTCCAGGTCGCACTGTAGAACGCAAGCCCTGCTTTCTCCCCATTCATTCGCATCAGTGCCTTCCCTGATCAAGCCCGATCTTGGAAGCGACAGACGACGCCCGTAGCCCTATGGGCTCGTTTTGGTAGGATTGGGTTACGTGCAAGTCAGTCATTGATTTTGACACAGCATTACTGTCGCTAGGCAATACACTTGTTAGCTTCATCGGAGGGCAAAGCAGATGCCTTGGCCAGAGGCTGTGATAGCGCGTCCAATCTTTATAAATTACTTATACTTGGACACGCCGGAGGTCGGTGAACCTTTTGACTGGGTTGAGCTCTCCTCATCCAAGAATAGTCGGATCCCTCAAATCAATAATTAATAATCCTTTATAATCAATAACCAATACTCAATTAGTAATCAAACAACAAATTAGGAATCAATAATAATCAGTAATTTGACACACCGTGACCTTTCAGTCATGAATAACCACACCTGTTTATTAAAAGTTAATGAGTTTATTTCCCTATATTAACAAAGCTAACACAATATAAGTAAGTCTCAAAATCAAATGATATACTTATACGAACATTACTAGCTGTCCATAACGACGGAAGAAACGCAATCTAAGCAAAATCTGGATTATAATGCACTCAGTTATAGCAATGCAAATCACTAATAAAAGTAACTGAATTTGTCTTATTGCATACATCGGTCAGCATAACAAGATTTCAATTCAGCATGGTGCATCAAATGAATACCTCAACTAACCTCTGATTAGCATTGGCATGGGGGGCTTCATGCAAAACGAATTTAGTCAACATAAGTTTAGAAAAACTTCTAGCTTACGCTCTGTCAAAATTAAGCAGTTGGTACCTAAGAAGGAAAACACAATGCATAATACATTTTATCCTTTTATAATTACCAATTACAATCAGCATTCAAGGTAAGTCTTTGTCCTTCGGGTACCGGTTCGATCGGCATGGGGCAGATTTCAAAGGGGCAAAGTTTCATCAAAATGGCTTCTTGAATCTTGCTTCAAAATGGCATCAAAGAAAAATGGCTGACTTCTCTTTGTCCAGTGGGTTTAAGTAAGAAACGTTCCAAATTCTTCAGGATCTTCCATTGGAGGGTCCATGGGGTGGTTTCTCTTTAACCAATGAATAGTGTCCTTCTCTTAATATTCACCTCCGCATAAGGTGTCCTTGGAGTTTTGGAACACAAGTAGCAACAAAGTTGCCAATTATTTCTGCATCAGTGTCTTTATTGTCTGCACCTGCAGAAGCTGACCTTGCTTCAAAGGGGATGAAACTTACCTAGCACGAAACCTTGAGATAAGTGTATTAGTCATTCTACTGGAAAAATACAGCCTTTAAAGTTTAAAATACGTTTTTGTTAATACAAGTTAAAACCACGCAGTTAAATTTGTGACCAGGCAACTAGGCCAAAGCCTCTGCTAAATGTAAGCTAAGCATGTAACAGTTTCAACAAGAAAATCATAGAATACATCTGCAATTATGACAGATTACTACATTGTCGATTCTTCATGATTAATTAAGCTCGTTTATAATAGTGGCGAACTACTACGTGGGCACATTTTCCAACATATACATTATTTTTCTTTGCTAAAATCACATTGTCTTATACAATCTTGTTACATGATATATGAATGTTTGTTAGTCTTTCTTTTTCTGCTTCATCAGCTGCAAGAACTGGGCAGGTATTCCTGCATATTTTGAGCAGGGTGCACGCTCATTTTAATTTGTTCGAGTTCCTCTTGACACGCGTGACCCCAGAGTAGGCGTGGGCTGTATTAATCATACCACAACATCCTCCTGAGGGGCATATAGTGTCACCCTGGTGTGTGAGGACTGATTTATACCTATTTCAACTTTGTTAATTGTACTTTGGGGCAGCTCCCCTTATTCCAAGTGTTTCTTGGTCCTTAGTGCCTCCGGTATCATGCAGAGAGAGAATCCTTTGAGGAGGCGGAGTACTACAATGAATTTCCACAGGAGGAGCCGGGGCGGAATGCAGGAGAGGATGTTCTTGAGGCCCTGGACGCCTCCTTCCAGCACTCCATAAATAAGGCTTTGGCGGCAGCATTGAGGCCCATCACTGCCCAGCTGCAGTTATATGCCAAAGGACAAGGCCGCAGTACCCCTTCAACCTCCAAATTACAAGGAGAGTTTTCTGAAGTGTCACGTAAGCAAAAAGATAAATCAAAGGGCTGACCACATAAAGAGGTGTTTTCCTCCTTAGCACAAACATCCACAGAGGATCACGAATACTGCACAGCCAAGTCCAACTGCAGCCACCCCATCTCAAGCTCTGAGTCTGATTCTGACTCTTCTGGGTGAGGAAGTTCCAAAGAAGAACATTCCCATTGTCATAAACATAAGAGGCAACCTTCCTCAAGCCGCTCCCTGTCTCCTACCACCCTGTTCACCTTCAACCCAGAGGACATTGAACATCCTAGGTCCTCACATTGGGCACCACAGCGAGCAGTGGCAGACTATCTCCACAGTACATTACGTAAGGCCTTAGACAAGGAAGTACGCAAACATCTCAGTGCAGAATGCCCCAGACTGGATTTGCCTGATAAGGTGACACTCACGCCATAGGTTGATCCCAGCATGACAACATTCTTGAAGAAGTATGCCAGGAAACCAAAAATGGGTATCGACAGGGCATGGAGATAATGCCAGGTCAAATTGCTGGATGTAGTGGGCCTGCATGCAAAAATCTTGGAGATGACCCTAAATGCCAAAGAAAAAGTAGAGACTATTGAAACGGATGTTCTGGCTGGATGGTCCCAGCAGGCAATTTGTCTCCTCTGCAATGCCAATTGTATCATCTCAACAGGGAGATGGAAATTTATCCTTATGAGGATAGATTCCAAACTCATGGATTTGGCATCTGCTGAGGCGGGACCTGTGGTAGATGGTCTCTTCTTCGGGGGGAAGTTTGTGAAGGACATAGGTAAAAATGTCAACACTTTTATGGCCTTGAATAAGGCGCAAATATCCCTTCAAAAGGTGTTTTAGACCAACCCTTTTTCCAGGGCGAGGTAGGGGCCGCGCGTCAGGCAGTCAACCTGAATCTTATAGGTGTGAAAGGGGAAGATTCCAGGACTCCACTAAAGGAACCTTTTTCCCCCTCTTGAGCTCAATTCAACAAACCAAGATCCAGCAGAGGCTCGAGGGGAAACTACCATTTTGACACCTCAGGTAAGGCTCTACGATCTATCACAAGTTCCTTTGGGGGGGCAGAGTCAAGTTGTTTGTTCACAACTGGAGATTGTTGACACGCGATTTGTGGGTTCTTCAGCTGGTTCAGGGTTTTCAGCTGGAATTTTCTCAGACTCCTTCCCAACAGGGTCCCCCAAGACCACTGTTTTTCCCCCCAACAAGAGGCATCTTTTATTGACGCACATACAGAAAAGCTGCTGCAGAAATGTGCAGTGGCTCATTGCGATCCTCATCCTTCCAGTTTCTGCAGCAACATTTTATTACTGCAAAAGAAAGGGGGAAGTCACATGCTAGTGTTGAACCTGCACAACTTCAATTCCTGGATTGTTTACAGGCATTTCAAGATGGAGGTAATCCATCTTCTGCAGGATCTTCTCCAGGAAGGCGACTGGATGGTTTGTCTGGACCTCAAAGACCCTTACCTGACTGTTCCAATCTTCCCTCCACACAGATGTTTCCTACAGTTCCAATGGAGGGAACAGTGATTTGAGCATCTAGTGCTCTCTTTCGGACTGTCCTCAGCTCCATGATGCTTCACCAAGGTCATAAAGACGGTGATAGCTTACCTAAGAAAGAAAGAGATACGCATAATAGTCTATTTGGACAACATTTGATCATGCTACAGTCATGTGAGATGGTGATCGACAACCTCCAAATGACAGTGAAACCTATTGCAGGATTTAGGATTCGTGATCATCAAAGACAAGCCCAGTCTAGTCTCATCTCGGTCTATAGAGTATTTGGGATTCTTAGTGGATTCCGAGGGAGCAATACTCTTACTTCCATAGTCTAAACCCTGAGACATCAAGAAGGAATTGAAGCTGGCCCTATCCAAGCAGACAGTGTCTTTGCGACTGATGGCAAGATTGGTGGGCCTTATAGCTTCCTCCTTTCAAGCAGTGTTTCTTGGTCCTCTGCATTACAGAGCCTTACAGAGGCTGAAGATTTAACGGTTACGGAAAGAATTGGCGTACACCGATCCAGTTCCTCTACCTGCAGAAGTCCAAGCAGAACTTCGATGCAAGGTAATTTTCGGATTTCAACCAGACTTTATCAGAATAAGATGCCAGCCGCTGGGATTGGGGTGCACGCTGTGGAGATGTATCAACAGGAGGAAGATGGTCCCATCGCGAATTAGATAAGCACATCAATTGTCTAGAACTGCTTGCAGGATCCTTTGCTATTTAAGCACTGTCCCCAAAAAAGATGTCTTGTTGAATTCTGCTGAGGATGGACAACATCTCAGTGGTTTCATACATCAACAAACTAGGGGGGTACCAAATACAAACTCCTGGCAGAGATGGGCAAGTATTTTTGGCATTTTTGCTTGATCGCAGGATCTCTGTAATGGCAGAAAACATTCTGAACAGTCCAACATAACCGCGGACTGGAATTCCAGATATCTGAGGGCAATTGGCAACCGCACCCATGGTTGTTCAAACTGATCCAGAATTCTTTGGGGCCTTTCAGCATTGATCTGTTTGCGACTTGATTAAACCGTTAACTGGAGATGTTCTTCAGTTGGAGACCAGATCCGTGGGCAACTGCAACAAATGCCTTTCTTCAGGATTGGTTAGGAGTTCTGAATTATGCTCCCACCCCCCCCACTTTGTCATGATTCCAACGGTAGCAACGCAGGTGAAGCGCCAGAAAGCGGAAGTAGTCCTCGTCACACCGGTTTGAAAAGCACAACCCTGGTTTCCGATTCTGTTAGCATTGGCATGCGATTGTCCTCTTCTTTTTCTTTGGAGTCAGGATATGCTCCGGGGACCTCTGGGCAAACTTAATCCGAAGGTACTATCGGAACAGTTATCCCTGGAGGCCTGGAGGCTGTCAGGCTACAGTGGTGTTCACCAGGAATTTCAGAGACTGCTGCAAAATTCATTAGGCAAGCATGGGCCCCCTCTACCAGGAAACAATATGCTTCAGCTTGGAGATGCTGGGTGGGTTTGTGCCTCAAACGGCATGTGGATCCCGTGGGAGCAGACATTACAGACATTGTCAATTTCCTGTCGTTTGAAGCATCAGAAGGGTTATCTTACAGATTGGTAAATAATTTTCTTCTGCCATTTTCAGCTAGGCAGGTAACTCTTCTGTGGGTATGCATCCAGCGATATGCAAATTACCTAAAGGTATTAGAGTTTCGAATCCTCCACAACCTAAGTATACTTTTTTGTGGGATGCGAATATGGTTTTAAATCTCTTCAAGAAATGGCCCCAGAACAACTTGCTGAGCAGAAACCAGCTTTCTGCCAAATTGGTTATGTTGCCTTGTCTGGTGTCCTGCAGAAGAACGGCAGATGTAAAGGCCCTCGATCTTGCAGGTAGAGTATTTACTCCAGAGGGAGTTTCCTTTTCCATTACCAGATGTACTAAAACATTTACTAAGAATATTGACTATCCTACTTTTCCATTTAATGAACAATTACGAAAACGTATGAATCCAGTACTCAACGAATTAGAAATGATCCAAATGGACAGTTATTGATTGCTTTGCAAAAACCTTTCAAACCGATTTCATCAGCTACTATAGCTAGGAGGCTTAGAGATGTAATGATAATTAACTGTTTGGAGCACATTCTGTAAGGGGTGCGATGGCTTCAAAATCTTAAACTCTAGGTACTTCTCTTCAGGATATAATGAAAACAGACGATTGGTCTTCTGATTCAACTTTTAAAATTCCACTTTTAAATAGTTCCATTATGAACCATTGGTTGATGTATCATCAGTGGTAATTAATCAGCTTCAAACTAGCATAATCTGAGCCCCCGGTCCTGACATAGAATGAAAAATTTGCTACCATGCGCTCCAAGAATTTTCAATTCTATTAAGGACACGGAGGTGAGGACTTTGCCACACAGGTTTCTGTGATTTATGACAGATTGTAGGAAGTTGGCTCTGTATGTGCTATTTCAAAGTAAGGAATAGCATGCACAGAGTCCAAGGGTTCCCCTTAGAGGTAAAATAGTGGTAAAAATAGATAATACTAATGCTCTATTTTGTGGTAGTGTGGTCGAGCAGTAGGCTTATCCAAGGAGTAGTGTTAAGCATTTGTTGTACATACACCTAGACAATAAATGAGGTACACACACTCAGAGACAAATCCAGCCAATAGGTTTTGTTGTAGAAAAATATCTTTTCTTAGTTTATTTTAAGAACCACAGGTTCAAATTCTACATGTAATATCTCATTCGAAAGGTATTGCAGGTAAGTACTTTAGGAACTTTAAAGCATAAAAATTGCATGTATACTTTACAAGTTATTGACAAATAGCTGTTTTAAAAGTGGACACTTAGTGCAATTTTCACAGTTCCTAGGGGAGGTAAGTATTTGTTAGGTTAACCAGGTAAGTAAGACACTTACAGGGCTTAGTTCTTGGTCCAAGGTAGCCCACCGTTGGGGGTTCAGAGCAACCCCAAAGTCACCACACCAGCAGCTCAGGGCCGGTCAGGTGCAGAGTTCAAAGTGGTGCCCAAAACACATAGGCTAGAATGGAGAGAAGGGGGTGCCCCGGTTCCGGTCTGCTTGCAGGTAAGTACCCGCGTCTTCGGAGGGCAGACCAGGGGGGTTTTGTAGGGCACCGGGGGGGACACAAGTCCACACAGAAATTTCACCCTCAGCAGCGCGGGGGCGGCCGGGTGCAGTGTAGGAACAGGCGTCGGGTTCGCAATGTTAGTCTATGAGAGATCTCGGGATCTCTTCAGCGCTGCAGGCAGGCAAGGGGGGGATTCCTCGGGGAAACCTCCACTTGGGCAAGGGAGAGGGACTCCTGGGGGTCACTTCTCCAGTGAAAGTCCGGTCCTTCAGGTCCTGGGGGCTGCGGGTGCAGGGTCTCTCCCAGGCGTCGGGACTTTAGGTTCAAAGAGTCGCGGTCAGGGGAAGCCTCGGGATTCCCTCTGCAGGCGGCGCTGTGGGGGCCCAGGGGGGACAGGTTTTGGTACTCACAGTATCAGAGTAGTCCTGGGGTCCCTCCTGAGGTGTCGGATCTCCACCAGCCGAGTCGGGGTCGCCGGGTGCAGTGTTGCAAGTCTCACGCTTCTTGCGGGGAGCTTGCAGGGTTCTTTAAAGCTGCTGGAAACAAAGTTGCAGCTTTTCTTGGAGCAGGTCCGCTGTCCTCGGGAGTTTCTTGTCTTTTCGAAGCAGGGGCAGTCCTCAGAGGATGTCGAGGTCGCTGGTCCCTTTGGAAGGCGTCGCTGGAGCAGGATCTTTGGAAGGCAGGAGACAGGCCGGTGAGTTTCTGGAGCCAAGGCAGTTGTCGTCTTCTGGTCTTCCGCTGCAGGGGTTTTCAGCTGGGCAGTCCTTCTTCTTGTAGTTGCAGGAATCTAATTTTCTAGGGTTCAGGGTAGCCCTTAAATACTAAATTTAAGGGCGTGTTTAGGTCTGGGGGGTTAGTAGCCAATGGCTACTAGCCCTGAGGGTGGGTACACCCTCTTTGTGCCTCCTCCCAAGGGGAGGGGGTCACAATCCTAACCCTATTGGGGGAATCCTCCATCTGCAAGATGGAGGATCTCTAAAAGTTAGAGTCACCTCAGCTCAGGACACCTTAGGGGCTGTCCTGACTGGCCAGTGACTCCTCCTTGTTATTCTCATTATTTTCTCCGGCCTTGCCGCCAAAAGTGGGGCCTGGCCGGAGGGGGCGGGCAACTCCACTAGCTGGAGTGTCCTGCTGGGTTGGCACAAAGGAGGTGAGCCTTTGAGGCTCACCGCCAGGTGTGACAATTCCTGCCTGGGAGAGGTGTTAGCATCTCCACCCAGTGCAGGCTTTGTTACTGGCCTCAGAGTGACAAAGGCACTCTCCCCATGGGGCCAGCAACATGTCTCGGTTTGTGGCAGGCTGCGAAAACTAGTCAGCCTACACAGATAGTCGGTTAAGTTTCAGGGGGCACCTCTAAGGTGCCCTCTGTGGTGTATTTTACAATAAAATGTACACTGGCATCAGTGTGCATTTATTGTGCTGAGAAGTTTGATACCAAACTTCCCAGTTTTCAGTGTAGCCATTATGGTGCTGTGGAGTTCGTGTTTGACAGACTCCCAGACCATATACTCTTATGGCTACCCTGCACTTACAATGTCTAAGGTTTTGCTTAGACACTGCAGGGGTACCAGGCTCATGCACTGGTACCCTCACCTATGGTATAGTGCACCCTGCCTTAGGGCTGTAAGGCCTGCTAGAGGGGTGTCTTACCTATACTGCATAGGCAGTGAGAGGCTGGCATGGCACCCTGAGGGGAGTGCCATGTCGACTTACTCGTTTTGTCCTCACTAGCACACACAAGCTGGCAAGCAGTGTGTCTGTGCTGAGTGAGAGGTCTCCAGGGTGGCATAAGACATGCTGCAGCCCTTAGAGACCTTCCTTGGCATCAGGGCCCTTGGTACTAGAAGTACCAGTTACAAGGGACTTATCTGGATGCCAGGGTCTGCCAATTGTGGATACAAAAGTACAGGTTAGGGAAAGAACACTGGTGCTGGGGCCTGGTTAGCAGGCCTCAGCACACTTTCAATTGTAAACATAGCATCAGCAAAGGCAAAAAGTCAGGGGGCAACCATGCCAAGGAGGCATTTCCTTACACAACCCCCCCCCCAAACGAAAGAGGATGAGACTAACCTTTCCCAAGAGAGTCTTCATTTTCTAAGTGGAAGAACCTGGAAAGGCCATCTGCATTGGCATGGGCAGTCCCAGGTCTGTGTTCCACTATAAAGTCCATTCCCTGTAGGGAGATGGACCACCTCAACAGTTTAGGATTTTCACCTTTCATTTGCATCAGCCATTTGAGAGGTCTGTGGTCAGTTTGAACTAGGAAGTGAGTCCCAAAGAGGTATGGTCTCAGCTTCTTCAGGGACCAAACCACAGCAAAGGCCTCCCTCTCAATGGCACTCCAACGCTGCTCCCTGGGGAGTAACCTCCTGCTAATGAAAGCAACAGGCTGGTCAAGGCCATCATCATTTGTTTGGGACAAAACTGCCCCTATCCCATGTTCAGAGGCATCAGTCTGCACAATGAACTGCTTAGAATAATCTGGAGCTTTTAGAACTGGTGCTGAGCACATTGCCTGTTTCAGGGTGTCAAAGGCCTGTTGGCAGTCCACAGTCCAGTTTACTTTCTTGGGCATTTTCTTGGAAGTGAGTTCAGTGAGGGCTGTCACAATGGATCCATATCCCTTCACAAACCTCCTGTAATACCCAGTCAAGCCAAGGAATGCCCTGACTTGAGTCTGGGTTTTTGGAGCTACCCAGTCCAGAATAGTCTGGATCTTGGGTTGGAGTGGCTGAACTTGGCCTCCACCTACAAGGTGTCCCAAGTAGACCACAGTTCCCTGCCCTATCTGGCATTTGGATGCCTTGATAGAGAGGCCTGCAGATTGCAGAGCCTTCAAAACCTTCCTCAGGTGGACCAGGTGATCCTGCCAGGTGGAGCTAAAGACAGCAATATCATCAAGATAAGCTGTGCTAAAGGACTCCAAGCCAGCAAGGACTTGATTCACCAACCTTTGGAAGGTGGCAGGGGCATTCTTTAAACCAAAGGGCATAACAGTAAACTGATAATGCCCATCAGGTGTGGAGAATGCTGTCTTTTCTTTTGCTCCAGGTGCCATTTTTATTTGCCAGTACCCTGCTGTCAAGTCAAAGGTACTTAGAAATTTGGCAGCACCTAATTTATCAATGAGCTCATCAGCTCTTGGGATTGGATGGGCATCTGTCTTGGTGACAGAATTGAGCCCTCTGTAGTCCACACAAAACCTCATCTCTTTCTTTCCATCTTTGGTGTGAGGTTTGGGGACTAAGACCACTGGGCTAGCCCAGGGGCTGTCAGAGCGCTCAATTACTCCCAATTCCAGCATCTTGTGGACTTCCACCTTGATGCTTTCTTTAACATGGTCAGATTGTCTAAAGATTTTGTTCTTGACAGGCATGCTGTCTCCTGTGTCCACATCATGGGTACACAGGTGTGTCTGACCAGGGGTTAAGGAGAAGAGTTCAGGAAACTGTTGTAGGACTCTCCTACAATCAGCTTGCTGTTGGCCAGAGAGGGTGTCTGAGTAGATCACTCCATCTACTGTACCATCTTTTGGGTCTGATGACAGAAGATCAGGGAGAGGTTCACTCTCTGCCTCCTGATCCTCATCTGTTACCATCAACAGATTGACATCAGCCCTGTCGTGGAAGAGCTTAAGGCGGTTTACATGGATCACCCTCTTGGGGCTCCTGCTTGTGCCCAGGTCCACCAAGTAGGTGACCTGACTCTTCCTCTCTAGTACTGGGTAAGGGCCACTCCATTTGTCCTGGAGTGCCCTGGGAGCCACAGGCTCCAGAACCCAGACTTTCTGCCCTGGTTGGAACTCAACCAGTGCAGCCTTTTGGTCATACCAAAACTTCTGGAGCTGTTGGCTGGCCTCAAGGTTTTTGGTTGCCTTTTCCATGTACTCTGCCATTCTAGAGCGAAGGCCAAGTACATAGTCCACTATGTCTTGTTTTGGCTCATGGAGAGGTCTCTCCCAGCCTTCTTTAACAAGGGCAAGTGGTCCCCTTACAGGATGACCAAACAGAAGTTCAAAGGGTGAGAATCCTACTCCCTTCTGTGGCACCTCTCTGTAAGCGAAAAGCAGACATGGCAAGAGGACATCCCATCTCCTTTTGAGCTTTTCTGGGAGCCCCATGATCATGCCTTTTAATGTCTTGTTGAATCTCTCAACCAAGCCATTAGTTTGTGGGTGGTATGGTGTAGTGAATTTATAAGTCACTCCACACTCATTCCACATGTGCTTTAGGTATGCTGAAATAAAGTTGGTACCTCTGTCAGACACCACCTCCTTAGGGAAACCCACTCTGGTAAAGATACCAATGAGGGCCTTGGCTACTGCAGGGGCAGTAGTCGACCTAAGGGGAATAGCTTCAGGATACCTGGTAGCATGATCCACCACTACCAGGATATACATATTTCCTGAGGCTGTGGGAGGTTCTAGTGGACCAACTATGTCCACACCCACTCTTTCAAAGGGCACCCCCACCACTGGAAGGGGAATGAGGGGGGCCTTTGGATGCCCACCTGTCTTACCACTGGCTTGACAGGTGGGGCAGGAGAGGCAAAACTCCTTAACCATGTTGGACATATTGGGCCAGTAGAAGTGGTTGACTAACCTCTCCCACGTCTTGGTTTGTCCCAAATGTCCAGCAAGGGGAATGTCATGGGCCAATGTTAGGATGAACTCTCTGAACAGCTGAGGCACTACCACTCTCCTAGTGGCACCAGGTTTGGGATCTCTGGCCTCAGTGTACAGGAGTCCATCCTCCCAATAGACCCTATGCGTTCCATTTTTCTTGCCTTGGGACTCTTCAGCAGCTTGCTGCCTAAGGCCTTCAAGAGAGGGACAGGTTTCTTGTCCCTTACACAGCTCCTCCCTTGAGGGTCCCCCTGGGCCTAAGAGCTCAACCTGATAAGGTTCAAGCTCCAAAGGCTCAGTTCCCTCAGAGGGCAGAACTTCTTCCTGAGAAGAGAGGTTCCCTTTCTTTTGCTGTGTTGCAGTTGGTTTCCCAACTGACTTTCCTGTTCTCTTGGTAGGCTGGGCCATTCTTCCAGACTCCAGCTCTACTTGTTCACCCTGTGCCTTGCACTGTGCTCTTGTTTTCACACACACCAGTTCAGGGATACCCAGCATTGCTGCATGGGTTTTTAGTTCTACCTCAGCCCATGCTGAGGACTCCAGGTCATTTCCAAGCAGACAGTCCACTGGGATATTTGAGGAGACCACCACCTGTTTCAGGCCATTGACCCCTCCCCATTCTAAAGTAACCATTGCCATGGGATGTACTTTTCTCTGATTGTCAGCGTTGGTGACTGTGTAAGTTTTTCCAGTCAGGTATTGGCCAGGGGAAACCAGTTTCTCTGTCACCATGGTGACACTGGCACCTGTATCCCTCAGGCCCTCTATTCTAGTCCCATTAATTAAGAGTTGCTGTCTGTATTTTTGCATGTTAGGCGGCCAGACAGCTAGTGTGGCTAAATCCACCCCACCCTCAGAAACTAGAGTAGCTTCAGTGTGGACCCTGATTTGCTCTGGGCACACTGTTGATCCCACTTGGAGACTAGCCATACCAGTGTTACCTGGATGGGAGTTTGGAGTGGAATCTTTCTTGGGACAGGCCTTGTCTCCAGTTTGGTGTCCATGCTGTTTACAGCTATGACACCAGGCCTTTTTGGGATCAAAGTTTTTACCCTTGTACCCATTGTTTTGTGAAGAGGCTCTGGGTCCACCCTCCTGTGCAGGTTTTTGGGGGCCTGTAGAAGACTCTTTACTATTTTTAGTTTTGGTTGTCTCATCACTCTTCCCCTGGGGAGTCTTTGTGACCCCTTTCTTTTGGTCACCCCCTGTTGAAGTCTTGGACACCCTTGTCTTGACCCAATGGTCCGCCTTCTTTCCCAATTCTTGGGGAGAAATTGGTCCTAGGTCTACCAGATGCTGATGCAGTTTATCATTGAAACAATTACTTAACAGGTGTTCTTTCACAAATAAATTGTACAGCCCATCATAATTACTTACACCACTGCCTTGAATCCAACCATCTAGTGTTTTCACTGAGTAGTCAACAAAGTCAACCCAGGTCTGGCTCGAGGATTTTTGAGCCCCCCTGAACCTAATCCTGTACTCCTCAGTGGAGAATCCAAAGCCCTCAATCAGGGTACCCTTCATGAGGTCATAAGATTCTGCATCTGGTCCAGAGAGTGTGAGGAGTCTATCCCTACACTTTCCTGTGAACATTTCCCAAAGGAGAGCACCCCAGTGAGATCTGTTCACTTTTCTGGTTACACAAGCCCTCTCAAAAGCTGTGAACCATTTGGTGATGTCATCACCATCTTCATATTTAGTTACAATCCCTTTGGGGATTTTCAACATGTCAGGAGAATCTCTGACCCTATTTATGTTGCTGCCACCATTGATGGGTCCTAGGCCCATCTCTTGTCTTTCCCTCTCTATGGCTAGGATCTGTCTTTCCAAAGCCAATCTTTTGGCCATCCTGGCTAACTGGATGTCCTCTTCACTGGGGCTATCCTCAGTGATTTCAGAGGTGTTGGTCTCTCCTGTGAGGGAACCAGCATCTCTGACTATTATTTTAGGAGTCAGGGTTTGAGGGACCCTGTTCTCCCTAGATAGGACTGGTAGGGGGGAATTTTCCTCCAAGTCACTATCCTCTTCCTCTGAGTTGCCACCCTCAGAGGGGTTGGCCTTTTCAAACTCTGCCAAAAGCTCCTGGAGCTGTATTTTGGTAGGTTTGGGGCCCATTGTTATTTTCTTTATTTTACAGAGTGACCTTAGCTCCCTCATCTTAAGATGGAGGTAAGGTGTGGTGTCGAGTTCCACCACAGTCACATCTGTGCTAGACATTTTGCTTCTAAAAGTTGGAATACTTTTTAAGAATCTACAACTGGTTCTAGAATCTAATTCAAACTTTTACAAACTTTTAAACTCTAAAAGAAATGCTAAACAGGATCTAACACAAGGCCCTAGCAGGTCTTTTAAGAATTTAGAAAACTTTTCAAATTGCAAAAATCAATTTCTAATGACAATTTTGGAATTTGTCGTGTGATCAGGTATTGGCTGAGTAGTCCAGCAAATGCAAAGTCTTGTACCCCACCGCTGATCCACCAATGTAGGAAGTTGGCTCTGTATGTGCTATTTCAAAGTAAGGAATAGCATGCACAGAGTCCAAGGGTTCCCCTTAGAGGTAAAATAGTGGTAAAAATAGATAATACTAATGCTCTATTTTGTGGTAGTGTGGTCGAGCAGTAGGCTTATCCAAGGAGTAGTGTTAAGCATTTGTTGTACATACACCTAGACAATAAATGAGGTACACACACTCAGAGACAAATCCAGCCAATAGGTTTTGTTGTAGAAAAATATCTTTTCTTAGTTTATTTTAAGAACCACAGGTTCAAATTCTACATGTAATATCTCATTCGAAAGGTATTGCAGGTAAGTACTTTAGGAACTTTAAAGCATAAAAATTGCATGTATACTTTACAAGTTATTGACAAATAGCTGTTTTAAAAGTGGACACTTAGTGCAATTTTCACAGTTCCTAGGGGAGGTAAGTATTTGTTAGGTTAACCAGGTAAGTAAGACACTTACAGGGCTTAGTTCTTGGTCCAAGGTAGCCCACCGTTGGGGGTTCAGAGCAACCCCAAAGTCACCACACCAGCAGCTCAGGGCCGGTCAGGTGCAGAGTTCAAAGTGGTGCCCAAAACACATAGGCTAGAATGGAGAGAAGGGGGTGCCCCGGTTCCGGTCTGCTTGCAGGTAAGTACCCGCGTCTTCGGAGGGCAGACCAGGGGGGTTTTGTAGGGCACCGGGGGGGACACAAGTCCACACAGAAATTTCACCCTCAGCAGCGCGGGGGCGGCCGGGTGCAGTGTAGGAACAGGCGTCGGGTTCGCAATGTTAGTCTATGAGAGATCTCGGGATCTCTTCAGCGCTGCAGGCAGGCAAGGGGGGGATTCCTCGGGGAAACCTCCACTTGGGCAAGGGAGAGGGACTCCTGGGGGTCACTTCTCCAGTGAAAGTCCGGTCCTTCAGGTCCTGGGGGCTGCGGGTGCAGGGTCTCTCCCAGGCGTCGGGACTTTAGGTTCAAAGAGTCGCGGTCAGGGGAAGCCTCGGGATTCCCTCTGCAGGCGGCGCTGTGGGGGCTCAGGGGGGACAGGTTTTGGTACTCACAGTATCAGAGTAGTCCTGGGGTCCCTCCTGAGGTGTCGGATCTCCACCAGCCGAGTCGGGGTCGCCGGGTGCAGTGTTGCAAGTCTCACGCTTCTTGCGGGGAGCTTGCAGGGTTCTTTAAAGCTGCTGGAAACAAAGTTGCAGCTTTTCTTGGAGCAGGTCCGCTGTCCTCGGGAGTTTCTTGTCTTTTCGAAGCAGGGGCAGTCCTCAGAGGATGTCGAGGTCGCTGGTCCCTTTGGAAGGCGTCGCTGGAGCAGGATCTTTGGAAGGCAGGAGACAGGCCGGTGAGTTTCTGGAGCCAAGGCAGTTGTCGTCTTCTGGTCTTCCGCTGCAGGGGTTTTCAGCTGGGCAGTCCTTCTTCTTGTAGTTGCAGGAATCTAATTTTCTAGGGTTCAGGGTAGCCCTTAAATACTAAATTTAAGGGCGTGTTTAGGTCTGGGGGGTTAGTAGCCAATGGCTACTAGCCCTGAGGGTGGGTACACCCTCTTTGTGCCTCCTCCCAAGGGGAGGGGGTCACAATCCTAACCCTATTGGGGGAATCCTCCATCTGCAAGATGGAGGATCTCTAAAAGTTAGAGTCACCTCAGCTCAGGACACCTTAGGGGCTGTCCTGACTGGCCAGTGACTCCTCCTTGTTATTCTCATTATTTTCTCCGGCCTTGCCGCCAAAAGTGGGGCCTGGCCGGAGGGGGCGGGCAACTCCACTAGCTGGAGTGTCCTGCTGGGTTGGCACAAAGGAGGTGAGCCTTTGAGGCTCACCGCCAGGTGTGACAATTCCTGCCTGGGAGAGGTGTTAGCATCTCCACCCAGTGCAGGCTTTGTTACTGGCCTCAGAGTGACAAAGGCACTCTCCCCATGGGGCCAGCAACATGTCTCGGTTTGTGGCAGGCTGCGAAAACTAGTCAGCCTACACAGATAGTCGGTTAAGTTTCAGGGGGCACCTCTAAGGTGCCCTCTGTGGTGTATTTTACAATAAAATGTACACTGGCATCAGTGTGCATTTATTGTGCTGAGAAGTTTGATACCAAACTTCCCAGTTTTCAGTGTAGCCATTATGGTGCTGTGGAGTTCGTGTTTGACAGACTCCCAGACCATATACTCTTATGGCTACCCTGCACTTACAATGTCTAAGGTTTTGCTTAGACACTGCAGGGGTACCAGGCTCATGCACTGGTACCCTCACCTATGGTATAGTGCACCCTGCCTTAGGGCTGTAAGGCCTGCTAGAGGGGTGTCTTACCTATACTGCATAGGCAGTGAGAGGCTGGCATGGCACCCTGAGGGGAGTGCCATGTCGACTTACTCGTTTTGTCCTCACTAGCACACACAAGCTGGCAAGCAGTGTGTCTGTGCTGAGTGAGAGGTCTCCAGGGTGGCATAAGACATGCTGCAGCCCTTAGAGACCTTCCTTGGCATCAGGGCCCTTGGTACTAGAAGTACCAGTTACAAGGGACTTATCTGGATGCCAGGGTCTGCCAATTGTGGATACAAAAGTACAGGTTAGGGAAAGAACACTGGTGCTGGGGCCTGGTTAGCAGGCCTCAGCACACTTTCAATTGTAAACATAGCATCAGCAAAGGCAAAAAGTCAGGGGGCAACCATGCCAAGGAGGCATTTCCTTACACAGATGATATATCTATAATGGTGAACTGTTTCAGGTTTATTGTTATTTTCTTATTACTGAATTTTCCCACCCATGATTAAAGTTATTTGGCGTGTTCATGCTTAATAACATCCTATCTTTGGTTTAGGTGCTGACCAAAACCCAGAATAAGAAGAGGTCCCCAGGTTTTCTTGTATGGATGTCATGGTCCTGGTTTGCGTTTGCTCCAGCAAGATCTCCGTTGTTCATTGGCAGTTTGTCAATTTCGACATTGGATATTCAATGTTTACAGATGTTTGAACAATTTTATGGACTGAGTCTCTGCAAAGAAAGAGGAAGTTTTGTGACTGCCTTGGGTATTTGAGGGGTTTGCTCGTAAAGGATTGGTTGTTAGAACAAGCGCATGATGGGATATGTAGTCACTATGGTTTATGTTAATGTTATAGGTTTGAACTAATTTTATTGACTGCTGTAAAAAGAGCAGTAAAGAAAGAGAAGCATAATCCTCGCCTCAATATCCTTATGAGAACTGAAAATTCTTGGCGCAAAAGCAAGCACATTTTTCATCCCAACACATGGAAATCTCAGTCAGAGGCAAAAACGCCTCACAATTATGGACTGGGACAAGGAGGATGGAGAGGAGGCGGTAATGACCACTTTGCTTTCTGAAAAACAATATATACACTGCAACCTCGACTTTTTAAGAACACTTTATACTTTTAGCACTGTCATATCCAAAAGCAAATATTTAGAGCATGTATTTTGTTTTTGGCTTTGTGTCACACTCCAGTTGCAAAATACCACCTGATTGCACCAAATAATGATAAAGACCTTCTCATACCTCTGAATAAATGACCGTATAATTTAAGTATATTGTACCACTTTATGAAAAGTGCAGGTTCTTATTGGTCAAAAAACTTTACATGAACACATTCTGGCAGAATGCTTTGGAGTCTCACAGAAGAAGGTTATTGTACTACCGCACTGCTGCTCACACAGGATGAAGTTTGAAACCAGCAGCTGCTTGGCAGGTTACAGTTTCATTAGGGAAACAATGGTGTCCCGATTTTTTCCGCTCAGCAAATCAACTTTGCTCACCCATTGATTTCCACTCAGTGTGAGCTTGAGCTTCAACCTCAGGCACAGAGCTGCCTGGACTCTGGGTACAGCAGGAACTCTGTTTCCCATAATACACCTCCTCTGGCCCAGTGCAACTAGACTACAACTAGTCTGACAAAAGATGCTGCTTTTGAAGCAGGTTAGCCTGTTCCTCTTCGTATATAAAGCTGAATCCATATAACTTTGAGTGCCACCTTGAGGCCACAGCTTAATTGTTTTAGTGAAAGCGTCCCAGGGCATCACCTGCACCACCAGGTCATAGCTGCTGAGGTAGCAGCGCACAGAAAGAGCGCTGGCTGTTTCCTTCTTAGTTATTCTCCACTGAGTCAGCTGCTTGCAGTGCCTCAGTGCCCTGCTAGGGGCTTTAATATGCATAACTAAGCATTTTAGTGCAGTGATGCAGACACCAGCATTACATTCCATTAGTCTAGCCTTTGATGTGTGGTATTTGGTTGCAGTGACGGCTACTGCAAACAGCTCTTGGTGGGGCAGCGCATGGAGCGGTGGAGGTTAAAAAAAACAGAAAAACACAAAATAAAACAAAAACACTTACCTGCTGCTGCCAGATGGCCCTTCAGTGTTCCTCTGCTCTCGCCGCTTCGGTGCTTCTCTGCTTGCTCCCCTCTCCCACCCAATCCAGACGCTTCTCTCATGCTGATTTGCCTGAGCGGGCTGAAATACCGCTCGATTGGGGACTGGGATCCTGCGCTGGTTCTCCACCCATATCTGCAACACAACTCGGGTGGAGAGATGTAAGTGCTGTGTCGCTTTGGCCAGCCTAAGACAGCTAGCCAAACCGACATGCGCACTTGAGTGCACCTACCAATTCTTCTCCCTCCTGCTGACGCAGAGGATGGCCCGCTCTAGACTGGCAGACTGGATAAGTGAAAAATAAAATTATAATAAAATGGCTTTATTATCATTTTATTTTTCTGATACGTTTCAGCAGTGGTGCGACGCTCCTCTGCCATTACTGAGGGGCCACCCCTGCTTGGCTGGGATAGACTTCCAGAAAGCAGGATTTCAAGTGCAGGCGCTGGAAATGGAGAATGAGGAGGGAAAGAAAAGGGGGAGGAGAGATATCATCCATGCCAATATTTTGAAACAAGAAAGAAAGAGATTGTGAAGTAAAAAGGAAAAACAAATCTGAAGATTTATTGTCTCCATTGACTAACATTGAAACAGAAGCAATTTTAGGTACGAGACAGTGACCATAAAGCCATTTTTGCCTTTAAAAACTGTGAATCTCCCATCTGTATTAGGTCTATTGGCATGCATGAGATATGGTTAATAGGCACACAATTGTCCTTGGAACCGTTTCTTTTCGGACTCTACTCTACACCTGACAGGTTCTCTGCAACAGAAGGACTACATTTAACATTTGGAAGTAAAAGACGTTGCAAAGGACCATGCAACCAAATCTCCAAACAGTGATCATGGACCCATCGATGTCTGTTACTATGAAAGGCGGGGGATTTAAAAGAAGGGTCATCTTTGACTGAACATTCCAAACAGCCCTTTGCTTCATATGCTGGATGTATTCCTTAGTGCTTTCCATGCTCACCCTGATCCTTGTAGACCTTCATTTTGCTCTCCTTCAGACAATTATGGTGTCTTGCTTTCCCCAACTTGAGCTGTGGTCTAGAGATGGCTTGAGGAAGATGAGTTCTGAGCTACCAACCAAACACAATTATAACTGGCGATTGTCCAGTCATGCTGTGTGGGATATCAAAATAGTTCCTCAGACTCCAACACAACACATTTGAGATCTGCAACATAGTAACCTACCTTGCTACTTTACCATCGCCATGAAACATCCCATGATACTATTGGCTTGGAATCAGAAGGGCTCCATCTTACAGTGATGACACCCCATGAACTCTGCCAATTATTTCATTTTGCTACACTGAGCAGCTATCCAGTATCAAAATATACAGCTACTGGAATGCTAGAAGTCAAAAGTATATCATTCTAGGCAAGAATCCCTACATCAGCTGGAGAGCTAGGGACAGCCATGAGCTCATTGAGCCGGACAAATTCATCAATCAGCACAAGATGTAGGTTGATCACTATAGAGTCATAGAAGTCAGTGACATATCAAAATTGCCCTGGCAGTTCTGATACGCTGAGGGACAATGGGGGACTGTACAGCAAACAGCACATGTGCCAAGCATTTCCCCTATGAGATCACCTGAGAATGAGAATCAGATTTTGCTTCAGTAGTCTCGTTTACCACCATTCTCCATTGTCCTTCATGAATCAGCTCAACAATCTGGCATCACTATGATATGGAAAGTTCCCTCGAAGGATTAAGCACTTTCATTTGGCTGAAAATTGCCTTGGGCATGCCACAAGGAACGCAGTTTCTGGAGACTACAGTGCAAATGTACTGGCTTGGTTCTTTGGCGATATTGCTACCTCTGAGTCTTGATCAGTTCAGGCACAGCTTGGAGAGCGGTTTCTTCTTGTGAGCCCTTGTTAATGTGAGCTTTATGTGGGCCAACAGGACAAGCCTGTTGGACTATGTAATGAATAAAGGCACTACCGATCAATAGCACAATCTCACAGTTGGCCAAAGAGAAACACATAGAAAAGTTGACTGAATACTGATCCTTTGCACAATTGTCAATGATGTTGCATGTATGTTGGCTTTGGGATTGCCAAAAAAGGAAACAAGGGCTTGAGAATGACTCACCAAAGTGAAATGTTCATGGTAGCTGTTAGAAATGGGGTCTTTGGTTGACAGTCAGGTTACCCCCTGTTCAAGCAAGGACCCTCACTCTAGTCAGGGTAAAAGAGAATCACCCTCAGCTAACCCCTGCTTACCCCCTTGGTAGCTTGGCAGAGCAGTGGGCTTAACCTCAGAGCGCTAGGTGTAAAGTATTTGTACCAACACACACAGTAACTTAATGAAAACACTACAAAATGACACAACACCGTTTTAGAAAAGTAGGAAATATTTATCTAAACAAAACAAGACCAAAATGACAAAAAGCCGACATACACAAGTCAAGTTATGAATTTTTAAAGATTAAACTCAAAAATAGCGCTTAGAAACAAAAATGCTTCGATTAGATGTTAACACGGCGTCGTGACGGAGTCGTTTCCATCAAGCCGACACCAGCGGCGCCGGACACGGAGTCTTGTAGACCCCCAAGTACAGTACCTTTGGTGAAGAGTGAAAACAAGCCAATGCGCGAAGTCGGGGATCGCGGCGTATGTGCGAAACGTTGAATCCGTGCACTTCGAGCGGCGTCTGTCACAACGTGGTGCGGCGACTTCCACGGAGTCGCGGACTTCAGCGGGGCTGCAACGGCGTCAGGCCTGCGAAGAGCGTCGCGTTCCAGCGAAGGTTACGGCGTCGGGTGTAGGCGGCGTCACTGGATTCAGCAGCGGCGTTGGTCCAGAGTCGTCCGAAGTCGATTTCCTTGGATTTCCACCAGCTTTCTTTTCAAGGGCCCAGGGACTGGATAGGGCACCACTTGTCAGAGCAGGAGTCTCTCCAGAGACTCCAGGTGCTGGCAGAGAGATTGCTGTACCTGAGACTTCAAACAACAGGAGGCAAGCTCTAAAATCAAGCCCTTGGAGATTTCTTCACAAGATGGAAGGCACACAAAGTCCAGTCTTTGCCCTCTTATTCTGGCAGAAGCAGCACTGCAGGAAAGCTCCACAAAGCACAGTCACAGGCAGGGCAGCACTTCTTCCTCAGCTATCAGCTCTTCTCCAGGCAGAGGTTCCTCTTGGTTCCAGAAGTGTTTCTAAAGTCTGTAGATTTGGGTGCCCTTCTTATACCCATTTTAGTCTTTGAAGTCACCTTTCTTCAAAGGGGACTCACACCTACTTGTGAAATCCTGCCTTGCCCAGGCAAGGCCTCAGACACACACCAGGGGCTTGGAGCCTGCATTGTCAGAGGCAGGCACAGTCCTTCCAGATGAGAGTGACCACTCCACCCCTCCCTCCTAGCAGAGATGGCTAATCAGGAAATGCAGCTTACACCTCAGCTCCCTTTGTGTCACTGTCTAGTGCGAGGTGAAAAACAACCCAGCTGTCAAACTGACCCAGACAGGGAATCCACAAACAAGGCAGAGTCACAGAATGGTTTAAGCAAGAAAATGCTCACTTTCTAAAAGTGGCATTTTCAAATGCACAATCTTAAAATCAACTTTACTAAAAGATGTATTTTTAAATTGTGAGTTCAGGGACCCCAAACTCCACATGTCCATCTACTCTCTAGGGGAATCTACACTTTAATCATATTTAAAGGTAGCCCCCATGTTATCCTATGAGAGAGACAGGCCTTGCAACAGTGAAAAACGAAGTTGGCAGTATTTCACTGTCAGGACATATAAACCACATTACTATATGTCCTACCTTATCCATACACTTCACCCTGCCCTTGGGGCTACCTAGGGCCTACCTTAGGGGTGCCTTACATGTAAGAAAAGGGAAGGTTTAGGCCTGGCAAGTGGGTACACTTGCCAAGTCGAATTTACAGTGTAAAAATACACACACAGATACTGCAGTGGCAGGTCTGAGACATGATTACATGGTTACTTGTGTGGGTAGCACAATCAGTGCTGCAGGCCCACTAGTAACATTTGATTTACAGGCCCTGGGCTCCTCTAGTGCACTTTACTAGGGACTTAACAGTAAAACAAATATGCCAATCATGGAGAACCAATTACGTACACATTTTAAACAGGAGCACATGCACTTTAGCACTGGTTAGCAGTGGTAAAGTGCCCAGTGTAACAAAAACAGTAAAATCAGAGTCCAGCACACATCAACAACCTGGGGAACAGAGGCAAAAAGTTAAGGGAGACCACGCCAAGGATGAAAAGTCTAACACGTGTCCCCCCCAGCTAAAAGTGGGGAGCAACTACCCAACCTCATGGGAGTTCTCATCACTAAGGCGGAAGAACCTGGACAGACCATCAGCATTGGCGTGCTCTGTACCAGGACGATGTTCCACCGTAAAGTCCATCCCCTGTAGGGAAACGGACCACCTCAACAGTTTTGGATTCTCACCCCTCATCTGCATTAACCATCTGAGGGGCCTGTGGTCGGTCTGAACTTGGAAGTGAGTCCCAAACAAGTAGGGTCTTAGCTTCTTCAGTGCCAGACCACAGCAAACGCTTCACGTTCTATGGCACTCCACCTACGTTCCCTGGGTAGTAACCTCCTGGTAATGAAGGCTACGGGTTGATCTAGGCCCTCTTCATTAAGCTGTGAGAGTACTGCTCCAATACCATGCTCTGAGGCGTCTGTTTGCACAACAAACTCCTTGGAGTAGTCAGGTGCCTGCAGCACAGGTGCTGTGCACATGGCAGCCTTCAGGGCATCAAAAGCGTTCTGGCAAGCCTCTGTCCAGATCACTTTCTTGGGTTGCTTCTTAGAAGTCAACTCAGTTAAGGGGGTAACAATGGTGCCATATCCCTTAACAAACCTCCGGTAATATCCTGTGAGACCTAAAAAGGCTCTCACTTCAGTCTGGGTCTTAGGAGGCTCCCAAGCCAGAATCGTGTCAATCTTAGGCTGTAGGGGTGCCACCTGGCCACTCCCCACCTGGTGTCCTAAGAACACCACCGACCCCTGCCCTATTTGGCACTTGCTCGCCTTAATAGTGAGCCCTGCCTTCTGCAGGGCCTCTAACACTCTCCAGAGGTGTTGCAGGTGTTCCTCCCATGTGGAACTAAACACAGCAATGTCATCCAGGTAGGCGGCACTGAACTCATCCAGTCCTGCCAACACCTGGTTGACCAACCTCTGAAAGGTGGCAGGGGCATTCTTCATCCCAAAGAGCATCACATTGAAGTGGAAGTGCCCATCTGGGGTAGAGAATGCTGACCTCTCCTTTGCCCCCTCAGTTAAGGCAATCTGCCAGTACCCAGATATTAAATCAAACGTACTGAGGTACTTGGCAGCTCCTAACCGATCAATGAGCTCATCAGCTCAGGGGATGGGGTGTGCGTCAGTCTTGCTGACCGCATTGAGACCCGGGTAGGCCACACAGAACCTAAGTTCTGGAGTGGCACCAGGAGCAGCAGCCTTTGGGACCAATACCACTGGGCTGGCCCAAGGACTGCTGGAGTGCTCAATGACCCCTAGGGTTAACATTTTGGAGACTTCCTCCTTAATGCAAGCCCTGACCCTGTCAGTCACCCTGTAAACCTTATGTTTAAGAGGTGTACTGTCCCCAGTGTCCACATCATGTGTGCACAGGTGTGTGACTCCTGGGATCAGGGAAAACAGCGAGGTGAACTGTCCCAACACGTGGCGACAGTCCTTCTGCTGTTCCTCAGTCAGGGAGGGGGAGAGGGTCACTGCCTCCACAGACCCATCTTTCTCTCCTGCAGACAGGAGGTCAGGAAGAGGCTCATTCTCTTCCTCCACCCCGTCATCTGTCGCTAGGAGCATGGATAGCTCAGTTCGCTCAAAATGTGGTTTGAGGCGGTTGACATGTAGGACCCTCAAAGGGTTCCTGGGGGATTGCGAGTCTACCAGATAGGTGACCTCGCTCTTTCTTTCCACCACCTCAAAAGGCCCAGTCCACTTATCTTGGAGAGCCCTAGGCTCCACTGGTGCCATGACCCACACTTTTTGTCCAGGCTGAAACTCAACTAGAGTGGCATTCTGGTCGTACCACCGTTTCATATCCTCCTGGCTTGCTTCCAGGTTCTCCTGAGCGAGACTCCTGAAGCAGGCAGTCTGGTTTCTTAGTGCCAGCATGTAGCTAAATACATCCTGGGGTGGTTTACTAGGAGCTTTCTCCAAAGCCTCCTTCATCCGACTGAGCATTCCCCTCACGGGGTGGCCATAGATGAGCTCAAAGGGGCTAAAGCCAAGTCCCTTTTGAGGCACCTCCCTGTAAGCGAACAGAAGGCATGGCAAGAGGACATCCCACTTATGCCTCAAGGGCTCTGACAGGCCCTGAATCATGCCTTTCAAGGTGCGGTTGAATCTCTCAACCAGACCATTACTTTGGGGGTGGTAAGGGGTGGTGAACTTGTAGGTTACCCCACACACCGTCCACAGAGACTTCATATAAGTGGATATGAAGTTTGTACCTCTATCAGATACCACTTCCTTGGGGAACCCCATGCGGGTAAAAACTCCCATCAAGGCACGTCCCACCACGGGGGCAGTGACCGTCGTTAGAGGAATGGCTTCTGGGTACCGTGTGGCATGGTCCACCAAGACCAGGATGAACCTGTTGCCTATGGCTGTCTTGGGATCCAGAAGTCTCACAATGTCAATTCCTACCCTTTCAAAGGGAGTACTGACTACAGGTAAAGGTTGGGGGGGAGCTTTCCATTTCCCCCCACTCTTGCCACTTGCCTGACAAGTCTGACAAGACCTACAATAAGCAGCTGACTGCTTGTGCATCAAGGGCCAGTAAAAGTGGGAGACAAGCCTCTTATAGGTCTTGTCCTGCCTAGATGTCCTGCCAAAGGCACATCATGAGCCAAACCCAGTAGGAAGGCCCTGAAGCACTGGGGTACCACCAGCATACGAGCTGACCCAGGCTCAGGAACCTTAGGCTCACTATACAGGAGGCCCATCCTCCCAATATATCAGGTGAGTACCTGGAGCCTCGCCAGCCGCCTGGGCTGCAGCCTGCTGCCGCTGCCCCTCAAGAGTAGGGCACTCCTGCGCTGTGCAGAATGCTTCCCTGGTGGGTCCCCCCTCCTGCTGCCACTGTGACAGCTGAGGGACCTCCCCCAGTTCAGCCACCTGCTCCCCTGTAGGTTCTGGGGTGTCACCCTCATGCTCCGCCTCCTCCCAGACCGTGGGAACCTCGGGGCCAGTTTCCCGTGCCCCCTGCCCTTCCTCTTCTTGGCGGTCCCCTGGGCCACTGTTTCAGGCTCCAGGGGCTCTTGACTACCCTGATTGGCTGCCATAGACCGGGTGGATACGCATACCCACCCAGGCAGACCCAACATCTCCAAGTAAGACCTGTGTTCCACCTCCTTCCAAGGGGAATCCTCCAGGTCGTTACCTAGCAAACAATCGTCAGGCATGGTTGGACTCACAGCTACTTTCCAGGAAACTGAAAACCCCCCATTCAAAGGGAACCTGCGCCACTCTGCAGAGGCGCTCAGAGTTGTCTACCGCAACTACTTGGTGAAGTACCCGGGGATCAATCTGCTCTTCAGACACCAGGTGACTCCTCACTGTAGTCACACTGGCTCCTCTGTCTCTCAAAGCCTCCACCCTTTGTCCATTGATGGTCACCCATTGCCTGTACTTTTTAGTGTTATCAGGCACTAGGCTTTTCTGGACCATCTCACTGTCCCCTAGTGAGACAAGGGTCATTTCTGCTGGTTCCCACCCACCTGAAACCAACTCCTCCCCAAGCGCTACACTGGCCAAACCCTGGGACGGTGCACCAGTGGGTGCCGGTGTACTTTTGGGGCATTTGGGGTCCCCCCTCACATGACCCACCTGGTCACATGCATAGCACTTATGTGGGGGACCACCTGCCACTGGCTTCCCTTTGGACAACCATGCCTTCTTTTCACTGGGGGGTTGGGAATCCTTACCCTGGGAATCAGTTTGGGGCCCTTTAGAGAACTTCCCCTGTTTGCCCTTACCCCCCACCCCCTTTCTTCTGAGAGGGACCCTGCCCACCCTTGGCATGGTCTCCCCCATACCTCTTCTGGACCCTGGTGCTCTCCCAGCGGTCCGCTTCCTGCGCAAGCTTCCTGGTGTCAGTCAGCTTGCTGTCAACGAGGTGCTAGCGCAGCTCTGGAAAACATAAACTGTACAAGTGCTCCCAAGCAATTAAATTGTAAAGCCCCTCATACATGTTTACCTTACTGCCCTTCACCCAACCATCCAGTGACCTGCAAAAAGAATCAACACATTCCAACCATGTTTGGGATTCCTTTCTCTTGTAGGATCTAAGTGTCTCCTTGTACTGCTCAGGGGTGAGACCATACCTGGTGAGTAAGGCCTCCTTCATGACAGGGTAGGTGAGATCCTGAGCATCCCCTAAGACTGTCAGTGTGTTCCTCCCCTCTGCCTCAAAATGCTTCCACAGGGTTGCCCCCCCAATGAGCTTCAGGGACCAGGTTCATGTGGAGAGCTGACTCATAACCCTTGAACCACAAGTAGATATCATCCTCCCTCTTATAATCCCTCACAAGGTCTTTTGGGATGCATACCCTTCTCTCAGGCTGCACTGTAGGATTGCTGCCACCATCTCTACTGGACTGGCTTCTATGATCCATCTCTCTCAAGCTAAGCTCATGAGCCATTGTTAACTTCCTCTCCTCAAGGGCTAGCCTCCTCTGCTCCAATTGGTACTCCCTTTCTGCCTGTCTGTCCTGTAACTCCTCAGGTGTCAGACCTTTGGATGAGACACTGGTACTTGCCCTGGAGACCTTCTCCCTGGACATAACAGGCCCACCCACAATACCATTGTGTACTGAACACTCTTCCTCACCCTCCTCATCTCCCTCATCCTCTGTGTGCCCTTCAGTGCTCTTGGCTGTCACCCAGGCCCTCAGCGCCTTTTGCAGCTCCTCCTTCCTGGATGAGCTCTTAATGGGACAGTCAAAACTTTTACAGAACTGCTTCAACTGAGCTTTGGTATAACTCTCCAATTTCTCAAGGTCAAAGTCAGCTTCAACTGATGCATCTCCAGTATGGGACATGACGAAGACTCAAAAACAAGTGTAAAGTTCCAAAGGCAGAAAAACAAGTTCCCAAATGAAGTTCCAAAGAAAGTCAATCAAGGAATCAGCAAGAAAAAAAAATGAATGCAGAGCAAAAACAGTCCAAATAGAAAAAAACAAAAATCACAAGACTAGTAGTATGTGGTCATGTAGTGGTCTGAACTCAAAACAGTAGTGTACACTTAATTACTGTATGTCAAGTACAAATACAAGTCCAAATCCCAACCGCTGATCACCAATGTTAGAAATGGGGTCTTTGGTTGACAGTCAGGTCACCCCCTGTTCAAGCAAGGACCGTCACTCTAGTCAGGGTAAAAGAGAATCACCCTCAGCTAACCCCTGCTTACCCCCTTGGTAGCTTGGCAGAGCAGTGGGCTTAACCTCAGAGCGCTAGGTATAAAGTATTTGTACCAACACACACAGTAACTTAACGAAAACACTACAAAATGACAACACCGGTTTCGAAACATAGGAAATATTTATCTAAACAAAACAAGACCAAAATGACAAAAATCCGACATACACAAGTCAAGTTATGAATTTTTAAAGATTAAACTCAAAAATAGCGCTTAGAAACAAAAATGCTTTGATGAGATGTTAACACAGCGTCGTGACGGAGTCGTCCCCAACAAGCCGACAACAGCGGCGCCGGACACGGAGTCGTGTAGACCCCCAAGTACAGTACCTTTGGTGAAGAGTGAAAATAAGCCGATGCGCGACGTTGGGGATCGCGGCGTCTGTGCGAAACGGTGAATCCGTGCACTTCAAGCGGTGTCGGTCACGACGTGGTGCGGCGACTTCCACGGAGTCGCAGACTTCAGCGGGGCTGCAGCGGCGTCGGGCCTGCGAAGAGCGTCGCGTTCCAGCGAAGGTTACGGCGTCGGGTGCAGGCGGCGTCACCGGATTCAGCAGCGCCGTTGGTCCGGAGTCGATTTCCTTGGATTTCCACCAGCTTTCTTTTCAAGGGCCCAGGGACTGGATAGGGCACCACTTGTCAGAGCAGGAGTCTCTCCAGAGACTCCAGGTGCTGGCAGAGAGAAGTCTTTGCTGTCCCTGAGACTTCAAACAACAGGAGGCAAGCTCTAAAATCAAGCCCTTGGAGATTTCTTCACAAGATGGAAGGCACACAAAGTCCAGTCTTTGCCCTCTTACTCTGGCAGAAGCAGCACTGCAAGAAAGCTCCACAAAGCACAGTCACAGGCAGGGCAGCACTTTTTCCTCAGCTATCAGCTCTTCTCCAGGCAGAGGTTCCTCTTGGTTCCAGAAGTGTTTCTAAAGTCTGTAGATTTGGGTGCCCTTCTTATACCCATTTTAGTCTTTGAAGTCACCTTTCTTCAAAGGGGACTCACACCTACTTGTGAAATCCTGCCTTGCCCAGGCAAGGCCTCAGACACACACCAGGGGCTTGGAGCCTGCATTGTCAGAGGCAGGCACAGTCCTTCCAGATGAAAGTGACCACTCCACCCCTCCCTCCTAGCAGAGATGGCTAATCAGGAAATGCAGCTTACACCTCAGCTCCCTTTGTGTCACTTCTAGTGCGAGGTGAAAAACAACCCAGCTGTCAAACTGACCCAGACAGGGAATCCACAAACAAGGCAGAGTCACAGAATGGTTTAAGCAAGAAAATGCTCACTTTCTAAAAGTGGCATTTTCAAACGCACAATCTTAAAATCAACTTTACTAAAAGATGTATTTTTAAATTGTGAGTTCAGGGACCCCAAACTCCACATGTCCATCTACTCTCTAGGGGAATCTACACTTTAATCATATTTAAAGGTAGCCCCCATGTTATCCTATGAGAGAGACAGGCCTTGCAACACTGAAAAACGAAGTTGGCAGTATTTCAATGTCAGGACATATAAACCACATTACTATAAGTCCTACCTTATCCATACACTTCACCCTGCCCTTGGGGCTACCTAGGGCCTACCTTAGGGGTGCCTTACATGTAAGAAAAGGGAAGGTTTAGGCCTGGCAAGTGGGTACACTTGCCAAGTCAAATTTACAGTGTAAAAATACACACACAGACACTGCAGTGGCAGGTCTGAGACATGATTACAGGGTTACTTGTGTGGGTGGCACAATCAGTGCTGCAGGCCCACTAGTAACATTTGATTTACAGGCCCTGGGCACCTCTAGTGCACTTTACTAGGGACTTAACAGTAAAACAAATATGCCAATCATGGAGAACCAATTACGTACACATTTAATCAGGAGCACTTGCACTTTAGCACTGGTTAGCAGTGGTAAAGTGCCCAGTGTAACAAAAACAGTAAAATCAGAGTCCAGCACACATCAACAACCTGGGGAACAGAGGCAAAAAGTTAAGGGAGACCACGCCAAGGATGAAAAGTCTAACAGTAGCTTTTAGAATTGAATCCATCAGCATCAAGGTGGGCCTACACTGTTGAAGTCACTGAGGTCAGAAGACGACACGCCACCTTGTGGCAACGACATAGGAAGAAGAATAGTAAATAGCAGCAGGGTGATGATGCAGATGAAGCAGAAGCAGCCTTACTGATATCTCCATGTCAAGCTTGCACAACATTTGTTGTCATCTTCTGACATTTCTCACCAGAATTTGAGCAGAAGGTGTAATGACTCACCATGCAGTGTCAGGATAGGTATGTGGTCTACACAAATGTGAAAAGGGCACACCCTGTTGCTAGGGTATTATCCAAGACAGAATACACACTGAAGGAGCTAATTCAAATTTTCTATACACAAAGCAGAAAACATTCCTACGGTGTTCAGGTTGGTGCAGCATAACTAGCAACATGGGTGACGGCAACCATATACAAGAAATATAATTAGAAGTTCCAGTGTAATATTAAAGACTAATGTGGATAGGGAACACCCCCCGGCTGTACTTTTATTACCTTTAAAGTAATCTACGGTCATTTTATTCCCTCTCCCTTTAGCTTGAGGTTCTCAAGCGAAAAAATTTACTACTGTTTGTTAATCTATATAGATGATCGTGTTAACAGAAAAATCCTATTGGTAGTGTCAAAATGTGTTAAATCATCAATAGAGATCATTGCCTCTGACTTTTCCTTTCGTATTATTTGCCTACATGCAAAATTAAGCAAACATCCTATCTATGTCTCTTCTTTGTAAACCCTGTTTCATTCACACTTCATTGCCACTGATAACCTTGCTTTTCCACTTTATAGTTATGTGCATTAGTAAGAGTAAAAACCAGCTCTCTACAGAAGGTTTTCTAAAAGGTGTTGGCAAAGTCATTCAGACAAGATGATTTTTCTCTATTCAAGTTCTTTGTCACTTCTAATTCTGCAACAGAAGCTTCCATTTCCAATCTATTTAATTTATACCAAAGACAGATAAGGCACCAACTAAATCTACTGCTGTCTCTGCACTCTTTAGGTGAATACAAGTTACTGCAAATAGGTAACAAATTCTACCAATGACTTCATGTTCCATAATAGCTCTTTTTGAGTTTATAATACCGAAGACATATTTAGGTAGCCCTATCTTTATAATCGTTGTAACCAAAATGCATTCCATAGAATCATGGATTGCTGACCTCTCTGTTATTATGTAACAGAATCTGTATCCAGGGGTTCAAATATCACCACACTTGGTTGGACTTTAGGAAACATGTATGTCTAGTGTCGGTTGATTGCTTGGATTTCTCCACTGTGATCTCCTCCAACTATCTAGCCGAGCTGATTATATAATGCCCATGGGTATGGGAGGCTTCTCTGTCACTCCTAGGCTGACTCCTCAGGCCATACTGTTTGGTCTTCTGCACCACATAATTCAAGTGGCCTTGCCGTAGCACACAGCCGGTTGTAGGTTTGTCAAACATGTACACTGCTCACTGTTACTTTTGCATGGGCCCCTTAGAGCATGGTTAGTGTTAAGCCCCAATTATTAATCCTCGCAGAATGAAGTAAAGCTGATTTCACAAGGGCTGACCCTTAACCACCCATGAATTGAACAAGCACTGGAACTGGTTGTGAAGGGCCTACTGCTAAGTGGAGCTCTCTGCCATGCCTGGATGGACTCCTCAAAAATGTAAAATGGCTGGATGTACACTGTCAAGTCCTCTTTTGTTGCTACACAGTGAATTTTGTATGACAACAGAGTGTGAGACAGTGGCAAAAATGGGTGAACACCATGTTTCTGTAAATCAGGGTGAAGGGTGGACAGGGTAAGAGAAGAAAGTGAGACAGCAACAGCTTCCTCAGCTGAGCAACACTGAAATATGACTTAGTTGGAAGATATGTGCATACTATTTCACAGGCTCAACATAAGGTTGAACAAATAACAAAAAAAACAGGTAGATGAGACCAAAGATTTGTGGCAAGAGTGTCTGTTCTGGAATGAATTACAAAGGAGTACCATATGCGTAGAATACAGCGCGTGGGTCAGAGAGGCTTAGAAGCAATTTCCCTCTCACTTTTGGCAACCTGAGAGCCATGCCTTTTTGCAGGTTTTTGTTACTGAAACTAAGTAGGCGAGACAAAGTTGAAATTCGTTCCCAAGTATATGTGGCCACATGTTCTATGCAATGAGTATGAGAGAGGTTGTTCCAACATTGTTCGTAACTTCGAAGTCCAGTGGCTTTCCACTTGGCAGATACTAGACGGTATTAACACTTATTAAAAAAATAAAAAAAAGCTGGCATTAATGAGAAATGGATCAGTTGTAGAAAGCAATGTGGTCAAGATGTCATTGATAGTATCCTTGAATTTGGGCTCAATATGACCATATGCTGGAGACATTTTATTTCAACATCTCTGGCACTGATCGCATAACACCTCATTGTAGCCTCCCCTCCATCTGCCCTACCATCTCTCAAAATGCTCCACAATCTGACTGCATTTTCCTGACTTGCCTACTTAAACATTTTGTGCAAGACCTTCACTTCAGTTTCTCAAACACACTTTACTCTGTACTCCACAGCTTCTGCAACAGCATTGGTTTCGTTGAGATCAGGATTTTTTGTGAACATTTTTGGATGCAAAAATCATTTCCAAAGACGAACAGTATACAAAAATTAACAGGTTTTTAACTATTCAAATGTCAGTGTCAAGCACCTAATGAGGTTCACAATTATCCTTCCTCTTGCTTATGTTTTTTACTTTAAAAAAAATAGTGTGCCTTTCCCAAAACATAACTTCTCCTTAGCTCAAATGCTTCTCTTACACCACTGGGAAAGGCATTTCAAATAATTCATAGCACCCAATTTGTCCTCTCCCACGTTTGTTTAAAAAAGCAAAAATCCATGCATATTTCGCCCTTCTAACCCAACGGAATGAAACAAGTCTCTGTTTATTTACTGGAGAAAAAGTTATCATCAAATAGGATTCAGGTACGTTCACTCATTGCCTCCAATGCAACAGTGAGCCATCTGCTTTATCAAAAACAATCTTGATTGAAATATGCTTTGAGCGATCATAACAATACAAAACACACTCTATACGTAAATTAACAAACTTACACAAAAAATGAAAGCAAACATTTAACACAATTACCATTTCCTCTGCAGTCTATGGTACAGCACAACAAGATACCCTATGGCAAGGATGGACAAAGTGAGTCAAGTTAAACAGCTGGAGTAACAGTAATAGTGTAAGAAACCAATTCCAGGAAGTCAGGCAAAAGGGAAACCACCAATCTTCTGAAAGTATGCAAATCCAACTGTGTTGTCAGAGTAGGAGCAAGCAACAACTACAAGAAATGGGGACTCAAGAGTAGAGGTAATATTTAAATAATGCGAATAACCTGACCTTGGGTCGCTCCCCACGCCGCACGGCTCCTCCTGGGTGCCCGTGTCTCACTCCCGCTGCTGCCGAGGGTTCGCCGCCCCTGGTGACTGTTGGTTGTACTGCTAATCTTTTTTTCTCCCAAATTGTCTTGTAACTTGTTTATATTTTGGCATTCTGCTTTTGCTTTTTGTCTCTCATTTTTGTCTCTCTGCTAGGCGCTCCCTTTTGTGCCACTGCTCTCTGGGTCCCCTCCACCCACCACTTCCCACCGCAGCTCCCCTGCGGTCCGCCCTCTCTTACCTTCTGTCTCCTGTGCCCTCGCCCATTGGCCGCCACGCTCCCGCCTCCCAGCTGCTCCTCCCTCCCACTTCGCCTCTTATGGAGGTTGCCGCGCGGCAGTGAGTGCGACCTGACCTCGGGTCGCTCCCCACGCCGCACAGCTCCTCCTGGGTGCCCGTGTGTCACTCCCGCTGCTGCCGAGGGTTCGCCACCCCTGGTGACTGTTGGTTGTACTGCTACTCTTTTTTTCTCCCAAAATTGTCTTGTAACTTGTTGTTTATATTTTGGCATTCTGCTTTTGCTTTTTGTCTCTCATTTTTGACTCTCTGCTAGGTGCTCCCTTTTGCACCACTGCCCTCCCCTGAGGCCCCGCCCCCTTTTACCTTCTGTCTCCGTGCCCTCGCCCATTGGCCGCCCGCTCCCGCCTCCCAGCTGCTCCTCCCTCCCACTTCGCCTCTTATGGAGGTCGCTGTGTGGAAGCGCAGTAGGCCCGTCTGCGCCTGGACCGCGCCCAGCGCCAGGACTCCGCAACGCCAGACTGCACTACGACTCCAGCACCCTCCACGCACTCAACACTGGACGAGACCACCCCTGCTACCGGACAACATCGAAGCGCACCCAAGGGCCCTTCTCCTGCCGGAACTGCAGATTCACCAGCATCCAGCCCACCAAACCACCAACCAGAGAACCCAACCACCTCCACTGCATCCTCCTCAACACCCGCTCTGCTCGTAAGCACGCCATCGAACTCTGGGACCTCCTAGACACAACCACCCCCGACGTCGCCTTCCTGACAGAGACCTGGCTGAACACCACCTCAGCACCAGACATCACCAGAGCCATCCCACAGGGCTACAAGATCTCCCGCAGAGACCGCACCAACGGAGTGGGAGGGGGAATCGCCATCATCCACAAGGACACCCTCCAAGTCTCGACCAACACCGACGACACCGTCACCACCACCGAGCACATGCACTTCCAGATCCACATCAACCCCAACACCACCCCCAGAGGAACACTCGTCTACAGACCACCTGGACCATGACCACAGTTCAGCGACACCATCGCCGACCTCGTCAGCACCCACGCCCTCGCCTCCACGGACTACATCCTCCTCGGTGACCTGAACTTCCACCTCGAGAACAACAACGACGCCGCCAGCTCCACCGCCCTGATCGCCAACCTCAGACTCAAACAGCACGTGACAACACACACCCACGCCGCTGGACACATGCTGGACCCAATCTTCTCCACAAGCCCCCATGTGTCCTTCAGCCACACCACCAAACCCCACTGGACCGACCACAGATGCGTCCACTTCACCTTAAGGAAACCCACCACACACCACCGCACCCAACAGCTACCACGCCGCTGCTGGGGCAAGGTCACCAAAGACCAACTGACTACCACCCTCGTCCTGAGACCACCCGCCGACCCCACCGACCCAGACACTACCGCGACTAACCTCAAACATTGGATCAACGACTGCGCCGACACCCTCGCCCCTCTCAAGACCTCCACAACCAACCACACCAACAAGACCTCTGGATCTCCAAGCGCACCTGTCGGAAACTGGAGAAGAAATGGCTCCACGACCGAACACCAGACAGCCACACAGCCCACAAGAGCGCCACCCCAGACACCACCAACTCATCAGGACCGCCTTCAAGGACCACTTAGATAACAACGCACAACACCAAAGAGCTCTTCAGTATCGTGAAAGAACTCTCCAACCCCAGCTCCAACACCACCGACATCCCACCATCACAAGACCTGTGCGACTCCCTGGCCACCTTCTTTCACCGCAAGATCACTGACATCCACGACAGCTTCAACTTCAACTTCGACACCCCCGCACCCACCCCTGCGACCACTACCCGCACCAGCCGCCTGACCACCCGGTCCTACGTCAGCGACGAAGACACCATCAAAACCATGAACTCCATCCACTCCGGATCCCCATCCAACCCCTGCCCTCACCACATCTTCAACAAAGCCAGCACAACCATTGCGCCCCACCTCTGGAAAACAATCAACAGTTCCTTCGAGACAGCAACCTTCCCGGAAAGCTGGAAGCACGCCAAGATCAACGCCCTTCTGAAGAAGCCCAAGGTGGATCCCAAAGACCTCAAGAACTTCCGGCCCATCTCCCTGCTCCCGTTCCTGGCAAAAGTGACAGAGAAGATTGTTAACAAACAGCTAACCCTCTACCTCGAAGACAACAACATCCTGGACCCTTCCCAATCCGGCTTTCGCAGCAACCACAGCACTGAGACCGCTCTCATCGCCGCCACTGACGACATCAGGATCCTGATGGACAAAGGAGAAACAGCCGCCCTCATCCTCCTGGACCTATCAGCAGCCTTTGACACAGTCTGCCACTGCACCCTATCAGCACGCCTCCATGACGCAGGAATTCAAGAGAAGGCCCTGGCCTGGACCATATCCTTGCTCTCCGGCAGAACCCTCCCACCCTTCCGCTCAAAAACCCCCAAGATCATCTGCGGCGTCCCACAGGGATCCTCCCTCAGCCCGACACTGTTCAATATCTACATGGCACCGTTCGCGCACGTCGCACGACAACATAACCTCAACATCATCTCCTACGCCGACGACACTCAACTGATCATATCTCTCACCGAAGACCCCCACACCGCTAAAGCCAACCTCCACAGAGGAATGAAGGCCGTAGCCGACTGGAGGAAGGACAGCAGACTGAAGCTGAACTCAGACAAAACAGAGGTCCTCATTCTCGGACCCACCCCATCAGCCTGGGACGACTCTTGGTGGCCCACATTGCTAGGCACAGCCCCGGAATCCACAGACCACCCTCGCAACCTGGGGGTCATCCTCGACTCCACCCTCTCCATGACCAGGCAAGTCAACGCCATCTCCGCCTCCTGCTTCAACACACTGCAGATGCTCCGCAGGATCTTCAAATGGATTCCCCCTGACACGAGGAAAACCAGGCCCTCATCACCAGCAGACTCGACTACGGGAACGCCCTCTACTCAGGAACAACAACCAATCTCCTGAGACGACTACAACGAATCCAGAACGCCTCAGCACGACTAATCCTCGACGTCCCCCGACGCAGCTACATCACACCCCACCTAAGAGGCCTGCACTGGCTCCCCGTCGACAAGAGGATCACCTTCAAACTCCTCACCCACGCACACAAAGCACTACACAACACCGGACCTACATACCTCAACAACCGACTCAGCTTCCACACCCCCACCCAAAGCCTCCGCTCAGCCAACCTCGTACCTCGCCACCAAGACCTGGAACACTCTCCCTACCAACCTACGACAGACTCAGGACCTGCTGGCCTTCAGAAGACTTCAAGACCTGGCTCTTCGATCAGTAGTGCCCCCCCCCCCTCACCTCCTACCTTTCCTGGAGCTCACTCCCAGTTGCCTGCAACTCTGAGAAGGGTGCAATTCCTTCTGAATTTTATAAAATATCTGTGAATAAGTTTGCCTCTGTTTCTGGCTCGGATTTCAGGCTTTCACATGGGTCACCGAGTGCTATATTCATAGAGTCACATTAATGATATACTATTCTTTACTATGAGAAGAAAAGAGGGTGGTGCTTGACTGTATGGATCTATACTGAAGACTGGGATACCGACAGGACAATGATTATTTTTTGCTTGATTAACAAGTAGAAATACAGGGATGTGGACCGACTTTCCATGTAGAACCCAGAAATAAGAAATAGTATGCATTGTTATAATGAACAGAGAAAAATTGCAAAATCAACAACTACCCACTATACTTATCTGATGGGTGATGGACATAATGCATCAATGCTGTTGCCAGATTGTTTACCTTCTCAGGTGGTGGGGTGGATAATGTGCTGGTTAAAAAAAATCTCTAATCTGTGGGGAGATCTTTGGGATTGTATCTCTTTTTCTGCCCCAAATACAGTTAGCTTTGCTGTGTTGTTTTAGCTGCAGACTGATTCAACTCATCCTGTGACTAACTTCTTTCAGAGCATTTTTGAAGAAAAGGGTGGAGAGGGTTCTTTTGAAAATCTTACATCGGTACGTGTTTGAAAGGTGACTAATAGGCCTTTAGAGAAGTAAAATGGTGGCCTAGGGTACACGTTAGGAAATACAGGCCATAGAGATGATCCCGAGGGACCCTACAAGAGGGAGAAACCTCTTTGGCGCACAAGGACTCCAAATTTATTCTTTGTGATCTGCCTGCTAGGAAGGACTAGAACCAAGGCACAGATTGTGGATCTCCTCGAGCAACTCAGACCAGTCTATGAAAAATATTATGATCCACAGAGTCAACAGGCGACTCTCTTCGCCAGTCATACTAAGGCCTTCACCCCTAAAATCCATTTGTGCAGTTTCAGATTGTAAGAGGGCTGACATCATGCCCTAGGCCTTGTAGTTGTGGAACCAACAACTACACTAACATTTGGACCAGTACCAGAAAACTAGAAATGTGTCAGTTATTGGCCAGAACGTTTAATATGAAAGAGTTTTAGCCAGGAGAGTGACCAGGTTGCGATGGAATAAATGCCACCTCATTAGACAAAGGAAGAATGCTGCTTAGTAGTCATGGACATTACCACCATTATGATCTCAGTTTTGCCACACCTGGCTTACGCTATTGCTTGCAGCAGTAACAATTTGCAACCCGTAGGTCTGCATTTTTAAACTATACACTGATTACAGTATATGTTTTGCAGGGGCAGAACAAGACACAAACATACAACCAATTCTGCTTTTAGAAAAAGGGTTTCATCAAACCAGACCATCTCACTTACCATCGTTCTTGCATATTTTATGAGGGAGGGAAAGATAGTCGAAATCTGGCAAAAAGATTACCACAGTGTTTTTTAATGAAGGCACAGTTCTGTGTATTGGGGCAAAAACCCTATTTATTGTTTGAAAAAGCTGTACTGTCCTGCCCTGAAACACTTTTTTCAGGAGCCCTATGTTGCTCCTCAACTATATTCGAAAAACCTAGAAGCCAATTTGGGGTGCCCCATCTGTTTTTCGGGTTTATCACCATCAGAACTAGGCATAATGATTGAGGAACAAGCAATGCATAGCCCCCTCGAGAGTAAGAGTACTTAATATGTCACAAAAACCCAGGCTAAATTGTACAGCCAGTGTGATTTTAGTATAAGAACGAAACCTTTTTTACATGAAACCTTTTTTACCTGCAACCATGTGAAGAGACGATCTAACCAAATACACCGGAATTCCAAGTAGAAGAACTATTGTTTTTCAACAAAAGATTTTCAGCTTCATCCACATTATCATCAGGCTGGTTCAGCAATAGCCATTTTGATAAAGCAAAATAATTATTTGTCTAGTTTACATTTTTCAGCCTAATTGACCATCATGCATGCCAACAAAAAAGGATTGCACTGCAATTAAGTGAACATCAAAATGTCAACATATTAAGCAGACTCACTGAAAAGAAGCCTCACATTGCCTTTAATTTGGGAACCAGATTGTTTTGAATATGAACACTAGATACCCATGAATATATACCGGACAATGCAAAACTGTAAGGCATCCACGTAAACAAAAAGCATACATTCTAATAATCCTAAACATAACTTTAACATCAATTTGTGCATTTGGCTGCACCCTAACAGGGCATTATATTATCCATCAAAATAACCATCAATCTTGATTCAACAAGGCATCAAGTTTAGCTACAAGACTGGATCTGTACGTCAGCGTTCTCATTAGTGCTTGCTTCATCCACTTCGCTATTTGAAACAGGAAGTACTTGAGCTTCTTGTGTCAGGAAATATTCATCTTCAGTTACTTGTGCAGCTGTTATCTGGCTAGCACCAGAGACCAGCCTCGACAACAGATCTTTAAGATTTCTATCCATGCTACAACTTTCCAAGTCTGGGGTTCCATCCTGCATTATTTTATATTGTTCTCCATGACTAAGCCAAAACAAAAGGCAGCCATACGAATACATGTCTGTTGACGGGGAAGCCAAGTGACCAGCTTTTACTTCTGGGGACGTGAAGTTCAGTGGCCCAACTGAGTTTAAGAGGTTGCGTTGTTCGTCGGTTTTTGTGAAATCAAAGTCCCCAAGCATTCCTTGTTTGCGATTCAGTGCAAATACATTGTTTTGATGTACCGACCCGTGCACAATGTTAGCTTTGTGGAGTGTCTGCAAGCCACATGCAACTCCCTTCATCACCCTTGCAACTTCCTGGATGGTCAAAGGCCTACTTGCTTGAATTTCTCTCAAACTTTCTCCAGGATAAAAGGGGACTATCAAATAGGCTAAAGGATCAGACTTGCAGAAAAAAAGAAACATTAATGGTACCAAGTGAGATTCCTCCTTCAGCTCACACCAGGCCATATGGTATTTAGCTGCTCGCTCAATCACCTTTGCTTCTGTATCAACATCAATAGAATATCCTTTCAGCAGAACTTTCCGACCTTGGATATCAGCACAGACTACTGGCCTTTTGCTGCTAAGCTCCTTCATTGGTTCTGCATTGAAAAGTTCACGTTCAAGGCTAACGGAGAGAAGGCCACCAGAGTTCATGTAGTTAACAATTCCGGATTCTGGATGTAGCAATGGCAACTCAGGGAACCACTTTTCCACCAAACAGCGTAGCTTGTTATATTCTTCTTGTTCCAGATATATTTCTTCAAATATTTTCTCTCGCAGTTCAGCAATATTTTCTTTTATGTTATTGACATCAGCATCACAAGCTTCATCCAACTCTTCTAAACTTCTCTGCTCAATAGCTTTCCACCTTAGCTGAGTCTTTAGTCCTTTCAGAGTCTTTTTAATTGCCAGTAACTTATCAACATTAGGGCTTTTGTGGAGCCATTCAGCTATCTGTTTTTCAAACTCAACACTGTCCTTGTGCTTGGACATTACTACTCTGATAAGTTCCAGTTCCTGTCGAATCTTCTGCACAACCTTGTTGTAAGCAGAAAGTATTATCTTCTTTTCAGTTTCATCATGCTCAGCACCAGAAATGTTAAGCTCCTTTTCAATAACTGATTCAACATTTTTAATGAGCTCATCAATGTTGCCCACAACTTCGTCGGAATTTAAAGATGCAGTACTTGTCAAGTCAAAAAATTCTCTGAGGTCATTGAACCACAAAAACAGGACTCTCAGAGAATCATCTGTGTCACTTCTGACATTGCTGAACTTCTCAATTTTTGCTTGTTTCCAATCATGAAAGTCCTGGAATACTTCATCCGAAGCTTCAGGGTCTGTGGCTTTACCATACACATCTTCCAGTGAACTAAATATTTGCTCTAAGGCTTTAGTGCGATTTGAAAGTGATAACTCATCCACTTCTCGAATAAAGTCTTGTACTGCAGAAAACAGAGCCTGCTGCACAGTATTACGTGTTTTTATTAAGCCGGCTACTTCCTCTGTGACTTTGCATTGCTGAATCGCCTGTTGTGCAACATTGTAAGCTCCCCAAATTTCTTCCAGTGTTTCTAGTGAGGATGGTGCAACACTGCATTCTTCCGAAATAACTCGTACCTGTTCGGACATATAAAACAGAACAGTGTATTTATCAGATTTCAATATGGACGACTGAATGGCTCAATAATGATCTGAATACTGGGTGCAGTTATAAATGAAGGTATAAATAATTAAATAAACGCCTCCAATGAACAGAAAAAGACTGCCATACTCAGTGGAGAATATCACCATAACAGGTATTTCTAGAAAACTGAAAAACCCAAATAGAAATAAATGTTGGTTTATACTATAATGAACAAGTTACTTACCTTCAGTAACTAATTATCTGGTAGAGACTATCTAGCTGCAGATTCCTTACCTTAGAATGCCGTGGCGTCAGCACTGAATCCGGAATTGTTCTGCTGAGCAGTACCCTGAGCGTGCCGTCAGGTGGCGTCGTTCGGATCCGCGTGGCATCGTTAGAGTCATCTGTGACGTCACAACCTCCTATTTAGGCACCACCTCGGTGCGCATACTTCCGTTCTTTTCCACAACTTCCCACGTCAGAAGCGCATAGTCATGGAAGAACCATTTTTTTTCCATTGTCTGAGCAAAATGAAACGCCCTGGAGAAAGGGTAGAAATCTGAAACAAAAGACAAAATCATATATATATATATATATATATATATATATATATATATATATATATATATATATATACACACACACACACACACACACACACACACACACATATATATACATCCGCAGAGCGGGGAGGCCTGGGTGGGTGCAAGGAATCTGCAGCTACATAGAGTCTCTACCTGATAATTCGTTACCGAAGGTAAGTAACTTGGTCATCTGATAGAGACTTTCAGCAGCAGATTCCTTACCTTAGAATAGATACCCAAGCTATAATTCCTGGCGGTGGGCTGCGCAGATATACTTCACACAAGGAAGTCCTGCAGGACCGAGCGAGCAAAATGCTCCTCTCTTCTAACCTGGCTATCCAGGCAGTAGTGTCTTTCAAACGTGTGCAGGCAAACCCATGTTGCCGCCTGGCAGATGTCTAGTACCGGCACGCCTCGAGCTAACGCCATGGTAGCAGCTTTCCCTCTGATAGAGTGAGCTCTCAAGCCCTCAGGAGGCTGCTTCTTAGCCAAAGCTTAGCAAATTGAAATGCAGAGAATGACCCAGCGCAAACTGATTTGTTTCTGGACTGCCCGCCCCTTTTTTGCACCAATGTACTCCACAAAGAGTTGGTCGTCCACCTGGAACTCTTTTGTGTGGTCAAGGTAGAATGATAACGCTCTTTTTGGGTCCTGCCGATGGGGATGTTCCTCTTCTTTAGAGGGATGCGGTGGAGCAAAGAAGGTGGGCAGGGTGATATTTTGATCCAGATGGAAAGGGGTCACCACCTTGGGGAGGAAAGAGGCACGAGTTCTGAGGACTACCTTACCAGGATATATCATGAGATACAGCAGTTTTGATGATAAAGCCTGCATCTCACTCACTCTCCTGGCAGATGTGATCACCACTAAGAAGGCTGTCTTGATAGTGAGCAGCCGGAGAGGACAATTATGTAAAGGCTCAAAAGGAGCACACATTAGAAAAGTAAGCACTAGATTAAGGTCCCACTGGGGCATAACAAAAGGCGTAGGTGGAAACATATGTACAAGCCCTTTTAAGAATCTCTGTACAATAGGGGACTTAAACAAAGGCTGTTGATCAGGCAAGGGAATAAAAGACGATAAGGCAGAAAGATAGCCCTTTAGAGTCCCTAAAGAGAAACCCTGTTGGGCGAGTGACAGAACAAACAGAAGGATATTAGAAAGAGAAGAAGAAAGAGGATCAATTGACCTCTCTGTACAATATAATATGAAATGTTTCGAACAGCAGGCAAAAAACGTTTTAGTAACGGGACGCCTGGCTGGCAGAATTACATCACAGACTTCGGGAGGGAGGTCATAAACCATCAACTGCCGCCGCTCAATCTCCACGCATGGAGCCGCAGAGTTGACAGGTTCCGGTGGAGAACCTTCCCCTGCTGCTGCAACAGAAGATCCTCCTGAAGAGGCTGTAAGGAAATGCCTCCTTGGCATGGTTACCCCCTGACTTTTTGCCTTTGCTGATGCCAACTTATGATTTGAAAGTGTGCTGGGACCCTGCTAACCAGGCCCCAGGACCAGTGTTCTTTCCCTAAACTGCACCTTTGTCTCCACAATTGGCAAAACCCTGGCATCCAGGTAAACCCCTTGTAACTGGTACCCCTGGTACCAAGGGCCCGATGCCAGGGAAGGTCTCTAAGGACTGCAGCATGTCTTGTGCCACCCTGGGGACCCCTCACTCAGCACATATACACCGCTTGCCAGCTTGTGTGTGCTGGTGGGGAGAAAATTACTAAGTCGACATGACACTCCCTTCAGAGTGCCATGCCAACCACACACTGCCTGTGGCATAGGTAAGTGACCCCTCTAGCAGGCCTTACAGCCCTAAGGCAGGGTGCACTATACCACAGGTGAGGGCATATGTGCATGAGCACTATGCCCCTACAGTATCTAAGCAAAACCTTAGATATTGTAAGTGCAGGGTAGCCATCAGAGTATATGGTCTGGGAGTCTGTCATACACAAACTCAACAGCACCATAATGGCTACACTGAAAACTGGGAAGTTTGGTATCAAACTTCTCAGCACAATAAATGCACACTGAAGCGAGGGTGCACTTTATTGTAAAAATACACCCAGAGGGCACCTTTGAGATGCCCCCTGAAAACATACCCGACTTCCAGTGTGGGCTGACTAGTTTTTGCCAGCCTGCCACACAACAGACATGTTGCTGGCCACATGGGGAGATTGCCTTTGTCTCTCTGTGGCCAGGAACAAAGCCTGTACTGGGTGGAGGTGCTTCTCACCTCCCCCTGCAGGAACTGTAACACCTGGCGGTGAGCCTCAAAAGCTCACCCCCTTTGTTACAGCGCCACAGGGCATCCCAGCTAGTGGAGATGCCCGCTCCTCCGGCCACTGCCCCCACTTTTGGCGGCAAGGCTGGAGGAGATAATGAGGAAAACAAGAAGGAGTCACTCCCCAGTCAGGACAGCCCCTAAGGTGTCCTGAGCTGAGGTGACTCTTACTTTTATAAATCCTCCATCCTGCAGATGGAGGATTCCCCCAATAGGATTAGGGATGTGCACCCCTCCCACAGGGAGGAGGCACAAAGAGGGTGTAGCTACCCTCAAAGACAGTAGCTATTGGCTACTGCCCTCCCAGACCTAAACACACCCCTAAATTGAGTATTTAGGGGCTCCCAGAACCAAGGAAGATAGATTCCTGCAACCTAAAGAAGAAGGACTGCTGACCTGAAGCCCTGCAGTGAAGACAGAGACGACAACTGATTTGGCCCCAGCCCCACCGGCCTGTCTCCCTACTTCGAAGAAAACTGCAACAGCGATGCATCCAACAGGGTCCAGCGACCTCTGAAGCCTCAGAGGACTACCCTGCATCTAAAGGACCAAGAAGCTCCCGAGAACAGCGGCCCTGTTCAAGAAACTGCAACTTTTTGAAACACAGAAGCAACTTTTAAAGACCACACGTTTCCCGCTGGAAACGTGAGACTTTCCACTCTGCACCCGACGCCCAAAGCTCGACATGAGGAAAACTAACACTACAGGGAGGACTCCCCAGCCAATGCGAGCCCGTGAGTAGCCAGAGTTGACCCCCCTGAGCCCTCACAGCGACGCCTGCAGAGGAAATCTAGAGGCTCCCCCTGACCACGACTGCCTGCTTCAAGGAACCCGACTGCACCCGCAGCCCCCAGGACCTGAAGGAACCGAACTCCAGTGCAGGAGCGACCCCCAGGCGAACCTCTGCCTAGGCCAGGTGGTGGCTACCCGAGGAGCCCCCCCCGTGCCTGCCTGCATCATTGAAGAGACCCCCGGTCTCCCCATTGATTCCTATTAGAAACCCGACGCCTGTTTGCTCGCTACACCCGGCCGCCCCTGTGCCGCTGAGGGTGTACTTTCTGTGCCTGCTTGTGTACCCTCTGGTGCCCTACAAAACCCCCCTGGTCTGCCCTCCGAAGACGCGGGTACTTACCTGCTGGCAGAATGGAACCGGGGCACCCCTATTTCCATTGAAGCCTATGTGTTTTGGGCACCACTTTGACCTCTGCACCTGACCGGCCCTGAGCTGCTGGTGTGGTAACTTTGGGGATGCCTTGAACCCGAAACGGTGGGCTACCTTGGACCCAACTTTGAACTCTGTAAGTGTTTTACTTACCTGTGAACTTAACATTTACTTACCTCCCCCAGGAAATGTTGATTTTTGCAGTGTCCACTTTTAAAATAGTTTATTGCCATTTTTGTCAACACTGTACATGCTATTGTGATAATTCAAAGTCCCTAGAATAGCTGGGTGAAATACCTTTCATTTAAAGTATTGTTTGTAAATCTTGAACCTGTGGTTCTTAAAATAAACTAAGAAAATATATTTTTCTATATAAAAACCTATTGGCCTGGAATTTGTCTTTGAGTGTGTGTTCCTCATTTATTGCCTGTGTGTGTACAACAAATGCTTAACACTACCCTCTGATAAGCCTACTGCTCGACCACACTACCACAAAATAGAGCATTAGAATTATCTCTTTTTGCCACTGTCTTACCTCTAAGGGGAACCCTTGGACTCTGTGCACACTATTTCTTACTTTGAAATAGTATATACAGAGCCAACTTCCTACAGAGGCAACCTGACTAGAGGACTGATGCTCATCTTGAGAAGCTCTGGATACCAGACTCCTTGTGCCCAATCCAGAGCCACTAGGATTACTTGGGCCCGGTCGTTCTTGATAAGTCTGGGCAGAAGTGGTATGGGCAAAAAGGCATACAAGAGGCCTGAGCTCCACTCGCGACAAAAAGCGTTGCCTAGTGATAGCCGCCTTAGAAACTCCAACGCACAATACTGCTGACACTACGTGTTCTCTTCGGAGACGAAGAAATCTAACCAAGGCTCTCCCCACTGCTGAAAGAGTCCTTTTGCTACCTCCGAATGGAGGCACCATTAGCGATCCGCTAAGCATTTCCAGCTGAGTTCGTCCGCTCTGGTGTTCAGAGAACCTCCCAGGTGTTGAACCACCAGGGTTATGCCCTTATGTTCCAGCCATGTCCATAGACGTAGAGCCTCTTGACAAAGGGTCCACAAGCCCAAAACATTCTGCTTGTTGCAGTACAACATTGCAGTAGTGTTGTCCGTGAACACCTGCACTACCTTCCCTTTCATAACAGGAAGAAATGCCTTTAATGCTAGCTGATCGCCCGAAGCTCCAACAAGTTGATATGGAGTCCAGATTCCATCAGAGACCCCTGATCTCCACCTCTCCCAGATGGCCGCCTCATCCCAGAAGTGACACATATGTCACTACTGTAAAATCTGGTTGGGGAAGGGAGAGGAATCTGCCCTTAACCCAGTCGCAGTTCAGTAACCACCACTGCAGATCCTTTGCAGTTCCCTCTGAGACCTGAACCATCTCGGTGAGATTTCTCTGATGCTGTGCTCATTGGAACTTCAGGTCCCACTGCAGAGCCCTCATATGCCATCTGGCATGCTTGACTAATAGGTTGCAGAAAGCCATGAGTCCCAACAGCCTCAGAATATGTCTCACCGAAATCCAGTATAGAGGCTGAAACATCGGTATCATAATCTGAATATCCTGGACTCGCAGCTCGAGAGTATAGGCCTGATACTGCACTGTGTCAAGAAGAGGTCAGATGAAAATGAGCTTCTGAGAGGGAATCAGGTGTGACTTTGGCACGTTTATAGTGAACCCCAGCGAGTGCAAGAGGTTCGCCATTGTCTGGAGGTGGGTGACGAGAGCCTGAGATGTCAGAGCCTTTAACAGCCAGTCGTCCAGGTAGGGGGAAGACTGAAATGCCTAAACTGCGCAGATGAGCTGCCACCACCGCCATCACTTCCATGAACACCCGAGGGGCACTTAGTGAGACCGAAAGGGAGCACGGTAAACTGAAAGTGTTTGTGGCCCACCTTGAACCGCAAGTAATGCCTATGGACAGGCAGGATGGGGATGTGAAAATACGCATCCTGCAAGCCCAACGCTACCACCCAGTCTCCTTGGTCTAGGGCAGACAAGACCTGAGCAAGAGTGAGCATCTTGAATTTCTCCTTTTTGAGGATGAGACTGACATCCCTTAAATACAGGATAGGGCAAAGTCCATTGTTCTTTTTGGGAATCAGAAAGTAGCGGAATTAACAACCACTGCCTACTTCTGACATCGGGACCCTTTCTATGGCTCCCTTGGCCAAGAAAGCCGTAACTTCCTCGCAGAGCAAGACCAAATGATCCCCCATCCGACGTTCTTTTACCAGAGGGACAGAGGGAGGGAAAGACTGGAAGGGGAGGGAATAGCCCTTCTGTATGATCTGCAAGACCCATTTGTCCAATGTGATGGACTTCCAGTGAGGAAGATGAAATTGAATCCTCCCTCCAACTGGACGGACATGGTCTTGCAGAACCAACCTAGGAGGGCGTGGGTGCTGTGGAAGAGGGGGGCTGTGTGGTGGCTGACCTCTGGCCAGGACCTCTGGCCAGACCCTCTGGGTCTGATGGTACCACAGCCTCGTCCTCGCACGGGATGCTGTGAAGCTGGAGGATGGTGGCTAACTTGTGGCTGGCGTGAGACTGCACCCCTTCCGCAGCCTCGAAAGGAACAAAAAGACAGACTGCTGACGAGCCAGCGCTGAAAGGCCCAAGGATCTGGCCCTAGCTCGAGAATCCTTGAACCTCTCAAGTGCAGAGTCTGCCTTCTCACTAAAAAGGCGAGAGCCATCAAAAGGCATGTCCATCAAACTCGACTGGACATTCCCTGAAAGCAAGTAGAATGTAGCCAGGCGTGGCGACGGAGGGGCACTGTCGAAGAAATTGCCCTGCCCAGCAAGTCGGTCGTGTCCAAGCCACACCTGATAGTAAACTTGTTTGCACCTCTCCCATCCTTGACAGCCTGGGTGAGAGTGTCCCGTACGCCCTCTCGGGACTTGGGGCAGCACCTGTGCCACCATATCCCATAAAGTATGGAAAAAACGGCCCAATAGGCAAGAGGTGTTTAATGACCTCAATGCCAGTCTGGAGGAAGAAAAAAAACTTCTTTCAAAGTTGGTTCATCCTCTTGGATTCCCTAGAATGGGAAGTGGAGGCTTGGACCACCAAGCTCTCCGGGGTGGGGTGTTAGGTGAGGAAACTAGGGTAGTTTGGAGCAGGCCTATGGCGGCGGCCGATTGTCCTATTCACAGGAGCCGCTGTGCTGGGTTTGGAACATGTTCCCAAAAAGACATCTGTGAGGGCTTCATTGAAGGGTAACATCAGCACCGATGTAGCAACCCCCAGCTGAAGCACCTCCGTCAGGCAATTAGTCCTGACTGTCACCGTAGGCAAGTCTAGGTCCAAGACCTCAGCTGCCCTACGCACCACAATTGCATAAGATGCACCCTCCTCCGTAGCCACAGCGGGAGGAGAGAGCATGCCAGCACCTAGAAAAGTATCCAGTCCACTGGCTTTTCCTAGATCCTCATACCAGTCCTGTTCATTCTCCAATCCATATTCTAAAGGGTCCTCAGACTCCTCCCACTCCTCTCCTGTGCCTGGCTGTTCTGAATAAGCCTCAGGCACTGATCTAATCTGCGCCGTCGGAATCGGCATCGTATTATGCTGTTCCGGCTCCTGATCATCCGGAATGAGGATGGGGCTACCACCACCAGTGGGCGCCGGTGTTGGTGGGAGCGTCTACGTAAGGCCCGGTGCCGGAGAAGGTCGACTGTGAGATACCGGTGCCAGTCGGACTCCACTATCGGATCCGGGGCTCCCCAATGGCCCTGAGGCCGAAGCTGCTGGCGTCTAATCCGATGGGGCCCCTGCTGACCCCGCGGGGCCGAAAGACCCACCCGAAGGTGCAGCCCACTCAAAAACAAGGTGCGTAGCCTCGTAGAATTCTTTGATTTGAGAGGGGGTTGTTCTGGTCCCCAGAAAAGGGGGAAGATGCTGAGATGGCCCTGGGAACGGCTCTGCGGAGCCCCGCTCGGAACTTCAACGTTCCCTGGACGCCTCGTTGGCCCACGGGCATGCCGAAGGCGAAGTCCACTTGGACTTCTTCTTCTTGTGCCTGGTACCTGAATGCCCGAAGACCTTGAATGTGAAGATGATGACTTGGGGCTCCTAGAGCGGTGCCGCGACCTCCTCCTAGAGCGGGACCGTGACCTCCTCTGAGTTGTGCTAACCAGAGATGGCTGCCGGGCCGCTAGAAGCTTGAGAGATCTCGCTCTCAAGGCCTTCGGAGCCATGGCCCGACAGTCAGGAACATGACTTTGAATCGTGGTCTTTCTCAAGGCACCAGAGACACACCTGGTGTGGATCCGTAACCGACATGGTGCGCTGACATGCACCACACGGTTTTAATCCCATCTTTCTCGAAGACATCGCTCAGACAATCAAAAACTCTTCGACAAAACCGTAGAAAAAAGGGTAGCTCTTTCCAGATCTGCGCTTAATCAGCATGGAAGGAAAATAAGTGATGTGCACGCTGGGGTGGTGCCTATATAGGAGGTCATGACGTCACAGATGACTCCAAAGATGCTGACAGCATGCGGATTCGAACGACGCCACCCGACAGCACGCACAGGGTACTGCTCAGCAGAAAAAAGTCCAGATTCAATGCAGACGCCACGGAATTCTAAGGTATTGAATCTGCAGCTAGAAGTCTCTATCAGTTACACAGAATATAAAGCTGAAGCGGCTGGTACTGGTTTAAATTGAAAAAAGGAAATCATTACGGATGCATTGTAAGGGTATCATGCAAAAACATTTCACATAGGGATATGTAAATTAGTTTGTCGGGAATGGTATTATGCTGGAGTAGATTACAAAACAAATCCAAATAGATTTTTCTAATACAGTGAGGCTTAAGTCATATTGAGATGAGAAAGAAATGGTGACACTGCAGGCACATTTTATTTTATGTTACCGGTTTCGACAAAGTAAAAATGTAAATAGACATTATGCCTTGATTACTCACAATATTGATCACACCAAGGTGTAATCAATATTAACAAAAATAGTCCATGTATTACCCTTCGCCCATCACAAACTCAAATAATAAGAAAGTAGCAAGCAGACACCAGGAGCCCAAAAAACACACAAACACAAAAAGCCAAGCAAAGAAACTACTGCACAAAAAAATGTATGCAGTCCAAACACCACAATCAGTTTCAGCAGAGTAGAAGCCACTTTAAGCACAGAAGCCCCAAATAAAGCTATTTACATGCCCAATTTACAATGCAAAACAAAGGTATGAGTGGAACCCCAAGTAACCACTCAACAGACAGAGATGGGTACTTTTCAGACATTCAGCCTAGAAAGCAGCATTCTCCCGTGCTGACCACCCATGAACAGAAACTAGAAGAGGAAGTCCAGGCGTAGCAACAACCAAAGAATTGCGGACTGAATCGGATGACTGATTGCATTCACTGGTGATTATGTCCTAGATTCCATGGGCTGTAGAACAGAAAATTAGCATCATTCTTAAAGAGTGCTTCTTTTCGAGCCAAATGCTCGACCGACAACTGAGAATGGGATGATTAATGGGCAGCCAAAATATACCCTTAGGAGCCATTATGAGTAACACTACAAACTGAAACAGGTGAAAACATGCCTTAGGCCATAAAGCCTGAAAATGCCTCTGTACCAACCCCTCAGGAAGAAAATGCACACAGGGTGCTCAAAGCTGAAGAGCCTCAATTCTCCTAGGTGACTGGCTGAAACAATGGCAGCTAAATTGCCACCTTTTGAATTAAAACTTAAAAATACCCTCCTATAAAGGGTCAATTGGAGCACTTACTAGTCCCCGAAGAACCATAAGAAGGTCCAGGGAAAGGACTTTAGGATGCACCAAAGAACAAGAAGAGCATCCCATGACAGCATGAATGGACATCCAACTCAAAACCTTTCAACAGTATATAGGTGTAACCCTCAAAAGCCTCTAGAATGATAAAGGAATCCTTTCTTCAAATCCTGTGAAGTGACCTAGGGAGGAGGAAAAAAAGGGCAAAAGGAAATAAATATCCTTGAAGCCACACAGAGAACAACCAACACCACAGATCAAGTTTGCTGGAGAAAACAGGTTCATTTATGGAACCACAACTTTTGTGACTTCCGGAAATACCCCTAGGTCAATACAGAAGTCCACTGAGGAAGAAAATACCAGACTCTGGATGGCTGCATGCACATTTCTGATTATGGGACATGAGAAACATAATCATGTGCACATGAGCCTCTTCCCAAGACATCAGGGGATGAGCCAAAGCCAGGGAGGGAGAACTGTCTCTTCATCTCGTCTGTTTTGATTTATAACTTTGCCACCTGGTTTTCCATTCAATCAAGAAGGGTCTTCTCTGGACTCAGTACCGAAAAGTACTGCATTGCCATTGAAACTGGCCTTAGCTCCCTCCTCTCTGAAAACATAAGTCTCCTGGACCGAGGCAGTTTCCAGTGGGGCACCGCACACACTGCTGTTGGCATCTCCCCACAGCCGTAAAGCTTTAAGCTTTAACAGCCTACCCCTGGAGAGAAAACTTCAAAGAAAGAGGCATCAGAATGGATAGACAGCAGTCCTGGGACCCCAGACCAAAGTACTCTAGGACGTTCTGGACCAGAAGCTTGAGCTGGAATTGGAAGCACAGTTTTTAGAGGACCAGAGCTCTCTCCAGAACCTGGACACCTCTCAGTGGCCAGACCTTCGCAGCCCTGCTAGTCCACACTAGCCAGGTCTCTGAATCTGAAATCATGCACGAAAGTCTAGGATAAATCTGTTGCAGACCTCTTCAAACACTCTAACATCAGAAACAAACTCCTCTCAAAAGTGGGATGAATGCCAAAAGAAACATCCCTTACACAGATTAGAAGCTGTGGAGGACTTGGCTGAATAGGGTCCATCCAGACATCCCAGCTTCTGATTTAGGTGAAGGCAAAGTGATCTTTGAAATTCTAAAGAATCTCACGTGCAGGGTCCTCTGATGCCGGAGTGCAACATGCCTCCCGGGGAAAACAAATCAGCAGACTGGAACCTATGGTTAGAATGTACAGAGGAAGGACAAAGGGGCAGAGATAGACTGACTTCCTGTGAAAACTTCTTTACCATCAGCATCTCTTCTAACAAAAAGCATTCTGGCCAAAAAAGGATACCCAAGCAACAAAAACTTCTCAGAAGCACCCGCCAACCCCCGCTTTCCAGGATCTCAGAGTACTGCTTAGTCTGTCACAGCTCCCAAGGCTGTCAGAGTCAATGTTCTCCGCCCATGAAGCAGTGTATCAAATACAAGCTGAAGAAGTTGCTTCTCCACGACTTTGCCCATGTCAAATAACAGTAGTCCAGAGGACAGCTTACGCTCTGAGAGAAAACATAGCAGCAGACTGTTATCTCTTTAAAAAAAAAAAAACGTTACTCTACCATTTTACCAAAAAGATCATTATGGGATGCTACCACCCAAGAGCACATTTACAAGACATGCCAGACTGTGAAATGTTTGAGATGTTTTTCTGTAATTTCAGCAGGGAATACAGTTTCTTTCAAACCCATTAAACTACAACTTTTTCTATTTCTCAACAATCCTTAAATAACACAAAGTGAATGCTATGCAGAAGAGGAAGACCAGTAACACAGACACGTTATGAATGGTGAACTGCATCACCAATTTCTGCAAGTATCTTATAAGTAGAAGTGACATCCTTAACTCCTGCATATGAGCCAGAATCAGGCAACACTGCTCCTCTAACATATTTCCCGAAATAAGTAAGCTGGAGAACGTAGGGGTTGGACCAGCAAGTATGTGCTTGTCCTGAACCGGAACGTGTAGCAGCTTCAATCGTGGAGTAAAGGTGAGTAGCAGTCATAAGAGCCAATAGCTCACCAACCAGCCAAGTAGCCGAAGCAGGACTATATTGCTCCAAAGGGTGTTCCACATACGAGATGAAGGGACAAAAGAATGAGAGCAGAGAGGATTGCTGTCACTAGGTCTTCTCATTGAATGCTTAGGTTTAAACCATGGTCATTTGGAGAGCTTAAAAGAACCTCAGAAGTGATAGGCTTTGCCGTTCTTCTACATTACTCCTTCGAAAGGCACCACAGAATTCTCCATTGCAGAAGTCATCCCACATATAAATCAGCCCACCAAGCACAATCAGAAGGACAGAATTATTGAAAATCATGGCACTCAAAGCAGAGTGGGAGTACAGCAAAATCAGCAACACAACATGCACACATCCAGGAAAAAACAAAAAAAACAGCCCCCTCCCCCCTTTCTCCACAGGTCTGTATTTTAAGACTCACCAGCCCTAATAATAAAAACCTTCTGCACCTGTGATATTTCATCAGTAGCACCATCTTCCCATTTAGAAGGCGGGGTGCCAGGCGGCGGCCAACATCTTCACTCAAGGAGCTCCCAAAGGGAAATCCAAGTGCCTGCCTCTAATTATCACCATAGGACAACCCCCGGATTCCTGGGGAGGGGTTTAAGCGCAGTCAAGCCTGTCTGCACTGACAGTGCTTGACGTTGCAGCAGACAAACTGCACATGACCAAGAGCCAGAAGCCTGGGATACACTGTCCTGTCTGACTCCTGTATTACAGGGGCAGGCAGATATTTGTAAAAAAATGTCCAATTTCCTGCAAAACGAGAAAAAAAAAATATTAGAATCCTACCTGTAGGCATATGCCCATGGGACAGAGATAAAGAATGAACGGTTTTCGAAGGTGAAGTCACTTACTCGGCAACTCAATGGGAGCGGGAGGGGAGAGTTAAAGTGTTCATAAATCTACTTAACAGGAGAGTGTTCAATTTCATTAATTGAGGTGAAGAACTACAGCCAAGGTAATGTTTCAGACTGATGAGACATGCATTACGATTCAAAGGTCAAGAGCTACACAATAAGCTTTATATTCTTTGAGGTGCATAGGCGCTGATTAAATGATGCATTGAAAGGGAGTGCAAGTTTCTAGCTGTTGTGATCCAAAGACGAAATGTGTTGTGTTTGTTCCAAATATCTTCAGTACAAGCACATCCAAATGTGAAGCAATGCTAGCAACAAAAGGGAGGTTGAGTTATGCAACAACCCCATGAGACAAGAATAGCACTGGGCTTTAAATAGTCATATCTAGAATTCCGTGTTGAGGAATTAAAATATGACTGTGGTCTCTGACTAATCCTAAACCTCATTCTACAACTATGATCCCCAAAACAACCCTTTCTTTCTTGGTATTTTGGAAGGCAAAACATTTTACCAAGAAAGACAGAAATTACCATGTTAGCAAAATTAAAGACAGATGACTGAGCTAGAATTAATATTACTTTCCTAGTAGAATATCACAAACTGCTGAAGTTTTCTATTATTCAATTAAAATTAGTTGAAGGAATGGATGGTGTATATTATAATTTAGTCACAAACATCTAGGAGAGAAAGAAGCCCGGGGAAAAATAAACTTTAAGCCAAAAGAAAGGTCTCTCTAACAGTATATAAAAAAAATACTGCATAAAAAGACTGTGGTAAGCCAGAGTGTAGATAAGAGTCTGAATAAGAAATTTTAAATGGTTGTCTTTCCTTTTGTAATAATTTTAAATCATTTGTTTTTGATTAAACACAGATCCAACTGTGGTTAGGGGGACATTTAAAAAAACCTGTTAAAATATAAATACAATGTCTAAATATACACGTGTTTTAAAAATGTCTTAAACATTTAAAGTTAATCATAAAATATTTAACAATGACTATGTAATTATTTTTGACTAATATCAGGCTGAAATAAGAAGCTTGGTCTTGCCATGCTCCTGTGCCAAGTATAGCCCTGTTTTCTTTTTCAGTACTTTCTACGTATTTTTCTGCAAGAGTGCACAAATTGAGATTACCCATCTTCTGACCCATGAAGAACTCCACCTCAAGTGAAGAAAATGTATTTGTATTGCTATTTGAATTGAATACATTAAATTGAGTGTGGGAGGTGAGTGACATTGTAGTTTCCTTGTATTACTTGTTCACTGAATCAGATTGTTTGTAGAGTCCATTAAATAGACCATTTTAAATAATCCCTTTGTACGTACACATTTTGTTCAGGTATTTTAGCTTAAAAAATGCGTAACTTTTTTAAAAAAAAAGGCTTATTTTTTTACTAATACATGAAAAGCAAATGACCAAAGGATCTTTTTTTTTCTTTTAACTTTATTTTGGTTTTGTTTTATCATCAACAACAAACATTACGAACATGTGAAACATCACAGTTGTTCCATAAAAAAAAAAGCTATCATTGTGAAGTATATCTGACATTACATAGCAATATTTCCATGCCTACTGCGTAGCAAGTAGAGGTAAACATGACACAAGGGCGGACATCTGTATAGTAAGTCAACAGAAAGCGATGTGTATCCATAAGCACAATGTAAAACATGTCATGTACTAGCCTCTGACCCCTCACTATCACTATTGGGGGGCAGTTCCAGGTCAAGTGAGCAAAGTCAGCATTCGCTGCCGAGCATTTTGGACATGTATTTGGTCAGGAGGAGTCAAACTTAGCAAGTTGTAGCGGTATCATGTAGGTGCTGTGCAGATATTCATAATGCTTAATAGTTTGTGCCTCTGGTTGTTGGAGATACATTTAGTCTGTGTACAACAATAGTACCACTGATTATCTGATAAGGAATGGCCCAGGTTCCGTTCCCATGCCAATCTAACGTTCTGCACTCCTACAGATTTTAACTGTGGGAAGCTTTATACCGTTGAGATATCAGGAGTGTATTGCCTTGCGATAGAGGGGGAAGTCGTTGGGTTCGAGTAGGTAAGAAGGAAGTGTAGTGTGCTATGCACTCGGTGTAGGATAAAGGTTTCTAAGTATGTTGTAGTGTGCCCCTCATATAGCGTTGTGATAATTTTTAGCCGAGCATCTTTAAAAAAGTCACCTATTGTGTGCAGGTGATGGGAGGATAACGCCTTTTGAGTGAGTCGCTCCAATGTAAGTGAAAGCCATGGGTTCACCAAAATTGGGAGGTGCGGGGAGTACAGCATGTCGTAGCCCAGGTAACGGTGCATGTTGAGCCAGACCCAACATGTAGCCGAGAGTGTGTGGATTTCCGCTGTGGTTCTACGTAGGCCCAGCGTCAATAGTACCAAGAGGGAATGGGGGAGAGCATGTGTCTGTTCAGGTTTGAGGAATTGCAGCCGTGCATCTGGGTGGTACCAGAAGTAGGCAAAGTGAGCCTTGGCTATTAAATAGTAGAGTCGGAAATCAAGGACTGAAAAACCGCCCAACATACCGGAGAGTCAGTGTGTCCCAACGCACCCGGGGGTGTTTGCAAACCCATACTAGTCGCATGAGTAAGCTTCGAAGTGTGTCAGAGAAGTTGTGATATAGTGGAATGGGAATGTTTAAGAACAAATATAAAAAGCAGGGGGGACCACCATTCTGATAATGGCTATCCTGCCAGACACTGAAAGTTGGAGTGTTATCCAGCGATTTATCCAGGATGCGAGTTTATCTATTGCTGGGCCATAATTCAAGCAAACCACCCTCAGCACTGTTTCTGTGTAAAAGAATACCCAAGTAGCTAGACGAATCCTCACACCAATGTAGCGGATATTCCATAGGACAAGGTAGCGCTGCATCCGTTAGCGGAAACAATTCTGATTTACCCCAGTTTATAGTCAGCCCAGAAAAGGCACCAAATCAAATCACCTCCAGTAACAGGGGGTGAGATTGAGGAAGGAGTGTCAGACAAAATAATATCAGCAGCATATAGGGAGGCCAGAAAAGGGCCACTGTGGAACCTTAAGCCCTGATGTAAGTGTCACTCCTGGAAATAGCACACCAGTGGGTCCATAGCGATAATAAATAGCAAAGGCGTCAGCGGGCATGTGCTTCGTGTAAGGGGGAAAGGCTCTGAGAGAGTACTGTTAATTCATAACCTAGCCTTTGGGGTGGCGTAGAGCAACTGAATCAAGTCCCTGAATCCCCTTGACATCCCTGGTTTTGATAAGGCAGCATGTAGGAAAGCCCATTCAAGTGAATCGAATGCCTTCTCAGCATCAAAAAGTACAGCCGCCGCCAGATCTGGTGAGATCTGGTTGATGACTGAAAATGAGGTGCGCAAATTAAACGATGTAGAGCGATAAGGTTCAAACCTGGATTGCATAAAGGAGATAATTTGGTCCATAAGTAGAGATAGGCAAGTAGCCACTACGTTTGTAAATATCTTCTTGTCGTGGTTCAGCAACAACAATGGTCTATAAGAGGCACACACATCAGGTGGCTTGCCAGGTTTCAACAATGTTATCGCGGCCTCTCAGAGGCTTGGCGGAAGCACACCCAACCCCAGGGACTCCACGTATACCTCAGGGAGGTGCGGGCTTAAAATACCATTGTACTCTTTATAGAAATCCCCGGTAAACCCATCAAGCCAGAGGGCCTTTGACGCACTCAAGGAATCTATGGCCTGGGAGATCTCTTCGCAGGTGATAGGGGCCGCCAGAAACTGGTGTTGGCCCTCCTCTATCCACACCATGGCAATGCTGGATAAGTAGTCTGCCAAATCTGAGGCTGAGGGGTCCACGCATGAGGTACTCAACTGATGATAGTACAATGTGAACCCAGAGACAATTGCCACATTAGTCGTGGCCTCGGTGCCACCTGAACATCGCAAGGAGGTGATATATGAAGCCCGATATTAAGGGCGCAATATACGAGCAAGTGTCCACCCAGGTCTCTTCCCCTCTCCGTATCGGCGGGCCTGGGCATATTTGCCGAGATGCGCAGCCAGGTCATTAAACTGTTGCAGTAATTCCGAGTGCACAATCAAGTCTGTGGCCTTTGCCTAAAGGCGCGTCCGGGTGTCCACATCTATGAGTTTCTATGACCAAAGGATTTTCAACATACTTTTTTCTTTTTATTACAAAACCATCAACCTCTTTTACCCTTACAGTCTCAATACCTGCAAATGTTTTTAGGTTTGATTTCTGGATATTTGGGGACATATGGTAACAAAGTTAAGTTAAATAACAAACATGTCTAACTGGTTTCCCAACAGATATTACTTCGTACCCCTTAAATTGTAGCCTTAGGTCAGAAATTGCTTGAAAACATATTCCCCTATTTTATTTAAGAAGGAACCAGCAAGAGGGCCATATCTTTGGAATCAATGGAAATAGGGAACAATTGGCACTGTAACCTCAAGCTTGGCGCTTTAGGAAATAAGATTATTGTATTCCAGTTAGAATAAAGGAGTTGTGGTATTTCCTGAAGTGTATAGTGTTAATCAAGTGGTTCCTGAGCTGTGGCGTAATTAAAAAAAAAAAAAAAAAAGCGTCCAGTTTAAAACTGTTGGCTAGTCAAGGTGAAATTGGTTGAGTAAATGAACGAATGTGATAAAGAGATGTGGTTAGGGATTCTTAAGGTAAAATGCGGTGGTGGAAATGCTCATGTTCTGTTTTAAGTGGTATTCTCTAACATGCTGATGCACTTACAAACTTCAAAGATTAAAAAATCCAATTTATAAAGCCTGGCATGGGCTAACTGCAATAGGGAGGGATTGTAATAGAGTGATTATCAAAGTAAAAGAAAGAGTCGAACGTGCCATCACACCACCAGGGTCCATGGATTGGTGCAATCCACAGCAAGATTTCCGTTGTCCTGTACTCACTTTGTTTGTTTGCTTTGGATTTGTGTTCTTGCCTTTTCTCCACCTCATTTGTTTGTAACCCAACCCACATTGCTCTTCCTTTTCATCTAACAAATGCACAGCACGGTCTCACACAGACACACACTCAAACTGTCATGTTCATGCAGATACACACATTTACAAAGACAGAAAGATGCATGCATACAAACATAATAATCCACGCTGTCACAACCACAGCTGGCAATAGCCCAGGAGTGGGTGACTGAACTATGTCACAGATGGTCTGTACATCTGTCTGAGAGGTAGATGGACCCACACCTACTACAGTCTCCGTTAGTTATAGGACACCCAGAGGGACCCCAGAAAGGCAGGCCACCTAGAGCAGCATGGGCCTGTTGAGAGCCGAGGTAAGAGGAGTTGCAGGAGATGGGACACCTAGCGCTGCCCATAAGGGTGACTACATCAGACTATTTCGCCTGTCTGTGGTTAGGAGGGAGGAGCTGCGGCACAGCAGGGCTCCTGTACAATGCACCTTTGGGTACACAATGGCCTTTAGAGATGCTAATAGGAAATGCAGAGACACGCAGTTATACAACCCAGAATGTGTAAATGAAAACCATGGTGGGGGTAGCTATACTGACAAATCCCCTTTGTGTTTATTGTTTTGATAAAATGGCCTTCAAAAAGTATATATCATCAATTCGAAGGGCAGAGCACATGGACTGTATGATCTGACCAAAACCAAATAATCTGCTAAAGTTGGAGACCCAGAATTGTTAACACATTCCTATTTGCTCCAAAGGCTATTGCTTTACGTTTTGGTGAATAGACAATGAGAGTGGGCACAGTCTATCCACCCTTCCACTATGTAATATCCAGTCCAGTATTCTTATTTAGTTTACCTGCAAACTTTAACAGTTTTTAGTTTGATTATAAATACTCCCAATCTTAGACACGAATAGGGACAGAGGAATAAGTGCAAACGACGATTACACACGACCTGATCATTTAGCTAAATGGCGTGACCAAGATTGAAAATGTGTCTCCTGGTTCCAGTTTCCAACTAGACCACAACTGAAGTGACAGTAATCCAGATGGAAAAGCCAAGTCTTCCTTCCGAGCGATTGCCAGCATATTTAGATGAAGTAATAAAGCTATGATAAGATGTTAAGTCAAATGGTGTGTGTCAGCCCACCCCAGTGAATTGCTCACCTCATTAGATGCCCTGTAAGGTGTTCTTCGTGGAACTCGTTCCTCTATTCTGTCTAATTTCAAAACACTCCCTCAAATGTTTTCACATAGAGGTGGAGAACCCACCATGTACCTTTAGTCTCCCGTTAATAATGCCAGACAGTTCTTTATAAAACTATGATTTTTTATTTTTTACAATAAAACCTCTATAGGTAGAAATCATACACAGCAGTACTGTGTGGGGAATTCATATCAATGCAGTGGTTTGTGCTATGTACCATATAATATTATAGCAATTCCAGAAATAACAGGATTCAACTTGGAGGTGGGTATTAAGAATAAGGTATCGCAATATGTGGATGGCCTGTTAACATACCCAAGACACCCCAAAAAGCGAGGACAACTTGTGATGCAAAAGCACAACACATTTGCGAAGTCTTCTGGCCACAGGATTAACTGGGATGAATCCAATTTCTACCAAATGGAGCAATCATGGTGGTGGGAAACGTAGTTATCTGCTCTTTGATAAGAGTAGAAACGACAGAGAATTAATACATTTTTCAAAAGACACAAGTCACTCGTGGAAAGGAATATTAACCCAGAACTCGAAAAACTGAAAAAATAAACTCTGCACTAGACACTTCTGCCATCATTAGAATACTTTAGGTTATGCACAACATCTTAGATAATAAACACTGTAACGGCTTTTCACAAAACTTGTCTTGATGATTAGATCTTTCTTATGGTGTAATAAAGTCACAGGGCTCAGAATTGCAAACTGCTTTAAATCACCATACGATGGAGGACTGTGTATGGTGGATTGTAGTCCATATTACTATGCAGCACATCTTGCAGTAATAATTAACTGGATTTTTGATACCAGACCCTACTCCGCTTATATTGGCTAAAGATGGGCACCAGGGGTTAAGTAAACAATCCATTTTCATGGTGAGGTAATTAAACTTGGTTGCTCCACCAACGATAAAATGTCTGTGTTATATGGCGGGAAACGGACAGCATAACAAACTAACACAGCAAACCCCATTCCGGGGTGGGATATGGTTACCTGAGCTCTAGACACTAAGGGTACACTCTAGACACTTGGTGTGGTACACACTCTGGAATCAAACTTGGGGAATGAGGTTACCAGTCCAACGTGAGAACGTTTGGATCCCTACAGGAGGAATCAGACCATCTCAATCCCAATACCACAACATCACCAATTTAGACATGTACTGACATCACACCTGAATCCTCTCAACGACCTTCTCAAATTTAGTCATCTGGGGCCAATAATAAACATATAGCCCTGCCGGACACAAAAATAATATGAATATACAATACACTAATCATTCACACCCCAGATACATTAGGAAACTGAGAAAAGATTGAGAAGCAGATATTGTTGGGATTGAGAATGTCAACTGGCAAGTCACTTTACTGGTCCCTAGAGAACTTGCAATCTTAGCATGACACAATCTAATCCAATTTAAATACTTACATCGTGTTTACTACACAAAGAAAACACTCTGGAGTATGAGGCAAAGAAGCTTCACTTATTTGTCTAAGATGCAATGAGAAATGTAAGAACTTTTCTAAATTCTGTATGGATCTTTCCAAATTACTGTACGCAGACAGCAGCTATCCTCTTGGTGGTTACATGATATCCTGTTGTCCTTTCTCCACAAGTTGTGTTCTGTGACATTTAAAAGATGTTAATGCTAATATAGCTACAAAAATTCTTATTGGCTTGGGAGTCATACTTGCGACAAAATACATAGCTCCGTCATAGAGAGTGACAAGGGTCCCAAGCATAGCAAAACAGAGCAGGGATTAACCGCTGGGGAATCCTAGAGGAACTAGCGTATGAAAACTGAGTTAGCAGGCAGAAACATGATCACATCTAGAGACAATGGCTGGATTGTGATGAAGAGGAGAAGGACATCTCACTCCCTGAAAAGTGGAACAAAGGATTGATTAAATGCTGGATATCTCAACCCAGGACTGGGGATATTTGACAATGTATGGGTAGAACTTCCTGTTGTATTGTCATTTTTGTTTCTATTCTCTTTCCTGTTTCAAGTGTATGAATAATTGAAACGCTAATAAAATATGCTCTGTACGAAAAATGCATTTTACTGATAGAGAACTGTCACAATTCTGAAAAACTGACAGCCCAGAAGCCAACTACCCGATTTTAGAGGAGGACTAAAACTATCTTACCCATTATTCCTTACAGTGATTAGATCTGACAAAAGGTTGTAAAAGTACTTTCTGATCAAAAGCATTGGAATTAGATTAGATATTAAGAGCCTACTCATCAACTAAAGCATTCAGAATTGGTGTACCAAACGGAATTATGTTTATTTCTATTTTGTTAATTGATACCAGAGTGGAAAAGCATGCGACTGCATTTCTAAATGTTGCTCTCACTTGTTACTTAACTGGACCTTTAACACTTGCGGTCTGTATTCCATTTTTAATTCTATTATCACTTGCAGCATTAAACTGTTGAAGTGGTTACAAAGTCTCAAAGTAATAGTTTAATATTCTGATATATTTCCATAAACACATTTTTAGAACTCAATAAAATGAACAGTGTTTTCATCTTATACTGGTGCATTCGACTGACTTAAGTTAGGGTTGAACATTGACATACCGCTTCAGAGAGATCGTCACCAAAACAAATATTCATATTTTCCCGTCTAGCAGACTTGAGTAACTCAATCTTAGAAGATAAAACTCTCAGTTTATCCGAGATTGCGGTCTTCAGGCTTCTTTCTAGAAGACAATGCATTGCCTCTTTTTCTTTCGTTGCTTCAAGACCAAGTAGCTCAATTTGTGATTCTAGAGACTCACATTTCTTAAGGACGAGATCCATTTGAAACTTTAGCCTTTCGTTCTCGTCCATTACCTCTCTATGCTTCGTACTAAGTGAATTTGGAGAAGATCCAGGAGATAATTTTGTCCAACATGCATTATTTCCTGAACTGTCGTCAATCGGGTTCAAGGCCCGGCTTTGATTATTAAAAGGGTCTTGTGTTCTATTTGGCGTTGTTGAACTCTTTCGATCGCCCCCTGCAGCATTTTCAACGTGCCTGTTACTTAAGGATAATGACATATTTGAATTCAGTGGTGGGCAGATTAAGTCCATTCTCGTTCCTTCGTCATTGATCAAGATTGGTACTGTTTTGCACCTCACAGCAAACCCCTTCTTTAAAACTTCTTCACCAATATCTGTCTGATCACTCTCAGCTTGTACGACCACGGTGTTGTCCTTATATGTAACTTTATGTCGAACAGTTATCTGCCTTTCGTTTATCATATTGACTAAAAATGCTGTACCCTGTTCTGACACAGACACATCTGGGTCAGAAAGCTGCAGTCCCCACAGTCGGTATTTTCTGGCTAATCCTGGGAACTGCAGCTCCTCTGGAAGTTCAACAAGACATGATCTATTCACTGCCTCGGAGTTTCCATAGTCAATATAGATCACGTGGCAGAATTCGTTACTGATTACCTTTTGTACCTTGCACCTGTACCAACAGTTGTCTTGGGAAAACAAACCACCGTATATCGTGCCTATTTCAGGATTACTGAAGATGGGGCCCTTCAAGGGGCAATACGTAGCTAGTTCTTCGCATAACGGTGGCATCTCGTCAGCTCTGTCCACACACTGCGCCCAGAAAGTCACAGCGTCTTCCACGTGGCTGACAAACACCTGTTCAACCCTTCCAAACCCTAGACATTCCTCCATAGTGAAAACCTAGCCTTTCCAGTGGTTGAGCCCCCTAGCACTACTCCGTCGCCACAGAAACCATACAGCCGGTTAAACTCACTTCCTGGCACGCGCGCAGGTTCAAAGGTACACGTCTCTCGCCGGCGCGCCAATCAACGGCCCTTGTAGTCTTGCGCCTGCGCAGTTCCAATCCTTGTGTATAGAGACTCACAGTTTACCAGTACAATCTAGTCCCCTTGTAAGTCTGCGCTGCCGCTTGTACTTCCGGGGTCAGTTGAAACGGAGCACTCACAGTACTGAAAATAGAAAAGGAGGGCTTCATTGAGGCAAACACAGGCAAGTAACTGCGGCTGGTATGCTCGACTTGGTCATACCTTGTTTAGACAGTTTATACGAAGAAATTTCCTAACGCTGGCGTCTATTATTCCCTGAAGTGTGTTCGAATTTTAACTGCCGTTCACTTTGCTGTGTTTCGATTTCCTGGAGTATTAGCCTCGTGGAGAGTCTGTTTTTATGACGTATTTCCGGTGTGTTGTCTTTCTTCTATTTACATTATCTAGAATAAAGGTTATTTTCCTGAAGTTGGGATTGTTTTTCTTTCATTGACTTTTCTGTTTAGGTTTATATCATTGACTATCACTAATTTAATCTTTATTTCTTAGTGTTCCGAACCCGAGTGTATACGTTTTTGTTCGTTTCTGCTGTGTAATAAAGTTTTGGTTACGTTTTTGCCGCACATGCGCAGTGTAAACGCTTTCAGCGTTGCTGTTTCGGAGTTGGAGGCCTTTGGGGGCGTAGGAGGAGCGGTGAGTGGGGCAGTCTGATGATTAGATTGAAGATTGCCGTTACTAGTTGGAAAATTGGAAAATGCAGAGGGACGGGAAAAGAAAGGCAGCTTGTGATCCAGGCTATGAACGGGGATGAAGGATAGGGCGGCTTTTGGGGTGAAGCGATATCACCAAAGGTTCTTATGGGGGTGGACTCGAGCTGCTCTTCTAGGAAAGCGGGTTGGGACGTTTACTGGGATGGAGTATCAAATGCTGAGCTGCCTTACAGTTGTCAACAATAATGTAATGGGTCACGAAGTTGGGGGACCGTATATATTTGGTCAGGGATCGTATTGTAGCTATGTATACGGCTTATTACTTCATTGTGGGGCGCTATTAACCTACCCTGATTAATAGCAACTTAATCAACCAGAGTAGAGTGCATGATTGGATGGGTGTTGTCTTTGTTTTGAGTCTATAGGGGGATTGTTTTCATGTCGGTGGTGATGACTGAAGTGCGGTTGGGTGGTGATAGGTGCAAGCATATGAGAGAGAGAAATCCGCATATTATAATTGTAATAACACCCGGTCGGTGTTAAAAAAAAAAAAAAAAAAACGCTTGAATAAACTTACCCTTTGTTGTCTCTGGTCTAACCCAGCTCATGTTGTTTGTGATACTGGTAGTATGATCAAATACGCTTTTCTGAGCTTGAAATTCAAGACTCGCATCACACTTGCACACCCTTCAAAATTGATTAATAACTATTTGCATGTAAAGCAATCGCTGAACTTAGTAAACATCTAAATAAAATTTCTCCCGATGCACGTCACACTTAATACTTCAAATTCTTCTTAGCCACTTTACCTGGCAACATTTGCTGTTAATCAACCCGACGTCCTAACTCTGTGACTGCAGTTTGACGGTCGGGAGACATTAATACACATCCTCCTGTTTTTGCACAAAGAAAACAACCACTTGTGCATCAAATGACTCGTACCACTGTAACCGTTTTCAACCACAACTTGTTCCAAAGCGTTTTGCCTCAGAACGGACGCTCAAGTTCGTTTCAAGCTATATTTCGACTACCTGGAATGCAATGAGAATGCAAACCAAAGTTCCTGCCCCATGCTTTTGAGTAACTATGTCCTTATGTTTTCATTTACAGCTACTAGCGTTTTAATCTTTATTTGGCTCGATGAGTTATTAATAATAAAGGTTCAGGGTGTATGTCTTATCGTTTACACGTGTGTTCAGTACGCCAGTAGTAGCTTACTCTATATTTTTGGCGTGGTATGTTCCCTAACACAATGGAAATGCGTTTTTAGCCCATACCTTATTCCTGATTACGATTCTTAACATGAAATGAGTTGGTGAATTTACGTTATTGGAAATGCTGCTTTTTGTGTTTGACATTTGTGTTTTTAATATTACACTGTTGTAATTGCTATAATACTTATGGTAAATATGCAAATATCACGCTGTAATTGTAATAATGGCTAAAACATATTAGCAGCTTAAGAGCACTGGCACAGCCGTACCGGTATTGGGGCGGGGTGTGCGTGAATCCAATGAAAATTTAGGATAATCAGAGGGTCCGGTAATTCATATGGCTGGCACAGATGTGATCAAATGAGTAAAAAAGGTGCCAGCAGTGCAATAATGGGAATTAGTGACATGAGCAGTAGTCGTGCCTTGTTTCTTATTTTTAGTGCTGCATACTTCCAGCTGCTGAATGAATATACTTAAGAAAGTGGATGGAAGCACAGTCAAGGCTGGAAAGATGATAAAAAATGAGTGGTCAGCAAACGATTGGCGGGGTGGGTTAGCATCCACTGCTTGGGGGTATTGAATGCTCTTTAGTACTGTTGATAAACTTTGAGTCTAGCGGGGCGTGGCAGAGGTATAAAAGTATATCTGATACTGCCTGAGAATAACCTTGGCAGGTAGCATGGGCATGCTGTACTCGGCTAGTGTGAGTTGTTCTACCACTGAGAGGCTGGAGTTATATGTTTATTTGTTAATGAGGGGCGTACAGACGCAGCCCTGTCCTCACGTTTATTTTCCAGCAGTACACATCATATGCGAAGGGTATTTAGGGCTGTTGGTTTGGGATAGGTTAGGATAATCTCCCAAAGAGAGGATGATGTTGGTTGGGATGTCTCTTAAAGTGTAGGTGGGTGACAGTGCCCATGAATTGCATATGTTTTCTTGCTTTTTACAGATGTGATGGTTTTCCCCTCACACCCACTCCCCCCCCTCCCCCGTGATGCTTCCTCATTCGCATCCCCACCCCCTACACTCACCCCAGCCCTCCAAGCTCATTTCTAAAAGTATAGGAATATGTACATTTGTTGTCAGGTTTGATTAAAGAGCAGACTTTATAATTTTTGTTTAATCATTTGCCTCTAGCATGTTGCATGAAAGCCCAGGCCTTGGTATTGAAAGGTAGCATTTAGAGAGCTTGGAGGTGGGGGGGGGGGGGGGGGGGGCTGTTGCATTCCCGCAGAAAGGTGAATCTTCTCCCACCCCAAATGCGCATTAATCCGCTACAAGGACTCTGCAGCACACCATATATCAGGAGTATTTGTTCCAATACGTAGCCCTGTGGTAAGCAAAAGCCAAGCAGTTTCATTTACATTATTACCTTTCTCCTGATATCTGTTGTGCTCTTTGAAGTATACAGCTGTGTTGTCTTAAAGCCGGATCACCTGTATCAGACGTTTTACGTGGGTCAGTGTTACCTAGTCAGTGTGTTGTAATTTGTGTTTTCCAGCACCCAGTATTAATGTCTACTTAGTACTCCGTAGAAGTGACGTTCTCTTTTGCCGTTGTGGACCGAATATGGTCCCAAATCAGTTATTTCAAATTGCAGTCTGAAGTCTTAGAAAATGCTTGTTTTCATAGGTAACGATAGTAACCAACAAAAACTGGACTAAATCTGTGAGTTGCTGTGAGCACCACGATAAGTAGGTAGGCGTAAACGAGTCCACATTGTTGCAGTTTATGCAGCTCTTCACTCACCAAGTGATGACTGGAGGAATACATGTTCATTTGTCAGGCCCTTGGCCTGAAGACTGACAAGAACAGGCTTTTTGTAATTGTATGGTGGAGATGAGCAAGACTGAGTAACAATAACAGCCATGCAAGCGAGGTCTACCTTTGTTTGAATGGAATTGTGGGCAAAATCTAGAGAACCTCCCTTTTGCATGCCATGTGGGCAATAATCTGGAGCAAATAATCACTTACTGTTCTTCAAATACCCTGTGTCCTTTTTCCACACCTTGCTGTTAGGTGGGCGCGTGATGCCCTCTATATCCGCCTGTTATCCGTCCATTGCTTGTGCAGAGTCCTGCCTCTTTCTCCATCATGTGGTGACTTTTACCACCTCAACCACATTCTGCAGTGCTGCACCCCAGCCCTCCTCCGGTCCACCCCTATTAAACAATACTTTTTTAGGTCAAGCGCGCAAAGGATCTGCCATGTTGTAATCTATCTGTAGGGTTTTAACCACACCCATCACTATCACTCGTTCATGGGCGTGCCTTTCAAAAAACCTTTATCATCGTTGGTAAATGCTTTACGTTTGTCCGTCCTTGGGGCGGCTTTGTTACCTCCTTGGCCATGGATCCTGTTACATAGATAATTGAACAATTGCCGATACGTTTGACTGTTAGCAAACTTATTTTTCCTTTTGTGTTTCTCCTTTGCGCTCACGCTCAAGACGGCCGTGGTGCTTTGAATTAGCTCGCTTATGTCAACTGTTTGGCTTTTCATTTTCAATTTATGTAGCAAGAGAAGTCCAGTTAGGAATTCCCAACGCTAATATCTCTAACTTGAGCAAACAAAATACTTATTGCATGTCAAATGCTTGTTGATATAGTGATTCATGCTATACGTTTGCTGTTTTCATGCACTATAAGTAACAAACTTTAACATTGCTCAATTTCGATCATAGCTCTATTTTCACAACTTCAGAAGCACAGAGGGCAGGTTCTGCCTTTTAGGGATTTTAACTTATCATCACACTGGTTGTCAACAGAGAGTCTTAATGCACTAAGCCATCTTGTCTGTTTTTCTGATTTTGCCTCTTCGTTTTCCTGCTTTGTCTCCATAGGCCACATATAATAGCTCTGGAATGTCCAGTTGTCATCTATGATAAGTCACAAGCTCTCCTGCTGTTCCGAGAGGTATCTGATCTTGCATACCTCTCCCATTTCATGTGCGTAATTATCTGCATCCTTATTTATCCCTCTTAATAGGTTTGTTTTTTCTACATCTTCTAGTATTTCTGCCTCTCTCCGACCCGTAAACGTTTTTCCCCTTTCACCGAGGTTTCCAGTTTCATCTCTACTTCTGTGCCTTTGCCCTAAACCAGACCTCTGCACTTCCTAGGTATACACTATCAGTAACTTATTTTTTATTGAACTCTTCTTTGATTTCAAAGTGCTGTAAATAACCAATGTTATTGATGCACAAATTAATGTTAATCCATTTACTGGCCTCTGAATGCCGAAAGACATTGTCTGTGTGCTAGGATTTCAGTCCTGACCTTACAAGTTATTAGCACTAAGTCTCAACTCAGTAAGCCATCATGGCAGTTTTCGATTTTTTTCATCTTCCCTTTCCTACCTTGTCTCACTGGATCACAGGCAAAAGCTCTCATCGCTCCCTTTCTCCTCCTGTTCAGTCACTTGCCTTCCCTCTGGCTACATTCTTTTTATTTAGAACTTGTACATCCCTGCTTACCGCCTGTAGAGACTTCTGAGTGTTTATCTGCAAGCATCCTCTAGTATGTCTGCTTGTGCCCATGCCACTGCTCTTCCTTTTCACCAGAGTTTCCAATTTATTTTGCACCCCTGAGCTAGGCTTCTGCTACTTCAGTTAATCTCGCACTAATAATTTATTTTTATATATATAGTACTTCATTTTCTTCTGTTTTTAGCTCTAACAGATCTTACTATTGCTCAATTAATACTACTCCATTTGCCAGCCCTAGAAGGAGGCAAAGCGGAACCTACGTTGCCAGGATCTGAACTTGTAGTTCAGATCCAGTTGTTGGTAGTAAGTCTTAAAGTACTAAGCCATCTAGCTGACTTGTTGATTCTGCCTCATCCTTTTTAGGTCGAGAGTAAGCGTACAACCTCTTGTAAACTTCTTCTATGGGCTTTCAGGTATTTCATTTGTTAGTTTCAGTGCCATTTAAAAATCCTTGCTTGCTAGTGGTTAGTCATGCCTCTTTGTCCCTCCTTATGTGTGGGAGCAGGGCCCAACTACTGTAGAATTACGCTTTGTCCTGTTTATCTGGCCTGTAGGGGACTTTTTTTAAACTTTTTTTTTTTAACTTTGTTTCCTGCTTCTGTCTAGTTCTTGCAGTCAGAACACTCTGCTGTTCCGGTACTGGGACCTCGGGCACTGCTCCATCAGTGCACCTCAGTTCACAGACTCCGAGCCCCTTAGCCATGCCAGAACCCCACACACTGTCTGCCAGAGCACCGCAGTTCTTACTATCAGTACACTTTGCTGTTCCAGTACTGGGACCTCGGGTGCAGCTCCATCAGGGCACCTCAGTTCTACCCCAGCAAGGTCACTTCCTTTCCTGTACTGGGACCCCGCTCACATACAGTTCCATTACAGCAGCTCATTTCTAATATTCAGTCCCACTGCCAAGCCAATACTTGACCCAAAAGAGCAAAACACAGCTCAGCCAGTGCACCTCAAGTCTAACATCCAACACCACTGTTGATGGGAACCACCACAGCTCTGCAGAATACATCAATTCTAACATTCAGTGCACATTTCTTCTCAGTACTAAGGCTCACACACTCCCTTCAGGACTCCTCACTTATGTGGTTCAGAGGCAGTGCCACTCCCATGCTGGGCCCCACCCTTAGCTTCACCAGGGCACCTCCATACTAACACTCGGACACACTGGCACGCCAATACTAGGTTCCACACATCGCTCCATTAACATACCTCACTTCTGACCTTGTGTTCCGGTTACTATTCCAGTACTGCAGCCCATCTACAACTCTGTCAGTGCATCTCAACCCTAACCTGCAGCTTCCCATTATTCCAATAGCAGGAATTACACAGTGCTCCGTTTCTCATTTCTCGCCCTCTGCCTTTCTGTTATTCCAGCACTGGGCCAGGACACAGCTCTATCTATGCCCCCAATTCTGATTTGAAGCACCCCAATATTGCTGTATTGGGGTTCACATACAACACTGCTAATGTACCTTCTCCTGTTCTGCAGTGCCCCCTGCTGTTCCACACTCTGACTTCTGTCTGAGGACGTGGGGTGGCAATTAAATCTATTCTTAGCTGCCATCTTTATTTGGAAGGGTCTGTTTCGCCTCTCACTCCATTCTTTCCTTTACTCTGTTTACTCTCAAGGTTATCTTTTTTCCCCCACTTTTCTCTTTCAAGGCCTTAAAATCCACATTCGCTCTTTCTTTCAACTGTTTATTTATACTCCTCCATTTTTGTAAAATTCACTTCTTCCTCTTGCTGCCTCTTCTTTCAAACTCACAAAAACTTGGTTATTTCTTTCCTTGTTTTGTTCCTCTTTTATCTTCATCAGGCGTTCAGTCTCACTATTTTTTATCTTCCCTTCATTCTTTCTTTTATTTGCTCTTTCCTTTGACCCAGTATACGTCCTTTCACTTTTTTTTTTTTAAAGATATTTCTTCCTTCCTTTCTCTGGTGTTTTTTCTTATCTTCATCTGTTAATTGACGTTTTACTATAAATTCCTCTTTTTCCCATCTGTATGTGGAAGCCACAAGTTACTTGTAGGGACCCGAAGTGTCAAAGTGGTTTTCCGATTCTGTCTCTGTGGGAAATGTCAGTACATACATGCCCTGCTCCTTCCGCTGCTTGTTTCTCTCACCATTTCTCTTTCTTTCTCTGATCTTTATTTTTCTCTTTCTTTTCACACTTCTTCATTAGTTTTCTCTTTTATCTTTTGTTCTCTAGCTACCTTCCCTTTTTTTCTTTTGTCTCACATGTTTACTCTAATTCTTCTCCTAGTTGTGTTTTAATTTCTCGTTCTTTCTTTCCCTTCTTTCATTTCTTTGCGACCCCCTTCTCTTTCTTCCTTGTGTCTGTTGTATTCCTTTTGATTCTCTTTTTCTGCCCCATTCCACTTTCTCTCCTGAGGCCGAGTTATCAATAAAGCAACAGGTGCAGTGGCACCGAGGCCCAGAGACCTACGGACTTCACTCAACTCTAATTACTGCAGTTTTTTCCTACCCAAATTCCAGTCAACCATTTTCCTTTCTTACTCCAGGGTCCATGTCACCATTACCACTCCACTTGTCCCTTCCATCTTTACTCCCTACTCCCTCTTTCCTTTCACCCTCCAATACGTCCCAAATTATATTTTTGTTATGAGCATTATACTCTAATGACAAAAGATTATTTCTGATAAAGGTTTATATGATAATTGTATATGGTTTAAGATAGAGAAAGAAGGTAAATGAAAGTGCTTTAGTTAAATGCTGGGCCACTGGAATTAAATGGCATGAAAAGACAAAATTATGAGGCAGGGTTGACCAGTTTATGTGGCAAAAAAAGTCCCAGTTATGAATTTACAATGCCAATAACACTAAATCAAGAAAACAAGAGACCTATTGCATCGCAAATGCTTGTTCTACCATGCCTTTGTGGGACACAAGCAACCCCTTGGTTTCTTCCTTTGTGTTGCAGTCCCGCGTTCCCTCTATCCGGAGATTATCTGACCACCTATACTTCTGTTTCCAGCACTCTCATTTGGGTGCCCTTCAGTTCTCTTGCAGCCTCTTTTACTTCCGCTATTTTTTTTGTTAACCAATGTTCCCTCTAATTTTTTTCCACTGTGTGCAGCAGTGTGAGGTCTCTGTGCGCTGCAGCCAAGGATGCGTGCACCAAGAAATTGACCATTCACGCGAACGCAGCACATAACTACCCAAATCTTTGGCATTAGCCTCTCCATACCACTAAAGCAAAAAAGGGATATTTGTATAAACATTACTCCATGCAATAGGGCATTACGGCAGTTTTGTGACCTGGTTGCACACCCCAAGGACATGACCTGTTAAGTGCCACCTACACCCCAGTTAGAGAAAACAGAAATCAGGAGGTTGAACCATTATGAAACTTTAATGAATACTCCCAGAGTGCTGGAGAGGGTCCAGCACATCAAATCCAGCCAGTTGTGTAATTATTTAACATTTACAATTTGATGAACACACTGCTGCCCCTGCCACGATACAGGCTGAGAAATGTTCCTACCCCACCCACACATGGACTGTAGGAGGAGCCGCATCATAGTTTAGACCAGTCAGGTGCCAACATTAGATGTGTGACATGTTTGTTTTTCTCGCCGGTCCTTGCCATTCTTCCACTGCTGATAAACTCGGTCTAAGTCAACTTTCCCATTTGAGAGGTAAGTCTTTGTCCTCATCAGCATATCTAGGTGACTCTCCTCTAGTCTGTTTCTTAATTTGGACTTGATTGAGTTCATGAGGCTGGATCCTCGTTCGCAGTCTGCACTTGAAGCCTGGAAAGTTGCACAGACATCAACAAGCTGAGATACAACACTATATTGTGCAGCATTCCGCAGAGTGAAATTCACCATGTCTTGAAAGGTCCTAAACAATCCGCTTTTTATATGCGCTGCCACCACATATTTATAATCTCTGTACTGGCGAGCAACATCATCAGGGGTGTCACAATCACCCAGGACCAAGACCTTCTTATACTTTTCAACAAGTCTTTGTACATTCTCAGTCCCAAAATCAAACTGTGATTGTGCTGTTACTGTATGGAAATCAAAGCTTGTCCATTCCTTCAATTCATCTTCTGGGAACCTTCTTTCCATGTGCTCACAAAGAAGTTTAATGAAAGATAACATCAGCTCACTGTTATACTCTCGGTCCTCTCTGCACAAAGCCATCAGATCTCTTACTCTGTTGCTCCAAAAGACAGTGTCGCCCAAGTACTGTTCCTTTATTTGGGTAATTTTTGCTCTTGCATACTGTACAGCTTCAACAGTGGTCAAAGCGCTTTTCTGAAACAACTTGCACAAAGATGCAAGTTCACCCAGAATGTCATTTAGTGCTACAAAGGAAATGTGGAAGTTTGAGTCAGATAGTTTTTTGTAGCAATATTTAGCAATTGGGTCATTCTCCTCAACTCGTTCATGATCATTGTATATGAGAGCAACCTCGTAATTACGCAAGAGTGCACCAACAGCAAAATGACTTGAAAGACACCGCACCTCATTGAGTGGCCGAAAGGAGACCGCTTCACATTCAGTGACCAAAGCAATTTCATCCAGCTTGGACTTCCTTAACGGAGAGCGGGAGAACACAGTGTAGACAGTCCTCAGTAATGTTTCCATTTCCCTGATCATCAGCACTTTTTTCCAGGCATCGTCAACTCCCAAATCTTCTCTGTGCGCAACACAGTACTGCTCAACTAGATGAGGAATGGATTGTTTGAGGCGGGCAGCAACACCATTGTTCTTTCCCAGCATCACTGATGCACCATCTGATGTGAACATTACCATTTTCATAAGATCCAGCTTATTGGCAGTGTAGAAGTCTTTTACAGCTATAGTGATAGCCTCCGCATTGCATGCACTCAGAGTTACAATTTCCCCCAAACACTGTTTTGTGCTCTGTTGATGTTACAGATCAGAACTTGAAGTAGAGGATGAGAATTTTTTTAACTGAAATATCTGTGCTCTCATCAATTATCAATGTGTGATACCGAGCACTGCTAAGTTCTGCCATGAAGTCAGAGCGTTGATGGCCTCCAAAAGCTCAAAGGCATAGTTCTTGCTCCTCCAGCTGTCTGGTATCTTCACATACAATGCAACGTGGTCATAGATGTCTTGAACAGATAACATTGACGTGTTCATTTTGACTGCTAGCAACACATTGTTGATGAGAATCTTTATCTCCTCAGGCAGGGATCTTTGCCGTTCAACCACTTGTAGTCTGTTTGTTCTGTCACTGGCGGTTTCCGTTAGCATGGTGTGCACTCCAAAACCCAGCCTGGCGGCAGCAGCACTTTTATTTCTCAGTGTCACCAAAGCAGATTCATGAACTTTGCTACATAGATGGCGTTTCAAGTAGTCCAGCTTCCAGCCATCACTCCATTTCTTCCCTGTAGAAAACTTCCCGGCAATCTCTGCTTCTGCACATACTTTGCAAATCAGGCCTACTTCTGGATTGTATAGAAATAGCTCTCCAAGTTGTACGCAAACCTTGCTCCAGGGTGTCTCAGTCTCCACAATTTCTTTCAGCCATTTTTCTTTGAACACAAGGCAACATTTCTTCCTTTGTGGTGAAGCACTGCTCTCTGCAGAAGTGACAGCTTTGCGCTTGAACATTTTGGTGGCAATCAGTCTGAGCCTACTGTTCCGCAAAGCCTACAAAAAAAAGGGGGACATTATTTAAAGTGAGGAACATTAATTAAAGTTGTTTTTTATGCTATTGAATGCAATCTTCCAGACAAGACTGAGCTATCTCTTGGAAAATGTAGCAACTAGCAAGTAATTACCTGGGCCTTTCTGTTTGATCTCACACCTGCCTGTATATGTAACACTGTCTAAGATCTCTGCAATAGAAGAAAAAAAATGGTAACAGAACATACTTGTGTTCCAGTATTTCAGATGTACTACAGAGAAAAACTACTAAATAATTACCTGGTCTTTCTGCTTGTAGTCACGTCGGCCTTTTCTAACCATTGTTAGCACTGTCTAAGAAGCTTGCAAAACAAAGGGTTGAAGAATGTTGTAATTTTATAATGTACTAGGTGCATCACAAGTGAAATCTACCAAATAATTACCTTGTTTTTCTGCTTCCACTCACATGCGCCTTTTTGTAATATATAAGTAGCGCTGTTGGCGATGCCTGCAACAGAAGAAAAGGTGGGTAAGGTGGTTAAAGTAGGTTGTCCTATTCCACTGTACTAGGTGCACCACAATGAAAATCTGCTACATTATTACCTTGTCTTTCTGCCTCTACTCACGTGTGCCTGTTCAAAATTGTGTAGCAGGGTCTAAGATGCCTGTACAAGAGGAAAAAATGATTAAAGCACCTGGATGTTTCAATGTTTCAGTTGCACCATAAGGAAAAACTAGCAAATAATAACCTGCTCTTTTTGCTGCTACTCCAGTCTGCTCGTCCTCAGCTATGACCAGTACTGTCTGAGATGTTTGCAGCAAAAGAAAAGATGGATAACAGTTGGTTACAGCATGTTGTCATATTATAATGTGCCAGGTGACCCAGATGGGGTACCTATCAAATAATTACCTGGTCCTTATGCTTCTACACATGTCGGTCCATTCAAATCTATAACTTGCTCGGTCCGACAAACCTGTAATAGAAGCAAAGGTGTGGATCATGAACGTGATTTATGTAGAGACCCTTAATCCTACCTGGAACGTCTACAGAATTACCTGGTCTTCCGTGGTACTCATGCCTGCCCGTTCAAATCCAAATGTTGACCGGCTGTAATTGGAAAGAAGATATTTAGCATAGTACTAAAACCAGCAAAAACAGTGTCAAAAAAGTGGAGGGAGGCAGGCAAAAAGTTGTGGGATGACCACCCTAAGGCTGTCAGGTCTAACATGTATCTTTCCCCCTCCCCAAACTGAAAGTGGGGAGAGTTACCAAGCCCCCTGGGAGCTCTCAGCACTAAGGCGGAAGAATCTGGTCGATTGGGTTGGTTAATTTGATCATTACTTTTCCATTGTTTAAGTGTTATGGTAAGAGTGAGGCATTTAGTGGGGGAGAAGCAATTGTACTCCCACCAGGTATTATAAACATGGGGGTGAGAGTTATGTATGTTGTACAGTTGTTAGCCATGCGCCTATGTTAGGTGCATAGAAAATTAGATCTATAACCACGATTAGGATCGCTGGATGCACTAAGAGGACGTTAGATCTGGACTTCTTGTCGCCTGATTTTGACATTATGGAGCTAGGATAAATTGTTGCTTAGGTGAATGAGCCATGTTTGGAGAGCCAGTTTTAAAATGTGTCACATGAAAGCTTTGTGAATGAGCACTGATGGACCTGTTTGCCTGACAGGTTGTCATAGATGAAAATCAGTGATGATCTGCTTATAGATGAATTCACGGTGAACTTTTCATAACAGAAAAACGTTTTTTTTTTTTGGGGGGGGTGGTGTGTCGAGGGAGTGCTTACTGACTGAGATGACACTGAGGCAGGTTACCATTAACACCAATAGGTTTGATGCCATTCATGATCTACTGGGATTGCAGGATTTTCCAAACAAAAAAGCTATGTTGAAAATATGTGCCCTGTAATTCATTGCTTTATTCTCTCAATAAGTGCTGATAACACTGAAAATCTAAATGCAGGAACGTGAAAAATTTTACCAATGTAGAGATCTGCTTTGGTGAGAATCAATGAAGTGTTTCATTCATAACACTTATGGAGCAGTCTTCACATCCATTAGTTATATGTGCTCTGGTGGGAAGTATCCACAAATATATGCAAATTAAAAAGATCAACCATATCTGATACAAAATGGTGAAAACACGCTCTTGGAATTCGAGCAAGTTGGCAGTTTATTAGACATCGACAAGTCTGATGGTCCTCTCCTGTTTTATGATAGTAGAAGGGGGACGATGTGGGAAGGGGATCGCTGTGGCCAGGTTTCATTCAGGAAGAGCAGGTCTGGTTTGCAAGATTTTGGTGGCATGTCTGGTGAGCGAGCAAGAGTTGGGAAGGATGAAGGCTAGGGAGGGGTGAGTTCAGAGAGTGATGGGGTTGAGGTGAGGGTGGTCAGAGAAGGTGCAAGAGGTGCAGGAGAACACCCCTTCGATGTTGGCGGGCAAGGCTTGGCCACAATGTGGGGCAGAGCAATCGGCTCGAGAGCACAGAGAGACTGAAAGGTAGCAGCCATGGGGGGGGGGGTGTATACCAAGGGTCCTGGCCTGTGTGGGGCGTGGACGGGTGCAGAGGGCTTTGCCTTTCGCATGCCAGCAGCATGTCTACCATTAAACAGGGGCGGTAGATGGAGCTTTGCTAGAGGTGGGCGGGCTTAGCAGGTAGTGGAAAGCACAGGGGAGGCGATAGGAAAGGCCCCACTGAAGATAAAAGGGCACATGGGAGAGAAGACAGCGGGAAAGAGGAGAGCAGTAAAAAAAAGTCCAGAGAAATCTCGTGGAAAGAGACTAAAAAAAAGAGGCACCGAACAGAGGAAGACAGGAATTTGTGAGAGGAGTGAGAGATTGCCCAGAAAGTGGCAGAGAATTAATGTGAGGCGCTCAAGGGACGTCAAAGAATAAGTGAGAGTGAGTGCATAAAAGGCAACCGAAAGATTCAGAAATGCTCGAATAGAGGCTTGGAAATACAGAAATGCAAGAATGACAGTGCAGAAAGTGGCAGAGAAAGAAAGCCGGGTGCTAGAAGGAAGCTTATGGGGACTGTGGAGAGAAAAAGATGAAAGAGCCTAGAATAGCTGTAAAAACAGGAGCTCTAACGGCGCAGAGAGAGGGGCGATCCGAGTGGGGAGCCTTGAACAACACTAGAACTGGGCCCAAAAGGGCTATGCCTGTATGGAGTACTGGGCACAGGTAAGCAGGCAGGCGCTACTGCCAAGGTGACCACGCATGCAAATACACTTACCTGCTTTAATCAGGTGCTTCCTTTGTCTGCAGTGATCTGTCCTCGGATGGCCACACTGTTGTTTTTCTTCCTGCTCGGCCACAAACAGTGACCCGTTATCGCGCTGCTTTTATTTTTAAAACGCAGCGCTGACGTCCTCTCTCCTGCATGATGCAGGCAGCGACGTGGCGTTGAAAACAACGTGCGAGCTGGTCAAAGGGGCCTGCGTGGTGGGGGAAGAAAGGATGCGCGTGCACCTTTCAGGGAACATTGCTGTTAACACTGCTGTTCCACTTTCACCAAAGTTTTCCATTTAATCAATGTCTGTGTGCCCCTTTCCCCGTACTATTTTCCTGCAACTCAGTTGTTCCTCATTTAACTCCTTTGATCTTGCTGCAAGCCTTTCTAGCTGTTTTTACGCCAGTATCCGTCTATCCCATCTCTTGCAACATGCCTGCTGGACAGTTAAAAAAGAGATGGTTTGGGTAACTGTTCTCGCCACCTCTATTTAATCTGGCTTTTTCTGGTCCACCTTAGTGCCATCGATGATGCCAATAATATTGCCATCACTGATGTAAGCATTATGCTGTTGCCATAGCCACTGCAGACCTGCACAGTTTACTGTTGTTCAGCTTTGGCTTTGTCCTCAATGGCTGGCTATTGTATTCCTTTGTGTAAATAGCCAGTTCCCACTTCTGCCTTACTGCAGTTGATGAACCCCAATCTCAGTTGAGTTAAGGCTGCCTTCTTTCATCAACTGATTTCTGATGCAGGCGTTTCTACAGCTGTGATGCTTTGTCCGTTCCTGCTGATTGCTAATCTTATGCCCTGGCTCCATGTATTCAGATTATGCCTATTAATGGTCTGGCATCCTTAAAATCCTATTTACACGTATTCATTCTTTAATGCAAGTTTGAAATATATATTTTTTCATAATTTTAAGTTTTTATAATTCTTGCAATCGCTCTCTGGGGCAGCTAATTCCTTAGAATGGGCCCTTTGCAAAGTAAAAAAATCGATGAATACCCCAGGTTTATCCCCGCTTCTGAAGGTAATAGTATGCAAATTCCTGTGGCCTATGGGGAACTGACTTTCAGAGATAGAATGGGCAACATGCTGGATAGAGTCTTCTTGCTATCGAAGAGTATTTTTGCTTTCAAATTGCACTTCACGAGCCCAAATTCTACAAGAGTTTGGGTTAACCTTGCAGCAATCGATATTAAAAGCCACGTTCCTAGCCTGTAGCCTAAGTACCATGCAGGCAAAGGGGCCCATGTTGAAAAACTCTATTTGGGAACTAATAAGTAATCTGGCAACAAATTGGCATACGTTTCTAAACCACCCTTTTGGAGGCCCTAGAAAAACATGCAAGCTGTACAAGCGGGTTGCTAGTTCCTGTGGTGGCTAAACTGCTCCTCAAATAAGATAGGCTAATATTGGCATAGTGTGACGTACAAGCCCTTAACGAAATTGGGGCACAGCAAACTGGCTTCTATACTTAACGACTCGGGATCCCTCCCATCTTACTTTTGTCTGCCTCTAAACTTAACCGTGAAACGACAGTTAATGGGCTTACGCTTCGGACTAGTCCTGCTGCAGTCCTACTGGTACGGTCGGAGAAGCCTGGGACACTGACAGGCGATGTCGCCTCTGCGCTAAGCTGGAGGAATCACTAACCCATGCGCTCTGTATCTGCGAGGAGCTGATCCCTTTAAGGAAGTTCTGGCTTCGACCACTCCGGCGCATTTTAAATGTCCAGACTTGCGGAGGTCTGTAGAAGCGCGCCCGAGAGGTGAATCTGCACAGTTGGCTGCCCTCTAGGGTGACCACCTGGCACTGAGGTAAATTATGGACAGGACTGTAAAAAATTCAGGGCAAAGGGTTAAAATTCAGGACAAAAATTCAAGAACAAACGTCAGTTTTACAGACACACCCAAGAGAGGCCATGCGTCACTATTTTGTCAGCACATTTATTTACTCTTTTTAACATAGCACAATTTATTCGCTGTGGTCTTTTTGTGATTGCCTCCTGGTATGCTACATTCAGGTGTCACATTACATCCTTGTTCAGTAGTAAATTAATCCCCTTCAGCACTGTGTCAAGGCCTTCACCCCTACCAAAATCTACCCAATCTTTCTTGAAGAGATAGAAACAGCAACATTTTGATTATGTTTCTGAACATTTTAAAACCCCTGGCAAACAGTTTGGGAAACATTAACGTAATTAACCATATGCTAGTTTAAACAAATTGAACAAAAATATCTGGCTCACCCTAACCGCCCAGGGGCTTTCAACCTAAAAAAATAATAATAATGAGGCAGGGCAGATGGTGTGGGCAACAGTCTCACTCCTGATGTCAGGATGTGAGGTACCCACAACTTGTCTGTAGTCTCACAGCACTATAGTGTATGTCTGGGACTCTACATTTATCTCAGAACTGGAAGCCTGGACTACCGAACAAAGATAATAAAAGAGGACGATGAAATCGAGATCAAATGGTAGATCCGTGGCAAGTGATTCAATGCCTTGTTGCTAAGAACTGGGTAAATAATGAAGAGAAGAAAAAGGTGGGACAAGTCCTAAAATCAGACAAGATGGGTCCACCAAGACTATCGGAAGGTATTGGGTACCTGGGGAGTTTTCTCTGCACACAGGAGAGAAACAGAAGAGGCACTCAAGTTGTTGAACAAGCAACACCCATCCACCTTGGCAAACTCCTCTTGTGCAATGGTCCGCTGTTCGTGCTTGTGAAGGGTGAGCAGGGGCCAGAACTCTTGCAAGGTTGTGCAAGGCAGTTGCCCGCTTTGTCCATGCCTTTAAATGGTTTTGAAATTCAGCAAAAGCCAAACTAGTGCTCTGGGTTTTCCCTAAGTGTCAAGTACATATAGAATCTTGAAAATATTTGGGATTTAAATTGCACAAACAAAAAGTAAAAATGTTAAAATGTAATTAGTGTTTCTTTAACATATGGCAGTGTTTTCCCATTTATATACAATTAGATCTCACGTTAAACTGGGAACTAGTTACCTTTTGATACCTAGTGATTAATATCTACTAGTCTCCCACTGATTTGCAGGATGGAAATCTCAGCAGAGTGACACGGTCCCTCCAAACCCAGTTTGCTTTTTGGTCTTCTCTTCTGCTTTCTGTAGAGGGCCACGTAGCACTAGTGAAGATTGTGTGCTACCCCAACGATAGTATTATTTTGCAAACTTTCTCCTGCTCGTCCTTCATTCCTTCTTCAGACATGCCACACATCTGATTTGGTCGCTGTGGCGCCGTCAGGTAGCTCTATCAACTGTAAAGCTACCTGTGACTGCAGGTGGATTAGGTCTTCTGGACTTAGAATGCTATTATTCAGCTGCAAAGGTCCAATGGGTGGCTGGCTGGCTTTCTGCCCACCTCCCTGCATGAGATGGGGTTTATCACTAAAGACTTTTAAGGAAGGCTTAATGCACTGCTCATTGTTTCCTACTGACCATTCTACAGATCACCATCCGGGGTTATCATGCACAGCTTTTTCTTGCCTGGCTAGAACCTTTAAACTCACTGACACGAAGAAAACTTGTGCTCCTGCACTATCTTTGCTAAGCCTTCCCACTCGCACAGGACGGCTGTGCTCAGAGCAACTCCATCAGTGGCATGCTGCAGGTGTCTTAAAATTGGGGGATTTGTTTCTGGACAGCGAGCTACTAAATTTCCAAACCCTTGTGGCAGACTACCATCTTCACCCCGGTCAACCCCTTACTTACAACCACCTTAAATACTCATTAAATGCCCTATTTCATGTCTGCCACCTAGCACTAAACCTACACGAGGTGTGCCAGAAGCTCTACACTATATGAACTGGTGGCAAACTGATAGATTGGGTGTACAGACCTTTCCTGCAACATGGAAACCACTCCAGGTCTTCTCGTCATACTACCTGGGAGATTGATGTGGCCAAATCTCTGCAAAATAAGGATTGGACTAAAATACTGGACTTTCTCCACAAAGTATCCCATGGCTGTCACCTTGTACATTCATAGAGCTTACTTGGGATTTAATTCCACCTGTAGCTTGCCATTGGCCTTGTGGTTTGTAACTCACATTTTGTTGCTTTCAATTTGCTGGCTTTATTTGTTTTAGGCTATACAGCTTGAGTTTGTCCCTTCCCTTGCCCAAACCTTATTTACAGTCCGAGTGCTCCCTTTCTGTAAACAGGCCTGTAAATCTTGTTCTTATCTCATCACATTTGCTGTGCATTCAAAGAACAAAGTCAAAAGCACTCTACAGCACTATACTCTACTCTTCACCACTCTACGCCACTGCACTCTCTGCCATGCGAGTCTACTCTGCTGCACTCTATGCCACTGCACCACTCTACACTACTGCACGCTCTGCCACTCTATTGTATGCACTCTATTCCACTGCACTCTGTGCCACTCTACTCTGCCCCACACCACTCCATGCCACTGTACCCTAAACCACTGCATTCTACGCCAATGCCCTCTAAACAACTGCATTGTACCCCACTGCACTGTACTCTGCACCACTACGCCACTGCTCCTATGCCACTCTACTCCACACCACTATGCCACAAACTAATAGCCATGAACAACAGCCACTCTGGTTTATAACATGGCTAAAACACATTGGCAAAGCCAATAACTCTTGAGTAGAGACCTACTGGCTTTGCCAGTGTTTGTTAGTACTTGGAGGTTCAGAGATCCCTGAAAGAACCGTGAATGTGTAAGTCCTTATTTTAAACATGCATTTGACACCTCGTCCGGGGTAGTAAGCGCTATAAAAATACAATCACATCATAATATAGGCTGCTATAAAATGTGCAAATACATTTTGGTTAAATAAAACAAGTGACTATCAAATACAGATTTGAATAATAAATAGTTTATACCTAGTACTAACATTTTTTATAACACTCCTTTAAAACCACTCACTCCACAGCTCTCCTTGGAACACCCTTAAGGTAATTCTCTAAAAGAAAATATATTTGTCATCAGAAAGCTTCAAGTGACTCCTTTTGATTAAAGTCATTGCAGGTTTTTAAGCCCCTTTGCATTTGCAGATTTACCAGTTGCCCACATTTGCATTTCTTTAGGGAGGGAGACACCCTGGCAAGAAGGCCTTTTCTTATCTGTCTGCCCCTCCTTCTATATGGCCTGTATGCGTTTGTTTAGTTCCCGTTAACCTTGACGAAGCTCAAAGTGCTCCCAGTGACTCGTGTAAGCGGCTACTCGGATATAGCGCCTAGTTGCTAGAGTTTGTGTTTTCAGAGTGTTCAGGTGGGAATAGTTTGGGTTATTATGCCCTAGGTTGAAAGATGTCATCCAGACATGTTGCTGATCTTAAGTATGGGTGCAGCAGAGGCACAGTAGAGTTTACATACGCTTTCCTATCCAAGTAGGTGGTTACTTAATTTGTTCTGCCTGGGGTTTATTGAATAGGATCTTTGGGAAGTGGTTCCATACATTGCGTAAACTTTGTTGAATTAATCCAAAAGTGCATTCACTTGGGAGGTTTTGGGCAAGGGAATGCATGAGTGGGAGAGTTGCAGAGGCAGGCTAGTAGAGTTTTTTTCTGTTGAGGTCTTTAATTAAATGAACCATTTAGGTATTGTCATAACTGCATTGTGTATAGGCATTGGGACCGTGCTGATACCAGTTTTACAGGATAACTAGATACATGTTTTGATATATATATATAAGTGACTCCTTTTGATTAAAGTCATTGCAGGTTTTTAAGCCCCTTTGCATTTGCAGATTTACCAGTTGCCCACATTTGCATTTCTTTAGGGAGGGAGACACCCTGGCAAGAAGGCCTTTTCTTATCTGTCTGCCCCTCCCTCCCTCCCTCAGAGTACACAAGACTCCAGCTAAGGAAACCGATCTGCCCATAGTTTCGCCCTGCCATCCATTAACCTTTTGGTGAAAGGCTAAAATGATGGACAAATGCCGTCTGTTAAGCCTTTCATCACGGACAACGAACTGAAGGATTTACGGACGGGTGGTCACCCTACTGCCCTCTGTGAAATTCATGAACACTGCAGTTGCTCTGTTGTCCTCTCGGCAGCCACCTGAGACTGCTCGTGTGTGGAATTCTTCCTACTCATAAGGGCTAATTTGTCAGCGCCGAGAAAACTTGCCCTTTAATCCCTCTCCCACCCGCTCCATAACAGTAATAGTGTGGGTGTGAGGGGGAATCTGAGGTTGGGGGGAAACAGCCCGTTCACTAGCATTTTCCTTCGATTTTGACACATTATCCATTGTATTACTTCTCAGCTAATGCTTTGTTTATGTGCATTTTACCCTTATTTATTGGTGTCCTTTTTACCCTGTGCGGAGGCTTTAGCGTGTAATGGTTTTCACTAATCGTACAATAAAATAAATAAAAATAAAATAATGCAAGTTTGACATACATATTTTCTTTATAATCAGTCTGTGGTGGCGGTAAGGCTCTACATTTTTGCCCATGCTGATCTTCACACCCTGCGGCTGGGGCTGTGTGTGCAGTTCGCAGGGCTCCTGGATGCCACGAGGCTAGGTGGGCTGGGTAAGGTAAATGGTCTGTTTGCAAACCTTAGGGGAGTACAGATTACAAAGGGGTTACGGAAGAGCGAGTATTCTGTGATGAAAGAGGGGCGGCCAGAGGAGCCTGTGGGGAGAGCGAGGCGGATATAACCCTCCGCTAAGAGGGCACAGAACTATAGTAAAAGTGGACCGAGGGCACGAGCCTGTCGCGAGGGCGGGGAGCGGGTTGTATAGTGAGAGGGGAAGGAAGTGTGTGTTCGTAGAGATCTATGTATTCCTGTGGATTGAGCGCGAGCCTCTGTGTGGCAAGGGAATGTTGGACACGATCTTGAAGTGTATGAAGTCCAGCTTGTAGGAGAGCAGAGTGACTGATCCAGTGACCGGTAAGCGGAAGTGGTAAGGCCAATGGTTTATTGCTTATAGTACGAAAATAGTGTTGAAGGTGATGGGCTGCTTTCAGAGAAAGCAAGCGTGCAGCTGCGGGGAGGGCGGGTTTATCTTGCAGGTACTGGCTCGTCCGAGGGGTTGATGGGGTATGTGGGATAAGTAGATTTCTTTACCGGGCCAGAAGGTCACTGTAGAACTTTGCACGGGGGGAGTGGGGGGAGACTTCTGATTTTTACTTTACAATTGTATGTGTATCTTCAAGGATCTCATACAGCAATATGCTGCAGCACAAACAAATGTGATTGGCTGACAGAATCACACTTGCCGCAGTGCACTTGAACACGTTCAACCCATGGCATATTCCCCAGTGCTGCACTGACGCGCATCCCAAAGGCACTTTCTCTTCACTGTGTACCTGTGATGCAGATCATCTTTTGTGACTTTCTGAGAATCATCCTGTGCACGGCTGTTTCCCTGTACCTTGTAGAAGAGATATATATAGGCACTGGGGTGTATGTTGGACACTGTGGAAACAGATGTCTTAGCGTTTCAGTCGTGATATTTTTTGTTTAAATGTGATCAACAGAACTGGAAGTACCTCAGTACAAATAAAAACCTACAATGGATTAGCTGCTCACTCACTTATATGACAACACTGAGAGTTTCCATGTCTGAGAGTTTGTGGTTCTGTGCGCCCAGATATTGGGTCCCTCTACATGCGTTCGCTAAACAAAAGCCCTCCCGGTTGTCTCTATTTTGCCGTAAGTATAAATTAAGAAATTAATGGAATTGATTGAATGGATATGATTCAAATTAGGATTGAGGAACTAAGTTTCTTATTTCTGGATCCAGTCTTGCTAGAAGCTCACCCTTGCATCCTGGTGGGAAAAGAGGAAAATGGTGCTTCAGTAACACGTCGGTCAGAATTTCAAGTTTCTTCTTCCTTAAAGTTTTATTTTTCATTCAAATTGTCAGTAAGAGCATGTTTTAATTATACAGTATTAATGTGCGAACGTGAGCCATGATTAAATTAGCATCAAAAACACTTGTACATTTTCAGATCATAATTTTTGTTACTCAAACCTCCCTCTCTGTCTCTTCAGGCTTCCGGTTTTAACCTGCTGAAGTTAGGAACAGATCACCATGGACTTCCAGCATCGGCCGGGGGGGAAGACCGGGAGCGGGGGGGTTGCTTCCTCCTCCGAAAGCAACCGGGACCGTCGCGAGAGGCTCCGGCAGCTTGCTTTAGAGACCATCGACATAAACAAGGTGACTTAAAAGTAATCCATAGATGGCTTCAGACCGTCTCCAACTCTTCCCCCACTGATGTATTTATTCTGCAAAAAATGTCAAGTTATTCTGTCAACAGAGAGATTCTGTAGAACCTGATCGTCAGATCTTGTGGTTCATTAATTCTTACACTCTACAACTGATCGCCTTTCTATATGGCCTGTATGCGTTTGTTTAGTTCCCGTTAACCTTGACGAAGCTCAAAGTGCTCCCAGTGACTCGTGTAAGCGGCTTCTCGGATATAGCGCCTAGTTGCTAGAGTTTGTGTTTTCAGTGTTCAGGTGGGAATAGTTTGGGTTATTATGCCCTAGGTTGAAAGATGTCATCCAGACATGTTGCTGATCTTAAGTATGGGTGCAGCAGAGGCACAGTAGAGTTTACATACGCTTTCCTATCCAAGTAGGTGGTTACTTCATTTGTTCTGCCTGGGGTTTATTGAATAGGATCTTTGGGAAGTGGTTCCATACATTGCGTAAACTTTGTTGAATTAATCCAAAAGTGCATTCACTTGGGAGGTTTTGGGCAAGGGAATGCATGAGTGGGAGAGTTGCAGAGGCAGGCTAGTAGAGTTTTTTTCTGTTGAGGTCTTTAATTAAATGAACCATTTAGGTATTGTCATAACTGCATTGTGTATAGGCATTGGGACCGTGCTGCTACCAGTTTTACAGGATAACTAGATAAATGTTTTGATATATATATATATCTATCCATTTTTTTTTTTTTTTTTGTGAGGAAGAGCCAAACACATAGTATTGATGGGAACTGCAGTGCTGTGTTAACGGGCTCACTGCACAGGCCCATCTTGCCAGCACTTAAAAAGCCTTTAAAAATATGATTGAGGGAGAGCGCGAGCGCTGTCCAAGTGCTTGCTTCTTTTTATAACTTGATAATTGGCACTCGATTTAGTGAAGAGATGTTGGCCAAGTGGGTGCCTTGTCAGACTTGAGTACGGCGCCACAATACTGCAGATCTCTGTGAATAATGTGCTTCAGACCAGCATTTCTGATAACTTTTTTTCAACAAGGTATTTGTTAACATCCTATGTCATTATTGCCTTTTTATTAAACTGCTCAATAACCTACTCTTCTTCCTCCTCAGGATCCCTATTTTATGAAAAATCACTTGGGCTCCTACGAGTGCAAGCTGTGTCTAACGCTCCACAATAATGAGGTAAGTCCCAGGTCTGTGCGGCTCCTCCTGGGACGCAGGGCCTTCAGTCTTTGCTAGATTGTGTTCCTTTGAACGTATGTGCTGCGGGATTGAGTTAACGACCAGTACTTGTAGCATGCACCAGCTCGTGCAGACGGAGAGGGCATTGCCGTAGCCCTGAGCATAGGCACTGCCTGCCGGTGTAACGGGACCGAATGCTCATCTCAATGCTGCCTTATTATGATCAGAGGGAGCTCCTGTTTATCAGTGATGGACAACAAGCGCCAGGGCCTACACTGAAGCCAGGCCATTTTAGGCACGGGGGGGGGGGGGGGGAGAGACGAGACTATCTCTTGAGGCAAACGTGAGCCAGCGTCCGAATGTCATGCTTTCCTGTGAAAATTCGACACATTCTAATTAATCTGAAGCTTCTAAAACTCTTAAAAAAAAAAAAAAAACAGTGTTGCACTACTTTGTGAAAGTTAATTTCGTGAGGTATTGAAGCTCTTAAAAATATCAGATCTTTTGAACATTGATTTATATTCTGGATTTAAAGGAAAATTCATTTTTTTCTCTGTGTGATTGTGGTGCTTAGAAGGCCAAAGTAAATGACCGCTTTCCACACAAACGCCCCCTCCGTAGCAGCCCTTTACCATCTCACCTGTGAAGTCACCTTGGTGAAGCGCTTACAGTGGTCTGCGCAGGTCTCTAGCTGTGTCCGTGCACCGACAACTCTTTATACCTCTTAGTTGTGTTCTTCCTGGCCTTGGCTGCTCTCCTCTCATCCCCCATGGAAATGAAAGAGCAGCTGAGGTGGCCATGAGTGTTTGATGGCGGTCTCTGGCGGAGATATAAAGCCATTTGGCTTCTGCGGCCTGTCCCCTTGTTGCTGTTTTTTTCCAAACCCCCGTGCTGTCGTATGTCTGTTTTACTTTTATTGTTTATGGTAGATGCCAACAGTTTTATAAAGGGGGTCCCTTGGTTTCTGGTCTTTTGTTTCCTTTCCCTGCCTGCCCCTGCTGCGTGGTGTGTTCCCATGATAAGCAGCAGGCGGGCACCGTGCACAGACCCTTCATCTTTCCTGGAACAACGACAGCCTGTGCTTTTTAAACGATACTTTCTGCTTTCTCTGAATAGAAATAATTACTTTATTCTGTCTTCGCTTTCTTTCAGGGAAGCTACCTGGCCCACACTCAAGGGAAAAAACATCAAACAAACTTGTAAGTTTTTTAGATGTTACATCAGTTTCCACATTCAGTATATATGCTGTACCGAGCAGATGAATCCAAAATGTTTCTTAGTTTATTTTTGGGTAGGATGTCATGCACACATTTGTTTCGGTGACTATCACCAATGTTTGTTGCACAGAGGCTGGTGTTTCAGTACACACCAATCCAGCCTGCACTAACCGAGGCTGCCCAGCCTAGTGAACACCGAAGCACTCGGCAGTGCCCGGTCTTGTTCTTTCTGTGGCACTTACTTCTATGTGCTCACAAGGATTCTGGTCCTCGTAGGTGCTACATGCATCCCTTTTAGGAGTGGTTTTCATTTGAGAGCCTATCGGGTGTATGCTCCTAAGAGCACAGACCCTGCCTTGTTTAACAACTCCTGAATTAATATTGATTCCTTTATTGCGAGATTCATTTTGGACACCTGCCCACGTCCACCTCCACCTGAAGCCTCACAGGTGGCAAATTGTAAGCGCGACCTGTGTCTGCGGAGATCATGTCTGTCACGCGGAGGGTAAACCAGACTTTCATCTTTCCAGAGCGCGGAGAGCAGCAAAAGAAGCCAAGGAGGCGCCTGCACAGCCCGCCCCGGAGAAGGTCAAGGTGGAAGTGAAGAAGTTTGTTAAAATCGGAAGGCCGGGTTACAAAGGTGATATTACCCGTCTCCTAAAGTTAATGGACACAAACCGAGGGTAGTATTTGTAGTGTTGCAGGTTTTCTGCTTTCGCCTGTTAGTGATCTGATCAGCACCTCTGTATATTTGGTGAGAGCTGAAACCTCGGGGAGGAAAAGGCACATAGGAGATCTGCAAAAAAAGTCATCAGCTCTTATGTAGCTTCTGGGTTTCAAGTCTGCTGTCAATGTGTGTTTTTTAGTGTGGTGGTGCTACCCTCAAAGTTGGGGTGTATGAATTATTGTCTCCTTCCTGTCTGGACTTAAAGTGAGTGTGCAGCACTTATCAGATCAGTTTGTAACTAACTCCTGAGGTGGAAGGCCAAAAAGTCCTGGGTCCTCCCATCTAATGTGCTTTATGTCCGCATGTTGAATACCCCTGTACTTTTGGGGGCTGGCTCAGAAAGCTCAACGAAAGAGACCTGCTCTTTCTCCAGAGAGGCCTGAGAGCTCTGTGTGCCGCGTGTGGATTCATTGGCAGGTTGCAGGTAGGCGCTTGTGTCCCATTCCACCATCCAATTTAAACACAACATTGGGAAGCAAATCGAGAGAAAACAGTAGTACGGTTTTTGCTGGCACCCTTTTGTGGCAGTTCAAGAGAGAACAGGTTGTCATTTTCAACAAACTCCTTGATTTCCCTTAAGTTCTTACTCTGTGGTAGCTGGTTGGGTATTTTTAAAATATTCCTGGTTCTTGTTGTCCATCTTAGGAACGTGTTCCGTAGGGTGCTTTAACAACCATTTTAATATAATTTAGGACAAGTGAATTGAGCTGTTGAAAAACCTCAAATAAACTTTGATTTCTCCCTTCCAGTCACAAAACAGAAAGATCCAGAACAGGGACAGCAAAGCCTTCTCTTCCAGGTAACTAGTTTTTGTATCCACCTTAAAACATTTTTACAAACAATTGATGTTCGTATTAGGATGCTTTACCTTGTAGCTTTCTGATGTATTTGTTTGTGTCAAAATAGTCTAACATAATGCAAATGAATCAAAGGCAGAGCGCAGTACAAATAAGTAAGAACAATGGATGTTTCAAGTCTTTCACTCAGTCGCTTCAAAAGCAATTAAAATTGTCTGTGTGGTGCCACTGATTTGCAAGCTTCTTCCGTGTTTGGACTCAAGAAGATCTGTTTTCTCCTTGTCTCTTGACTTTTGAGGGCTTCCTAAACATAGTGATCACTGTAGCAGAGGCCCCATGGATGACAGCAGCTCCAGTACACCAGTTTTGTTTTCCTTATTGAGTCACTCTGTATTGTAAGATAGAGACTGGTGAATCCCACAGCTGAGTTCACAATCTTGAACCAGGGCAGCGTTGCTGGACCTCTGCACCATCCACGAAGGCGTACGGAAGCCCTGCTGCTGTGCGGGAAGACGCTTCTGGCAGACAGGCCCGTGGTGGATCCATGCTCGCGCCATGTTGAAGCTGTAAGGTATCCCCACAGGCAGCTGGTGCAGGGGAGCGTGTGCTCGTCTAGCAGCCTTGCGTCATGTGTGGTAGCTCTGCTGCACCCGGGCTGGTGTTAAGCACACTCGTCCCTAGTTGAGGGATCTCTGGATGTTGCCTGGCTCGGCTTCCTTTAATACTCAGTGGCTCTCAGGAGGTTGTTGTCTCATACGCTAGGTGACCTAATGATAAAAAGCCAAAACACCTTCGACTCCTTTTTAACTTTTACCTGCACTTCTCACCATGGTTACGAGGAGGACCAAGACACTTGAGGAGAACATTCCACAAGGTGAGGGAGGTTGATCTCAAAATGTAGGCAGCACACCAGAGGGAAGGAGGCCGCCTGAATCATTGTTGAACATCCAAAGTAACAGCTAGGCCACCGAGGACGGTACGGTTACAGATGCGCACCATTTCAGAGCCACCCCACGCCGCATACACACACGGAATGGAGTTTTATCCGTAGAGCTTGTTCATGTTGCCTTCATTTTGATTAGTCTGGATTAACGCACAGGTTCATCCTGAAGCATTGGTGAATGATGATATATGTATTTTTGAATATTACTTCAGATTGACTATCCAGAAATATCAGATAGTATCATCCCGCGGCATCGGTTTATGTCTGCATACGAGCAAAGAATTGAGCCTCCAGACAGGCGCTGGCAGTACCTCCTGATGGCAGCGGAACCGTATGAAACAATTGCATTCAAGGTACAGTCAAAGCACAGGGCCGGCTCCTGTTGGAAGCATGCATCATACTCTGTGCTTTTTATTCCTAGTCTGCTGGCGGCTGTGTCTGAGCTGATGTTTTCAGTTGTGGAACGTGAGAAGTGTTGTGGGTGACCCCTGACCCTCAGTACATCATGGAGGTTTATTGCATCTTCGATATGATTTGCTGCCACTGGTAATCTTCAAGCGACTAGAGTCTCTCAATGTATGCCTCCTAGTGGATAGAATCTATGTGTGTCTTAAGGGGTCTGCTACTTACACTCGTCAGAGGGCACTGCCTCTAAGACAGAGGTCTTCAAACAGGGGGGCCTCTAGTGATCCCGGAGAGGGGGCAGACTCTGGCCAAAAGAAGCATTATACAGATAAAAGGCCTTTGTTTTAAGCAGAAACATGTTTTTGCATTTTTAAAAAGGTAACAGTACATAACTGGAATGTTTTAAATAGGTCTAGACATATTTAAACGTTGCCATCTTTATAAAATAATTGTGAAAAATTCTGAGGGGGGGCCCAGTGATTTTTATTTTTGAACGGGAGTGGGGGTGAGGGGCGTTTGGAGACCACTGCTCTTCGAGGACTCAACCATGTGCAAGCTCCATTGAAGTTTGTCCTTGAAGGGGCCTGTGTGCATTCTCCAGTGGTGTGTCTGCCCACTCTGTCTCACTCTGTGCCTTATCTGCTGTTGCTGCTAATGCAGCTGTCTGAGTGACATGGGGTCAATAATGGTTCTCTTTGATTTAGGAAAGGATTTAGCTCAGGCTTCTCCAACAAGTACCTCATGAGCTACTAGTAGCTCTCCTCTGTGTAGCCCAGGCCTCCAAATTAGAGGCTTTTGCTTGGTCGAATTAACATATGTTTCCCAAAATTGAAAAATGTTTATTTGAGGTGAAAATGTGTGTATTTTCAGAACCCCTGAGATTGATTTTAGAAAAATGTGATCTAGGAAAGGATTTAGCTCGGGCTTCTCCAACGAGTACCTTGTGAGCTACTAGTAGCTCTCCTATGTTCAGCCCAGGCCTCTAAATGAGAGGCTTTTGCTTAGTCGAATTAACATATGTTTCCCAAAATTGATTTTTTTTAATTTCAGGTGAAAATTGTATTTTCAGAACTCATGAGATTATGATTGTAGAAAAATGTTTGAATGTTCAAAATATACTTAAAGCTGATATCTGGGTGATAAATCATGTGGCGCGGAGGAGGATTATCACTCTTATAATCGTGGTCCTTGGGGCATTGCAACTAGGGCAGTTTTGACGTACCTATGTGTAAGCACACCAAATAGATGATAAAGCTTTTTTTTATTTGTTTATTTTATTTTTTTCATTACTACTGGAAATCCTGTCTGATGACCGACGTAATCACTGCATACAGTCTTGCTTTAGGGTGGCCACTAATGTAATCTTGTCAGCTGTCATCAGTATACAGCACTAAGGCCCTCATTAAGAGTTTGGCAGGGGCGTAAAAGGCCACCTGCCAAACTCACACAGGTCAGGAGACCACCAGTGTGGTCTCCTTCCCGATGGCCCTATTATGTGTTTCCCGCTGGGACGGTCGTAATATGGCTGCAACAATGCTGTTTTGTGTAGGGTGCAAAGCAGACAGTGATTTGTGCGACAGGGCTGGCCAGGTGGCCCCCACACTGCCCATGCTAAGTGCTAAGTGCACTCACCCCTGGAGCCCCCATCACCCCATCTCTGGCAGCATTTTCATGGCAGTGAAACCCCCTTGTAAACGCTGATGGAGAGAGGGGTCGTAATCACCAGGGCAACGCTGCTTGCAATGCTGCCCTGGCGGATTGGGACCGCCAGCACCGCCAGACCATCTGGTGGCTGAAAAGTAGCAGTGCCAGCAGTCTAACCGTGGCGCTTTCGCTGCGGTCATAATGTCACGGTCAGACTGATGCTTTGCCGGCGGTCTGACCGCGACCTAAGGCCCTAAATATTAGTTCTGGATGATTTTCATTGAACATAAGTGGCTCTTATTACAGAAAAGGTTGGAGACCTCTAATTTAGCAGCATCACATGGTGCGAATGATCTTAAGCGCCTGCATTTGGAATCTTTTCAGAAAAGCACACACCTGACCTGTTAGTATATCAGTATGAAAGAGCCTATCAAAATGAAAGCCAGCTGTAATGTGATTAACAGGCCTGATGTGGTACAATGACTTAAAGGTTTATAAATCATACTGTGTTTCGCAGGTGCCAAGTCGAGAAATTGACAAAGCAGAAATGAAATTCTGGACTCACTGGAACCGTGAAACCAAACAGGTCTGTGGCAAGCAATAAATCATCTGCATTTTAATATTTGATGTGTCAATCATTGCAAGCCCATTGCTCAAATGGTCTGTTAAGTCGCAGTTTCTGTTGCGGTGTAGCGTGTATTCTAATTTGAAAACAGTCTGTTTGTCCTAGTACCAGCAAGTTTCCATTGCTTTGCTATAGTATATTCCCTTTGACCGAGTGTCCATTGTCTAAGGAAATCTGTCCTTACCTGTTCATTCATTCTAGCACCTACGATTTTACCATCAACTCGTTCAGGTGCTATGATGAGGCGCCCCTTTTCACAGTACCCCATCATTTAAAAATTACATACGACCACACAAAAGAAGCATTTTGAATAAAACAAAAAGCAAATGGTAAATGTTTTTTGTGTAAAAAGTAAAGTAATTGTTAAATATTCTTAGGCACGTTGACCTCTTTATAGCTGCACTGTTATTCAACGTGGATTTCTGTTCTGACCTGAAGTTGGGGGTTACTTTATTAAATATCTGGGCAACTATCCTTTCACCAAAACCAATGGCCCTACTAGGCTAATGGACTGCATTATTATCTAAAATACTTTGACTTTTGACCCTTGGCAGGGAGGGATTTGGATATGGTCAGGGTTGGGGACATATCTTTTCAGCTTATGCTTGCTTTTTGGAAGCAGGATAACATAGTGCTAAGCACGCCGAAAGTGACCACATACAGCCACTTTAGTGGTTGAAAAGAAAAATGATTTTTAAAGCTGTGAATGCAGCTTCTAGCATACGGTACCTCCTTGTTAAACTCAGCCATATCTAGTTTGTCTATATGTCGTATGCTTTGATAGAATCATGCACTATTCAGAATTTCTCCTTCTTCTTTTCAAGATAAGAAGCTTGCTGATTGATTTAGAATGCATTTCCCTTGGGTTTTTTGCCACCAAGTGTGCTGTTCAGAGTATGTGTGACTGGTCTGCAGCAGAGCAGTTCTAGCTTGCTATGCATGTCAGATCATCTTGCATTGCGCCTGATTGGCATTGGAAACATCGTGTATGGACCAGACCAAGGGATCAGCAAAATTGTGCTTGTCCTTGGCTGGGTTCGATGGGTGTGTTGGACTGGACGTTCAGCTTCCCAGGGCAGCAGACTTAAGGAGGAGATCTTAGAGCCTCAGACTGTTACTTAAGTTTGTTTTTGGGGGTGAAGCGAACAGGCAGTTTTAATTCCTTGAAGTGTACCTCTAAAATGCTAATTTGAGCTTTGCCGAAGGCCTTGGATATTCACAGTTATGCATCAAACAAATACCCTGCATCCTTGCGCGCATTGCTTGTATTGTCGCTAGCCACCACTGTTGCAACAGTCTCTCTCCTCTATTCCCTCTCTTAGTTTTTTCTTCAGTTCCACTTCAAGATGGAAAAGCCTGTGGTGGTCCAGCCCATTCCATCGGTAACTGTAGGGGTGAAGAGGCCTGCACCGCCCGCTCTCATGAACGGAGTTCCAGCTCGCCCGCCTGCTATGGAAACACTGCCACCACCTCCTCCTGGAGGTTTGTCCTTACCACCCATGCCTCCCATGCCCGCTCCTCCAGCGCCACCTCCAGTACTCCCCCCACCAACAGTTTTACCTCCTCCCCCGAGTTTGCCGCCTCCTCCGGCTTTACCATCGTTGCCACCTCCTCCTCCAGTGGCACCTCCTCCCCCCGCTACGGCACCGCCACCTCCTGCTGCTGCACCTCCTGCATCTACTGCAGCACCTACATCTTCTGGCGCCCCCCCTCCTCCATCAGGGGTACCCCCTTCGACAACTACTGTCCTTCCTCCTGCCCCCGTAGTACATCCACCAGGGGTAATGCCACCCCTCCCCAGCGAAAGCTCCGGAAGTGCTCCTCCCAAACCCCCCGGCAGTTAAAAAGATATTTCATCAAAGCCTGTGGAAATATGGACCTTTCACTTTATTGTTTTAGCTGTATTTTCTTGAGAAATTCTCTTCCTTTTGTATACGACTTAAATGTTGAATTATGCCAGCTCATTAAAAAATATGAAAAAAATTGGCAATCTTTGTTTTTCCTGCCTTTGTTTGTGAATGGATCCAGTAATTTGGACTTCTGGCTTACTCTTTATATGTGATTGGAATATATGTATTTTATTTCACATTTTGAATTGTAAAACCTATCGGATGTCAAAGCAGATAAAGTATATTTTTATAAAATGTTTGTTGGGAAAACTAGGAAGCTCCATGCCAATAGTCTGGTGTGATCATTTATGTACATCCAGCACGGACGGTCAAAGAACAAAAGAGTGCGGGTAAGTTAAACTACTTATATGTATTGTTCAAGCCTTAGGGCTACATTTGGCTAAGGAAGGATTTGAAAATTAAACTGTTACAGCTTGCCTAAATTTAAGTTCACTTCTCTAAAGTAGTGAGTGAAAACAATTGAATGTGGTGCTTGCCTTCGTCAGTAGAACTCAACTCTTCGCACTGCTTATACTGACAGCACGTTCAAGTGATATAAAAGGGACAAATAGGAGTCTGTAATAAATACATTAAAAAAAAACATGTTTTGCTAAGACCATAATGAACATTGTTGATGTGCTCTAGCTTAGCTTTCTATTCTTTTTAAACTTTGCATTGATCGTCGATAAGGCAGTATCTTTAATGAGTTTGCACCTATTAAGTTAACTTGGTGAAAGTGAATGATGAAGCTGGTTCATACATCAACTCAGTATTATCAAAGCACTTTCAAGAAGGTAAGTCAGTATATATTATTTCTAAGCCAAAATCTTGGAACTGTTCACTTTATTGCGGACATACCATGGTGTAAAGGGAAAAATGAGTCTTTATTAGTGTTCAAATGATGAACTGCGTAAAAGCAGTGTACATCCCAGAGAGGCAGCTAGTTTGAGAGATAGAAAAATAATACCAATCTTAGGTCAGAGGTAGATTACCAGATATTTGAAGCTTCGTCATGAGAAACTGTGTAGTGCAAACTATTCTTTATGGTGCCGATTATTGATTTTGGGCACATGTACATTTTGCGGATGAAATGAAGAGTCCTGTACACTGCTAGTATTTCAACAAAACACATTGTAGTTGTATTGTTGTGAAAATGGGTTTGTTCTTGTGATAAAAGAAATCTCTTTGTCCTGGATTATTTGGTGATGTTCGAAGTCTTGGTGTAGATGAACTCTTTTAAACCAAAGACCGAGGTCCATGATTTATTCATGCAGACTAGAGTTTAGGGCAGTAAGGAGTTGGCTTGAACTTGCTGTCATAGCTAACAAAATATGATAATCTCAAAACCTTTCCTTATCTGTGGTATTGTATATGGTAGATTAGGTAGACGTTTGATGTTGCATCAAAATTAAGTGGTTTAGAATATGATTTCCTTATGAAATTTGCCTCATGAAATTAGCTTGACAGTGTGGTAAATTTATGATTTCCATAATACAGAATTGAACAGATTCTCTGGCTAGAGCATATTTATGTTGCGTATGAATGCATTTCTATTATTGTTTTATAAATATTTTCTTGGAAGGTGTTACTAGATTAGTAATTGATAACGCATTCAGAATAATCTAAATGTGTATCGCTCTTCATTGTGAACGTCTCAAGACAAGTGGTCCTTTGACCTGTTTGCTCTCCGGAGCCCCTCCAATTGTTTTTTGTTCATAACGAGCGATAGAAGCCACATCTTGACAACAAAGCCCTCACCTTAGGCTGTGATTAATGGATTTTGTGGATTACTGTGTAGTGAAGGTCCTTAATGAAAGGCTTGCAGCTGATTTAGGTGGTACATGAACTACCTTGGGGTGTTGCAGAAGGCCAAGTCCTATCTCCACTATGAAGAGCGAAAGGTAACATGCTGTAAGGAAATGCCTCCTTGGCATGGTTACCCCCTGACTTTTTGCCTTTGCTGATGCTATGTTTTGAATTGGAAGTGTGCTGAGGCCTGCTAACCAGGCCCCAGCACCAGTGTTCTTTCCCTAACCTGTACTTTTGATTCCACAATTGGCACACCCTGGCATCCAGATAAGTCCCTTGTAACTGGTACCTCTGGTACCAAGGGCCCTGATGCCAGGGAAGGTCTCTAAGGGCTGCAGCATGTCTTATGCCACCCTGGAGACCCCTCACTCAGCACAGACACACTGCTTGCCAGCTTGTGTGTGCTGGTGAGAACAAAACGAGCAAGTCGACATGGCACTTCCCTCAGGGTGCCATGCCAGCCTCTCACTGCCTATGCAGGTATAGATGAGTCACCCCTCTAGTAGGCCTTACAGCCCTAAGGCAGGGTGCACTATACCATAGGTGAGGGCACCAGTGCATGAGCACTGTGCCCCTACAGTGTCTAAGCAATACCTTAGACATTGTAAGTGCAGGGTAGCCATAAGAGTATATGGTCTGGGAGTCTGTTTTACACGAACTCCACAGCACCATAATGGCTACACTGAAAACTGGGAAGTTTGGTATCAAACTTCTCAGCACAATAAATGCACACTGATGCCAGTGTACATTTTATTGTAAAATACACCACAGAGGGCACCTTAGAGGTGCCCCCTGAAACTTAACCGACTATCTGTGTAGGCTGACTGGTTCCAGCAGCCTGCCACACTAGAGACATGTTGCTGGCCCCATGGGGAGAGTGCCTTTGTCACTCTGAGGCCAGTAACAAAGCCTGCACTGGGTGGAGATGCTAACACCTCCCCCAGGCAGGAGCTGTAACACCTGGCGGTGAGCCTCAAAGGCTCACCCCTTTGTCACAGCACCGCAGGACACTCCAGCTTAGTGGAGTTGCCCGCCCCCTCCGGCCACGGCCCCCACTTTTGGCGGCAAGGCTGGAGGAAACAAAGAAAACAACAAGGAGGAGTCACTGGCCAGTCAGGACAGCCCCTAAGGTGTCCTGAGCTGAAGTGACTCTAACTTTTAGAAATCCTCCATCTTGCAGATGGAGGATTCCCCCAATAGGATTAGGGATGTGACCCCCTCCCCTTGGGAGGGGGCACAAAGAGGGTGTACCCACCCTCAGGGCTAGTAGCCATTGGCTACTAACCCCCCAGACCTAAACACGCCCTTAAATTTAGTATTTAAGGGCTTCCCTGAACCTAAGATTTTAGATTCCTGCAACTTACCGAAGAAGAAGACTGCTGAGCTGAAAACCCCTGCAGAAGAAGAAAGAAGACACCAACTGCTTTGGCCCCAGTCCTACCGGCCTGTCTCCTGCCTTCTAAAGAACCCTGCTCCAGCGACGCTTTCTCCAGGACCAGCGACCTCTGAATCCTCAGAGGACTGCCCTACTTCCAAGAGACCAAGAAACTCCTGAGGACAGCGGCACTGCTCCAAAAGAACTGCAACTTTGTTTCGAAGGAGCAGATTTAAAGACCCCTGCAACTCCCCGCAAGAAGCGTGAGACTTGCAACACTGCACCCGGCGACCCCGACTCGACTGGTGGAGAACCAACACTTCAGGGAGGACCCTCCGGCGACTCCGAGTCCGTGAGTAACCAAAGTTGTCCCCCCTGAGCCCCCACAGCGACGCCTGCAGAGGGAATCCCGAGGCTCCCCCTGACCGTGACTGCCTGAACTCCCTTTCCCGACGGCTGGAAAAGACCCTGCACCCGCAGCCCCCAGCACCTAAAGAAACGGAACTTCTGTGCAGGAGTGACCCCCAGGAGGCCCTCTCCCTTGCCCAGGTGGTGGCTACCCCGAGGAGCCCCCCCCCCCCCCCTTGCCTGCCTGCGACGCTGAAGAGATCCCTTGATCTCTCATTGACTTCCATTGAAAACCCGACGCGTGTTTGCACACTGCACCCGGCCGCCCCTGCGCTGCTGAGGGTGTACTTTCTGTGCTGACTTGTGTCCCCCCCGGTGCCCTACAAAGCCCCGCTGGTCTGCCCTCCGAAGACGTGGGTACTTACCTGCTGGCAGACTGGAACCGGGGCACCCCCTTCTCTCCATTGAAGCCTATGTGTTTTGGGCACCTCTTTGACCTTTGCACCTGACCGGCCCTGAGCTGCTGGTGTGATAACTTTGGGGTTGCTCTGAACCCCCAACGGTGTGCTACCTTGGACCAAAAACTGAAACCTGTAAGTGATCTACTTACCTGACAAAACTAACAAAAACTTACCTCCCCCAGGAACTGTGAAAATTGCACTGTGTCCACTTTTAAAACAGCTTATTGTGTTTTATGTAAAAAGTATACATGCTAATGTAATGATTCAAAGTTTCTAAAGTACTTACCTGCAATACCTTTCAAATGAGATATTACATGTAGAATTTGAACCTGTGGTTCTTAAAATAAACTAAGAAAAGATATTTTTCTATAACAAAACCTATTGGCTGGATTTGTCTCTGAGTGTGTGTTCCTCATTTATTGCCTGTGTGTATGTACAACAAATGCTTAACACTACTCCTTTGATAAGCCTACTGCTCGACCACACTACCACAAAATAGAGTATTAGTATTATCTCTTTTTGCCACTATCTTACCTCTAAGGGGAACCCTTGGACTCTGTGCATGCTATTCCTTACTTTGAAATAGCACATACAGAGCCAACTTCCTACACATGCGTTATGTTCTGCGGCTATGTTTAGGGACAGAGCTAAGACTGATCATGAAAAAACCCACAAAATATCAGTACTCCACCACAAACCTGCTGCAACTCCAGCGCACTACTCATCAAAACATTTGATTCAGCGCATTTGTGAAAATGCTTAACGCCATCCTAACTTATGTGTCTAGAACACTGTGTCCCAAAGAGTTGATCTTGGGTGAAGGCCAGGCCGTAAACCCACAGTATACTGACCATGCCTGTAAAGCCCATACCCACTCACATTTATGGCAGGGGTATTGATCATAGGGCCTGACTTTGTATGCTGATTACAACTGAAATCTTTTCTCATGCCTGCACATATCATGCATCAGACTGGATTGGTGGAAATAGTGGTTGCGTCGCAGTGGACTTTTTTTTTTAAATAATAAAGCTGTTTTCCCATAAGCACAGTGTTTCTTAAACTGATTTTTGTTTTAAACACACGTTGACCTCCAGGTCCCTGATCATAATTCTCCCTTTTTTTCATTGACTGGGTATGTAAAATAAACTATATTATTTCTATAAAAAAATTCAAAATACTCCAAACCCTAAATTTGACTTCACAGCAATTAATGTAACATTTTTGTATTTTTCTAGCAAACTTTAGTCTGATTTAAGACTTGCACCAACCCTGAATTTAACCACCAAACATTGAGAGTTCGAATCAGCCCAGAATTTGAGTTGGTTGGTTTGTGTCTCAGTTGATTAACTGAGATCTCCGTGATAATGAGCAGAGAGTGTGTGGAGGAGCAGTGCTGCCCTCCTCACCTACATCGTGATCTTGGGTCCTCCTGTGTGAGCAGAAGGTGTTGCTAGTACTAGTTGAATTGCATGAATGAGATAAAGCTTGAGACCGCCCGCTTGACCGATCCACGTTTGCTTCCCAGCCACTGTAACTAAGACGATAGTCTGAGCTCTGTTGGGAACAAACTGAATCCCTAAAATGTTTACACTGCAACATGTTGAACTTGGGAACAACCACTCTTGAGGTGACACTGATTCTTCTGGTATTTAAGTGATGGATACCTCAGTTTGGTATTTTATTAAGAAAGTATCCGCGTTCCTGATGAAAATTCTATCTATCACGGAGTTGGATTTGATCCAAGCTAATCATCTTCCTACCCACTGAATGGCTTTTACCTTTTTGATACCGGTCTTCTCTTTCTGGTGTTGAAGATATTGATATGTGTATGAAAAAAACAAAGTACCAGGTACTGAGGGAACATTTTTGAGTGACAATCACTTCCTTGTCGAAGAGTTACTCTGGTGGACCAAGACTTTGGATCCACTTGAATAACCAGGTATGGAGATGGTCTCCTTAATGCCACTAGCAGTTGCCAAGCTATGTTTACAAAGGGCTTTTTGTACCAGGAATCCCATGGGCTTCTTTTAGACCTGACCTAGCTTTTCAGTGCTTTGCCTAAGTGCCAATACTCAAAGGAGTGCAGGCATTACCTGCCAAGATCAATCTGTGATGGCTTCATCCATAGAACAGACTGACTCCTCAGCCGAATCATGACCTAGGGATGGAAAGCTCACAAAGTCACAAGATGTTCTACAGTGATACTCAAGGATCGGCCTGTGGGCCGTCACAGCAGCACAGGGCAGATCTTTACTCAACTCCGCACTAACATTGAGAAGATGCTGAACCAATAGGCAAGCCTTTATTTAAATTCTAATTGAAGTTAAAGAAAGGAAGACTGTGGTTTGTCCTGCAACCTTAACTTTTGAAACAACTTCATTTTTCTAGCTATCTTGCGGCAAAAGTGTACAAATATGATGAAGTGTCTGCAAAATTCAAAAAGTGTATTTCATTAACATGCAGAACTGTTTCACCTACATACATAAAATTTTATATCAATGCATTGAGAAGTATTTTTTTAAAGTGATAGTTTTCAAACCTGAATTCCGAAACATTCCTTCTCCCCTCGCCCTGTCAACAATGCCAGTAGTGAACTAAGAGACAAGTCCCTTGTTACGGGCGGTACTTGGGTGGCCTGTGTTCCTATTTTACATGAACAACAGTCTAGTTTATTAATTCAAATCCAGGAGGAGCTTTTATAACGCATATCCCAAAGTCCTGCATTTCAAGTCCTCTATTTTGAGAGACTGAGAAAAAGGCAAGAAAGTGAAAAAAACAATTGCCTGGGAGCACACAATTTGGTAAAATGGGGGAAGCCGGGACTAATCCCAGTTTTGTCTGGTTTCACAGTGTGCAGTTCAGCGACTAGATGCATATGCTTTGTTTCCCCTACACTCACCTTGGTGTAACCCAACCATCACCCCAGAACTTCCCTCTTCCTGACCGTCAGTCACCCTGCAATGCAGGGGCCGTCAACGTGATTGTGCAAATGTCATGGCAAAGTCCCGTGGCACACTTACCCATAACATAGTAGGCTATCATTAAATATTACACCAGCCCGTCTGATATAAGCTTCACCAACAAAACACAATGACAACACACCACAACTCTGCTCATTGAGAAAGCCTGGAACAGTACAAAAAGAGCGCCTAGATCTCAAAAGCTCTGAGACCATACTGATCGTAGAAATGTACGGGACAGACACTGATGAGGTGTTAGATGGTAAAGAGGAGAACCCCCGTTACTGAGAATCCACTACCCAGGAAGTGTCAATGGGAAGCGTGCCCTAACCACCACACAGAATACAACGATATAAATGTACTATTACACCGATGAATATGCATCGAAATTGTCACCACTGAGAAAACCACCCGGTCAAATGAATGAAGGGGCCTGTATTGTGGGATACTGAATAGAGAGCATAGCGAACCTTAAAATTGTCACCAAAATATCAAAAGGTAAGTGCTTATAGTGAAGTATAGATTTACTCTTCTAAACACCACATCTTGAAGGCATATAGATATTGTCACAATACCTATAAGTGATGTCGGGTATAGAAAATCATACATGCTTATATGTCGATATGTTTTTTGTCTTCGATACGCGGTCTGCAATATTAAGGTATAACAATATTACCTAGTCGATATTCCAGACTCACAGTTGTGTCTAATGGTGGTTAAACCAAGGGATATTGTGCGCTTTCGGATGTCATTTCCCGTTTGAGGTAAGAGGCTGTGTGATGCTTGGGGTAAGGGGTAAGTTTAGGGTTCTGATTTGGTTGTGCTCATATCAGTGCGTCGGCTGAGCCTCGGGTAGGGGTGTAGCTTGGTCAGTAAGGTGGGGGTGCAGAGGGGCTGGGGGGGGTAGGGGGGGAAGCTTCAGATTTCCCAAAATCACGCTGGCACATAATATCAAAATACATTATCCGACAGGCAGTGCCCACGAGAGCGGCTTAAGGGGCCGCTTAAAGGGAGAGGGATGCAGACTGGTAGGTTTACTAAATGAGAGAAAGCACATTATTTTGTGAAATAAGCAACACTTTTTTTTTTTTTTAAGTCTCTCCAAATAATGAGAGGAAGTGTGTGTGTGCGTTTTTGTCTGTTTGTGGAAAAACAAAAAATCTGGTGAAATCCTACAAATACCATCATACCCGACTGAAAGCACCTGTACCCAACTATTTATCACAAGACCCATGTATTCGGGTGGTGTATCACCTCAGCACTAGGTTTAGTCTTCTAGTTTAAGTTTTACCTGTTCAGCGTGATTTTTGATTAGTGTACTCAGCCTACAGAATGTGGAGGTATCCACAGTAGTGGTAATTCTTGTCCGTGTCTCAGCACGGAGCCACATGTAAGCTGCACACTACATCCTTAGAAAGCACCTGAGGGTTCCCACGGCAGACACTCCCCCCTTCGAGGAAGATACCATTGTGGGCACCGAGCTCTAAAGGCTGAAAATAGAGCACAAGGCCTCGTTGTGGTGATGCCCCCCTCCGCTGGGACACCCCGGCCTCTCTGCGCCTGGGAGAGGCTCTCAGAAGGCCGCATCCTGCACCGGGAGCTCAAGGTTATCCGCATTTCAGAGATACCAGCCCTCTCCTCCCTGGCTGGGAGGAATACAAGCGCAGGCCCTGTCCGGCAGCATCCCTGCCTCCTATAAGAGGCATGGGCGGCCTCTCAGCACACTGAAAGATGAGGTGTCTGCCGCTGGTGGGGCTGCTGCTGCTGCCGGCCTGGGCCTGGCCCTGGCCTCGAAAGGGGGGGCATGGCCAGGAAATGGGACCTGCAGCACGGGAACCCCCAAGGACCGGGGGGCATGAAGAAGAGGAGTCCGAGAAACGCAGGCCACCTAGCACTGTGGTATCCGAGCACCACATAGATGGGATGTCGCTGATGCCTGAGGCGCTGGACTGGATAAAAAGGAGACGGGTCACTCCGATCCTTGACCAGTCCTTGCCAGCTGAGGCAACCGATAGGTTCCACGTGGAGAGCAAAGTCACTGGAAGCCTTGGTTCACCCACAAAAGCTGGGCCCTTGGCACCTGAGGCACCAGATGAGGCCTTCCTGAAGAGCCAGTTTACTCAAAGCCTTGACCCACCCTCAAAAGACCGACCCTTGCCAGATGAGGCACCAGGTGAGGCCTTTGTGAAGGGCCAAGTCACTCAAAGCCTTCACCTATCCTCAAAAGTCAGGCCCTTGGCATCTGGGGCGCCCAATAAGGTCTTTGTGATCAGTCTAGTCCCTCACAGACTTGACTCACCCTCAAAAAATGGGTCCTTGCCAGCTGAGGCACCAAGCAAGGTCTTCGTGAAGAGCAGAGTCGTTCGAGGACTTGGTCGCTCAACCAATGGCCAACATTCTGCAATTGCCGTACTGGACGAATCCTTCAGACCGAGTCAGCACATATGGATCCCACAGGGTAGCAAGGACTCACCGAGACCATGGGCGGCCACTGATGGACAGGACAAGAGTTCAAGCGGGGTGGCAGGGTCAGTCTGTACAGTTAAACTGAGGTCGAAGGATGCTGGGGTTGGGAGGCTTCTGGAAGTGTCCGGGGTGCTCAGTGGCTATGAGAGCGCCTTTATTGAGGACCTGAGGGGGACCCGTTGGGGAGAAGATGGCCTAGGTCTTTTTGGACTGTGTGCACATGGCGGGCTCCCGGCGCCCCTTCCACTGCTGACACACCTGGCGGCACACCTGGCAGAGCCCAAAGACCACAGCCTGATCGTGCTACATCTGGAGGAAGGTAGGGGCTGGTCAGCATACTATCTGGCTAATGTGCGTAAATTTGTTAAAACAGATATCTAACATTAACCAATTCTACCTATCTGTGGGTAAAATTGTGGATGGTTGTAATTAGGATAAATGTTATGAATTTAAAAGATGGCATTAGCTACTAGCTCGAGGCCTTTAGTTAGGATCGAGATGAACTGGTAAATGGCAGTAAATTGAACACACTGGGCAGGTGAGCTTGCCACTCCAGCTGTGTCCTGTGTGGGTCCCGGAGGGCATGATCAGTGCCAGAGGTTTAAGGTGACCTCTGACCTAGTGAATGGGCTTCATTTAGATTCACTGAAGGTTAATGTATTTTATGAGGACATCCTGATAACCTGGGCCTTCCCGTGCAGGGCGGATATATGATTGTGCAGAAGGGAAAATTGACTTCCTGAGACCCAGTCATTAGGAAGAGAATTGAAGGAAACAATTGTGTGTTATCCAAGCTTTAATTTTTCAAAATGCATTCATTTTAGGTGAAACTCGAAGGTTTGTTTAAACGCAGAATGGACTAAGGTTTCAGTAGGATTTTAGAACTGAACATAAACTGCGTATTGAATGTGCGGGGGAAGAGATTTTAACTCCCTGTGCATTCAATCAAAGGTCCATGGTGGAAACGTCAGTTGCATCTATGAACTGGTTTCTAACATGGCTCTTTTTGTAGGGCCTTTTGTGTGTGCGTTTTTTTTTTTTTTTTTTAAATAATCATTACCTCAGTTGATCCAGTAGAAATATATACCTTGGTAACTTTTCCATTGCAATGTTGCCACAGTCCTATCCTAGAAAGGGCCATCACAAGACAGCCAATATAGCTGGTTTAAGACTGATTTGTCATTTAGAGCGCCATGAACTGCAGTACGCTGCCACAAGCGCTATACCATTATACCACTAAACATGGATTCTTCTGCTTAAACATTCATATTAGTCAGATGTGCAGCATCGGCGATCCGCCCTACAATAATACTTATTATATGTGCAAAGGGCTCGCGATCTTATGTCTAAATTGGCACATGTGGATCGCCCCGGTTGATCGTATTGTGTGATTTTTGACACACCATTTTGCCTCGCAGATCTACCGCCTCTTGGTGAAATTCGATGCACTTAGAAACTAGCTGAAGTTCTGGTAATAAGCGCTGCGAAGGTGAAACCTAATAAATCCATTTGAGCACTACAGAGTAAATGTTAGCTCAGTCCTTTTTTTAATGGACTGCACGTGTTTTGTCTTGTTTAATCCTTTTGCAGGCGCGATCTGCTCTCTGGCTTAAGATTGTTTTACTTAATAAAAAACGCTCTTTCCTTCACTGAAATCTTCTGCTGGCTACTTGTGCATCTGCTCATTTGTCAATGAAGTGGAAGGCCCTTTGCAAAGCTGGATTGGTCACCTTTCCGTTGCTTATTATAATATTTAGGTGGTAAACTGGTGAAACCAATGCCCAGACAGCATTACCAAATTTAAAAAATGACAAAACAATAAAGTAATGTTATTCCAAAATGCACCACATAATTTGCCTTTTCTTGCCACATAATTTACTCAGCCCAGCTGCATAATTTGGCTCTCTCCCACCGCATAATTCCTGTATCCCGGTCAGAGCCTCGTGACGCCCCTTTCAGGGACTATTAGCATGTCCACCTCTGTTTTTACTTTGGCTTTCTGGAACTTTTATAGTATTGTGGTGGACTGTAATTGCATTTTCATAGTGCCTTATACCTCTGACTAGGCACTGCCAACCCTGCCAAGTTTCACAGGTCCGTTCGAGGCTAGCTGCTCCAGGCCAGGTTTTTTTTATTTCAGTTCATTGACTTGTAGTCTTGTTTATTCCATTATGAAACAGGACTACAAGTCCCAGAATTCACAGGTCCAATTCTGGACTGGAGCACCGCATCATACATGGAGCTGGGAAACTTGGCAGCTATGCACTGCAGCTCAGTAGTGGACTGGTGGCAGGTACACCAGGGAGGACTGTTTGCCTGAATGGCCACTGGCCTGGAGGAAGGTGCAGCTTTAAGAGGGCCTAGCGCCATTCCAACGACAATAGTGTAATTTGTTTACGCAAATGTGGCATTAGATGGGCAAAAACGCTGTGCCATATTTACAGAGTGGCGCCATGCATGCATTGTGCCACTGTGTAACCCTTTGTGCTACATTATGCCTGCACCAGGCATAAAGTATGCAAAGGGGGCGTTCCCCTTAAAGGGAGGGCGAAATCAATGGTGCAAGCAAATCTAAAAGATTTCCTTGTGCGATTTTTCTCTGCACATTTAACGCCTGCTCTGAACAGGCGTTAAAAGGAGACTCCCACTGGTTACAATGGGCCTCTAGGTGCTTTGAAGGATTAGCGTCAACATTTTGATGCTAATCCTGTAAAGCACCGAACTAGCATCAAAAATTCTGAAGCTATATTCCTAACTACCGCTATGGTGCGCTGTATATTAAATACAGTGCACACATGCTGCCCTAAAATGTTTTGGTGTTTGTGAGTGACCAAAGGTCGCAGATAAGGGGAAGATGTGTGGGTACTATACGTATGTTCCAAGGATTCATTGTTGCACCTACTTGTGAGGGAATGGGAACTGCAAGAACCAGGATGCACCAAGGATGACCAACCCTGCAGGACTTTGCGTCCCAGTGGAGTAAGTATGGGTGCACTGGGTCCCTCTGCCCCCATGTGGGTAGTAAAACAAATCCAATATTAAGGTGTAATTGTGGTCCCACACACTCATGGGCCCTGGTGCCACTGCACCTGCTGCACTAATAACCACTTGCTTCCATCTCCTCTAGCTGGTAGGGAAGCAGCGGTAAATTGTCTTTGTATCCAAGCCAGGTCTGCAGTGCAGCATCAAGTTCCCAAAGCACTCGAGTGATTTGCTGAACCAGGCCAGATTAACTACTTTGCTGGGAGTTATCAGGACTACGAGTCCCAGAATGCAAAGCAGGTAGCCTGCTAGTCGCTAAATCTCCCCATTCGAGGACATGAATTACATTCAATAGCTCCTAGTTGATGTGTCATATGCCGGAGAGGGGTGGTGGAGAGGCGGTGGAGGCTGATATGGGCCGGATTTTAATAATAACCGCTGGCTGTAGAGGGGAGATGTACTTGCTTCATAGGACTAGTAAACGTATGCAGATGTCTTAAACATCTGACATGGACCCAGGCCCTCTGGACTGCAGTGTTTCATCCCTAGCATAAGGCATTCTGGGAGTTGGAGCTTTTTTTTTTTTTTTTCTGGAAAGTCATAGAACCGTTTTACAAAGTATATTTCATACTGGGAAAATCAAATAATGAAGTAGTGAAAAAGAACATCGTTATTTCGGGGATGTTTATTAATCCCCTTTGCATATGGGCTCTGAAGCTTTTCAGGTCCCTTGGTTAGCAGCTCACCCAGATCACGTAGCTGTCTCGGGATTCTGGGACTTGTAGTCCCCTTTCTCCCATGCAGTCCCCGAATGGAAAGTGAAACCGGTCTGGCTGAGCAGCCCATCGTGGATCAGGCTCAGAGGCACTGTGACCCCCTCCCCTCCCGCCTTGCACAGCTAAGGTAAGGGGGTGTTCCTTACAGGCCGGTGCTGTCTGCAACTCGGCAGATCAAAGCTGCCAAGGAATGCCTTGAGGAAGAAAGAAACGTGGGTAATAGAAAAGGGAACGGAGGAGGCAAGGTTGAAAGGAAGCAAAGGTGGATGGCAGGAAGGGTGAAATGAAGAGTGACGGGCGAGGGGGTGGATAGATGGGTGAATGGACGGATGATGCAGGTGTAAAAGAATGGCAGAGTAAACAGAAATCTAAGAGGGCGATGGGTGGACAGATGAAAGGATGACCGAGTACACAGGAAGCTGATGGAATGGTGAAAGTGAATGCTGAATGAACGGATGGATAACAGAATGTACAGGTGAAACAGGGTGTGGATGGAAATGTGGATGGGTGAAAGGATGAATGCTTAGATGGAAGAGAGAAGGGTGGTCTTCTAGGGTTGGTAGCACTAACTCGCATTGCTTGATGCCATCAGGGCTTTGGTTCAAGGTGGATGGTATTTCCATTTTTAGGCTCCCCCTTTCATCTGGAGGACCTACGTGAGAGCTGTGCGTGCAGACGTCAGGCCACTGGCACACATCAGTGCAATTGTACATGTGTTCAGGAATCAATCCCTGGAGGAGGCAGTCCTTAGACATGTTAGCATCACTGTCAGCTGGGTGCTTTTAAATGAGATGCACGTGTGCACTGGAGAGGCGCTATGGACCTCAGCAGCACCCACTGGAGGAGCTATCCAACCTGCCGAGAACTGGCCCCCACTGCCTTTTTTCTTCGTTTTTAAAACAGACAGAAAACAATCTATTGTCCAGTTTGTATTTTTAATTTAACAAAACATATTTATTTTGAACATCTGCCAACGCTGTCGGTCACGATTGCATGGCCAATGGCTGTGCAGCAGGGCGATAACGTCAGCTAACATCAGTGCTTTAGTGGGATGAATAAAGAAGGGGGTCTCTGAAGTGGGCGTGGCCTGTGTAATTGGGAATTCATTCTAAGAGGCGTGGCCTATGCATGTAAAGGCGTGGCTTAAAGTATGTGAACTAAAATCTTGGTGCCCTCTTTAAACTTTTATTGCATCCAGACAAATCACACAATAACAGTCAAGCACCTAAAACTAGCCTCTCTACTGGCTTTGACAATGCTGACCAGCAGTATCAGTCAGATACATGAGTAATAACATTGTGTTGTGAATAAGTAGAATTGAAAATGTTTCAGTTCTGAAAATAAGAGAGTGAATTAAACATTTCAAAGGTCTGTAGAAGAGGTCCTGGTCTTCAGAATGTCTGTCACTCCACTTCATCCCTTCACACGTATGCTACCTTCAGCCTCAACTCCACAGGTCTCAATCGTGGCCCATTATAATTGCCCACTCACAACCAGAATTCACACAGACTCCTAGAGGCAACCCGGTTCACAGTAGGCGCTATACAAGATGAATATGCTGCACGAAAAAATGACAAAAAAAATCTGGAAAAAAACTCGTAGGGAATGCAAGAATAATTAAAACATGTGAAATGTACACAGGAGCTTCAGAGCTGACATGAATTACCCTCATGTGTTTACAATGTTCCGGAATTGATTAGTGTTTTCCCGGTAAATTTAGGGGCGCAAACAGAGTCCGGTTTAGACCCGTTTCAAGGTCCGGTTTTAATTACTGCTGGGACCTAGACCCGGTCCACTCAAAGCTCTGCTTAACATCAAGCAATAACAAAGCCAATAGGTATGGCTATTATTTTGATACAGACCGCACATATTCAACTCTCTTCGCAAGCATGCCTGCATCAATCACCCTTTCTCTAACACACAACACTATACAGCACACAACACAGACAGAGCACGGTGGAGGTGGTCATAGCAATAGTAATGGAATGGTGGTGGTGCTGGCGCTAAGCTGATAGTAGTAGTGAAAATGTGGCAGTCAAATCTGTGGTCGTTTGGCCAGCGGGCCTAGTGATGCTGTTACGAGTGGTGTGATATTGCTGGTGGTAATAGCTAGGATTGTAATACAGTTTTCCAGATTCCAAGATTATCAACCTACCCTTTGCACCACCGATAGGTGTAGGTTATCTAAATACCCCAAGACCAATAAAAGGTCCATTGATAAGGGTGTACGTTGTGTTCTTACCCATAGATCACTGATATGTTTAGACTTTCTACTTACCCATTAGATCACTGATGAGTGTAATGCATCTGATTAGTAAATATAACACTGATAGGTGGAATCTTTCTGTTTACCCATTAGACCACTGAAAGGTGTGGATTATGAACCAATCAATAAGACCACGAATAGGTGTAATTTACCTGCATAACCATTCGACTACAGCTAGGTGTCATTTCTCTCCTTTCTCATTAATCAACTGGTAGTAGTAGTTTATCTGCTTACAAAGTAGTCCACTGATTGATGTAATAGGTGTACATGATGATAGATGTAGATTGTCTACTTACAGATGAGTAAGTGGATAAATAACACCGATTGGACCACTGATGTGTGTAGATTATCTACTGACCCATCAGACCACTGCTGGCTGTAATGTATCTGCTTACAAAGTAGACCACTGCTAGGACTAATTTAACTACTTTCCCATTAGACCACTGATTGTCTTAATTTATCTGCTTATGAAATAGACAACTGATAAGTGTAATTTGTATACTTGCCAATTCCCAGACAGTGCTAACAGTTTAAAAATGACGAAAAATGAAGTATTTTAAAATGTGCTGCGTTATACTGCATAATTTGCCTTTTCGTGTCGCATAATTTACTCAACCCTGCAACAAACTTTGGCCCTCTCCTGACTCATAATTTCAGTGGCCCTGAGTATAGAGTACTGGTTTACCTTTGTGGCTTAAGACATTACTTGTACTCAGCTTAGGTGCTGATAGAAGTGGCCTTGTCAATTAAGTCTTCCTTAGCCACAGAAACTGCAATTATGTGGCGATGGACGACCAGTCTGGGCAGCAGTGTTAAATAAATTATACATTAACAAAAAACAAATTATATAGCATTAAATACAACATCTGGTTGTAAAATGATCTCACTAAATTTTGCGTTTTAGCACACAGTGAAAGATATGCAGAATAGAAAGTTTTCTAAAAAAAAGAATTCAGTACACATTCACTAGATCCTACTGACTAGTATTTACTGACAAATAATGATTTTGTGTTTTATGCAAGTACATGGACCACATTTTATAAGTACTATTCATTCTAGCTTCAAGAGAAAGCAGTGACAGTAAGGCTTAAAATGTCACAATTTTTTTAAAAACTTCTTTCATTGGGTTTCATTTCCAACATTAGTATTCTGTGAACATCAGCTCAATGAATTCCTACAGCAAAACAAGATTACCTTCTATAGCCCATAAAATACAATGTCACACTTGATAATAAAAAAAGCCTATGAGTGACTCTCTTCGCACATACCTCTTGCACTCACTCTGAAGTGACAACTGTGTCTGTGATTGTTGGGTATCTGTGAGAGACAGCAGATATTGAAAAGGCTCTATTTAAAATGTTGCTCGCTTTCAGGGAGGGCTCGCCGACTGAGTCAAAAAGTTGACTTTTTTTGTCTAACAAGAATACCCAAAGGTTCTGTCTAGTTTCTGGTGAGGGATGCTTTTCTATAGGGAAGTGCTGTACCATACAGCGTGTATGGTCCTGTTTCTTCCAAGGTGTAACATTAAGAATCCTTCTTGATGTATGCCCCAAAGTTCATTGCAGCATCTTTCCCAAACAAGGTCTCTAACAAGGGAAGTGAGGCGTTTTCTCTGGATCCCGGGGTAGTCGGTGGCTGTCGGTCAGTGTCCATGATGGCCATGATTGTTACCCGTAACATTCATGAGCACTAGGATGTTAGGAAACCTTGCGGCAAAAGAAGGCCATAACTCAAAGCCTGAAGGTGCATCGTTTGGGTGAGTTCTTTACGTATTCTGGGCGATGAGCAAACCCCTGACTGCTTTTTTGGTTACCAGAGTTGTCCATGGTCCCAAAAGTCCTATGGGATTACCAGGGGTAGACATGCCTCTGGTGGTAGAGTGGGGGATCTCTAAAAGGCAGCTATGGGTGGAGATGGCTTGAAGGGATGGACATTGGAGGAGGACATAGGTGCTCCATGCCATATATTAGATGTTTTTCTCCCTCTTGCAGTGAAATGGGGCCTAGAAACGAGACTGCTGTTCCAGGTTATGTTAGAAGAGGAAAGCGTCCCTCCGGAGGAGCCGCAGACCGCCCTGCTGGTGTTCTACCTAGAGGAGAAAGGAAGCCTCCAGAAAAACCCCAGGGTCACATTTGCAGCTGTGAGAGGAGGACCCCACCAGAAACAAGCAAGTCAATCCGCCTGTCTAGCCTAAATACTACTGTTCTTCTGGAATCCTACTCTCTTGTGGAATCTTTCTTGTCAAATCCTAGTTGCTTTTCTGAATATTGCTCTTCTTCAGGAATCCTGCTCTGCTTCCCGGATCCTGTTTTCCCTTCCGAATAATGGCCTCCTTCCGCATTCTTACTCTTCTTCCCCAATACCACACTCCTTCCTGAACCCAGCATCCTTCCCAATCCTGGCTTCCTTCCCACAATCTTCCTGACTCCAGAAACCTTCCTGAAACCTGCTCTTAGTCAGGATTCTGTTGTCCTTACAGAATCCCGCTCTCCTTCCCAATCCTGATTGCCTTCCCGAATACAGCGCTCCTTCCTAAATCCTCTTCTCTTTGCTGCATGCGTCCCGAATCCTTCAGGAATTCTGCTCTGCTCCTAGAACTGTGTTCAACTTCCAAAATCTTGCTGCACTTCCTTAAAGCTGATCTCCTTCCAGAATGCTGCCCTGCTTGCCCTACACCTGATCTCTATCCTTAATCTAGCATCCTTCCCGAATCCTGCTCTCCTGGAATTCTGCCCTCCTTCCTGAAAGCTGATCTCTTTCCTTAATCCAGCATCCTTCTGCTGAAACTGCTGCTCTTCCGGAAACTGGCGCTCCTTCCGTAATCCTCCTCTCCCTCCTGAATCCTGCTCTGCTCACCAAATCCCGGGCTTCTTCCTGTACCCGGCTCACCTTCCAGCATTCATTCCGGAATCCTCCTATGCCCATGTGGATGAATGGCCTTCGCCACACCGACTGTAGTATTTCTGACCATTTTGAGTTCTCTCCCAAGACCCTGGAAATTCGTCCAATCAAAGCTCCTTCTCAAGGATCCTCATTAATAGATGGCCAGCCTTGTGTTTGAAGAATGTTTTTGTTGGCAGAGATACCCAGGTATTTCACCACCGGAAATGATATGTAGAATTCAAAGTCCGCTCCATCTCACAAGGTAGATTTCCTCTGAAAAGCTTTAATGCAGCAAAACATCACGATGTCAGAGAGGTACCTTAGTGAACCCTGAACTGTTTAAATTAAAGATTATCTCATAGAATATTGGCAACTATTTTACTGTGAAATGAAGAATGGAACACTATATGGAAGGTGCAAAGACAGCATCTACCTCAAGGTCTAGAGGTTGTTAACTTTTTGAATTCTGTGGACCCCCACTTAACCTCTACCGAAATCCAGGTCCCCTCACTCTGTAATTCCTGGAGGCCGGGGGCCACCGCCCAAACAACTTTGATGATTTGAACCTCAAAACAATATACAAAAATACAGAAACAAGCTTTCATCATACCAGCACACAATCAACAACATATTTTATTTAATTCACCAATAAATATAAAAAGTCAGAAGTTTAATTTTAAAGGGAAGGGCGGAGCTTCTCTAATTTCAATCACCCATAATCCTTTTGTTTCTTTGTTGCTGCTGTGTCTCTTATCTTCACTGTCTATATGCTCAGTCCTTGGACCCTTATTACAAAGCGGCACATATCTAATGGGGGAATTGTACACCTACCACTTATTACACATGGGGATGCGAATTAGCCGGTGTGCAATTACTGCACAACTCCATGTTATGGACGTGGGACTGGGTATAATGCACTGACTGCACATTTATTCCTCTGTTCTATGTTGCACAAACTGATATATGCGCGAAAATTGTGCAGATAAAAACAAAATGGAGCAATTGTAATCTTGTTTTCCGCACGCACTCCCATTTGTGTCTCACATAGGATTACCATACAGTTTGGCATGGGCGCAGTTTTTGCGCTGATCAAAAAATGGGAAGTAATATGAACACATTTTCACTAGATTTGCTGTGTCATTTTCCCATTTTTTTACTTTTTTATGTGGGCAGTTACCAAAAGCAGAAATCTGGTGGTCAATGTCCGGCTAAAATCAGTCTTAAGTGCTATTTGTGGCCTGCGATGGTGCATAGATTTAGACAGATGCCTAGTGAAATCCTCCCTATATGCTGAAAATAGGCAAGTTGTCCTGCCTTTGTGCAGTAATTTAGAACCAGCACTAGGTGGCACCTTAAGACTGCTACCTTACCTTGCCTTATGGAAGTGCCAGAACTGTTTGCAATGAGCTCACAAGAGGCAAAGAGCTAAAATAAGTACAAACACTCATATGCCCTGAAGAACTCAGTGGCATATAGTTATAACAACAAAACACTTATTGCACCTTTGCAAATCTATTGAAGAAAATAAAACTTCTCAAGACCTGACATCAAGACTCAGTGTTGTTTGAAACTTTTTTTTACAGAATGAGTGCTGGAAGGAGTTGTGTCTAATTTGCATAGTTGTCGCTCCAACCACTGGGTGTAAATGACCCAGTTAGTAAATAATTAGAGTGAAAGTCCTTATAGAGTGTCGCTGTTGGTACGGTGCACCTGTCGGGCTTTATGTCACCAGGGCAGCCTATCTGTGCCTTTGTCTGATGCCTTGATAGCGGAGGAGGCTTTGAAGGACCACTGAGTGCAGAGGTACAGCAGAGGCTACAAGACTTTGTAGGAGACACAGAAGACCAACCTCATGCCATGTATTTCCTGTCCACAGGCCGTCTGCCTTTCTGAGGGAACTCGCTACCTGGTGCTCAGCGTCCAGAGCACCGGACGCAGCTTCATGGAGGGAAAGCTCCGCTTCACCCTGACAGTCCAGCTGTGGTATGACGAAAAAGGTAACGTAAAGCCCTGTAAGTGACACAGGTGTCATGTGTGTTACACTCTGTCCAGATGATCAATCTCTGAAGAGCTCTGTGTGTCTGTCTTCCCAGGGGTGGCCTTGGATGAAGAGCTGCAGCAGTGGTTGTTTGGTGCAGATGACAAATGCTTCACAAGGATGACACCGGCTTTGTTTCTATTGGTCAAGAAGAAATCAGCGCAGAAGGAGAACAGACCATCAATTTCTTTGCCTCAGAATGATGGAGAGGACCATGATGTTGTGTCTGATCCTGAACTCAGGTGAGTTGATGTTTCAGACAACCATGCTTACACACGCTCCGAGTACTGTTATGACTCTGATATGCTGACTCACTAGCTGGTAAGGCACCTAGGCATTTTGTTCCGATGACCACCAGACTACATTCCCAAAGGTCTTGTGCAGCTACACTGCTGCTTTATCAGGAAAAAGGTGTCATTTACCTTTAAGGTAAAATTTAAACTCTCAGCGTTGGTGTACGTGTCTTCCAGATTTAGGTCCAGTGAATCTATGCAGACTGTTTTTTTCCCTATTACCGTACAACACGCAATCTATTACTGGCAAGACCCAAGTTTAGTTTTTGGCCCTCTTTGTGTGTCCTCCACTTTGTTAATTGTAAATGCATTTATATAGCGCTTAGGATCCCTGATGAGGCATTGAAGTGCTTCTTTTGAGAAGTAGCCTGCTACTCCAGAACCCAAGATTAATAGTTAGTAGGTTAGTACATTTTTTTTTTTTTTTTTTTTTCTATGTGCATTAGTTGTGTTAGGATTGTGCTCTTGATTTCTTGGGGGTTTAGTTGAGTTTGGGGTAGGGATCTGGGATTTATTTTGGCCTAAATTTCTGACACTTGTGAAATCATGACTTGTCAGAGAATGCTGCATTTAGGGTTTTGGCAGGCTGGTGGGCAATGCTTGCTATACGAGTTGGTTGTATGACAGAACCATGCACTACACTACACTACATTACCATGCATGCATTTACAACAAAGGTTTTTACTATGCATATGCCTTTATCATGCATGCCTTTACCAAGAAAATGTTGTTGTAAAGGTATGGTTGGGAAAGGCATATGTGTGGTAAAAAGTAAAGTGGGAAGTCTCTCTCTCTCTCTCTCTCTCTCTCCACACACACCTTGCCAACCAAACCCTATCCACCCTAAAACTTAAAAATGCCCCTACTACCCAAAAACCCATTCCAACCCTAAAGTGTAAATTGCCCTAACCAGCCAAAAACCCACCCTAAAAATGCCCTTGCAGTGCTAAATCCCATACTCACCCTAAATCCTAAAAATCCCTTACCCCCTAAAAACCCATATCCACCCTAAAATCTAAAAAACCCTTACACCCCCAAAAGCCTATATCCACCCTAAAACCTAAAAATGCCCTTACAACCCAAAATCCCATATCCATCCTAAAACCTAAAAACACCTTTACCACCCAAAAACCACAGCCACCTTAAAACCTAAACATCCCTCAACACCCAAAAACCCATACCCACCCTAAAACCTAAAAATGCCCTTACCAGCCAAAAAATACCCACCATAAACCTTACAAATTCCCTTGCCACGCTAAATCCCATACCCACCCTAAAACCCCTTTACCCCCTAAAAACTCATATCCACTCTAAAACCTAAAAATCCCTTACCCCCACAAAAACCTGTATCCACCCTAAAACCTAAAAATGCCCTTACAACGCAAAATCCCATATGCATCCTAAAACCTAAAAACCTTTACCCCCCAAAAACCCATACCCACATTAAAACCTAAACATCCCTTAAAACCCAAAACCCCACACCCAACCTAAAACCTAACAATGCCCCTACCACCCAAAAGCTCATTTCCACCCTAAAACCTAAAAATGCCCTTACCACCCTAAATGCCATACCGACCCTAAACCCTAAAAATGCCATTACCACCCGAAATCCCATACCCCCTAAACCCTAAAACCCCTTACCCTCAAAAACCTATACCTACCCTAAAACACCCTTACCGCCCAAAAACCTATACCCACTCTAAACCCTTAAAATGCCCTTACTACCCAAAAACCCACTCCCACCCTTAAACCTGAACATCCCTTACCGCCCAAAAACCCATACCCACCCTAAATCCTAAAAACGCCCATACCACCCAAAAAACAGTACTCACCCTAACCCCTAAAAACTATGTATATATAACACTTAAAACGTACCTGTTCAACCTTTACCATGCATATACCTTTAGCATTCATCAGTGGCTGCGGCTGCTGCTGCAAATCTCAAGGGGAGGGTTGGGAACAGTGGTGAGGAGGGGGCAGGGGGAATTTAAAAAAAAATGTTTATAATGTACCTTTGCCAACGACACCTCCTCCTGCCACCTTGCTTCTCTTCCCTCGATGTGGTGTCCCAGCATTTACTGGGACACCAGCACAAGCTCCCCAGCAATCCTGGCACTGCTTTCATACTAAACCTAGCATGAAAGCAGCTTCAGGATTGATCTGAGCGAATTGGACTGCCGCTCAGACACAACCCTAGGCTATGTGCAGTTTCTCCAGCCTGGCTGTTCAACACAGCCGGGCTGGAGAAACCCAAGTGTGCATGTGTGTTTGGCCAGCCTGAGACGGCCGGCCAAACACACATGCGCACTTAGGTGCACTCTCTCCTCCTCCCCCCTTCTACCTCCCATGGTCCTGCCCCACCCTTCACATGCTACTGGCTGAGCCAGCAGCTGAAAGATAAAACAAAAATAAAATATCGTTTTATCTTTCAGTTCCTGGCTTTGCCAGGGGTGCAATGGTCCTTCGCCATTACGAAGGAGCAGCCCCTGATGTTCATGACTTTAGAACGAACTTCCTTGTAAAGGTATAGGTGGTAAAGGTATATGTGTGGTAAAGGTATGTGTGGTAAAGGCATGCGTGGTAACGGGATGCGTGGTAACGGGCGTGTGGTAAAGACCTCATTGTAATAGCTGTTTCCCTACGAGTTGTGTAAGAACGTGTCATGTTTATCACTTGTTGCTAAGAAAAAGGAGAAGAGGCCTCTGGTCTTGGTAGGCCACAATAGAAGAAATAAGCGAACACTGGCGTTACACCTTCGGTACTTCCATGCGTAAGAGCTACTTCCAAGCACTGCAGTCCATGAGAAAGTTTGGACAGTACCCAGTGGTTGAAAAGCTAACACGTAAAAGACACCTTTCCAGGCACCATATTGGAAACAGGAATGGCACAATTATCAAAATATACTTCCAGAGCCTTCTCAAGGGCCCAACACGCCTCCATGGTGGGAACCTTGTAATATGGCAGCTGTTTCTCCGTCAAGGTGGTGGAGGTTTCTCCTTCGCGACACTAGTGGCTGGGAAATGCTCCCCTCTTCCTCAGATCAGCAGCAGCACCTGCCAAGACACAAATTAGAGGAAAAGCTGTATCTAAGAGGTGCAGCACAAACCCTGTGCTGGTCGGGTAGGACCTCTCCCATGGATGCGATGCACTCATGGAACTCCAGCGTGCTTTGTTGCTTTCATCTCCTGGTTGCAGAGGGGAGATGAGGGGCAGGCCAGTTCCTGTCACAACATATCTTGTAGAATGAGCTCGAGGGACTGAGGTCTGAAGCACCGAGGCCCAAATGACAAAGGAAGGATGTAAGTTTGCACCCACATGCCCCACCTGTGCATGGGGAAAATGTCCATCTTCCTGCAGGTTGCAAACCCTGGAAGAGCCGCAGCTTTGCAGGCCTCCTCCAGGACAGGGTTTGTGAATGTCTGGCTGCATCTGTCGGTGGACTGGCATTCCCCCTGAAGTAGTGGTGCATTGTGTACTGTTACGCGAGGCCACGGACCCTTCTCACCCCGTTGCACATTTGTCACTCCCTCGTCCCCTGATTGCTCACTCCAGCAACAAGTCCTCAAAATCCCTCAAGACGAACTCTTATAAAAAAAAAAAAAAATTCTACATGGAGAACACCACCACGCTTGTTCTGTGGGTTGAAGCTCCCACTCGACCCCCAATATTCCCACGTAAGTAGAACAAGGGGCTTTTGTTCGAATAACGCTGACAGTGTGCGCCTCTGTTCTCTCCTTTCCAAGGTGCATCGTTTCCTCACCACAGCCACGTGTCTCGTGTCCTCGGGCACTTGTACTAAGAATGAAAAGCGAGACATTCTAGAGAAAATACAGCCCCTCCCACACTCCCAATAAATACCACTTAGTACATAGCATGAGAAGTAAGAAGTCACAGTGTAGCGGTGCGAGGCGATAAGCAGAGTGCCTTTATGAGGCCAGGGAACTATGAGGCGACTTGCAATATTCTTATCGTGCACAGTTCGGGGTATTTTATTTCATATAATTGTTTGCAGGCTTTGTGACAACACAACTGTTATAACTTATTACAGTTCAGTAGCCACATCATTTTGTTACTACAGATGTTTCATGATCTCACAAGACTGTGATGAAATCAGACACGTTTATAAACAGGGATGCAGGCTTCCATGTATTACAAGGGTATTTTTACAGTGATACAGTGTAACAATTGATATTAACAAACGCTAATTGTTGGACTTGCGCCTGGAATATTAGCTGAACAATTAGCATTAACTAAGTGCAGGACAGAGGCACCCCGCTAACCATGCCCCCAGACTGGCAGAGGTATCTAGAAAAAGTGGAGGCCAAGTCCGATATTAGACCACAGGACGTACCACGCACTGAATTGGTGCATGCACCACTGTACGGCCCGCCAGCATGCACCACTGTACGGCCCGCCAGCATGCACCACTGTCCTGACCGCCAGCATGCACCACTGTCCTGACCGCCAGCATGCACCACTGTACGGCCCGCCAGCATGCACCACTGTACGGCCCGCCAGCATGCACCACTGTCCTGACCGCCAGCATGCACCACTGTACGGCCCGCCAGCATGCACCACTGTACGACCCGCCAGCATGCACCACTGTACGGACCGCCAGCATGCACTACTGTACGGCCCACCAGCATGCACCACTGTACGGACCGCCACTGTCTGATACAATTTGACAGTGCTACCAGACAGGACAACTAACATTATTAACGTGTCCATACGTGTGGGTACACTACCCTCTACGCCGCCACGGACATTTTTTGGAATGACACTTAGTGTTAACTCCCCCCTCCCCACTCAGCCGACAGAAACGAACACCAAAGGGTTAACGCTACACTAAGATTAATAGCACACAGTGTTGCATACCCACCAACGCTCTAGACAGCAACGACACTGTAGGCGGGCAGGATAACTTTGGATACCTCACCTTTATATTCTATGCACAGTATCGTTGAGCACTTGACCTAGTAAATTGCATGCCCTCTTCAATGTATGAATAGTAAATAAATGTAAGTGCATGCATGTACATTACTGTTGTTCTAAAAATGTCGTCTTGCGTCACCATTGTTTGCATACATATTTTTTTTTTCTTTTCCTTTTTGAAACTCAAGAAAAATATATAAAAAACAAAACAAACACTAATTGTGTTCTGCTCTGCAGGCAGAATCCTGAATTCAAAAAAGAAGTTACAGAAACTCCGAATCAAGGCGAGTACCCTCCTTTGGAACACACTGATGTCTTCTTGGAGATTCTTGCAAAGTTTGTTGGAAAGGTGCTAAGCAGTTTCAAAGAGCAGACCGAGACATTGGTGCTTCCTATAGAGTCCGACAACCAGACTTTGGAGACCTTCGCTTCCAATCCACTCAATGTCTCGGAAAAGGCGGTCATTGAGTGGCTGGTGGAATCGGAGGAGCCCCTGGTGTTTCTGTTCCCGAAAAGAAGCCAGACCTTGCTAGAGCGCCACTTTGTACAGGGAAAGCTGGAGGGGAAACTTCTGGAGAAGTTGATGGAGAAGCTCCACACTGTGTTAGAAGAGTTGTTGAAACTCCCAGTAATCAGGGACAATGCCGGACTTCTCAAACACATCCTGGACCACTGCTATGGCTCCTTCGATTTAGGTAGCTTACCAGGACCACGAGCCACGATGCACAAAGAGAGCAGCCACGGCCATAAGAAGCTGCACTCGCTGGTGATGCTGAAGGCCATGCAGACCGTGAGAGCGTACTGGCAGAAGAGGACCACGCTGTCGCGACAGAACCGGAGCACTGGCAGCAAGACCTACTGCCGGCTCCAGGAGCTCACCATGAAACTGCGATTCGAGCACGAGAACAGCAACATTGTCCTCCCTACCAAGTATGTCGCCTACAACTGCGAGGGACCGTGCGTGCTGCCACAGCACACGCTGAGCGAGACCAACAACCACGTCATCTTGCTCATCAAGATGAGGGACAGTGGCGCAACACTGGGGCGCGGCCCATGCTGCGTGCCAGAGAAGTACGGCAAGCTGAATGTTGGGACGCTGACTGAGGACGGCCTGCTCTTCAGGCCATACCCCAACATGATCGCAGAGGAATGCGGCTGCAGATAAGCGCTGGGGCGTTGTGGTGGGATAAAAAGTATATACAAAAAAACTTACTGACCACAGTCCAATACATTTACAGTTAACTAAAGTGCTCGGCTGTCATGTAGTAGTACAAGAAGAAACCCACTATTCAGTGATGAAGAAGCGGGTCTGCACTATTTTCTCGTTCTTTAGCATTGCTGGGACAGCAACCTGTATGTTATCATGGCAAAGAAAAATATTTTATTAACAGGAAGTAAACCGAAATCAGAATTCATTTAAACTTTTATGCAACTTTTATATGCCACCCCTGATTCGCGAAGTGTGAAAACCCCAAAGAACGCTCATCAAGCCTAGTGCCAGAATTTGACCTCACATGAGACCCCTCTTTACATTTCTAAAGTGAACCTCCCTCTTTTTGAAGAGATTCGACTTGCTTGTAATTTTCCCAAAATGAGTCAACGAGTACAAGAGCCAGAATGTAAAGGGGTAAAAACCACAGAAGAAACTATTCACGCCTGCCACTGAACCACCCGAGATCCTCGATCTTGTTTTATCTCCAGTGTTTGGCTGCGCTTGGCTTATCTCCTTGGTTCCAGGCCTTGCTTAGGAACTCTAGTGCATCTGCAGAGAGCTGTTAGCAAGCTGTATGCAGGAGCAGAACAGACAGCTCTCCGCAGTAGTCTTCAGTGGGGATTTTCTGAGTATAGTCTGGACTTGCATTAGCACTATCTTTCTAACCATCCTAAAAGCTCCTTTAGGGATATCAAAAGCTCTCTTTTATAAATCACCCCTGATTGTTATTCAAGGATAAATAGATCCCCAGCTGTCCAAAATTCACAGATGGCTCAGCTTGTAGATAAGCTTCCCTAGAATAAACAGACTAGGAGGAAGGCACCATCCCTCACTTTCAGACACACGGAACAGACTTCGAGAAGCAATAGTACAAGCTTCCTTCGCACACACAGTGCGGATATGGCTCGGGTAGCAGCAGTACAAGCTTCCCTAGGACAAACAGATCATAGACAGTACAGAAAGCAGCGGTTCAACAACCTTCCTTTATGCAGACAGGATAATCTGGCAGGTTGGCTGTTCCAGACCCCTAATCATCCTATGCTAATCAGAAAGGAACAGCTGCACCTTATGCTCACAACTTGGTGTTGGGTCAGTGACATTATCCCCAAGAAAAGACTAGTTTTCTTCCTCTGGGTTCCATATTTATGCACTGATTTTTTTTAATCTCTTTTATAGCCATAGCATTGGTTTGCTCCCACTGATATTTTGAATATTTCCACAAAACTCATACACCTCTTGGCCAGATGAAGGTCCTGCAATTTATTACAGGTGTGAATCGAAACATCATGGGTCAAATCTTATCCTCTGGGCTGCTTACATCAGTGATTTGTGGAACTATGGACTAGATTTTACCAATCTGACCAACTAATACACAACTGTTGTAGTAACTGTTGCTATTTTTTAACATGCTGACCGCTTTTCTATATGGTTTTTTTTTATGTTTTGAGCCTCAAACATTAGGTGTTCACTTTATTCATAACTGTAGAACTTACAACTATAGATAGGCCCAGCACTAAAGCTAAATGAAATTGATTCTTCAAAATTATTTGTGATATTTTCATTTTATTTTGTTTAGAAAATAATTAACTGATTTGGAAAAAAAAAGGTTTTTTGCACTTTATAGGTGCAAACGTTTGTAGCGCCGGCGGCACCCGGTTTTTCAAAATGATTTTGTGATGTTCTAGGCCACAGCTGCAGCACCATTCCCAGCCCTCAGTCGTTTTTCTCACTCCACATCTTTGGAAAGTACCCTCCTGTTACAAGAGCAATAAAGTCCAGGCACAGTAAGGTAATGCAAGTCAATGCAAGAACATCTTACCCAATAGTGAAGTTTGTGGCTGCTCTCTGGAAACAACTGTGCTGTTTACTTTACAATTTTTTTTAGAAATGAACAACACTCTGTGTCACTGTGTACTGATTAGTTTAATAAAGAAAAAAACTTTAAACATACAAACACTTATCTCCCTAGAAATGGAATAGAAACCTGGGAAAAAAGAAATATGTCAATATTTTGGTTTGGGCTGTGCCAGCCCTTGCTGAGAATGGAAACACTGCTAGTTCAGGGGCCATTATCGGTCGAGAAAGGTGGTACCCTCACCCAGCAACTGCACTGCTAACAGTACTTCAACTTATATTTTTCAGCATATGTATTTTTGTATTCTAACTTAAACAAAAATATATTTTAACATGTGTGTATTTTTACTTACTCTTTAATTGATACTGTGGGGTTTGCAGAGCAATACAGGAAATTAGTCGTATTTCTGATGTTTGTATCCAAGCTTTCGTAAAACGTTACCAAGCCATGTTATGAATGAGAACAGGAAATTACAATGCAATAGCATAACACACCACCTAACCTCTCAGACGTATGGATCACAGAACAGCCAGGGTGTGAACGAAGGTTCTAATCTAACTAAGAGGAAAATAAAACCAGAATGACAAATTCCTGATCTTGTCCGATGCCCTTGAGGTCCCTGTTAGGCCAGTCCATGTTTTCAAGCCTGTGATACTGAAGCATGATATGTTGGGAGTTGTAGTTTCAGTTTATCCATTATATGTATTAGGGCCAATTCTTTGAGCTTCCAGATTACCAGTCCTGGGCTTTCATTTGACCCCCTTATTCATTCTGGGAATTGTGGTTTCAGTGTAGATTCATTTGACTAACAATGTTATGTAGCAGAAGAGCTCACGACAGGAGACAATATGTCTGTCGAAATGGAGTAAGGTAGGCGGATTTAAACATGTGCAGCGATTTCCCAACATGCTTTTTTGCAAATCAAGGTGTGTTTTTCCAACTTGTTCAATGAAAGCATCCCACGATTAGATCTCCACAGGACCCTAGGTTGTCATTCAGAAGACTGGAAATAATTTGTACTGCCAACATGGAGCTAGGCGGTAACCCTAAGCCCCTCAGGTGCATCCTTGAGGGTCTATGACACAGCTTCGAATTTGTAGAAACTTAGGGCCATATGTACCAACGCATTTTCCCATAGACACAGAATGGGTAAAACCCTTTGATACATCTGGCCCTTAGTGACTACAAGTGAGACAAAGTAGTTGGACTGAAGAACGAGGAAGGATTCTCATAGCCTATTAATATAAAAATGAGTACAAAATAAAAGGTGTAAACATTGGAATTTTTGTGTCTTTTTCTCTGCCAGGAAAATATTTTTGCCGATTGAGACTCCACTTACCCTACACACCCACCAAATGTGGTGGTGGATCCATTTACCTTCTCAACCTGGAAAAGACATTTATACCAGCACTTGCGTAGAGTAAAAACACAGTCCTATCCAGGATGGAACGGGGAGGATAGTTTGTGAATGGACGCAAACGTACTTGTTTGCGTCACAAATTTATGAGGCTACCCTTGCCTTGGAGCACCCAGGAATACCCTCAATCCCAGCACTTGAGTAACAGTTAGGGGTGCAGAGACCTCTGCACTCTGTGGAGCTCGCCGCACCAGTGAAAGGATTCACGCTTACCAGAAACCCCTCTGTGAAATCCTGGCATGTGTATCTGAGGAACGTTCAGTCGTTTACTTCCAAATTTACCTTTACGACTAGGCCTTCAGGTGTCCTCCTTGCTCAGTATCAAGAGTTGCGTTTATCTGAACCAGTATCATGCTTTGCGTCTCCCACTCAAAGTGTCAATGTTTGGGTCTACTTACCCCTATGTCCACGTCCCAGTGTCCGTGTTTCTATATCCAGTGCCGGTGATCGTGTCTACCAGGGTTTCCGTCTCCCTGTCCCCGTGACACTCTGAACTTAAGTCTCTCCATCCCTGGTATCGGACTGTCCTTGTCGCAATGTCCAAGTCCCGGTGCCAATGTTTCTGTGCTCTGAGGATTAGAAACAAATGTGCAGGAAGGAAGGTCTTCAAACTCTGGCCACAACCCCTGGTTCTCCCTGCACTCAGTGGCACAACCCATCACTGCTTCCCTGATTTAAACAGAGGCTTCAGCCCTCTGCATCAGGAATTATGGAAGTAGCAAACTATCAAGCTTACCAGGGACCTTTGGGCCAACTAAACATTCGGGGTAGACGGCAATACGGTTGTGTGAACCTCTGTAATACGGAATGATGCCAAGTTCCTGACCCCTCCTCTCCATGCTGTGTCATCATTCACAAAGCTCCTGTGACCCAAAGCACGACTTCTGGTTGCTGTAGTTTATCTGGCTTGAGCATTGCTTCAGGGCTTCTTGGAGGTCTGGATTTCGTGCAGGATTAGCCACCACCTATGGCGAGTAGGATCTTGAGGGTGACGTCTGACTCGGTAGGCAATGGCCTGAAGGTGAGAACATTCAAAATCCGATGGGAGAGTCCTGGAAGAAGGTTTAAATATTTTTGCCATTTAAGTTCCCCCTGACCATTTTTAAACCACTCTTGTTTATGCCCATCCATGACCTGTGTACAAACATTACTAAGCCTCAAAAAATGTTCCTGGCCACCTGCTTTCTCGTACTGGTAAGTTGTTTCAACTATTTACTTGTGTAACAAGGCAAGAAAATTAATTTTCAAAAACCAACTAAAAGAGGGGTTTGGAAAAAGGGAGATTTGGATAGAAAAATCCTGGTCCTGTGTATAGAGCTCCCAATACATGTACAAAAACAAAGTATACACAGTTCCAAAATGTAAGTATAATCAGGGAAACCACATTGGGTCCTGATCTAAGGAAAAGATCGTAAAGAAAGGAAAGAAAGCCAGGTCCCTGGAAAATAAATTATTTTGGAACAAGAGCCCTCACTCACCAAAGGTGACATGCTTCATCCTTGGGCTCTGCTCCACGTCAGGCCGGCGCTGCAATGCCTGACGTCCCCTCAAGGGGGGCTCTTTGCCGGAGATCTTTTGAGATATATGCCCGGTTTAGAAAGAATAGGGTATAGGATTGGAAAAATTCTATTTAAAAATAACTAGAGGTTAGGCAAATTTTATTGAATAATCCAACTATGGATCTAACGCGATTCTTCAGGACCTAAACTACCTAATCCTATGTGTAAATGTAACCTATAGTAAGGAATATTAGTGTAATGCAGGGACCCTCCTCATACTAGTGGATGGGCCGCATCAGGTAAAGCACCAAGTAACAGAGGTCCTACTGAGTTGGGACCTGTCCGAAGTTCGCGGCATCACCTGCCCCGTCTCGTTGTTCCTGAAGAATCGTGTTAGATCCATAGGACATCAATAGCGAGAAACATGTTGACCTTTTGGTAAATCGTACAGGGAATCCTGTACATACAATTCCTAACCTCAAATTGAGTGAGGAAGTGAATAATTTTTTGGGGAGCCTAGACCTTGTTCTTTTCCCTCCCCGCTCTTTTGTTTTAATCATGACAGTGGTTGGATTATTCAATAAAATTTGCCTAACCTCTAGTTATTATTAAATAGAATTTTTCCAATCCTATACCCTATTCTTTCTAAACCGGGCATATATCTCAAAAGATCTCCGGCAAAGAGCCCCCTTTGAGGGGCCCGTCAGGCATTGCAGCGCTGGCCTGACGTGGAGCAGAGCCCAAGGATGAAGCATGTCACCTTTGGTGAGTGAGGGCTCTTGTTCCAAAATAATTTATTTTCCAGGGACCTGGCTTTCTTTCCTTTCTTTACGATCTTTTCCTTAGATCAGGACCCAATGTGGTTTCCCTGATTATACTTACATTGTGGAACTGTGTATACTTTGTTTTTGTACAAGAAAATTAATTTGCCTGCGCCAATGTCCATTCAAACTTCTAAAGTTCTTCCAGGCCCAGAATCTTTGAGTACCAGTTTTATTCTGACGCCTCCTTTTGCTTGTTGTCCATGTGCTAAGGATGGAAATCAGTACCCGTTTGAGAACCTGAATGTAGAATTATCAAAACTGTCTTAACTTTATAAATTTGTCTCGTCTGGCGAATAACATAATTTGTGTCATTTCACGTTGGACTGCTCCTACCTAGACTGCCTCGGAAAGATATGCAGGCCTCCGGGGCAGTTACTCACATATCCGATTGGAGGCCCCAGGTCAAATAAAAACACTGGCCAACTTTTTAATATACATCACATGCAGAGACTTCAGAGCCGAAGCCTCTGCTCATAATGGAACAATAAGCGTGCTGCTAGATAAAATGCTTGGACTAGATGAAGGTGCTATAGAGCTTAATTTATAAAAAAATTAAGTTCCAGGGCCAGTGGTCAACTCGAGCTGGCAACCCTAGATTGTCACCGTAAACTGTAGGTTTACGTCCTAGTTTTGCCATTTATTAACGTATAGTTAATATCTCTAAAAATAACTCTACTAAAAATATGCAAACACCACCACCATGTGGTAGATTTTAATACATACATGTACGTTTTTACAACTAAGTGGAGGTGCCGAGCGCCGGCCCAAATTAAGCACTGGGTGTCACATATGAGAATGGGCAACTTGGCCACTTTGGAAAGGCAGGCCTGAATCGTTTGGGCAAGACAGGCGGACTATGAGCAGATTTTGCTAAATGTCAGCCATACCCCTGAAAGAGTAGCAGGATTGCGGAATAGTCTTTCTCAATCCAGGATCTCCCGAGGAAGGGCAGCAGGACTGGATAAGGGCCAGCTGGCTCTGATCCTGTCACGTCAGACCATTGGATTAAATGTGCTAGGCAGGGTCAGCTGGCTGGGCTGGAGCACAGTCCTGTTCCAAACACCCTCAAACTGACGGACACTGCTCCGGTGCGATTACATTATATGGCGAAAATGATGTATGCAATCTTTTTGACAAATTACATTGATTTGTTCCTCAAGGAAAAACTAGTTGAGTGGAGACCTTGAGTGGACTCCCTTGGATTAAGTGACTTGACCAACAAGTCTAGTAGTAGTTATTGATTTCTAACGCCCTGATTATGGCTGCGTGTGGGAAGCTGCAGCCACTAAGATAGTAAAAGGTTTCTTCCAGTGACCTCCGTTAGGCTTCGGAAGAAGTCCGACAGCAGGGGCGAGGTGCCACGGTCAACACAAATACAAATTTGGTTGCAAAGAGGTGTCAGGCACTGGTAAAAGTTGTCTTTCTTCTTAGGAACATTTAGGTCCTTCTTCCAAGGCTCATGAGTAACAAAATGTGTGGTCTTTACAACACTTGCAGGTTTTTCCTTCTACATTTTTGCTGCATTAAAACCCTGTTAGTTTTATGTGCAAGGGCAATTGTGCCCCTTCGAGTTTTCGCACTTCAGAATGTGGGGAAACAGTGAAGGAACCCACCACTCCAGGGTGCAGAGTTCAGAATGGTGCTATAATCCTGATCCTACTGCAGGGTTCTGCAAAGTTGGTCCCGGAAAGCTGGGTCCATGCAGGATTTTTAGCATATCCACATTTAGAAAAATGTAGAATTCTGAAACATCTTGTTTCTAAATGTGGATATGCTAAAAATCCGGCATGGACCCGGCTCTCCAGGACTGACTTTGCAGAATCCTGTCCTAGTGAAAAACGCACTCACAGGTAATATTGCAATCCATGGTATCAGTATTTAACGGGTGCAGTATTACCACCTGAGATTCCAGGAGGCCTTGTACTCAGGCCTTTCGTAAATGCTGCTCTTGGTGGATAAAAGGATCCAGTGTCACACTAGCGAGAAGAAGAAACAAATTAACTCCCTTCACAGCTGCCAAGTTGTTCAGGTCCATGCGTGATGTGCTGCTTCAGTCCAGCTTTTGTCCTTTGAATTCTGGCACTTGCAGTCCTGTTTTATAATAGAGTAAACCAGACTACGAGTCCCAGAATTCAAAGAAAAACCCTTGACAGGAGCAGCACATCATGCATGAACCTGGTCCATTATCACTGGGACACCATGTTTACAGTCCTGACACACTTTTTCGAACCATGTAACCTCTTAATCACGGCACCCTGGCACTTCGGGCAAATTAGTTAACTTGAGAGGAACATGCCTCTCTTAGAACGTGTTTTATTGCTCATTGGAAGCGCTGCATTGAAAACGTCCACATGGATGAAACCGCCACTGCCATAGGCCTCTCAGTTCATGATTATTGGGCGTTTTTTTTAGACTCCTTCTCCTAATGACACCAAGTGGTTCCAAAAGTGGCTCACTTTTGGAAGTTGTCGGTCAAACGGTGGAAGGTGCAACATGTGAATAACTTCTTCAAACAGCACCATCTAATGGCGTCAGGGTGGAGGGCCAAACATTGTCTTTATATCTTCTTCTTCACAACACCATTGGCAAGGATGAAGGTTTGAAGTCTAAAATACCATGTTATTTAAATGTTGTCAGGTTCCCTTTGGAAATCACTGAGAACTTGAGCTGTAATGACATCAAAAGGTCACAAAAAAAGCAGCATTTTAAAGTGTTATAAAAATGTCCAGCAGGTGGCAGGCGATACAAGGAAGTGACTCTATAAAAATAACAATTCGTAATCAATGAATTCAAAGAATAAACATTTTGCAGTCACACTTTGAGTACTTAAGAGAAATGTGTGCACCCTTCGTTTCAAGGAGATTGGCTAAGGGCTTACAGAAGCGTTGTTGCCAGCTATGTGTGAGCTTTCACAGTCCAAACAGCATGAAGCTACAAGTCAAGAGTCAGCCATATCCGGTTATGCAAATAAACATGAATCCAAGAAAGGTAAGCAGTCGGCAGGTTGACAATTCATTTTAATATGACAGTGAGAGATGCATTGCTAGCAGTTTCCGGGAAATGGAGAGTCCTTAGGTGGGGAGTTCTTTTTCAGGAAGAAACAACAGAGCAGATCACACTGGGTGGTGTTTCTGCAACTTTGAGCTGGACGGGATTAAAGGTGCATTGGGAGGTTTCCTGGCAGGTTCCTGTCCCTGGAAGGCCAGGAGGGCTGCAGCAGAATCAGTCACACGTCAAGCCTGAATGACACGCCAATAGCATCCAGCGGGGAGTTCCACCCAGGTCCTTGTCACCCAACCTGTGTTTGTACACAACGGTGCTCCTATTTAACTAGCAGCATAGTGTTTTAGAAAGCATTTACTAAGATCTATGTAGTGTGTTCCTAGGCTGTCAGTCACATTGTTTGCCCAAAGACAATTAGTGGTGTTTGTGGGTTCTTAGTCTGAAGTTCTCCAGTGGTCTGGGCGTGACTCTCAGTCATGCGGCTTGAAGGCCCCATGCTTGCTCTTTGGAAAGAACCTTCTCTTCTCATCCTCCTTCTGTGGGAAGAACTTGTGGCGGGTATTTTGCCTACTGCTGCCATTGAGTCCCCGCGGGTTGTCCTTTCGAGGCCATTTCTGGCCCCGCTGCGGCATGTGCTTGTTTCGTTGCCTGTCCTCGGGCGGGTCCTTCTTCAGGGCTCGCTTACTGTATCCCTTGTTCTGCCCATGGGCAGTTTTCTCACTGCTGTCCGGCTTGCCCCGCTTCTGAGGTGGTTCCTTCTCCCCTTTGTCCTTCTTGAGCTCTTTCCTCTTCTCGCTTGTGGGGCCACCCTTGACCTTCCGCTCTTTGGTTATTTTGTTGTCCTCTCTCGTCACTTCGGCCTCCTTGGGCTCCTTCCAGGGTTTGTTGGCCTTTGCTGGCTGGCGTCTCTCCCTTGCCTCAGACAATTCTTTACTTGCTTTCTCCCGCTTCACTTTCTCCGTCTTCGCCGGAAAGCTGTCCTCTTTCTCCTTCGCAGGCCTTCTTTTCTCCACTTCCGCCTCTGGTTTCCGGAGGGGAGTTGGCTTTTCTGGTTTAGCTTCCAAGCTCACCTCGGCTGGCGCAGACGCAGCTTCATTCTCTCCGTCCTCCCCCGGCTCCGGGTCCGACGCCTCAAACCAGCTCTCGAAAAACCAAGGCTCCGGCTGCAAAGAGATGATGAAAACCAACGTCAACCACCACGACAAAGTTACATTAAATCTGCTAGCTCAAAACTCGGACCATCAATGCTTTAAAAGGCCATTTCAGCCAACTGCATGCAAACCCCTCCTGCCTTCCAGCCAAACGGCGCCTGCACTGTTCATGAAATGTTAAAACTCAGATTATATACTATTTCACCTTTGATGATCCAACCATGAAGGACACGCTGGCCTACTTTCAGCCACAACATCAGGGAAAGGGCAGGTATTCTGCTGGCCTGTCCTTGCAGCAAAGGAATGTCTATGCTTCTTACCTGCACAACCCTCAAACGACCCAGTGCTAAGCGGAATGTTTCATCCTCTTAAATCTACACGAACATTTGAATAGACCTCATTTTATTCACACAGCTCTCTGTACTAATTGCTTCGTGGTTTGAATTTTAAGACCATATATCAATCATAGCCGTCTATAGACAGCACGAACTTGGAACTAAGGCCCATATTTATACTTTTTTAGCGCCGCATTTGCGTCGTTTTTAGACGCAAAATCGGCGCAAACGTACAAAATACGATTGCACCATTGTATTTTGTACGTTTGCGCCGATTTTGCGTCAAAAAACGACGCAAATGCGGCGCTAAAAAAGTATAAATATGGGCCTAAAAATCTCTCAAAATAAACTAGAAGGGGCAAATACAATAGGCCCGGCCTTGCAAGCACGCACTTATTTTTAAATTGTTTTCAAACACATGCAACATGCAAAAATACGATGGGACTAATGTAAAAAAAATATGAAAATAAAGAGGTGGCCCAGCAGTCCAAGCCTTCCACCCCTGGCACTGAAGCGCGGTCCTTTCCACGTGAGCTGGAACATGCAGTGATTTAAAGTGCAAGGCAGCTAATGGACAACTCACTGTGACAGACACCTGAACAGACCAATGGGTACGATGAGCTAGCCTGCATGCCATTTCTGCATTTTTATTAGACAATTTATGGAAAACACGACACTGGGGAGGTAGCTACAGCTGTCTCCAAGCCAAAGCTATAAATAACATACAGCATTCGCAAAAGCTTTTTATATTTATTGTTAATAAAATCCCGGGACAATTCCACCCCCGTTTACCACGATCTCTGAAATGTTGGGGTAACCGGAAGCAGCGCTCTGTGCAGGGAGGGATCGGGGGATCAGACGAGTATGCGGAGCATTAGCCGAATATGGCTCGACTGGGGGTACCCACAGCCATGATCTCCCACGCTTGGGCACACCAGCTGATCAGGCAGAGTTTAAAAAGGCGAGGGTCCACGGGACTAGTGGACGGGAGGGAGGGTTAGGGTTTCTCCAAAGGTAGAAATATTCTCACAGGTGGGAGAAAAAAAAAAATAGCTAGCGTGATTGAACTGTTGAGATTTTAACAAGCATTTTCGCACACTATGTGCAACTGTATACCAGGAAGTGCCTTCACGTGAGAGTAAATGTGCAGGGAGTACTCCCGAGTACCTGTGACATCTGCAGCATCCAAGGAGTACTCTGGGAAGCCACTGAAACCTCTGAAAATCGACAATCCACTCGCCAACCCGAGCGCACCCACACAAGGGCACAATTTCAAATATCTTTCTGAACCGTGGCAGACACAGAACCTACCGTCACACAAGTACAGGAGTAATCTGGCACTGAAACATAAGTACCTACTGAAAGCTGGTTCCTTTGCTGAATTACAAGGTCTAGTTTTCCTTTGCTGCATTTCTCACATCGATAGGACAGCTGCTTGCGAGCAGGGCGAGGCTCCCACCTTCTGGTTGCTTCGAAAACATACTGGGCTAAATTTCATAAAAGTTCTACCTAGGCAGTGCCATTTTAGTACTCTGGCACTAAACAACAAACGTAAAAGAAACTTTTGCTGAGACTGATAGATTCCATCTTTGCCAGTTTTGTTATTGCATTGGTTGGTGGGTGCACACTGGGGGACTACCTCACTTCCGGCCATTACAGACACTGTCTCCAGTCCTCACCTTTTCACATACAAATCATTGTTTTCAGATGTGGTACTCTAATACCATGAAAGCACAGCAAGACTACAATGCCCAGAGTGCAATGGGGGATCGCATTAAAATTTAGGGCTGGAAACAGTGTCCTTAATGACCTGGAAGGGGGTGGTCACCCTAGTGTAAATGCTGAAGCACACTGCCTCAGTACAAAATGTATGTAATACATCCTTGTGCATACTCACTCTCACGAAAATGCTAAACTCAAAATAGGCTCAAAATAATTCATTGTTCAGTAAGGAAGATGCCCAAAGTACCTGCGTATGCTCAACCATGGGAAAAACCCAAATGCAACCTAAGGAAGGGAAATAGCAAACTGATCTCTCAAACCAGATTTAGTTGAAAAAAGTGCAAAGCAACAGAAAAATCGCAGTCCTGGGCTTGCAACTCTGTGAAGTCTTGAGCCTGGTATTGTCATGTAACCAAGGGCGTTATTTAGAGTTTGACGGATGGGATACTGTGTCACAAATATAGTGTTTGACCCGTCGCCGTATTACAAGTGCATTATGGTCTATGTCACTTGTAATACAGCAGACAATGCTTCAGCCACGTTTGTGGATGACTGGCCCTTTCATCAAACTAAGTAAGGCCCAAAGCCTGGCAGAGTATGAGAAAACTCTTAAGGTGCATCTTTGGGACATCTAGTGAACCCTGGGCCAGGTGGACCCGACAGCCCCACACTGAAGTCTAGACTCAAGGGCCCCTATTTATACTTTTTTAGCGCCGCATTTGCGTCGTTTTTTGATGCAAAATCGGTGCAAACTTACAAAATACAATAGGGGCATATTTATACTCCGTTTGCGCTGAATTTGCGTCGTTTTTTTCGACGCAAATTCGACGCAAAACTAACTCCATATTTATACTTTGTCGTTAGACGCGTCTAGCGCCAAAGTTCATGGAGTTAGCGTCATTTTTTTGCGTGAACACCTTCCTTGCGTTAATGATATGCAAGGTAGGCGTTCCCGTCTTAAAAAATGACTCCGATGCATATGCGTCGTATTTATACTCCCGGGCAAAAATGACGCCTGGGAGTGGGCGGGTCTAAAAAACCCACATTAGCGCCGGATTTTAGTGCCTGGGTCAGGGCAGGCGTTAAGGGGCCTGTGGGCTCAGAATGAGCCCAGAGGTGCCCTCCCCTGCCCCCAGGGACACCCCCTGCCACCCTTGCCCACCCCAGGAGGACACCCAAGGATGGAGGGACCCACCCCAGGGACATTAAGGTAAGTCCAGGTAAGTATTTTTTTTAATTTTTTTTTGTGGCATAGGGGGGCCTGATTTGTGCCCCCCTACATGCCACTATGCCCAATGACCATGCCCAGGGGACAGAAGTCCCCTGGGCATGGCCATTGGGCAAGGGGGCATGACTCCTGTCTTTGCTAAGACAGGAGTCATTTCAATGGGGGATGGGCGTCGTAAAAAAATGGCGTAAATCGGGTTGTGGCGATTTTTTTGCCTCAGCCTGACTTGCACCATTTGTGGACGCCCATACGCCATTTTCCCCCTACGCCGGCGCTGCCTGGTGTACGTCGTTTTTTTTAACGCACACCAGACAGCGCCGGCGGCTAACGCCGGCTAACGTCATTGAATAAATACGGCGCCCGCATGGCGCTTCAGAATGGTGTTAGCCGGCGCTAATTTTTTTGGCGCAAAACTGCGTTAGCGCAGTTTTGCGTCAAAAAGTATAAATATGGCCCAATAGTATTTTGTAAGTTTGCGCTGCTTTTGCGTAAAAAAATGACGCAAATGCGGTGCTAAAAAACTATAAATATGGGCCAAGGTGTCTTCTGCTTCTTCGGAGCCATAACCCAGTCGAACAGCATCACCATGGATGGCTCTCTATCTGTGGACTATCAAGTGCCAGGGTCTGTCCTGAAGGCCACCATCCAGAGCGCTGTTAAAACCCGTCTCAGTGTGAGCAAAAAGTGTCTTCTGTTACATAAGCCAAGGTTTTTTGTCGAGGGCTGTGTGGGATATGGAGTCACCCATGTGTTGCCATCGGGGTCAAAGGGTGAACAACATCACTTCCGCTACTGTGTTCCTTCCATTGGGTGGTAGGCAGAACCAAGTTCCAAGGGGTCTGTTCTACCCACACCACCTCACAGGGAAGAAAATCACACTTCAGAAACACCACATTCTCCGAGAATACAGATTTTACCACAATAACTGAACTGCTGTCACTATGAACTAAATCACTGGTGTGCACCTTTCCAGACCAGCCTAAGATGACATGAAGAACAGCAAGACTGAAGGTGGACAGAAAGCGCTTCACCCCTCGGCTTGGGAAGCTGCCCCATGGCGGCCTTCTCCAGAGAGCGCTATCCATACGCGGATGCTCTAGCTGACTTAGCAAGCTCCAATGAAAGGTTGTGGATGTGGAATCCTGTGGGTGTTGGTGCCCCTGGACAACTGCATCTCTGTGGCTCATGGTGGCTGTGATGTGCCACCACAGCAACGGGCAACCACTGGAGACGCTGCCATTTTGTTCCTTCTTCCTCACCCGCGCCGGGACACTTCTTTCTGAGGTAGCTGTTTGCGCTTTATAAAGGGTCTCAATCGGTCAGTCAGTCAATGAAACAATCAGATGCCCAGGGATGGACTGGGAACTGAAAGCAGCCCTCGACAATGTGGACATATCAGTCCCATGAGTGCGGCCTGTGAGTCTGCACTTCTGGGGGATTTAGAAGGCGAACTATACACGTGAGAACATTCTCTGGGTTCTGGAACCCGCAGCTATTACTGAGCAGGAACAGGGATCTGGGCCTGGCCCGTGGGATCTACTGTCCAAGGATGTGAGCTGACTCTGGGACACTTCAGGAAGTCCAAGCACTTCGAGTTATCTTTGCCTTGTGATGTTGCAGTCTGGAGGGGGTCACAAGCCATGTTTTCCTTAAAGTGCAGCCGTAAAGGCATCACTTCGCCCAACAATCACCAAGTCCTTTCTCAGAATTGAGGCGCCGCATGGAGTGCCTGGACTTCAAACAGCACAGGTGGAACCTGTCCCCAGAGTCAGTAACAAAGGAGCACCCAGGAGTCACTTTACAGGTTTCAAGAGATAAACTGAGATGTTAAAGTGCATTTGGACTTAAGCTGCCTATATTGGCAGTATTGTGTTCCTTCACAGGCGAGACGCGGCTGTGCATGCGCATTATTACACTAACAACCATTCATGAAGCACACACTACAAGGTACATGTTTACGACACAAGTATTTATTGCTATTACACTGTAAGTATGTTATCATCCATCAATAAGGGGAGATTCATTTTAAAGATGTGAGGATTTAACATTAGGCCGTGTAGCTAACATAAAGATGCTCGCAGGAAGAGTATAACTCACTACGCCATTCCACCTCAATGTAACATATGACCTTTAGGGTAAGCAGGATTTCTAAAACAAAAGCATTACTCCACCTAGCTGTCATACATAACATAGCAATTTGTGACTTAGACATCATATGTAATTCTCTGCAGCAGGCACATAAACCCACTACTTGATCCACATATATAACCTAATATTACCAACAAACCTCTCCTTTAAGTGCATTAACCCCATGGGTTATCTCACCAGTATTACACCTGGCAATGTAGATCCTCTGCTGCGGGTGCATTAACCCCCTCAGCTACCTTAAAATGGAATCTATTTGCGACTCATTAAACAAGACAGAATCGATTTAATACCATATTTTTCCAAGCGGACAATTTTTTTTTAATTAGAGTTTGTCGCAAAAAGTGCCTTATTTCATTGTGTGAGAAGAGCTTCAGCAGGAAAAGTTCAATTTTTCCTGTAATATGTAAAATTCCCACACCTCTCCTCTACATAAGGGTCCATAAGAGAACTGGCTGGACTTGCTCTAGTCTCCAATGGCATGAGACAGCCCGTGACCTTCCACTCACCCCGCCATGATATCCATCCTGAAAAGGTCCGGCCAGAACAGGATTTGCAGTCAACCTTCATTTATTCTCTCCTGTATCCGCTGAAAGTGAAATGCAATCATCCCACGAGCTCGCGAAAGCTCATTATTTATCTGAACACATCGCAATCAAGCAATGAGGCGCAGTGCACCCTGGGAGCCGGGCCAAGCTGCAGGACTCGCGGAAAGGCATGGACACCTCACTCCCTGGCATTAATGAGAGTTATTCAAGTTCTGGGCTTTTGCATGAGAACCTAATGCATTCTAGGTGTTGTCATTGGGGTTTGAGTTCATCCACCTACCTAGACCAACAAACATCTGATAACTCTCTGCGCAGGTGAGACCCCAGGACTACAAACAGTATCTGTAACAAAGTGGGGTGAAGTTGTCAGCGCCGGTGCCTGTCAGTCTATTTCCTACCAGGAGTGAGCACTCACTACAGACTACGGACCTCAGTTAGAGTCTGCAGACAGGGTGCTCTGCGGCAAGCTTGGCCAAGTATTCTGTCCTCCACACTGATGGTCCGCCTGACCTGTTTAGAGTCAGGCACTCTCATGTTTCGGCCGGTGGTGCTCTCACTGGCTCTGCCAATGGAAACATTACCCAACAGCCCGACGGACAGGGCCGGATTGGCTGTGGTGGGTTTCAGGCGTTTCCCCGGGAGGCTGGAAAAGTGGGGGCTGGTTTTGTTACTGGCATCTGTTTTCTCAGTGGTGCTGCAATCTCGCCCCCAGTAACAAAAGCAGCAGTGCTTCGAAGCCCCCAAGACCCAGGGGCTGGTCCGCCCAAATTGCCAGGGCTGCTTTGGTTCCCAGTTTGGGCCTGCTGGCACATTTGTGACTATCAGTGTAAGTACATCAGACTGTCTGCCCTGTTTAGAGGGGACCATCTGACCTATTTCCTGTTTGGGGCCACCGGGAAAAGCCGGCAGTCCCGGGCCGAAAAATCAAAACATTTCCCCAAGCTCTGGGAGAAAACTCCCAGGGTTGTGGGGTCATTAGTATTTTGCTTAACAAAAACAAACTGCAGCTTTTGGAGTTTGCTTGACTTGGCCTCAGTCCAGCAAACCTTAAGCACCGTCTCCAGTACAGCGGCCGAGATCTGGAAATATGGGGGGCGGTGGTCTTCCAGGGTGACAAAGGTAATGTCCTTGGCCACCATGGACGGTGGCAGGCTCCTGCCGGAGTCTCAAAGAGACCCTTACTCTCTGCACAGACCCCCTCGGGGTACAGTCGTATTATCGTCATGACCACTGACCCTGAGAAATGCGAGAAGAATGAAAGCTGAACAAATGCCTTCCCATCAATACGAGCGCGTGCTGTTTACGGGACAAGGATTGCAGTAGCAGAGCGCCCCCCATGGCCTCTGTTCATTCCATTCCATTAGGAATATGTATTTCACGATGCGCCACATGGACCCATGGTTTAAAAAATATATTCTCGTCTTCCGCATTCCAGGCGCTAGTGTGGCTCATTTGTCACACTCACTCCTTCAGTACCAGGGGTTTCTTAAACGCACATATTTTAGTGAGGGGCCACTAATGGTCAGCACTCCCACTCTAAAATGTTTCCAGCTGCCCTGCGTCAGTGTGCCTTCAGCAGAGTGCCATGTCCTAACCAGGGGCGTAGGAGACAATACATTTCTGGGGGGGAGAGGGACAGCCTTGGGGACTTTCAATCAACCCTATACAAATCGCTCGTTGTTTACGAACTGCAGGCTCCGATAAATATACACAATCATATATATTAGTGAAATAGGGAGAAAGGAAGACATGTTTTCACAGTCTGAAAGTATCTTTAATTGTTATTTACATTCACAAAGTAATTAGCTCAAATGTGAAAATAACATGGTGATTAACCTTGCATCTTCATGCACCAAGCAAATAAAGGTAGGAGGGTAAAAAGGAAGAACATACCCTTTGCGCCCCACACCCACCATGCCCTTCGCCTCATGCCAATTGGAACCGCACTGGAGATATCAAAAGCGATTAGGTACAACAGCTGTAAACTGTGCTCGGAAACCATAGTTCTAATAACACTTCTACTCCTGTGTGTGTGATCTTGGGCAGCTCAGCTCCACATCAGTCATAACTAGAAGCATTTCAACTGAAGAAGCTCTTGGAGTTACAGGCTATATAAACATGGATTCTCTAATCTCTGTATAAACTGCAGTCACTAATTTCTTTAGAAACGGCTGTTTGTGATGCACCAAGTCACTGTGTATACAGAAAAGACATTCACTGATTCTAAAGAAAAGACATCGGAAAATGACTATGATAGGGTTATTACAGTCGAGTTCTGACATTACAGTGCCTTCTACCAGAGCTAGCAACCAAGGTAAAAGGCAGATCAGATCACAGAGCATAATTAATGCAGCTGTTTAAAGCAAAACATGGAATGTTGCTTTTCTTATTTTCTGCTCTACTTTAATAGCTTGGAATGACAGAAGGTATGCACTAAGGTTTTAAGTGGTTTGTGGGAAAGTTGGTGGTGTGATCATGTATTATAATGGGTAAAATACCCCCTGCGTACATAAGGATATTGCAAGTCTCCTTGAAGTTCATACCTTATAAACAAGCATTGGCAAAGCCAATAGGTCTCGCCTATGCAAGTTCTATTGCCTTTGCCAATGTGTTTTAGCCATGCTGTACACTAGTGAGACTACTATTCAGCATGGCTCAAAGTTAATGGCATAAAGGAGAATGATGTGTCATCGACTGGTGTGGCATAGTGTCATGGCGTAAGTAGAGTGTCCTAGAATGGAGCAGTAAACTAACTTTAAAGAAACAAGGGTCCCTTGAATAAAATGCAACACCACTCCCATAAACAATGATATAAAGTAGTATGCAAATGGAATGTTTCATGCATTTTTTCAAACAAAATATAAAAGATCAAATGTAGTGGGAAAACATCAACAGGGGAAATCGAGAAAGACTGGTATTTGGGCATTACACAAGGTATCTGGATGACCCAATGTCACCAATTACAAGAAAAATTTAAAAAGTAACCTATATAGTACAGTGGTTTGGAGGAGGCTGGCTGGTTTGTACTGGGTACCTATGGTACTTACACCTTATACCAGGTCCAGTTACCCCTTATTCAGTTACCCCTTATTTGTAAAATGTAGGCAGTGTCTAGAAGCCAGGCTCTCTAGGGGTAGCTGTAGCCAAGGCTTATCTAGGAGACATGCAAAGCTCATGCAATACCACTGTAGTCACACAGTACTCACACACATGAAGGAAAATACTCAGTGTTACAAAAATAAAGGTACTTTATTTTAATGACACAAATGCCAAAAATACCATAGAGACTATACTCCCTTAGGAGGTAAGTAATACACCAATTATATACACTAGTATGCAGCAATAGCAATAAAAACAGTTAGAAAACAGTGCAATTAGTGAAAATCACAATGGTTAGAAATGGGCCTAGGGGGAACACAAACCATATACTAAGAAAGTGGAATGCGAATGTCAGTTTCCCACCTAGGCAAGTGTAGTGTGTAGAAGGGCGCTGGGAGTATTAGAAAACACCAAAGGTAAGTAACAGAACCCACCTCAGAGCCCAGGAAAGCAGGAGTAAATCACAGTAACTTTCCTAGAACACACAAGAACACGAGAAAGAAGATAATGCAAGAACCAGAAGATACTTCAAGACACAAAGGGTGGATTCCTGGACCTAAAGACCTGTGGAAGAATGGGACTAAGTCCAAGAAGCACAGAAGAGTCCAGGGAGGACAGGAGCCCCTGCTAACCCGAATCAAGGTGCAAAAAAAAGAACCACTGGTGAAGAACAAAAGTCAGTACTGCACCCAAGAAGATAGATGCGGGTTCCTGGTTGGTGCAGATGATATCCCACACCGGATGGATGATTGCAGTCTGGTTTGCGTCGCTGGATTCCACCAACAAGCCTTGGCACACGCAAAGCTCATGGTTAGCGGAAAATGGCACTGCCTGGGAACAGGAGGGACCTGGTGGACTCTACCCGGGAGGAGGAGTCAGAGGGGGCTCTCAGCAACTCAGAAAGCCCACAGAAGACCAGCCAGCACACACAGGAGTCCCCCAGCACGGGGACAAAGGAGTTGCAAAAGGAGGCCCACGCAGCACAAAAACAAAGGATCCCACGCCACCAGAGAACCACTCAGGAAGCTGTGCATCACAGGAAGAAGTGCTGGGGGCCAGAGCTACATTGTGCACAAAGAATTTCATAGAAGGATGCCAACAAGCCTTGGCAACTGAAAAACACGTGGTGCACACGGGTACTGTCTTGCTTGGGAAGGCAAGCTCTTACCTCCACCAAAGTTGGACAGTAGGACGTCAGGACCATCAGGACCACTTCAGTCCACCCCCGTGATGCAGGATCCATGCAACTCGTCAGGAGAGGGGACCCACGCAGATGGTCATCGTTGCAGAGAGGTGCCTTCTGAAGCAGGGGAGTGACTCCTTCACTCTAAGGGAGATTCGTTCATTCTTCTGGTGCAGGCTGAAGACAGGCTGTCCTCCGAGGATGTACGACCGGGAAACAGTTGCATTTGCTGGCAAGAGCTGAAGATACAATGTTGCAGAAGTCATCTTTGCTTTGTTGTTGCAGTTTGTGGAGTTCCTGGAGGGTCCAGATGCAGTTTCTTCGGTGAGAAGGTGAAGTAAAGGAAACAGAGGATTCCTGCTGGAGTCTTGCAATCTGAATCTGAAGAACCTCCCAAAGGAGAGACCCTAAATAGCCCTGAAAGGGGGATTGGTCAGCTAAACAGGTAAGCACCTATCAGGGGACGGCTCTGACACCACCTGCTGGCACTGGCCACTCAGATGCTCCTAGAGTTCGCTGACAACTTGGAATCCAAGATGGCAAAACTCAGGGACCCTCTGGAGGAGCTCTGAGCACCACACCTGGGGTGGTGATGGACAGGGGAGTGGTCACTCCTCTTTCCTTTGTCCAGTTTCGTGCCAGAGCAGGGACTGGGGGTAGCTGATCCGGTGTAGACTGGATTATGCAAGGAGGGTACCAAATGTGCCCTTCAAAGCATTTCCAGTGGCCTGGGGAAGGAAGCTTCCCCTCCCAAGCCTGTAGCACCTATTTCCAAAGGCAGAGGGTGTAACACCCCTCTCCCGAAGGAAATCCTTTGTTCTGCCTTCTTGGGCTTGAGCTTTTCAAGCAACAGGAGGGCAGAAACCTGTCTGAGAGGTGGCAGCAGCTGGGGCTGCCTGGAAAACCTCAGAAGGCTGGAATGGCAATACTGGGGGTCCTCTAAGGGGCCCCCAGAGTGCATGAAATCATACAACCAATGCTTGCAAAAGCCTTGGGGTATGATTCCAACATGTTTGATACCAAACATACCTGTGTTCAGAGTTACCATTATGTAGCTGGGAATAGGTAGTGACCTATTTCCAGTACATGTGTAAAATGGCGTCCCCGCACTCATGAAGTCTGGGAAAATGGTCCTAGAGGTCGTGGGGGCACCTCTGCTAGCGCAGGGGTGCCCTCACACACAGGTACTCTGCACCCTACCCTCAGGGCTGGAGGGCCTGCTATAGGGGTGACTTATAAGTGACCTGGTGCAGTGTAACTGGCAGTGAAAGGGTGCATGCACCTTTTCACACAGGCTGCAGTGGCAGTCCTGCAGAAGCCTTTGCATGGGCTCCCTATGGGTGGCAAAAGAAATGCTGCAGCCCATAGCGATCTCCTGGAACCTCAATGACCTGGGTACCCAAGTACCATATACTAGGGACTTATAAGGGGGCACCAGTATGACAATTTCGGGTGAAGTACTGGGTTACCAGTATGCAAAAACCATAATTTAAGGGAGAGAGCATAAGTACTGGGGTACTGATTAGCAGGATCCCAGTAGACACACTCAAACACACATTGCAAACAGGCTAAATGTGGGGGTAACCAAGCTAGAAAGAGGCTACTTTCCTACAAGGTTAGCATCCACAATAATGATTTACAAGCTTTTATACACCGACTCTTACATGAATGACTCAAATAGTGAATCACGAAGTCATTAGCTCATAGTACCTATGCTTATGCCAACTTATGTACAATATCACAAATTCAAGTCAAGGTACTTTGGCCGACGATATTTCGATCCCCTAGACAAGTATCAGTATCATCCTAAGCCTCCGTTAAGCTTGAGTTAAAAGGGTTACAGAGTGCTTGTAACCAAAATGGCGAAGATAAATCTGACTCACGTCTCATATGAGTGAAAAAGCACTCAACGGAGATCTGAATCTCTAATCAAGCGCCAATGCCATAAAGTAGTAGTAGAGTGGAGCAGTGTCACAGTGTAATGGAGTGTCGTAGAGTGGAAAGGCATAAAGAAGAGTGAACTGGAGTAGAGTGGAGTAAAGTAACGTGAACTGGCATAGAGAAAGTTGGGTAGAGTGTTGTTGAGCATACTAAATTGTTGTATAGTGGAGTGGCATAGAGGGTTGTGCAGTGGCGTTGAGTAGAGTATTGTAGATTGAAGTGGCATAGAGTGGTGTGGAGTGCATAGAGTGGAGTAAAGTTGAATGGAGTGGCGTATAGGGAGTTGTGTAGGGAGTTACAGAGTGGAGAAAGTGTTAGAGTTAATGGAATAGAGTGTCAGAGTCTAGTATCATGGAGTGTAATGTCAGAGTGAAGTGTTATAGAGTAGAGTTGGGTGGTCTAGAGTGAAGTGGCATAGAGTACAGTGGTGCAAAGTAGATTGGTGTAGAGTGTAGTGGTATAGAGTGCATTGGTTTTGAGTAAAGAGGTGTAGAGTGCATTGGCGAAGACTGCACTGGTTTAGCGTACAGTGCAGTAGCGTAGAGTGGTAAAGAGTCGAGGGGCGCAGAGTGGAGTGGCACAGCATAGATTGCAGTGGTTCAGAGTGCTGTGTCATAGAGTGATGTGGTGCATGGTAGAGGGGAGTGGTGCAAGGTAGAGTAGACTGGTGTAGAGTGCAGTGGTGGAGTGCAGTGATGCAGAGTAGAGTGGCATAGAGTGTAGTGGCATATAGTACGTTGGTGTAGAGTGCAGTAGAGTGGCATATAGTTGAGCGGTGCAGAGTAGAGTGCCGTGGTGCAGAGTATAGAGGAGTATAATTCAGTGGCAGAGTGCAGAGTTGCAGAGTAGAGTGTCATAAAGGGCAGTGATGTAGAGTAGAGTGGCATAGAGGGCAGTGATGCAGAGTAGAGAAGAGTGGCTTAGAGTACAGTGGTGCAGAGTAGAATAGAGCTGCATAGAGTGCCGTGGCATAGAGTAGATTGCTGCAGAGTACAGTATAGTGGTGAAGAGTAGATTGTTGCAGAGTCGAGCATAGTGATGTAGAGTGCAATAGCATAGAGCAGTGCAGAGCAGATCGGAGTGGCGCAGGGTACATTGGAGTGGTGCAGGGTAGATTAGACTGGCATAGCATAGAGTGGAGTTGCGTAGATTGCAGTGGCATAGAGGAGATGATTTCAAAGTAGAGTGAAGTGCCCTACAGTGGAGTGGTGTAGAGTAGATTAGAGTGCAGTGGTGCAGAAAGAGTGCAGTGGGACAGAGTACAGTGGCACTGAGTGCAGTGGTGCAGAGAAGAGGGGCGTGGAGTTCAGTGGCAGAGAGTGCAATGTTGCAGATTAGAGGGTCGCAGAGTACAGTGGTGTATTGTAGAGTGGCATAGAGTGCAGTGGTATAGCGTGCTGTGGCGCAGAGTACAGTGGCGTTGGACACAGTGGAATAGTGCTGTGGTGCAGAGTAGATTGGCATAGAGTGCAGTGGCATAGAGTGCATTGGTTTTGAGTAAAGTGGTGAAGAGTGCACTGGTAGACTGCAGGGGTGTAGTGTACAATGGTTAGAGTAGAATAGCATAGATTGCAGTGGCGTAGTGTAGAGTGCTGCAGAGTAGAGTGGTGTAGAGTGGAGTGGTACAGCATAGATTGCAGTGGCGTAGAGTAGCACAGAGTGGAGAAAAGTGGTGTAGGGTGCAGTGGCATAGGTAGAATGTTTCAGAGTAGAGTGAAGAAAAGATAGAGAAAAGATAATATACGTCAATATGCTTAAGTATGTAACGATAACAACAACATAAATAATAACGCTAGGCATAACGGCCCAAAATGAAATATGGCTTCTCCCTGTTAGCCACGCTGTAATCAAGCCCTTCATTACCAAGATAACAAAACATCAAACATAAATGTTAGAAAAATATACCCTTCTAATAGCTAAATTGTTGTGTGAAAAGGTCAAATCTGGGCTCAATCTCGACTTCACTGTTTCACCAACTGGTGTGATCTTAGGCAAATACAAATATTGTGTTTCACAGAGTCTACTTTCTAGCCTGCAGGCACCAGAGTGAGTGGGACTCTGTTTCCTCTTTAGATCTTCCTCATTGTCTTGCAGTTCCTCTTGAAGGCATCCTGCAGTGCCCCTCTTCAAGGCGGCAGGTGATGCAGACAGTAATCATCCAAAACCCTTCTCCTCCTCCTGCCCTTTGTTCTTATGAGCACCCTTAATGCCCACAGCTGTGAACAGGACAAAAGGGCAGAGGGCGCTGGGGGGGCCTCCAGACTCACCTTCATTCTGTTCCCATCAGATTGGAGGATAGTCCGTACAGGGCTATCATAAGTAGCGCTTTTGTGCGCTAATGGCCCTCTGAATAATAGATGTGAGAGGAGAAATTATTGTGTCCCCTTGTCCCCCCCACCTTCGTCCCCCGTATCCCCCACCCTCCAAAATCTGGGTGGGATACATCCCCTGGGTCCCCAACACTTCCTACGCCCATGGTCCTAACCAATGCCACTAGCAGCCATTTCACTGTTTCCCAGTCCTCTTTCTATTGCTCTCTCTCTCTGTCCCTAGCACACCAGCCCTAACACACTCATCGCCCCCCCCTTTCTCTTACCTTCTACGTCTCCCTTTGATTCTGCTTTTTCCCATTCTCTCAACTACGCTCCTTCCTCTCATCTCTCTTCCTCTCTCTCCCACCTGTTTTCTTTCTCTCTCCTTACATTGTTATGTATGGCCCTCAGAGAGCATCCCTTGTTTATTTAACTTTCTAAATCTCATAACTGACTGCTATGACGTAGCAACAGTGGATAACAAAACTCATTACCCGCTGCTGTGACGTCACAAAGGTCTTCCAAGCCAGGAGGTGGGGCTCCCCAGAGCCTGTCATTGCAGCTCTGCCTGCCTTGACTGAAACAGAAAGGCTCAGCTGTGTGTGTGGGGTGGGGGCGGGGAGGAGGCAGGGGAGGTGCTGCATGTTGGCCAAGGGTGTACGGTAAGGCTCTTTGAACCCTTGGGGCAGGGGTACAAAGCAGAGGCCGGATACCACATCAAGTCTGCTGGTGCACAGCAGCTGAGCGGAGGGGCGGATGCTTTGGGGGGCAACGCATGACGTGCTTACCAAGGTAAAAAACAGCATCCTTGAGGCTCTGAGTAACATCATAGACCAGTGGTTCCCAACCTGTGGTCCGGGGACCCCTGGGGGTCCGCAAAGCCTTCTCAGGGGGTCTGCGAGAGCCTAGAAAATTAAACAATATTAACAAATGTTGACAAATTGGGTCCCCAGCTTCCAGTAATGACTCAGGCGGGGGTCCCCGGATTCTAATGATGCGTCATTGGGGGTCCCTGGGTTCCATTAATGTTAAAGTGGGGGTCCACAGAAATCAAAAGGTTGGGAACCACTGTCATAGACAACACCAGCTTCGTCCTTGTTGTTTATTTGATGTCACTCAAAACATCCCCGTAATTCACTGTTACTCATCTATAATTCTATATGCTGCCCCAATCATCACTGTAGCTCCCTACGAGTCTTCTTTCATCTTGCCTCTTAAATTGTTTTTCTTGTTTCCCCCTCTCTCTTTTTCCATCTCATACATACCAGGGAAAAAGTCAGGGAGTCAGCCGCAATCAGTGACGTAGAACATTGTCCTGACATGCCGTCGCGCAGGAATGAGATGAACTCCCGTGCATCAAGTGTGTGCAAAAACAGAACTGTAGGAGGTCCTGGCCCAACACACATGCCTGCAAAATAAAATGTTCCACTGCAGCTCAGTGGCTGTCCTCCACTCAACTGCAAGATACTCATTCACTGTCATCATTTATGTTTATATAATATTTCATGGCTCTCTTCTGCTGTTTCTAAGCCGGTGTAATCGATTGCCGATAGAAAGTGGTACCCACTGTAGTTATCTTTCTGCCACTTCAGAGAGGAAAGAAAGTTAACCCCCTCGCTCAGCCTTTAATAAGGGGTCTCTGGGAATGTGCGATAGAGATGAGAGAATAAATACGGCCAATGTTATTTACAGCATCTGCACCAATAAACAGGAAGCCACACACGGATTGCTGCAGTGCAAAGGTCAAGTTCCATATTATCATCACAGTGCAACAAAGCTGACATGACAAAAGCACTGTCTACTGTCTTTCAGACCGCATGTTACAGTGACTTTGCACCGGGAAACAGCTCTTCTAAAAATCAGGAGACCTCTTTTGTGACCCACTGCAGAAAAATAGCCCTTGCATCCTTGTTTTAGTCAAATATATTTTAGGAAAGTGTCCCTTTTGGCCTGGTTACTCTCCACTTTTTGCTGGACATTAATGCTAAGTTGACTGAGCATGTGCTGGGATCCTGCTAACCAGGCCCCAACACCAGTGTTCTCTCCCTAAACTGTACCACTGTTTCCACAATTGGCACACCCCTGGCACACAGCTAAGTACCTTGTAAAAGGCACCATTTGTACCAAGGGCTCTATGACTGGTGAGGGTCCATAAGGGCTGCAGCATGTATTGTGCCACCCCAAGGGACTCCTCACCAAGCACATGCACACTGCCATTGCAGATTGTGTGTGCTGGTGGGAAGAAAACGGTAAAGTTGACATGGCACCCCTTCCAGGGTGCCATGCCCACAAACCACTGCCTGTGGCATAAGTAAGTCACCCCTCTAGCAGGCCGTACAGCCCTAAGGCAGGGTGCACTATACCACAGGTGAGGGCATAGCTGCATGAGCAATATGCCCCTACAGCGTCTAAGTCCATTCTTAGACATTGTAAGTGCAGTGTGGCCATATTAAGTACATGAGCAGGGAGTTTGTCAAAACGAACTCCACAGCTCCATGATGACTTCACTGAAGGCTGGGAAGTTTGGTATCAAACTTCTCAGCACAATACACCCATACTGATGACAGTGTTGGATTTATAGTACAATGCACACAGAGGGAACGTTAGAGATGCCCCCTGTATTTTACCCAACCATTTAATGCAGGACTGACCAGTCTGTGGCAGCCTGCCACTAACAGACAAGTTTCTGACCCCATGGGGTGAGAGGCTTTGTGCTCTCTGGAGTCGAAACCAAAGCCTGCACTGGGTGGAGGTGCTTCCTACCCCCCTTCGGGAATTGTAACACTTGGCGGTGAGCCTCAAAGGCTCAGGCCTCCTGTTACAGTGCCCCAGGGCACTTCAGCTAGTGGAGATGCCTGCCCCCTGGACCTAGCCCCACTTTTGGCAGCATGTCCGGTGGGAACATTAGGAAAAACAAGGAGGAGTGACCAATTCAACTGGGACCACCCCTCAGGTGCCCAGAGCTGAAGTGACCTTCTTGCAGAATCCTCCATCTTGGTTTGGAGGAGAGGGACCAATAGGGATAGGAATGTGCCCCCCCTCCCCAAAGGAAGTGGGCACTGGAAGGGTGTAGCCACCCTCACAGTAGCCATTGGCTTCTGCCCCCTGACCCCTGTAATGCCCCTAAATCTAGTATTTAGAGGCACCCCAAACCTTACCCACCAGATTCCCGGTGACCTCAAGAAGAAAGAAGAAGGACTGCCAAGCCAACACCAGCAGTGAAGACTCCAGGTGACAACTGACTTGTCCCTAGCCCTACCGGCCTGTCTGCAGCTTGAAAAAACCCCTGTTCCAAAAAGGCAACACATCCTGCAGGACCAGCGACCTCTACAAACCCCCAAAGGACTGCCTGCCCAGCAGAGGACCAAGAACTGCAGAGGACCAAGAACTGCAGAGGACCAAGAACTGCAGAGGACCAAGAACTGCAAAAGACAGCAGCCCTGTCCAAAAGAAACCTTCAAAAGGACTCAAGGCCCACCCCGGATCTGCAAGACCTGCCCACTCTGCCCCCGACTCCCACGGCCTGAGTCCAGGTGGCCCACCTGTCCAGAGAAGGAACCCAGACGATTCAGACCTCGAGTCCACCCTTGGTTGACCTTTCCTGGCCAACACAATGACCCCTGCAGCCTGAATCCAGAGGATCCCTCTGACTGCGACCAGATCCAACGAAGATACCCAGCGCCCAAGGAGACCCCTGCACCCGCAGCCCCTGGCTTTGGGGAATGTGACCAACATTCCAGCAATATCCAGCGGGTGCCTCCCCTACCTGTCCAGCCTTTGGTTTCCCAGCTGACCCCCTGAACTCAGCCTACAGCATCTTTTATGACCCCCGGGGTTCCCCTATTGAAAAGCATTGGACACCCAGCTCTGTATCTGCACCCGGCTGTCACTGAGCCGATGAGGATGTGCTTTTTATGTGAACCTTTGCTCCCCACCTCTCCGGTGCTGGCCTAAACTCCAGAGGCCTGTGAACTGGAATCTGCTTTCTACCGAGCACCCCCTTTCCTCCTAGGATTCCACTGTAAATCCAACAACAACTTTGACCACTGCACTCAGCAAGCCCTGTGTCTACAGAGAGACAACGCTCCCTTCTGATAAAAGTCAATTTCAAACTGGGGAACTTGGAGGTGGCCCATGGGAAGCTTATTCGGAAACCCCTTCATCAAACAGTTGGGGAAGTTTGTTGCCACATTTACCTCCCTGGACAAGCCTCAATGAATACGATTTTTACCCCTTGAATTTTTTGGGGGGTTGTTCGTGCAGGGGCGCTCAACCGGCCGCTTCAATATGCAAGCCTCCTCCAAAGGGCAAAGCTACAGCAGGAACCAGTGGCAAGACCAACATTGCTCACGAGAACTCTTCCCATCCAGAAGAGCAACTCGAGGTTGGGCATAGGTTCCTCCAGAGAACAATTTCAAAGCAATCAATCAGGTGAGTGTAGCCCTTGCTTCCCGAATACAAGTGGGAGGTCATTTGACTATGTTCTTCCACAACTCTGAAAAGCTGCCTTTGTATGTACATGTTTTGCAGATGGTGCAGGGTTTCCACAGAGTTTTATGGCTCCCAGGAACGTCAACGTCTCCATCCTCTTTGTTTCTCAGATGCCCACTGTGCCTTGATAGATCTCGAGATTCAAGACCTCTACCCCCAGGGTGATATTTCACCAGCTCCTCTTCACCCAGGGGGGGTTCCTGAGCAATATCTTTCTGGTGGAACAGCAAGACGGGGGCCAGCGTCTAGTGATCAATCTCCGGGAATTCAGTGGATGGTTGGTTTTACTGCCACTTCAAGATGGAGGGCATACACCTGTTGCGAGATCTGTTGCAACCGGAGGACTGGATGGTGCACTTGGATCTCAAAGACACGTACCTTACAGTTCCTATTTTTGTGCCCCATCGCAGGTTTCTGCAATTCCACTGGTGCGGTCAGGTTTTTGAGTTTCAGACCTTGCCGTTCAGGCTCTTGCCTGCCCGTTGGTGTTTCACCAAGGTGCTGAAACTAGCTATAGAGCATCTCAGGGTGAAAGGTTTCCGCTTGATCATTTATTTGGATGATCTTCTCCTCATGAACCATTGTGCCTTCTGCTTGAAGGACCACCTGCAGACTACCATTCTTCTGCTGGAGAATCTCGGCTTTGTGATAAACCACAAGAAATACCTTCTGACCCCATTCAAGTAGACAACCTTTTAAGGTTTTGTCATAAATTCCACAGAAAAACCCTCAGCCTTCCTTCCTGCAAGATGGCAAAAATCTGGCAGGAATTAAAGTGCACTCTGTTCCATCCATCAACATCTCTACGGCAGGTGGCTCGGATGGTAGGTCTGCTCTAGTCCTCAACATGAGCTATCTTCCCAGGTCCGCACCATTAGTGTTTCATTTACGCAGGGGACTACAGTATGTGGAACAGGTTCCACTGACAGAGGAAGTAAAAGAGGAGATGCATTGGTGGCTATCCCACATGAAGGAGTGGCATGCCAGAGACATCTTCGGACTTGACCCAGATGTGGTGATGGAATATGACGTCAGCAAGTTGGGATGGGGCGGAAAGGGGGGGCTCTATGTGGGGACTCCTTCACAGGAGGAAAGTGGTCCGCAGAAGAGCAGCAGCTCCATATCAATTGCCTGGAGTTAATGGCAGGTTCCTTTGCACTCAAGTGCTGGACCGGGGAACTGCTGTGTTCTCTTGAAGATGGACAACATATCGGTGGTCTGGTATATCAACCACTTATGAAGTGTCAAATCCAAAATGCTGGTGGACCTAGCCAAGCAATTTTGGACGTTTTGCCTTTCCAAAAGTATCTCTGTCACGGCGGAGTATCTCCCGGGTGTTTCTAATGAGGTAGCGGACTGCTATTTGATAGAATGGTCCAACACGAGTCCCTGCCAGTTGAATCCTCAGATCTTCCAATCAATTGACAACCAAAGAGGTCCTTTCACTGTGGATATGTTTGCGTTGCGTCTGGATCACCACGTGGATCAGTGTTTCAGCTGGAGACCGGATCCTCAGGCGACCAATGCCTTCCTAGAGGACTGGCCAGGAGAGCGTGTATATGCCTTACTGCCATTTGCGATGATCATAAAACTATCCACTCAGGTGAGGCGCCAACAAGCTCGAACAGACCCCATAACACCGTGTTGGGGGTCGCAAGTATGGCTTCCAGTTCTCTGGAACTTTCTTGGGATTTTCCAATCCGACTTCCCCACACACCGAATCTGCTCCGGGATCCACTTGGCAATCCTCACCCATTAATTCTCCAAGGCTGGCTACCCCTCATAGCATGTGGGATTGCAGGGAATGCTGGAGAGTCCTTGGACTTTCAGAGGAAGCTGAAAACTGATAGCCGGAGTCTGGGCCGACAGTACCACCAAACGCTATAGATCCGCATGGTCGAGATGGGTTTGTTGGTGTGTATAAAGGCGTTGTGACCTCCTGGGGTTCAACACTGTCCAGATCTTGAATTTTCTGGCATCCCTGGCATCACAGGATCTGGACTACCAAAGGGTTAACACCCTTCATGTCAGCGATCTCGGTGGGCCATATTCCAATTCAGGGTTATCAGGCAGGCGAGCATCCTTTGGTGTGCAAACTCATGAGAGGGATCCGTTTGGCTCTTTCATCAAAACCTGGCTGTTCCGCTCTATGGGATGTAAAGTAAGTCCTGCATCTTTTTCACTCTTGGCTTAGAAATGACTATCTCACTCATAAACAATTTTCTGGAAATTTGGCCTTACTCCTATGCCTTATTTCATTTTGTAGAGTTTCTGATGTCAGAGATTTGGATCTGACGGGTCAAGTCCTCACCCAGGAAGGGGTTACATTCCATATCTCAAGGAGGATGCAAACAAATTCAAGACTGATTTACTATCCCGCCTTTGATAGGTCTCCAAAGTTGTGTGTAGTTCACCGTCTGAAGGCGTGTGAGAGTATTACAGAAGAGTTTCGCCTTTCTGGGGAGAGACAGATAAGCATATTACTGAGGAAACCTTTTAAATCCGTGTCCTGCCCAACAATCGCACAATAGATCCGTTGGATCATGCAAGAGGCTGGCAGATATGTGTCACAGTTTGGCGCCCATTCTGTCAGGGGAGCCATGGTTTCAAACACGTTTACCCTTGGTGCACGCTAGGAAGTTATCCTAAATGCAGCGGATTGGTCCTCAGACTCCATGTTCAAACAGCTTTATTTCAAAACAGTTTTAGATACAACGTCTTCAGTGGTGGACAAGCTTTGTACAAGCATAATCCTCGCCTTTGATCCTGACAAAGAATTAAAACTTTCCTAGCACTTTAGAAGGAAAGTTTCAATTTTATTAAGGACACGGATGCAAGGATCATTCCCACCCTTTGTATCTGGGAACTCGACCCTTCCTCAAGAGGTTCCTGTGTGATCTGAGGTCTTTGTTTCGCCATAAAGTCTAAGTGTAACATGCTTCAATCTGTTTTTCTTGTGATGGTGTTCTGTACATTAGAGTGGCGCAATATTATGTATTTACAGTTTTGACATTGGACGGGTTCAATTTGAGCAGGAAAAAAAACTTGCACTGAAGAGATACGTAACTGTCAGGAGAGCTGTTTCCTGCGTAAAATAGGTATTACATGCGATGTGTTACGCAGTAAAAAGTGTTTTTCTCATTTCAAATTTGCTGTACTGTTGTAACAAACTCAAATCTGACATTTGCAATGTAGTAATAAATGCCTGAGAGTGTGTATATTATTATTACAGCTCCTATAGCAACACTGTGGACCACATTTATTGTCATTGCCAAGGCATAAATAGATTTATGCCTAAAGTAAAATTAAATGTGGACCAATGAAACTAAATAAATACATTTAGATCAATTATTTTAATAAAACACATTCACGCCGGTATTGCAACAGTGCAAAAGTCAAATTCTCCTTTAACATACTAGAGAGTAATTCACACGAGAAAAACATTGTTTACTGCCTCACATGGTGCATATTACATTTACTTCACACATGGAAGCAGCACTCAATAGTCAAGAGGCCACTTCAATGTGGCCTTCCCTTAATGCACAAAGGTAACCCCAAGAATTTTGCTTTTCGTTAAATACATGTTTATTTACAAATTCACAGGAAAAATGCTGTAGCATAAACCATGTATGCAGATGTTTAATATGGTATTTATTAACATTGGTGATGGTGGGGAGGGTATCATGACCCAGCCAGACGTCGCATCTTGTGAGTCATGGTCACACACACGCACACACACACACACACACACACACTCTCACACACACTCTCTCTCTCTCTCTCTCTCTCTCTCTCTCTCTCTCTCTCTCTCTCTCCCACTCTACCTAGTAGCGCTTGCCACTATGTCGTTCTAGTTAGGACCTAGATTCTATAGAAAAAAACATTTTTTTCCTTGCCTATATCTTTGGCGCCTGTTGACAAATCTTCACAAAATTTCCCCAAAAAATGCTCACGTCAGCTGCTATCTGGAAAGTTTTAGGGTGATTGGTCAAGCGGGAGCTGAGAAAAAGGGCGGGTCCCACAACGTGTGTTCTCCATGGTAATTTCCATGGGGATTTTGAAGAGGAATAGCGGTCCGAAGCACTGGACAGATTTACACCACATCCGGCAGAAAGCTAGCTCTTGGTAGAAAAAAACGCCTTTTTGTGATTTGGTGTAAATCTGTTATGTAGTTTTCTAGTTATTAAATGAAAACCAAATTTGCATATATAGGGATGCGGATCCTCTGCGGATTAGGAGGAAAAGCAAGGCCCTGATTGGCTGGCCGCAACCTGACAGAAAAGTTGCGGCTGCTGTTTTTTTTCTCGCACTGCCTGGGGGGGGGGTTGGGAAAAACAGTGTAAAATCATGCAAATGGTTCAGAATACAGGTATCCTGACCCCATAAGACACATGGATGGGTCCCTCACAAAAAATTGCCCATTTTATTCCGGCTGATACGTGGATTTGAGGATCCTCCTCAAATCCTGGGAAAAAGCAAGACCACGATAGGCTAAACGCAACCTGACACAAATATTTACATGTGTGTTAAAAAACCATAGAAATTGACTAAAAAAAACAAAGGTTACGGGGATGTTATAGTTAGGCTGATGTTTTACCCACTGAAAACCATAGAAATTCAGCAGTTATAGTTATACTTATCTAAAGAAACTATAACGCGTACCGGAAAGTAACTTTGGGCAACAAATTATCGTTTCATAACATAAGTATAACTGTAAGTATAACTAAAACAGCTGAATTTCTCTGGTTTTGTTCGAGTCCTTGTGACCTTTGTTTTCTTAAGTGAATTTCTAAGGTTTAAAAAAAAAAAAAAATTCTATTTCCTAACTATAGCGTCCCTGTAACCTTTGTTTTTTCAGTGAATATATATATATATATATATATAAATAAATATACTGGTGGTCGCCAGTAGGTAGTTATATTTAGGGCCTAGGTTCCATAGCATTTATTTACTTGATTGGGTGTAAATTCGTTCAGTAGTTTTGCAGAAATTAAAGGTTAAAAAATACAGATATCTAGGGACATGGATCCGCTGCAGATACAAATGTCCCCGTGCTGATTGGCTTCATTAGAGTCCCAAATAAAAAATGTGAAAAAAAGAAGAAAAGGGCCTCTGGTGGACCCCTGCATCAACGCTATGGGCTCAGGGTATTCCGACCCGGACCCCTTTTCTTTGCGCCCTCGCCATGCACTGCTAATTATCCCAGATATTACAGCACTCATGACATCTTTTATAGCATCATTAAAAATATCATTGTAACATTAGCAGACACATTATTGAAGAGAAAACTGTGCATGGCGGAGACGCGAGTTATAGTTACCTTGGGGCGCGAGTTATAGTTACTTGAAATAACTCTAACGATAACAGCTGACTTTCTAAGGTTTTGTATGTTTAAAATGGGAGCCTAACTATAACGTCCCTGTCATCTCTGGTTTTTAAGTGATATATTTATTTAACTTAATTCCTCTGGTTTAGTGAGAAGTGAAAAGGATCCATCTATCACTAGCGTTCTCCAACATCTGCCGCCACACCCTGTTGAACAGCACTGGCTCATATGACCCACCCCCCACTCCTACATTGGTATTACCAATGAGCAAAACCTCTCCCAGGGCTTAGCAGAAATGTACCACTCAAATATCGAACAATGGATGGGATGGACCTATCTGACAATGAATGGGAACATAGCTAAACTGCTGTTTCGTAAGCCAAACAACCGACAACCTTCCATCCATCCATACCTGGTTGGATGCCGCTCGCTGTAGACCAAGCAATCGCTCCCAGCACTGAGCGTCACCCCTCAAAGCTAAAGTGATCTGTGGTGCCCAGTCTGCATTTATAGTCAGTTACAGCAGTAAGACAAGAATTAACTTGGCAGCAAATACAGCTCTACTTACCTGTTCACCTACTAAGCTCCTCTAACCAACAACTATCCCAAACTCACTGCAGATAGAAAGGAGGCAGATGCCTCGGAGTCCAAGGGTCATAAACTTCAAACAAACCACCCTCATTAATTCAAAACCCATTAAGACACAACTTTAACGAATCACACATTGAAGCTTGCTTCCACCATACAGGAATCACTAAAAAGCTAATTTGTATGTAGGGCCACATTAACATTCATTCATCATTCATTCATTCAAATAACATGGCATGCAATGCACTATAGGACCATAGGTGTGCACAGCACACCACAGGAAGAGTTACTTTAGGTTTGAGGTAGGATGGAGACGATCAGAGGCAGAAGAAGATCACGGTAAACGGAGCGGATAAAACACCGTTCCCCGAACTCAATGATCATGCAACGAAGCGGCAACCTAAGCCATGCGTGCCTGTCTGTGCTGGCCGCCATGACGCAGGAGTTTCCTAGAAAGCATAAGTGGAGTGGGGATCCTATTAATGTCTCATCAGGATTATTTATCTGCCCGCTAAGTCGAGGACACAATATGCATTCTGCAAATCCTATTTACTTCCTCTATGTGGGTCAAAGAGTTTCAGAATCTAGAAAATCCACCCGCCACGAGGCCTTGAAGCTTTAAAACAGCAATGCATGGACGACATATAGAGAGGAAACTACATCTTTGCACGTGTGTTCGGAAAGCCAAGTGACATAAAATGCACGACATGCATACCTGCTCCACTTTGTCGGAGAACTGACACAAATAAATGTGCTCTCTTTGATGTGATCATTGATATGGAGAACAAAAATAGATAAAATGCAGCATATTCTGAAAGGCGCTCATCAGGGCTCCAAGACTGAACTATGCACATGCACCAAAATATAAGCATGCCAGCAGCATGTTAATGTACGTACACTCTGGACATCTTAAGAAACAGGATTACTGCAAAGGGATTTACTATTGAGGCAACATTATTAAGGCAACAAAAAAGAAACACAAAGGCTGCACCCTGGTTAAGCACATGCAGCAGCACAAGCATTGGCCAAGACAATATGTCCGGCTTGTACTATGAGTCCCGTCTAAAATATAAAAAACACTTTCTGCAGTGAAAAAAAAAAAAGAACAATTGTATTCTGTTACAATCCATTGATGAAATATAGAATTTGTTATGTGACGATTCCCTATACCTTTGAGATGTAAAAGAGTGCCCCATGTATTGTAAAGAAGCACTCTGAAGGAAATGGAAGGATACATAATACACCAATTGAATGAGGTGAGAGGGAATTTACTTCTTACAGAGGAGTGAAGGCTCATTATATCTATATTTTAAGAATCAGTAACAGGTGAGTCGGACCGGTGAGTTGTCAGACCAGACTAATAAAGTGGCCACCACCGTTTAGAGCTCAGGGTCTGGTGCGAGATAAGCCTGCAAAAGGAGCAAACCTCCCTAAATCAGGGACACACCCCTTACTCGGACTCCGTTCATGATAAAAGCGGTTCAGCGATCCAACACTATAGTTCTGACGGCCAAGAGGCCCCGTGTCTCACATCATTAGAATGTCCTCACTTTTTAATCAACAATGCTTCGCACTCGAGGACTTTAGATTAACTTTTCCATTAGAAGTATAGGTTGAAAACTCTCAGCAAGCAAAGTAGCAAGGAAACTGCACTACAGACAACAATGGTGTGAAACATGCAGCCAGAGCGCCACCTCGACACAGGAAGTGGCTCCATAAGATGGCTCTTCCTCTGGACACCTGCAGACAGGCGTTTACATACAGAGCACCTACCACAAACTAAACTGCTTCCCAGAGGAAGGCTCGTCCTGGCCATCTGAGAGCTAGTCTGAGTTTGACTGCGAAAACGTGAACATAGAGAGTGATGCGGGCCAAGCCTGGCGCGTTTCTAAAGGCAGAGCCAGAGCTACACAAATGTGTCTTCCCCAAGACTAGAAGTCTAACCCCTGTAAACAAGATCTGATGAATTTTGGGAACCAGAACAACTCTTCATAACAGATATTCTGCACTGCACAAGAGGCCATGGCAGCAGGCAAGGTATCTGTGCAATGACTAGGTGATCTAGCCCAGAGGTCTTCAATCTGTGGGTTGCGACCCCCAGGGGGCCACGGAGTCTTGGAAAGGGGGTCGTGCATTCCCCCAGCTGATCGTTAAAATGCTCCAGCTGAACTCTTATTGATAGTCTCCTGTGCTGTGACATGAAGATGCGCAGACAGCTAAAGAAGCGTGTGTGCCCAGGGCCCGCTTCATGAATGAAATGCAAACGCATGGTGCAAGTTGGGAAATGGGGCCATTTGTACGAACACATTTTCCCATAGACACAGAGTGGCCAAAACTGCTTGCTACATCTGGCCCATGGTAACATATACAATTGTAAAGGATGCCTTGGAGCCGGTTCTGGCTTTAATTGATCGAATCAGTCAAAGCTTTGTGATTACAAAGATTTGATCTTTTTGAGTGGTAGTGCAAAGAGATAACAACTGGGCTGTGAAGTGTGTGCTTTTAATTGTATATACAAAGTGCTTACTATCCCTGCGGAGGTGTTGAAGGGACAGCTGTTCAAAAATGTATACCATATGGTCTGGTATTACTTAAATCCAAATTTTGGAAACACCATTTTATCTTGAACCTTTTTTGTGCATTTTGTTGTGGCCTAACTTATACAGTGTGTAATGCAAATATAAAATAATGGCTTACATCTTCACAGGGCTTCCTGTCACAGGCTGTGACCTCGTGGCACTAAAAATGCACAAGTAACAAGATTTAATTCTGTGGCTTTCTGGTTACACACAGCCCACTGAAGGGTATTAACTAATAGAGGTTTCATAATGCATTACAGTGCATCTCCCAATGAGAAACCACTTTCTTTTATTTATTTGTCTTTCAAACTGCCTGTTATTTTATATGTAGCTGCCTTACAGTGAAAGACCTAAAAAACCATACAGAATATTTTGGGGCTTATTTATGAGAGGCGTGTGCCACTGGAGCATCACTTTTATTGACGCTCTGACGGCACAAGCCTGTCAGGCGTACCTCTGACGCGACGCACAGCCACCCTGAGTGGCTTTGCATGGCCTCATAGATACGGAGCACGTCAAAGGAGCACAAGCCGCTGCGTTGCCTTACTCTGTGTCAAGGAGGCGTTGCTGTGGGTGCTCCCATGGATGTTGACGCTCCCCCAGTTTTACAAAATCACATAAACTGGAGCACTGCCAAAACACTGCACAGGCAGAATGAGGAGAAATGTTTTCATTTCTCATTTTTTCCTCTTTCGATGTGTGTTGCACTCTGCGGCACACGTTGAAAGAGGAGAATACCGCTCAGGATGTTTTTCAGGAAGGTGCCCCTTCCTGCACAAAAACAATCCTGTCTACTTTCACGCTAGGCAGCAATTTGTGCGCCATCGCAGGGGGAAGGACATGAATGCACTGTATTTCATAAATACGGTGCATTCCTGCCGTTTCATTCTGGGGTAGGGCAGTGTAGCAAGAAGACTCACGGCGCTGCGCCACACCAGTTCCTCATAAATGAGGACCTTTGATTTTAGCCACACCCTTGACCACGCCCCCGCACTCACTGACCTTTGGTTTGCTAAACACTGTTTCATATTATTTCCTCACAGTGAAAATTATTTGCAGTAGGAATTGAAGATGTTTATGATTGTCGATGATGAGGAGTACCAGCGTCTAGAATGTTTTGTCAGGAGGGGGTCCTTATGCCTCAGAGGTTTTGAGAGAAGGTCCCGGCATCAAAAAGTATGAAGACATCTGATCTAGCCTAATTCTGTTTAAGTCTCTTCGAGAATGCACAAGTCTTGGGGGGGAAAGGGGCCTAGAAGTCAGTTTGAATTAATGATTTCTTCTTATGTGCTGCAAGGTCCCCTATTGTGAGATTCTGTCCGCTGGTATCCCTACACACAATAATGGCAATCTCATAACAGGAGGCTTAAAGCACTTAATCTACAGAGAAACAGCTACTCCTCGAAAGTGTGCAGATGGGACAAGGCTGGTGTGAAAGGTACTGAAGCTACATCGGGTTAGCATGATATCTGTATCAGTGCCTCCCCGCTTGCATGTCCTTGGGTCTGCTTGGCCGAAATTTCACAGAAAAGCACTCAATTGTAGAGTTATTTAGGTTTTGCTTCTGAAGAGTGGATGAAACAAAAACCTTGTAATGAATAGAATTTCAAAAAAGCATTTTCAAGCATCCAGCTAGAGGTTAAACAGCATTGTGTCTAGTGAGAGAACCCAGTAGGAAAGAAACCGCAAGCTTTGATAACAGCAACAAATGTTTCATAGGGAACAAAGAAAACTTCTTAAACCCAGAAGATGAAAACTTCTCTTCTTAGAGGGATGCTGACAATTACAGGCCTCCATTAGGCTTTCTTACAAAAAATAGAAATAAATAGCAAAAATTCCCTTTCATACAAATTTTCCTATAGCATCGACTGCTTTGTCAAGACAAGCTTCTATTTTAAGAGCAGAGACCAGAAGAAGCTCTTGGGAAAAAACGCTTTAGTAATACATGAAGCTTCTCCAGTTTGTGTCCCCTGAGCATATCCCTTTTCACCACCACTCTGTCTCCTGCCCTTCTGCCTTCCCCGATATTTGTGGACCAATGATCTCAGCTACCGCGTAGAATACAATCCTTCATGCCAGCTCCGCGAGCCCATAAGGGGCAGCTCTTCTTACCAGCTCGTCGTGTGGGACCTGTGGAGTGCAGCACTCTGGTCGCATCAACAGGCCATTTCCCAGCTCTGGCAGATCATCCTCAGGGTCCACCACATCTGCGAAGGAACACAGAGCAGTTAGACACTTGCAAGATGTGCTGATTATCCACTCATTTATCCAACTTCTCATTTCAGAAAATGGTTTCCCTGACTGCGGTCTTTCTGGATGCTCCTGGCTTCATCATCGTCAATAGAGGATTCTCATCTCATCAAATTCTCATCTCATCAACTTCTAAGTTGGTTATTGCTGTCATGCTATGGGAGCCGCCAATCGGGAAGCTGGCCGGTTAAAGGTGGCTTGTCATTCCTAATGAGACTTTCAATCAAAGTATCTTTCCAGATACACCTCTTCATTCCAGAATTTGAAATAAAAACATGCTTGCTGTTCTTCCAATAAACCATCAGTAAGCCTTATTAAGTTACTGTATATAGCCCATGAGCTCAGCAGCAGCACTGGCCTAGTTTTCTATCAGTTACCACTTAATTTTGTACAGTTTTTATTTTACCGCCTCTTTGCTGTGTCTCTAAATATAATTTCTTTGTAAATATATTTTGTTTTTATAGAAACACATATTAATGTCCTTCGCCCCTCCCAAACGCCCTCCCCCACTCCATGACAGGGAAAACATGTCTCTGGGTGCCATCTAAATCCAATATTCAACAAATTAAAGGAAATAAGCAAGTCCAACAAAGTTTCCAAATTACTTCAACTCAATGATACAATTTTATCAGCCTCTGAAGGATGTAAGGCTCCTTGGACCTGCAGATTTTAACCTAAACCTCGAGGCTGAACACAGATCCATGCAGTAGATGCACTAATCTACTAAGCACCAGACCCAGCTTTTCGTACAAACATTGGGAAGGATTTGCAGTATGTATGAACCTACTGAGCTCTACAAATGGCCCAGATAAGGTAAATACAACTTGTCCCTTGCCCCCTAACCCCATTATAAGTGCACTGCACTGTGTCAATACACTGCAGGGCTAGAGGCAAGGGGTACATGTTGTATTACCTTACCCTGAGTGTGAGCTTTAAGGTGGGGAAACACATATTGTTTTATTAAGAGGGCAACAACTGAAGAGGTCCGCACTGTACAGGTGATGCACAAGGCATATGAATACCTACAAGGTGTCCTAGCGCTAAGACTAACAGCTATCACAAAGCAGGACCAACTCTGGAAAATATATTAGGCGGAGACAAGGCAGGTCTTCAAGGCTTCACGAAAGGGCTGATAACTGATTGAAGTCACAAGATGGTATGACAAAGAATTCGAGAGTTTAGCAGTAGTAACTGACAAGGCAGGGTCAGCCATGCGAGAGCCAGACGCCCAGGACTTGAAGGAGACAATCACCCGAAGAGCGTGACGTGGCAAGGATGGTACTGAAGAAATGTTTGCTATGAGTAGAGGGGGCCCAGGATATGTTGACCACAGAAACGTAAATCTGAGGGGGAGGAGGGTTAGAGGTCTGAGCTTCATTGGAGTATTTTTGCCTGGTCAGGAAAAAGAAGACAGACACATGGTGTAGTTGGGAAGTTTCTTCTTCGAGGAAACTAACGCAGCAGGGACAAAGAAGAAAGCAATACTCTCGGTGCTGACCTCGATGGCGTCAACTAATGCCACAACAATGAAAGGTACTGCGACATGAAGTTGGGTCTCAAATACAAAGACCAGATCAACAATAACAAAACACCCACCGACCACGCACGGAACCTGGGATTCATCCTGGACTCATCACTATCAGGGACCCAGCAAGTCAACGCCATCTCCTCCTCCTGATGCAACACCCTCCGCATGCTTCGGAAGATCTACAAATGGATCCCCACTGAAACCAGAAGGACGGTCACCCAAGCCCTCGTAAGCAGCAAATTGGACTACGGCAATGCCCTCTATGCAGGAGCCACGGCCAAGCTCCAGAAAAGACTGCAACGAATACAGAACGCCTCCGCACGCCTCACCCTGGATATCCCCGCCACTGCCACAGCACAGCCCACCTGAGAGACCTAGACTGACTCCCCGTCAACAAGAGAATCACGTTCAAATTCCTCACCCACACTCACAAAGCACTGCACAACACCGGACAAGAATACCTCAACAGATGGCTCTCCTTCTACACCGTGACCCGACAGCTTCGCTCCACCTTCCTTGCCCTCGCCACCGTCCCACGCATCAGCAGAACGACCACAGGTGGCAGATCGTTCTCCCACCTCGCCGCCAAGACGCGGAACACTCTTCCCACCCACCTGCATCAGACACAGGACCTACTCACCTTCAGGAGACATCTCAAGACATGGCTGTTCGAGCAGTAGCAGCCCCCCCCCTTCAGCGCATTGAGACCCTCATGGGTGAGTAGTGAGCTTTACAAATACTCTGACTGATTGAATAACAATGTTAAGGTTCGAATACAGATGATGCCGAAAGACATTGCGTCTCACAGTCGTCTCCATGCGGATCACTCTGACGGTTGGTACCTTGATATTGGAGGAAGCACAAAAACGCCACCTTTGAAGGACCGGTCCTGGGTGTCGCTTAGAGAAATCAGCAGGATGTAAGGAAAAAGGGCCAGGAACGATGGATGAGCCACACCTGATAGTCTTAAAGAAGGACCAACTGAAGGCCTTTTAGGAGAACCCTCTCTAGACGTACAACTCAAAAGAAGAGGGTCACTGGGGAAGCCATGCTTTCCTCTCTTTCAGGCTCCTGCAGTCCACTGCCCTCCAAAGTGGGTCCTCTTCCATGTTTTGATATTTCAACAAGCAAACAAGGTAGTTGATAATGTCTATTGCGTTTCCTTTACCCGATCCTGCCTCTTCACCTGAAGCAATGTTATTACACAACAGCTACTGGGTCTCATGTTAAACTTGCCAGAAAGGCCCTGCCAATGAATGTTACTGCAGCGAAAGTGCTCTAGACTGTGAGAGAGAAACAGCCTGAAGACAAGCAAAGTTGTGCAATTCTCTCACCACAAGCAGAAAGTAGAAAACAAATGACTGTCTGGTACCCTCAGTCTTAATGGGTCAGGGTATCATTTTCCTAAAGAAGCTTCTGTCTGCGATTAAGTAGACTACACTGGAGTCCATTTCATACAAAGCAGAATCACATTTTTCTGTAAATATTCAAAAAGAACAACAAACAATCCGTATAATTTGCTGATGCAGAAAAAGGGGTGAATTCAGATTTTTTTTCCCTGAAGGTGGTTGTTAGAAATGGGGTCTCTAGTTGGCAGTCGGTTTGAACCCTGTCCGAGTAGGGACCCTCACTCCAGTCAGGATAAGGGAGATACCTGCTCAACTAACCCCTGCTCACCCTCTTGGTAGCTTGACTCGAGCAGTCAGGCTTATCTCAAAAGCAATGTGTAAAGCATTTGCACATAACACACAGTAATACAGTGAAAACACTACAAAAGGACACCACACAAGTTTTAGAAAAAAAGCCAATATTTATCTTTGTAAAACAAGACCAAAATGAGAAAAATCCAACATGCAGTGCTAAAGATATGAATTTTGTAACATTTTACTTAAAAATACAGTTCTTTGAAGTTGATAGCTCCACCTGGGGCTATCAAGGCATCGTGATCAACAAAACCAACAATTCAGGCTGGCTGCGGCGTCGCGAGCCAGCTACGGTCTCAGGAAGACCTGCAAAGCAGGGCGTCGTGATCCTTGCGGTGAGCTCTGGAGAGCGGTGTTGCGGTGTCGGTTCCAGAGTCAGTGCGGCAGTCGTCGTGCCCTTGAAGTCACACATGTTGCGGATCGAACTCCGGGCTGATGAAGTTAGGAGCGCTAGCATGGATGACGTTGGGGCTGCAGTGCAAAACTGGACGATGCAACGTGCGATGTCCACAGGTCACGGTGTAGGCAGCGGCTCGGTGATGGCGTCCAGTGCATCAGTGAGAACAGGGCTGCGGTTTGGGACGGGACAGTGCTTTGTGCTCCTCACAAGCGGTGTCCACAGGCCACAGTGCAGGCAGCGGCGTCTGTGCCAGCAGGAGCAGCGGCGTCGGGGATGCCCACGCTGCAGTGTGAGCAAGCGATGCTGGATTGCGGGGCCCACAGTTCGTGGTGCGAGCAGCGGCTTGGTGAAGTTGTCAGATGACAGCGTCTGTGAGACCAGGGTCGCAGTGCGAATCGGGGCAGTGTGGCTCCATGCGGCCTTGGCAGATCACAGTGCAAGTCAGTGGCGTTGTTGGCGGCGTTGCAGTGGTTTTTCTTCTTGAACAGCACAAAACACACAGTTCCCAGTGCTGCAGGTCGAGCAAACTGAAGTCTTTGGTGTACCTGAGACTTCCAACAGGAGGCAAGCTCTACTCCAAGCCCTTGGAGAACTTTCTCAAGCAGGATACACAGCAAATTTACCCTTTGCACTCTTTTAAGGCAGAAGCAGCAAAAGTAGGCCAATCCAGCAAAGCCACACAGCAAAGGGACAGTACTCCAGCTCTTGTCCTTGGCAGAGGTTCCTCTTGATTCCAGAAAGATTCTAAAAGTCTGGGGTTTTGGTTCTTCTTCTTATACCGTTTTCTGCCTTTGAAGTTGGCAAACTTCAAAGCAAAGTCTCAAGTGTTTGCAAGATCCTTACTTGTCCAGGCCAGGCCCCAGACACTCACCACAGGGTTGGAGACTGCATTGTGTGAGGGCAGAGACAGTCCTTTGAGGTGTGTGCGACCACTCCTCACTCCACTCTAGGTCAGATGGCCCATCAGGATATGCAGGCTACACCACAGACCCCTCGGTGTCACTGTCTAGTGGGGCAAATGTAGAACTATCCCAGACGGGAATCCGCAGACAGTCAGAGTCACAGAATGGTTTAAGCATGAAAATGCCTACTTTCTAAAAGTGGCATTTTCAAACTCACAATCTAAAACCCAACTTCACTAAAAGATGTATTTTTCAATTGGGAGCTCAGAGACCCCAAACTCCATATTTCCACATGCACTCAAAGGGAATCTGTGCTTTGAAGTTATTTCAAGGCAGCCCCCATGTTAAACTATGAGGGAGATAGGCCCTGCAACAGTGAAACCTGAATTAGGCAGTATTTCACTGTTAGGACATGTACAAAACACCAGTACATGTCCTACCTTTTAGAGACACTGCACCCTGCCCATGGGGCTACCTAGGGCCTATCTTAGGAGTGCCTCACCTGTACCAAAAGAGTCGGTTTGGGCCTGGCAGGTGGGTACACTTGCCAGGTCGAATTCACAGTTTCAAACTGCACACACAGATCCTACAGTGGCATGTCTGAGCCATGTTTGCAGGGCTACTTATGTGGGTGGCACACTCAGGGCTGCAGGCCCACTAGTAGCATTTTATTTAGAGTCCCTTGGCATCTCTGGTGCACTTTACCAGGGACTTACCAGTAAATCATATAAGCCAATTATGGATAAACCAATCAACAGTACAATTAACCTAGGGAGCACTTGCACTTTAGCACTGATCAGCAGTGGTAAAGTGCGCAGAGACAATAAACCAGCAAAAACAGAGTCCTGTAAACCATAAAAACAGGAGGTCAGAAGGCAAAAAGACAGGGGAGACACACAAAAAAGCTGCCAGGTCTAACAGTCTTCCCTTCCAAGCATTCCTTCCAGTGGCAGCATATTATTAGGGAGCCATAAAACAGAACGGAGCGATCATGCTGGGAACACCAGGTAGGTAAGGTGGCTCAGCCCTTTAAGTGAGAGGAAGATGTTTAGTTTTCAGGCCTTTCCTGAAATGGATTAAGTGCTGTGCGGCTTCAAGACTTGGATTAATTGGTACACCTACAATGTAATGGTTTTCCAGCAATGCTCTGATCGCATACTCTAAAAATTCGTCATCTTCTTACTACATCTCCGAAATCTCACCTCCTGAAGAGTATTCTGAAACTGTCCTAGGGCAGGGCTAACATGACCATAAGGTAGCAATCTCCTGGCCAAGATGTTTTGTGCATCTCCACACTGGATGACAGTACTATGCGATCAGAAAAGAAGAACAAACCATCTTGTTTTGAAAAATAATTTTTTTTGTAGAAGTTTGCTATCAAGATTTGGGTTAACTTACACATGACCCATGGAAAGTCAACAAGCTTGCTACCAGCCTGAGCTTAACCGAAAGCATGTTATACTCAACCGCTTTCAATTCCAGTTTCCTCCGGAACCCTGAATCGTGGTGCATTTAATCCCATCAATTATAGGACACTGTCAGACCAGTTCTGCAGTAGATCCAGAAATTCTAATGTCCTGAAGGCGACGGACCAACATCGCTTTGAAGTCTTCAGGTATAACCAGACATCCTCTTGTCCACTAGCTGGGATTCCTTTCTGCTTGGGGCTACTCTACAATTGCCCTGCAAATCTGTAGGTGGTCAGACTAAATAAAGCATTTCCACTCGCCTATGTTTTGCTAAGTGAGACATCCTAAGCGGTGTAGCTATGCCCAGATGAGGGTCCTGTGCTTGATGTGCAGAAGGACTCAAGATGCACCTCACTGATGTGGTCTGGCAAGGCCTAAACTGATCTAGGGTTATTTGTGTCCCTGTTCAAAGTGGAACTGGCCGTTCAGCTGGACTGTTCCCACTGGAGCAGACAAAGAATTATTGTGGTTGATTCCTTCTGTTATTAATAGACAAGCTGACAACTGATGGCATGGAATATACACAAAGTAATTACGGATGAATCAGATGAATTAATGAATTTCCATCCATCGCTTTTTTTTTTTATATCCTCCTTAAATGGTGGAGTAAAAACAGGTTCATTCCTGCCAGGAAATCCTTTTTCATTGTTTTGAGCTGCCTTACCCTTAACAATGACTCTATCAGGAAGGATCAGCAGACCCTGTGGACTTGTTTGATTGCAGTGTCTCTGCACCATTGGGGCAAAGACTGGTGTAGGCAGCGAAGCAACGCCGAGTGTCCTTTTTAGCATAACACCAAAGGTGTCTTGGACAATGAATCAAGAAGACAGCCACTCATATACCCACCCACTTTGATGCTTCCCAGCCCACTTTCTCGCTCTTTTGGTCCTGTCCGAGGCTTCCGCAGCCCCACCAGCCTATTAGAGGAGTTAGCACGTTTGGAAATCTTCAAGTTTCCCTAGAAGTCAGTCTGATTGAAAAGCAGCCGCAGAGCGGCAGAGTGAGAAGAGAGACAGGAGAATGGAACAGACTGTGAGTGGGAGGAACAGCATGAGGGTGGGAAGAAAAACATTCCCACAGCCCAAAAAAGTCAGCCAGCTTTCACCTTCCTCTGATGAAGGAAAGAGAGTACTCAAATATTTTCTGATCCCTGCTACACCCCTCCACCACCTTCCCTATGAGGTAATACAGGGCAATAAACCTCAGCAGTCTGCCATTCCATGAACCATGACCTCTGAAGATGCCAAAATGAAAAACCAACACTGGAAAATAAAATTATGGAAACTAGCATTTTTAGTTTAGGTGATACAGTAGAAAAAACTAAATATAACTGTACAGTAGAAAAAAATAAATATAACTGTAAAGGCATGTTTTTCTTTACTTTTAAAATAGATAATATTATTGAGATTAGGTTTGGAGTAAAATAGGGGTTAGCCATAGTGTTAGTTTAGATTTAAGATTAGTTTTAGAGTTACAGAAATATATTTTTGGTTGGATTTGGGAATGGGTTTAGTGGATATGGTTAGGGGTGGTGGCCACTTCAATAATTTTAGAAATCAGTTTGTGTTTCTTTGTTATAAGTGAATAGTATGTATCAAATTGAGAAAAATACAATGAGTTCCAGTAAGCTAGAAATCCTCTTTTTTAAGCCAAGATTTAGTGGCCTGAGTTGCTCATCCCATCCAGGATTTTACCCTGTGTTCTAGGACTTGTAGTCTTGATCAGCCCATTGTGAATCCAGGATCACAAGTCCCTGAATTCAAACCTACAGCTTGTATATTGTGAACTACTCACACATCGACCAGGGGAGCTTCAGCCATCTAAAGTTGGGGGTTCAAGAGTCAAAGCTAACGCCAAGGTCATAAGTGTCTGAGGGGCAACTAGGTAGAGTTCTCTCTAATTAAACGAGGCCAAACATTCTATGGAATACCAAAGCCTTCAAACACACTGCCTTTTTAATTTGCAAGGTAAATTTCTAATTCAATTTAATTTAGCAATACGAACAATTGACAAAGAATCATTTTTCGACATTACGAGTTTCTTATTATTGCATTACCACAAATAAATCCTCTCACTGCTTCCTGGATAGTTGCCAAGGCGCCTGTAGCTCACTGAGGGTGACCCTTACCTTGCAGGACCTGGAAGCCCATGCTCAAGAGTGCCAGGAAGGAGGCCACCACTAGGCACTTGTTCAGTGAGATCCAGTCCCATGGCTCGGGCTCTCGCATGGGCCCCAGAGTCTTGGGCTCAAGCCTCTTCTTAACCGGAACTTGCTTGGAACCTGGCCAAAAAAGGAAACAAATTAAAAGAATAGCCTGTGGCCCTAATTCCAAGTCAGGAGCTCACACTGATAATGGGAGATACCAGCCGAATGGGGGTTACATGTTAAGTGGGAACATGCAAACTTGTCTCCAGAAAAACCCTAGCTAAATGTGCATGTTATAAGTAGACCTCAATGTACAAATCTGTGCAGAAACATACACTGCTGTGGTTGTTCCGCATTTTGTAGAGGAAATCTCAGATTTGCGCAGTAGTATCACACCTGTAATTTACTAAACCACATTGGATCAAGATTACCAGGTCCGCACCGGGGGTCCCGCCACATGTGCATGTGAGACAAATTGGGAGACTATGGGCTTGATGGTGTTTTTGTGACATTACCTTCAACAAATGTGGCCATTCCAGGAGTAATTTAGAGCAATTTTAACACAGACGTTTCCCTACTTCAGTCCGGTCACGCAGGATACTCACTCAGTTAGCTGTGTGCATCTATTTTCTGAAGCCCTGTATCATTTACTGCATTTTGCAATGCCCACAATATCCCAATGCCATGTGAATTTATCGCAGTGTGCATGTTGCTAATATTAAGCACACCAGGAGGCCCTTTCCAATCACCAGCTTTGCTCCGCGACCTCAATGTCACTGTTTTTCTGAGTGTATTTTCGTACTTGCCTTTGGAAAAGTGCCTAATCCCTGGATCTCTGATGCCATAAGTAAACCAGTTTCAACCGAGCTGAGAATCAATGGCTAAGCCTTCTGCACACTCCCAAACAGGGTTCTGCCACCATGCCTTGCCCCACTACTCTCCCTGGGAGGCATGCTGCAAATGTGGGATGAAGAACAGAGATTTCTGGTGGCCACTCCGTGGCAACCTAGGCTTGCCTCTATCCAACTGCGAGCTCCCTTCAAGTGTGACAAGCGCTGTTATTGTGGGAATTTGACATCTGAATAGTGCGGCAAGTGCCACTGATATCCTAACCATCTGTACACTCCCTGAAAGTGTATCAAAGCTACTGGAATGAGGAGCCTCTGCTGCTTGGATTTCTACACATCCCTAAGATCATGATGTTGTTTGGACACTGGTAAAACTGTACATACCTAAACATGCTTACCTTGACGATATGGTAGTAGTTCATATTCTGCGGTCAATATTTTGGTAGGACGATGCTTATCATGGTTATCATCTCAATATTGTGACACACAACTGTTAAGAGGCATAGTGTTTGGAAAGACAGCAATAGAGGTCAGGTTCCAGAAGGTGGAGGGCTTAATACCAAATATGGCTGGTTCAATCGCCAATCTTAAGAAAGAGAGAGGAGGTTCTGTGGACTTACACCGGTGAATGTGATGTCTATCACTCACCCGCAGGACAAGTAGTGATGCTGGAAAGCCAAAGAACGCTGGCCAACCCGTGAATTGTTGGATTGCAGCAATTCAAAAAAGGGATAGATCTATAGCGGGCCATTCAGCACTTTCTGGCCAGCACTTCAACAAGGAAGGAAATACATAGGCCATAATGTGTAGAGAATTTTAAGTGAAAATATACATGGTGGATGAGGGGTGAAGAAGACTTAATTTTTCTCATACAGTTCTATTGTGAATATGGCAGGCATATTCTTTTGAAGGACTAATACTCTATTATGTCTCTTCAGGGTGAAACAAGGCAGCCCCCATTAGTTTGTTAAAGGGACAGGCTGAGGGCAGGAAAATATGTTCAACCTAAGAAAAGACCACATATCCCAAGCCTCCTCCATTACTTCGGAGTTAAGATATAACCTCATTTAGTGTACCTTTGAAACTTTGTGTGAAATGTAGTGCACTATACTTTGAGTACTGTTTTAAAGGCTATGTATTGTTTGCAACCAGTAAATGAAGGTTATCTCAATGTCTGCATGAAAAGACATTTAATAAACAAAATTTAAAGAACTAAACTGGGCTGCATCAATCCCATTTTTCAGGCTATTTACAGGTTATTACATATATTATTTACAAAAGCAGTGGTTTTACTGAAAATCTAATATGCGTCTGGTCCTTATCAACCATTATGGACACCCATATTTTAAATGAACTCTTTCCAGGATACAGGTTCACCCTGATCATAAGGGCAGTGCAGATCTTTATGTTTTAGACATTTTTATGTTCTTTGACTTCATCGAGGCCCAATTCTCAAAGAAAGTCGTAAATGTATTTGTGGATCTACAACCTATAAGATTTTTAGTAATTCAAACACGTTTTCAGTAGTATACCTGTAAACTTGCGACAGCCACAATTGACAGGATTTTGAATGTTTTTTGTGAAGTTTATATATTTACGACAATGTGGAGAAAAATTCCCATGCACAATAATACACACCGTAGGATTATACATGGGAAACGTCGTCACCTGTGTACAATTTATTTTCTACAAGGGGAAAATGTTTTTCGTCACACAAAAATCACTTTGTTTAAGCTCTATCAGTTATAGGGGCATTCCATTTCCCACCCTGGAAAGGGATTGACACCTTCGCTTTACAGGACTAAATCCCATGGGTACCAATGGGTTGGAGAGGAGTTCATGAACCTGAACAGTAAGTAGATTTACTCAAATGACCATAGGCTTCATTAACAGATGCAGACCCACTTACGCTCCCGAAAAGGCTATTTGCATGTGTACCTTACATGCGTTTGTTTTTGCCGGCGGTGTTTTCATTTAGGATCTCCATGTAGGACCATGGAATCCTAGACTGGCTCGTCTTGTGCTTCCTCACTGAACATTAATAACCCACAGGGAGCAGACTAATGACACCGGGGCCGTCATGGTCCTCGCTGGAGTCTGCAATCCGTGGAAAGAAAAAGGGCCTGATTTAGAGTTTGGCAAATGGGTTAGCCCGTCACAAACACGATGGGTATTCCATCAGCCGATTTACAATTTCCACAGGATAGAACGCAAGGGTAATACGACGGACTGGATATTCGTTATGTTTGTGGCTGAGTAACCCCATCTGCCAAACCCTAAATCAAGTAATTTTTCTTTCCACAAATTGCTGACTTTTTTTTTTTAGAGCATCAAGAATTAGCCCCTGCTAACTTAAGGGCGTTTAAAAGTTGGTCCAAACTACTATTTTGTGAATTAAGCAACAAGGGCATGTGTATGGGAAATCTGAGTTTTGTAGGTTGCGTCCCCGCATCAGTAATTCGGCAAGTCTGCATTGTGGGTTTACCAGTTTTTGGTTCAGCACTTCTTTTCTTTGGTGCCTTGCCGATAGCCGCTTCAGATGCCGTGCCACTCATTTCACTCGGAGTCTCCAGAAACTCTTCCAGGTCTTCAGTTATCTGCAGCTCATACTTCTTTCGCCTTTGGTCCTGTTGTTCTTCCTGGGAGGAGAAAAAAGAAAAGGATGAAGTTAGTTCATTTTATGAGGCATCAGAAGGGTTTAGCATCATGCAAGGCAAGACCTGTGCAGTGGGGCACTTATGAGTGACACACGCTCTTTCCAGTGTTCTGCCAGCAAAGTGCAATATTCGCCAATTCCACCACCCTCCCTGGACTAGAATGATTCACACTCCAACTCTCTTTCTACACTAAAGTGTGTAAATCCAGAAGGAGGGAATAGTAAATAAATGAAAAAGGAGACTGGCAAAGGATGCATGAGCTAGGGACGGCCCTCACAACATCCTCTTTGTGGTGGCGTTACTGTGATACTGCGATATCCGTAACTCTCTAGATTAATGGGCTCTTTTCTCAAAGCCACCTCTCCAGATCAAACTAGAACTATTACAGAGAGGGAGACCAAGATGGTGCACGACTTCAAAAGGTTCATGAACAACACAAACAAGAATGCACTGACACAAAAGTAGGGATAGGAAGGTGTGATGACGTCACTGGCACTTTAAAGAGTCTACAGCTGAAACAGGGGGACATATAGCATACCGGACCTGCAATTCAAAGGCAAGTGCCAACAACTGAAAGCATGAAGAGACTTACACAAACACCACATACAACACTAGCTTTAAGGGGCTGAAATCTGCTTTGTCAACCATAGGGTTTTAGGAAGCATTTCTCTACTCCTCTTAAGCTGGGAGGTCAGGTTATGATCATGTAAGAACTACTGCACACCCACTAGTAACCATGACAGGTACCAGTTAGCAAGTCCAAGTACGGGATACGACCTGGGCTGAGGGCACTATGGCTGACAACCAAGCTGCGCGCGACTTGTTGACCGCATCGGTCATCCACCACCCAAGACGGACCATGCCAGTTCCAGCAAAAAATTCAAAAGGCTCCCAACAGACAATGGAGGACGAGGCAACCGGAGACCATGTTCCATCTATGCTCTGTTGATCTCTATCCCATGGTACCCACATTCCCATCGGCCAATGACTAGGCCCGGGGAGCAAAAAAACTGAAAGTTCAACAGAAAATAATAATTTATTTGCTCAACTTGATGGGTGAATTAAGGTCAATTGCATGCAAACTGTTTTTTTTTTTAGTTTTTGGACCACCAGCATTACGTCTTTCCAGTGCTCGTGTCAAAACCCAAATTTGAAAGGAGTTATGTCATATGAAATAATCAATTATTTTACATGATTAACACAATGTGCTTTATCTGCATGAATTATAGATTTCAGCCAATACAGCCTTAGCCATTCAAACAATGTACTATAACATACCACAGTATCTTGTGGAACTGATATCAATACACACATTACTGTTTATACAATTTTGCAATATATAAAAATCACATTAAATAATGTTATGGGGTTCCGGTGACATTACGAACCCAATGGATCTCATAGCTGATCATCAAAGGACCAGAATCCCTCAACTGTACTTTACGACGATAATGCACAGTAAATAGTATTTATTTAGTGTTTGCTGAAAGCGAGAAAATAGAGCGGTTCAATAGGGCCACTACAATTAAGGTTTTATTAAACTTTACAAGAGTCATTAAAAATTATTTTGTTTGGCAATAACTTTCAAGATCCTTGATTAAGTTCACCTGTTTTGAATAGCACCAAGGACGGACGCAGGAGCACACTGTGGGGAACAATTCATAATAACATGTGTATTTGTAAAGCGCACGTTCACCCGCAGGCATCTTGGCGCTGAATAACAGATGTTTATTATAATGATGGTTTAGTTAGGGAGCTGAATTTTAACGTAAGAACTACTTGAACCTGGACTTTTTTGCACAGCACCTTGGTGCATCCCAGTCCAGAATCCCAGTCCTGTATCCCAGCACGGCATTCAAGGGTGACATTCCAGCGCAGCATCCCAGTCCTGCATCCTAATGTCCATCCTAGTCGAGCATCTCAGACCTGCATTCTAGAGCTGCATTCTGGTCCTGAATCCTAGAATGGCATCCCAATCCTGCATCCTGGTCCTGCATCATAGTTCTGCCTCCCAGACATGCATCTTAGTGTCGCATCGCAGACTTGCATCTTAGACTGGCAACCCAGTCCTGCATCCCAGTCCTGCATCCTGGTCCTGCATCCTAGTTCTGCATCCCAGCCATGCATCTTAGAATTGCATCGCAGCCTTGCATCTTAGACTGGCGTCCCTGTCCTGCATCCTAGACTGGCATCCCAGTCCTGCAACCTAGTGCTGCATCCCAGTCCTGCACCCTAGTCCTGCATCCTAGACTGGCATCCCAGTCCTGCAACCTAGTGCTGCATCCTAGTACTTCATCCTATTGCTGTATCCCAATCCTGCATTCTGGTCCTGCATCCTAGACTGGCATCCCAGTCTGCATCCTAGACTGGCATCCCAGTCCTGCATTCTGGTCCTGTATCCTAGACTGGCATCCCAGTCCTGCATCCTAGACTGGCATCCCAATCCTGCATCCTAGTTCTGCATCCCAGACATGCATCTTAGTGTTGCATCCCAGACATGCATCTTAGACTGTCGTCCCTGTCCTGCAACCTAGTGCTGCATCCTAGTACTTCATCCTATTGCTGTATCCAATCCTGCATCATAGTGCTGCATCCCACTCCTGCATCCTGGTCCTGCATTCTGGTACTGCATCCTAGTCCTGCATCCTATACTGGCATCCCAGTCCTGCATCCCAGACTGGCATCCCTGTCCTGCATCCCAGACTGGCATCGCAGTCCTGCATCCTGGTCCTGCATTCTGGTCCTGCATCCTAGTTCTGCATCCCAGTCCTGCATCCCAGACTGGCATCTCAGTCCTGCATCCTGGTCCTGCATTCTGGTCCTGCATCCTAGTACTTCATCCTATTGCTGTATCCCAATCCTGCATCCTAGAGCTGCATCCCAGTCCTGCATCCTGAACTGGCATCCCAATCCTGCATCCCAATCCTGCATCCCAGTCCTGCATCCTATTGCTGTATCCCAATCCTGCATCCTAGTGCTGCATCCTAGTACTTCATCCTATTGCTGTACCCCAATCCTGCATCCTAGAGCTGCATCCCAGTCCTGCATCCTATACTGGCATCCCAATCCTGCATCCTGGTCCTGCATCCTAGTGCTGCATCCTAGTGCTGCATCCTATTGCTGTATCCCAATCCTGCATCCTGGTGCTGCATCCTAGTGCTGCATCCTAGTACTTCCTCCTATTGCTGTATCCCAATCCTGCATCCTGGTGCTGCATCTCGGTCCTGCATCCCAGTGCTGCATCTCGGTCCTGCATCCCAGAGCTGCATCTCGGTCCTGCATCCTATTGCTGTATCCCAATCCTGCATCCTAGTGCTGCATCCTAGTACTTCATCCTATTGCTGCATCCCAGAGCTGCATCTCGGTCCTGCATCCCAGTGCTGCATCTCGGTCCTGCATCCCAGTGCTGCATCTCGGTCCTGCATCCCAATCCTGCATCCCAATCCTTCATCCCAGTGCTGCATCTCGGTCCTGCATCCCAATCCTGCATCCCAATCCTGCATCCCAGAGCTGCATCTCGGTCCTGCGTCCCAGAGCTGCATCTCGGTCCTGCATCCCATTGCTGCATCTCAGTCCTGCGTCCCAGTCCTGCATCCCAGTGCTGCATCTCGGTCCTGCATCCCAGTGCTGCATCTCGGTCCTGCATCCCAATCCTGCATCCAAATCCTGCATCCCAGTGCTGCATCTCGGTCCTGCATCCCAATCCTGCATCCCAATCCTGCATCCCAGAGCTGCATCTTGGTCCTGCGTCCCAGAGCTGCATCTCGGTCCTGCATCCCATTGCTGCATCTCGGTCCTGCGTCCCAGTCCTGCATCTCGGTCCTGCGTCCCAGTCCTGCATCCCAGTGCTGCATCTCGGTCCTGCATCCCAGTGCTGCATCTCGGTCCTGCATCCCAATCCTGCATCCCAATCCTGCATCCCAGTGCTGCATCTCGGTCCTGCATCCCAATCCTGCATCCCAATCCTGCATCCCAGAGCTGCATCTCGGTCCTGCGTCCCAGAGCTGCATCTCGGTCCTGCGTCCCAGAGCTGCATCTCGGTCCTGCATCCCAGTGCTGCATCTCGGTCCTGCGTCCCAGTGCTGCATGTCGGTCCTGCGTCCCAGTGCTGCATCTCGGTCCTGCGTCCCAGTCCCCCGTCCTGGTTCTAGCCTATCATGGGTAGCGGACAGAAACCCCTGGTAAAGCAAAGGTCTTACTATTAGGCAAATGAGTGCAAACATTGTTACACTCCTGGACAGCCTCAGGAGAATCATGTCTCAACGTCCAGACAGTGAGAAATGCAGGAAGCAAACACGATCTGAATTGGTGCAAATAACTGAAGAGAAGAGAGGAAAACTACAAGTGAGCTTGCAACAAATGCAAGTCATTAAAAGGTGAAATTCAAAAGATTAAATAGAAAAGAAAGGGACATGTAAAGAAAAGCTGGGGACAGGGGACCGGGGACGAGAACTAAACGAATGCTACAAGGATCTGCGCCTCGGGTGAATGTGTAAATGAAAGGTGGAAATTGGAGCGACGCATTAATATATCATCTGTGTTCCTTCCTTCCAACAGTACTCTCTAAGATAGAGCATGATGTTGTCCGGAATGAGTAGCCTTTGCATTTAATGCATATAAATGTATCTTATGTGAACACTCGGGAGATCTGGAGTCAACCCGGACCTCCCAGATCTAGGTACCCTGAGCGCTCACGTTTCCCGGGCCCGTGTGTTAGTAGCTCTTCTGAACTAGGGTTTAAAGTGCATTCTGGGACTTGCAGTCCTGATTTTATAACGAGATAAACACAAGTACAAATCCTGCGCTGAAAAGAAACCCTGGGACGGGACGAGTCACTCACACAAGGAAGCGGGAGCGTGGGAGCCCGGGACACGCGTGGTCTAGGACAGGTACTGTTGCTGGGCGTAGAGGGGGCAGATGTGATGCACACACCACAGGGCCAGGTCCTGCAAGAACCCTCCACAGAGCTGCAGCCCGCTGGGACTCAGCCATGTAATTATAGCCCAGCCTGGGATTACACTCCGGTGTGCACAACATGTCCTGCAGCTCTGATGAGCCTGGCCTAGTCTGCAGTGCGCGAGAGCTGGTAATCTTGAGCAGGCCGCTTATAAGGCCCGAATGATATCCCTTTGCATCCATCTAATGCATGGATGTAGCTTCAATGGGGGCACCGGGGCTCATAGGCATGGTTGGCCCACTGACCCCTGCTTGGTGCTGTATTGTATAATCCAAAGAGCAGCCGGGGGGGGGGGGAAACATTTCTTTCCCTGCACTAGGGCGTGTGACACACTGGCCACACTACTGATCTGCGGCACCCTCTGATCTCACTTCCATGGGTTGGTGTCTCAACAGCACCCCCACAACACCCCTTTAAAACTGGGCCTGATCGGCCCCAGGGTAAGAGAGCAGTTGTTAACTGGCCCCAAATCATGAAGGAGAATGTCAGAGCCTCCTGGTCCTTCAGAGAAATGCGCTAAGCATTATGGATGGTGTAGTTTCATACATCCCATCACAGGTACAGGCTTCCAGCACTCAGTGTGCTTCGCGAGGGAGCTCATTCCGGCTGAAAATCACTCTCATGGCATGAGATCTGGTGACAGCTAGGCAGGAATAGACGGCTGCCGAGGAAACTGCAAACAGTGTAACTTTGCATCAATATGTCACTATGTCTAGGGAACAAAATACACCGACGAAACCCATCTCACCCTATAATGATATTTCGTGGCACCAAGGATGTCATGTATTAGCAGTCTCATACAATGTCATTTCCCCCGGGTGTGCTGACCTGTAAAAACAACCTTTACAAAAAGCAATAGTTTTAGCTTTTGCACAGCGAAATGTTTTTGGCGCTGTGTTATTGATGCCTGTGGACATATCACCATCACAAAATCATAGTTTCCACGCATCTATCTCCATACTCCATTAGTCCTTCCCCTCTTTGTTCTTCATAAATAAATCCATGCACCATCCCCCCCCCCTTAAAATTGTAAACGCCTTTCTGGGTGAAGGCATGTTCCCATCAGCTCTGAAATCTGATCAAACCACACCATTTTCTCAATCAAACTTGGACACAAATGACTTTCAGAATCTTAAATAGATATCAAAGCTCTCATTCATGGGCGAAAAAGATGAAAGAGCTGTAGTGACATATATGCTTATTTGTACTTTTAGAGCTTTCAGCAGTGTTCCATACTTAGGCCATCAATCTCTCCTCCAAATCCTACAATTCATTCAAATCAACCTCACTTCCAGTAAAATAAGGTGTACTTCGAAGATCCATCCTCTCGCCAAAAGGGTTCACCCTCTCACCAAAGGGTCCATCCTTTCACCAAAGGGACCATCCTCTCACCAAAGGGACCATCCTCTCACAAAAGGATCCATCCTCTCACCAAAATGTCCATCCTATCCTTTCGCCAAAGGGTTCATCTTTTCACCAAAGGGTCCATCCTAACCTCTCACCAAAGGGTCCATCCTATCCTCAAAGCAAACGGTCCATTCTATCCTCAAACCAAAGAGTCTATCCTCTCACCAAAGGGTCAATACTCTCACCAAAGGGTCCACCTTCTCACCAAAGGGCCCATCCTATCCTCTCACCAAAGGGTCCATCTTATCCTCAAACCAAAGGGTTTGTCCTATCCTCAAACCAAAGAATCCATCATCTCACTAAAGGGTCCATTTGCTCACCAAAGGGGCCATTCTATCCTCTCACCAAAGGCTCCATCCTATCCTCTCACCAAGGGGTCCATCCTATCCTCTCAACAAAGGGTCCATCTTATCCTCTCACCTAAGGGTACATCTTATCCTCAAACCAAAGGGTTCAACCTATCCTCAAACCAAAGAGTCAATCCTCTCGCCAAAGGGTCCATCTTATCCTCAAACCAAAGGGTCCATTCTATCTTCTCACCAAAAGGTCCAATGCTCTCACCAAAGGGTCCACCCTATCCTCTCTCCAAAGGGTCCATCTTATCCTCTCACCAAAGGGTTCATTCTCTCACCTAAGGGTCCATCCTATCCTCTCACCAAATGGTCCTTCTATCCTAAAATCAAAGGGTCAATCCTATCCTCCAACCAAAGGGTCACTCCTCTCCTCAAACCACAGGGTCCATCCTCTCCATAAAGGGTTCCTCCAATCCTCTCACCAAAGGGTCCATTCTCTCACCAAAGGGTCCATCCTATCCTCTCACCAAAGAGTCCATCCTCTCATCAAAGGGTCCATCCTAGTTTCTCACCAAAGGACCCATATTCTCACCAAAGGGTCCATCCTATCCTCTCACAAAAGGGTCCATCCTATCCTCAAACCAAAGGGTCCATCCTATCCTCAAACCAAAGGGTCCATCCTATCCTCTCACCAAAGGGTCCATCCTATCCTCTCACCAAAGGGTCCATCCTCTCACCAAGGGTCCATCCCCCCCCCCAAGCGTTCATCTTATCCTCTCACCAAAGGGTCCCTCCTCTTACTGTAGGGTCCATCCTTTCACCAAAGGGACCATCCTCTCACCAAAGGGACCATCCTCTCACAAAAGGATCCATCCTCTCACAAAAGGATCCATCCTTTCACCAAAAGGTACATCCTATCCTCTCACCTAAGGGTTCATCTTCTCACCAAAGGGTCCATCCTAACCTCTCACCAAGGGGTCCATCCTATCCTCAAACCAAAGGGTCTATTCTATCCCCAAACCAAAGGATTTATCCTCTCACCAAAAGGTCAATCCTCTCACAAAGGGTCCACCTTCTCACCTAAGGGGTTATTCTATCCTCTCACGAAAGGGTCCATCCCATCTTCTCACCAAAGGGTCCATCATATCCTCAAACCAAAGGGTTTATCCTATCCTCAAACCAAAGAGTCCATCCTCTCACCAAAGGGTCCATCCGCTCACCAAAGAGTCCACTCTATCCTCTCACCAAAGGGTCCATCCTCTCACCAAAGGGTCTATCCTATCCTCTCACCAAAGGGTCTATCCTATCCTCTCACCAAGGGGTCCATCTTATCCTCTCACCAAAGGGTCCATCTTATCCTCTCACCTAAGGGTCCCTCCTATCCTCTCATCAAAGGGTCCATCTCATCCTCAAACCAAAGGGTTCATCCTATCCTCAAACCAAAATGTCCATCCTCTCACCAAAGGGTCTATCCTATCCTCAAACCAAAGGGTCCATTCTATCTTCTCACCAAAAGGTCCGTCCTCTCACCAAAGGGTCCACCCTACCCTCTCACCAAAGGGTCCATCTTATCCTCTCACCAAAAGGTTCATCCTCTCACCAAAAGGTTCATCCTCTCACCAAAGGGTTCATCTTCTCACCAAAGGGTTAATCTTCTCACCAAAGGGACCATCCTAACCTCTCACCAAAGGGTCCATCCTATCCTCAAACCAAGGGGTCCATTCTATCCTCAAACCAAAGGGTCTATCCTCTCACCAAAGGGTCAATCCTCTCACCAAAGGGTCCACCTTCTCACCAAAGGGGTTATTCTATCCTCTAACAAAAGGGTTCATCCTAACCTCTCACCAAATGGTCCATCCTACCGTCAAACCAAAGGGTTTGTCCTATCCTCAAACCAAAGAGTCCATCCTCTCACCAAAGAGTCCATCTGCTCGCCAAAGGGGCCATTCTATCCTCTCACCAAAGGGTCCATCCTCTCACCAAGGGGTCCATCCTATCCTCTCACCAAAGGGTCCATCTTATCCTCTCACCTAAGGGTCCATCCTATCCTCTCATCATAGGGGCCATCTTATCCTCAAACCAAAGGGTTCATCCCATCCTCAAACCAAAGAGTCCATCCTCTCAGCAAAGGGTCCATCCTATCCTCAAACCAAAGGGTCCATTCTATCTTCTCACTAAAGGGTCCATCCTCTCACCAAAGGGTCCACCCTGTCCTCTCACCAAAGGGTCCATCTTATCCTCTCACCAAAGGGTCCATCTTATGCTTTCACCAAAGGGTTCCTCCTCTCACCTAAGGGTCCATCCTATCCTTTCACCAAAGGGTCCATTCTATCCTAAAATCAAAGGGTCAATCCTATCCTCAAACCAAAGGGCCCATCCTATCCTCAAACTGAAGGGTCCATCCTATCTTCAAACCAAAGGGTCCATCCTATCACCAAAGGATCCATTCTCTCACCAAAGGATCCACCCTCTAACCAAATCTATTTAACTTACAGATGGAACCCGTATGCCACAACTTTTTAAGATAACTCTATCTCCATTCATTAATGCGCTGATGACACTCTGCTTTACCTACAAGTGTCCGACCTGATGAGCTCAATAGTGCTAAAGGCCTTCCTTGATAATATAGCCAACTGGATGTCACTGCCTTCTGTGAAACTAAACTATTAAAAGACAGATTTTCTTCTCCTATTCTCTACAATCTAGTCTCAATACAAAAATATCTAGACGGTCTTAAATCTTTAAGAATGTCTATCCCTGGTGCTGCAGGCAAAATCACTCAGCTTCATCATAGAGCAAACCCTCTCCCTAAAGTACGACATTCGCAAGTTGACTGAACCTAGAACCTACCAACCCCATTTGCTTAGGAAGTTAAAACCTTCCGTCTCACAGAGCAACTTAAGATCTGCAGTACAAGCACTTGTACTGACTTACCTAGATCAAGATAGCTCAGTCCTGGCAGACCTTCCAAAATCTCCCAGTGGTCCTTTGAAACCTGTGTGACATGCAGCCGCATGGCATGCCACAGGAGCAAAGCAATCTGATCACATCTCCGCCATTACTACAATATCTTCAATGGCTGTCTATTAAAGCAGGAACTAAACTCCAGATAGCCGACATAACATATAAATCAAGTCACACCACCCTACATCCCTGATGAAGAACAAATTCCAACTCATGGGAGGACAATGCAAAGACTGAGGGAGAAACAGCCTAATTCTAGAAATCGCTAAAATCAGAAAAGCAGAATGTCAAAACAGGCCTTCTCATTCCTAGCTGCAAGGTCGTGGAAATCTATCCTCGACTACATCTGAACACTCTTTCATTCAACAAGGCCTTAAAAATGCACCTCTTCTGACTCTGGGGCTCATTATGAGTTCGGCAGACGGTTTACACCGTCCACAGAACTTCAGAAGGGGAGGTTACCACCATACAGGCTACCTTCCCTCTGGCTCCATTAAGAGTTTCCCGCTAGGTTTGCGGGTGGAAACCTGAGTTTCCACCCGCTGGCCTAGCGGGAAACAGCCTACAGAATTGTCTCTGGCTTGTAACTGAGCCAGCGGCAATGCTGTAGAGTGGAAAGCAGACAGTGATCATTGTGATGGTGCTGGCAAGGGGGGCCCCCTACACTGCCCATGCCAAGTGCATGGGCCTTGTAGGGGTCCCCTGCACCCGTTCTCCTCCAGTATTTTAAGGGCAGTGGTATTGCCAAGAAACCGCTGACGGAGAATGGGTTCGGCGGATAAGGACTGCCGCCACCCCCAGACTGCCGGGAACTTCAATCCTGGCAAAGCTGGCGGCCCGACCGCCAGGGTTGTGATGAGGTGCTTGGACCGCCGCATTGGCCGCGGTCAACTGCCATCCGTGAGTCTGGCGGTCAACCACCATCCGCGAGTCTGGTGGTCTAGTGACCGCCAAACTCGTAATGATGCCCTTTATCTCTTGGACTAATCTCTCCTTTTGGATCTCCCTTCTCTCTACAACCCTGTTAATTAACAGCTGTGTACCACTACGCTGTATCTGTAAAGTGCAACATTTCCACAAAACTAGGTCAAATCTATGGGAATTCCTACATATGTTAATGCAAACTCAGAAGGAGAGCTTGGTAGCACCAACCTTCACTCAGTCTTAGGAACTACTCTAAGGGCCAGATGTACAAAAGGGTTTTTCCCATTCTGTGTCAATGGGAAAATTATGTGTCCATACATATGGCCCTAAGAATTATACTCAATAAACTGAAATTATTGATACCATCCTTAAAAACATCTGGATACCGTAGCCCTGAAGGTCTTTCTTGGCAGCTACTTAGCCAAAGTTTACATGGGAACTCAGTGTTTCTTCTTCATTGGTTCTGACTGTATTTTGAACACTGCAGCTTTACTGAGATCAAGGAACAGCAATGTAGCTTGCCAAGTAAAGGGTCTGGGTCCTCACGGCTGCCTTTTGTTCACCAAACCCTAATCCCACTAGAAAAACTATACACCAACCCTCTTGTGCAAAATTAAGTTAAAGGAAAGAATGTACTCCCCTATTCGAGACAGGGTTTACAAAAACGGACCAATAAACAAACTACGATTTGGGACCATTTATTTAACTCCTGGGGAGATCCACATGGATCAACATTCTCTTGTTCTGCTCCTTTGTGGATCTTGGGACGGTGTTCGATCTGGTGGTTCTCGGCATGTTCAAATAAGCCAATGCCTTTAGGGGAACTGGATTAATTTCTCTAAAGATCAACACCTTTATTGGGCTTAATGAGGTTTTACCTTCACACTGCCAGTGGCTGAAAGTGATCCCTGCAGAAGATGTATTTCGTCCAAAACTGGATTCTTTGTTCCAGCTCATTTCAACTTACATTGGGGACACTGTGACAGTGAACCACTGGGACATGCGCCTGCAGAATTACCTAAATTCCCTGGTAAAATATTGTAAGGCAAATAATTTGTGACTAAATAATGGTAAAACCAAAAATAAGAAGTACGAAAGGGGCTAAGACGAATTAGCTTTAATTGGTTTGCTTCAATGTGAAGCCAAAACTTAAGATTTTAGGTTTGGGGGTTCTAAAGATTCTAAGTTAATCATAAAGGACCCGCGAATCATGTGACAAATAACAGTGCAATAAATGTATTTGTGCCTGATAGCTACAAAGAAACAGCAACAACTTACCTCGGATCTACAATTTAGATCCTCTTTGCTTTTTGACATTGGAACATCTGTAAAAACAAGAGAACAAACCAGTCATGGCTACTGAGGATGGCTTGCAAAGGCACAATTCAGCAGTGGCGTAGCGTGGGGGGTGCAGGGGGGGCCGGCCGCACCGGGCGCAACATCTGGGGGGGGGGCGCTCGCACTCGCAGCTCTCTGCCCCTGCCTGGCTCACTCACGCAAATTACTTGCCTTGCCCCGGGTGCTGACAACCCACGCTACGCCACTGCAATTCAGCAAAGCTGTGCACAGAGTTGTACAAGGCAAGGAATGGATTCATTAGAATTGGTGACAAAATGCTGATGACTTTAGTTCTGCCTAATTTACCTTCTCTAAAGAAGAAAGCAGAGACAAAACTAAGGACCAGAAAGTTGAAAAAACAACAAACAGCAATATGAAATAAGAGACAAGGGTAGGTGGGTGGCGGTGAGTCAATAACGGAGATAGAGTCGCTATTAGAAAAGGTAAACAACTTGTTCTTCCAACTCGTAATTCTTAGTGTCGCGTCCCCATCACCATCGGCAGAATACCCCTTGAAGGCAGGTGAGAGGGGCAAAAAGAAAAGAAAGCATGTGGCAGGAACAGCTGGGACACCCCCAAACTACAAGTTTCTCTTCCAGCTTCAAGTGCAACAAGTCATTCTTTATGAAGGAATGGATGGAAGGCCAAGGAACTGGCTGGCAGCTATCTGAAGCAGCCTCTCCCCTGAGGTGGACAGCTGTGCCAGCTGCTTTCCTGGTGGAAGGGTCTGGATAGCTTCCGGGGGAATCTTTCTTTGGCACTCATAGAAAAAAAAAACATATTGTTTGTGTAAAGACTTAATTACCCATAGTTGGCACCAGTGAAATCTACAAATACGTCTTATAAGGGTAGTTTGGCAGAGATTGCATACACAGAAACTGGGGATCCTTCTATAGTAGACACAGGAACAGTGTTGAGAACTAAGGAGTGGAGCTTTTTGTAATAGATGAAACTCAAAGAGTACCATATGCAGAAACATGTGTGGCTCATGCCATATGTCAAGAGGTGTTCGATAGACGTCTGTGCAGGCTGCAACCGGTGAGGCATGTTCATCCAGCAGAGAGCATAGAAAGTCCTTCATGGATGCTGGCTAGGTTTCTGAAAATCAACTTCTGAAACAAGAATATCCTGCCCAAAACACACATTGTTTTGTACTCCCTGTCCAAGGGAACTGATGGGAACACCACCAGGCTCTTTGCCGGAAGATATATCCTTTGAGCTGCTGGGCCCACTGAGACGCGTTGTACTTGTAGGCTGACTTAATTGCCAGCTTTTCACAAAAGTGGAAAAATAGGTTCTATTAGCACCTCATTGGAGAAGAGCAAACAGAGGCTGAATAAGCAGGACCATATGTGGGTGCCAGGTGCAAGCATTTGAGTGTCAGTCTGAGATGTGGCACAAGGAATCATGAGAAACTTCACTTCCTTAGACACAAGCAATACAAAGCAGTAAAAAAAACCTCTGCCAATTGCAGGGTTCTAATCAATGAGGCTAAGGTGGCATCTTATAGTCACCATCTTTTCAACGGCATGGTAGGTCTGGTGGTCTGGTACTTTACATATGTCCCAGACACATGAGGGCATTCCTGTGTGGTGGCTTACTGGCATGCGGGAGGCAACAACCATGAAGGTGCAGATGATCCCTTCTTTTTAAAAGCAACCCATTGTTGCTGGACTGCCTTTGAGATTGACCCTGACACAGGAAGCGGAGACCGCTGCATGGTCTGCGGTGTGCTGCCACCATCGGATGTCACTGGATGCTCAAGCATTAAAGATGAATCTGACTGATGCACAGAGCGAGACTGAAGAGAGGATGTAAGCACAAAAGATGCAGCAGAACTCAAAACTTCTGGAGAAGTCGCTCCCAAAGAAGAAGCGCTAATGGCCTGAGCAGAAGAGGTGCTGTGGCTGAAACAAGATCAAACATCTCCTCCTGCTTGGGTAAGACCTGGAGAGTGAAGCACAACTAGACAGGCTATGTCAGCTCAAAGTAGAGATATGAAGTGTCAGGGCACTCACTCAATTGTGGATGAAGAAAAGGAAGTGGATGACTTGGGTTGGTTTACTTGTTTTAATGCTTTTCTCGTTAGAGGAGGTGGAGTTGCTTCTCCTCCCTGACCTCCATGATCACGACCAAAATCCCTGGCCACTGAATTCCACGCTCAATAATTTTCATTCCATATTTGTCAGGGTATTAACGTGCATCTGTCACAACATGGATAAGGCTGAGCATTGTGTTCAACCTCCAGGCACCCACCACATCCATCCATCATGGAGTCATCCCTTACATCAGGTTTCTGAACTTCAGGCACAGTCAGAGGCAAAACTTTGGTGGAGACATGACACCACCAAAAAGAGAGAAAAGGCACACAAATCACCCAAAAAACTGACATAGTGAAAGATGAGGAGAACAAGATAAGGACCCAGTTTCGTGAATGGGTCAGTTAGTAGAGGGATGAAGTACAAATAAGAAAACCCTAAAAATATAAGCGGTTTATGGCCACAGACTTCAGTGGGATATCAGGGCTCTGTTTTAATGTTTGAGTATTAGGGAAGCATTGCTTTCTCATCATGCTTCAGTCATGCAGAGCTTCAACACCCAGGAATAGAGGGGATAATGGAAGCTGATCTACTTTAGTGAGGCACAGATTATTGGCAGATGGATCAAAGTTGTTCAGACATCTGGAGTCTGCTAAGACCAACGCAACATACTTGATATACAGACCACTCTTTATGAAAATGCCCAGTCTTAATGGTTCCAGAGATTTTGTTACCAAGACACAGCAGCTCGGACAAAGACAGTACTGCCACCACTTGGTTCCTCCCCTCCAAAAATCTACAGTCCAGACAAATTAGCTCATCTCAGAATATACGAATAGCAGCCATCCCAAATTGAATTTGGCCTGAAAACTCTTGGTGTGCGCCGGGGAACAATGGCAAACATGGACTATGATCCACAATGCAGCTGAGCGCCAACGGAGCATGGACCAATAACAGGAAATGCACCGCTTGTGTCCCATGCAGTAATAACCTCACAGAGAGAGCAAAGCCACTAGAAAGTTTACAACCCAATTACATAGAACATACGGGCAGTTTTTGCAAACTACATATTAAAACAATATCATTGGATGACAATTTATGGAAAAAGCATGTTATCTGACTTGCAAAGGAAGGTTGGTCTTAGTTTGATATCTCAGTACATCGCACTAGAAATATCTTTCAAAGTAACTTGCCGACAGGGCATACACACTCCAAAAGGACCTTGAATCAAAAGTTTTAGGGGATCATTAAGACCCTGGTGGATAGGTTGCCTATCCCTGTGGGTGGCTTCTGCCACCCTGGGAGAGAACTGTCTGCCCTACTGACAGTACCTGCATGTGTAGAGGAGATCTCAGTGCTATGAATGGAGACATTGCCAGGGCAGCTCCCTTCGCAGTACCATTGCAAAAAAAAATTATAACACGGAGGCATTAAAAATGTTAAGTGAAGAAACCATGGCGATAGGTGAATACTGTAAGATGAGCAATATTCTGGTTTGGATCAAGTGTAACCGAAATCGTAGAATCATACACTGATCGAGAGACATGCATATATTTCAGTATTATTGAGTGTCCTACAACAAAGGCGTTTAGAAAACATGTATATTAAGGATGTACAGACCAAGCTTACATGCACAAAAGGAGGGGGTGCAGCTTTTGCATGCTTATGCTGTAGTGGGAAATGTTTTTGCTGGTAGTCATGGAAGCAAGTGAAGCGAGTGGATCACTCCTGCTTACCCATCACACACTACGAACCCATCTGCAGGAAGATGCGTCACCTAAGACGAAGGACCTTCTGGTGGTAGGAAGGGCAGCCATGAGTCGTATCGGGTAAACTGATACCATTTCTAGGCCAACTTTGTGCTTCACTGTACTGCTCCTTTGTGGGAGGGGCTTTCCCTGGTTCTGGGGAACAATAAGAGATACCTACCCTGTCCTGGATTTCACTCTACCCAAAAGCTGCAAAAATATAGGTGCCCAAAAGACATATTTTCTGGCTAACTGTATTGAGATTTTAAATTAAAATACATCTGAGATGAGATCAGATCTCACATGGGCATGACACCAACATTCACTGCATTATTCAACTTGTCTGGGCCCAAAACCAAAGTCTGACATCTTCACATTGTTGTCTTACACTAACATTATAGAATTTCACAGATATTTTCTGAGCACCGGGAGATGTTAGCTGAGTCTCTCATCTAAAAATTCCTGCATCCAGATGTTCCACCCTATATCTGCCTAACTTCCAGATGAAGGGAAATCATTGCCTGCACAGGCTGGGTGGTTTAAACTTTGTGTATCTCTACAAAATGCCGTTTCCATACTTTGTCCGACTTCCCAGAAAAACTTTAAAGCTTTGCCCAACTCTACTTAGAAACTCCTAAACCCACCCACATCTTAAAATATAGTGTTGCTTCATGCATCAGCATATAATCATAGCACAGTAAGAGCTCTCTTGCTGTTGGGTTTGGTGTGGGCATCATTACTGCCTAAACAATTTTTAATGGGATAAGATCCTAGAGTCACTCTTTACCTATAGCCATCAGCACACAAGCGAGTGAGTCGCAGAGCGAGGAGTCTTGACTGAGAAGGATCTGCCTCCCATTCGACTCTTCCAGTAAGTGCCTGATCTGCAGACGTCTGAAAAGTCTTCTGAATTTGGCATGTAGTCTTGTGACAACCTCCCCTTCCTTTCCACTTAAAAAGAAGAAACAATAATTCTTTCACTGCTACAGAAAACTGTTTATACGATTTCAGGGCGTGCCGAGGGCTAATATTTCTAATTTATTTTAGAGACCAATTTATTTATTTATGAGTTTTATAAAGCGTTAGATACATATTTGTGGTTGCTTCATTTGGCTGTTTGACAATCCCTGATGGAGTGGACTGGCGAAGTAGGAACTTTCCTGTCTCCTGATAGTATTGTACACCTACCGGCATCGTTAGCTATGCTTTGTTCAGGGTACTAGTTCAGAAGTGGCAAACATCGCATTACTTTTTGTGTAACAGGTGAAGGGGACAAGTCTGGCACAAAAGGGAGGGAAAACCCAGCCACTTTGGTGTTAGCACTTAACAGTTAGCAGTCAAATAACCATGCAGGAAGGAAAGTTTTCACTTTGTTCATGTTCCACTTGCGGATCTCATGTAGAGAGTGGTACATGATTTTACAAAGCATGGCTCATTTAATTCCCTGAGTTGTTCCTTGAACCTCCTCGGCCTAATTATGTAGGTATGACCCAAGTACTGAACCCTGTGTGGATGTCCACTGGATTACTTGGCTTCTTCCAGGCAGTATTACTTACCATACCTAGGCCTTACCCATGAAGGCTCTGATCATTATTCACAAGGCGTCAGTGGAGCGCCCCCAAACAAGGTCTGGGTCCTGTTAATTCTTCTTGAGGATTTGGCATGGTTGCAGCCTTGATCAGTAGTGCTCATGGTTCCTGAATGTGGGCTCTGAAGGGGTCAAACTGCAAGATCTTTCATTACTCCACCCTCTTAGATCTTGATATTTACTATCATACTTGCCGCCTGCCTGTCTGCACCTCTCGGCAAGTAAACATTCAATAATATTGGCCTCCCACCATAGAGTTGTATCTATTACAGCTTCAAGCTCATTCTCCATCTAGACGACTTTTACTTGATCCAAGACTTTCTGGATTGCTTGCAGGAGCCTACCGATGGTATCCAACTGGGTCACAAAGTTGGCAATGGAGTCCGTTTAGTCCATTCACAGCCCCCCACAGGCCATCCACTCCCATACACAGATGAGCGGGCCCGGCATTAATGGACACAAAAGTGAAATGTTTGCATTAGGAAGCTCCTTGACCCTATAACTTCCATTCCAGTAGGTCTTCCGTTCTGGAGTACTACCAACCCATCCTAGATCTGGTATGATCACATCACTCTCACTCACAGCAGGGCAACTTTAACCCCGCCATCAAAAAAATACTACGCAGTAACCCCATCACCCATGCTTGGACTATATAAATGATGTAGCTGGATATATATTGCAGAAGCCCAATAAATTACCCATGAGTGGAAAAGGCACCCTGCAAAGCTCGCTTTCAGGAGGCTCAGATTCCACAAGAGCAGGAAGAGAGACAGAACCTGTCAGGGTGCCACTTTAAGTGGCAGGAGAGTCTAGAATGCTATGTGAATTCTTATTGTCAAGGGACAGAGGGTACAAGTGTCAGGGCCCAAGGTATTCCACTGCCGCCGTCACCACCCCCAGCTCCTGCCACACCTGCCGGATGGCACTGCCAGCATCACCTATTAACCATCACACTTAAAGAAGTGTAACATACTGCACTTAACAGGTCACACACAGCTGGAGGGATGGCCCGGCAGAGCGAGTTCTATCCTTTTTTAATACACTGAGTTGGTGACACGTATACTGTGCTCACAAATAAGGCTGAACGTGCCACCATATGGAGTACTCTTAGAAACAAAGGCTGCTGCCTAAAAATAAGCGCTGGCGCTGAGCCCTGCACAAAATACCACCCATTCTGTTACCTGATAGTGGGCAGCTGCGCCGGCCGCTCTAATATCTTTACCTATTCTCGTTATTTGTGATTTAAAAAAAACTTTCTTTAGTTTACTTTTGTTTCCGCTCAGGAGAACTGTCCTGCCACACCGGCATTCACTAGGGCCTTCTAAACAAACAAATAAATGACAAATATACAGAAATAAATACAGAAGTAAATAAATAATAGTAAATAAAAGATTCCGACGATGGTGGCGATCAGCTCCGGGTCACTGTCAGCTCCCTGAACAATCTCCGATTCTTTTTAGGGTTCTGAGGACATCTGCCTTGGCCCACTCAGAGTGTCCCAGTAAGAGTAGGCACCTCAAAGCCCTCGCTCCTTGCCACGGGCCGTGGGCACACTGGTGGCCCGGGGGTATTATCCTTCTGCAGCCGGACAGATCTAAGGCTTCAGAACAACCTAAGATGACAGCAATCACAAGAAGGTCGTGTCAACCTCTTCCCTCCACAATGATAAATTGTTTTGTGTTAAAAGGTACCACGCGGTCGGGTTTCGTGGTTAAAAAACTACTAGGATACAGACACTTTAAGATGGTCTTGGAGCTTCTAAAGTCCAGCTTGGTCTCCACCAATGAGGCCTCGAAAAAGCCATGAAGTTCCTTATAGGGCAGGACAGGGCAGATCGCCCAGTAGGGAAAACGAATCGGACCTACATCATTCTTCCATGGGACAATGCAGCCAGTACGTGATTCGCCCAACTGGGGCCAATAAGACAAGGGCTTTTTTAAGGCAAAATACAGTAATTAACGGCAAGTCACAGTAATGAAGGCGATCATTGGTGATCCGATAGGATAGAGGTGGGAGTGAGCATTAAAGGGCCAATATCGTCACTGATGTGTGTCTTCTCAATTCGTCAACCGGAAGTTGATGTCTGTAATCCTGACTTCCGTTTTGTGGTCTGTTCAATAAAGGAACCAGTGGGCGAAACAGGTGTCGGATGAATTATTACATGCAAGAACGACATGCAGCACAGGTCTGAAACGAACAGAAATTCTACTGGGGAAGAAAGGATATTAATACATTTGCTCTACGAAGTTTTTTTTAATTTGAAATTGGAATTGTTTTTAGTCGTTGACATGTTTCACCAAACACCGTGGGATAATCATACAAACTTCAGGTATCTCACACTCAACTACATGATAGGGTGCCAAGTTTGAGAATTCGCCTGGAAGCCACGAACAAGGTCACAAGTGCTCTAGCTATGTTAATAGCATAACATGTAAGAACTGCGGTGCACAGCAGATACAAATCTGGCACTGGGCAAAACTCCGTCCACCTTTGTCGCTGTTTGCAAAATAAATGTTTATTTTGAGGAAAGCAAAATGCACAGTGTGTACCAGAAACAAATATTGTGTGTAAAGATTAAAAAATTGTCCCCGGGGAAATTAAACGAGCAAGAAGCGATCACAGGTGCGAGAAGGCACCGTTTTTACGAGGAAGGTGACTTCCCAGATGGCATTTGTTTGCTCGCTGGTAACATGAGCACCTCATCTCACTCAAGATGCCGGGCAGCGCCCTCGACGGTGCCAACGCGCTCAAATGACAGGTGCCCTCCGTTAACCCGTGAGGTGCCAGGGCGCGGGCTGCTCCCGTGCCCACTGCATTGTCCGCGCCCCGGCTGGAGGGCATCACCCACGTACATGCCCTGGCTCTCCCTGTGGGGTTGGCAGGCACTGGCAGCGGGGCGCTCTCCCCCCTCCATGTTCCCTTCCCCAGCAGTCCTGCCAAACGGGGACAAGCCAGAGGAAATGCCTCCTCGTGTTTGTTTATACAGCGCCACATGCTGCCACACGGCCACTTCAAGGCGCTACGAGGACAGTGCGTGAGGCTATGGTTCCAACTAAACGCACGCAGGTAAACTGGGGCTAAGAGGAGGTACCGGTCTGTGGTGCTTACACACCCTTTCACAATAACACAACGCGAAACCCATTCCTAAAAGACTTGCTCCAGGCGCCTGGGCCTCTGCACTGCAGAAGCCTGCCGTCGATCCACCTGCGTCCACGGAGGAAATAAGTGATTGGGTGAAAGGTCCGAAAGTATGGGCCATGTTCTCACACAGCTGGCAAGTTTGCCTCACTGGAGAGAAACCTGTGCAAACAGCACTAGATGCGGTACATAGCGCCTCATTCCCAGCATCATGTGGCCTTGTTTCTTTACAGGAGCACCTCCATTGTAATGTAGAGAAGGAGAAGCGTCCATTGGGTGAAAGGGCGGCGCACTGATTCTCTTTATGCAAATGGATCTTAGGCCATCTTGGAACAGCAGGCACTCCTTGCCTAATACAAGGGATGCAGCAGCCAAAGTAATCCTCCTGAATGGAGGACTGTGCAGTGAATGGTCTGCTGGGAGGATAACACATGGATGGATGGAGTCTGCTGAGCAGGGCTCACTGGGCCGGCCATGTCTGTGCCACTGAGAAGAAGAAAATTGGTTACTTACTTGTAACTGTAGTTCTCCAGTATTGGTATCTTTCATAGATTCACATGCTTGAGTCTTCCCCGTCATCGAGGTGGGAGTCCCACGGTAACCTTAAATAAATATAAATAGCAGTAAGAGTATTACACTAGGCCTCAATTGTCTATACAGGCACTGTTATAGCCTATCCATGTTCTTTTATTAAAAAAAAAGAACCAAACCTGAACTACAACCAATCAGGTGACAGCACCGTCTAGAACACTTCCGACAGAGGCTGTTTCCCTCAGACTTTCCAGTGCGAGTGTGAAGTACATAGTCTTAGAAATCAGGGGAGCCTCTGAGGGGAGGGAGGTGGTCGCATGTGAACCTATGAAAGATACCAATACTGGAGAACTACAGTTACAGGTAAGTAACCAATTTTCTTCTCCAGTATTGGATCTTTCATAGGTTCACATGTTTGAATTAGAGTAGCGAGCAGTAATATCATGTATTCTAGCCATAACATCGATATCAATAGGAATGATGCTACATTCAGCTAATATTATAAAGCAATATACATGTGTATTGAGAATGATAACAGCAATAATAATAATAATAATAATAATAGCAATATTAACAACAATAACCTTAGACAAGTATAGATCACATACCTTTCAAGTGGAAGGTGGGATAACCAGGGAGGCTCACCTTAATGGAACAGATGTCTCAGCACTGTTTGCCTAACGGCTGTATCCGTTTTTTTTGATCATCCAGGCAGTAGTGCTTTGTAAATGTATGCTGGCTGGACCATGTTGCTGCCCTGCAAATGTCCCACGAAGAGCGCTGCTGATGTGGCTACCGCTCTGGTAGAGTTTAACCTTACTGTGCAGCAATTTTCCTGCCTGGGCGTGACAAAATTGTATAGCTGATCTGATCCACCTGGCAGTATTCTGCTTAGATATTGCAGATCCTTTTCTTGTATCTCCATATTCTACGAATAGTTGGTCCGATTTTCGAATGCTTTGTGTTTTTTGAAGATAAAACTTTAAACATCTCCTTACATCTAGCGAAAGCAACGCTTTCTCCGAAACGGTCTGTGGGTTAGGAAAAAACGTTCTTAAAACCACGGGCTCATTTAGATGGAAGTTTGATGGTACTTTTGGTATATACTTAGGGTTTGTTCGAAGTATAACACCATTTGGAGTGAACTGAAGAAAAGGTTCCTTTATGGTGAAGGCTGGTATGTCACTCACTCTTTTTGCTGATGTGAGAGCTAGTAAAAGCGATGTCTTCCAAGAGATGAATTTTAACTCTTACCTGTGGATTGGTTAGAAAGGAGGCTTCATGAGTTGTCTTAACACCATGTTTAAAGACCGTAGCAGTAGAGGTTTACGCACCAGTGGAAATACTCTAAAAAGGCCCTTGAGGAATTGTTTTAAAATCCTGGCAGAATATAGTGAGGAGGTCTGCTGAGAGCAGTGGAATCTTGAAATTTCCACCACATGTACCTGTATTGAGGAATAAGAAAGTCCAGATTTTGCTAAATGTAATAAATAAGGAAGTATTTGTTCCAAGGGTGACAACATAGGATGTACTCCTTCCGTAACACACCACAAACAGAAACGCTTCCATTTAAGTTTATAGGTATTATTGGTGGTGTCCTCTCTGGCTTTGGCCAATATTTCTCTAAATTCCGATGAAATGTTCAAGGTGGAGTATTCATTAAATTCAGGAGCCAGGCCGATAAGTGTAGAGATGAAGGATCTGTATGCCTGTCTTGGCCCTGGTGCATGGTCAGTAAGGCTGATGTCTGTCTGAGTAGAACATGTGGTTGTTCTGAATACAGGAGTTCTGTGAACAAGACCTGATTGGGCCACCTGGGTGACACTAGGAGGAGACGGCATCCCTCTGCTTTCATTTTGCTGATCACTCTGGGGATGAGTGGAATCAGCGGAAAAGCGTAGGCATAGATTCCTAACCATCTCATCAAAAAAACATTACCCCACAACCCTTTTTGGGGATGCCTGCTTAGGTAATATGGGCATTTCTTGTTCTCGTATGTAGCAAAAATATCCAGATTTGGCTTGCCCCACTTTTGGAAAAGTTGGTTGAGAACTTGTTGTTCGAGTTCCCACTCGTGATACAGGATGAATGTCCTGCTCAAAGAGTCCATTAGGAGGTTGGCTTATCCTGGCAGGTGTTCTGCTTGCAGAGGTATTTGATTTTATATGGCCCATTTCCATATGCTCTGAGCTTGACGTGAAAGCTCCAAGGACTTTGTGCCGCCCCGTTTGTTCAGGTAAAACATACTTGTGATATTGTCCGTTCTGATGAGAATTTTTGGGTTTCGTATTTTTAGTAAGAAAGCCTTCAGTGCCAGATCTATTGCTTTCAGCTCCAGTTGGTTTATGTGAATCTGTTTGTCCTTTTGTGCCCAGTTGCCACTTATCTGTAGATTTTGAAGATGGGCACCCCAACCTTCGAGCGATGCATCTGTGGTTATTATATATTCCAGCACTTGATGAAGAAAAGAAAGGCCCTTGGATACGTTTGTCTGTTTTTCCCACCAAGACATGGCAGTTTTCATTTCTGATGTGATCTGAATTCAATCGTCGAAGGTGCCATCTACTTGGAGCCACTGAGTGTCTGGTTACTCCTGTAAAGGTCGCATGTGCAATCGGCAATTTGGGATCAGTGGAATGCATGAAGAAATCATTCCTATGAATGATCTGTAATTCCGAACTGAAACAAACTTATCTCTTGAGAGCTTTAGAGCCATTTTGGAAATCTTTCACTCTTTTGAGATGGAAATGCTTTGCTTCAGATAGTATCCACTATCGCTTCTAGGAAATTCAGCTTCTTTGTGGGATGGAAGTGTGATTTGCGATAGTTGATGGTAAGGTCTAGAGTTTTGAGCAACTGGAGGCAAGTGGATGTGTGCTTTACCACGTGAGATGTAGTGGATGCCTTTATAAGTCAGTCGTCCAAATATATAAAGACTTGTATCCTCAGCTGACGTAGGTGAGCCGCTACTGGGGCTAGCACTTTGGTAAAAATTCTGGGGGCTGATTTTAATCCGAATGGAAGGACTCAAAACTCTAGATGTATACGAGCTACCCTAAACCTGAGAAATTTCAGACAGTTTCAATGTAATGGGATATGGAAATACACCTCCTGGAGGTCTAGAGATGTCATGTGATCTCCTGTGTTCAAGAGGCATAGAATGTCCTGAAGCATTGCCATATGAAGAGTTTGTTTTTTCAGGAACTTGTTTAAGGCCCTCAAATCGAGTATGGGGTGCCAATCCCCTGAAGGTTTACTAGAAAAAAATGGGAATATAATCCCTGGTTCCTGTGCAGAATTGGAACAACTTCTATTGCCCCTTTGTGTATCATTGAATATACTTCTTTGAGGAGCTGTTTTAACCATGGAGGTGGTGGTCCTGATGGAGGGGTATTTGGAGGCTTCTGAATTAATTCTATAGTATGTCCCCGGGATACTATATCTAGTACCCACTTGTCTGATGTTATCCTTGAACACTGAAGGATATGGTAAGTGATGCGGCTGCCAATCTTTGAAACACAGGTGGGGCTAGTAGCTGGTATGAATGCATGGTCATTGTTTCTGCCTGTGCCTCTGCCACGGGCAGCGGTTCTTCCCCTTCGTGGGGCGTCTATAGGCAGCTGTAGGTGGTAATCTGTATTGCTGGTGCTGTTGTCCGTACTACTGTCGAAAACCTGTTTGAACAGTTTGGTATTGTTGTCTATATGTTTGGAAACTACCACGAAAGGAGTAACTTCCCCTGCTTCTAGCCCCTCGAAATGGCTGTCTTCTGTACTGCAACGTACCTATGGATTTGGCCGGGTCTATATCCACCTATATGTATTGTAACATCTCATCCATATGCTTGCCGAAGAGGCATTACCCATCATATGCCATGTCGAGTATTTTGCTTTGTACCTCTGGCCTGAAAGAGGTAGATTTCAGCCAGCCCTGTCTGCGGAACACCACTGTCCCCGCCAATTGTCTAAATCCTGTCAGTGAGATATCGATCGCGCAATCAATCACTTCGGCTGCAATCTACTTAGCGTCCTCAGGCAAGAGGTCAATGTAAGCGGACATGTCTGCCCACATTTATTGATCATATCTGCCTAGAATGGCTAACGAGTTGGCAGCTTTGACTGTTATTGCTGCTACTGAGGAGAACCTTATCCGTATGTTGTCCAGACGGTATCCTTCTCTATCTGGCGGGATGATATTGGTGTTGAAGGGTTTTTCGAGCAGTGTTGCGCCACCTTAGGTACCACGGAATCCGGCTTCAGTTGCGCAACTAAACAAGCTGGAGAATCTTCCGGGGGTTTATACTTTTTCTCCAAACGTGGGATCTGAGAAGGTATCGTAGCTCGGTTTTTCATTGCTTTCAATCCTTCTTGCCATATAAAGTCAACTATAGGTATGGCTCTAACTGACTTTTTTGATGGTTCCTTAAAGTTATACAGGAAACAATCAGTTTCTCTCTCTCTCTCTCGAGAGAGAGAGAATGGGCAGTTCAAAACATTTAGCCGCTCTTTCCATTAAATTATAGAATCCCCCTATATCCTCTGGGGGTGAATCCACTGGTCCTGCAAACGGTGGTGATGGCGTAGGAATCAGGTATCCGCCCCACTCACTAGGAGCGGTTTCAGGTATTTCTCCCTCTTCCCTCTCTTCATCTGTGGATTGAGGGTCATCCTGAGGTTGCTGTACAAAAGGGATGCTCGTATCCGGTCTAGACGGTGTCCCTGGATGGCTAGGGATAGGGGTCTGCAGTCCTGGTTGCAGGTCATACTGCTGTATGGTTGGAGTTGCTGGTACTGAGGGTGGAAATCTTCTGTAGTAGTCATGCAACATGCTTTGGAGATCTGTCACTAATGACCTTGGCATAGGGACAGAGGTGTCTGCGTCACCATATGTGGAATACAACAGATCTAGTTCGACTTTTGCTGAATAACAGCTGTCCTGATATTGATCATCCTCATCGCCATCCGGGTCCTGATATTTGACGTGAAGTTGTGACGGACTGTTGGCCGCTCCAACCATTCCACCATCTTGAGAAGATCCGTCATCATCTAATAGGTGTTGAGGAGGATACGGTAATACCTTACTTGGGGAGGTAAACATTGGTAGGATTGGAGATGCTTTCTTCTCTACAGTTATCAATGATAGAGGGAGAAACTTTGACATTCCTGTAGTGGTCATTGTCAGATTGTTCGTCAACGCTTCTCTTGTTGCTGTGTCCGTCGCCGACGGTTGTGTCGTCGACGAGCCTGTCTTTGATGGACATGCCATTGACGTTTGCGTCGTGGATGGTTGCGTCATCAACATGTCCCTTGTCAACGAATCTCTCGTCGACAGGTCTCTCTCCGACGGGTCCCTCGTTGATGGGGTCTTCCATTTGTGTCTCGGCGACGGGTCTGATGTCGAAGCAATCTTAGGTGGTTTGTCTCTCGTCGATGATTTCCTCATCGACGCTTGCGTAGCTGATGATTGAATAGTCATAGACGGTGCCCTTTTGTAGATTTAGCTGTTATGATCGTCGTCAATGATAGTGGTGACGACGTGACTATCATAGGGGACAGTGCTGTGGTGAATGTTGACGTGATCGTCATCGTCGTTACTGTAGCTGTGGTCGTCAACAGTATTGTCGATGACAAGCCTTTTTTGTCAGACTCTGAAGAGTATTTATTCGTCTTTCTCCTCGGTGACAAAGACAGAGAAGCCATTTTTGGAGGTGCTTTTTTCCCCAAAGGTCTTGTAGGTTTGAGTGAACCTTTTTAAGGCTTTTAACTGGGTTTCTGGCGATGAGGAGGCATAGTTTTCTTGGCCTTTTTGTTTTCTTAAAGAAACGTGTTTAGATTTTAAAAAAAACTTTTTTGGGAGGTTCTGCAGAAAGTCTTTCTTTACTTTTAGGCCTTTTTAGGGATTGAGAAGTCTGTGAGGAGGCCTCACTCTCCTCAGAAAATAGGTATTCCATAGCCTTCTGCTTTTGTAGCCATAACAAAAGTCTACCCTCTCTGTCTTTCAGGGTTTTATGACTGAAAGTGTGACACATCTTGCAATCTCTCACCGTATGGTCTGGATGTAGGCAGTAGATGCTCTTCTTGTGGGGGTCATCAATATGAAGTCTTTTTCTCCCACAATTGTTACAATTTCTGAAAAGTCCTTTTTTAGTTTGTTGGGACATCCTGTCCACTGGAAATCCAAGATATATGAAAGAAATTTTCCTGTCAGATACCTGCAGAAACAGAAGCTGAGCAGAGCTCAGGAAGACTCCCTTCACACCACGTGCAGTAGAAAATCTGAGGGAAACAGTCTCAGTTGGGAGTGTTCTAGAGGGTGCTGTCCTGGTTTCAGAGAAAGCGCTGCATTCGCTAGATGTAAGGAGATGTTAAAGTTTTATCTTCAAAAAACAGAAAGCATTCGAAAATCAGACGAACTATTAGTAGAATATGGAGATACAAGAAAAGGCTCTCTGATATCTAAACAGACCATTGCCAAGTGGATCGGATTAGCTATACAATTTTGTCACACCCAGGCAGGAAAATCGCTGCACAGTAAGGTTAAAGCCCACTCTACTGGAGCGGTAGCCACATCAGCAGCGCTCTTCGCGGGAGTCCCCCTGCAACACATTTGCAGGGCAGCAACATGGTCCAGCCAGCATACATTTACAAAGCACTACTGCCTGGATGAGATGAACAAAACGGATACAGCCGTTGGGAAAGCAGTGCTAAGACATCTATTCCACTAGGATGAGCTTCTCTGGTTATCCCACCTTCCACTTGAAAGGTATGTGATCTATACTTGTCTAATTGTTATCATTGTTAATATTGTTACTATTATTATTATTATTGCTATTATCATTCTCAATACATAAGTATATTGCTTTCTAATATTAGCTGAATGTAGCATAATTCCTATTGTTATCGATGTTATGGCTAGAATAAATGATATTACTGCTCGCTACTCTAATTCAAACATGTGAACCTATGAAAGATCCAATACTGGAGAAGAAAATTGGTTACTTACCTGTAACTATAGTTCTCCAGTATCTTTCATGGGTTAACATGCGGCCCACCCTCCTCCCCTCAGAGGCTCCCCTTATTTCTAAGACTATGTACTTCACACTCGCACTGGAAAATCTGAGGGAAACAGCCTTTGTTGGAAGTGTTCTAGACGGTGCTGTCACCTGATTGGTTGTAGTTCAGGTATGGTTCTTTTTTTTTTTTTTATAAAAGAACATGGATAGGCTATAACAGTGCCTGTATAGGCCATTGAGGCCTAGTGTAATACTCTTACTGCTATGTATATTTAAGGTTACCGTGGGACTCCCACCTCGACGACGGGGATGATTCAAGCATGTGAATCTATGAAAGATCCAATACTGGAGAAACTCTTTTCCAGTCTGAAGCATGAAGCAGTGGTTCTTAACCCATGGTCCTGGGACCCCCAGGGGGTCCATGAAGCCTACTCACGGGGTCCACAACTGCTTAGAAAATGTAATCATATTAACAGATTAATAACGTGTATATAAATAAAAACGCAAAATGTACAAAATAAAATTTGAAACATTCTATAAATGTGAAGAAATGTGATTATTGGAAGCTAAAAATTAAGGTTGTATCCTCAGACTGATTTGTGAGAGGGCAAGTGAATCAAACAGAATATAGTATGGACAATGAGTGACCTCAATTGAATTTAGAAAAGCTCCACCTTCCCATTCAAATTTGGATTTTTTTAAATATTTGTTTGTGAATTAAACAAAATATTTAATAATTTATATGCTTGTTTGATAAATGTTTGTTTCTGTATTTTTAAAGTATTTTTCGTGATTCAGTTTATCGAAAATGCTTAGGGCGGGATTCCCTGCTTCCATTACCTACTCACAGGGGGTCCTCGAATTCCGGTAATGGTTAGATGGAGGTCCACAGAAGTCAAAAGATTAAGAACCACTGGTCTACAGCAAGGAGCAGATTGGCAGAAGGTGCCGACAGCTTATCCACCCCACACTCCAGTTGATCGGTTCCATATTATACTGCCCATCACACACCCTACTATCCTTTCTTGTTCAGCAATCCTCCTCGATGGTGATCAGTCATGTTTTTTGCCAACTGCAAGAATTCTATTTGCTATTCTCATCAAAGTGCTCTTTCTACAAGACTACGTCAATTGTCTCAGAGACCAGAAAGACAACGACGGATCCTAAGCTGAAGATAACTTACTTCGGATAGTCTTTAAACACAAAATTTTACTGGCTAACCATTTACTTTCAGTGTCTTATCAACATTCATTCGCCTGAGTGGCTATACACTTCTGGAAACTTTTAATACCCAAGAGCACCAACATTTGTTTTTATAATCTGAAGTTACTTTGATCAATGAAAGTTACCCCATGCTACTAAGTAAAAGCATCACTGTTCACAAGACGCAGCACATCATACAAGATTACAATCCTGACAATCCCACAAGAAATTACCTGAAGTGTTCACCTCAGTGCACCAGGAAGGGGAGGTGTGTTAATGTCTAAATCATTAATAATATAAAATCTCTCCACATAGAATATAAAATAAGAAAATAACAGCTGTAGGAGCAAGTGCCCTCAGGTACCAATGAACTGAAGTCACAATAAGGCTCTCCAATTCAGCAAGTATGAGCAGAAGCCAGTGCAGTTATCTAGCACCTGTTTTGTTGAAATTCTTCTTTTTAAATGTTTTATTTATTTTCTGGTTCTATTTTGCGCTTTATCTAGTAGTTAATATTTCTATTTTCAGAGGCTACAATTCAGTCATTCTTGTGGCATAATTATTATGCCACAGTTCTGCCAAGGCCACACCTCTTTTTTCCCTTACAACCAGTGGCGGCCCCCCATTAGTGCAGAGGAGCGTCACCCTCCCCCCCGCTGCCAGTGCAGCAAACCAGTGAAAAATAAAATGGAAAGAAAAATAATTACCATTTTATTTTTCACTGCTCCCACCCTGAGCAACGTTTGGGGGAGGGGCAGCTGCTGACTGGCAGCAGGGGAGTGGCGCTCACTCCCCCAGTTTACACTGTTCATTGCAGTTTGGCCGGCTGTCTTGAGCCGACCAGCCTCCCATGCGCAGTGTAAACCTCTCCACCTAGCTGTCTTAGACATCTGGGTGGAGAGCAAGCACAGGCCCTCTGTGCCTGCTGGACCGTCGAGGCAGCCCACTCCAGCCAATCCTGGCGCTGCTTTCATGCTGCTCATCTGCAGAATGAAGGCAGTGTTGGGATTTGGAGAAGGGAGCTGACTGAGGCTTCAGAAGGTGCCCTGGCATCAAGGAAAGGTCTTGAAAAATCTACTCTACTCGCTATGGCGAGTTTTATTTTATGAGGTCGAGCTATTTTTACATCCTGCTCTCACCTTCTGGTGAGTGGACAAAGAACAGGTGTTCTGTTCAGTCAGAAACTGAATTAGCAATTAAGATGCCTTATTCTTGTCACATTTGCTCAGTGTTCAGAGACAGAGGTCAAAAGTCAGTTTGTCTTCTTGCAATGCAAATACTTTCCCTTGTGACTGCAGAGTTCCAGGATTGTAAGGTGAACTGTCTGAGCTATGTGAAATTACCTAACACACAACATTTATATAACTAAGTCAACTTTACAAACATTTCAAAATATATTTCAGTAGCTGTGAAAGACCATTTGTTGTACTTCTATATGATGAGAAATGTATTTTAATAGGATGAAAAAAAAGTCAGAACACGTTACTTGGTGATGTGCAAATGATAAATGTTTTCTGAAACCGAAATTTCACAGATTATTGTTAATACACTATATAGTTTTATCAGTATAGCTGCAAGTTAGTGGGAAGGTTTTTGGACATTTCCTGGAAATGTACTGTCTATAAATGACAGTGCTCTACCATGTCATGCTTTAGTTATATATTTATTAAAAGTGAGTGTTTAAACAAACTGAGAAACACTCCCACCCTGATGGCAAAGCTATTAGTAAACTGAGAGGCAAGCCATGCATGAATCATGTGTACCCTATATATGGGCTAAATTTATTATACATGGAGCAAACATTTAGTGCATTTAATCAAACAATAGCTGGTTTTTTTTTACAGCAGAAATGCTAAACTCACATATTTGAAGGTGCACTCATATGTGAGAATGAAGAAAAAGGTGACGGTAAAATACAGTATTTGTCTAGGATCACACAATTTGAGACCTGTTTCCGGGTCAAGTACATTACAGTTAGGTCGAGTAGATTATTCAAGCTACTTGACCTGCAGGTCTAGTAACATTTTTATGATTTTTCGAGGCCTGGAGAAGCGTGGGTAAGTACTTTTTTTTTTCTTTTTCCTTTGAGCCCACTGGCAGGCACTGTGAGAAACTCACATTGCCTTCAGATTTAATTCCAGAGCTCTTAGTCACAGCCCGTTATAAAAACAAGCCATGATTAAGAGCTTTGGAATCTTAGCCTAAACGCATTGTGATTTTTCGACCGTGCCTGCTGCTGGACTGGCACTGGCTTGATAACCCTCCACTGTTGAGGGTCACAGGCCGCCACACTTACAACTCCCCCTTTGGTGACATTTTCTCCTTGTTTAGTGTCCTGTACCCTTCCAGATGCTGATGATTTTCAGACCTTTTTCGTGTTCCTCCTCCAAACCAAAATGTCCGACTGCTTCACAGCCGTCAAGCAATGGACCCACATTTAGCATTGAATGCTTAATTCTGTCCAGGCAGGAATCATCTACTGGCCTGCCTCGCTAGTCCCTTTTTGAAGTCGACACATCACGACTCAGGACCATTCAGTCCTTTCACGACATAAGACCAGCCTCCAGTGTCCTTTCCTCCTCTGCAAAACACCATCAATCCATCAGGTCCTTTCACCTCATTTGTAGGTTAGCACCCCTTCGCCAAATGTTCCTATGTAGCAACTTGAAAATATGAACCCCATTTCTCAGAAGAGGACCACAACGTCTCAAAACAAACATTAGCAAAGCCAAAAGTTTTTGCCTTGGTATACTGCCTTTTGGCACTGTCAAGTCTGGTTTGTTTTGTCATGGTTTTCATAAACATTATTGTTGAAGGGCCTGCTAGGCATGTGCCAATACAAAAAATGTGCCAAAATCAAAAATATGTTTGGTTTCTTAAGGCCCACATTGACATAGTAGTTCAGCTCAGAAGGGAACTACTTTGCTAATCAATGAGTTTTTGTGAAAAGGCAAAATGCTGCCCTCATAGTGAAGCTAGTCGGTGGCTGGAGTGGGCTGAACCACTGCCACATGCTGTATGCTGGAGCGGATGGAAGAAAATGAGAAATAACACAACAACATGCGAATGGCGGAGGGGGGCTCGCTAAAAGCCAATAAAAGGAAGTATATTGTAAAAATATACATGTACAAGTACAAATAAAAACAATGTTTGAAACCTAAATCTGAATTGCCCAGGCTCACTAACACTATAAAGAGAATTCATTAAAAAAGGATGTAGAATGAAATGTGTTAAAGCTAATTATTCTTACATAAGATTACTTATGTTAAATCTTTCCAGCAGAACATGTCTCCACTTGCCACACTAATGCTTTCATGTGTTTTAATTATGATACAGACTTTTTCTTGTCTGAGGTTCTTTTTAACCTCAGAGACCAGACATAGCCAAAACCAGACACAATATAAAAAAAATTGGGACTACTCAATGAAGTATCTTGAGGAGGGATGACAATGCCTTCCAAACACTTAGCGTTAGATTAAAACCGCTCCATTAATTGCGAATCGACTGGTAACAGAAGTTACCTGTTGATTCAGAATTTAGAAGATCTGCAGTAACCAATCTATGGAGTTTTATATGGAGGCTCTTGGGAGTACTAGGAAAAATGGTGTCCTTGCGAGGAGGTCCTGAATGTTAACCACACAAAATGCCAGTTACCAGTATCCTTATCCATCCCATAAGTAAGTACAACATCATTTGTACATTGTAAGTGCAGGGCTGGAAAAGGTGCTTAGGAGCCCACCCCCGGTGCTGCCGAATGCCAGGCTGATAAAGGCTGCACTGCTGAATATCCCGTCTACCTCATCCGCATCCCACTTCGCGCCTCTTCCTTCTGTTTATCTCACTCTTTGAAGTTATTTTTCATCCATGCTTTCTATGTTGGGTTCTTCATCTCTAATACAGCAACATCTTAGGATAGAGAAAATCAACAAGGTCAGTGGGCCTTTTTTTAGGCTCTTGTATAGATAACTCCATTAATTGTCCTCTAAAAAAAGCTTGTCCAATGGGAAAACGAGATATTTGCAGCCGAAAGTTTCTACCCCAAACAAGCAGTCCAAGACATATCAGCTCTAAAGGTATATTTTCCTAGTGCGGGTAAAAAAAGAAAAAGGGCTAAGAATGTATTAACAATCAATGTAATGAGTTCAGAAATAGTGGTTCAAATCAAGTCAACAAAGGATCAATGTATACAACGACCAAGACAATTCTTTGGCTAATTCTCTTATTGATGACAATTATCAAGAATTGGTAGAAGCTGAAGAGAGGTGGTCTTTGCCAGATTAAGGGTAAATTCCAGTGTAATCGATACTGGAATGTTTCTATCAGCAAAAGGACTATGGACAGAATGGGTCTCCAAAAGGGGCCTAGTAGTTCTAGCCGGACTGTTCCTATTGGAGAAGAACGAAGGCTGATTTGCATGTGGCTAATCCCTGCAAGGATTAGCTGATTTACCAAAAACAATGGACTGGAGAGCAGCCCAGAGTAAATACAAGTGACTTAGACTAGGTCGAGCATTCCGACCATCAATGTTTGTTTCTCTCAATGTGATGCCCTAATTGTGATGGCTATGATCAGACATGTGCCCTATACGTGGTTGCCTTCAGTTTATTTCACCAGAGATGTGGACAAAGCCATAACAAGAGTTACATTGTTTTTAAACCAAGAGGGAAGATTAAAGTTCAATGAATACAACTGAACAATTCCCCATGACGTTTGGACAAAGAGCAATTAAATAATCTAAAAGGTTGCAGCACTAAAAGATTAATTAACCGATAAAGGTTTACCAGACAATTTTATTACTAAACTTCAATACTGGTTCTTCAGTGCTGCTCTCCAACTTTATATCCTCACGAGGGACTTTAATGCAACGATGCATACAACAGTGGAAAGATGAGACCAAATTCCTTGAAGCATTTTGAGGAATAAATGCAGGACTTTCCCAATTGTTAAACCAAATGCTAGAGGAAAGTAACTCTATTCAATAGTACTTGCGAAACATACTTTTTATGCGTGATGGTCATTCACAAATACCAGCCAATGCAACGAAGAGAAGACCCCTTCCAAAACAACATATTAAACCTTGGTACGGTTTCACTGTAGTCTGAACATATTTAAACTTATTTTCACTAGAAACCGTGAATCTTTATCTGTTCAAACCAACCAAGGTTAGCCAAAAATATAAAAGAGGTATTTGGTGTTGTTAAGATAATGATCCAGTAACATTTACAGTCTATAACAGACTAAATCAAAGCTACGTGCGTGCGGCCATTCTCTCCAATGTTGTTGAAACATCGCAAAGCTTTGGAAATAGTGCGTTTAAAAAAATAATAATAATACCATGCCTTTAAAGTTATAGTGAGAAATGTTAGCTTCCTGCAAAACACAGACTAACCTGAAATACCTGCTGAGACCTGTAAGTGAAAGCAGATGAGCAACATTTTGCAAACAAAGCTAAAAATATATTGTGTCAAGTCCAAAATAATGAATTTTGGTAACACAAAGATACATTTCAGCAGGACACATTTTGAAACTTGCTTAGGAGAATGTCAGTTTTATAACTACCTACATGAACATGATTCTAAAAGATTAAACTGTGCATACTTCTTAAATATATAGGCAATAAATCTTAAACTCTAGGAATGCTAGATGACCTATTGCATAGTGGATGCAAGAAACAGCTGTCTCTTTGTACTCCATGACGTCCCAGCAGCATCTGACAAAACTAATCACTAAAAACTAGCTTCTAGCCTGGAGCACTGCTTGCAGGTGCGCAAACAACTACTATTTTATCTATCAAATTAGTGTTAGCTAATTATGGTGTAGGTACACTTGAGAGAACTCTCTGATGCTTTGTGTTACCTTGCGTACCACCCAGTCAACCAGAAATGTCAACATTTATCTGTAGTTTCTGAGTGAAATATTAAGAAGGAATGAGTCTCCATTCATCAATATGCAGGACACAATGAAGTCCTCAATCAATGACATACCTGCCACATGCCTTGACAAAACCGCAAATTGGACATCTAAGACCTTCTTAATGCTAATGTCAATAAAAATGGAATTCCTGCTCATCACAAGTCCCATTAAGGCATTTGATTAAAAGAAAAAAACACTCTGGAAGCTACTTTTGGTTCCACCTTATTCTAGGGCTGCAGATCAACAGCATAGACAAAGCGACCAATTATAACATTCATTGACTTAAAATAAGGAAAACAATTATTTCCTCCCATCCACCCAAGAACAGTAGCACAAGCCATTGTCATCTTGCAACTTGCTTTTGGTAGACTTAATTAACTATCATACCCAAGTCTCTTCTCACACCACTGACGGATGTCTCCACTCCACAGTGAGGCTAATATCAAGTACAAACAAACACGACTATGTGCTACCTACGAAAGCCAGAATGAAATTGCTATTGGATATCTGGCTTAATGAAGAAGTTCATCTAGAGAATGACACTACTACTTGACAAATAAGGTAACCATATCTAGAGTCCAAAGGGACTCATAATTAGAGATTCTCTTTATCCAGAAGTCGAGAAATTCAACCCATCCAAGCCCTACATCGGACATACACAGGAGTAACTACTTTATTCGGTCATTCTCTTTCATTGGATTTACAGACACAACACTCTCACCTTGTTGCCGGGAAACGTTTAAAGTCTTCTCTCTTTAAATTACACTTGGAACAATACCGATGAAAGCTCGGGTGTAATCATTCATTTACCTGCTTGCAATTACAACACCGTTGTACATTTCACTGTAATCTAATGTAATTTTGCAAGTGGTTTTTATGTATTAAGAATTCAGGTTATATGACTATATTAAGAAAATGTTCGCTACTGAAGGTTGTTAAATAAATGCGTAAGGCCTATTGAATAATTAAGTATATGGTTTTAACTAAGTTCTACATCTCGCAAAGGTATTTGCCAGTAAGGTGGCTCCATAGATGTCAGAAGGACGGGAGATCTCAGCTGATTATCCACCTTATTTACAGTGTGAGAGTTGGTCAGAGTTATATCTGGAAATCGTCCCTGGCCTTAGGGAATTACAAAAATGTAAAGCTAGGGTTACTCCATGTGAGTACTACAGTCAGATAAGTACAGCAGGCCAATGCACCATACGGAATACACTATACTTAATATAATTTGGCTTTTGAAAGTATTGTTTCAGATGAAACTGAAACAACATACCTTTGTTGATTAGCCACTGGTCACTAACTCTATATAAAAATAAAATATCACTACTTTTGGGAAAAACTAGATTCTTGAGAATGGAAACTAAATCACAGGATAGATATTACAACATGAAAATTGTCACTTTAAGACCTCCAAAGCCTTGCCTGTATCTGTACAATCACGAAATGACAGTGCCATCTATGGAGTGACATCTCTGGCATGCTTGTCATTACAAAATTGACTTTTATTTTAAGCTGGATAACTCAAAACATTTTCAGACGTACAAAGAATGTCAGATGTCTCCTAAACACCAACTCATCTGCAACTGCCGGATATGGGGCTATACAGAACTGCGCCATTTTCTGTTAATATGCCCCAGATCTTCAACAATAATTCGTAGAATATCGACTCTGGTAGACTTTGAATGAGAATCCATGGACATGCACTTTCTCCTTTAAGAGAGTCATCTGCATGCACGCCAAGAAACAATTACAAGACACCTTCCAGGTTATTTTGTAATTTTACTTTGGCAATTGCTGCAAGGGAAATTCAACAGCCTCTTGACATACAAGTGCTGTTGCAGCCTACTATGTGGGGGAAAGAGGGGATGGTAAGGAGCACCCCTAATAAAAGATGAAAAACAACCTTGGTGAAGCTGTGATTGGAGAGACTTGGGAAACGGAACAGGAAGCAGTCCGATTAAACACAGAGAGGACCTACACAGCCAATCCCAGTTTTGTTTTGGGGCCTAGGCCCACCTCCATGTCGGTCTCCGCTGATGAGCCTGGTGATCACAGAAAGGTGTGGACGGGCCAGCAGGCGATGGTCTAAGCTGTGTGGATTATACACTGAACAGCCCTTGAGGAGCAACAGTGGTATTCCCTCGATAGGCTGAAGGGAGTGATTTATCAAACGAAAGGGTGGCCTGGAGTGTACGCTTGCAGAAACTAAAGGAAACAAAAACACATCTCACAGGAAATTTACTGGAGGAACATCTAAGGTGAGTGATATTCATGCTGTCAAATGAACAGAACCATACTGCTGCATGTGATGGGAAGAACTATGAACAATTATGTTTATATACCATGCATGTTGGTATAAAGAATATAGCTACGTCTGTGACTGTTTTCAGCTGCACTGGTGTAGTGAAAATAGATTGGATTTGTCAGCTGTGAGTGAAAAGCTGGAACTACTTTTTTGGTACATTCTTAACTCTTTAGATATCCTGGGTACTGATGCATTTTAAGTCTGATCTGAAAAACTTCTGCCATGCTTGATAATTGTGCCTATACATTTCTCTTTTTCGGATATAATTTAAATTAACTGTAAATGTTGGTTGTTTGCCTTATCTGATATAAATGCTATTATTAAACCAAGACGAGACATTTCTTCACTAACAATAGGGGCTTTGGGGTTCTGGTGACATCACAGACATGCAAACTTCACTCCTGTTGTTCACTTGAAGGCTCTCGGAACCCCTCAGTGAAGGACGTCTCTGTTATCCGCACAGAACCATTAATTAATTTTATATATTATTGTAATTCGGCGCCTTCTTATTCTAATTTAAGATACTTTAATCATTATTTTGCATACCTTCAGATGAAGAAGGATACCACAGTTTGAAATCCAGACATCTTAGGTTCCCATCTTTGTTTTGTGTAATTCTACAGTTTTCATGATCACAGAACACAACCAATACACCTTGGAAATATAGTTCCACGCTTACTTCTAGTACCCTGCACTTGTCAGCAAACTGAACACGCTGCTTCTAGTCAGAAGCATAAGCATGTTTGCCCTTTGCCCTGTACAGAAAACATTTCCCTTAGGAAGAAAACCCTTAGCTGGCGCCTTCTGGAAATACAGCGCCGTCTGAGGCACATTTACAGTCCCCTTACCCACGTAACTCCAGCATGTTTTGTCTCTGAATCTGGATAGACAAACTGCATGCAAAAAGCAATTGGGAATATGTATTAACACTGTAAAGGTTGGGTGTTCACCACATTTCCTATTAACCCACCAGATCCCCCTTCAAGGAAGACCTCTGTTCCAATTTGAGAGATTATATGTATTCACACTTATGATAATGGAATATCACTTAAGCAGGCAAATTCCTTCTAGATGTAGGTGGGATACGGGTTTGGAAATTTTCTTGACTTGCGTTTCTGTGAATCGAGATCTGAGATTTCATTAGTTCCAAAGTTCTGCAGCTGTAAGGGCAATTTACAATTTAAAAACTGTTTGTGGCTCAGATAAGATGGGCCTATACATATTTTCCAACAAATGGACTGACTTAAATATCCTTTCTTTGTAATAAGCTATGGTGCCACTATTGGAGAACGTTTCATAACTATGTTTTATGCATGTGTCCCTAGTGTTCCTTGTAATGGGTTGTGGATGGGTCTGTGTGCGTGTTAGTGTTTGGTAACCAGGCTCTGCTGCAGAGAAGAAAGAGCAGAATTTGCCTTTCAGAGGTTTTACACCACTCTGAATTCTCAGCTTTTAATCGGGGGCCTGCACAATCCCCAGACAGAACAAATAACCGACCAGTAAGGAAACCTGAATGCCACAAAAAACAAAATTTTATTACAAACACGGAGGCTCCTATTATGCTAACTTCTCTTGCTTTAATTTGAATAGCAGCCAAGATAAACTACAAATCCCAGCAAACCCAGCTGGGAAACTACAAAATATGTCATACAGTGGGTAACCAATCAGAGTCACAGATGAGTATAAACATATTGGCTGAGAGCAACAAGTCCTCTTTTCTTGCTGCTCGCAGTCAAGGTAAGTACTATCTTTCTACTCATGTGTTTACATTTCCTTAGTATGTGTATTTGGTGTTCTTCTTCTTTATATAGTTTCTTAAGCATTTCTATTGTTATGCGCTTCCTTTTAACACCCTTTCTCTGTTCGGTTCGTTTTTTGGCTCGTATTTGTGCCGTTTTATAGTTTTTCTTTATCGCGTCCCCAACGTTCTAAACTGAACGCCTGGGGCGCGCGCTGTGCTCGGCAGCGTTTTGTTGACAAAACACGAGCCGGCACAGCTTCTGACAGCGTGTTAATTCAACGCGCGTCAGATCAGCTGTTTCATTTCAACTCGCGGCATTGCGGTCACGCTTCATTAGCGCGACCGCTCTCAAAACAACATTCACTCGGTACCGGTGAGCTTTTCTTCAAAACAACTATTACCTCAGCTGTTTTCTTTTTCCGGGGCTCAATTTAATTAGAGTTTAAAGCCGTTTTTTCAGGCTTTTTTCTAACAGACACCCTACAAATATTTTCTTGTTTTTTTTCTGATGGCTGAATTATTTAACCCTTGTTTGAGGGGCACTCCTAATTTAATCCTTAAATAATTTACTAAAATATTAGAAATTATCCCTGTTGCTATGGAAAATTATTCTGAAGACGAAGAGGCTCAACATTTTAAAGAGGATTTAGATTCCTTTATTCAAGACTCTGTCCAGAAAGCGGTTTCCTCCTCAATTTCTGATTTTTCTAAGACATTTGAAGCCTCTGTCAAACGATTACTTTCTACTGCCACCCCTTCCAAGGCCAAGAAAAGAAAGACAGACAATGTTGATGTTAATTCCGACTCTCCGTCCAAAAATGTACCCAACCAACCGTCCACCTCCAGTATTTCCTTTCCCATACAAATCACTAATCTGGGAGATACAGATGACGATATGGGTGATTCCGACATGGATAACGACACGGATAAGGATGATCCAGACATAATGATCTGGTCAGGGCCTGTGGAGAAGAGGCGAAAACTTCTCTAAACAAATTGGGAGAGTCATCTCAAACCAAATCAAAAAGTACTTTATTGGATTTTGTGGGTCAACCGATGTTTGATCCATCCCTTATCCGTCACCCTAATTCCACTGAATGGACTCCCTGTGACCATGTCTCTGAATATGTTTTTAAAAATCTACGTCAACCGTTAGATAAATTAGTACGCAATAGACTTAAGTCTGAGTGCCCCAGACCCTCCCTCCCCAACAACATCACTAATACCCCTGTCATCGACCCTAATATGATAATGTTTTTTACTAAATTTGGGAAAGATCCCCAAAAAGGTGTGGACAGAGCCTGGACCAACTGTCAGGACAGGTTGCTTGACCTCTCTGGCCCTCTCACCAGAATTTTGGATTTGGCAGAAGAAGCCAGAATGGAAGGCAAGAAAGTTGACCCGGTCATCCTTTCCAATTGGGCCCAACGGGCGATTTGCCTACTTGGCAACACAAACGCCTCAATGGCGCAAGAAAGACGCAAAAGCCTGCTACTCAAAATCGATCCTAAACTCAATACTCTTGCAGCTAAGGAGACGGGTCCGGAAGCTAATGGTTTGCTGTTTGGAGATTTCTTCATTAAAGAACTCAGTAAATATGTACAAACTTTTACTTCCATGGACAAAGCGCAATCTTCCATGCATAAGATTTTTCATTCTTGTGTTTTTGGAAGAGCCGGCAAAGGCAGGAGCCGCTTTGCCGGCCGATACACCCAGAGAGGTGCGGTCAACCAGACCAGAGGCTCCACTTCCTATCAACAGGAATACAAGCCACAGTTTTACCCACAAAGGTATCGTTCCTTCAGACGTGGCTTCAGATCCAGAGGCTCCCAAAACTCAGGTAAGCGCTCCTCTTTATGGTTCATTGTTGGTGGGAGGCCGGACGGCACTATTCATGACAAACTGGCAGTCTTTAACCGCAGATCCATGGGTCCTGCAGACAGTCTCAGGCTATCATATAGAACTCTATTCAGTTCCTTTTCAACATCATGTTCCAAAACCCCTAATTTTTTCCAAACAACAAGACACTCTTCTTTCTCAAGAGATCCATTCTCTAACTCTCAAGCACGCGATAGAGCCATGTTTCCCTCATCCTTCAGGCTTCACCAGTACGCTATTCTTGGTCCAAAAAAAGAACAGGAAATATCGTCCTGTCATAAACCTCAAATTTTTCAACAAATTTGTGGTTTATCACCACTTCAAGATGGAAACTATTCTCCATCTTCGAGATTCGTTATTGACAAACGATTGGATGGTTCGTTTAGACTTACAAGATGCTTATCTCTCCATTCCCGTTCATCACTCCTTCAGGAAATTTCTACAATTCCAATGGAAGGAACAATTTTACCGCTTTACGTGTCTTCCGTTTGGCCTTTCTTCAGCTCCTTGGTGCTTCACCAAGGTGTTGAAGCCAGTGATAACTCACTTAAGAGCACAAGGGGTCAGAATTATAGTATACTTAGACGATTTCCTAATTCTACACCAGGACAGATCCTTACTCATACAACAATTAGACATGTTTGTTTCCCTACTTCAGAATCTAGGGTTTCTTATAAATAAAGACAAATCCAACCTCATTCCGTCCCATCACATGGAATTCTTGGAGTTTCTCATAGACTCTACCGAAGCTACACTTCATTTTCTGGCTCAAAAGATTTCCCACATAAAAAAGGAAATACACTAGGTTCTCAACAAATCACAGCTTATGATCAAAAGTCTTGCCCGTATAATCGGTCTGTTAGCCTCATCTATTCAAGCCATATTTCCAGGTCCTCTTCACTATCAAGCGCTTCAGCGACTAAAAATTCGACATCTCCGAGAAGGCTTTACCTACGAGGATCTAATCCTGTTAGATCACGAATCCCGGATCGAACTCCAATGGTGGCTCGATCACCTAGACGCTTGGAATGGCCGGGCAATATTCTCTACAGCACCAGATCTTGTCTTAGAATCCGATGCAAGTCGGACTGGTTGGGGCGCAAGATGCGCTCAGTTCTCGACTGGAGGTTTATGGTCAAGAGAGGAGTCATCTCTGCACATAAACTGTTTAGAGATTCTTGCAGGTTCCTTTGCGATCCAAACCTTTGCCAAAGACAGGGTAAGCTGTTCTATTCTCCTCCGGATGGACAACCTTTCAGCAGTACGGTATATAAATCACCTCGGAGGTACTCGGTCAAAATCCCTCGCCGAACTAGAGAAAAGTCTATGGGAATTTTGCCTTCAAAATCAGATTTCCCTACGAGCAGAGTACCTTCCGGGAAATATGAACACAATCGCAGATTGGTGCTCCAGATATCTTCAGGACTCCAGCGATTGGTGTCTTCACCCTTCTATCTTCAACAATCTCTCTTCCAAATTCGGTCCCTTCTCTGTCGACCTCTTTGCTTCTGGTTTAAACACTCAAATCCCTCAATTCTACAGTTGGCGGCCAGACCCCCAGGCTTTGGCCACCAACGCCTTTCAACAGGACTGGTCCAACCAAACCAACTATGCCTTTCCTCCCTTCATAATGATCCCCAGAGTTTTGGCGCAGGTCCGCCGTCAATCCACCAAAGTGCTTTTGATTACCCCCCTCTGGCAGGGTCAGCCTTGGTTCCCTTCAGCTCTCGAATTACTCATAGACCTCCCTGTTCTTCTTCCACTCTTTCCCTTCCTTTTGTTGAATCCTCAAGGACAACCTCACAACTTGATATTCAATTAATCTCTTCAGTTAGTCGCATGGATGGTTTGGGGAGTACCCCAGGAATTTCGCAGGAAGCTGCAAGCTTCATACGTCAAGCCTGGGCTCCCGGCACAACCAAAGCTTACAAGTCAGCCTGGTCAGTCTGGCATAATTGGTGTCTGCTCAGGGGTGCCAATCCCACTTCAGCAGATGTAGTCCTAGTTGTTAATTTTTTAGCCTCCCTGGCAGCCCAGGGCAAGGCCTACAGAACAGTCAACATGTACAGGTCCGCAATTTCCGCGGAACATGATAGAATCAATAATAAACCCATTGGCGAACATCCTCTGATTTGTCGAGTGTTAAAAGGAGTTCGTTTTACCAAACCCCCTTTACCTAAGTACAATTCCATGTGGGATGTTAATGTAATCTTACAGTTTCTCTTATCTCAACCGTCTAATTCCCTTTTATCCCTAAAATGTATTTCTGCTAAACTAACCATTCTCCTCTGTCTAGTTTCCCTTAAACGTATTTCTGACGTTAGAGCACTAGATGTTACTTGTACAGTATACTCCTCAAGGTGTTTTCTTTCAGGTTCGAAGAAGAACAAAAACTAACTTAATGTCTGTTTTTTATCCTTATTTCCCTGATCATGCTAATATATGTGTAGGAACTTGTTTGAAAGAATACATTTCAAGAACTAAAGATTTGAGAAGGCCTTCTGAAACTCAACTCCTCGTCTCATCCAGATCCCCTCATAATCCTGTCACTTCCTCTACTCTAGCCCGTTGGGTAAAATGGATTATGGACCTGCCCGGTATCAATATCTCCCTTTTTGGGGCCCATTCCACCAGAGGAGCTATGGCTTCCAAGGCCTTTTGGGCAGGATTGAGTTTAGGGGACATTCTCAAACCCGCTGATTGGTCAAATGTCTCAACTTTTAGAACCTTTTATTGCAAGCCTGTTTCCCATGTAGCTAATTCAGTAATTTCTATGCTTTGAACTAGCATAATACGAGCTTCCGTGTTTGTAATAAAATGGAGATTTTCTTAGCTTTAGTGAAAGAAAGTCTAAGATTTTATTAAACACACAGAGGCGAGTATTATCCCACCACTATTGTTCTTCTGTTTAACCCTCCCTTTTATTCTGAGCAGGTACAGCTACCGCTACCAACCAGACATCCTAAGGTTCTTTCTTCACCCTACCAGGATACTCCGATGGCCATACCTTCCTGGATTCAGGAAAGGACTCTACTTCAAGACCTTTTCATCCCCGATCTAGATCAAAAGACTGTTCATATTGTATATCGTTTTGAAGCTTTATTTTCAATTTTATTGGCATGTGCTATTTTACTCCTGATTGTACCTTTGTTCAGAGTGGCTTAACTGCTCTGCAAGAAAAGAGGACTTGTTGCTCTCAGCCAATATGTTTATACTCATCTGTGACTCTGATTGGTTACCCACTGTATGACATATTTTGTAGTTTCCCAGCTGGGTTTGCTGGGATTTGTAGTTTATCTTGGCTGCTATTCAAATTAAAGCAAGAGAAGTTAGCATAATACTCGCCTCCGTGTGTTTAATAAAATCAAGACTTTCTTTCACTAAAGCTAAGAAAATCTCCATTTTATTTTACACGTTCCATAACCCCAATATCCTGTCTTCAAGTGCCTGGCCAAATAAAAATGGAATCTAACCACATGCACTGAGCTGCGACTAACCACTAATTTTCCATTCCAAAAACAGACCATAAAGAATCATAACGTGGTGACTGTGAAGGCCCTGGATCTTCAATCCAGAAACTGTTCAAATTCACATAACACTTAGACAACCTCTAAAAAAAGCTGTGAGGAAATAACTTCTTTCGGTCTACATTTTGTTTTTGGGCCACGCATTCTTTAAGAGTCAGATGCATGACTCTGGTGGCAGGCAGATATCAGCGACGAGTGAGCCATCAAGCAGGAATGTCCGGGTAGCTCAACACATACGCCGAGCTTGTCCTCAATGAGCACTGTTTGCAAAAGCCATTCGTGTTGGCACACATGATTGCAACACATATCTCAATGTACTCAGATGGCCCTGAAATCCACTCCACCTTCTGAGAAAGCAGAGACAGCTCTCACCTGTCACAGACATCAGACACAACCACACTGAGATGCTGCACTCAAAAGCAACAGAAACAGTGCAGGATGAGTTTGGATATGCTCCAACTGCAAGAAGGCTGGAGAACGAGATCCCTAGGACTGAACCTACATCAGCAACATTGCACCCCAGAAAAGGAACATTTTTGCAGTCGCACTGCATGTAGTGGGTGGCATCTGCACAGAGCAGGCCAGGTTCGTTGACGACCTTGGAGGAAACACACAGGGGTCTTACAGACCGCTGCCTGTTTCAAAGACACAAGGCGCCTCTTTGTGGCACTGTGACTGCTGTCCCCTCAAGAAACAAGAGTCGCAATGTCTGCACACTGCATGCAAATACATGGATGGTGGTCTGAGGCATCCACTCAGGCCTCCATCCCAGAACTCGAGACTGCTCGCAACCTTTCAGAAGCCTGTTTCCTTGAGAATAATATTCTGAGATGAACAATTTGTGCCTCACTGCAAGCCAGACCCAGTACCAAGCCTGTATTACCGTTTTATTAAAGCCAAAAAAAGAAACATGAATATATATATATATAATAATATATATAAAAAATAAATGTATTCTTTGTCATTTTATTTGAAAACATCATTATCTCAACCTATTAACTAAATCCCATTTATCTGACTAAACCCAAGTGAAGAGTTACTTTCCCGATGGAAAGTTACAGGTGCTGGAGGGTGAGTGATGTCACAAGCAGACCTTCATCAAGCAGACGAACGTTCTAGAACGTCACTGGGGGTGATTGCTCGTGTTAGTGGCCTGGTTGGGTCTGGCTGCTTCGCTCTGTTCGCCCCTTGAAGCAAGGTCCCGGCGGGGCCGTCTCTTAACACCAGCCATGGTCTCCTCGCGCCCTAAAGACTGCGCGAGCCCCTCCAGCTCGCCCTCCGTCCCCACCCAGTGACTATTTTTTATACATGAGAGGCCGGAGGCCACAGACACTCTCCGGCAGGAATTGATTTTAGGAGCTGTACCTCATGGAGTTGCTTATTCCAGGGGTGGTGAGTTTAGAATAAAACGTGCAAATGAAACGCAGCTGAGGGTTCCTCGTGAGGGGCGACCCCGGAATGAACTCACCTCAGAATAAGGCGCGCAGGAGCCCCGAGGCGCAGAACTGCGAGTCTGCAGACCTGCACCCACAAATCACCAGCTCGGAGCCCAGAGTGCCGAAGACGTACCTGCGAGCAGGGTGCAGCCGCCGCCGAGGGACGCCGTCCGCCTCTGGCCGCGCGGTCTGGGGTGAGACGTACAGCGGCAGGTGCCGGGTCGGAGAGGAGTAAAATAGCTGCCAATCACGGGGCACCAGCCGCCCCCACGGCGGGCGCTCAGCGGCTGAGTCTGTCCTGCAAAAAACACACGCAGGCCGGGGTTCAAGCACATTCCCGCGGCCGCCAAGCTCACAGAGATGGGTCGGCCTACATATGCGACCGGACACGTCAATTGTGGGAGAAACAAATTATGTGGCATGGTTCACTAAATAAATTATACGGCAAGGAAAGCAAATTACGTGGCACAACGAGACATTTTTTGCGATGGTATTACTTCATTACACTATTTACACATGCTGTCTGAGCAAAGATTTCACGTCATTAGTACCAGTTTCACCACCAAAAACAATAAGCAACTGAAAGATGACCAGTCAACCTCTGCGAGGGGCGTTCCACTGCGCAGAAACACGTTATCACATTTTAAGTAATGTGCACCAAATATTACTTTGTTAAAATCTGCAAATTATACGGCAGAGGCTGGATTGTGTGGCAAATGCAGCAGAATGACAAATCCAGCAGCCCCACCTATACGGAAAGGATGGCCAACGTTAAAGTTTCTCAATAGCCGCAATCAGATAACTAATATTCAAATGATACATGCTTAGATTAATGTGTACATTTATTTTACGTGATTATCCTAAAAATCTAGCATATCTTTGTCCCTGCAGAACGAACGCTGACTCATCCCTTAGGTTCAAAGGAACATTTCTTGACATACCATTGCTCAGTGATTAACCGATGGCTCCCATGCAATGAAATGTTCAATAAAACATAAGATCAAATGGAAGATAAGCTCCCCCTACAGGGCTCTCAGGTTAGTTAGTTCACTCCTGTTAGCTTTTCACACGTTGTTCAATGTATACATTATTTCACGTATTTCTAAATTATGACATTTTCAATAACCTAATTGGACTAACAACAGCACAAAAGTGATTAAAGACTTCTCAAGTCGATTTTAAGGAAAAATATTTGCAGCGAAGTAGTACTTGTAACTTTCCTTATATAGCGCTTCCTAGCCCTGATGAGGCGTCAAAGCGTTTTTGGTGAGTAGCACGCTACTCCGGAACCCAAAAAGGATAAGTGGTGGATTAGTATGGAGAAATATGAGTTAATATATAAGCTGTGTCTGTAAAATGGATTGAAAAGGATAATTGAGGGATGGAAGAGGTAAGACCCTAGAATGGGTTAAGTGGGAGATCATAGTAGTAAGATGAGATTTGGGATGAGTAAAAGAGAAATGGAGGAGGGGAGAGTCGCTAGAAATGAATTAGGGAGATCATATTAATAAAATGAGGTTTAGGCTGAGTCAAAGGAGAGATACATGAAGAAATAATTTCAAAAGGGCTGTTTGGAAGATCATAGCAGTAAAATGAGGTTTGGGATGAGTCAGCGAGTGGAAGCAGAGGGTATATTTAGAAAGGTATAGGGTGAGACAGAGAAGCGCATTGGATAGAGTCAAAGTTTTTTTTCTTCTACAGTAGGAGTAAAGTGATAAATATATAGATACATAAGTAAGTACTTCTCTTAAGCGCAATACCTCAATAAGTGTTTCGTGTTGTACTCTCTGGATCAGCTTGGAAGGGGTTTGCGGGGATCTACAAACATGACTAATCAAGTAAGGTGATATTTTTTCCTGCGCAGCCCTCAAGCCTCCCTTCCATACAGGCATAGCTCATGCAGTCCAGTTCTTATCTATGCATTCTGGGACTTGTAGTGTTGACACCCTGGATATCAGGCCTTCCGGGACAATGATGTACCATCCCATCAGGAGTTCATTACTGGTACATGAGGAATACCTCTGGCATAAGTGCGTCAGCACCCATTATTGTAGTTTTCACCTCGTCACTGAGCTTTACACCTGCACATTTTGCCCGATTTTAGCAGGTAATAAAAAAAAAGACATTTCCACAAAAGTTGTCAATCTCAATTCGAATAAATTGGTAACCAGGAACAATGACAGGCCAAATACTCAGCATAAATGGCAATTCTCAGGTTGCTTTTTGCAGCAGTCACTAAGTAGCATTTAGAACAGAGACCTCAAGACTCACTCATTGTGGGTGAGACTCACACATTTGGAGGTCAGGCTGAGCTCTCACTATCTAAAGGCAGAATGACAGCACGAAGGAAAGCGCTAAGACCTGATGATTAAATGTACCCATGTCCAGAGTTCAGCTTCATGCAGAGTGGGCCCAGGGAGCTGCAGCAGTTTCAGGAAGCGACATCACCTGTGGGGCTGCCCTCACTCAGACTCATTCATTTACTGTGAGGAGCCACTCTGAAGTGTTGCTCCACAAATTGTGGAAGCCAATCGTCTAATCTGGTGAGGTTTTATGACCTGATTTTGAGCTTGGTTGACAACATGCTCCCCCATATTACATATACGTTGTACTATAATAGACTTATAACACAGCGAACATAACATCTGCCATGTCTGTATCCTGTCCGCCAAACTCCAAAAAAAAGCACTCAGTCTTATTCTATTAATTTTATATTCATTTTGATGGTTTTATCATTTAAATGATACCAATTCCTATGTTGTCACTGATGTCAAAGATGGTTTGACGTCACTTCCTGTGATGCCATAAAATATGCTAACTAGTTCCCACTTCTAAAAAATTTCAAAACTTGAGAGCTCTGTGTAAATGATGCCTTAAATAGGACGTTTAAATACCGCCCACTCAGCTGAAACTGCTAGTTTCCTCTGTTTCATTTGCAGCTATGGCAAGCTGGACAGCATCTCATCTGTGAATCGCACTGCAGTCACCATGTCAGTCTACAGAGCAGCTGCCGCAGGATGATTATTTTTAATCCTGCTCACTCGCCACCAGGTTGCATTTTATCTGACCCCTTTGAGTCCCTTCAGCTCTCACTGTGTGCTAAATATAAAGCTTGCTTTGTGGCTGGCTGCCTGTGTTTTGAACCGTTCATGCTACATTGCACAATTTGATAACAACGCAATATTTGATAAGGTTATGTCAACAACATACCAAGCAGCAGCCCGTTCAGGTCTGGACGGGCAGCAAGCAGGTTTAGGCAAAGAGGGACGAGGAAGGAACACTTGGTTTATTTTTGAGGGTGCGGAGAGAGGAGGACACAATACAGAGATGATAAAATGCATTTGTGGTAAGGAAATGAGAGAATAATGGCCACAGAAGAAAGACTTGCTGACTGTCTGATAAGGAATCGATGACCGATAAATTACTATGAACCCTAAACCATTTAAGCTGTCAAATGTTCCAGTGTCATGTGCTACTTTCAATCAGCCCTGATACTTCACAAAAGAGCATCAAGCATGTTGTAAGCCTGTACTAACAATGCAGGACGGGAAAGTACAAGTAACAGCTCACTCTGGCGGAGAGTTAACCTCATGACATGGGACAAGCTGACCACTCTTCCTACATGGAAAACAATGTGTTTTAAGTGAGATCATGCATCCGTGTGAGAATGTACATCCAGGTAACACTATATATTCCCCATCATCCTTGTCAGACTGTACAGTCACATGTGAGGCTGTACCTCCTTATAAGGCATAATATTAGTACCTCCATATTAAGTTTCATAATAAAGTGAAACTGTAAAAATATCTGAGACCGTACATTTACATTTGAGAACATTACCACCTTGTCAGTACCTTAAACATACTTCCATGTAAGGCACACAAACATGCTACACCACGTACTCCTTGAATCATACATCTAGGTGAGACCAGGTGTCTACAGGACACCGGGCGTTTGTGTGATAACATACGTCTATTTTAAAAGGTACCCTAATAGGAGACTCATTCACAAAAGGCTTCCCATCCGTGTGGGGCTGGGCATGTATATGAGAATTCACAGCCATGTAACACCCTGGCCCCAACAGGGTGATATACTCCCAAAGTTCTCTCATGATCTAACAATGTGCCCCAATCTCTTCGCATGGTTGGTGAGTTCCAAACTCCTGACACTCTCCGCGTGCTCCATGTTTCACACTCTGCCTATTCGTTAGTCTGCAGGACAGAACACGGTCAGTGTCTTCCAAGTTACCGCCCATTATTCAGCCCCCCATGTTATATCAAACCTTTGGCTCATGTATTCTGTGCTGCCTCACCCTATGGGCCCCAAGCAGCCTTACACTGCCTGTCCATGTGCGGTACACTACCTCACTGTCAGATGAATGCCAACTTGAGTGACTCTAGCTGTCTGTGTTACCAGAGCTAAATCACATGGTCTGTCTATACCCCCAAGTACCCAAAATTCGATGTTCTCTCTCCTCAAACTCCTCATACAGTCTTTCCAGCCTGTAAGCTCCTCGCGCTGGATATCTCTGTTCACCAAGATCCTTGATTTGTAAGTTCATAGATACCTCACATCTTATATTCCGATGCCCCAACGCATAGTTTATTTCCATATGTCCTATGCTCTTCAGACTACCTCTCCATTTTTCTCAAGCTACCTCACATTATCCAGGTGCCGCGAGTGATGTCACACTGCCCATCCATGTCTTCAGAGGTGCATCAGAATGTCTTTGTGTTATCTCATGCGGCGCAAGCTGGCCAGCATCTCCCGCTTCTCTGCCTCAAGCTTCAATCTCTTCTTATGGGCCTCACACTGCATGTTCACGTGTCCCTAGCTAACTTACTCCATCCATGTGCACTCAGCAACATCACACGGTCTGTCCATGGCCTCCAAGATGCCTCAAACTGTCGGTCCTACGCCACGTGTCGTCACGTTGTCTATCTCCTGGAGCCCAACCATATGCACCAGCCAGTGCCTTCTCTAGACATGTCTCTAGCTGGGTTTCCAGCAGGTCCACCCCTCACCCCAGAACGTGGAAAGCCAGGCCCCACACATAAATGACCCAGCGATCTGGTACGAGTAAAAAAGACGGGGCTACAGAAGGGAAGAGGAAATACTGGATACTTATGGTTTGTCGCACAGTCTTTGTTTTTAGTCTATGAAAGACTGAGCTTCGGAGACAATTGGGATATCACTGATGCAATCACCAAGATCAGTAAGACCACCCTTGAAAGCAGAGTTACAGCCACAAAACAAAACACGCGAGTTCAATGAGCACAGCAGAGAACCCCCGTATAGCTCTGAGGCTGGACTGGGCTCGAGACCCTCACAGGTGGTTTGCCATGCTCTATAAATGTCTGATTGATTGACTGATTGATTGATTAAAGCTCTTTGGTTCCAACACATTTGTCCTCGAACCCATCAAAATAGACAATTCAACTACAAGGACTACCGGCACGGGCAGACTGTGATCCTTTTCTTCGATGATCTTGGTTATAAACTGAGCAGTCTACATGGTCGGAGGCTCCTAAAGATGCCTTTATCCCGAGGGCTCTTACATACGATCTACTCATTCCATTACCTGTGGATCTGAACCAGTGCTTAATTTGTAAATAAAAACGTGCCGGTGCCCAAAGCCCTCCTCTTAAACACGCGGCCGCTGCAATTAAATGTGCGAGCTCGGAAAACCGAGGCAGCGTAATCATGAAGCCATCTGGGGCCTCCTCAATCCATATAAAGCCGCTCCCCACCCCTTCAGGTAACTCTTGCAGCTTTCTGCTTTCTCCCTTTGTGACTCTTTTTCGTTTTCCCTTCCTCCGTCTTTCCCATATGTGTCTTTTGCTCGCAGTAAATGCTTGAGGCAGAAGATAAGCCCCGGCCCTCAAAAATAAGTGCCGGTGCTCAGCACTGGAAACAACAAGCACAAATTAAGCACTGATCTGAACACTCCTGCACTTGTGTAAATGAGTCATTTCCCTTCAGGCCCAAGCAGAAGGAACCATGTAACAGCGAGCCTCTTCCCAGACCAACACAAACAAACGTAGGTCCTTAGGCTGTTTTCCTAGTATGATACCTTGGCAATCCTCACCTCTCCATTGGCTTTTGACTACCATCAATAACCAGGTTTTTCCTCTGATAAAGCATCACAGAGCTCGCAAGGGTCACAGATCCACTGTCACAGGACTTACACTGATGCAGGGGCGGGGAATAAACAGACCATGGGACATAAAAACCACAACACTGGGATCAGAAATTACTGGGACCGAGATACATTCCACCATTGTTCGATAAGATGCCCAAGACCACTGACCACCTACACTATTAGGCATGAGGCCTTTCTATCTAACTTGCCATTGCAAGATGACGACCCATGACAAGTGATTGATACCCACGGGAGGAAGCCTCAAGAAGAAGACTTACTGACTCATTTAATTGATCACCTTCAGACACATAAAGCATTTTATCTGCTTAATTGGCTTCTATTCTTGCTACCTCTCCCCACTTCACTCTGAGGTGGCATTTATGCGGTGTACAGTGCCTTGCACAAATCTATAAATAAATAAATAAATCTTCTACATTAAGACAGACGGACAAGGAGCTAATGGGTCAGGGAAAGGTTCAAAAGGGGACAGTGGTGAAATTCTCAGCAGGATTAGAAAAGTCCTAGTACAGAACACCAGATGAAAACACTTACCTGTTTGGCCTGGAAATGCACTGAAAGGGAGGACCACATATTCAGGTTCAAGAGAACTGCATAGAGAGAACTGACAGGAACACAGGAAACAAGCCACAGGAGAGTCACATACTGCAACAGGGAGATACTAACACCTGGACAGAAAGACCAGATCGTAGGCATTCAAAGGTGGAAGCAAGGACATGATCAACACAACTGGGAGATACCAGCACACAAACATCAAGCGAACTGAGGCAGTGACAAGCACATAAGAACTAAAAACACATGCCTTACTGTCAACAAACACAAACAGGTATGTTGGAAGCCACTACATCTAGCCTTCTACATTGACACACACAAACAACCAGACGCTAATTGGACTAATGAGATGAGAGCGCCACTCACACCCAAATATAACACATTAGTCCCAATGCACACAATCTCTCGAAGATCTAACACCTCTAATACTAATGCAGGGGTGTGGAATTCCTATAGCCTGACACCCAGGACATATTGTTTGGGGTCAAGGGCAACAAGTTTTCATATTTATTTCGTCCTTGGGACAAGCAGGCTCAACCCCCTGCAGCACAAACCCTTTGGCTGCCAGTTTACCATGCCACATTATGGATCAAGGAAGGGCAACGTCTACAGTAAAGGTAACATTTGTGTCCATATGTTAATGCTGTTCCATCTTGTATTTGTGGTTGATTAATGCAAAGCCTTTATTATTAGGGTGAGGGCGCTAAGGGCATGCAGTAAGCTCAGACAGCACTACTGATAGTAGTTCCAGTATGAAAATGTGTACACACGTTTGAAAAGTTGAACAATATGAGGCTATGTATAATGTTCCCATAATGCTCTCTGATTAGATGCAAATATTTGCAGAAGCTTAAAAGCCATATTGAGGATTCTTTGATTTAAAAATCAGAAAGGTCATTAAAAATGCAATGAGGAAAAAAAGTTTTGCTAAGTAGCTGTGAAATTTTGGGTACCATTTCATTGCAGCATCATTTAGTAAAATGTGTTGACGCATGCTAGTATTTCTAAAAATATATATTAATAATGTAAAATCTTTTTGAAACTGGTTACACTGATATAATTGGAAACATGAAAATAAACAATCATTGTCAAATTCAGTAGGTTCAACATTGGTCGTAAGCCTTTGTGTATTGTCAACGCATGTCTTGTTTTGACATGGTTGTTGTAAAACTTTATTGTTGTGGGAGCAGCTGGGCCCGCACTATAATAACAAACATTGGCAAAAGCAAACATATTTTTTGGCCTCAAAAAAGCACACATTGCCAAAGTAGATCCTGGTATTGAAAAAACCATTGTGTGCCGGTATGCTCCGTATAAAAGAGCACAGTGCCGCATTCAATAGACGGGGAGAGAGAGAGGGAGGCAGAGAGGGAGAGAGAGAGAGAGAGAACAGTAATAAAAACAAAAGGTCTCGGTTAATACCAGACCTAATTATGGGCCCAATCCTTAAAGGAAGTCACAAAAGTGCACACATGGTGTGTGCCCTTGCATTAGTGCAGATTTATAACTCATGAATTACCAAGAATTTACAGAAATAGGCCAGGAAATGGTATTCATAGAAAATACTTGTGAATTACATTTTAGTTCAAGCAAATATGTACGCCTAGAACTGCTCATGTGAAAGTCTGTTGAGCATTTACAAGTTCACTTTCCCTCCAATTACTTTTTTCCCCAACTGTCAGAAATAACTGGCCAAACTTTCTCAGTATGGAAAATAATTAGAGAAAAGCTGGTAAAAACCTCTAAAACATGCAAGTTCGTAGGTTTGGCAGACTCAAAGGGGCATTCCAAACATGGAACTATTGCTTACTGCTACCTACAGCATCAGTATGTACGTCAGTGGACAGGTGGTAAAATAAGGGATTTGCTTATATTCAAACCCTGCTATAGTATGAGCCCTGGCATATCAGAGAGGCTAATATCACAGCCCTTAAATAATGAGATTGATGCCATGGTTTGTTGCCGCACTACATGGCACTAAAGGGACAAGTGGAATTTGTTACAGGACAAGTAGATTTATGAAGCAACCTGTCCCATAGTCAAGTAGATATTTTATTAAATTCCACACCCCTGTAATGAGATGCAGACATGCACATTTGAAAAGAATATCAATACTCAAGGAACAATCCTCATTTTGGACCTGCACCTATGGAAGCGTAGGTGTCAACAGTGTAGCAGGTTCAGTCACAATGGGGCCCAGGGGTGTGTGAGTGCCACACCCAATTATGTTTGCCTTTTTCCAACCTTCCAACAAAGGGCTCATTTTCCTTGCTTACATCAGGACAAAATGCCCATGTAATGCCACCATCTGGCAACTTGAAAATAATAAGAACCAGCACACAAAAGGCTCCATGATGAGAGCGAGGAGGACACTGAACTGCATACCATAATTAAAACTCAAGACACACCAAACATACTTGTGCATTTTAAAGGAAGATCACCTCCTTTGGAGCACCACCAAACATCATTCACTACTCAGCATAGGACAGCAGATATTGACATGCTCTCATAACTATTTGAAATACTGAGCGCACTCATACGGGGCATTTGTCAATAGAAAAGTTAATAACCAGTAGACATCACACACAGTAGTTAATCTCAAATCCCACTGACCACACTTGCATTGGCTAACACAAGGTCACAAGACCCGAACCATTGTCTGAATTATTGCCATTGGGAAACCCACATCCACCAGCACTCACAATGCCCAAAAACAGTTCTCATCAGCCATGGAAATATCAAAAGTTCTGCTTTACAAAAAACGTCAAACATAACTCATTTGTGAGATTTTCTCTTCTTTGTGAAATAATGAATTAATCAGAATAACAACGAGCACGGTTAAGACCCTTCATTAAAATCTACAAAGTTGCGAAGGTTGACTTTTCTAGGGGTTTGTCACCCTTTCAGTGACAATCGACTCCCAGTGAGTGAATTGAGATGGCCAAGCTGTCTCTCAACAGTTTGCAAGCCTGGGTAGGCTAACCTGCTATCCCCTCTAGATATGCTGGAGCTCTATCTGAGTCATTATTGGATAAAGTAGTATGACGATAAATGTAGTATGCTACAAGCAGATGGATAAAAATCCATCCAATCGCAGATATGGGGGGCCACAGGGGACACCATTTAACCCTGTGGTGCACTGAAGAATCTGAGGATCACAATCTGTCTCAGGTCTTGAATCCAAGAGGCAGCACAGATCAGCGACTAGATAATCAGCAGGATTATTTCTTGCAGTCTTTGAAGGCAGCGCCGATTGTGGTTGATGGTGATCAACAAGGCGAAAATGTGGGCGGAGCCAAGGTGGCGATGAGGACGGATGTTCACTAAAGAGCCCCGCGCCAAGGCCCCATCAAAATCCTTACACATCCTTTGTATTCCCAATTAAAGTACTGAACACATGTCAGCGATGGCTTATAAAAGACCCTTCGCTCCGGAAAAGAAATCTTCCGCGAGTGGTGAGAGATGCTGAACTTGCCTTGAACCGCCTTCCCTAGTCACCCATCCGAGTTCTACCCCGAGTGGAGAAGACTATGAACGGAGGCCGCCACATTCCTACATAGCGTCCCGCCCAGCACCCCCTTACAAGAGACAAGGATAATGGCTGCTGCTGCCTCCTCCTGCCTGGGGAGCTGGGGTTGCAGGTGGCGGGCCGAGGCAAGCGGGGATTCTGCGGCAGAGGTGCGGGGGGGGCTGTGCTGCGGGGGAGGAGGGCACCCGCTGCCTTACTTTGGGACTTGTGGGCACTGCTGCCAGACTAGCCTGGCCTGTGTGACGGCATGACAGGGGACCCAGCTGTGAGCGGTGAGATGACGGCGGGGGGACTGGCAGGTCTCACCGCTGTGCCCACTTTGGCGGATCCCCCTGATCCATTTGGAATAAAGGACTGTGCATGCTGCCAGGGGGCAGAGACGTTGGTCGCCGGCATCTGGGTACAGGGCAAGGCGGGAAGACTTCTCCACCAAAGGACAGGAGGTACCGTAGGGCATGGGGGCTGCCCGCTCCCTGCGGCTGAACAACATGGGCGACAACACTGGTGTTTGGCAGCAGTGAAACATGGGTGGAATTCTCACCTTGCGGGGTGTATGGACAGCAATAAGGACGGGGCTGGCCCGTGCTGCAACACCGCGCGTGTGCATCTGGCCTCCCATGCCTTCCCTGCAGCGGTAAGCCCTGGGAAGGCATGGGGAGCGGGAGAGACCTAAAACAACAGTCTAGGACTGAAAATTGAAGACTTGGGACACAGAGACACCAGGGCAAATGAGTGGATATGCCTGTGAGCACAGCAGAGGAGGAAGAAGTCCCCTGCTTCCCACCTTCATACTGGGGGAGACCAGGGCAGGAAATAACTTTAACAATCATCACGCAAGATCAGTGGGATATGACGTACTGCTGATCAGCAGTTGACCCAGCCGTGAAGCACAGAGGTTGGGCTATCAGTTCTGGAAGGAGACAGGATGGTTGCTGCATGGTGGTCAGCGGCAGCAGGACCCGCTGGTTGATGGGGGGAGATGGCAACTGATACCTGAGGCTAGCCTAGTGGAAAACCTACACTATAGGACTATAGCCTTACCACCTTACAACAGGACAGCAATACAATACAGGGCACACCATGAAGCGACATAAGGAGTCCAGGACCTCTGGACAGGGACAGCTGGACAGATACACCAGAGTAGTGCCTTCCCCCGTGGTTGGGGACACAAACCAACCACCCTTTTGGTCTCTAACAATGCAGCAATTCTACACAACATCCAATCTTCGCACTAAATACTGGAGGGGAAAATGGGGGAGGTCCAATCTGAAGTCTCCCTATTTCATCAGGACCTAAGAAATGTATCCACAGCGGAGGCCAGAATATCCAAACGTGAAGACACGGTTCAGACTCTGCGCAAAGAGGAAACTGAGAGCCGCAACATCACCAAAGATGTTGTGTGGAGCCTCGAAGATTCAGAGAACAGGGTCATAAGGAACAATCTAAGATTTGTAGGATTCCCAAAAGGAGTGGAGGGCTCGAATATGCAAGTGTTCCTAGAAAAATGGCTGAAAAAAACACCCCCAAGAAATTCTCCTCATGCTTTGTACTTGAGCAAGTAAATCAAACATTGGGCAATAAACCACCACCTTGGACCTCCCCAAGAACAGTAATTGCACTCTTCCGTAATTATCAGGACAGAGATATGATCCTTACTGAAGCACGGAAGCTGGGGGAGACCCGCTATGAGAATTCCAGGATACAAATCTATCGGGACTACATGCAGGAGGTTCAGCATCAATGGTGCACGTTTGACATGGTCAAAGCAAAGCTGTGTAACCTACAGATACGATACACGCTCTTTTTCCCAGCCAAATTGAAAGTAATCTTTCAAGAAAAGGTGTGCTTTTTCCAGACCCGGAGGAGGCATGGGAATGGCTGGAGGAAAGGCTTCTAATGAAGGTGATTGGGAGCGGGGAGACGGGAGCCCCCTCCAACATTGAGTCAGAGTTGCGAGCCTTAGCAAAGCAGAGACCCAAGAGAAGAGACCAATTGCCACAGAAACAAGGAGTACCAACACCATGGTGACAGGTGATCCAGACCAGGCACACCACCTTGTCCTTGGACTCTGAGGGGGAGAGACATCTTGCCTACAAAAAACACAGGGCGATGAACCCAAAGAGACTCCTAGAAATACGGAGTCCGGACGGGACCCGTAGACGGACTCGGACGCACCACATCCCCTGGCGGAGGCTATAGCACAACTTGAAAACAAACCAACAGATGATGGATCTATCCTCCCAGCAGATTCAGCACAGGAGTGGCAGACACCCAGTAACTCAAGGAAATGAAGACAGCATTGGGGCACCAGGACTGGCAACCTCATACCTGGTGGAAGCGAAATTGAGATTCAGAGTGAAACTCATTTAAAGGGAAGCCGAAGAGCTGTCTGCCACTCGGCAACAGCCTCCAACCACACTGAGTTTAAAGTTCATTCTTTTTGTAAAGGGAGATGGGAGGGGGAATACAGACCTCTCAGATTCTTCTGTTGAGTAGTTAAAGTTATGTTTTTAAAGGGGTACACTCACAAAAGATTAAGAGGTGCAGAGGGGGAAGTTTAGAGGAGCAGTTCCATCCATAGAGGGGACGTTGCAAGACAGACGACACAAGGAATACACTTTGTATGACATAGGTATCAGGCACACAAATTTCTACATAGGTGACCCAACACAGATGCAAGAGGTAGATGAGGGGATGCGAACAACGTAGTGATCAGCACTACTCCATCCCGACCTGGAACGTAAACGGGCTGGACAATAAAATCAAACGGGGACTAGTAGCCACATATATAAGAAAGCACAAACCGGAAGCGGTATTACTTCAAGAGGCACATCTGAGGGGATCCCAATGTAAATTCTTAAACAGATGGGCATACACGCTACTGGCTCATGCGGGATACACTACAGGGTCCCAGGGTGTGGCAATATTAGTGAGGAAGAACCCCCTTGTTCCGACTTACGAGATCGTGGGTGGACGCCTACAGCATGTAAGTGGCAGTCAAAGGGATGTGGGGAAGAAATTAGGTGACATTGGCAAGTATATATGCCCCCCCAAAACTGCAACAACGCACTTTAGACAGAGTAGTGGAGATACTCCTAGAATCCTGTTCCCCTTCACCCCATGGGGTGGGGGTTTAATGATGTCTTAAACCAAGAGACAGACAGAACAGGGTCCCTCCAATCACCCCTAAGGGAGACTCCATTGGCACTGTTCATAAACACAATGTCTCACTGACTTATGGCAAAGGAAATATCCAGACACCTGCCAGTACTCTTATTTCTCAGGAGCACACAGGTTGTTCTCACAATTGGATTATATGTTCGCCACAGATACAATTGAAGAGGGGGAGTATTTGGCCAGAGGCCAATCGGACCACTGACCTCTCTGACTTAGGGTAGGAACTAGAACCAGAGGAGTGAGATCAGAATGGAGGTTGAATGCTTGGGAATTAAAGGATGATAGAATTTAATGTGAACTCAGAGTACAATCTGAACTAAATTTTTGTGACAACAAAGACTCAGTGCTCTCATCAATCACACTCTGGGAAGCCTTCTAGACGGTCTTAAGGGATTGTGCACAAAACATTGTAGTGCACAAGAAGCAAAAAGAGACACGAGAGGTAGACACACTGGAACAACAACTACTAGGCCTGGAGCACCAGCCGGGGGCAATGGTTGAGCTAAATATCATACGCTCAATGACTTCCTACATAAGGAAAATCAGGCACTAGCACACAATACCGCAAAGACCCAGGCATTAGGCACGCACCACTGGTTGTATGAAACCAGATATAAAGTCAGAAGATTACTGGCATGGCTGTGGTGGAGGCAGATGGAGGCCCGATGGGTGCATCGTATACGGGGCCCACACAATAAGCTTTATGAGACAGACCAGACAAAAGCCAGGGAATTTGCACAATATTACAGGGAGTTTTATAAAATGAGACCATTGGCGGACGAAACCCAGACAGAGGACTACATGGCGAGATTGACCACCCACACCCTGACCACAGTTGAACGCGACAACGTTGAGAAGGAAATAACCCTAGTTGAAAAAACGAAACGCAATAGCCAAAATTAAACTGGGTAAACCACCCAGTCCTAAAGGTATCCCAGCAGAATTCTTTAAGAAAACGGCAGACATCTTGAGCCCGCACCTACTAACAGGTTGATAGAAGCTAGGGTCAAATGTTGCCTCCCTCCTAACCTCCGAAGTACTACAACAGTAGTAATACGAAAGGCAGGCAAGCCCACAGAGGACTGTGGTTCATACCACGCAATCTCCCTCCTCAATATTGAAATCAAAATACTCACCACAATCCTGGCAACCAGTCTGCTAGGAGTCATAACCCCCGATCCATAAAGACCAATCAGGCTTTACGACCAAGACATAAGCATTTCATACCATCCACTGGCCCTTCATGAAGGTAGCCTGGAGGAAATTCAGCTTTGGACCCAAATTCTTGCAGTGATACCATTACTATACCACTGCCCAACGGCAGAGGTCTGAGTCAACAGGACAACATCGGAAGATTTTCCGATAGAGAGAAGGACGTGGCAGAGTTGCCCTCTACCCCCATTACTATTTGCCATTGTGCTGGAAATCATGGCTTGTATGGTTCATCCTCACACGACAATTATGTTTAGAGGAGGGAGTGGGGAAGAAGGAGAGGCTCTCGCTGTATGCGAACAACATCCTGCTCTATGTCACTAGACCACACACAACGTTGCCCGAATTGTACCGACTACTTTAACAAAATGGTGCTGCAGGAGGCTGGCCTGGTTTGTAGTGGGTACCTAAGGTACTTACACCTTATACCAGGTCCAGTTATCCCTTATTAGTTAAATGTAGACAGTGTCTAGAAGGCAGGCTCTCTAGGGGTAGGAGTGGATGAGCAGACAAGGCCTAACCAGGAGACATGCAAAGCCACTAAAGTCACACAGTACTCACACACATGAAAGAAAATACTCAGTGTTACAAAAATAAAGGTACTTTATTTTGGTGACACAAATGCCAAAAATACCATAGAGACTATACTCCCTTAGGAGGTAAGTAATACACAAATTATATACATTAGTATGCAGAAATAGCTTTATAACAGTTTGAAAACAGTGCAAATAGTGAAAATCGCAATAGTTAGAAATGGGCCTGGGGAAAACAAACCATATACTAAGAAAGTGAAATGCGAAAGTCGGTTTCCCACCTAGGCAAGTGTAGTGTGTAGAAGGGCGCAGGGAGTATTAGAAAACACCAAAGGTAAGTAATAGAAACCACCCCAGAGTCCAGGAAAGCAGGAGTAAATCACAGTAACTTTCCTAGAACACACAAGAACATGAGAAAGAAGATATTGCAAGAACCAGAAGAGACTGCAAGACACCAACAATGGATTCCTAGACCTGAAGACCTGTGGAAGAAGGGGACCATGTCCAAGAAGCACTGAAGAGACCAGGGAGAACAGGAGACCCTGCAAACCCAGATGAAGGTGCAAAAGAACCACTGGTGAAGAACAACAGTCAGTACTGCACCCAGGAAGACTGGTGTGGTTTCCTGGTTGGTGCAGATGATGTCCCACGCCGGGTGGATGATTGCAGTCTGGTTTGCGTTGCTGGATTCCGCCAACAAGCCTTGGCACACGCAAAGCTCACGGTTAGCAGAAAATGGTGCTGCCCAGGACCAGGAGGAACCTGGTGGACACTACCTAGGAGGGGGAGTCAGAAGGGGCTCTCAGCAACTCGGAGAGCCCTCAGAAGACCAGGCAGCGCGCACAGTAGTCCAACAGCATGGGATCAAAGAAGTGCAAAAGGAGGCTTACACAGCACTTAAACAAAGGGTCCCATGCCGCCGGAGAACCACGCAGGAAGGAGTGCTGGGGTCCGGAGCTGCACGATGCACATGGAAGGATGCCAACAAGCCTTGGCAACTGCAAAACACGCGGTGCAAGGGGGTACTGTCTTGCGTGGGAAGGCAAGCTCTTACCTCCACCAAAGTTGGACAGTTCGACTTCAGGATCCAAGCAGCTTGTCAGGAAAGGGGTCCCACACAACCGGTCGTCATTGCAGAGAGGTGCCTGCTGAAGCAGGGGAGTGACTCCTTCACTCCAAGGGAGATTCCTTTGTTTTTCTGGTGCAGGCTGAAGACAGGCTGTCCTCTGAGGATGCACGACCAGGAAACAGAGTTGCTGGCAGGAGCTTAAGATACAATGTTGCAGAAGTCGTCTTTGCTTCTTTGTTGCAGTTTGTAGAGTTCCTGGAGGGTCCAGATGCAGTTTCTTCAGTGAGAAGGTGAAGTAAAGGATGCAGAGGATTCCTTCTGGAGTCTTGCAATCCGAATCTGAAGAACCACCCAAGAGAGAGACCCTAAATAGCTCTGAAAGGGGGATTGGTCAGCTAAACAGGTAAGCAGCTATCAGGGGAGGGCTCTGACGTCACCTGCTGGCACTGGCCACTCAGATGCTCCCAGAGGGCCCTACCAACTTGGAATCCAAGATGGCAAAACCCAGGACCCTCTGGAGGAGCTCTGAACACCTCTCCTGGGGTGGTGATGGACAGGGGAGAGGTCACTCCCATTTCCTTTGTCCAGTTTCGTGCCAGAGCAGGGACTGGGGTGTAGACTGGATTATACAAGAAGGGCACCATCTGTGCCCTTCAAAGCATTTCCAGAGGCTTGGGGAGACTACCACTCCCAAGCATTGTAACACCTATTTCCAAAGGGAGAGGGTGTAACAAGCCTCTCCCAAGGGAAATTCTTTGTTCTGCCTTCCTGGGCTTTGAGCTGCTCAAGCAACAGGAGGGCAGAAACCTGTCTGAGAGGTGCAGCAGCTGAGGCTGCCTGGAAAAACTCAGAAGGCTGGAATGGCAATATTTGGGGTCCTCTAAGGAGCCCTCAGAGTGCATGGAATCATACAACCAATGCTTGCAAAAGCATTGGGGTATGATTCCAACATGTTTGATACCAAACATGCCTATGTTCGGAGTTACCATTATGTAGCTGGACACTGGTAGTGGCCTATGTCCACTACATGCATAATAAAATGTCCCCGCACTCACGAAGTATGGGAAAATGGTCCTGGAGGTCGTGGGGGCACCTCTGCTAGTGCCTACTGCCTGCTATAGGGGTGACATATAAGTGACCTGGGGCAGTGTAAATGGCAGTGAAAGGGTGCATGCACTTTTTTCACACAGGCTGCAATGGCAGTCCTGCAGAAGCCTTTTCATGGGCTCCCTATGGGTGGCAAAAGGAATGCTGCAGCCCACAGGGATCCCCTGGAACCACAATGCTCTGGGTACCTAGGTACCATATACTAGGGACGTATAAGGGGGCACCAGTATGCAAATCTTGGGTGAAATACTGTGTTACCAGTATGCAGTGACCAACTTTAGAGGAGAGAGAGCCTAATCACTGGGGTCCTGGTTAGCAGGATCCCAGTGAACACAGTCAAACACACTGACATCAGGCAGAAAATGGGGGTAACCACAGCAAAAAGAGGGTACTTTCCTACAGGTGCCCATTATGGCTACGTAATAAACTGGAATAAATCTAGCCTTTACCGGGGGAGCGGGCACCCAGCACACCCAGAACTCCCTGAAAACTTGCAGATAGCTAAGGAAGGATTCAAATATTTGGGTATATACGTGACACAAGATAAGGAAAGCTGCCTCACTCAAGGCTCTGCAGGCATTTCAAGAGAAAGTTGAGAGATGGAGGACCCTCCCTTTGACGCTGATAAGCAGGGCAGCTATGTTTAGGATGGTCAGCCTGCCAAAACCTCTCTATATTCTTCAGAATACATTTGTCCAGATCCCAGAGAATATCTTCCTTAAAATTGAAGCAGAAATCTGTAAGTTATTATGGAATGGGGACACTCGTGAATTGCAATACACACACTCCAATGCAATCAATGCAACTGGGGCTCTACCTCCCAGACATTCGGGCATACTACTGGGCAGCACATTTAATGAAGATAAACGACTGGGGAAATGCGCCGGGAGACCATCTCCCGCATCTACTAGAGAGGAGTCAATTCCAAAAGAAATCATACCTACACTACTTACATGGAGGGAAAGGAGTGCAGAAACTACTAACGGCAACGCAGCTCACAACAGCAGCATGGAAAGCTGTGAAGAAACGTATGGGATGGAATGTGAAAATCGTGTGAGCCACGTCTCTTTGGGAGGGAACCCACCTCAAGGAAATTGGGAAACTGAGGGGCTTCGGGGCCTGAGATACAATAGGTATCTCCACTCTCGGAGACTTGCTGGAAGACAGGCAGCTCAAATCATGAGTCCCTGCAAAGGGGATACCAACGAGACCACACACAACACAACAAATACATGCAATTGCAACATGCATGGAAAGTGGAGAAATTAGACCCTACAGACATTTCACTGAAAGGGAGGCAGCCCTTATGCACCGAGGGAAGTGGCCAACAAAACCAGGTTGAGGCTCATCCAATTTAAAATCCTATTTACTACTTCAATAGGTCTCGCCTGCACAAATTTGGGAGGGCCCCATCCCTTCACTGCCTGAGATGCAAGATAACACGGGTTAATTTCTCCATACAATCTGGGAATGCCCCTTCATACAGACATACTGGTCAGGGATACTGAGAGAACTGGAGGTTGTGCTGGAGGAAACTATCTCAGTAGGTCCCAAATATATACAGTTGGGGATACCGAGTGACATAGACATCCCACGTTCCAAGTTCCTCTTTGCTAACCTAGGGCCTGTGGTAGCCACAAGAGATGTTTCTAAATATTGGTGTGCTCCGGAACCGCCTACCATTTGGGAATGAAAAATAGGAATGGACCTATATATGATGGCAGAAAAAGTGACATATAAGGCCAGAGGATGCCCAAAGAAGTTTCACAAGATATGGGTTCCCCGTAGGACAGACTATCACTTGGAGGACGGGCCACATGCCACCACCGACCGTTACGCCATGGACTGGCAATTGATAAGGGGGATATTTTCTCAGGTCGCAGAGCTAAAGTAGTAACGGGTCTAATGTCTCACTGTGTCATATTGAGAACTGATTAACATGCATTCCATCCATGTGCTCTTGTCTTACAATGCAGGTACACAGAACATACTGTTTGTTTGAGAATGGAAAGTAAAACAAAAAACAATAAAAATATATTTGAAAAAAACACGGCGAAAATGCTAAACTCTGACACGTGGCCGCTGTCAAACCACCTTAGAGAAGGAAATCAAGATCATCAATTATAGATACATGCTGATCCACATGCCATATACTAGATGGAATAACAGTAGGGGCCCAACATTTGTCTTAGAAGTTCACTTCTGCAATTTCTGGAGTTGCCAAAGCCCAGGGCTGCCTAGTCTTGATTTCAGCTGTTTCCTCCTCCTTCCACCACCATACACTTGTCTCTTATTCTGACTCTTCAAAGTTCTTTTCTATCTCTGCTTTCCGGTTTCTGCCTTACCCTACCGAGCTTTGGGTCAATGTCTGATAATGAAAAATAAGATCTGGTCCCCATAACTGAGTATCAATGCCCTACACCTGCGACCATTGGAATAAATTACGCCGTGGATAAGATCAGCAAAGGTGCACAGTGACACATGAGTTGCGGACTGCCGGGTCCATGGTTTTGACCTAGTTCCTCCAGGGCACCAGCACCCGCTCCCCGATAAGGGTGCTACATTTCCAGCCTTAAGAATAGCGGTGTACAGCTGTAATTCCTATCTGCATCCGATCTTCACAATGTAGAAGACGCACACCGTAGGCAGAATCCACACGGTGATTCCTCGATGAGCACATTCAGAAGATTATGTGGCGCAAATTAAAGCTTATTTCTAAGCGGCCATGAGAAGACCCTGGGAAGACATGCTCTTCTATCATCTTGACTTAAATAACGTATTAAACTACTGTCAGAAACAGTAGGATCAAAAAGAGAGGTTTACTGGTTACAAGCCTGAAAATGTAGGTCGCACATGAATTTAGATTTATGGAACAAGCCAACTCATTAGATTGTTAATTTTTTCCCTTCTACAGTAATTTTCCAAAATAGCTTCTCTCTCTCTTTTCATCTGATTACTCCTGTTTCTAAGAGTACATTTGGTTAGTTTGTGTCTGCACAGCAAGTGATAAGATACTCTATTCTTACATGTTTTGGTAATGCTTTGTTTAGGGAGCTGGGTTCTGGTTGCAATCCTCCCTACTTTTTGACTGGTTTGTAGATGCAACTTTGACTGAAGTGTATTGGGATCCTGCTAACCAGGTGTGAGAAAGTAGCCGCTTTCTAGCCTTGTTACCCCCACTTTTGGCCTGTTTGTGAGTGTGTGTCAGGGTGTTTTCACTGTCTCACTGGTATCCTGCTAGCCAGGGCCCAGTGCTCATAGTGAAAACCCTATATTTTCAGTATGTTTGTTATGTGTCACTGGGACCCTGCTAGTCAGGACCCCAGTGCTCATAAGTTTGTGGCCTATATGTATGTGTTACCTGTGTGGTGCCTAACTGTCTCACTGAGGCTCTGCTAACCAGAACCTCAGTGGTTATGCTCTCTCATTTCTTTCCAAACTGTCACTAACAGGCTAGTGACCAATTTTACCAATTTACATTGGCTTACTGGAACACTCTTATAATTCCCTAGAATATGGTACTGAGGTACCCAGGGTATTGGGGTTCCAGGAGATCCCTATGGGCTGCAGCATTTCTTTTGCCACCCATAGGAAGCTCTGACAATTCTTACACAGGCCTGCCACTGCAGCCTGAGTGAAATAACGCACACGTTATTTCACAGCCATTTTACACTGCACTTAAGTAACTTATAAGTCACCTATATGTCTAACCTTTACCTGGTAAAGGTTAGGTGCAAAGTTACTTAGTGTGAGGGCACCCTGGCACTAGCCAAGGTGCCCCCACATTGTTCAGGGCCAATTCCCCGGACTTTGTGAGTGCGGGGACACCATTACACGCGTGCACTACATATAGGTCACTACCTATATGTAGCTTCACAATGGTAACTCCGAATATGGCCATGTAACATGTCTATGATCATGGAATTGCCCTCTCTATGCCATCCTGGCATAGTTGGCACAATCCCATGATCCCAGTGGTCTGTAGCACAGACCATGGTACTGCCAAACTGCCTTTTCTGGGGTTTCACTGCAGCTGCTGCTGCTGCCAACCCATCAGACATGCTTCTGCCCTCCTGGGGTCCAGCCAGGCCTGGCCCAGGATGGCAGAACAAAGGACTTCCTCTGAGAGAGGGTGTTACACCCTCTCCCTTTGGAAAATGGTGTGAAGGCAGGGGAGGAGTAGCCTCCCCCAGCCTCTGGAAATGCTTTCTTGGGCACAGATGTGCCCAATTCTGCATAAGCCAGTCTACACCGGTTCAGGGGACCCCTTAGCCCTGCTCTGGCGCGAAACTGGACAAAGGAAAGGGGAGTGACCACTCCCCTGACCTGCACCTCCCCTGGGAGGTGTCCAGAGCTCCTCCAGTGTGCTCCAGACCTCTGCCATCTTGGAAACAGAGGTGCTGCTGGCACACTGGACTGCTCTGAGTGGCCAGTGCCACCAGGTGACGTCAGAGACTCCTTGTGATAGGCTCCTTCAGGTGTTGCTAGCCTATCCTCTCTCCTAGGTAGCCAAACCCTCTTTTCTGGCTATTTAGGGTCTCTGTCTCTGGGGAAACTTTAGATAACGAATGCAAGAGCTCATCCGAGTTCCTCTGCATCTCTCTCTTCTGCCAAGGAATCGACTGCTGACCGCGCTGGAAGCCTGCAAAACTGCAACATAGTAGCTAAGACGACTACTGCAACTTTGTAACGCTGATCCTGCCGCCTTCTCGACTGTTTTCCTGGTGGTGCATGCTGTGGGGGTAGTCTGCCTCCTCTCTGCACTAGAAGCTCCGAAGAAATCTCCCGTGGGTCGACGGAATCTTCCCCCTGCAACCGCAGGCACCAAAAAGCTGCATTACCGGTCCCTTGGGTCTCCTCTCAGCACGACGAGCGAGGTCCCTCGAATCCAGCAACTCTGTCCAAGTGACCCCCACAGTCCAGTGACTCTTCAGTCCAAGTTTGGTGGAGGTAAGTCCTTGCCTCACCTCGCTAGACTGCATTGCTGGGAACCGCGACTTTTGCAGCTACTCCGGCCTCCGTGCACTTCCGGCGGAAATCCTTTGTGCACAGTCCAGCCTGGGTCCACGGCACTCTAAGGTCCACGGCACTCTAACCTGCATGCACGACCTCCTAAGTTGTTCTCCGGCGATGTGGGACTTCTTTGTGCGACTTCGGGTGAGCACCGTTTCACGCATCCTCGTAGTGCCTATTTCTGGCACTTCTCCGGGTGCTACCTGCTGCTGAGAGGGCTCCTTGTCTTGCTCGACGTCCCCTCTCTCTCCTGACGCAATTTGCGACATCCTGGTCCTTCCTGGGCCACAGCAGCATCCAAAAACGCTTACCGAACGATTTGCAGCTAGCAAGGCTTGTTGGCGGTCTTTCGGCGGGAAAACACTTCTGCACGACTCTCCAAGGCGAGAGGGATCCGTCCACCAAAGGGGAAGTCTCTAGCCCTTTTCGTTCCTGCAGAAACCTCAGCTTCTTCTGTCCAGTAGAAGCTTCTTTGCACCCGCAGCTGGTATTTCCTAGGCATCTGCCCATCTCCGACTTGCTTGTGACTTTTGGACTTGGTCCCCTTGTTCCACAGGTACCCTCGACTGGAAATCCATCGTTGTTGCATTGTTGGTTTGTGTCTTTCCTGCCTTATTCCCCTATCACGACTTCTTTGTCCTTTGGGGAACTTTAGTGCACTTTGCACTCACTTTTCAGGGTCTTGGGGTGGGCTATTTTTCTAACCCTCACTATTTTCTAATAGTCCCAGCGACCCTCTACAAGGTCACATAGGTTTGGGGTCCATTCGTGGTTTGCATTCCACTTTTGGAGTATATGGTTTGTGTTGCCCCTATCCCTATGTGTCCCCATTGCATCCTATTGTAACTATACATTGTTTGCACTGTTTTCTAAGACTATACTGCATATTTTTGGTATTGTGTACATATATCTTGTGTATATTTCCTATCCTCTCACTGAGGGTACACTCTAAGATACTTTGGCATATTGTCATAAAAATAAAGTACCTTTATTTTTAGTATAACTGTGTATTGTGTTTTCTTATGATATTGTGCATATGACACTAAGTGGTACTGTAGTAGCTTCACACGTCTCCTAGTTCAGCCTAAGCTGCTCTGCTAAGCTACCATTATCTATCAGCCTAAGCTGCTAGACACCCTATACACTTAAAAGGGATAACTGGGCCTGGTGCAAGGTGCAAGTACCCCTTGGTACTCACTACAAGCCAGTCCAGCCTCCTACATTGGTTGTGCAGCGGTGGGATAAGTGCTTTGAGACTACTTACCACTCTTGTCATTGTACTTTTCATAAGAGAAAAATATACAAAACAAGTTCAGTGTATATACACATAACCAAAATGTTTTGCATTTCCTCTTTTCACTCTTTTCTAAGTGCTGAAAAGTACTTCTAACTTTCTAAAAAGTTCTAAAAAGTTTTAAAAGTTTTTTTTCCAGTCTTTCTAAAAGCTCTGACAAACATTTTTCTCTTTTTCTATCACTTTAACTCTCTCTAAAAATGTCTGGCACAGGCCAAAATGTTGATCTGTCCAAACTTGCATATGATCACCTTAGCTGGAAAGGAGCAAGGAGTCTCTGCATAGAGAGAGGTTTGAGTGTAGGGAAGAATCCTTCCTTGGAATTGTTACTTAACATGCTTAGAGAACAAGATAAGGCTAAAAGTGCCCCATCTGTTGAAAAAGTAGCTAATGGTTCCCAATCTGATCCAGGGACTCCCCCAGGTAAAGGTTCAGGAAAGAAACTTCTTAGCCTTTCCATTACAAGACAGTCTAGCATAGTTGGTACTGAGGTGGAGTCACATCATAAAGATGATGTGCTCTCACATTACACGGTCAGCCAAGCTGTTAGGGTGCCCTCTGTAAGGGACAGGTCTCCTTCTGTCCATTCTCATCATACTTCTGTATCTAGAAATGTCCCTCCCACCAACCCTGATGACAGAATGTTAGAAAGGGAACTCAATAAGTTGAGGGTGGAACAAACCAGACTGAAGCTTAAAAAGCAACAGCTGGATTTGGATAGACAGTCTTTAGAATTAGAGAAGGAAAGACAGAAGTTGGGTTTAGAAACCCATGGTGGCAGCAGCAGTATTCCCCATAGTCATCCTGCAAAAGAGCATGATTCCAGGAATCTGCATAAGATAGTTCCCCCTTATAAGGAGGGGGATGACATTAACAAGTGGTTTGCTGCACTTGAGAGGGCCTGTGTTGTACAGGATGTCCCTCAAAGGCAGTGGGCTGCTATCCTATGGCTATCATTTAGTGGAAAAGGTAGGGATAGGCTCCTTACTGTGAAAGAAAGTGATGCCAATAATTTTACAGTTCTTAAGAATGCACTCCTGGATGGTTATGGCTTAACCACTGAACAGTACAGGATAAAGTTCAGCGAGACCAAAAAGGAGTCTTCACAAGACTGGGTTGATTTCATTGACCATTCAGTGAAGGCCTTGGAGGGGTGGTTACATGGCAGTAAAGTTACTGATTATGACAGCCTGTATAACTTGATCCTGAGAGAGCATATTCTTAATAATTGTGTGTCTGATTTGTTGCACCAGTACTTAGTGGACTCTGATCTGACCTCTCCCCAAGAATTGGGAAAGAAGGCAGACAAATGGGTCAGAACAAGGGTGAACAGAAAAGTTCATACAGGGGGTGACAAAGAGAACAGTAAGAAGAAAGATGGTGAAAAATCTCAAGATAAGCATGGGGATAAGGGTAAAACCAAAGATCCCACTTCAAATCTTAAACACTCTTCAGGGGGTGGGGATAAAACAAATTCTTCCTCTTCTTCTCAACCTACACAATTTAAAAAGCCTTGGTGCTTTGTGTGTAAAAATAGAGGCCATAGGCCAGGGGATAAGTCCTGTCCAGGTAAACCCCCTGAGCCTACCACCACTAATACATCAAGCTCTAGTGCCCCTAGCAGTAGTGGTACTAGTGGTGGGACTGCTGGCAACAGTCAAGTTAAGGGTGTAGTTGGGTTCACTTATGGGTCCATAGTAGAAACTGGGGTAGTCAGTCCCAAGACAGTTTCTGTCACACCTAGTGGCATTGGCCTTGCCACACTGGCTGCATGTCCCCTTACAATGGATAAGTACAGGCAGACAGTTTCAATAAATGGTGTTGAGGCCTTGGCCTCCAGGGACACAGGTGCCAGTATCACTTTGGTGACTGAAAACCTAGTGCATCCTGATCAACACATCATTGGACAACAGTATAATATTATTGATGTCCATAACTCCACTAAGTTTCTTCCCTTAGCTATAATTCAGTTTAGTTGGGGTGGAGTTACTGGCCCTAAGCAGGTGGTGGTATCACCTAGCTTACCTGTAGACTGTCTCTTGGGTAATGACCTAGAGGCCTCAGGTTGGGCTGATGTAGAGTTTTATGCCCATGCAGCCATGCTGGGCATCCCAGAGGAATTGTTCCCTCTCATTTCTACTGAAATGAAAAAGCAAAGGAGAGAAGGCCTGAAAACTCAGGATCCCTCTCCATCAACAGGTAAAAAGGGTATCACAGTATCCCCTAACCACCCTACCATTCAGGATACCATTCCTGTGGTGGGAGAAACCTCTCCTGGGGTGGCACCTGTTCCAAGGGAATCGTCAGTTGGCAAAACTGTACTCCCTGAGGTAAAAGTACCTCTCTGTGGGATAACTAACATTGGTGAGAAAAAGAGCACCATTTTAGTTAACATGGAGCATCCCTACAACCCTCCCAGAGACACTTTAGTGCAGAAAACCTGCACTGCCTCACAACACTTAGGACAGCATCCCTGCCCTAGTGTGGAGCTCATAGGACAGCATCCCTGCCCTGCTCCAACCCAAGAGAAACAGCATCCCTGTTCTCTCTTCCAGCCATATGGACAAAGTTTTTGCCCAGCTATGGCTTTTCTGAGACAGCATCCCTGTCTGGCATTTCCATCACTACAAATAGGTTCAGTGGACAATTCCCACTGCTCTAAACTAAAACTTACTGATAGAAGCTCTGAAAATACATCTTCACATTGTTGCTTAGCTAAAAAACTTCAAACAGGGTGGTTCACATCCCCACAGGGAAGTAACCATATAGTGGATGATAAAGGGAGTAACCAGTCTATTACAGAGCTACTCTCTACTTATCACCACTTAGACAATAAAGTCTCAACTGGCCAAGGTTAGCCTTATTGTCCTTCGTTTGGGGGGGGGGGGGGGTTGTGTGAGAAAGTAGCCTCTTTCTAGCCTTGTTACCCCCACTTTTGGCCTGTTTGTGAGTGTGTGTCAGGGTGTTTTCACTGTCTCACTGGTATCCTGCTAGCCAGGGCCCAGTGCTCATAGTGAAAACCCTATGTTTTCAGTATGTTTGTTATGTGTCACTGGGACCCTGCTAGTCAGGACCCCAGTGCTCATAAGTTTGTGGCCTATATGTATGTGTTCCCTGTGTGGTGCCTAACTGTCTCACTGAGGCTCTGCTAACCAGAACCTCAGTGGTTATGCTCTCTCATTTCTTTCCAAACTGTCACTAACAGGCTAGTGACCAATTTTACCAATTTACATTGGCTTACTGGAACACCCTTATAATTCCCTAGTATATGGTACTGAGGTACCCAGGGTATTGGGGTTCCAGGAGATCCCTATGGGCTGCAGCATTTCTTTTGCCACCCATAGGAAGCTCTGACAATTCTTACACAGGCCTGCCACTGCAGCCTGAGTGAAATAACGCACACGTTATTTCACAGCCATTTTACACTGCACTTAAGTAACTTATAAGTCACCTATATGTCTAACCTTTACCTGGTAAAGGTTAGGTGCAAAGTTACTTAGTGTGAGGGCACCCTGGCACTAGCCAAGGTGCCCCCACATTGTTCAGGGCCAATTCCCCGGACTTTGTGAGTGCGGGGACACCATTACACGCGTGCACTACATATAGGTCACTACCTATATGTAGCTTCACAATGGTAACTCCGAATATGGCCATGTAACATGTCTATGATCATGGAATTGCCCCCTCTATGCCATCCTGGCATAGTTGGCACAATCCCATGATCCCAGTGGTCTGTAGCACAGACCCTGGTACTGCCAAACTGCCTTTTCTGGGGTTTCACTGCAGCTGCTGCTGCTGCCAACCCATCAGACATGCTTCTGCCCTCCTGGGGTCCAGCCAGGCCTGGCCCAGGATGGCAGAACAAAGGACTTCCTCTGAGAGAGGGTGTTACACCCTCTCCCTTTGGAAAATGGTGTGAAGGCAGGGGAGGAGTAGCCTCCCCCAGCCTCTGGAAATGCTTTCTTGGGCACAGATGTGCCCAATTCTGCATAAGCCAGTCTACACCGGTTCAGGGGACCCCTTAGCCCTGCTCTGGCGCGAAACTGGACAAAGGAAAGGGGAGTGACCACTCCCCTGACCTGCACCTCCCCTGGGAGGTGTCCAGAGCTCCTCCAGTGTGCTCCAGACCTCTGCCATCTTGGAAACAGAGGTGCTGCTGGCACACTGGACTGCTCTGAGTGGCCAGTGCCACCAGGTGACGTCAGAGACTGCTTGTGATAGGCTCCTTCAGGTGTTGCTAGCCTATCCTCTCTCCTAGGTAGCCAAACCCTCTTTTCTGGCTATTTAGGGTCTCTGTCTCTGGGGAAACTTTAGATAACGAATGCAAGAGCTCATCCGAGTTCCTCTGCATCTCTCTCTTCACCTTCTGCCAAGGAATCGACTGCTGACCGCGCTGGAAGCCTGCAAAACTGCAACATAGTAGCTAAGACGACTACTGCAACTCTGTAACGCTGATCCTGCCGCCTTCTCGACTGTTTTCCTGGTGGTGCATGCTGTGGGGGTAGTCTGCCTCCTCTCTGCACTAGAAGCTCCGAAGAAATCTCCCGTGGGTCGACGGAATCTTCCCCCTGCAACCGCAGGCACCAAAAAGCTGCATTACCGGTCCCTTGGGTCTCCTCTCAGCACGACGAGTGAGGTCCCTCGAATCCAGCAACTCTGTCCAAGTGACCCCCACAGTCCAGTGACTCTTCAGTCCAAGTTTGGTGGAGGTAAGTCCTTGCCTCACCTCGCTAGACTGCATTGCTGGGAACCGCGACTTTTGCAGCTACTCCGGCCTCCGTGCACTTCCGGCGGAAATCCTTTGTGCACAGTCCAGCCTGGGTCCACGGCACTCTAAGGTCCACGGCACTCTAACCTGCATTGCACGACCTCCTAAGTTGTTCTCCGGCGATGTGGGACTTCTTTGTGCGACTTCGGGTGAGCACCGTTTCACGCATCCTCGTAGTGCCTATTTCTGGCACTTCTCCGGGTGCTACCTGCTGCTGAGAGGGCTCCTTGTCTTGCTCGACGTCCCCTCTCTCTCCTGACGCAATTTGCGACATCCTGGTCCTTCCTGGGCCACAGCAGCATCCAAAAACGCTTACCGAACGATTTGCAGCTAGCAAGGCTTGTTGGCGGTCTTTCGGCGGGAAAACACTTCTGCACGACTCTCCAAGGCGAGAGGGATCCGTCCACCAAAGGGGAAGTCTCTAGCCCTTTTCGTTCCTGCAGAAACCTCAGCTTCTTCTGTCCAGTAGAAGCTTCTTTGCACCCGCAGCTGGTATTTCCTAGGCATCTGCCCATCTCCGACTTGCTTGTGACTTTTGGACTTGGTCCCCTTGTTCCACAGGTACCCTCGACTGGAAATCCATCGTTGTTGCATTGTTGGTTTGTGTCTTTCCTGCCTTATTCCCCTATCACGACTTCTTTGTCCTTTGGGGAACTTTAGTGCACTTTGCACTCACTTTTCAGGGTCTTGGGGTGGGCTATTTTTCTAACCCTCACTATTTTCTAATAGTCCCAGCGACCCTCTACAAGGTCACATAGGTTTGGGGTCCATTCGTGGTTTGCATTCCACTTTTGGAGTATATGGTTTGTGTTGCCCCTATCCCTATGTGTCCCCATTGCATCCTATTGTAACTATACATTGTTTGCACTGTTTTCTAAGACTATACTGCATATTTTTGGTATTGTGTACATATATCTTGTGTATATTTCCTATCCTCTCACTGAGGGTACACTCTAAGATACTTTGGCATATTGTCATAAAAATAAAGTACCTTTATTTTTAGTATAACTGTGTATTGTGTTTTCTTATGATATTGTGCATATGACACTAAGTGGTACTGTAGTAGCTTCACACGTCTCCTAGTTCAGCCTAAGCTGCTCTGCTAAGCTACCATTATCTATCAGCCTAAGCTGCTAGACACCCTATACACTTAAAAGGGATAACTGGGCCTGGTGCAAGGTGCAAGTACCCCTTGGTACTCACTACAAGCCAGTCCAGCCTCCTACATTGGTTGTGCAGCGGTGGGATAAGTGCTTTGAGACTACTTACCACTCTTGTCATTGTACTTTTCATAAGAGAAAAATATACAAAACAAGTTCAGTGTATATACACATAACCAAAATGTTTTGCATTTCCTCTTTTCACTCTTTTCTAAGTGCTGAAAAGTACTTCTAACTTTCTAAAAAGTTCTAAAAAGTTTTAAAAGTTTTTTTTCCAGTCTTTCTAAAAGCTCTGACAAACATTTTTCTCTTTTTCTATCACTTTAACTCTCTCTAAAAATGTCTGGCACAGGCCAAAATGTTGATCTGTCCAAACTTGCATATGATCACCTTAGCTGGAAAGGAGCAAGGAGTCTCTGCATAGAGAGAGGTTTGAGTGTAGGGAAGAATCCTTCCTTGGAATTGTTACTTAACATGCTTAGAGAACAAGATAAGGCTAAAAGTGCCCCATCTGTTGAAAAAGTAGCTAATGGTTCCCAATCTGATCCAGGGACTCCCCCAGGTAAAGGTTCAGGAAAGAAACTTCTTAGCCTTTCCATTACAAGACAGTCTAGCATAGTTGGTACTGAGGTGGAGTCACATCATACAGATGATGTGCTCTCACATTACACTGTCAGCCAAGCTGTTAGGGTGCCCTCTGTAAGGGACAGGTCTCCTTCTGTCCATTCTCATCATACTTCTGTATCTAGAAATGTCCCTCCCACCAACCCTGATGACAGAATGTTAGAAAGGGAACTCAATAAGTTGAGGGTGGAACAAACCAGACTGAAGCTTAAAAAGCAACAGCTGGATTTGGATAGACAGTCTTTAGAATTAGAGAAGGAAAGACAGAAGTTGGGTTTAGAAACCCCTGGTGGCAGCAGCAGTATTCCCCATAGTCATCCTGCAAAAGAGCATGATTCCAGGAATCTGCATAAGATAGTTCCCCCTTATAAGGAGGGGGATGACATTAACAAGTGGTTTGCTGCACTTGAGAGGGCCTGTGTTGTACAGGATGTCCCTCAAAGGCAGTGGGCTGCTATCCTATGGCTATCATTTAGTGGAAAAGGTAGGGATAGGCTCCTTACTGTGAAAGAAAGTGATGCCAATAATTTTACAGTTCTTAAGAATGCACTCCTGGATGGTTATGGCTTAACCACTGAACAGTACAGGATAAAGTTCAGCAAGACCAAAAAGGAGTCTTCACAAGACTGGGTTGATTTCATTGACCATTCAGTGAAGGCCTTGGAGGGGTGGTTACATGGCAGTAAAGTTACTGATTATGACAGCCTGTATAACTTGATCCTGAGAGAGCATATTCTTAATAATTGTGTGTCTGATTTGTTGCACCAGTACTTAGTGGACTCTGATCTGACCTCTCCCCAAGAATTGGGAAAGAAGGCAGACAAATGGGTCAGAACAAGGGTGAACAGAAAAGTTCATACAGGGGGTGACAAAGAGAACAGTAAGAAGAAAGATGGTGAAAAATCTCAAGATAAGCATGGGGATAAGGGTAAAACCAAAGATCCCACTTCAAATCTTAAACACTCTTCAGGGGGTGGGGATAAAACAAATTCTTCCTCTTCTTCTCAACCTACACAATTTAAAAAGCCTTGGTGCTTTGTGTGTAAAAATAGAGGCCATAGGCCAGGGGATAAGTCCTGTCCAGGTAAACCCCCTGAGCCTACCACCACTAATACATCAAGCTCTAGTGCCCCTAGCAGTAGTGGTACTAGTGGTGGGACTGCTGGCAACAGTCAAGTTAAGGGTGTAGTTGGGTTCACTTATGGGTCCATAGTAGAAACTGGGGTAGTCAGTCCCAAGACAGTTTCTGTCACACCTAGTGGCATTGGCCTTGCAACACTGGCTGCTTGTCCCCTTACAATGGATAAGTACAGGCAGACAGTTTCAATAAATGGTGTTGAGGCCTTGGCCTCCAGGGACACAGGTGCCAGTATCACTTTGGTGACTGAAAACCTAGTGCATCCTGATCAACACATCATTGGACAACAGTATAATATTATTGATGTCCATAACTCCACTAAGTTTCTTCCCTTAGCTATAATTCAGTTTAGTTGGGGTGGAGTTACTGGCCCTAAGCAGGTGGTGGTATCACCTAGCTTACCTGTAGACTGTCTCTTGGGTAATGACCTAGAGGCCTCAGGTTGGGCTGATGTAGAGTTTTATGCCCATGCAGCCATGCTGGGCATCCCAGAGGAATTGTTCCCTCTCATTTCTACTGAAATGAAAAAGCAAAGGAGAGAAGGCCTGAAAACTCAGGATCCCTCTCCATCAACAGGTAAAAAGGGTATCACAGTATCCCCTAACCACCCTACCATTCAGGATACCATTCCTGTGGTGGGAGAAACCTCTCCTGGGGTGGCACCTGTTCCAAGGGAATCGTCAGTTGGCAAAACTGTACTCCCTGAGGTAAAAGTACCTCTCTGTGGGATAACTAACATTGGTGAGAAAAAGAGCACCATTTTAGTTAACATGGAGCATCCCTACAACCCTCCCAGAGAAACTTTAGTGCAGAAAACCTGCACTGCCTCACAACACTTAGGACAGCATCCCTGCCCTAGTGTGGAGCTCATAGGACAGCATCCCTGCCCTGCTCCAACCCAAGAGAAACAGCATCCCTGTTCTCTCTTCCAGCCATATGGACAAAGATTTTGCCCAGCTATGGCTTTTCTGAGACAGCATCCCTGTCTGGCATTTCCATCACTACAAATAGGTTCAGTGGACAATTCCCACTGCTCTAAACTAAAACTTACTGATAGAAGCTCTGAAAATACATCTTCACATTGTTGCTTAGCTAAAAAACTTCAAACAGGGTGGTTCACATCCCCACAGGGAAGTACCATATAGTGGATGATAAAGGGAGTAACCAGTCTATTACAGAGCTACTCTCTACTTATCACCACTTAGACAATAAAGTCTCAACTGGCCAAGGCTAGCCTTATTGTCCTTCGTTTGGGGGGGGGGTTGTGTGAGAAAGTAGCCTCTTTCTAGCCTTGTTACCCCCACTTTTGGCCTGTTTGTGAGTGTGTGTCAGGGTGTTTTCACTGTCTCACTGGTATCCTGCTAGCCAGGGCCCAGTGCTCATAGTGAAAACCCTATGTTTTCAGTATGTTTGTTATGTGTCACTGGGACCCTGCTAGTCAGGACCCCAGTGCTCATAAGTTTGTGGCCTATATGTATGTGTTCCCTGTGTGGTGCCTAACTGTCTCACTGAGGCTCTGCTAACCAGAACCTCAGTGGTTATGCTCTCTCATTTCTTTCCAAACTGTCACTAACAGGCTAGTGACCAATTTTACCAATTTACATTGGCTTACTGGAACACCCTTATAATTCCCTAGTATATGGTACTGAGGTACCCAGGGTATTGGGGTTCCAGGAGATCCCTATGGGCTGCAGCATTTCTTTTGCCACCCATAGGAAGCTCTGACAATTCTTACACAGGCCTGCCACTGCAGCCTGAGTGAAATAACGCACACGTTATTTCACAGCCATTTTACACTGCACTTAAGTAACTTATAAGTCACCTATATGTCTAACCTTTACCTGGTAAAGGTTAGGTGCAAAGTTACTTAGTGTGAGGGCACCCTGGCACTAGCCAAGGTGCCCCCACATTGTTCAGGGCCAATTCCCCGGACTTTGTGAGTGCGGGGACACCATTACACGCGTGCACTACATATAGGTCACTACCTATATGTAGCTTCACAATGGTAACTCCGAATATGGCCATGTAACATGTCTATGATCATGGAATTGCCCCCTCTATGCCATCCTGGCATAGTTGGCACAATCCCATGATCCCAGTGGTCTGTAGCACAGACCCTGGTACTGCCAAACTGCCTTTTCTGGGGTTTCACTGCAGCTGCTGCTGCTGCCAACCCATCAGACAGGCTTCTGCCCTCCTGGGGTCCAGCCAGGCCTGGCCCAGGATGGCAGAACAAAGGACTTCCTCTGAGAGAGGGTGTTACACCCTCTCCCTTTGGAAAATGGTGTGAAGGCAGGGGAGGAGTAGCCTCCCCCAGCCTCTGGAAATGCTTTCTTGGGCACAGATGTGCCCAATTCTGCATAAGCAAGTCTACACCGGTTCAGGGGACCCCTTAGCCCTGCTCTGGCGCGAAACTGGACAAAGGAAAGGGGAGTGACCACTCCCCTGACCTGCACCTCCCCTGGGAGGTGTCCAGAGCTCCTCCAGTGTGCTCCAGACCTCTGCCATCTTGGAAACAGAGGTGCTGCTGGCACACTGGACTGCTCTGAGTGGCCAGTGCCACCAGGTGACGTCAGAGACTCCTTGTGATAGGCTCCTTCAGGTGTTGCTAGCCTATCCTCTCTCCTAGGTAGCCAAACCCTCTTTTCTGGCTATTTAGGGTCTCTGTCTCTGGGGAAACTTTAGATAACGAATGCAAGAGCTCATCCGAGTTCCTCTGCATCTCTCTCTTCACCTTCTGCCAAGGAATCGACTGCTGACCGCGCTGGAAGCCTGCAAAACTGCAACATAGTAGCTAAGATGACTACTGCAACTCTGTAACGCTGATCCTGCCGCCTTCTCGACTGTTTTCCTGGTGGTGCATGCTGTGGGGGTAGTCTGCCTCCTCTCTGCACTAGAAGCTCCGAAGAAATCTCCCGTGGGTCGACGGAATCTTCCCCCTGCAACCGCAGGCACCAAAAAGCTGCATTACCGGTCCCTTGGGTCTCCTCTCAGCACGACGAGCGAGGTCCCTCGAATCCAGCAACTCTGTCCAAGTGACCCCCATAGTCCAGTGACTCTTCAGTCCAAGTTTGGTGGAGGTAAGTCCTTGCCTCACCTCGCTAGACTGCATTGCTGGGAACCGCGACTTTTGCAGCTACTCCGGCCTCCGTGCACTTCCGGCGGAAATCCTTTGTGCACAGTCCAGCCTGGGTCCACGGCACTCTAACCTGCATTGCACGACCTCCTAAATTGTTCTCCAGCGACGTGGGACTTCTTTGTGCGACTTCGGGTGAGCACCGTTTCACGCATCCTCGTAGTGCCTGTTTCTGGCACTTCTCCGGGTGCTACCTGCTGCTGAGAGGGCTCCTTGTCTTGCTCGACGTCCCCTCTCTCTCCTGACGCAATTTGCGACATCCTGGTCCTTCCTGGGCCACAGCAGCATCCAAAAACGCTTACCGCACGATTTGCAGCTAGCAAGGCTTGTTGGCGGTCTTTTGGCGGGAAAACACTTCTGCACGACTCTCCAAGGCGAGGGGGATCCGTCCACAAAAGGGGAAGTCTCTAGCCCTTTTCGTTCCTGCAGAAACCTCAGCTTCTTCTGTCCAGTAGAAGCTTCTTTGCACCCGCAGCTGGTATTTCCTAGGCATCTGCCCATCTCCGACTTGCTTGTGACTTTTGGACTTGGTCCCCTTGTTCCACAGGTACCCTCGACTGGAAATCCATCGTTGTTGCATTGTTGGTTTGTGTCTTTCCTGCCTTATTCCCCTATCACGACTTCTTTGTCCTTTGGGGAACTTTAGTGCACTTTGCACTCACTTTTCAGGGTCTTGGGGTGGGCTATTTTTCTAACCCTCACTATTTTCTAATAGTCCCAGCGACCCTCTACAAGGTCACATAGGTTTGGGGTCCATTCGTGGTTCGCATTCCACTTTTGGAGTATATGGTTTGTGTTGCCCCTATCCCTATGTGTCCCCATTGCATCCTATTGTAACTATACATTGTTTGCACTGTTTTCTAAGACTATACTGCATATTTTTGGTATTGTGTACATATATCTTGTGTATATTTCCTATCCTCTCACTGAGGGTACACTCTAAGATACTTTGGCATATTGTCATAAAACTAAAGTACCTTTATTTTTAGTATAACTGTGTATTGTGTTTTCTTATGATATTGTGCATATGACACTAAGTGGTACTGTAGTAGCTTCACACGTCTCCTAGTTCAGCCTAAGCTGCTCTGCTAAGCTACCATTATCTATCAGCCTAAGCTGCTAGACACCCTATACACTAATAAGGGATAACTGGGCCTGGTGCAAGGTGCAAGTACCCCTTGGTACTCACTACAAGCCAGTCCAGCCTCCTACACCAGGTCCCAGTGCCAGTGTCCCCTCTGAGAAACAAGACACCAGGTCACTTGATCCCGAAGTGACCAGGCCCTTCATCCCCTGTAAGTCCCTAGTAAATGGTACCTAGGGCATGGGTACTGAAGAGGGTCCCTCTGAGCTGCAGCACAACTTGTGCCACTCTGAGGGACCCAGCACCAACCTTATGCAGTCTGCCATTGCAGGCTGTGTGACAAGGTGCTTCCTAAATTGAAAACACAACATGGCACACAGCCTGTGTACCATGTGCCCTAAACACTGCATGCAATATATGTAAGTCACCCCTCTAGCAGGCCTTCACCCCTCTCCGGCCTGCCTGCCTGCCGACCTCGACGGTCTCTGCCCAAAAGACAACCCGTCCTGCAGCTCAGCCTCCAAGAAACCCAGGAGGACTGCCTGCCTTCTACAAAGACTCAGACTTCCGTGAGCAGAGGAACTGCTCTGCCACAAAGTTTCAAGAAAGGACTCTCCAGCCCCTGGAACAGCAAGGACCCGACACCCGAAGCGACCTCTGCACTCAGCGACCACGACCCGAGGTGAAGTCAACCAACTGTGCTAGCCCACTTCCCCACCTGTCTGGAGTCCGAGTCTACTCAGGTTTCACCCCTCTTGGACTCCCCCAAGTTGCCTGCAACCTCTGCACGTAGGTCCCCCTCTCCCACAGCCTTGTGGTTAGAGAAAGCCAGACACCTACAGCTACAGCACCTGAACCCATCAGTGCCCAGTACTTACCTTATCTCCCTGAGATTCGTCCCATAAGTCTTTGTTAACCCTGTGTTTGCTGAACATTGTTTTCATCCGTTGGATAACATTGAGAGATCTCCAAAAAATTGCACTGTGCTGATTTCTGAAACTACAAAGTATTTATGCTTAAAAGTCTACTTACCTGATTACGAAGTTCTTGGGTTTGAAACATATATAAAAATAAGTGTTATTATTCTAATTTGTTCTCGGATTTATTCTTTGAGTGTATGTCTCATTTATTGCCTCTGTGAGTACAACACATGCTTAGCACTAACCTCTGATAAGCCTAACTGCTCGCCCACACTACCACAAAATAGAGCATTATTCCTATCTACTTCTGCCTCTGCAAAACCAATTGGGGATCCACTGGACTCTCTACACAGTGTACTTCATTTTAGTGCACTATATAGAGAGCCAGCTTACTACAATTGTTTTTTTTTTTTTAATGTTTTGTAATTCACACTATTTCAACGCTTCTAGCTAGAAGAATGGCACTGCTCTCAGCAAATCCTTTTTTCATGATGCACCCTGGCAGGTCTTATCTATGTAATTTGTTCTGGTAATTGCAGGTGTTGGGCACAGACACTCATTTTTGGGGACCGGAACTTATATTAAAACATCAGACTTTGACCCAGAGCAAGAGAGAGAAACTCAGGAAAGGAAGAAACAAAGAGGAAATGAAAGATAAGAAAACGGTGACAACAGGGGAAAGGAGGGATGAGAAAGAACCAACAATACATTGATAAATAGACAGGAAGCGTGGGGCGTTAGAAAAAGGGGCATGAGATGCAATCAAGACATAGCAGCCTTAGGATTTGGCAACCCTGGAATGTGTTAGCCCTGGCACTGGGCTTCTAAGAAAAATGGTGTCTCCCCACATATTTTATCATAACCAAAGCCATGCTAACAAAAGACAGCACTAAAAAATGTCTATTTAAAATACAGTAACAACAATAGTGATTTTACAATAAGTAAATTGACATATATGTAAAATCTTGAAATTAATTAAAAAATAACTGAGGGCAAAACAAGCACTGACAATGTCAATCTTTATGGTGTTTATATAGTGAAAAGGTCTTGATAGGCGGCACTGGTACCATAAACAAATATGGCAGAGCAAGACAAAACGCCCGCTTTCCAGTGGCCAAACGTAACACAGAGACCAAGGAAGCTCTATAGGAAACGCAACTGCATGCTTCCAATTAGGAATAATTAGGGCAGCAAACTTGGGCCAGGGGTGTATCTTTAATGTTGGAATTTTGTAGACTCTTTGCAAATATGTGAACTGCATCAACTTAAACACAGAATGTATAATTATCCTTTCAGCACAAACAAGAGACCATCCAAGCTGCACTACTGGGCCCAGCTCCGGCTAGGCATAACGTTTGATTCTTCAAGCAGAGTACGTTTGCAAAGGTTATAATAACATTCCACCTAGCACATTCTGCCGTCATTTATTGTTGGTGTAAAATCAAAGAGCAAAAATTCACCAACGCAAATAAAATTTGTGCTTAATGTTCGCCAAGATTTTTTATATGATTTGGCCAATAGCGCAAAAAATGGAGAATGACGTGCAATTGGGTGTACAGTCAATTATCTAATGTTCCTCATTTTTAGGTTTTGCCTGCACGCGTGCGCTTGCACGCTGTGCTTGCGAAATCTTTTGTGGATATAAAAAATTCTTAAAAGGGGCTTAGAACCTGCCCTTTACTTACCATTGGCTTAGTCCAACGTCGCTCCTATTTATGTGCTTCTGATTAGCCCACACGCCATCTACTTTGTCTACTTCTCCTTAAACTTCCTGCTCTCTCCTTTGCCGTCCATGCCGTCGGACCAAGTACTCCTTCCACTTACTGCTTACTGGCTTTTTCCCAGTGTTCTTCCAAGGACCACATGCTTCACAAGGTACTTATATTTTATTTTATAAATGCACTCTCTCAGACTGTACATGTCTGCAATCCATCGGCCCTCATATTACTTTCCTTTCTCACCCTACTCTCCCCCTTCCTGCTGAACACCACCTGCCACCCCCCTCTAGCTCTTCCGACTGCCAAACTTGTTTTTTTGCAGTTTTATATAGCGCGAACTGGACCCAAAGGTAGCGGAGCGCTTTACATGGCCTCCGTAACAGTTTATTCCAGAGCACACAGAGCCTGCCATACCACTGTCACTTGGGAAATTTGAGCAGGCAGCTTTGAGGAGGTAATGTGCAAGAAAGAAGTTTTGAAATGAAAACAGTTGTGAGCATCCTCAAGCAACATATGCTTCTACTAAGCCTCATTAGAGAGAGCTGCTCATGCACCTGAACAAGATGGGATACCGCGCACAAAAAGTGCGTACCAGACAAGCTGTGCATGCGAACACACAAGTAATATGCGCTCGCACCCACAATGATATAATATGCAACCATAAGATGCGTAATCACCAAAAAGCATGCACTTCTTCATTCATAAATATGGAAGGAAGTTCATGTGGAAGCTACACGCATACAAACGCAGTCTACTCATCAGATGCAAGAGCATTGCCACAATTTCTGTAGGACTCCGTCGCTTATGCAGTTGTCATTTGACCTCACGGGTGAGGTGAGCTGACTGACTGACGTGTCTGTACCGATGGTCTTATGTTTCAGAAGTCCTAATGAACATCACACTTGCACTAGAGGCATACCCATTTTATTTAGTGGCATGAATCATTCCTTTTCACACATCCTGGCACAAGGTGCATGCACAATTACAGATGGCAAGCACCACATGCAGTGTTCATAAAGAGTACACTTGTCGTGCAGCCCCAGTGCCCACACCGGTTTTTAGCACCAACACACCTCATGCACAGTGTGTGCACACAGCACACTCGCTATGCAGTCCCTCTACCCACATGGAACTGCAACACCTACACTCTGCGACCATCGCGTGCTCAACATAGGCATTGAGCACACTCGTGTGCAGCCTGAGTGCCCACATGGGACTGCAGCGCCTACACTCGGCGACCACCGCGTGTTCAACATAGGCATTGAGCACACTCGTGTGCAGCCTGAGTGCCCACATGGGACTGCAGCGCCTACACTCGGCGACCACCGCGTGCTCAACATAGGCATTGAGCACACTCGTGTGCAGCCTGAGTGCCCACATGGGACTGCAGCACCTACACTCGGCGACCACCGCGTGCTCAACATAGGCATTGAGCACACTCGTGTGCAGCCTGAGTGCCCACATGGGACTGCAGCACCTACACTCGGCGACCACCGCGTGCTCAACATAGGCATTGAGCACACTCGTGTGCAGCCTGAGTGCCCACATGGGACTGCAGCACCTACACTCGGCGACCACCGCGTGTTCAACATAGGCATTGAGCACACTCGTGTGCAGCCTGAGTGCCCACATGGGACTGCAGCACTGCATCTTCTGTTGCCATCGGTGTCACACGGTACTGCTCACCAGGAGACTTGATGTTTGCGCGTGGTGGGAGAAAGGTGCATTCCACTCACATTAACATATCACAAGCCCTATTACAAGTGCCATGTTGCACAGCAGCTCCTGCTATTGTGCAATATGAAAAACAAGCATTTACAATGCAATGGGTCTTGCGTTTGCTCGAGTTATAGCTATTAGCATTGTAAATTTCTAACTGGACTTTTCTTGCCACATAAATTGAAAATTAAAAGTAAAACAGTTGACATAAGCAAGTCAATTCAAAGCGCCACGGACACCATCTGCGTGAAGGAGAGACACAAAAGGAAAAAGAAGTTAGCTTGCTGGCAAACATATAGGCAAACGTTCAATTATCCATGTAACAGGGTCGGTCCCCAAGGTGGTAGCAAAACTGCCCCAAGGAGGGACAAAGTTAAAGCATTTACCAATGACATCAAAGGCTTTTTGAAAGGCAAGCCCACGAACGAGTGAACGTGATGGGTGTGAGGTGGACATGCTCAAAAGCACACATATATACCAATGCGACCTAAAAATTGAGAAGGCAAATAGAACTTGCATAGGCGAAAGCTATTGGCTTTGCCAATGCTTGTTTCCTCTGCTGTTGCCATCAACTGAGATCTGGTGGTCTGATTGAACACTATCTGCACCTAAGACTACATCAATGAAGCAATCAATGAAGCAGTAAAAACAGGCAGATACTGAGTTTTACGCTGTGTCAATCTAGTGTTGCTAGAGTTCTAGGCAGCAAAGCTAGCAGGAGATCATCTAGCAGGGTATTTAGGCCATACTCTTCTGAGCACAACAGCTGTTCCACAGCTCAGCAAAATAGGCTTCTTCTGCACATGCCTCTGACTGTAAAACTATCCAAATCCTAGTTTATGCTCAAGTGTCGGTAAAGTTCACCTGGTCCAGTGGATCCCCTTGGATAGTCATTCCTATCTCCCGCTGACCACAATTACATAAAACATTTAATTTAAAATGTAAATTTAAAATCTTTATTTTTCTTACAACTACTAGCATTTTTCATCACCGTTCAAATGATCTCTATGGGTCATGGTAGCGAAGCGCTTTATTAATGCTCAGACACACTGCCTTCTATGACTATTGGACTCGCGTCCAGTCCTCCTCATCACGTGCGAGTCGTTAAGTCACGGTGTTCAGCAGAGAACTACTACACCATGAGTTGCAAAGGAGCTACATAGTCATTTTTATGAAGCACTTTAGTTTGTGTTGGGAGTGAGGGAGCGTTGAGTGGGAGCATCCAGGGTAACCAGTCCCTGGGATCTGCTTACCTTGCTTGTTTGAAACCAAAACAAGATGTGAACTCACAGGGCACAGCAAATAGAAAGGGTTATCTAACCGCACCAGGAATTATATGGAACTACTGATAACTGTAGTGACTGGAAACTCCCACCTCCTACGGGTGTAAACAAATACTTGAATGGATTTCAGTTTTCAGAAATAATGGAAGAGAAGAAACAACATCGCCAACCCAACGCCCAGTAGAAAAAGTATAGAAAAGGATTTGTGACATACTATGGCAGCAAAATCCCCACTTTAGGTTTACATACAGTTGAGAAAGCGATGTAAAGTGGAAAAATATTCCACCCTGCATCAAAACAGTCAGGTAGAAAGCCTGGCATGTTGGTTCGTCAACCGGATGATTAGAAGGCCCTGATGGAAATTGGTGTTTACATTCCCTCACTGGTAAGGACTTATTTGTTGTCAATCAAACTTTGAGGCTACATGCTCACAGAAGCAAGATCTGGTGTTTTCTGGTTTCCTTAGTCTACACACAAAACACTCAAACGGATCAAAAGTTACAACAAAAGGGCTGTAGGTGAAACTGCACAGAGTCAGACCTTATACAAAGCTTAACTGATGACCTGTCAGGGGTTTAACCATCATAATGAAGTTAAACTTTTACCTGGACAGAATTCATGTTTGGTAGAATGAAAAATAATAGTACCATTCATCATGCTTCAGTATTCAGCATGATTTCCCTTTTATAAAGCATAATTTAGTTACCCTACTGCGTAATTTGATCGTCCACGGCTGCATCATGGCACTGGCCCAGAAAATACATGGTTCAATGCCAGAAAGTTTTGAAACATCTTGAGAGCTTGGAGTGCTGCTCGGCCGCCCCCCGGGTCCGACAGATCGAGAAGGATCGGAACATGCAGAGCTTTAAGGACTATTTTTAATTTCAGTAATTTCCACTTCTGGCTGTTTCCCCAGCAACTGAGCAGCAAAAAATGAGGCTGTGGAAGAGACAAAACTGTGATGCCATTAGCGGACGAAGAGTGCTTATGTTGCTTCACTATGCCCGTCACATTGGTGAATCCATGTCCATGTATGGTCGGACTCGCCTCAATCGTAATAGATTCAGCAGATCTCTTGTAATGACCAGACGGGCTTCAACCATAAAATACTTCTGCATATAGATTCAAATTACAGGACTCACCTTAGTCATAAAAGTCAAGAGTAGATTGGCTGTAATGGCGGGACTCACTTTAGTCATAGAAGACATAAGCAGATAAGTTGTGATGGGGAGACGAATGCCTATTATGAAATACTTTTTAGGTAGGTTGTAATGGCGGACTCATGTAACCCATGAAAGACATGAATTGGATAGTTGCTTGGTGTTCTGCACGCCTCTTGTAAAAGACGTCTACATACAGACTGCAGCGGGGAGCCTCCTTCGGCTCCCCGTTGTAGCATTAGTAGATATAATATAATGGCAGGACCCACCCAAGTCATAACAGACATAAGTAGATGAGTTGTGATGGCAGGACTAAGGCCTATCACACACAACGTCTTCAGATAGGCTTTCATAGTGGGATCATATGAGTCGTAAAAGGTATTAGTAGCTGGATTATGATAGTAGGACGTGCCTCAGTCAAAAAAGACATGCACAGGTAAGCTGTAAAGGCGGAACTCACCTCAGTCATGAATGACATAAATAGATAGATTGTACTGGTGGCTGCATATCTATCGTCAAAGACTTATACAGAAGGCGGGCCTTACCGCAGTCATAAAAAGATCGGTAGATTGACTGTAACGGTGGGACTCACCACCGTCGTAAAAATATTCCAACGTGATAACAGTGGGACTCATCTCAGTCATAAAAATGTTGGCCAATGCGGCTGCAAAAGTGGGATTCTTACCATAGTCATAACCGATATTAGGCGTGAACAGTTTTTGCAGGACTTTCACCTTAGTTATAAGAGACATCAGCTGAGACATCAGCCACCATAAAAGACACCACCGGATAAGTTGTAATTGTAGGTCTGCACCTCGGTGATACAAGACATGAGATGATAGGTTGCACTAGCAGAGAAAGTCAGACAAGGGGTTTCTTCTAAGACCTGACCTCAATCTTTATGTCCGATTAAGGTCTTTACCACAGGCAGTGAAGTCACAGAGACTGTACAGAAAGTAGGCAGCTGCACCGTGCAACCATAGAGTTGCCACCTAACCGGTTTTCTAACGGCACCAGTGGTATACTGATGTCCCGGTCGGTACAAAAATAAGTAAAATCAACTAAAGTCAGTATCCGTAACCTGTCTGTACATACTTGAAAGAGCAAATATACATAAAAAGAAGTTTACATGTGTGCCAGTGCAGCATAAATGATCCATGACTAATAATTACAATAAACAAAGGCAAAAGAGTAATGGAATAAACACATACATAATATTTTGTATACTGCCCTATTTAGTATCACGTCCAGGCCCTTCTAGGCTCTTAACACTACAACAAATGGCCGGTATTTCTCTCTTGGCAACCATAACACTCACTTACAAGCCCAGGCATAATGCGCAATATCCGAGGCCCCTTTCAAAACATCATCAGGGGCTACTGAGATTAATTTCCGGCTACTGCCTCATGGAGACGACCCACCACCAAGAGTTAAACATCCCAACCCTTTGGTGCAGGGGATACCCTGGGGGGACCCATGGGAAGAACCCATATCGCTCTACGCTAACTATATTTTGTTCTATGTCACAAACCCGACATTCACTATTCCTAGACACATGCAGATATTACGTATTTTTGGTAACTATTCCGGATATGCGATCAACTGGCAAAAATCACTCATGCACATCATTACTGGCCCGCCGCCGGCTCTGGTGGGGGTGATTCCAATGCCCATAGGGGAGGAAGAATTTAAGTACCTAGGTATTTACATCACAAATCACCCGCTGACCTTTCACAACTGTAACATCAAACATATTCTGAAGCGCTCTAAATGCGATGTGCAACATAAGATAACCTTGCCGCTTTCCTTGGTGGCAAGGGCACCAATGTTCAAAATTATGACCTTCCTATGTATTATCTACACATTACAAGATACACCGTAGTTAGTGCTCCAAATAACTTTTTCTTACAACAAAGGCAGCACTCCGACTCCTACTTTGGGGAAATAGCTGTCCCCGATTCACCCTACAGAAGCTTACCAGAGGTGTATATGATTGAGGGATTGGGCTACCGGACATCCATAAATACTACTGGGTGACACAATTGATGGTAGCGAATGACTGGATCTTTTCGCCTTGGGATGACCCGATCGATGCGCCTGGACAGGTTCACTTGGTGAAGACAGGGATATGAAAGGGCACTCTATAGGGCCAAATGCATGTGTACATTATCGACACACGCGAGAACTGTCACCCAAGTGTGGAAAGAGGCCACTGCGTACTTGGGATGGAAGGGGCGACTGACTGAGAAGACCCTTCTTTGGTCCAGTGATCTCTAGTCTGAGGTGGGCAGGCTCCAGGGCTTTGCTAAATGGAAATTGATTGGAATTGCTACACTAGGCGATATGAGGGTTGGGGGGGCACGCTTTACTGACCTTCTATGAATTGACGAATAAATACCACCTTGCAGTCATGCAAGGCTACAAATATATTCAACTCACACATGCAGTTACCGAACATACACCCCCTGCCATGCCCACTGAGGAGTCCTCCCCAATCGAAGATAGAGTTTTGAAGGAATGATTGTCCAAAAACACCATTTCCTTAATACGTAAAAAGATACTCAACAATGCTCCTAACCTCATGTTGGCCCTTAAGGCGCAGTGGGAGGCTGGACAATTCGCGGAGGGCGAGTGGGATTTGACGCTGAGAGCTCCCCAAGAGACTGCAATAAAATCGAGCTTTCGGCAAGTCCAACTGCACATATTTCATCGCTCTTATTGCTCCCAAACTACACTTCACACTATAGATAAAACTCCAGCAGCATCCTGCGTGCGAGGCTGTGGGGAGGTGGGGTCCTTCGCTCTTACTCTTTGGGACTGCCCACGAATAAAGACTTACTGGTCCGCCATTAGAGACATGATGCACACAACCATGGGATATCATGTGCCGGACACAATTAAATGCTGCATACCAAATATCTTGTGGGATACCCCACCTCCTCGATATAGTGAAATATGGCTGTCCCTAGAGCTCAGGGTGGCAAAGAGAAATATTGCTAAAAGGTGGGGGCTTCAGACCCGCCACAAAACCAGGGTTGGCGAAATGATATGGAATAGTCCATGCTCGCTGAGACGACCATCTATAAAAGCAGGGGATGCCCCAAGAAATAGGACAAAGTATGGTATTCTTAGAGAACACAGGGAAGTGGGGAAGATGGTTAAGATGGAGCTACTTCATGGGATGAGTAGACTAGGGATAGGGGGTAGTATTGGCATTTGCTATTTCCTACTGCTTCTTTATGTGTCGTATGCTTATGAGCCAAAAGATGTTCTTTTGCTATGTGCCGGCGATGCAACAACGCAGTTTTGTTGGTTATTTCTTTTTTGTTAATGAAATTCAATAAAAAAGATTTATTGTATTTAAAAAATACCCAAACCTAAAAGCATACTCATGTTTTTTATTCTCATGTGCCAGAGGCAGGTTTGGAAAAACACAACTCAAGAAAGTACACACTTAGGGCCATATGTACGAACACATTTTCCCATTGACACAGAATGGGAAAAACCCTTTGCTACATCTGGCCCTTAGTGGCACTGCAAAAAGCTTTAGGGGATTTAAAGACCCTGGTAAGTAGGTGGAGACTGAGTGGTTTTACACAACCCATCACAAGGCCTGGCAGATTCCACATGTCCAGGAATAAACACTTTCAACTGCAAAACAACTTTACTAATAAACAGATAATATATTCTGAGTGTATTTCAATGAGAGAGGTTTTGATCTTGCGAGTGGTGAATTATAATATCGCTGAACCCATAAAATTAACTGCATGTCTTCCTTTCAAACCAAGATTCTAGGACCTTCCCTTTGTATTCTGGTGGATTGGCAAAGACATTTACTTTTTTTTTTAACAAGAAAATATATAATGTCTAAACAACTGGGTCAACGAATGGAAAATACAATCCTGAATATACACTTCTGTCAAATTCCCAGCAGGCAGATTTGGCGAAGGTACAAGTTAATTGCCAGGAATTAAATATCATTTCCGAAGGGACCAGTGGAAAATGGCGGCGGCTCATCTCGCTAATGAATGCGGTGTGGGCGGCGGGGCTGGGTGAAAGGAGGACAGAGCTGTTGCCTCACATCTGCCTTCCAGTGACGCTTTTATTTTTAACACTCAGCAGTAAGAAAGCGTGACTCACGGCTCCAGGAACAAGAACACGCAGCTGCGGCAGCGTTTCACAAAGACATGCAAAGAAATAGCGCGCCTTTCCCTAGAAAGAAACGAAATATGTTCCAGTTGCAATCCGTGGGTAAGAGGAGTTCGTACCCCATACTACCCTTCGCCCAAGATCACTAGATTAATCCATGCCACGAAGAGCGGAGTGCAACTTTTCTTGGGTTTGCATATGCTAACCATTGTTTTCAGGCGTCTGGCTTCAATTGGATCAAGCATACGGACTACAACTCCCAGAATGCACAGAAAAATGAAAATCCAGGAGCAGCGCCACTCCATGCTTGGTGACAGTTATAACTTCGCCAGATATCACCACACCCACACAGCTCTGTAGGACTGTGTGCCACGGCAGGGGCAGGCTGGGAAAGCAAAAAAAAAAAAGAAAAAAAAAGCAGCAACGTAAAAGTCACTAGGACTCACCTTCAGCAAACCTATTGGTTTACAGGATTATTTTTCCAGATGCTGTTCATAAATTTATTATTGGTGTAATGATGTATATGTGCACATCACCATGAGCGCACATGCATCTACTTAACAACCACCAACATTTTCAGTTTTTGTTTTTTTCAGGGGGGAAGGGGAGTGGCTTTGTTTTTAAACTGTTTTAAGATGTAGTACTTCAAACTTGGGGCACAAACATATATTATATATATATATAATCCAGTGCGGTCGCCAGTAGGTAGTTAGGACGATGTTTTTCCATAGAAAAAGCGTATGTTGACTTGCCCATATCTTTGGCACTATTTGACGAATCTTCACGAAATTTTCGAAAATAACTGCCCTGGTGATTCTTGTTGCACACTGAAAATTTCAGGGTGATCCGTCTAGCAGGAGCAGAGACAAAAGGGGTGGGTCAAAAAAGTTGTGTTTCCCATGTTAATTCCCATAGGACCTTTGAACACGGCTAAAGCCCAAACCACTGGACAGAATTACACCAAATTTAGCAGAAAGCTAGCTTTCAGTATGCAGATTGTGCTTTTCGTTATCTGGTGTAAATCCGTTCAGTAGTAGATGAGAAATTAAGGAAAATTCAAATTTGTATATTTCTGGTTGCAAATAAATCACAAATATGCGTGAATTTTCAAATGTGCAAATAGAAGTCCTGTAATTGGCTGGCCACGGCCACAACCTGACTAGAAAATTGTGGCTGCCATTTTATGTTATGGGAGAGTGTCCCAGGGCTGAAAATAGAAAGGATAAGTGGTATAAGGGGTCAGGGTTCAGGTAGCCTGACCCAAGGGGTGTGATTTAGGGGTGTTTTAGGGTCAAATTAAGGGTTTAAAATGATTTTTACTCACAATGCGCGATATTTGCAAACATCCTCAAATATTCTAAAATATCCTCAAATATTCGAGGATATGCAAAAAAAAAAAACATTCAGGCTCATTCAAACACTAATTCATTCACTCAAACATCCATTCAGAGACTCATGCGGCCACTTGCACACCCACTCAGACACTCATGAACTCACTTACAGATCCACTGACAGAGACAGGCCCTGTGACCAACTGCTGCTGTGCACGGCCAAAGGCCATGAGTGGCGCAGGGTTGGATGGTTATAAGGGATTGGCTGTAGGCCAGGCCCTGTGGCCAACCTCGTGGTTGGATTAATGTATAGTAATTAAAATTACTTTACCCTACAAAACCATAGAAATTCACTGAAAAAAACAAGGGTTACAGGGACGTTACAGTGAGGTTCTGAATTTACTTGTAGAAAACCATATAAATTAAGCAGTTATAGTTAGAGTTATTTCAAGTAACTATAACTCGCATCCTAAGGTAACTCACTTGCGCCTTCACCATGCAGAGCTAAAAACTGCAAATATTATATAAATGTTGACATCTTCTATGGCATCTTGATATCATCACTGCAACATCTGCAATAAAATAATTGATAAGAAAACTATGGTGGAAGGATACAAATCATCCAATTAAAGGGGTGGAAAAGCAAACAAATGAGAGAGACAGGGAAGCAAACCAATGGTAAGTCTTTGGGTGGCACAAAGCTTACGTAAATTTATGATATGATCCACAATGAGTTTTCAACAACATACAACTAAAAGCTGTAAGGAGAGACCTAAAAAGAGGAGAAGAAATGAAGAGTAACTGGACAGGGAGAGCAACCTCTCTTTAAAACAAGCATTGGCAAAGCCAGTAGGTTTCGCCTATGCTCTACGCAAATAAGTTTCCATTATGCATGTGTAGATGTAAAAACACAACTGAGAGTGCAGAAGGAGCGCTTATTCGTAAATAAAAAGAAAATACCTTCAGAGTGAAGTAGCCACTGGAAGGACACTGGTCGGTAGCCAAAGGCCAGTGACCGGAAGAAGTACTCGGTCCAGGCTTCACACAATGGCATGGAGAGCAGCACGGCAAAGCATAGAGCAGGATGCAGAGATGTAGCTTCAGAGGGCGTGTGGTGGTACACCCCAATAATAAATGAATTTTCTGATAAATTGTGGGATAGAGATGCTTTCAGTCAGGTATGGGGAGATGTTGTCAAAAATATTGGTAATTTTACAAATTATTGTGTTATCCCTCTCTTAGTACCCCTACCAATCTGCATTCCTCTCTCTTTCCACTGCCACTTAGGCCCCTCCCATGCACCCTGCTTGTCTCTAATGTATTTTTACATTATATGCCGGTCTGATTGTCAGAAAATCTGAAGTTCACACCCCTCCACTCTTCCTGACAAAGCTACGCCCCTGGCAGGAAGTGAAAACAGACGATGTGCTGGCTAATCAGAAGCAAGTAAATTAGAGCGACGTTGGACTAAGCCAATGGTATGTAGGGGGAGGGGTCTAAGCCCCTTGTAAGTTTTTTTAATTCACAAAAATTTTTGCAGACACAGCGAGCAAGTGCAGGCAAAATCTAAAAATCTAAACAAAAATGGAAAACAAAGAAGGTGGCGGGCCACAGTAGCTGATTACAGCTTTGTTGATGGGTGATGGCTCACCACCTCAATTAGCTCAATGTACAGAATAGTGCCAAGGAAGGGCACTACATAAAAACAAGCATTAGTAAAGCCAATAGTTCTGGCTTACATTTTGGGTCGTGGGTAAAACTTTAAAGAAAAGAAAGCAAAAAGTGGGTGTTTTCTGAAAATGATATGTCTATGAGATGAAGAATTTGATATGTGCTGATTCAGTGAACTTTTGAAATGTAAAGTAGTCCATTATACATTGCAATGCAAGCACTTCATAGGAAGTGGAATAATACACCAGACAATCGCAATGAGGCAAAAGGGTACCCCTCCTCTGGAGAGGGCCAGAGCCCACTGATTGTACATTTCAAAGAATTTGCAACAATATGTTTTGCAGATGGCTGTGTTGTCAGCCAGAACTGAAAAATTCCATTGGGGGGGGGGGGGGGGGGGGGGGGGGAAGGGCAACAAAATATACACAAAGTAAAATTGAATTAGCCAAGTATTTCACTGCTGGAGATCAATGGCGTCGAACATACTGTGGTGAAAAGTCATTGATCCCAAATGGCAACAGTTTCTCACTAGGGAATAAAGAAGACATATCCTAGGATGCTGTCAGCTCAACAGATCAGTCTGTAGGCCAGGGGTGTCAAATACCGGTCCAGGAGTGCCAGATCCATGGCAACTTATCAAAAAATAATTTACAAACACATATAACAAGAACTCATTAATATACGTCACTGGTTATTCCGAGAATCTGGCATGACCCAGCCTCTTGGGCAACACTTGATCAGAGTATACAACTCCCATAGTAGTAGCCGCACAAACTCCCTTCCAATTTGTCTCCTAGCTGCACATGCAGCCACCCACGTGCTGCACAATCTTGATTTACCAGGAGCAAAGACTGCATCTTCTCTATCAGCCTGGACTGGGGCCCAATTACAGGCAATTCATCGAAATGCCCTTTAATTCCCTTGAAGTTACAGGGTTGATTGCTGGTCTCACCCGAAGCCCTTCAACAGCATGCTGTTGAAGAATACAGGAAGGGCAAAGTCTTGAAACACACAGTAAACTTGGTTCTTACAGCCCTACTTAATTTGTGTCTCATGTTGTCTTCATGGACCTAAGACCAAAAGTAATTAAACTGGGCAGTGCCAGAAATACCAAAGAGCAAGATGGGGTATGTATTCCTCTTTGGAATTTCCATTTAATCTTAAAACGCTTAGATGTCCCGTCATACAAATGTTCTTATCACACTGACCGGGCTTAAACCATTGGCTTTGGATACGCTTGTTTTCTTTTATTATGGTTTTTGTGAAAGTGTACTTTAGAAGAGCTACCTGGTCCTTGTCAATATAAAAAATAAACATTGTCTGAAAGCAAAAATACTCTTTGGTGTTGCTAAACCTACTTTGCCAAAGTACTCCCTGGCATCAAAGAGAACTACTTTGCATGGAAGTGCTCTTTGTGGAAAGGCAGAATGCCATTGCTCAGAGAGAAGTTAGCCAATGACTAAAGTGGACAGAAAAATGTGAATTACACAACTGACCAACGCATGAAGAGAGCTGACTAAAAGCCCCTACATATGTATTATTTATTTGATTTAGTGAAATCAGAAGTTCTTGGCTAACACCAGACTTAATGAAAAAGTATGCGCCTGACATTGACGATTTAAATATTCTTTAGCTGAGGGCAAGTGTAGGCACAGAAAAAGACTGAGAAAACTCTCTGGTTCATGGGTACCAAAGGCTGGATGTAAATACCTTCATGGTGACTTAGATTATGCTTCTCCGAGGTAAGGCCAACACATCTTGGTAGCCACACTAATTCCAACACCACTGCATGTGAAATGACCAGATGCCCTCAGAGAAGTTACGCAAACCTTCATGAGGAAAAGCCAAAGTGAGAAAAACCTCCTTAGATGAAAACAGGACTCAGGCTTGCTGAAGGATTGAACACAAAGACATGGATCGAGGACAGTTGAATGGAGAAGGGCACCAACGGAGAACTGGAAGGAGAGCGACAAAGAACAGATGAAAAACTCTGAGTGTATTGTGATGCAACAGGGGTCTCTGCTCGCCTTTTTATATGCCCCTTAACAGGAAATGACTTTCAGAAAACAGAAACCGTCTGTGCCAATATGGATCGGGAAAGGGAAACTGAGGAAATATAGGAGTGATGACTATCTTGAGCTGAGGTTCATTCACAGAACTTGACCTTAAGGAGAATTTTCTGACAAGTTGCTAGAATCGTCCTTAATTTACTATTAAAAAGGGCAATAGGGGTGGCGCTCAGATTCTTTTTTTAAATTCCTTCAGATTGCCCAGGTAAGACTGAACCCCCTGCTCCAGCTTGAAAAGAACAGGCTGGATCAAGAAGGCTACGTTTTGCTGCCTTGGCGGCACGAGGGCCGGCCAGATCATACGGCTGAGAGTGCAAGCAAACGACGCCGCAGGGTAAACATGGGGCAGGACGTCACACTGTCCGCTCTGTTTGGACTGGCTCTGCACAGATGAAGGTATAACATGAAAATCTGACAACACAAATGGACAAATTGGAAGTATCCAAGGAGCCAATTTGTTCCCAGAGGAGAATGGAAGATAGTTACGAAGCACACAGTGTGTGTAGCTGGCAAATGCATTTTGCATATGTAATGAGGTTGCTGAAAGCTATTTCAACGAAAGCAGCTTCAGATCATATGAGGTCAAACGTTTACATGATGGGAAACACTGAGATCTCATCCGCCTTTGGAGGGTCTGATGAGTGAAATAGATGCATCCGTCTAACCATGAGATATTTAATTACTTAGCCGAAGGTGCAAGATAATTCTCCTGGCTTGCTTGAGCTCAGAATAATTACCTACTGAGGGGGAGTGACAGTGATTTGTTATGGATGAGATCCCACACTGACAGTTTAATATATATGTAGGAAATTTGCCCTTTTTCGCAGGATCCCTCCAGATTTTTGCCTCTTGCTGGACCTATAATTTTTCTGTTTGTAGAATTCAATTCACTTTACACCTGCTAACCAGTGATAAAGTGCCCGTCTTCCCCTTTCAACATGGTGAAACTGGCATACCCCTGGTTGCCATACTTAACTTACCTGTAAGACCCTAGTATATGGTTCAAAGGGTACACAGAGTCTGTAAGCAAAATGTCACTAGTGGACTGCAGTTCTTGTTGTGACAGCCACTAAAGTGACAGTGCAAACATGGCTGCAAGTCTGCCAGTTGCAGCCAAGCTGTTGAAGTTTTAAACTGCAAATTCGACCTGCCTTAATAACCCATTTTGACAGGTCAGAACCTTCCTTTTAAATACTTATATGCCCCCCATCTGCAGACCTTATTGCCCAGAAGGCAGGGTGCATATATTTGAATATACAGCGTGTAGGAATTTAATGTTAAAAATGTTCCTACAGTGAAATAAAGGTATTTTCAGTTTAGCAAGGCTGGCTGTTCCATAGGAAAATACTGGTTAAATTACTGCATTTAATAAGGTTAATGTTGGTTAGGAAACAACTAGAAAATAGTTAAATGACTATTTTCAATAGTTATTACAAATCCAATTCAATGGTGCTATCAGCTTTTTGATAAATATTAATGAAAATGTACTTTTAGAACATTACCTTTCCCTGCCTAAAGACTCTGGGAGAACATTTGCTTTTGCTCCCCCTCTTATGCCAACCAGTAATTAGCATTTGAAGAGGTGTAAAAACTGCTCCCAGAGCAGAGAACAGGGGCCTGTGTGTGACTTCAGTGCCACAGGCAAATGTGACCTCAGACCTGGGTCGGGCCTTTGCTTTTTACCCCAAACCAGCCAAGCTCCAATCACAGTGGGCCTCTTTTTGACATTACAGTGTCAAATCCTGCTGGACCGTCAAACCTTGCTCTGCAAGTCTGCTTGGGTGTTATATATAACACTTAGGGAGCACTTCAAAGGACGAGAAACAGGATGCCAAAACAATTCTTGCAATACCACTGTCGGGTTTCTGGAAAGAATGCTTTGTTGTACCAGCCTTCTGTCTCTGGGTTTATTCGGGGTACACTGATGGACCCAAAGTGGCCTTTAGCGTTAGATGTGAGAGAACACTAGGGCTACCATAGTACGCTCACCTTCCCACACACACACACACACACACACACACATAGATAAACAGATACACACACAACCTTCCGAGCCCTAGCTTAGTTCACTTTTCTATTTGTATTCTTACTGTTACAAGCATGCTCTCTTTTTCTTGTGAAAGGGCTATGTACCAAGGATTTAAGTGGCTTGTGGGGAAGGTGAGGGTGTGACCATGTATTACAAAGAATAATGTACCTCCTGTTGTACATACTGCAGGATACTGTACGTCACCTTGGTGTTTCATAGTCTTATAATGGGCTCGGTCTTTAGCCTCGCTCCTCTATATGGTCATGGAACTCTTCGGTGACTTGTAATATCCTCATTATGTATGGCAGGGGCTAATTCATCCCATATATAACCCTTCTCCCTCGGGCTCTACCATTTGTCAAAGGCCCCTCTCTAGTTATACGCTCTTGTCTACTGCTTGGGGCTCAACTGGTATAGACCTCGACATCAGCTACAAGGCTATAGTTATGAATAGCTGGACGTATATTTGGAACTGGTGCCGGCTAGATCAAGGCCTGGAGATACATGGGGCCACCTGGGCGTACCTGGGCAGGGCCCGAGAGGAGGAGGAGGTGATTCCAGCGGAATCAGTCACTATATAGCGTCACTGCTGGAAGTGGCCTTTCTGCAGGGTCACCCCCAAACTTTTTGCCTTCCTCCTTCTCTTTTTCTGACTTCATTTTTGCTGGCTTTAGGACTCTGCGCACTTTACCACTGCCAATCAGTGCTCAAGTGCATATGCTCTATCCCTAAAACATGGTAACATTGGCTGATACCCAATTGGCATATTTAATTTACTCAAGTCCCTAGCAAAGTGCACTACATGGCCTGCAAATTGAATACAACTAGTGGTCCTGCAGCACTAGTTGTGCCACCCACATAAGTAGCCATTAACCATGTCTCAGGCCTGCTGCTGCCAGGCCTGTGTGTGCAGTTTCACTGCCACGTCGACTTGCCATTTAAAAGTACTCGCCAAACCTTAAACTACCCTTTTTCTACATATAAGTCACCCCTAAGATAGGCCCTATGTAACCCATTGGGCAGGGTGCTATGTAGGTAAAAGGCAGGACGTGTACATGTGTAGTTTAAATGTCCTAGTAGTATAAACCTCCTAAATTCATTTTCCACTAGTGTGAGTCCTGCTCCTTTCATAGGATAGCATTAGGGCTACCCTCATATACTGTTTGAGTGGTAGATTCTGATCTGAAAGGGGTAAACAGGTCATATTTAGTATGGCCAGAATGTTAATCGAAAATCCTGCTTATTGGTGAAGTTGGGTTTAATATTGCTATTCTAGAAATGCCACTTTTAGAAAGTGAGCATTTCTCTACACTCAAATCCTTCTGTGCCTTCCAGCCTGCCTCCAATCGACATCTGGCTGGGCTGGTTGACAGCTCCCTTGTGCACTTCACCCAGACAACCACAAACACAGGATGCTCAGTCACACCTGCACACATCTGCATACTGAATGGGTCTTCCTGGGCTGGGAGGGTGGAGGTCCTGACACTTACATCTGAAAGGACAGTGGCCTTCCCTCGCACAATGGACTGCCAAACCCCCTACTGGGACCCTGGCCGACAGGATTACTGAAAGGGGACCTTATGCACTTATAAGCCACTCTTTGAAGTCTCCCCCACTTCAAAGGCACAGTTGGGTATATAAACTGGGTCCCTGACCTTACCAACTCAGACACTTCTTGACAAGATACCTACTGGGAAAGGAACTCTGAACCAGAACCTGCAACCTGCTAAGAGATGCTGCCTGGCTGCCCGAAGGACTCAGCTGACTGCTTTGCTGTAAAGGACTGCTGCCTTGCTGTTGCCCTGCTGCCTTGCTGCCCTCTGGATCTGCTGAGGAGTGCTCTCCAAGGGCTTAGATTGAGCTTACCTCCTGTTTCCTGAAGTCTCAGGGCCAAAAAGACTTAGGGGGTGATTCTAACCCTGACGGGCGGCGGAGGCCGCCCGCCAGAGTTCCCCCCTCCAGAACACCGCTCCGCGGTCATAAGACCGCTGCGGTGATTCTGGCTTTTGCACTGGGCTGGCGGGCGGCCGCCAAAAGGCCGCCCGCCAGCCCAGTGCAAAAGAGCCTTCCCACGAGGACGCCGGCTCAGAATTGAGCCGGCGGAGTGGGAAGGTGCGACGAGTGCAGTGGCACCCGTCGCGTATTTCAGTGTCTGCAATGCAGACACTGAAATACAATGTGGGGCCCTCTTACGGGGGCCCCTGCAGTGACCATGCCATTGGCATGGGCACTGCAGGGGCCCCCAGGGGCCCCACGACACACCATACCGCCATCCTGTTCCTGGCGGGCGAACCGCCAGGAACAGGATGGCGGTATGGGGTGTCAGAATCCCCCATGGCGGCGCAGGGATTCCCAGGGCAGCGGAAAACCGGCGGGAAACCGCCGGTTTTCCCTTTCTGGCCGCGGCTGAACCGCTGCGGTCAGAATACCCTGTGGAGCACCGCCAGCCTGTTGGCGGTGCTCCCTCCAACCCTGCCCCCGGCGGTCCATGACTGCCGGGGTCAGAATGACCGCCGGGGTCAGAATGACCCCCTTAATCTCTGCAAAGAACTCCTTGTGTTGCAAAAATCGACGCACAGCCTGCCATGCGGTGAGAAAATCACTGCATCGCCGAACCGGAACGACGCAGCCTGGCTCCCTGAGTGGAGAGCGACACAGCGCCAGCGTTGCAACCGGAACTTTGATGCATGGCCCACCGGATCGAAGCATCGCCGAGCTGGAACGACACAGCCCGACTTCCTGCCGAGAGGAATCGACACAGCGCCTGCCGTGTGACAGAAATTTCCCAGCATCGCCCATGGATCGACGCAGCTCCTGTGACTTCGTCCCACACGCCCAGGATTTCTCTGCATCGTCCCCGGGGCATCGAAATACCCAGCAACTCGAGGAGGATCCAAATCTGCACGCCAGAAATTGACGCAAAGCCCTTGCTGCATTGAAAAGCATTGATGCATCATCTGTGTACGCACGGAGAAACCGACGCACACCTCCCTGTTTTCCACGCATCTCCTCTTCTGCGGGCCCGTGCAGATAATTTAGATGCAAACCAAGTACTTTGCGCTCGCAAGAGACCATTGTTGTTTTTAAGCATTATAAGACTCTATTTATCATTACAAAAGTGATAGTTCAACTTGTATTTATCAAATCTTGATAATTTTGACCTTAATCTACTCAGATAAATATTCTACATGTTTTTAAACCTGTGTGGTGTATTTTTGTGGTGTTTGCACTGTGTTATTGCATGATTTATTGCACAAATACTTTACACATTGCCTTGTAAATTAAGCCTGACTTCTCAGTGCCAAGCTACCAGAGGGTGGGCACAGGATAATTTGGATTATGTGTGACTTACCCTGGTTAGAGTGAGGGTCCGTGCTTTGACAGGGGGTAACCTGACTGCCAACCTAAGATCCCATTTCTAACAGTCACGGATTACTCGATGAGAATCTGCTCGCTTCGCGGGGTGGATGTTTCAGGTCGTCTGCACTGGTCTTGCTTTACTAACACTGAACTGTGGTGTGGAAGGGGGTGTTTTTGGAACTTGCTGTCCATGAGTACAGCCTGTACAATTTCTGTAATGAGATTCTGCTGCTGGCATTCATTGCGCTCTACATGGTTTGGATGTTACTCTGTTTTTTCTAATATCCAATAACTAATTAAAAGAAAAAAACGGACCTGCGGGGGCATAAATGCGCACACTGCAGCCAGTATAGCATCCTCGCTCGAGCAATGTTGGCTTAGCGTGAATGAGGAGCGAGCCCGGGCGGGCAAGCGTTAAAAAGCTCGAACTCTGCACACTTCTAATTTTAGGTGAATCATTTATCCCAGCGTGGCCTCGGTGGAGGAGGGAGAACAGGTCTCGCCTGCGGATCTGTGTTTCGGGGAGGGTCTCACGGACACAGCACTGCGGAGACCCCCCTGGCACTGACAGCCAGGCATTCCGGGCATTTCCTAAAACTTACCACCTCTGCGGCAAAGCTGTTGGCATCCGGAGGGGCTGACCCCGGAACAATGGCTGTGAAAACCAGGGGGGGCCTGGCTTCGGTCCCTTAATACCAGCTGATCCGGGGAGCGCATTGTTCATTAACTGGGAATTGTCGGGTCCAAAGATAGCCACGGCCAGTGTCCACAAACTGAGGCCTGGGGGCGACTGGTTGCAGAAAATAAACATGATGTGGGAGTCAGAGCCCTCCAGCTGTGACAGCCAAGCAGTATCCCCAGGGAACCCCCCTAAGCTCCAAGCTATGGCGAAGCACCCAGGCACAGACCACTGGTGACAGCCAATCACTGACTGAACCCCAGAAATGTCAATGGTTTGTGTTACTGTGGGTGTGAACCCGCAGCAAGAATGCCAAATATCCGTGTTGGCGGTTTACTATAAGTTGCCCGGGGATTTGGGCCTATGTACACTCCGGGTCCCGTGTTTTTGTTGCCGCCTAAGCCCCTCTTCTCAGCAGCGGAACATACTTCCGGCCTCCCGCCCTTGTCCTGAGATGCAGAGGCCTGGAGGTGCTCAGAGCTGGGCACCTCATAGGCATGCTGCCATGCCAGCTCAGGGGGAGAGCATTCTGGGAGGGTCGACTCAGCCTTTCATCCTGCAGGAATTGAGAAAATGAGTTTCATTGAGCTCACCAATGACAAGAGCTATAGAACTGATTAAAAAACTGCCTGTGCAATAAGCCCTCTAACTGTACATTAATATATCTTCATACCTTGATGATGCATATGCCCTCAACGTAGGTACATGTGGAGTTAAGAACAGCAAATCTAAACCTTCCTATATACGCTTCCCTTCACCATACAGTGGTGGTGGATACTGTGAATTTGATATATTATAAGGACGGTATTTCCTGGGTAAAAAAGGACCAGTAACTACTGGGACACATGGACTTTGGTGCTGAAAACAGGAAAATCTGCTGCTTTGTCGAATTTCATCGGAAAACACCTAACTGGTGATAGATATCTATTGCATCCAATAAATAGCAACACACCGGGTATCGCCACTTACTGGGTGCGATAAAACATCACATTAATAACTGGAGACTTGCAAAGGCAACACCAAGACACTCATAAACCAGGCCTCAGTAAACCACTAACCTGCAGCCAGGAGAGCTTCCTGGTGGACCCCTCTAGACTTACGCACCATCCATGCAACATCTTATGTGTTAGACATCCCAGCTCTGGGCCACATATCAACGTTCCTATCCACACTGCAGTGAGCGATAGAGAGGGGCGAGGGTCCCCGGGTGGTAGGGGGCGAGAAAGAGAGAGCACAGAGCCATAGGGAGAGATCTCATAACCTGAGGGTCAGGCGCACGGAAGTGAAAAACACTATACAAATTAAAACTCAGGAGTACAGCTGCCAAGATCTGCAACCTGGCCACGGGACCATTTCCCCAACCTTTTAACAGCATCAAGTATAAGACTCCATTTTTCAACAATAGTACAGTCCGCGGGTACATTCAGCAATTCATCCAGTATAGTCATTTACAAAACTTAATTTGCCCCTCTCACTCGTGTAAAGGCTTGAAGTGAGATGGCCACTTAAGTATCAACTTTGTGGATAAAAGATTCCCTAATCTGCCAGTCTGGTTTTATGCGGGATTTGCAGGATGGGCAGCCAGGCCTTGAGATAAGGTAGGGAGGCAGGAGGCCCCTCCAGCCATAAGGTGCAGCCATTTTCTCTCACCCAAAATATATTAAAGAACACATCTGTCGGCTTAATGCTCCAGGACAAGCAACAGTGGTCCAATCACTTCCAACTTCATGGGCAGTGGTATGGATGAATGCCACAGTGAGTTAATGAATGTGACGAATAAACGAGTCGGTATCTTCGCCTGCTTGACTTTGATTCCAATATTGCACAACAGTGAACTGTGCGCCTCACTGGAGATGACATAAACCACACGTAGTGCACGATCACCACGCGGCTGTGTCCGTGCTTGCTTTGCACACTCATATCCGGATCAGACCACACCTAATCACGAGTCTTTATCGGACCAGAAGCTGTACAAAGAACCCCTTTCTGACATTTAAGCCATAAGGGCTCAGTAAAGCCCCCCCCCAAAAGAGTGCGTGATACAAAAAAGGTGATGGGGCAATGCTTGAATTAATTTGCAGTAATATCAATTAATCTTGGGGATTTCAACTCCAGTGTTTTGTTGTTCACTGTGTCTTTACAATAGAGGATAGCCATGTGCTAATCAGTCTTGGACCTGCCTCAAAAAAGAACTGTTTTGCAAAACTGCCAGGAAACCTCTCCAGGAGCACAGGAAGCTGCAGACATGTTTCAACCATACAGGGCCTCATGAAGTATTCTTCAGAACATTTCAAGGGATTCTGCCCTGAGCCTTCAACAAACAAAGGATGGCTGCATTAGTCTTAGGTGATTGGCATGGGCAGGAATGAAATGTAAAGAATTAAAGATAAGGACACCGTGGAAAAGACTGAAGGCTGGAAACACAATCAGAGACCAGCAGGAAAGGGATGAAGGAGAAAGAATAACCTACCATAAAATTGCAAAAAGGAGGTCTTTTTTAAAGAACAGCTATGGGAGGTGCAACAGTAGAGGTTGGCGTGGCAGATAAGTGAATGGGGGGTGAAGGAAAAAAAGGGAGTGAACTCAGCGGTTGGGTAATCGAGGCATGTGAGAAATTAGGTTTCTGGTGGACAGAATTATGCACCCTGCCCAAGCAGCAACAACAATTCTAATCAGGTCAGGGCAAGTCAGATACACACATAAATAAACCCATGCTCACCCTCTGGTACCTTGGCACAGAGCAGTCAGGCTTAACTTAAGAGGCAATGTGTAAAGTATTTGTGCAACACTTCAAACAGTAAAAAGGTGAAAACACCACACAAAAAGGCACCACACCTAGTTAGAAAAACAGAGCTTACTTTTATGAGTAAAACACAACCAAATGACAAAAATCCAATAAGCAGAACTCAAGATTTGAATTTTTAAAGATTAAAATGCAATAAAGTGTCTAAAATCATAAAGTGCCAACTGGGGATATTTGGTCGTGGTCAAACACAGTCCCAGGTAGGTCCCACTGAAGTTTTACCTTCTCAGAATTGAGCCAAGAGTCCCGTTTGTGGGGAAGAAGTTCATCTGGAGCAAGGCGAGCATCGCTGGTGGTGGTCCGCAGGTGTGAAGAGTCGGCCAGGTGTTGCTTCTGGGCTGACTGGAGCGTTGTGGTCATGAGCTGTGCTGCTTACTGTGTGAAGAGACGAACATGTGGTGGCTCATGCTGATTCTTAGTGCAGGTGGCAAAGTTCTGGTGCGAGTGTGCCTGTTCGCAGTTGTGAAGAGCCCAAAAGTTTGCTTTCAAGAGACACAAAGCCACCTTCAAGGTCCCAGGACTAAAGGAGCGCCTCTTGGGGGTCAGGAACTGGTTGAAGAGGGGTTCAGGAGCTGCAGCAAGAGTGTTGGAAGTCTTCTATGTCCCTGATTCTTCAGAAAACAGGGGACAAGCCAGCAAGCCCTTGGAGTCACTTTGGTTCTGGGATAGCGAGATCCAGTTCACTCCCAGGCAGGAGGGCAGTAGGTCAGCTAAGCAGAGCAGGAGTCCAGCAAAATAGCAGCTCAGCAGAGTGGCAGCGTGTAGCAGCACAGCAGTCCTTCTTCCTGGCAGAGTATCCACATGTCCAGAAGTGTACTGAGTTGGTGGTGTCAGAGGTCCAGTACTTATACCTAGTTGTGCCTTTGAAGTGGGGAGACTTCAAAGAAGGGTCTTTGAAGTGCACAGAGGCCATTACTTCCTGCCCTGGCTTCAGACTCACTACAGAGGGTTTGCAGATTTTTGAGTGTGGCAGGACACTGCCCTTTCAGGTGTGTCAGCCTCTCCCACCCATCCTGCCCAGGATGGCCCATCAGGGTATTGATGCCTTATCAGTCACACCTATGCTTCCATTGCATGTGGCTGCCTAGAGGGAATGCACAAGTTCAGCTGTCACCCAACCTCAGAAGTGTATTGAGACAGGCAGTAGGCACCAAATGGCTAAAGTAAGAAAATGCCTAATTTCTAAAAGTGGTATTTTCAGAACTGCAAATTAAAATCCGACTTCACCATAAATTGTGATTTTAAATTTTAATCCCAGAGACACCAAATTTGACAAACTCATTGCTTCCAGATTGGGAATTACACTTATAAGATGTAGGGCCATATGTACTAAAGCATTTTCCCATAGAGACAGGATGGGTAAAATCCTTTGATACATCTGGCCTGTAATGAGGTAATCCCTATGTTGTACTATGGGAGGGATAGGCCTTGCAATAGTGAAAACCAAATTTGGGAGTTTTTCACTACCACAGCATGTACAACTTAGAAGTACATGTCCTGCCTTTTAAATACATTGCACCCTGCCCTGTGCGTCATATAGGGCCTAGCTTAGGTGTGACGTATATGTTATGTTATGTTACGTTATGTTATGATTGCTTGTATAGCGCTTAAACTGCCCGAAGGCCTCGTAGCGCTTGTATTGCAGGCAGAATCGCAGAAACACACAACACCACTTAAGTTCAGGCTCTGAATAACCATGTTTTCAGGGTTTTTCGGAATGTAATATCCTGAGAGCTTGCTCGAATATTAATAGGCAGACTGTTCCAGAGTTTCGCTCCTTGATGGGACAAGGATCTTCCTCCCCATCTCGCTTTCCTCACTAAAGGAACATTCGCTAGGATGGCAGAGGAAGATCTAAGTTGTCTACTTGGTGCATAAAAAGTGGCTAGAGGTCTGAGCATCTCAGGACCAAGGTTATGTAATGCTCTGTACATATAACATAGGGTCTTGAATTGAATTCTCTTGGCAACAGGGAGCCAGTGTAATGAGGAAATTCCATTACATATAGACTGATGTTTTGGGATTTTTAAGAGCATTTGTGCTGCTGCGTTTTGTACCCTCTGAAGTCTGTATATGTGTAATAACAAGCATTTGCAATGCATTAGGGCTCACATATGCAAAAGTTAGTGGAATTGGAGGTGAAAACAGCATTTTTTAAAACGTTTGTTTTTGTGAGTGCAGCAATATAAAAAGAAGAGAAAAAGAAAAAAACAAGCGGTTTAATCCAGTCAACTATGTTAGCCGCAAAGGACATAAACCACGAGTTAGAAGCTAAACAATGGCGTAAGCCTGCTATTTACTGTTGCCTTTGTGCGATTTTAAAGGGGATGGCAGGGCAATGCAGTGCGGCGCTAGAATACTCGTGACAACAGCAATGTAGCATAACATACAGAGCTGCTGACTTTGGTTCGAGTCTGATGTCGGCTCTATTTAAAAAAAATGCTGATCTAAAAATAAACTCGGAACAAATACAATTAAATAAACAATGGCAATCAAAAGGCAGATAGGTAGTGTGAGTGTGTGGAAGTCCATAAAGGAAGTGCATTAAAATTGAATGAAGAATGAAGCGCCTGTCACGTAGTGAAACGGGGAAGCATTAACAATGGTGTGTAGGCTCCCGGGACGAGGCCACCAACAAACACAACAAACCTAAACCTGAGCCCGAGGCAAAAGAAACAACGTATTGGCATGCAGCGCAAAACGGCGAGGCCAAAGAAAAAAATAGTGCACCACACTAAGCTATATGGCCGATCGTGTAATCATCCATGTAACAGGGTGTAGGAAGCTGGCCTGGTGTGTGGTGGGTATCTGAGGTACTTACATCTTATACCAGGTATCCCCTATGAGTGTAGTGTAGGCAGTGTCTAGAAGCCAGGCTCTCTGGAGATAGCTTTGGATGAGCAGCCAAGGCTTATCTAGGAGACATGCAAAACTCATGCAATACCACTGTAGTCACACAGTACTCACACACATGAAAGAAAACACTCAGTGTTACAAAAATAAAGGTATTTTATTTAAGTGACACAATACCAAAAAGTAAAAGAGAGGCAACCCTCCAATAGGAGGTAACACACTAAATATGTACACTAGTAATCAGCAATAGGCATAAAAAGTGATACAAAACAGTGCAAATGCAAATAGATAATAGTGACCCTAGAGGGAGCCCAAACCATATACAAAAAAAATGGACTGCGTACACAGGACCCCAACCTAGGTAAGTGAAATGTGTAGAGGGGCGCTGGGGGTACTAGGAGACCCCAAAGGTAAGTACCAAAGTGCCCCCTAGCAACTAGGAAGAAAGGAAGCCAGTGGTGGATTCCTAAAGAGGAAGACCTGTGGAAGAAGAGGACCAAGTCCAGAAGTCACAGAAGAGTCCCGGAAGAGTAGAAGCTACTGCCCACCCAGCTATAATTGCAGGAGTTGGTCGACGGTAGGACGAAGACCGCCAGGAATGCAGCCCTGGAGCAGGTGAAGAGTTCCTGGAGGATGCAGTCGAGGTCCCACGCTGGATGGGCGATTGCAGTAGGTCAGTGGTGTGGTAAAGCCACCAACAAGCCTTGGCAAAGGCAGAAGTTGTGGTGAAGCAAAAAGTGGAGCTGCTGGGGACCAGCAAGGACCAGGCGGACCCAACCCACAGGAATAGTCCTAGGGGGACCCTCACCAAGGCAGAGAGTCCAAAGAAGAAGGGGCGGCCCTCACAGGAGACCCACTGGACAAGGAACCAGGAGCCCACGCAGCACTACTGGAGAAGGGTCCCACGACATAGGCGAAGCACACAGAGGGCTGTCCGTCGCAGGAAGGAGTGCTGAGGGCTGGGGCTACGTCATGGATGCACATTGTCAGTTCCTGGAGGGTCCAGTCGCGGTTCCAGTGGATAGAAGTCAAAGTAAGGTTCCAGAGGAGTACTGCTGGAATCTTGCAAGCTGAATCTGAGAACCTACCCAAGAGAGAGACCCTAAATAGCTCAGAAAGGGGGATTGGTCACCTAGCCTGGTGACCAGCTATCAGGAGAGGGCTCTGAGGTCACCTGCATGACCTGGCCACTCAGATGCTCCCAGAGGTCCCTGCCCACCTTGGATTCAAGATGGCAGAACCCAGGGACCCTCTGGAGGAGCTCTGGGCACCACCCCTGGGGTGGTGATGGACAGGGAAGTGGTCACTTCCCTTTCCATTGTCTAGTTTCAAGCTAGAGCAGGGACTGGGGTGGGTCCCTGAATTTGTGTAGACTGGTTTATGCTCAGAGGGCACCAAATGTGCCCTTCAAAGCATACCAGTGGCTTGGGGAGGCTGCCCCTCCCAAGCCATGCAACACCTATTTCCAAAAGGAGAGGGGGTTACCCCCCTTTCCCAAAGGAAATCCTTTGTTTTGCCTTCCTGAGCTTCAGCTGTTCAAGCAGCAGGTGGACAGAAACCTGTCTGAGGGGTGGCAGCAGCTGGAACTGTTTGGAAAATCCCAGAAGCCTGGTAGGAGCAATGCTGGGGGACCTCTAAGGAGCCCCCGGAGTGCATGGAATCATACTTACAGTACTAGCAACAGTACTGGGGTATGATTCTGACATGTTTGATACCAAACATGCCTAGGTTCAGTGTTACCATTATGAAGCTGGACATTATGGTGGTCATTCTGACCCTGGCGGTCTTCGACCGCCAGGGCGGAGGACCGCGGGAGCACCGCCGACAGGCCGGCGGTGCTCCAATGGGGATTCCGACCGCGGCGGTAAAGCCGCGGTCGGACCGGCACCACTGGCGGGGTCCCGCCAGTGTACCGCCGCCCCATTGAATCCTCCGCGGCGGCGCAGCTTGCTGCACCGCCGCGGGGATTCCGACCCCCCCTACCGCCATCCAGATCCCGGCGGTCGGACCGCCGGGATCCGGATGGCGGTAGGGGGGGTCGCGGGGCCCCTGGGGGCCCCTGCAGTGCCCATGCCACTGGCATGGGCATTGCAGGGGCCCCCGTAAGAGGGCCCCTACATGTATTTCACTGTCTGCTGCGCAGACAGTGAATTACGCGACGGGTGCAACTGCTCCCGTCGCACAGCTTCCACTCCGCCGGCTCGATTCCGAGCCGGCTTCATCGTGGAAGCCTCTTTCCCGCTGGGCTGGCGGGCGGTCTGAAGGCGACCGCCCGCCAGCCCAGCGGGAAAGTCAGAATTACCGCCGCGGTCTTTCGACCGCGGAACGGTAATCTGACGGCGGGACTTTGGCGGGCGGCCTCCGCCGCCCGCCAAGGTCAGAATGAGGGCCTATGTCCAGTACACCCATAAAATGGCGTCCCCGGCCTCACGATCTCCAGGAAAATGGAACTGGAGTTCGTGGGGGCACCTTTGCTAGTGTAGGGGTGCCCTCACACACAGGTACTTGCACCCTGCCCTCTGGGCTAGGAGGGATTGCCATAGGGGTGACTTACAGTGACCTGCTGCAGTGACCTGTAGTGAAAAGGGTGCATGCACTCTTTCACGCAGGCTGCAATGGCAGGCCTGCAGATACACTTTGCATGGGCTCCCCATGGGTGGCATCCCAATGCTGAGTACCTAGGTACCATATACTAGGGACTTACATGAGGGCACCAGTATGCCAAATGTGGGATGAAAATGGTGCAAGTTAAAAAGTTAGAAAGTAGAGAGCATAATCACTGTGGTCCTGATTAGCAGGATCCCAGTGAACACAGTCAAACACACTGACAAACAGGCAAACAGTTGGGGTGACCATGCTAAAAAAAGAGCCTACTTTCCTACACAAGGTCTGTCTGGAAGGTGGTAACAAAGCAGCCTCAAGGCAGGACAAACGTGAAGTATTTTCCTGTGAAATCAAGGGAATTTTGAAAGGCAGGCCAAGGAATGAATGAAAGTGATGGGCATTAGATGGGTGTGGTTAAAGCCCACAGATATAGATTACAACATGTTGAGTGCCTAGCTCGACCTTAAAAAGGAAGATTTAGGCCCGCCGAGAGGTTTAACTCGCCAGATCGACATGGCAGTTTAAAACTGCACACACAAGCCATTCAATAGCAGGCCTGGGACATGGTTGAGAGCTACTTAGGTGGGTGTTGCAGGCGCACTAGTAGCATTTAATTTACAGGCCCTGGGCACACGTAGTGCACTTTACTAGGGACTTACAAGTAAATTAAATATGCCAATTGGGTATAAGCCGAGGTTACCATGTTCCAGGTGAGACAGAACACAAGCACTTTAGCACTAGTTAGCAGTGATAAAGTGCAGAGTCCTAAAGCCAGCAAAAATAAGGGCAGAAAATGGAGGGAAGCAGGCACAAAGTTGTGGGGAAGACCACCCTAAGACTGTCAGGTCTAACAAGGCACTTGAGTTGGGTGAAGAAAAAGCCAAATGGGGTGGTGGGATTATGGACAAGCTGGTGGTGAGAGACTGGTGAGAGCAGCACAGAGTGTACAGAAGGGCCTCTGATGGAGGTGTCAGCACACAAAGGTGAAAGCTAGAAAAATTGTAGTGCTAAAAGAATAAGAGAGAGTTCCCTAAATGTGTACAGTGGAAGGATACACAATATCCAATCGAAAAGATGCTCTGAGGGAGGGACAAACACAAAAAAAGGAAGTTAAGCCACTATATAAGAGGCAAGTCATTTGAGTGACAAGAAAGCCATCCAATGGGTGGACTCTAAGCCCACTGTAAGTGTTTAGTATGGTCCAGAAAAGGGCCTTTGAAAAAAACAAAAAACTGATAAAAGCTGTCAAAGCTGTCGCTGGGCGAGACCTACATTAAAAAAAGTAATTCAGTAAAAAATATCATAAAAACTAAATTAACATCTACAAATTAGGAGCTCAATAATTATCACCCTCATGTTAATTTTCAAATAGTTACTGTGCCAGACAAATCACATGTAGCAGTACAATAAAGTATGGTATGTCAGATCCAATTACTCACAATTATAGAAGACAACATAAACATGTCGTATGAAATGTTTGATGAGAAGCTTGAATATGTACCACTGGTAACTGGGCACATTCCGTTCTGTTCTTTTTTAGCATACCTGTTTTGTGAGTCACTCCTGCCATTAAAGACTAGCACTGACAATAAACAAATCACATTTGGTCTTTCCCAAAAGGGGCAACCTAGCATAAATAGTCAGGCATAGCAAATTCTTGATCACAGAAATCAACCTGTCATGAGGAAATGGGAGAGATGAATTTTGACTTTGCACATTTTTACGTAATAATGACAGGAACTTGTGATCGGTTTTATATAGCACTTCGTGCTGAAACTTGTAAGAGAGGTAGTTGGTGTTTCTAATACCCAATATATTGATGCTCAAGTTTCCTATCAAAAAGGCTAAACTGACTTTGCCATGATTTAAAATCCAAACTTGTATATCCCTGCACAGGGCACGTGTGAACGTCAAGTCACTCAGCATCATCCTGGCATGCAGATAAAGAAAAAGTAATCTTCTGAGAAATGTTCATCTTAGATCTGGCTTCAGACAGTGCATCTCTCAAACAGACCTATTGCTAACAATATTTGTATAGATGGCTTCAGGGGTGCAACCAGACCCAAACTTCAAGTGGGGGGAGTTACAGGGGGTGGGCTAGTACTTGAAGACACAGTGGTGGAGCTGCAACGTTTGCAAAGCGAGCAAAAATGTCTTCAGAGCAAGTATGAGAGCACACATTGTCAATGCCTGGCTTTAATGTGCTTACACGTGCAAGCAACATTTATGCACATCTGTATTTTCATGCTTGAGCAAATTAATGTCAGATCTATTGGTTTTGCCAATAATTTCCACTCAGACACTAAGCAATGCCCGAGATTTGAGAGGTCCACCACACCTACGAGCAATGGATATGAGCAAGTGGTTTGGTAATGAGAGTCTTGTGCCTGAGTGCATGTTTGACACTTCGGAAAGAAAGTACTGCAGCCTTGTTGAAAGGTGTCTTTTCATACTAAAAGCACAGTACGACACATAGCGAACAAATCATTAATTGGAACAGGAAGATGTTTATGGCGGATCTCCTAATAAACACAAGAAAGTTCTCCCACAGACATTGAGAAATAGACCTTGGGGAACCATAATAAAGGTGTGGAATGTGTACTGAGATAAAGAGAATTATATGTGGTTTCTATTGGAATGTCATAAAATGAGGGGGTTCACAAAGATCTCAAATGGAAGGGGGTATTTACAGAGTGGAATAAGCGGGATAACTAAAGAGCGCAAAAAATGTATGCATTTATATAGCACAGACAAAAACTGGGGAGTGTTGGAGCGTCGTACATTTTGGGGAGTGAAACTGCATACGTCAAGTGAGGGTTGAAATCTTTGAACTATCCATTTACACACAATTGCACCGTTATAATAGAATACGTGGTTTGCCCAGAAGTGCATAGTTACAGTGAAGTGCCACAGTGGATTCAAAACCAGGTGCTCAGATTGACTTAGGGCCTGATTACGAGGCTGGCGGTCACAAGGCTGCAAGACCCGCATTGGAAGGTCGGACCGCCGTGGCCGTCTGACCGCCACATTACGAGCACTGCTGATTACAACCTTGTTCTCTGCCAGCCTTGTCATGGCGGTTTCCCCACCTTGAAAAGGCTGGTGGAGAACAAATGCTGGGGGCCACGGGGGACCCCTGCACTGCCCAGCATCATAGGAATGTGCACTGTCTGCTTAGCAGACAGTTCACATTTTGAGGGTGCTGGTCATCCCCCTCTGTGCTACGAGATAGCACTCGGCTCCAGGTCAGACTGGCAGAAATCTTGTAATAGGTCAGACGGGAGGGACTGGAGGGGGAGAGGGGTGACGCCACCACCATGGCGAATGACTTCCTCCTCACAACTTTGGCGGTCCCACGTTGGGACCGCCAAACTCGTAATTGGCCCCTTAGTCACTACACCACATCTTCTTCCTTAGTTGATGTTAAAAAAAAATCACAAAAGGTTAAGAGTGGAAAATGCTCCAAAAGTTAACCTTCTCCAATTCTTGTGAACATTTATATACTTTTTTTGGTATTTTCCCATGTGCATTATGCTGTGTTAGCCATGCTGTCTATTGAGTAGACTGAATGCAAATTATGGTATGAATGAAAGTGATCTATTGTTATATAGTTAACATACAGGGGTTGCACCTTGATTACATTAACTCTTGTTTAAGATTCAGGTTTTTTAATGTGCATATGTACTATGGGTTACAGTGTACTATGATATATAACATTAATATTTACCTACTTAGCAACAATGTGGTGGTTTATTAGTAGTGATGCATCTCTATTGTACGTAACAGGGTGGAACAGAGATCGTGGTCCAGATGATAAGTACCTTGTTTTGCTGTGGTATTTTCTATCATTTAGAATAATATACAAAGGGTGGATGAATCTTTTTTCAGCTTTTTGGCCCTGCAATCCTTTCTTGAAATGGCTATGCCATGCTGTGACACGAACCTGCGGAGATTGCAAATTACAACTATAAAGCCAGTTACTGTTTTGAGCTGCAGGTTACATAACTTTCAAAAATGCAAACACATGCCTAGACCAAACCTGTACTTATTCACATTTTCTTTTTTTCTCAATGAAAGGGCTAAATATGCCAAAATGTAAATGTGCACTTGCTGCACCAGAATATCATTATGGTAAATAAATGTGTCACCCATGTTTATGAAGGAGCTGTAGCTGTGGAAAAATTAGAATACATCTTATTGTGGTGACCATCAACAGCCCAAGACACTGCTGCAGGATTAACTTGCGAGATATTAGGATAACCAGACGGAGGCCTGTGCATAGACCCATGTATGTGGGAAGGTATGAGCATGCCCAGGGACCTGCTGCCCCCCTGACACTGGGATGCTGTAGCTCCACCTGGTGGACAACACCTGCACCACCAGCTAGTGAGTAGCGCATGTTTCTCCACACAGATGGTTGCTCTCTTGCAGGAAGATGGATGGAATAGCTAGCAGCCTTGGGGAGTATTTGCTCCTTTGATCTTTTGTCTGCTAATGAAACTATGGCTGCTGAAGGAAATTTCTCCTCCTGTACATTTTTAAGTTGACCTGTTCACACAGACTTAATGCTTCACACATCCATCTAATTCAATTTGGGATTTGCCAGCTGCAACTAAGCCTAGAGAGGTTGGTAGAGGAAGGACTGACTACTGGACCACACATGAATGTCGCCATTTTGCAGGATGGCCTGAAGAACCAGGATACTGTCATCAGTTATGTCCTTTGACAGCGATACTCAGAGTGACAGCAGCAGGAACTGATAGTTTATGATAGAAGCAACACTCATTTGCAGGCACAAGAGCACAAGTTGCAGGTTGTGGCGGTCGTAAGATCTGCAGACCCTGAAAGCAAGACTCACTGACAGTAGCAAGGCTCAAGGATATGACAAAGGTATGGGCTGAGGTGATAGCAGGACTCCATTTGACAGCATCAGTAGTTTCAGGTTATGTCGGATGCATCTCTAACAGCATCTTAAGTAAGCAAGTGTGACTACACACATACTATCAGAATGCCACTGGAATAGGAGCAGAAGCACCACTCCCACTTTCCCAAATATACCAATGAGCAGAAAGCAAAAGTCAAAGAACTAATAATAATAAAGGTGCTCCATGTTCCGGCCACTGGTATTTAGGCAGGGGCCAGCGGGAGACGGAAGGTGGTGCCCAATGGCAGTTCCTACCATTGTGTGTGAAAATATAGACTTATGGCAGAAGCCAGAGAGCAAGGGTCGAAGCCTGCAAAAACATGACCCCTATAAAGTCAAGTGAATTCTAGATTTGCGTCTAATTATTATCCCGCAGAGGGCTGGGCACAGCCACTACTTTCATAGGGTGGACTTTGTCCACCCTGCAAAGAAGCTGGACCCTGTTAAAGTATGCTGTACTGGTCCTGCTGTAATTTTCAGACACCAGGACACATTCAGTGGCACCTTCACATTCTCTGCAGCAAGAGAACTTAGTAATTTAAAATTCCAGCTGGGCCCAACAAAGGTCGAATTGTAGGGGCTATCGGGCCTCCTTTTGTATGATGTAGTCTGCAGGGAGCTATCTGGAGCCTCACGCTTAGGCTAGATGTAAATGCAGTGGAGGGACACAAAAGCACACAGCTTGTTATCACTTCACAGGTGGATAAGAGAGATGCAGTTTTGACATTGTTCAGTCCATGTACAGAAGAGATATGCATGCACTGCAGGAATGTCAAGTGTGTTGGTCTGTCCCAGTATTTACACAGATAATTTAAATACCACTCTTTTGTTTTATTTTTTTTATAGCGCTACTCATCCCAATGCAGGGTGTCAGAGCACTTTGCACCATATGTATACAATACATTGACAATAAATCATGCAAGTCTGTAAATCAATGCACAGGATGTTTTCCATAAGACACTGAGTTTTACAATGTGTGCGAGTCACGTGTCCTTCATAGCTCACTGTGCTATTACAAGAATTACAATTTATGAACTGTAAGCCACAAAAGGATCTCTTAGGTAAAAGCAGAAATCCACGTAGCTATCTACGTAAAATAAAAATCTACCATCTGTGTCTTACATTATGTGCTTTACAGGGGACACATTAACCCGCTAAACTACTTTGATTCAAAACTGAGACTAGACAAAGTCCAGATCTCTCCAGCAAGTGTGATAACCTCTAGGGTTATCTTACCATTATTAATATTCCCTGAGATTTAATGGGCACATAAAGTAGAGGCAGGTGAGCTCATAAATTAACAGGGAGAGCCGAGCAGAGCCGAGCCAAGGGTCTTGCTTGTTCAGCCCAGGCATGAGCCGAGCCCCGAAAATATTTACAATGTAAATCACACAGCAAACCTCACTTAAAATATGGCGCTGTCTCTTCAAAATTAATAAAAAGTGAATTTCTTTAACACGTGGAACTTTGACATTATGGCACTGCACTAGAAGCACTTACTAGAAATTAATGTAAACCCTGTATGTGGCACAGGTTAATATAGAGCAACATTATATTCTAATAAATCAAACACACTAGATTTTTGTACAACTAGTAATCTGAAGTCCCATATGTAAAAGGGCTTTCAAGTCCGAAAATGAAGGAAAAGGAGTTTTGGGGCAATAAAAAAATTGCCTAAGATCAAACAGTTAAAGCGGGGAAGCCATGATTAATTCCGGTTTTCTGGTTTGACTTTGTACAGATCAGCAAGTGTTCAGACTTTGTTTTCAGCTCTTGCACATTTTTCTTTAGTTTTTATATAGCACAAACCTGACCCTGCAGTATTGAAGCGCTTTACGTGAGGACCAATTACACAAGGTCCTATTAGTTATTTATAGGCAAGGGGCGATTAAGTGATTTGTCTAGACTCACAGGATATAGAGACGAAGAGTTGGCTGCTCTTTCCACAGTGCCACATCCTAGGTGGAGTGAAAGTGGCAAGCAGAAGCCACATGGAAGTACAGCTTGATATGGGCTCGAAGGTCGAACAGGACTTTGAGCTGAGCCACAGCCTAGCTTCAGGTTCGAGTCAGGCTAGAGCTTTCAGTGGCTCACCCACTTTTAACACAAAGATCTCTGCAGCAGGTGCCTTAACCACAGAGGACAATGCAGGCTTTGCAACCAATTAAGCAGAACAGATTTACTGCCACATTCCTCTTTCTTGCCAACTTCTTTGTGGCATAGTTTCTAAAAAATAAATGTATAGGTTGAGGTCCAGATTTTGCATCAGGGTTGCATCACTCTTTTTGGCACAGTCCCACTCAGAATCACATTTCTTAAATTTTGCAATGCACTCAAATGTACTCATGATAGACCTGCCAAACATATGTGGGAGTTGTTAAGACCTGATGTCACTTCTTGTGACGTCACTTCCTGTCAGATCCTGGGTTGTGATGCCACTTCCTATGTCACGTGCTGTGATGTTATGCGCCATGATGTCACCTACACATTTCCTAACATTGTCTCACTTCTTTTTTTAGGCCTTATGCCCTGAGGGAGAGGTAGTGAGGAAGTGCTCTGCAGGAAGCTGGGGTTTGGGTGCTACAGCGTCTTTATTTCGGCTGTACAAAGATGCTTATTTAACAGGAACTGGGCTTGATTCGGAGATGGTAGTAGCTCCATGGGACCAGGATATGGCTTACTTACCAAAGTCCATCTTCCAAAGGGTGCCAGGAGGGTGCAATTGTGGGTTGCCCTGGTATTGTTTGGTGCCTAACTTACTGATTGGCTAAAGAGGGCTCCCCTAATGAGAGGGATTGGCTGATGTCACCTTGCCAAGCACCATGTAGACACCCTAGTGGAAATCTGGAAAGACCAAATCCAATTTCATAAAAATGGTGCTTGATTGACAGTCCAGTCCAGTGGGTCACCATGATTTTGAGAAATTTCAGGCAGAAAAGTTTATGTCTAGCATTGCGGATGTTCCATGTACGTGATATAAATATTTTGAGGTGTGTCAATATCAAGAAATTATACGTCAGTGTCTTTTAGAGAATAAATACTGCTCAAGAATGTTTAATTCTCAAAAACAAGTTTGGTAGTCTCAAGCTACTTCATTGGTTTGATGCTGGAGTGAGCAATGGGGCTATTTTACTGTGTTTACACAGGGGTCATCACCTCTCAACCTCTGTGGGTCTCTCGCTCATGTAAAATGTGTACTCTTGTCTCTGCAAGATGATGATGGTAAAACAATTCTAGACTGCCTTATGGAACTGAATTATTGCAATACCACTTAAAAAATAGAGGAGAAAAAGTCTCCCCCTTTTTGCATTTATATAGCGCATGCTAACGCTTGTCATGGGTAATATGCGCTATATAAGTGCAATTACATACAATGTAATCAGGGCACCTGGAATTACGTGCTTGTGCAGCTGCAGTGTTTTTTTGCACAATTATGAATCTCCTGCATTTACCACATAATTCAGCATTTGCTGCATAATCTGCAGATGTTGCCCAAAACAAACTTTGTTTCTACCTCTAATAGTTCTAAAGCTATCAAAAACAAGGCAACGTGTTGCTGTGCATTGGAAGGCCCTTTGTAAAGATTGACTGGTTACCTTTCTGTTGCTTAGGGCTTTGTTTGAGTGGTAAACTGATACTAATGAGGTGCAACCTATGTGCAGACAGTGTTAACATGCATAAAAATGACAACATAGTGAAGTAATACTAACAGAAAATGTGCTGCATTGTGATACATAATTTGTATTTTCTCGCCACATAATTTGATCAACCCTGCCATATAATTCCAGTGGCCCTGAATATAATTTGTCATTTGTGCCTTCACTTCTTCAAAGGTCTAAGGTTAACAGCCAGGTTGAGAACAGGGCAGAGACCCTTTCCAGGGCAGATGATGCCTCTGTCTGAAGTGTTAATGCACAATCAATGTCTCTCCTTTTAAAGAATGTGGAATACTATAGTGCAGGGGCCTGCACAGCCAGAGGTCCCACCATGGGGTCAATGAACTAGCATATTATAAATCATACGTGACCTCAACCACTCCCTTGAAGACAGTTTCCAGCAGCATTTGTCTGTCTTATAGGAAAAGAAAATCCCAGGCTTTCATCCAGACATGAAACTAGAGCCTTTGGTGGGTGTTGGAGGTGTGGGGGGTCAGTGCTAGAGCCCTTTTAGCCCAAGGGGCTGGATGGCTTTGGGCCAAGCCCTTTTAACCACTGGCTTTCTTTGACAACTCTCTTTCAGCCACTGCCTTGAGCCTTTATCAATCACAACTTGACTAAGCCTGGCCAATTATTAATCTCTCACATAATGCTATTTGCTGTTTGGGTGTATCCTTCCGCCTTCACTCTAGTGCTTACATTAAACTGCACAAGGGATTAAGGGCCACATGTACCAAGGTTTGGTTTTGCAACTCGCATATTGCGAGTCAGAGCGACTCGAAATTTGTGAGTCGCAAAAACGAATGCTGTATAGTGTCAATGACACTATTAGCAATTCACAAGGGGGTCGCAAATGCCCGCCTCATGATTATTCATGAGGTAGGTCGTTACTTTGCGACCCCCTTGGGAATGGCTGTCCTCACAGGGATGGTGGTCTGCTGGAGACACCAGATCATCATGTCTGTGACTGCTTTTAAATAAAGCAGTTTTTTTTATTTTTTATGCAGCCCGTTTTGGAAAACGAGATGCATTTCAAAAACAAAAATGAAACTTATTTGTTTAATTTTTTCAGAGCAGGCGGTGGGTTTTTACTGACATTCACAAAAGGGAAGGGGGTCCCATAGGGACCCCTTCCCATTTGCGAATGGGTTAGCACCAGTGTGACACTGGTGCTAACTGCAATTGTTTTGCGACCGATCGCATTCGCGGTCACAAAACAATCATACATGGGACTGCGGGTCGCAATTAGGAAGGGAACACCCCTTCCTAATTGCGAGTCGCAATCCCTTTTTGAGATTTGATAAATAGTTTACTGAATCGCAAAAATGGGTTGGTACATGGGAAAGTGCATTTTGCATGTTGCAAACAGCCCGATTCGCTACGTACATGTGGCCTTAAGTTGCAATTCAACCACTCTCTCTCCTTTTCGGCTCCCTCCCGCATGTCACGCTCTCATGTGGTAACGCAGCATGTACTGACGGATAAAATCCTGAACTGTTTGCTTTGCCAATGCTTGTTATTCTTGGGAAGTTTTCAAGCCAGGAATAAAAGCCAGCAATCTGGACAGATCCTTATCCCTCTACACTTATTCTCACAAGTCAATTACCTACAATACTGTATGCGCGCGGCCGCACAGGCCTTCCAGGGCGCTCTGATGCCTACTGCCAATGAGTGAAGAGGTGAGAGCTGAAAAGAACCAGGACTCCCTTGAAGTGCTTTAGTTAGATTAGAAGTCCAGACCAGGGCGGGAAGGACATCAAGTTAACGCAGATAAGCACAGAGCACAGTACTAGTCGCAGCCCTAAGCACCCCAGAGCCCCCCTGAGCCTCTGGACACTCATGGTGCAGTGGTACTGAACTGCCACCCAAGGGCAGGAGGGGAGTTTATGCAGCAGGGACAGGAGGTGGGTTAATGAAGCAGGGACAGGAGGTAGGTTCATGCAGCAGGGACAGGAGGTGAATTCATGCAGCAGAGACAGGAGGTGGGTTCATGCAGCAGGGACAGGAGGCGGGTTCATGCTGCAGGAACAGGAGGCTGGTTCATGCAGCAGGAACAGGAGGCGGGTTCATGCAGCAGGGACAGGAGGTGGGTTCATGCAGCAGGGACAGGAGGTAGGTTCATGCAGGTGGGACAGGAGGTGGGTTAATGCAGCAGGGACGGGAGGTGGGTTCATGCAGCAGGGACAGGAGGTGGGTTCATGCAGCAGGGACAGGAGGTGGGTTCTTGCAGCAGGGACAGCAGGAGGGTTCATGCAGCAGGGACAGGAGGCGGGTTCATGCAGCAGGGCGAGGAGGAGAGTTCATGCAGCAGACGTAGAAGGTGGGTTCATGCAGCAGGTACAGGAGGAGGGTTCATGCAGCAGGGGCAGCAGGTGGGTTCATGCAGCAGGGACAGCAGGAGGGTTCATGCAGCAGGGACAGCAGGAGGGTTCATGCAGCAGACGTAGAAGGTGGGTTCATGCAGCTGGGACAGGAGGCGGTTCATGCAGCAGGGGCAGCAGGTGGGTTCATGCAGTAGGGACAGCAGGAGGGTTCATGCAGCAGACGTAGAAGGTGGGTGCATGCAGCAGGAACAGGAGGAGGGTTCATGCAGCAGGAACAGGAGGAGGGTTCATGCAGCAGGGACAGCAGGAGAGTTCATGCAGCAGACGTAGAAGGTGGGTTCATGCAGCAGGGACAGAGGGCGGTTCATGCAGCAGGGCGAGGAGGAGGGTTCATGCAGCAGGAACAGGAGGAGGGTTCATGCAGCAGGGACAGCAGGAGGGTTCATGCAGCAGACGTAGAAGGTGGGTTCATGCACCAGGGACAGTAGGTGGTTCATGCAGCAGGGCGAGGAGGAGGGTTCATGCAGTAGGAACAGGAAGAGGGTTCATGCAGCAGGGACAGCAGGTGGGTTCATGCAGCAGGGGCAGCAGGTGGGTTCATACAGCTGGGACAAGAGTCAGGCTCATGCAGCGAGGGCAGAAGGTGACTCCATAAAACAGGGATTTGAGGGGGGCTCATGCAGAAGGGACAGCAGACACGTTCCTGCAGCAGGGACAGGAGGAGATTCATGAAGCACGAACAGGAAGTGGGTTGAAGCAACAGAAAGGCGTTCATGCAGCAGGGACAGGAGGCAGGTTCATGCCCCAGTGCTTAGGATGCAGTGATGATCCCACAAGCAGCCAAGTACAGCGGCCTCTAATTGAAGAAACACTTCAGTCCAGTGTGCACATTACATGCGGCAAGTGCGCCCAGAGGGGCTAGCTCCTTCTTCACGAACACAACCCCACAGCTGAATGGAGAACTGCGGGCTTGTTCATCCATCTCCTGATGTGCATGGAAGCTCACTGACATGCTAGCTACATGGTATTCTCCTCTAGCAGTGCCTGCGTTGTAAGTCAAAAATTTGGCATATCTTTCACTGGTCACAGAAACTCAGTCCCCGCACACCAAGGCCCTAAATTATAATATGGGCGCAATTAGGAAATTCAGTAGGATCAAATGCACTGCATGAGATTACTGCATTACCATGCTGAATTTACCACCTTCTCCTATGTTCATGTGTATATTACCTATGCAGTAGCAATACCACTTGTGATAGCGCAAGCGGTAAAGACGGGAGACTAAAAGTCATTGTCTACCATGTAAATAATAATAACTTATTTAAATATAGCGCTTCAAGCCTTACTTCTGACGCTCTAAATAACACACTTTTCCATTACCTAATATAGTAGTACTCAATTTATCGACTTCACGAGGATAGAGCGCTGAGCTGAAGTTACCAGGACTGAAGGTCATAATGGAAGCCTATGGCAACAATGCACTCGCTGCACCATCTCGCCAGCTGGTAATACCGAACACAAATAGCTCAAAAAGTTTGTTTTGAAAAAACAGTAAGGGAAGAGGTCCATGTAATATAAAGCAGACAGCAGCAAATACCTCTGAAACATCCGATGTTACCACTGTAGATAAAATAGGGTGTGCAAAAATGATGTTTTTGAAGTGATGACACACTGAGATGAGTGTAGACAGATACTTACATCCAATAATAACAAATTAGGCCATGCAAAAATGTGTACTAAAGAAGGGGTCGCATTTACACCGGTTTAACCGCCTTCTACTGTAATGGGTGGTTTATTAAAATAAAAATAATTATTTAAAAAGCCCCCCAAAAAATATTCCCACCAGTTCCTGGTGCGATTAGGCATGCAATAATTCAGCATACGTGCATCACCCCATCACCCATCGATAATAACACACACATACTTAACAAGCAGGTTAGTAAGGTAAATTAAGTAGATAAAATGTTGTTATCTAAACGTGGGGGGCATAGTCTTGAAATAAGTTATAAATTAAAAAGATTAGACATAGCAGCCGGCTGCCATCTTGGAAAAGTATTGTGCATAGCGTGTCCATGTTTTAAAGTTCCATCATGGCTGCCACGACTGGAAGCGAGACATCAACCTCGCAGAGCTTGCTTTTCAAAGTGCTCATCTTTGAAACAAGGGCACTATCAAAATTTCACTGCAACAATTTTTTTTTTTCTGTAAGCGTGTAGTGGCAGTTTAAAGAAACACTTGTCTGAGATTGAAAGTTCCAGGACCCAACCCCGTTGTCTTGCTATCAATTTATATCCTCCTCACCGTTCAAACTGCAACACTGATAACACTGATAAGGTTGTTACCCTCCCCTGCATGGCGGCTCGGCCAAAGATCTCAGCTGCTTTTTAAACAGCCTGCAATCTCCAACCAGCCAGCCACTCTTCTTTCCAATCCCAACAGTGAACAAAGTCTCATCAAAGAATAAGCAATTTATACCAAATCTGCAGATGATTCGCCAAGGAACATCTTCACACCCGAGTCACCCAGCATACCGCCGAATCCAATGGCTTAGTAAGTGAACCAGGCGGACTCAAATCCTGCCAAGGCCGGCTCCGCCTCCCATCCTCCCGAGGTCGATCAACCACTGCTGTGTTTAGAGAATCACGACTGGTGAAAGCAGTGGAGAGAACAACCTTCCAAAGCGTGTACCCCCTTGCACCATCACAAGGAAGCAACTGACCAAGAGCAAAACTCCTTAAAAGGGCGCACAACTAACACACTACTCAGTGGCGTTAACAAAGAACACCATTTTATGTTACAACACCACCACCGTAAGAAGGAACAGTATGCTCAGCACCGCGCCCAGAAACCTCACGGCTGCCAGATAACCGGAGGCTCATCTTTATTTTGTATCATCCCAAACCACCCCCTCCTTTCCGGTGATTCATCACTCCGGTTCTGTTTTCTGGTACAGGGACACTCCCCCGTTTACTTAGAGGCAATGAAACCGTATGTTTAGACCAGTAAAGTGCACTGTATTTTAAATTATTTTATAAGAGCTGGACATGTATTGCATAGTAAAATAAACATTATGAGCTTAGGGTTTTCAGTTTTTATTCTTTTTTCAGTTGTTTTTCTTTTCTCTTCTGTGCTGCACCTTGTTGGTTGTGCTACGTAAGGCCTTCGTTCTGTCTTTTTATTTTTAGCTTGGGTGATTCAATTTGCTTTCTCCTCTCTTTCCTAACTCAAATGTATCAGTTTCATTTTGAATTCTCTGATGAATTTCGACTGTATGATGCATTTCCATTGCCTCCACAAACTCTGCGACAAGGAAGCAACTCCTACAAGAGCTTTTTTACTTCTTTTACACTTTTAACTAGGTCAGACTTCGAAATAAGCACAGGGAAACTCAACAGGTCTTGTGTTAGCTGCCAGCCGCTTGGCTTTGTCAGTGCTTGTTTTATTTTGTTATGCTTCTACGGAAAACTTTATTTTTGGGGAAGCTACAGTTCCAAAGCTTTAAAAAATGATATGTCACAAACAAAGTTCATTTTACAAACCCTCGAGAACTTATCAGGGCGGCACAAGTCACATCAGTTGTGTACTAAGAAGATAGCTCTGCAATCAGCACAAACATCCAGGAAGTGTGGTGCAGGCAAAACATGAGAGTGCACTATGTGGTAAGGCACCTGTGGAGGTCATTTAAGTAGAACCCTGCACCATCTGGGCTACAGGCAAATGCAAAACATTTCTGGCAGGCAGGAGTTATATAATGGCATTGAGCCCTTACCTAGTTAACCGCTCTGGTGATCAGGCCACTTTTCCCTGATGCCTAACCTAGATTAACTTTATACTTTTCAGCATTACTGTTTCCAGATGCAACCTTAAACCCTTCCCTCCTTGCTGATTAATTCCACTCGAGTATGCACAGAGATTGCTAACGAGCGCTCTCTGCCTCCTTTGCGAAAGATGGAGAACATACCCTCCTTCAGTCTTAATTCATTTATTACAACTTTGCAGCCACTTGGGTGTTTTATTTTTTGTCCTCCCCTGAACTTTCAAATGATGATATGGTTATTTTTGTAAGTAATTATTGTATGGCTTAGCATGTAAAACGTACATCAAATATAACATTCAACAAGCGTAGCGCCCACTACCACGGTAAACATTTGGGGAATTTCCGTCCCATCTCTACTACGCTATAATCAGCTACAGTGGCGTGTGTGGCCCCACACCAGACTATTTGCTTCACATATTCAACAGTTGTTTATATGAATTATAGATGGGTAACTATCAATAACAAGGGTATCCGCCTAGGGGTTCCAAGTCACATAAAATAAAGAATGAGTGCAAGTGTTATAGGCCCTTTCCTATCCTGGAAAAGGATTCACTCCTGCACCAGACAGGAGTAAATATCTGATTTCTGATGCTGTCCTTCTAATCAGGGTATCCCAAGTATGTCACCCCTCTCCAACCGGTCAAAACGTTCACATAATGCTTTGTTGTGCTCCCTCACCTTTTTTCCAAACTAAGAATGACCTCCTAGAAGAACATGACATTTTCAGGCTTCGTGAAAAAATTTTTCTCGGTGAACTACAAAACCCTGGACACTGGTCAGAAGGGGCAGGGACAAAACCAATGCCAACGGCAGGCGCGGGTCCTCTGCGATGGCGGAGGAGCGTCGCCCCCTCCAGCAGCAGCTGCTGCAAACTGAAAAATAAAAACTATAAAAAATAGAGTTTATTATCGTTTTTATTTTTCAGGGGGTGGCAGGGACACAAGCGATGACAGGGACGGAGGGGGAGTGCACAGCACTTGTAGGAAGTTGGCTCTGTATATACTATTACAAAGTAAGAAATAGTGTGCACAGAGTCAAAGGGTTTCCCTTAAAGGGAAGATAGTGGCAAAAAGAGATCATTCTAATGCTCTATTTTGTGGTAGTGTGGTCGAGCAGTAGGCTTATCAGAGGGTAGTGTTAAGCATTTGTTGTACACACACTGGCAATAAATGAGGAACACACACTCAAAGACTTACTCCAGGCCAATAGGTTTTTATATAGAAAAATCTATTTTCTTAGTTTATTTTAAGAACCACAGGTTCAAGATTTACAAGTAATACTTCAAATGAAAGGTATTTCAGTCAGGTATTCTAGGAACTTTGAATAATCACAATATCATGTACAGTTTTGAGAAAAATGGCAATAAGCTATTTTAAAAGTGGACACTGCAAAAATCAACAGTTCCTGGGGGAGGTAAGTAAATGTTAAGTTCACAGGTAAGTAAAACACATACAGGGTTCAAAGTTGGGTCCAAGGTAGCCCACCGTTGGGGGTTCAAGGCAACCCCAAAGTTACCACACCAGCAGCTCAGGGCCGGTCAGGTGCAGAGGTCAAAGAGGTGCCCACAACACATAGGCTTCAATGGAGAACAGGGGTGCCCCAGTTCCAGTCCGCCAGCAGGTACGTACCCGGGTCCTCGGAGGGCAGACCAGGGGGGTTTTGTAGGGCACCAGGGGGGGACACAAGCTGGCACAGAAAGTACACCCTCAGCGGCACAGGGGCGGCCGGGTGCAGAGTGCAAACAGGCATCGGGTTTTGTATTGAAAGCAATGGGGAGACCGGGGGTCTCTTCAATGATGCAGGCAGGCACAGGGGGGGCTCCTCGGGATAGCCACCACATGGGCTAGGCAGAGGGTCGCCTGGGGGTCGCTCCTGCACTGGAGTTCAGTTCCTTCAGGTCCTGGGGGCTGCGGGTGCAGTGTTGGTTCCAGGTGTCAGGTCCCTTGTTACAGGCAGTAGCGGTCAGGGGGAGGCTCTGGATTTCCTCTGCAGGCGTCGCTGTGGGGGATCAGGGGGGTCAACTCTGGCTACTCACGGGCTCGCAGTCGCCGGGGAGTCCTCCCTGTAGTGTTGGTTTCCGCAGGTCAAGCCGGGGGCGTCGGGTGCAGAGTAGAAAGTCTCACGCTTCTGGCGGGAAACGTGTAGTCCTTAAAGTTGCTTCTTTGTTGCAAGGAAGTTGCAGGATGTTGAACAGGGCCGTTGTTCACAGGAGTTTCTTGGTCCTTGGTTGCAGGGCAGTCCTCTGAGGCTTCAGAGGTCGCTGGTCTCTGTTGGATGCGTCGCTGTTGCAGTTTTCTTCGAAGTGGGGAGACAGGCCGGTAGGGCTGGGGCCAAAGCAGTTGTCGTCTCTGTCTTCACTGAAGGGCTTCAGGTCAGCAGTCCTTCTTCTTGTTAAGGTTGCAGGAATCTAGTTTCCTAGGTTCTGGGGGCCCCTAAATACTGAATTTAGGGGTGTGTTATTTCTGGGAGGGCAGTAGCCAATGGCTACTGTCCTTGAGGGTGGCTACACCCTCTTTGTGCCTCCTCCCTGTGGGGAGGGGGGCACATCCCTAATCCTATTGGGGGAATCCTCCATCCACAAGATGGAGGATTTCTAAAAGTAAGGGTCACCTCAGCTCAGGACACCTTAGGGGTTTTCCTGACTGGTGGGTGACTCCTCCTTGATTTTCTCATTATCTCCTCCAGCCTTGCCGCCAAAAGTGGGGGCTGTGGCCCGAGGGACGGGCATCTCCACTAGCTGGGGGGCCCTGGGGCGCTGTAACAAAAGGGGTGAGCCTTTGAGGCTCACCGCCAGGTGTTACAGTTCCTGCAGGGGGAGGTGAGAAGCACCTCCACCCAGTACAGGCTTTGTTCCTGGCCACAGAGTGACAAAGACACTCTCCCCATGTAGCCAGCAACATGTCTGGTGTGTGGCAGGCTGGCAAAAACTAGTCAGCCTACACTGGAAGTCGGGTATGTTTTCAGGGGGCATCTCTAAGATGCCCTCTGAGTGTATTTCATAATAAATTGCACACTGGCATCAGTGTGCATTTATTGTGCTGAGAAGTTTGATACCAAACTTCCCAGTTTTCAGTGTAGCCATTATGGTGCTGTGGAGTTCGTGCATGACAGACTCCCAGACCATATACTCTTATGGCTACCCTGCACTTACAATGTCTAAGGTTTTGCTTAGACACTGTAGGGGCATAGTGCTCATGCACTCATGCCCTCACCTGTGGTATAGTGCACCTTGTCTTAGGGCTGTAAGGCCTGCTAGAGGGGTGACTTACCTATGCCACAGGCAGTGTGGGGTTGGCATAGCACTCTGAGGGGAGTGCCATGTCGACTTAGTCATTTTCTCCCCACCAGCACACACAAGCTGGGAGGCAGTGTGCATGTGCTGAGTGAGGGGTCCCTAGGGTGGCATAAGACATGCTGCAGCCCTTAGAGACCTTTCCTGGCATCAGGGCCCTTGGTACCAGGGGTACCAGTTACAAGGGTGTTACCTAGGTCCCGAGGTTGTGTCAATTGTGGAGACAAAGGTACAGTTTAGGGAAAGAACACTGGTGCTGGGGCCTGGTTAGCAGGGTCCCAGCACACTTTCAAATCATAACTTAGCATCAGCAAAGGCAAAAAGTCAGGGGGTAACCATGCCAAGGAGGCATTTCCTTACAGCACCCCCCTCAGTGTGCATGCATTTTTGGCCGGTCGCCTTGGGCCGGGGCCAAACGCACATACGCAGCGGGCTCTCATGTGAGAGCAGCGTTGGGATTGGTCACAGGGCAGGCTGGGAGCCTCTGCTGCAGCGAGTGGAGGTGGAGCTACATAAGCAGCAAGACAGCGGTGGCGGAGGTAAGTTTCTTTTTTTAAATTTCTTTATGTTGTTGTGTCCCCTCCCCGCTGCTTTGCATCTGCAAGAGACATCCCTGGTTAAAGGTTTATATTCACTGTGGAATCCTTGTCATTGTATGCTGGAGAACGTTTAATCACGCTAATAACACAAGCTTCTCCTAACGCAGTTATATCTCATTATTTAACTGGGAATATAAATATTTGTATTTCTAAGGTCCATGCATTTTTGAGACCTCTCGATCAGTGTCCTTGGTAACGAAAGTCACTGTGGCTCACCATCTAGGATTACCTATTAAATCATGACGCCCTTCACTGACCTTTACAACCCAAGATTAAATACCTCATTGAGTGTAGAACATGCCTCAGCTCAAGGCAACCGGGAGCTAACTTCCTAAGTACTACCTAATGTGAGAAATTATTGAAATGCCCCAGCTTCTGTATAAAAACCACTGGAATTCTTTAAATTACATCAAAACCTTAAACTTTCTTGGTATTGATATCTTAAATTGAGTATAACGTGATTCCGCTTGACTCCAGTTTTTTCAGGTGCCTCAATTCCAATTATTTGTACACACCTTACCTACTGTGCACTGATCTTTAAATCCTATTTTCGCACGGGTCATTACTACAAAATCAAGCTTAGGCTAACCACAACCACCACAATGTATATCTTTCCTCCATTTCCACACCAGGTTCCCCAAAGACGCCTCCATAACCCACTAAGTATGTGCTGCTGCTCCTGAGTAGCATTAGGAGGAGTGCCCGACGCACAGAGGAGGAGGGATGAAAAACAGCAGATTTCAATGCTCCACTCTTGCTGCCCAACCTGGTCGCAGGTGTGCGGCAGCATACAAGCAGTGAATGTGAAAGTGGGGAGCCTTAAGCATCACCCCAAGTAGACATGCACAGTATGTGTTTGCGCATGTGGAGATAAACAAGGAGCTTCTCCGGGTTTCAGGGTTTGAATGATTCTCTTGCTGAGTTAGGACCAGAGCTCAGCGAATGTTGCTCTATTACCACTAATTGTTTGAGTGCCAAAGTTGGGGGCTCTAGAAGGGAAGAAAGGTTCCCAACCTGGCTGTCAAACCATTCTGCTCAATACAGAAGGATCTGAATTTCACATGGGACGAGATGCTGCTGTCATATTGGCATGCTTTAGATCTTGCCGGACGGGTTACTCCGTCACAACGGTGACGCATATCCCATCCACCAAAATATAAATCCCATTATATCCTATGGGAATCATTTTTTGGTGGATGGGATATCCGTCACTGTCGTGATGGAGTAACCTGCCAGCTGAGATCTAAATCAGGCCCGCCTGAGCCAACAGATTTGATTTGTTCATGAAATTACCAATTTGTTAAGCCCAAATGGCTTTAATTTGGCTCTACCACACCTAAAGTTGCCTCTACTTCAATGCTAGTCAATAGAGAAAAATGTGTTTTTAAATATTTCCATTTCTTGTTTACAAACATTGGCACCTGTGGTCGGTACTGGTCCTGATACAATAGTGAAATACTGGACCTCACTGCCCAAAGCTAATCCTCTGTTGTCGCTTGGCAGATCTGGAAGCATCCTTTTGAAACACAATAAACACATTCAAATAAATTGAAGACCATGGGCCCGATGTACCAATGGATTTTACCCATTCTGTGTCTATGGGAAAAAGCTTTCGTAAATATATGTTTGGACATCAGTCCTTACACCACCCCTAAATTAAAAAAAAAATTACAAAAACAAAAAAATGAAATGAGTAAGACCTTGAGTAATGGCATGATAATGAAAACATTACCGCAAAGCATGTTCCGCCCTACCCAGTCAGCAAAAAAAGAGACGGAAGAGAGAGATGAGACATGCAGCTGTTGTAGGGGCTTGGCACTAGAGCGACTTGCAAGGTCACCAGCTTTTGTATTTATCTGAAACGTATTCATCCACTACACAAAAAAATACTCCTTTCACTAAATTTTAACATCAAAAAGAGATTGCTTTAAAGGCCAACAGCGTAAAGAATACCTCAATGTTTGGACACATCCCTGTCTTTCTCAAGCGTTTCTTGCCACAGTCGCATTTTTAAACGCTAAAATTCTTATCAATTGTTTTGCGAGAAATAAGACTTACTCAACAGCGCGAGGAAACATGAAGTAATTACAGTAAGTAAGAGTTAGATTGTGGATGCATCAGAAGTTTCACTCCCAGTTCATATAACACGACATCCAAATGGCCTCCAATCAATACACTATCCAAGCTTTAAGCATGCCACCACAAAGATAAGTTCAAAACACAGTTACAATTAAGACATTTTTCTATTTCACATTTTCAGTACAGTTTAAATCAACTAGAAGAATGTTTCGTTTTCTTTAAGGTGAAGTTTTAATTACACTGGTCCCTTAAGGTCAGTACTGGCATTTAAGCTGAACCAAGATGGAAGCCATAACAGCAAAGTGAAGCTTTCAGAGTGAAAGCTCTTCATAACCTAGCTTCTCCAGCGTACTGCGTGTAGTATGTGGGGCTGCTCAGTAACAGTAGTGTGTGCTAGATTCAAAGAGGAGTGAAGAGAAAAGAGAGAAAGAAAAGAAAGAAGGGGGTACGGGGGGGAAGACTGAAAAGATTATCTTGCAAAACTTCATTGTTCAGATATGACAGCAAATTTGGACCAGATCACTGCAAATGTACTATATGTGCTTCGTGTTAACAAGCACCTCTGGTCTACTTGTCTACTCAGTAGCTACACACTCATTGGAGGGAAGGTGGAAGAGATAGAGGAGGGGGAGTGTGTGTGCGTGTGTGTATTGTCCTTCTTTAACGTATACGCCAAATCGCATCAGAAGTTATCGTGCAAGGATGTGCGCGTGTCAATATAAGATATTTCACTATTAACGTATTAAAAGAACATTGGTGTTCACAAATAGAACTTCATGCTTTGAATGAATGCTCAAGTTTCAAAATATTTCGCCTTGAAAATTGATGATTTGAAACGCAGCCTCTCGTATTCAGAGTTATAGCTGCCACCTTTGGGGATCGCCCACTAATTAATGTCTTTCATCTCATTAATGTGGCTGTTCCACTTTAGTATTATCATTATGTATTTGTTCAAGCTCAGTACATAAAATTGCAGGTTATGAGATAGAGCAGTCTAAACACAGGTTCATTTAGCGACAAAACAACTACCCTTTGTCTCACTACTTCATCCCCAGAGTAGTGCAAGAGAATCTGAGCTTTGCAAGCAGCATCTTGAAAGCGACAACATGTTTGAACCTTAGGACCTGATTTAGAACTCAGTGGACAGGGTAATCCGTCACAACGGTGATCCGCCAGCCGAAGTCTATATTCCATAAGATAGAATGGGATTTAGATTTCAGTGGACGGGATATCCATCACCACTGTGAAGGAGTAACCCGTCTGCCGAATTATAAATCACACCCTTGGTCTCCCAAAATTTGAATTCCTAACCGACTTCTCAGTTTTAACACCTGCATTTTCTATCTATCCTTCATCCTTTCCACTAATATCATGACTGAGTACTGAGAGCACTAGAGGCAGCAATAGAGTAAACCCAGATGGCAGAAATACCAAAGTCTGACAGTGTACTACTGTTAATACCCCACCATGCCTACAGCCACCACTAACCAGGCACTAACTAACCCACATCAGAATAAATGCGGTTTCTAACGTAGGAGCCAAAATAACTAAACCACAGCAGCTGCCTTCCCACAAGAACACTTTCTGGAAATTGCATACGTCCCAGAGCTGTACCAATACCAACGTTACTGAATTGTTTGCTAATGGCTCTGAAGTCGCTGCAAGCTAAGGCGTTTGGTTCTACCTAAAAACACTTCAAATAAGATGATTATTCAATGTATTCTTTTAAGTTCGCCTTAAGCCTCAAAGGGCACATGGATCCCAAAGGAACAAACTAAGGGGGTTATTACAACTTTGGAGGAAGTGTTAATCCGTCCCAAAAGTGACGGTAAAGTGACGGATATACCACCAGCCGTATTACGAGTCCATTATATCCTATGGAACTCGTAATACGGCTGGTGGTATATCTGTCACATTTGGGACGGATTAACACCTCCTCCAAAGTTGTAATAACCCCTTAAGTACAGTAAGACCATGTGAGCAACATAACACCTGAAGCATGCTCCAGAGAATAACATCTTATGAACAAGATGAAGAGAAAGCTATATGGATATGCAACCTATGGATAGGCAACCCATTATTCCACAGAAAGGACTTCTCACAGAAGAAGTTCCATCCTTCCAGGATACTGCAGTGGAGGGAGGACATGTAGCTTTATGTTCTAATTCAAAAAGTGGTGTTGGGATGCTTCATGTACACATAGGCACTGTGGCATGTTCAACTTCAGTGATGGGTGCAACTCCAACGGTAAGGTGAGTAAACTTATCAGCAAATTTTTTAAGTGATTGACACCTGAAAATGTTTTCCGGCCGGGTTCACAAGGTAAGTCATAAATATCTGTGGAAGTGTGAACGCCTACAAATTGCTAAGAGTTACAAATTTGTCCTAATTCAAAAAAACTCCTAGCAAGCAAAACACATGATTTGCAAACATGCACAAAAGTGTATATGAATCATATACATTGCTGCCATACGCTGGTGTTACTTGGAACTATCTGTGTACAGGTTTGCCATTCTAAAGAGTCTGCAAGTGTAAGTACGGAGAACTAGTAAATCTTTTCAGTGTCTCTTAGTGCCTGGGGTTTGCTAGCAATCTCGAGTCAGCCACCCAACGACCATAGCCAAGTAGAAAACATCTTCCCGTTTACAAAAGAAGGAAATCAAAATGTTGGACCTAGGAGTTACCCTAATATACGTTACCATTGGATCACAAAAAATCCTTTTTGATGCTACCCAAAATATAAAGGAAACTGAAAAATACTTGTTTGGCAGAGAAGAAGTAAGAAACCTCTTAGAAGACACAGTCATTGGCGCTAAGAAGATATAGAAAACAATGCCATTTACTCAGGAATGCCCAACATTGATTCAGTATCAATATTTTGATGTCAGGTTTTTAGAATAGCACCTGGCTATGAAAATTACTTACATTTAGATTTATTGCGTGTTTTATTTCTTTTTATATATATTTTTATTGAGTAGAAAGATTATTGTACATACATTCATTTGATCACATAATAAAGGAAAACAAAAAACGGCAACCAAAAGCCAATGAAAATGCATAGAGCAAGCAATCACAGAACACAAATATCTAAAACAAAATAAGAGAAAAGCAAACCCTCTCCTTTGCTGCCAGTTAATCAACTTCAAATTCATTTGCTGAGGGAAACTCAGGTGAGGGGACACGGAAACAAGAGAGAACTTGCTGCCACAACAACTGGGTTACATCAGGGCAGTATTTCCAGATATATAAAATCTTTTGTAAAGAGCCTATTCTAGCCACCTTTTAACCCCTCAAAAAGCATTACCAATTGTAGCTTGTTTAACCATAGGGCAAACTATGGTACTATTCTGGACTTTCAAATTTGCAATATTAAGGATCTGTCGCCCAACAAGGCAATAAATAGGAACTGTTGCTGCTGCAAAGAGATGTCTAAGCTCTGATATACTAGTCCAAATAGACAACTGAGTGAATGTGGGGGTAAAACAACTTGGAGCTGCTAGCTTAAAAACCCAAAGACCTGCTCCCAGAAATAACAAAGATGGGGGAAGGTAAAACGTGTGAATCCAATCTGCTCTCGGACTGGAGCATCGGAAGCAACAAGGGGCCAGATGTATCAAAGGGTTTTACCCATTCTGTGTCTATGGGATAATGCGTTGGTACATATGGCCCAAGGTGATGTGGCTAGATACAGCTTATGGAGACGATCCACCATATAATTGAGCATTCACTTGCTAAAGAAGGCTATGCTTCTGCAATTCACGGCGCAAATTGCTCTACTAGTAATTCTATTATAGAAGCCCAAACGTTTAAGATCTGATTACTGGTTATAGTTGAGATTGTACTTAATAGGAGTGGTACATTTTTGTCAGCTAGCTTTGAAAGCAGCAAGCGATACCAATTGTCAATACACTTAAGAAGGGAATTAGAGAATGCCTTGCTTATCTCTCAAGTTATGGGAGATGCGTCCTGATAGCTCTTGCTAATAAAGCTCCTACAATGGATATAGCTAAACCATAAACTGGGAAAAATATTAGAGAAATTAGCGATTAGAAGGTCCCATGGGATCACGACATCAGCAAGAACTACATTTTCCAGTATGGGGCATTCAGCCTCTTCCCATCTTGAGATTGCAAATGTATCTAATGGTTGGCCAAGCTGAGAGGCAGCTTTTAAATGTAGTGATAAATGAATTAAATGAGTTTGGGCCCTTGCTGGAATTACCATGACTAGGGGCTTGAGAGTCATGTAAGGACTAGTGCTTCATCAGCATAAATCGGTCTACGCTTTTCTCGTTGCCAAGGCCGATAGCGATTGTCTGACGTTGCCTAGTTGATGCTGTACGGGAACTGCTCCATCAACAATGTGACAATACAACAATGGATATTAGTGGTTATGCTGTAGGTAGTTGAAGCAGATCCCAAAGGAAAGCGAGGGAATATGCACACAGGAGCACCCTGAGTCGCAACCCGTACCCAATCTAAATAGGCTGCTTCTGCCACCCGCAGTGAAACTGTTGCCCTAGGGTGAAATGCCTATGAACCCTTCCAAGGTGCTTGCCTCCGACCTCCCTGCGCTGCACAATACTTGGTGCCAAATAGTTTGTTGGTTTTTAGCTGAAACTCTTGCACGTGGCCAACATCCATTCAAAGTTGTCAGGGCCGTTGTCAAAAACACAGTGGTGTTACCAATGGAGAAAAACAAAAAACACAATGAAAATCATATGGAACATACTGAGTGCTTCATGGTATTTAGGATGCTAGCCGGGCCCTCTCAGAAGTTGATTAGAGCCGCTTCATCTGGAAGCCTGCCTGGAAAAAAAATATATCAAAGCCCAGAACACCTCCCATTGTGATGTACCTTGGTGGTTGTATTCGTGTTCCTTCAATAAATAATGCTCCCACCCAACAGGCTACTCCTCGCAACCTTCTCAAGCCTTCTCAGCCCCCAAAACGCTGCAGAGTTGACGCGACATGCTAAATGCACCACAAGCCGCTCCCCTCGCCTGTGGCCGAACACGCCATAACCCTGAAGCACTCTGTTGCTTCTACACAGCCCTTTTCACTTATCACCCCATTTTGGTGCTTTTTATTGTTAGCTTTGAAATCTGCCATTGACTGGTCCACTGTGGATACAAAGTGGACAACCCAACAATAATTCATGTGCCCTCTGGTTTCTGGTGGCAGTGAACACTAAGCACTGAAACTCTTAGAGTCAAATAATCTCTCTAGGCAAACAACTTTATTGATTCAGTTATCCAGTAGAGAGGTGATGGCTGCTAAACAAGGACAATAGCAATGCTGTAGATGCAAACTAAATAAAGGGGATGGATTTGTCATGAAAGTCACAAAATCCGTTTGTTCAAAATATGAAGGAGGCACAGGGCGAAGATGTCTGTAGAATACAAGGGAGTCCTATTCATTTAATTCTAACCATGAACTCTCACTTGTGTCCTTTAAGGAAATGAATTGTTAATCTGGTTAGTTTGCTCAGTGAATAAAGCACTCTTACGATCTTAACATACAAGTCTGCATGATACAATGCCATGTTAGGGCCAGTTACAGGTTATTCAAATGCTAGATAACATAACGTAGCATACGACAGCAGAACATTGAGCCATGTTCTCGATTTCGCTTTCTAAACTGTGACATACGTTTGCAAAGCTTTTCTCGTGGCCTGCATTCAGGCATGTCTGTTTGAACAGTAGGGGAAAACATGATTCGCAGTTTCACTACAGATTAGTTCAGCTTTATTCATATTAAATGAGCTTGCATTAAAAGAACTGCTTTGTTTAATGAACATTTGTGTTTTAAGAACACCCTTTTAACCAAGAGACAACGAAAGTGAGTACTTCTCCATGATCATCAAGCAGTGAGGTTAAAATGCTGCCGTGTAAAAAAAAAAATTTTGAGCCAGTAGATATTACAGGTTAACTCTGGCTTAAAAATAAAATCCTGGCCAACAGTATTTACAGATATGATGTGACATTGTGATTTTAAACTCCTTGCCAGATCTGTCAGCTGACTGATTTCCTAAAAGGGAGGGAGATAAAATAATCTGCAGAATTAGTCTCCCAGGTAGGTGCAGAGTTACCACTTTGTGAACTATATTTATTAAACTGTTTTATTTTAAACTACTGTTTAATAAGTTGGTATTACTGCCTTTACTGGGATCACAATGAACATAACATTAAAAAGGTGCTCGGACAATGTACAATCAAGACCACAGAAAATGTAACTATGGGAGTTGGGATGGAACCAAAATTCATTTCAAAGTAGTCTTCAAAGGTTAGACTTTAAATGCTTCCTGAAGGAAAGGAGAGATGGTCCTCAAGTCCTATAGGAGGTTTTCAAGAATGAAGAAGCTGATTGTGAAATAAGAGTAATGATGGGCGTGTGATGAACAGATTCCTTATTTCTGAGAACCCCCTGGCCTCCTGAGATTCATTAGATATATTGCTTTGTAAGCCATGCACCCAATTGTGACTTTCATCCTGCCCTTTAACGGCGGGAGTGCAGGTCTCTTAGCATCGGTAAGACATAGTTAAATGTGTTGTTAATGTTAGAATTCGAGCTGTGGAGCACATAACTGCTTTCAGAGGTGCTAAAGGGAATGGATTAACTCTACCAGTAGTAAATCAAAATCTGGTGGTTAAGGGAGCAGATGTTTGACATTTGTAGTGAGTCTCTATGATAATTAGACGTTTTGGTTGATGTGTGTATCTTGTGGGAGGGTGATGCCACAAGTAAAGCCTGGTAACTTATTTATGGGAGAGATGGAGGGGGAGACACACTATACATGTAGTTCCTTGATGACGAAGGGTAAAACGTTTGCATGTGAAACTCAACAAATATGGAAACTTCATTTCAGTAAGGCCTCAAAGTCTTACAGTGCCGCCCAACTTGACCCAATAATTTCTGTCCCAAAAAAATCAGCAAAAAACTGAGAGAAGGCTGTCCACTCTTGAGGGTCGGAATGGCTTCTGCAAGAGCACCACATACTTGAATGGTGTTTTCTTGTGCGACTTCTTTCCAAATACTATGATGTCACTTTAGTTCTAACACTTAGATGTTATAAATTAGTTCCCAAATGTCTTCTTGAAATACCACCAGGCTGAAGAGACAGCAAAGCCTAAGCATTCGTAGTGGAGAGGGGCAGAAGTTATGAATCTGACACATTCTTTCAATATAAGCTGATTAAACATCCAAGGTCAAGTATTGAAAATGTTTGGATTTCATTTAACCTGAAGATCATTTTTTGCAGATGCAGAATACATTTCGCTTTGGATTGACATGTTGGGTCTTAAAGTCCACAGAGATCTGATGTGTCCCTCACATTGTCTCTTGGGCATAAGAACAGTGGCTAAACCTGCCAGAAGGAACCAGGCACTGGCTGATTGATGTCTTGTTAATGGATGTCACTTTCTTCATCCACCTGCTGCTGGATGTTGCACAGGATTTCTCTGTAGTGCTGGGTGCTATCGACTTTTAATTTTCCCAGACCACGGTTTAACTTTAGAGACTGTTTTTCTGTTCTCCTCAGAGGGAGATGCTGATTGGGTATTAGCTGAAAATGATTTTCCAGCGAGGTCAATTGTGATGGAGAGATGAAGCTCTATCTGTCGCAGTACCAGGATCAATAACGCAGACATCAAAATTCCGGGAATGCTCCTTGTAAATGACAAAGCCTGGAACAGACTTTTGGAGGAAAGCTGCATATTTGACTGACAGGTGGATATTAATGTAAAAGTGGCCTAGAACTGAATGCCTTATGGCAGTTTGTGAAACTTACCTTCTATTAGGATATTCGAGGCGTCCTGTTCTCCATAAAGAAAGGGATATCATGAATTTTGCCCCAAATATCTAATACTAACTTTAAGAGCTGTAACTTTCCAGCGGTGTTCTGTAATTGATAGAGGACAAATCCATTTGCCGTACCGTTAGGAATCAGTTAAGGATATCTGGTATAAGCACTTTGTAGGAAGTTGGCTCTGTATGTACTATTTCAAAGTAAGAAATAGCATGCACAGAGTCCAAGGGTTCCCCTTAGAGGTAAGATAGTGGCAAAAAGAGATAATTCTAATGCTCTATTTTGTGGTAGTGTGATCGAGCAGTAGGCTTATCAGAGGGTAGTGTTAAGCATTTGTTGTACACACACAGGCAATAAATGGGGAACACACACTCAAAGACAATTCCAGGCCAATAGGTTTTTATATAGAAAAATATATTTTCTTAGTTTATTTTAAGAACCACAGGTTCAAGATTTACAAAAAATACTTTAAATGAAAGGTATTTCACTTAGGAACTTTAGGAACTTTGAATTAGCAAAATAGCATATACAGTTTTCACACAAATGGCAATAAGCTATTTTAAACCTGGACACAGTGCAATTTTCAACAGTTCCTGGGGGAAGTAAGTGTTTGTTAGTTTTGCAGGTAAGTAAACCACCTACAGGGTTCAAAGTTGGGTCCAAGGTAGCCCACCGTTGGGGGTTCAGAGCAACCCCAAAGTTACCACACCAGCAGCTCAGGGCCGGTCAGGTGCAGAGGTCAAAGTGGTGCCCAAAACACATAGGCTTCAATGGAGAAGGGGGTGCCCCGGTTCCAGGCTGCCAGCAGGTAAGTACCCGCGTCTTCGGAGGGCAGACCAGGGGGTTTTTGTAGGGCACCGGGGGGGGACACAAGTCAGCACAAAAAGTACACCCTCAGCGGCACGGGGGCGGTCGGGTGCAGTGTGCAAACAGGCGTCGGGTTTGCAATGGAGTTCAATGGGAGACCTAGGGGTCTCTTCAGCGATGCAGGCAGGCAAGGGGGGGGCTCCTCGGGGTAGCCACCACCGGGGCAAGGGAGAGGGCCACCTGGGGGTCGTTCCTGCACTAGAGGTCGGATCCTTCAGGTCCTGGGGGCTGCGGGTGCAGTGTCCTTACCAGGCGTCGGGTCTTTGAAGCAGGCAGTCGCGGTCAGGGGGAGCCTCTGGATTCCCTCTGCAGGCATCGCTGTGGGGGCTCAGGGGGGTCAACTCTGGCTACTCACGGGCTCGCAGTCGCCGGGGAGTCCTCCCTGTAGTGTTGGTTCTCCACAAGTCGAGCCGGGGGCGTCGGGTGCAGAGTGCAAAGTCTCACGCTTCCGGCGGGAAACGTGTGTTCTTTCAAAGTTGCTTCTTTGTTGCAAAGATGCTTCTTTCTTGGAGCAGAGCCGCTGTCCTCAGGAGTTCTTGGTCCTTTTAGATGCAGGGTAGGCCTCTGAGGCTTCAGAGGTCGCTGGACCCTGTGGAACGCGTCGCTGGAGCAGTTCTTTTGAAGTGGGGATACAGGCCGGTAGAGCTGGGGACAAGGCAGTTGGTGTCTCTGTCTTCTCTGCAGGTTTTTCAGCTCAGCAGTCCTTCTTCGTCTTAGGTTGCAGGAATCTATCTTGCTGTGTTCTGGGAGCCCCTAAATACTCGATTTAGGGGTGTGTTTAGGTCTAGGGGGTTAGTAGCCAATGGCTACTAGCCCTGAGGGTGGCTACACCCTCTTTGTGCCTCCTCCCTGAGGGGAGGGGGGCACATCCCTAATCCTATTGGGGGAATCCTCCATCTGCAAGATGGAGGATTTCTAAAAGTCAGAGTCTCCTCAGCTCAGGACACCTTAGGGGCTGTCCTGACTGGCCAGTGACTCCTCCTTATTTTTCTCATTATCTCCTCCGGCCTTGCCGCCAAAAGTGGGGCCGTGGCCGGAGGGGGCGGGCAACTCCACTAGCTGGAGTGCCCTGGGGTGCTGTAACAAAGGAGGTGAGCCTTTGAGGCTCACCGCCAGGTGTTACAGTTCCTGCAGGGGGAGTTGAGAAGCACCTCCACCCAGTACAGGCTTTGTTACTAGCCACAGAGTGACAAAGGCACTCTCCCCATGTGGCCAGCAACATGCCTGGTGTGTGGCAGGCTGCTAAAACTAGTCAGCCCACACTGGTAGTCGGTATGGTTTCAGGGGGCATCTCTAAGATGCCCTCTGGGGTGTATTTCACAATAAAATGTACACTGGCATCAGTGTGCATTTATTGTGCTGAGAAGTTTGATACCAAACTTCCCAGTTTTCAGTGTAGCCATTATGGTGCTGTGGAGTTCGTGTATGACAGACTCCAAGACCATATACTCTTATGGCTACCCTGCACTTACAATGTCTAAGGTTTTGCTTAGACACTGTAGGGACATAGTGCTCATGCACTTATGCCCTCACCTATGCTATAGTGCACCCTGCCTTAGGGCTGTAAGGCCTACTAGAGGGGTGACTTATATATACCTATAGGCAGTGTGAGGTTGGCATGGCACCCTGAGGGGATTGCCATGTCGACTTAGTCATTTTATCCCCACCAGCACACACAAGCTGGCAAACAGTGTGTCTGTGCTGAGTGAGGGGTCCCCAGGGTAGCATAAGACATGCTGCAGCCCTTAGAGACCTTCCCTGGCATCAGGGCCCTTGGTACCAGGGGTACCAGTTACAAGGGACTTACCTGGATGCCAGGGTGTGCCAATTGTGGAAACAAAAGTACAGGTTAGGGAAAGAACACTGGTGCTGGGGCCTGGTTAGCAGGCCTCAGCACACTTTCAAATCATAACTTGGCATCAGCAAAGGCAAAAAGTCAGGGGGTAACCATGCCAAGGAGGCATTTCCTTACACACTTTCATCAGCTTTTTCTCTTCTTGTTGCTACTTTTTCTCTGTGGATCTGCATGTTGTCATGGTTCACGTTGCCAAAGTAATTGGGGCAAAGAGGGATTGTCAGACTTCCGAATGTTTTAGAATTTACAAATCCTTTTTTAAAACGGTCTTTCCAGCTGCACACATGGCACTTTTGTTTTATGGAAAGACATTCACCCTCATAAAGAAACTCAGATACACAGGGCATTATTTATAAGGTGATTACCTGGAAACCTCTTTGATACAACAAATGATGTCACACACAGGGTCGGGTGGGCCTACAGGGTGATCAGGCAGTGACGAAGAGCTGGTCTGAGAGGTCAGTATGTCAGCCTGTTTTTAGCTGTTTATGGTGCCTGTTTTAAGGTCTGCTGGGCTAGGTTTTACTGTTGATTTCACTGATAGTAAAACAAAAATTGCCTACCTCAAGCTCAAATTCATGCAGTATTCAATACCTTGCAAAACTCTTATACATGTATTTACAAGTTCAAATCTGGCCAAATTTGCAAACATTGGCCACCTTGTTTTTGCTATCTAATTCACTAATATGGGCCACTTTTATTTTGGTGCCAAAGAGCTATTTCCTGACTCGGTTCTACCCTGGTTACATATTGTTTGCCCATTCTTGGACTTGTGCATGGCGTCTGCATGGATATCAGTGTGGTTTGTGCCACTCAAGCTATTGACATGTCCTCCAATGGCCTCAGTTTCGGGAACAGTTTGCAAAGTAAAGCGAATTTTCAGTCCGCTATTACTGAGATTTTAGAACCTTTTTGTTGTCATGCTTGTGAAAATCACAGACTTCCTTGCATGATTTCAAGCCATTGACAAATGTGTTGCCGATCTCGCCTACGTTTTGGCGCAAGGAACTGGAAAATATATCTTTCACAGTTCACCTTTTTTCTGTGGCATTAAGTACTAAAACAAATGGTATTTGAGCCTGATATACAAGAGCAATGATGGACGTGCCAAGTGCTTTTAAAAGGTCAAGTATTGTCCGTTATTGAGTACCTGCACTTTTTTAATTTGAAAAGGAACGTACCTGCACTTCTCAGTACCGCTGCAATGCATGGAATGGGAGTACTAGTACTCCTCAGAACAGGGTGACCAGGCTTCCCCAATCTGCTGGGACAGTCATGGTTTTTCACCAGCTGTCCCGGCAGTTTTTAAAGAGGGTGTCTGAAAATGGTGTGAGGTGCATTTTTATGATTTCCAAATCAGAGATAGTTAGCAGATGTTATAAGAAAGCAATTTAATTACCAGGCATGAAGCTGGCTTTTAAAATTACATTTTATTTATGTTCTTAGTGCCTCTGCTGTAATTTTATGCTGATGAGCCATGTCATTATGCGTGCCCGGTTGAAGTAAAATTGTAGGCCCTACTCTGCTTTTATGAAATGTCCCGGTTTTTCACCTTAAAATTCTGGTCAACCTATCTCAGGAGCAAACATGTACCCTAAATAATGGGTACCTGCACCTCTTAATATCCATTTAAAACACTTGACGGGCTCACTCTGATTGACACCGCTTCCTGCGAGGGTGATCTGATTTCAGGTGCACCTATCCCTACTGATCATCGTCAGAGAACAAAAGGTGACAGGGCACTGAGGTTTAAAGGTATCAGTGCTTCACTCTACCAGCTTCTTGCTTGTCCACCTGGAACGAGAGCATCTGCTCAACTGTCATGATGAGGGAAGGTTTCACCCACTGCAAGTATAAGGTCACTGGGAGAAAGTGAAGAGAAACACGACAATTATACCGAACATTTTTTAACGTACATGTCTTTGAATGTGAACCGTAAAATAGAGCCAGTATTGATGGTGTTATGGAGAAGTTCCCAGAGTGGGCCCCGACGTAACCATAGTTTTCTTGTCTGCCCTGTTCCACTTATCTACTTGTATTAAGGGGCCACCATTTCACACCCTGTGAAATAACATTACAGTATCTCGCGCTCTGTACGTATCACTTGTGTCGTATACAAAGAAGTAATACTATAGTGACTCCCACGAAACATTAACTAGAATACTAAAACATAAAATTGTTTTTTGTTTGTGGTGTTGATAAGGCGGCGTCGAATTATAGTTTGTTCTTCTGCCGGCCAACAAAACTGAGTAAAATGTAAGGGGAACAATAGAGGAAAAAAACATAGGTTTCCGGCAGAATAGAAAAAAATCTTCATCCGATGACTTCTACCTGACTTCAAGATGGCCACCGCTGCAGACTTAAACCCTTTCCAATGTACGGACTGTCTGAGGTGGCCATTTCCAGAGTCAGGCAATTCGTCGTTACGTCATAACTACTACCACCAACCTATGTGACTACATTTTGCCTGGCGTCAAAATGGCCACATGAACCCAATTCAATACAGCCCTGCTCGTAAATTATTATTCGTGAAAGACAAGCACATCAGTATTAACGAACGTTATAAATTCGAGCAAGATGCGATTGACACACGTTTCAACCGTCGCGTTCTTCTCAGTTTTAGAACCATAAACACCGCTATGAACGTCCCTGCGTATTTGAGCTAAATAGGCATAAAATCACACGCATTCAATAAGTACCTCATATTTCTCCAGCCTGTCAGCAAATTCATTCATGCCTTCCTCTGAATTCCGGATCCTTAACTATGAAACAACAGCGGACGTCACATTTTCAAAATGGCCGCCTCTCGCACGTGACGCGTGAAATGGGCTTGGTTATCCTAGTCCATTTGTATAGCCGCTTTCGGTCAGAACTTTCTCCTTTGCAATTTGAAGCCACAGATAAGTTACCTGTGTGGCTGCAAGCACTATCATAAGAAATGCACTATCTGTCTCTTATACATGACATTTTAGAAGACAAAAGTGGGTGACTTCTAGAAAACTGTAGGGAGAATGTATTTCCCCCATTGACTTCTATTGGGGCATTAAGCAGGTTACTGTTATTTATTGGATTTGCAAGTCTGCTGCTGTAGGATTGGATATTAGCTAAACAAATGTACTTTTTTTTCCTTGCCTGTCAGGAGCACGGAGAAAGCGCTATAGCAAACAAAGAGTGCATGATGCAAGTGCTGTGCACTGACCTGCAGCAGCAGGTTACTGGCAGTGCACACTCTCTGTCAGTTGAAGCCCGCAGAGAAATCTGTTTTTCACATGCAGGAATCGAGAGTCGGGAGACTAACCTTGAAATCGGTAGTCTCCCAACTGAATCGGGAGGGTTGCTATCTATCTATCTATCTATCTATCTATCTATCTATCTATCTATCTATCTATCTATCTATCTATCTATCTATCTATCTATCTATCTATCTTGTGCTTTAAGTGGAAATATAGAAGTGCAGGTACTCACTCTAGCCTCTACTCTCCCATTAAATGTATTGCATCAGTACTGAGAAGTGCAGATACTCTCCCGTTCAAATTAAAGAAGTGCAGGTACTCAGTATCGAAGAATACCTGCCCATTTAAAACACTGTATCTATATATCTATCCATCAGCTATCTGTCGTGTATGTGATGAGCCATTGCAGATACTTCATTGCACTGTATAATATGTGCAGCACCAGCCCTGCTAAGTGCAACATATCTTGGGTTATAATAACTAATTTCACAAATTTCTCTGCATCCTTGTACTACCCGAAATCTGTCAAGCAAATCAGCTGAGTTCAGCCTATACTTTGAAATTGACTGTTTATAAGTAACAATAACTTGTTTCCCCATTCTTAGGCTTACGTTTGTGTAAACATGAAAATTACTTATTTGATCCATAAGTGGAGCTTGTTGATTTAGGAGAGACAAAACATTAAAAAACATATTACATACATGGACCTAATGAAATATTGTGCTTTTGCTGATTGCAGTTTATTATGTTTTGTGTCCAGCCTTTGTCCTCTGAAGAGAAATGCATGCTCCAGTCATTTTATGAAAATCATAGAATCCCATGTTTGTTATGAAGAGAGTATGAGCAAAATATCACTTTATTTAGTTTTCATTGTTTTTGATAGCTTCACTGTGTCATTTATATGTGTGACGCCTCCTAGATGTCAACCAACAGGGGATACGGCTTTAGCTTCACGTTATTGTAGATAGATAGATAGAGTAAGCATATTATTGTGTTGTATGAGTTCAGTTCCCAATCTGCTGATCTAAAGACAGGCTGAACTGGTTTGCCTCTGAGATTTCTGCCGTTGCAGAGAGCAGACAGCACAGGTAAGCCACAAGTTACTTTGGATTTTATTTTACCAGGCTTGTACATTTCGGCTAATGGGGCTCTTTGTCATCTATTTAGGATAGCAAATTGTCCATTGTTGTTGTGAAGTAAAACTGCTGCACTAGACAGCAGTTTGATTAAATCTATTGTGGGGTCACAAATCTATCCAGGAAATTCCTATTAAAAAATGCAAATCTATTGGTGACCTAGTAAGAGCACCTCAAACATGTGCCTTGCAGGGGTTTCAAGGTACTTTCCAGGTTATTGCATAAAAAAGAGCTAAAATATGTAATCTGCCAGATTATGTACATGATCATGATTCCTTTTACCCAAAATAAAATGTAACTCATTGTGTCACATGTGGCAGTGAAATGTGACACACCAGCAAACTGAGAAGATGGAACTGTCACACATAGGCAAAATTAAAGCGTGGCATTGATATTAATTTAATTTTTCTTTACATTTTGACACCAAAACATCTACTATTTAGGCTACACTGTAATTCATCAATTTTATTTCAACCAAGCAGTACTGTCCCTTGTGCATACTTGGCAAGCAGCTGGCTCTCCAATAATGGTTAGGCTGGATGATTAAGTGGGTGAGCTCATTAAAGTGAATGGTGAAAGGGTATTTTTAGAAGGTTTGCGAAGATGGCGACCTAATATAAGTCTATGGAGGTATGTTGCTTTTTGAGGAATGTGCATAATATAGCAACAAGCATTGCCAAAGTCAATAGATCTCGCCTATTCAAGAGCTATTGGCTTTGCCAATGTGCTTTAGCCATGTTGTTCACCAGCGTGGTTGCTTGTCAGCATTGCTAAATGTTAGTGGTGTAAAAGAGACTGGAGTAGTGGGGCAAAGAGTGGAGTAGAGTGCTGTAGAGTAGAGTGGCAGAGAGTGTTGTGTATTTCAGGGACATAGTGTAGAGTCGTGTGAGTGGCATACACTGGAATGGCACAGAGTAGAATGGACTTATGTAGAGTGCATTGGTGTAGAGTGTTGCAGAGTATATTGGCAAAGAGTGCAGTGGTATTGAGTGCAGTGACATTGAATTCAGCAGTGTACAATCTAACATCATAGAATGTAGTGGCGTAGATTGGAGTGGTGCATAGTAGAGTGCAGTGGTGCAGTGTAGACAGGTACAGAGTGGAGTGGTGCAGCATAGAGAGGCGCAGAGTAGAGTGGCGCCAAGTGGAGTGGCACAGAGTAGAGTGGCGTAAAGTGGCATAGAGTGGGGCAGAATGGATTTGGCATAGGTTAAGTGATGAAGAGGACAGTGGCATAAAGCGGGCAGAGTGGAGTGGCATTGGGTTAATTGATGCAGAGTAGAGTTGAGGGGTATAGAGTGCAGTGGCATAGAGTGCAGAGTAGAGACAAGTGGCAGAGTACAGTGGTGTAGAGCGGTGCAGAATAGAGTAGCATAGAATGGTTCAGAATAGACTATAGTGCCATAGAGTGCAGTGGCATAGAGTGAAGTAGTACAGCGTAGAATGATGTACAGTTCAGTGGCAGATAGTGCAGTGTTGCAGAATAGAGTGTCAGAGTGTAGTGGTGTAGAGTGGAGTGCCATAGAGAGCAGTGGCATAGAGTGCAGTGATGCAGAATAGAGTGCAGTGACACAGAGTGTAGTGACAGAGTGCAGTGGTTAAGGGTAGAGTGGCGTAGAGTGAAGTGGCACAGAGTGGAGTGGCATAGAGTGGAGTAGAATGGTGTGAAGTGCAGTGGCGTAGAGTTGATTGTTTCAGAGTAGAGTGAAGTGACAAAGAGTGGGGTTGTGCAGGGTAGAGTGCAGTTGCATAGAGTGGCATAAAGTGGAATGGGGTAGAGTGAAATGTTGTAGAGTGCATTGGCCTAGAGTGCACAGGCACAGAGTAGATTAGAGTGGTGTACAGTGAACTGGCGTAGAGTGCACAGGCATACAATGGAGTGTTACAGAGTAAAGTGCATGGGCAAACAACATATTGGTATAGAGTGCAATGGTTTAGAGTGCAGTGTTGTAAAGGGTTATAGAGTACATTGACGTAGAGGGGAATGTGTAGTCTAACTGGAGTGGTATGCAGTGCAGTGGCGGAGAGTGCAGTGGTGTAGAGTAGAGTGGGAAAGAGTGCATTGACACAGAGTAAAGTGATACAGGGTAGAGTAAAGAGGAGTGGCATGAAGAGGCATAGAGAATAGTGGAGTGGTGTAGAATGCAATGAAGTGGAGTGGTATAAAGTGGAGTGGTGCAGAGTAGAGTGCAGTGGTGTGGAATGGCGCACAGTAGAGTGCAGTGGGGTAGAGTAAAGTATTCATAGTGTGATAGCACACTGCAATTACAGACAACACATTTTAAATTGAAATGACCAGACATTTGCACAAACATACAGTTTTACTAATAAAAATATACAATGCACATACAATAATGTCTAATATGTTTTGTTTTGATCATATTAAAGGTTTTGTTTCCAACACACTTCAGAAATAATAAAATGTGTGCTTCATTTGTGGGTTCATAATTTTGATAGGTTCTGAAAAACTTACACAGTTCATTTAAATGTTGTGTGCTAGAAAATAACTTTCTCCTACCCCCAGTATCCAGTAAGATTGTCATATAATCCTCACATTCTGAAGTCAGAGAAAGAAAAGTAAACAAGCAATCTTGGAAGACAGTGCCTCATATTTGACCTTGGTCTTTGAATGCACACCAAATGTGATGAGATAAGAACAAGATTAAAAGGCCTGTTAACAGAAAGCAAGTTTGTGGAAGGATACAGAAAACACGGAAAGCCTAAAGCAAATAAAGACATTAAATGGAAAGCCAGAAAGTGTGAGTTATAAACCACAAAGCCAATGGTAATCAACAAGCAAAATGCATTCCTAGGTCAGCTTTCTGAAAGTCCCCAAGATGTCTTTAGCAAACCAAACAGCTGTATTATCTGGTAGGCTGAAACCTAAAAAAATGAAAGCAGCCAAATGTGGGTGAATAGATAGATAAGCTAGTGCACTTCAGCACCTTGTCACTGGAGGGATGCACTATATAAATGCAATTACAATATATTATCCCATGCAAGTCTCTTTTACTGAATTGTGTTTTAGTCATGGTTACAGGCACTACTCAGTTCACACTCATTTGGATGATATCTGCTTCGTTCTTGACATGAGTGGCAGAGCAACGATCTCGACTGGTGTCATTAGGACAACACCATTTCCTAGTCAGGCATATCTACTGTGGTGAAGCCATGACAACATCATTGCATGTATATCAATGAGTATTTGGAGGTCAACTTGTAGTCTATGTCATAATGCATGCAAGGTTGTGTGCTAGGTGGCCATATTGGAAGACTACTAACAACCCTTTTAAAGCCTCACAAAGGAGTGTGCTGGCCTTAGCTGATATGTGTACGTAACATCCAGTGCTGAGGAGTAAGGTATGCATGAATCTAGACTACATGAATCTAGAAAACTAACACTTCAGCATACCTTATGCCAGTGTTGTGACAAGTGGATTGAGATTTTCCCACCCATGTATGTTCAAGTGAACACAATAGAAAATTCACTTGAAGGGGTTGTGGAAGTGTTCAGGTTACCGAACTGCAACTAGGGCTTTGTACATTTTGCGTTTCCAATCCGCCCGTTTACGAACACAAAAAAGATCTGTACATTTGGCCCCTTAATGTGTCTTTATATTGTCTCTTCCGGGAGGTATGGGTAAAAGATGTCTGATTGACAGGCAACCATACCCTCACTTTAGCTCATAAAAAAATAGTCAGGCCGCCTTCAAAATAGCCATTGGATTCCACGTCTTTAGCCTTAAAAGGCTGCGATCGCTTTCCGAAGGGAAATTGTAATCAAATTGGTTCCAAACTGAAGCTCCATTTACGTTAGTGTCAGGCATGAAGACCTTTCATTTCAAGCTTCCGCTCGATGTGCATATTCATTGACACAGTTCCAGACTTATTGCCTGACCCTAATATGGACTTTAGCGGGACAAATCTTCGCTCTAATTGTCCCCGCCCACTCTCGCCCACGCGCCACGTCACAGTACAGTAGCAGTTTGTGACTAGACGATTTTTTCTTTCTGGTACGTCACAACGGGAGGCGGGGACGAGGGGGCGTGACCGGCGAGCTTATATATAAGAGGGACTACTGCGTTCGGCTTCCGCCATTTTGAGTCTGCGAGAGGAGGGAGCGAGAGGTTCCTGGTTTTAAACCAGAGAGGCCGGATGGTGAAATCCTCTCTCCAGCGGATACTCAATAGCCATTGCTTTGCCAGAGAAAAGGAAGGACATAAACGAACGATGCCCATCATGAGTATTATCAGTACCAGTAGTGACAGGTAGGCTCGCCCCCCTTTCGCACCAGGCCTGCTAGGCCTCAGCCTACCGGGCACCAGGTGACAGACCCACCCCTCCTTGGAGGGTTTCTGGTCATTGGCATTCTAGCTTTATTGGTGGGACGGGTTCCTCTATAAGGTAACTGCGATAGGCTGCCCAGTTGACTGTTTACCATGCTAGATATTTCATGCTACGTATGAAGGTGGGGCGAGGGGGGCTTAATTTCTCCGAAATATTTCCACTGTAGCCTTCCTTTTAGTGTAAATTTTGTCATCGTGATGGAGGATTGCAGATATGTTTATAGATGTTATTTTAGTGCAAGATATGCAGTTGAGGGTTACGGAATACATCGTATTAAAGGAGGTTGCACTTGTTAATAGGTGTGAATGTCGACGATTTAACGAGTTGGCTGTGTTCCCTGGTACTTCTGTTTTCTTTCAGTTCCTGGATTCTCCCTTTGCAGAACGTTCTGGAAGGCCCTCCATTCTTTCGCGAACAAAAAAGGAACCTCCATATTTTTCCCTGCAGCCGTCACTTTTTTTTTTTTACCTTCATATATGCTAGAGAATGTCTCTGGAATATCATGCACAATTATTTATAAATTTCATATAATCGTTCTTTATTTCTTTAATTGGAACATTTATTTGCTTGATTGTTACTAATAAAATTCAAGTGTGTTTTCCAAATATTGTATCCGTCTCTTTTTGAGGTAATTTTGTCTTTACAAAAGCAATTTCTGCGTTACATATTCGGCTGTAACTGGACCTATTGCAATTTTAGGTTTTAGTGGGGCCTAAAACGAAGTTGGACAGGACAGCCTCCTCAAAAAAAGCTGTTTGAATAAGCAGTCCGACCTCACTGCAGACGTTTAGTGCCACCCGAAATTGACTCTAGGGGGAATCAGGATTAAACATTTTCCAATTGCCCTTCAGGTAACCTCGGAGTCGCTCTAATGCGCCAGTGGGGAACATGACCATGTATGCGATGCCTGGGATGCGGGGGCCAAGTTGAGGCAACGAGTGGGTCTGCGGGTAGCTTTTTTTTCCCCCTGATGTAAGCCTGCCCGCAGGATAACAGTACTCTACAATAGAGGAAATTGTAGCGCATAAACAAGAGCGACGACAGCTCAGAAGGGGTAGAGCCACCTGGAGAGCGAAGGCTGGAGAGGGGCGGAGCAGGGTGGGAGGGGTGGGGCATTCTGTGCGGCTAGTGTTTTCAATGGTTCTTTACCAAAGAGTTACCAGCCAGAACAGTCTAATAAAAGGGAACTGAGTGCCAAAGGCCCCCCCTTTTTTTTTTCTCTTCTGGTCATTGGAGAAAGTAGAGGGTGTCCGACTACTTTTATGGCCGGTGGAAGATTTGTGAGGATTCAGTGGTTTGTACTTGGAAACCCGCAGTTCACTGAAAGTGAAGGCATACCAGTTTTTCTGACCTCGGCTCCTGTAGTCGAGCGTGATAGTTTAATGCTAAATGCTGATGTGATCCATGCCGTGAAAAACGCTCAGGAAGACGGATCTGTGGGGTTATGGGATGTATGAATTGGGATCAAACATTAAGGTACAACCAATGAATGTATGGAAGCGCATCAGGCCTTCGACCACCCTACAGGAGGCACTCATCAGCGGTGTTTATGGTACATGGACCTTAAACTGGAGATGCATGGAAATAATTATCCGGACGTTTACAAGAAGAATGTGGACTTAACGTAGCCCATTCGGTTGAAGCAGCAGATGGACTCTGATGGCGTTTTGAACTGAATGCCCCTTTCTCGTTTTTGATCCGAAACCTAGCCACCAAAGGTGTTTGAGGTAATGTGCCCAAGAGCACAATGCGTACTCCAGGTGAGATCCAAATGTAGGTTAACCTCACATAGCCAATAGTTACCCCTGGGTGTTTGCAGTTAAACGTAGCCGCCATTCACCTTCCCTGACTTTGGAATTTACATTCATCGTGTATCTCCCCCTAGGGTGATTGCTCGGTGTCACGGTTCCCGGAAAACGGACGAAACGTATTAAACGCTTTATGAAACCACGGGGCTGCACAAAGCGGTCTCGTAATCAGATTATACCGGCTCGATTATCTTGAGCGACCCAGTCCCAACAAATCTACTTTTAATAGTTAATGCAGAATTCAAATCGGGATCGTTTCCACTTCCTTTTTTTTTTTTTTTTTTTTAAGGAGCCAGGTTTCCCTCCGTTACTAGGTACATATAGTCAGTAGTCTTATATTTATACCATTAACTAGGCCTTAGATGGGAGTTTAGTGGTTCCGCTTACAATACTCTAGTTTCCTTTAACAATTAGTATAAGCCTATAACCAAATTAATAGCGTCAAAATGGTGGCATTGCGTGCCTGTGTATAAACTAGAGCTGCAAATGGCTGCTGGTTGATTGTGGAAATTTCCCCAAGGGCCTCGGTTGCTGCATCTGCTGAGATGACGCAACTGAGCAGCTCGGCTGCAGGGTGAGATGGTGCATGGGAGGGGCCTGGGCTGCACATCTCTCGGTACAGTGTGAGCAGAAACTGGGCTGACGCCAAATGCAGGCAGACTGGCTTGTACATAGCGGCCTGATCTTAATATGCAGGCGGCATCAAGGCGCTTAACTGTGAACATTTAACACAGCGCATTCTTGACAAACCTGTGTTTAATTTACGCCTCTGGAACATGGCACCAAGGGTCACATCAGAGCTACTGGGGACACAACCGTGTACTGTCATCTACGAGATGAGTGTCTCTCCTGGTCCTCTGGCCGGGTATATAAGTGGCGCCCCCTTTAGATTCTGTCCTACTTGAAAGAAGCCCCCTCTTGCCTAGTTGAAACTCGACTCTAGATAGTTTAAATTGTTCCTAGTCTACCTTGTACCAGGATGTTTGCTCAGCCTTGATGTGTTTATTATGACCCCGGCTAATGTTAGTGTTCAAATTCACAATCACGTTGCATGTTTTCTAATTGCTTTTTTTCTCCCACAGTTCCATGGTTTCCATCAATTGCAGTAGTAACCTGGGTCCGGGGCCTCGGTGGTGCTCCTGATGTCCCTCACCCACCCCTGAAGATCCCAGGTGGGCGAGGGAATAGTCAGTGGGATCACAATCTTTCAGCTAATCTATTTTATTCAGTGAGTATTATTTTCATGAAATTCCACTTCATTGCTTCTGTTAAGTTTTCAGCGTTTGTGTAGCAATTTTTTTTTGAGGTCTCGCCTTTCTACATTGTTGTGAGATGTTGAGTTGTGCTTTTTTTAACCATAAATATGTATTGGCTGTAAAAAAAAAAAAGTGCATGGTGTATTTGTATATCCTTCCAAATGATAGTTGTGTGTGATATAATGGGCATCTTGTGACACATTGTGGTAGTTTGCACAACATGTGTTTTGGGCAATTTAAACAATTTTAGTACCCGTAGTATGTTTGAATCCGAAGTGCTTGTGTTGAAATTATAAGTATCTTGTAGAAGTCGCATCAAACTACGATTTTAATTCCTCAAATTGACTATTGTATTAAAATTATACTGGGGGAAAATCGGAGTGGAAAGATGGGTGTGAAATTTTCTTTTTCCCTTCTCTGAAGGATAATCGGCTGAACGTAACAGAGGAACTTACTTCAAATAATAGGACACGAATCCTTAACGTCCAGTCCAAACTTACGGAAGCCAAGCTCGTGAACTGGAGAGCAGTTCTGAATAAAAACAACCTCTATATCGAGATACAGCCAGGCGCTCTCCCTGAAGGAAGTAAAGATAGGTATGCGCTTTGTGTGCTCGGGTTTGTTGTGTGACCTGGGGTGATTCTGCCTTTGCGTTGTCCGTCTCAAACATTACTGTGTAGACACGATAATCCTGTTTCACACACCGCCCTTTGAGAACCTTGACAGCGAGTCTAATTTTAGTTAGATTGTACAGATGTTGACTGACAAATAATTGAAGTGTACATTTCTAATTTGGCTTCCTTTTTGCTTCCTTTAGCTTTGCGGTTCTGCTTGAATTTGCTGAAGAACAACTGCAAGTTGACCACGTCTTTATTTGTTTCCACAAGAACAGAGATGACCGGGGTAAGGAGGGCACTCTCCTAATCACGTTTGTCCTGAATCCTTTTATTTCATAAAGTGCCTTAACTTGCAATAGCTGAGCTTGAACTCGTTGGCCTCCTATCCATTCCCAGCTTTGGGGCCAGTGTCCAAAGCAACTCCACATCCCGTTCCCTTAGTAGTTATGGGATACTAGTTGGCATTAAATTCATATCCGAGCCTGTTTATTACCTACACTTTACCTAATCTGCTGCCTTGGTGTCCCTCAGTACGTTATCTTGTATAAAAAGCAGGTACTGCAAGAGTACAACATATGCGAAGGGCCCATTGCAGAGCCCTGAAAGGGCGCTAGCTTGAGCTTGTTGGCAGTGCCACGGCTAGTTTGAGTTTCTGCTAGAAGGCAGTGTGCGCCAGGCCCCCGTGTAGTCCGCATGAATCTAGAGACTAAAATGCGCTGCTGCTCCCTCCGAAAGCGACGGCAGCATGAAACCTTGACTCTGTTCTGCATTGTTTCTGTGGGCGAGCACAAAGTGTTCAAACCACGCCCATGCCACGTCAGTCACTTACACTGGTTCGTGGGCTTGCCTTTTAACATCCGCTTGCTTTCATTTGTGAAAGGCATGCATACGTCATGCCTTTTCTGGTGTTTAGCCCACCTCCACAGCACCGGTAAAGTACCAAAAACATACAAGGCTCGATTTTCAGCCTGGAGTCCGGACTATCTATTTTCCACGCAGCACATTCGCTCTGCGTTTTACATAGCGCGAACCTGCTGCGTGTGGTGTTTTTTTTGTGTGCTTTACAACGCTAATAGTTAACTCGAACAAATGCGAGACCTGTTGCATTGAAAATGCTTGTTTAAACATGTTCCTAGTTTTTATTTTTCGAAGCGCAGCCAATGACCAGATAACTATTGGTGAGTGTGCGGTCTGGTATGTTTTAATTCTTGCGCTGGAGTTCCAACTTAATATTTTCCTGCAGTATCCCATTAAAATAACTTAAGTGAAGTTACCTGAGATTTTGGTGCTTCAATTCACTGTGGAGATAAGGGTTTGCCGTTTTAATTGTACCTTTGCTAATTTTCTTTACTTTGTGTAAGCTTCATGGCAGTTGCTGTGCCGAGCTCACTTTCATGCATTTACCGAGGGTGCCAGCTGCAGGTGAATGCGACCGCTTAAAGTCCGACCATCACCACTTGACCCCATTATGGCCATGTGCAAACTGTTACATTCCATAAACATGTAGACTTGAATCTATCCGCTGTAGTAATGCATGTGGTGCTTGCAGTAGTTCTTCAGGACGCTCACCCTAATAGTGAAGGGTTTGCATTAATGAACCGTGTACACTTAAGTGCACGTGTAGAACCGATCCTGCCTTTGCAGAAAGTCTGCTTTCACAGCCACCCAGGCAGCTGTAGCGCTTGTGCAACGGGTGATAAACGTATTGGAGCGCTTATCACGTTGTTCAGTTAACTAATAAGTCGCATTTTGTGGCTTTCCCATGAAAGCATCTGATATTGGTAAATGTTTTATATAAAACTGGAATCCTTAGTGAACGGTGCTCTTGGCACAGCTGGAGAACCGATACTACAGTATTCACTGCACTCAAAAAAACTCGCCCCATAATGCTTGCGGGGCTTTAATTTTAGAAAACTTTTTGGGGGTTTACAGCAGCACGAAATTGGTCGGAAGAGGGTGGGTGGGGGGCGAGCAGATGGCAGAAACGTGTGAAAAGTGCACAAGGGAGCAGCAGACAAACACTAGTAGCGTGGCTCAGTAGAGAAGTATTAACTAAAAAAGAGCTGTACCAAGGCACAATGACCCATGCGTGGGACAAATACAAAGGATGGAGACAATGATAAGCTGTAGGTGATCTCCAAGCCCACAACAGGAAACAAAATGACCTGAAGTCAGTGCACATGGTGTCTTGGCGAGACCTGAAATGATCGCTGTCATTACGTGGGTTTGCACATGTGATACATGCACACAGCCAAGTTCTCACGATGCACGTCTGCAGAATGATGGAGTCGCATTATTGCACTGTTGTCCTGACCAGCTGAACCTTTAAAAAAAAGTGTGGTGTCAACGTTCTGTGCTGTTTATTTTGCTTTCTGTGGCACATACTTGAAGTAAAAATATAACCATCTTGCACAGGACAACCCAGATTAATTTCCTAACTAGATGCGCTCCACACTGGCATAATGCCTGTACTCAGTTCTTAATTTGTAAATTAAGAGGTGCCGGTGCTCAAAGCCCTTCTCTTAAACACGAGGCTGCTGTATTTAAATCTCCTAGCACTGAATACTGAGGCAGGGTACTCCTGAAGCCATCCCGGGCCTCTTCAATCCTTTTACGGCCACCCCTGCCCCTTCAGCTCACCCTACAACTTTCTACTTTGTCCCTTTGTGACGCTTTTTAGTTTTTCCTTCTTTCACATGTCTTTTGCGCGCAGCAAATGCTTGAGGCATAAGAATAAGCCCCGCCCCTCACAAATAAGTGCCGGTTTTTAGCACCGGAATCGAGCACACATTAAGCACTACCTGTACTCCATCGTAGTGCCCAAGATGTATTGTCATCTCATTGCCTAGTAATCTGTCACGCAAATGTAACTTAATTATCGCAGAACACATTCACTCAGATCCAAACTCCATAAGGTGTGCACTGTTTCAATCACCTTGAGTTGTCCACATGATGAACTAACGATTGAACCAGATCAAAGCTAGTCCGCTGCAGAAAACAGCCAAGTTCTCCTTTTTCGCATGAAATGTGAGATCACAGCACATAGGTTTACCAAGCCTTCTGTTCTTCCATCACTGTTGTGGAAGAGGGGCGATAGCGTTAGGCTGTGAGGAGATAAGCTGGTCAGTTCACCACTGTTGCAGTGGGAAGTCCAGCTGTGCCCCTTTAAGTCCTTAACATGTCTTATAATACGTTTTGTCCCTTGCCAAGGCAGCCAATGGCCTGAAAGGAATTTGTAGTAAACTCCAGCCCAGTCTATTTTTCATTGGGCTGGTGCTAGATGGTACATTTGGTGGAGGCTAGGAGTTGGCCAGCGCCCACTCCCTGATGGTCCATTAATTGTGTCCCACTGAGATTGTCTTGGAGCAAAGTTTGGTGGGATACAATGTTGGTTCGAGTGGATTAAAATCTGCAGATCTTCTGCTTCTTAGTGTTCTAGACTGTACTGCTAGCGCTTTGTTTTTGACCACAGAACAGACGCAAGTCTAATACAATTACCTAAAGGAAATGTGCATTTAGATGGTTACTGCAGTGACCTCACGTGCAACCACTGCCTGGATTCTGACACTACCACGAGGCTATGGGTAGATGAAGATGATGATGACGACTGAGGCATTAAGGATTATCTCTAGTGATGATTTTCGTTTTTATTTCAGCTGCATTGCTTCGTACCTTCAGCTTTTTGGGCTTTGAGATTGTGAGACCAGGTCATCCCCTTGTCCCCAAGAGACCAGATGCTTGCTTCATGGCGTACACCTTTGAAAGAGACTCTTCGGAAGAAGATTAGACAAGTCTTCGCATCTTTTAGAGCTTTCCTGTTGTCATTTGTAAAGATGAAATTGTGGAAATTGTCAACATCTATTACATTTGTTTTCGATGAGTGATGTTACGAGAGTGGAGAGTATACGTAGTGGGGATGTTGAGAATTTCAAAGTTTATCTGATTATTTTTGTCTCCATGTTGTGATTGTACGAATAAATGCTCACTCCAAATTGGTAGTATATTTCTTGACGTTTAATATTGTGTTTGATGCAGAAATATTTGCTTTGATTCTAAATAAAGGTTTATATTTTACTTTTTTATTTTGCTGTTAAGATGTTTGCACTTTAAAAGCTAACCCCATTATTTTGAAAGGTCTTGTGTAAAGACGTTTGTATGGCGGTAATGCTGTGCGTCCTTCAACTCATCTGTTTGAGTTTAGGAGTAGAAGATCAACATATTAATGTTTGTTACACAGGAGTCCACTGGCTCCGGGTGTTAGTGAGCGATGGAAACCAATCTTTGATACACTCGCTATTCATGTCTGGCTTTATTCCATCTCTTCTCCTGCACCCTCTTTTTTTTTTGTTGCGTCATGTGTCTTCATTTTATCCCGTTTCCCCTCCCACGTCCTCCCGTTAGTCATTCCACTAATCTTAACCTTCCATACACTTTCTCTTATTCTCCCCCCCCCCCCCCCCCCCCCCCCCCCCCCCCCCTTGTATTCTCCGTTCGGCCACTAGCTTTAGCCTTGAAAAAGGCTCTTTAGAGCTCTTTGAGTCCAGTTACGAGTGCATGGACCACAACTTGATGGGACTACTTCCTCGGGTGTCAGCGCTTAGCATTCGAGTGCTCGGCGCACCTTTGTGGTTTAACGTGCCTTGTATAACCCGAGCTCGGGTTGTGGTAAGGTGTGCAGCTCCAGAAAAATATATATTTTCATGTCAGGATCAAATGCAGTCATTTGAGTGCTCTTAATTTTCCATTATGTTGAAGCAGACTGAAATAGTACACGTATATCAGGTAGATCAAACTCATTAGAAATATAGACATCTCCGTACTAACTCCTAGTCACCATCTTTAAACCCTATAAAAATGTGCCACTCTTATACCTTTAACCCACCCCAAACATGCCCTTACCGCCCATTACCCTCACATTTAGCCATGAAAGTACGTTACCCAATACCGTCGCCCATTCCTAAACCCTAAAAATATCCTTCCCACCCAAATATCCTTGCCCAGCCTAAAAACCCTTAGTATCTAAAATATCTTTACCTACTCTAAGCACCCTTACCCACCCTAAAAAAATAAAACCTTACCACCCAATACGCTCACCTATCCGTAAAGACCACCTACTGCCCAATACCATTAGCCACCTCTAAACTCTATAAATAGCCTTACCACCCAGTACCCTTACACCCCCCATATCTTTGTAAATGTACACACTGCATAGTTAGCGTTTCGTGGTGAAGACCACGTTGTAACTGATTTCCCAAGAGTAACCTTTATTCCTGCATCATAGAATCGTCATTGATGAGACACAAATGCTGAATAGAGCAGTAACCAAAGTCATTAAAAACCAGCTGCTGGGCGGGAAATACATGCTCCTTGTTGGCAAAGCGTAGTCCTGCACGACATAAAACACCCCAGTGTGAGTGTGCTTCCTTCACCCCGAGTTTAACCTCTCTTCTTCCCCCACCTTGCTTGGCCAACACTCTAATCTTGAAACAAACAGACCGTCCTTTTCGTGAAAAAAGTTTCTGCGCCCCCCCCCCCCCCCCCCCACCCCCAAAAAACACAATGTTGTCAGCAAGGGTGCTTCTCTCCGCGCTAGCATGGGGAGTGATCCCTGTGCAGGGGTGTAGATACCCTAGGTGCAGTAGCACCAGGGTCCAAGGCTATGGGGGCGGTGGCAGGTCAGCCCAATTACGTGGCTCTTAATCTGCCTCGAAGCATGTCCCAGTGAATGCTGCTTTGGACTCGGACTAGTGGGCCGCGGGTGGGACACCTTAGCTAGGCCCACGATAGGCGGTGTGGTCCATGTTGGTGACAGAGGAGACTTCCTGGGCGGCAGCTCATTTGTGAAGCAGGTGTAGTGGCACCGGGGCGACTTTGATGAGCTTTTCTAAAGGTGCACAGTTCTCGGAGACCGAGAGGTCCCTCGGGGTGGGAGTGAAGAGAGGGACAGAGAGCTAAATAAAGATGGGTCCTCACCGCCTACTTCCATGAAATGTGAATGTGCTGCTGGTTCACTAAATGCGAGAGGCTGCTTGGGGATAGCTGAGCGGGATGTGAGGGGCGACTTGAGACTTAGTGGCTACAGATTTGTTCTTTATGACGAGGTGTAAGGTTATCAGCAGACTTCTGGGAAAACTCGCTTTTAGTCGACACAATGTTTGATATACTAGTGGGATCCAATTGGGTTACCCATTACTTAAATCTATGCTTTAAAAGCACTTTTATCTTAAACTCGAAATCACTATGTAACGGCCTATGTTGAAGTGTTTAATACAATTTTAATATGGCCTACATATTCAGTGCTTTGTTAAAGGCTTGGACCTCGCAGCACTATACATAAGTCACAATTTGCCTGCCAATTGTAATGCAACCCGTGGTCCCTCTAGCACTAGACTGCTTACGGGTTGCAAAACCTTGTCTACAATGGCCCCAGTTCACGAAAAGCTGCCATCCTCGCAGAGGTATTCAAATGTTCCCCTTCAGTGAAGGTGCCTATGATGCAAAATTACGACTAATAGAAAGTTGCCTGTTCTTCGCAAGGCCTCTGGCTGAGACGGTGCTAAGGATCCCAATCTCATTAGAGGGGTGTATGAAGCAGTGTTTCTTACGACGGCAGAGATTTGATGAGCATACGATACTTCCCAGCTTTTGATTGGTCAGGACTTTATTTGTAATGACTCCTTTCTAGGGTCCTTCCAGTAACATTTTTTTTAATGCAGTCTTGAGGTGTGACAGGTCATGAAACGTGAGCATTTCTGAAGTCTGCATGCCTGAAAGCGGAGGACCAGGATCTTGAGATCCAGATCTAGGTATTGCAAGAGAACTTTACCCTGGATTGAGAGTGCCGAGAAAACAAAACCCTGTCTGAATAAGTGGTTTAATGATGGAGTATTGGCTTGTCTGAATTTACTGGTGTCGGGTCTGTGGATTCTCGATGCATGATAAAGTATTTCGCTTCCAGAGCTACTGACATTATTGCCAACTTGGGCGTTATTTGTTCTTTTCAGTCGAGCAGATCGAATCCATCCTACAGTAATAAGATATACAAACACTGGAGGGTTCTAATTTTCGTTTCTGTAATGAAAAGTAACTGCTTTACTTGGTGAAATACTTTACATTTTGAAAAAAACAGACAGATATTGTATTGACGTACAATTTAATTTGAGATTGTTTCCAGTGGTGGTTCCTACGTGAAGCACGTTTTCTGGGCGATCTTGTGTCTGACCAGGATTAGATTTTACTGAAAAGCTATGTGAGCCAATGTGGGTCAGAGCAGGGGGTCTCCAAACTGGGGGCCTGGGCAAAAGGGGCACTATGCTAATGACGGGGCTTTGTTTTAAGGTGAAGACACTTTGGCAGAAGTACAGGGGAAGGGACTGCAAAAACCCTTCACCCCCCCCCCCCCCCCACACACACACAAGTGCCTTGAGACCTCACGGGTGAGTAGCGCGCTCTACACATTTCTTTGATTGATTGCCCCCCCCCCCCCCCCCCACCCCTCTCACTTCTAATCATCATCTGTGGATACTTGACACGTTATGAAGGCCTGCCTGCCTGACCAGAATAGTATGTTTGGGATCATGTATTTGATTGCATTTATAAAACGGTAACAAAACACATGCAATGTTTCATTTTAGACCTATTTAAACATTGCCAATTTAATAGAATTGTGAAAATTCGGAAGGGGTCCCATTGATTCCCCCCCCCCCCCCCCCCCCCCCCCGGGGAGAGAAAACACTTAAAAGTTTGAAGCCCACTGGTTTAGAGGGATGTACAGTTGACCTGCTGAGAATGGTCTGCTGTTTTATAGACCGTAGGTGTTCCAAAATTTTCCTAACTGCAAGACCTGTCAAGGAACAAAAAAGTGCGAAAGGTGACAGTTTACATTTCAGCATTTTTCTTTTTTAATGTGATGGAATTCGTGGCCTATACCCAGGGCCACTGGAATTATGCGATTGTGCGGCAGCAATGATTTTTGCATGATTATAGATTTGCCACATGATCTCTCTGCCATATAATCTCCAGATTTTAATAACAAATGTTTCTCTTAAACGGTTCAAAAGTTACTAAATATGCTAAAACACTATTAGCTGCTCAGGCCCCTTGCCAAGGTGAACTAGTCACCTTTCTGTTGCTTATTCCTATATTTTGGTGTTAAACTGGTATTAATGAGGTGCAACCAATTGCCCAGAGAGCCTTACCAAGTTTAAGACTGATGAAATAATACTATCACAAAATGCGCTGCATAATGTACTCAACCCTGCCGGATAATTTGGCCCTCCTGTTGCACAATTCCAGTGGCCTTGCCTATATAACGAGAACTTACTGTGGGCTTCAAGCTCACTCGCCGGCTCAAACGGAGGCTTTGTTTTCACTCTTGTTAATTACTAAATTTGATGTGCACCTAGAATATTGTCTCTTTAGCACGCTTTTGATTGGCTGAATTGTTCCACGGCTCACTTTTAGGAAAGTTTTGTTACTCTTGCCTTGAGCGTGCACGTCTTTTCTTCCCTCGCCAGTCTGCCTCTCAGGCTACCCCTTCAGTACACAAACCCGCGGCCCGGGGTAAGCTTAGAAGTATAGTTGTGGCAATGACAATGTCTCTTGCCCCCTGCGGATGCCAGGCTTCCTTGGGTTTCATGTAAAGCCGGCCATGCTAACCTGGAAACCTCTGCCCCTTTTGGCATGGATGAGAGGGGCTGGGTATCTTCGGTACAAAGACATTTTGTGCAGTGCGTGTCATTTTCAGCCCAAAATACATTTTGAGCCAGAAAGTATATTGGCGCTGCTGTGTGTGCCACTTAGCTTTGGGCCTTCATGTGTGGAGAATGCCAGGGTGGGGGTGAGGATTCTCAGTGACTTGAGACATTTATCAACTCCTGTTAAATTACATTACTCATTCAGCCTGCCACACACACCCCTCACGTGGATTTCTCTCCTAGTTCATGCACGTGACTCAGCCATGACAATGAGAGTATAATGTGCCCTCGTTGCATGCGGTACTCACTGCTGTGGCCTGTAATGTGAGTATAATGTGCCCTCGTTGCATGCAGTACTCACTGCTGTGGCCTGCAATGTGAGTATAATGTGCCCTTGTTGCATGCGGTACTCACTGCTGTGGCCTGTAACGTTGCATGCGGTACTCACTGCTGTGGCCTGTAACGTTGCATGTGGTACTCACTGCTATGGCCTGTAATGTGAGTATAATGTGCCCTCGTTGCATGCAGGACTCACTGCTGTGGCCTGCAATGTGAGTACAATGTGCCCTCGTTGCATGCGGGACTCACTGCTGTGGCCTGCAATGTGAATATAATGTGCCCTCGTTGCATACGGGACTCACTGCTGTGGCCTGCAATGTGAGTATAATGTGCCCTCGTTGCATGCGGTACTCACTGCTGTGGCCTGTAATCTGAGTATAATGTGCCCTCGTTGCATGCGGTACTCACTGCTGTGGCCTGCAATGTGAATATAATGTGCCCTCGCTGCATGCGGTACTCACTGCTTTGGCCTGTAACGTTGCATGCAGTATTCACTGCTGTGGCCTGTAATGTGAGTATAATGTGCCCTCGTTGCATGCGGGACTCACTGCTGTGGCCTGTAACGTTGCATGCAGTACTCACTGCTGTGGCCTGCAATGTGAGTATAATGTGCCCTCGTTGCATGCGGTACTCACTGCTGTGGCCTGTAACGTTGCATGCGGTACTCACTTCTGTGGCCTGTAACGTTGCATGCAGTACTCACTGCTGTGGCCTGTAATGTGAGTATAATGTGCCCTCGTTGCATGCGGTACTCACTGCTGTGGCCTGCAATGTGAGTATAATGTGCCCTCGTTGCATGCGGTACTCACTGCTGTGGCCTGTAACGTTGCATGCGGTACTCACTGCTGTGGCCTGTAATGTGAGTATAATGTGCCCTCGTTGCATGCGGCGCTCACTGCTGTGGCCTGTAACGTTGCATGCGGTACTCACTGCTGTGGCCTGCAATGTGAGTATAATGTGCCCTCGCTGCATGCGGTACTCACTGCTATGGCCTGTAACGTTGCATGCGGTATTCACTGCTGTGGCCTGTAATGTGAGTATAATGTGCCCTCGTTGCATGCGGGACTCACTGCTGTGGCCTGTAACGTTGCATGCAGTACTCACTGCTGTGGCCTGCAATGTGAGTATAATGTGCCCTCGTTGCATGCGGTACTCACTGCTGTGGCCTGTAACGTTGCATGCGGTACTCACTGCTGTGGCCTGTAACGTTGCATGCAGTACTCACTGCTGTGGCCTGTAATGTGAGTATAATGTGCCCTCGTTGCATGCGGTACTCACTGCTGTGGCCTGCAATGTGAGTATAATGTGCCCTCGTTGCATGCGGTACTCACTGCTGTGGCCTGTAACGTTGCATGCGGTACTCACTGCTGTGGCCTGTAATGTGAGTATAATGTGCCCTCGTTGCATGCGGCGCTCACTGCTGTGGCCTGTAATGTGAGTATAATGTGCCCTCGTTGCATGCGGGACTCACTGCTGTTGCCTGTAATGTGAGTATAATGTGCCCTCGTTGCATGCGGTACTCACTGCTGTGGCCTGTAATGTGAGTATAATGTGCCCTCGTTGCATGCGGTACTCACTGCTGTGGCCTGCAATGTGAGTATAACGTGCCCTTGTTGCATGCGGTACTCACTGCTGTGGCCTGTAACGTTGCATGCGGTACTCACTGCTGTGGCCTGTAATGTGAGTATAATGTGCCCTTGTTGCATGCAGTACTCACTGCTGTGGCCTGCAATGTGAGTATAATGTGCCCTCGTTGCATGCGGTACTCACTGCTGTGGCCTGTAATGTGAGTATAATGTGCCCTCGTTGCATGCGGGACTCACTGCTGTTGCCTGTAATGTGAGTATAATGTGCCCTCGTTGCATGCGGGACTCACTGCTGTTGCCTGTCGCAGGTTGCAAGAAGTAGCTAGAAAGCCATTGGAAGCGCTACTTGCTTCCTTCCCTCTGTTTTCTTTACGTCTAGCAGCGCCCCCTGGCGGGGAATACCAGCTGCTGTGATCTGAATAAATAAAAAGAAAACACGCACTGGAAGAGAGCAACCGGGAGGCGGGTGAGAGGTTGAAGAAGCAACAGACGTGAAGGTGGAAACAAATTGCTGCTGCTGGGCCCCCCAAAAAGGGGAAAAAAGTAAAATTATTGTAGGTGAAGGATTGCGAGGAGCAAGGTGAAGGGGAAACAACGGGTGCAGGTGTATTTGAAGGGGGTAAGCAGTACATCAGTGTGAGAAAGAAAACGTACTCATGGAGTAGTCATTACAAAAATTAATAAATAACAAAAGAAAGTTATACCTTGTTTAAGAGCAGTGGAAGGTCACCAGTTATGAATCAACCATGGTAAAGACATTATTTTGGGGGAGGGGCATACACAAGAAAAGGATGGAAATCCATTGAATAAGAAGCAAGCAAATGAGTGACAACAAACCCAGCCGATGGTAGGCAAGGGGCAGACTCCAAGCCCATTATATAGTTTTGGTACTGTCCACAAGAGGCTTTTGCCTACAGATAGCTAAACTCAACGTCTGTTTGCACTGTGCCCTCCACTGTTCGCTTTGTTCCCACTCAATTCTAGTTTTAAATGAAAGGAACCAAATTGCTATGCTGAAATTGTGGACCTGTCCAAAATGACAACTCTCTGCTGCTGAAAGCGACAATATCTGAACGAGTAATTTTGAGGATTGTATTTGAAGGTTAGGAAAGTACCCCCTTTTTGGCATGGTAACCCCCATTTTTCAATCAATCAATCAGTATATTTATAAAGCGCACTATATACGGGGGATGGAGGCAAGGTTGAGGTTGGAAGAGCGGAGTTGTCGGGTGGGGGTGTAGAAGCTGAGTCTGTTAAGGTAGGCTGGTCCGGTGTTGTGGAGTGCTTTGTGTGCTTGGGTGACGAGTTTGAAGGTGATCCTCTTGTCGACGGGGAGCCAGTGCAGGTCACTCAGGTGGGGGGTGATGTGGCTGCGGCGGGGAATGTTGAGGATGAGTCGGGTGGAGGCATTTTGGATCCGTTGGAGGCGTTGCAGGTGTTTGGACGGGATGTCTGCGTAGAGTACGTTGCCGTAGTCGAGCCTGCTGCTGACGAGGGCCTGAGTTACTGTTTTTCTTGTTTCAGTTGGGATCCATTTGTAGATTCTGCGAAGTATGCGGAGGGTGTTGTACCAGGAGGAGGAGATGGCGTTGACCTGTTTTGACCTGGAGAGGGATGAGTCGAAGATGAAGCCAAGGTTGCATGCGTGGTCAGTTGGCGATGGAGGGGTTCCCAGCGAGGCTGGCCACCACGAGGCGTCCCAGGCGGAGGGGGTGGGCCCGAGGATGAGGACCTCCGTTTTGTCCGAGTTCAGTTTCAGCCGGCTGCCTCTCATCCAGTCGGCGACGGCCTCCATGCCCTCGTGGAGGTTGGTTTTGGCGGTGTGTGGGTCCTTAGTGAGGGAGAGGATGAGTTGGGTCGGCGTAGAAGATGATGTTGAGTTTGTATTGGCGGGCCACTTGTGCGACGGGGCCTTGTAGATGTTGAACAACATCGGGCTGAGGGATGAGCCCTGGGGAACGCCGCAGATGAAGTTGGTGGCTTCGAATTGGAAAGGGGGTAGGCGGACTCTATGGGTTCTTCCGGAGAGGAAGGATGTGGTCCAGTCGAGGGCTTTCTCTTGGATCCCTGCTTCGTGGAGGCAGATTTTCAGGGTGTGGTGGCAGACTGTGTCGAATGCGGCTGACAGGTCTAGGAGGATGAGGGCGGATGTTTCTCCATTGTCGAGTTGGCTTCTGATGTCATCTGTGGCGGTGAGGAGAGCGGTCTCAGTGCTGTGGTTCCGTCTGAATCCGGACTGGGAGGGGTCGAGGCTGTTGTTGTCTATCGGGTGAGTTGTGTGTTGACGATTTTCTCAATGACTTTCGCCGGGAATGGGAGCAAGGAGATGGGCCGGAAGTTCTTCAGGTCTTTGGGGTCCGCCTTTGTTTTTTTCAGTAGAGCGTTGATTGCGGCGTGTTTCCAGCTCTCCGGGAATCTTGCTGTTTCGAAGGAGAGGTTGATGACCTTCCATAGGTGTGATGCGATGGCTGTGTCTGCTTTGTTGTATATGTGGTGTGGGCACGGGTCTGACGGTGATCCGAAGTGGATGGAATTCATGGTCTTGCGAGTTTCGTCATTGTTGATGCTGGTCCAGGAGGTCAGGCGGTTGGTGCGGGTGGAGTTCGTGGAGGGGGAGACTGGCGTGTTTGGGGTAGTAGGGGTGTTGAAGCTGTCGTGGAAGTCAGCGATCTTTTGGTGGAAAGCGGTGGCTAGGGCGTCGCACAGTTCTTCGGAGGGGGGGATGTCATTGATGGTGGCACTGGGGTTGGAGAGCTCCTTCACGATGTTGAAGAGTTCTTTGCAGTCGTGAGCGTTGTTTTCCAGGCGAGTTTTGAAGGAGGCTCTTTTTGCTAGCCTGAGGAGTTGGTGGTGACTGCATGTAGCGTCCTTAAGTGCTGTGTGGCTGTCGGGTGTGCGTTCGTGGAGCCATTTCTTCTTGAGTTTACAGCAGTTGCGTTTGGAGGCTTGGAGGTCGTTGGTGAACCAGGTGGCTTTTCCGTTGGTTTGGTTGTTGGAGGGTTTCTTGAGTGGTGCGAGGCGGTTGGCGCAGACTTTGATCCATAGCCAGAGGTTGTGGGCGGCGGTGTTAGGGTCGGTGGGGTCGGTGGGCGGTTTCTGAGCTAGGGCGTTGGCCAACTGGTCTTCGGTGACTTAGCTCCAGCGACGACAGGGTGGTTGCTCGGTGTGGTGGTGTTTGGTTTGTTTCTTGAAGGTGAAATGGATGCAGTGGTGATCAGTCCAGTAGAGTTCGGTTGTGCGATTGAAGAGACGTGGTTGCTTGTGGAGAAGATGGGGTCTAGAGTGTGGCCGGTGGTGTGGGTGGACAAGCTGTCTGAGGGCGAGGTTGTCGATCAGGGTGGTGCAGTTGATGTCGTTATTGTTTTTGAGGTGGAAGTTCAGGTCCCCGAGGAGTATGTCGTCCGTGGAGGCGAGTGCGTGGGTGCTGGCAAGGTCGGCGATGGTGTTGCTGAACAGTGCCCTGGGTCCAGGAGGTCTGTAGACGAGCGTTCCTCTGAGGGTGGTGTTGGGGTCAGTGTGGATTTGAAAGTGTAGGAGTTCGGTGGAGTTGAGGGAGTCGTCCAGGTGGGTGTGGACTTCGAGGGTGGTCTTGTTGACGATGGCTATGCCTCCTCCGGTTCTGTTGATGCGGTCTCTGCGGGAGATCTTGTACCCATCTGGAATGGCTATGGCGATAACAGGCACTGAAGAGTCGTTCCACCAGGTTTCGGTCAGGAAGGCTACATCGGGGGCGGTAGAGCTGAGCAGGTCCCAGAGCTCGATGGCGTGCTTACATGCGGAGCGAGAGTTGAGGAGTATGCAGTGGAGGTGGTTGGTGTTGGTCCTGGGAGGTTTATGGGCTCTGACACAGGTGAAGCTGCAGTTGCAGCAGGAAAAGGGTCCGTGTGCGTTTTTCGGAGTGGCCTGGAAGCAGGTTGTAAGGAAATGCCTCCTTGGCATGGTTGCCCCCTGACTTTTTGCCTTTGCTGATGCTATGTTTACAATTGAAAGTGTGCTGAGGCCTGCTAACCAGGCCCCAGCACCAGTGTTCTTTCCCTAACCTGTACTTTTGTATCCACAATTGGCAGACCCTGGCATCCAGATAAGTCCCTTGTAACTGGTACTTCTAGTACCAAGGGCCCTGATGCCAAGGAAGGTCCCTAAGGGCTGCAGCATGTCTTATGCCACCCTGGAGACCTCTCACTCAGCCAGACACACTGCTTGCCAGCTTGTGTGTGCTAGTGAGGACAAAACGAGTAAGTCGACATGGCACTCCCCTCAGGGTGCCATGCCAGCCTCTCACTGCCTATGCAGTATAGGTAAGACACCCCTCTAGCAGGCCTTACAGCCCTAAGGCAGGGTGCACTATACCATAGGTGAGGGTACCAGTGCATGAGCATGGTACCCCTACAGTGTCTAAACAAAACCTTAGACATTGTAAGTGCAGGGTAGCCATAAGAGTATATGGTCTGGGAGTTTGTCAAACACGAACTCCACAGCACCATAATGGCTACACTGAAAACTGGGAAGTTTGGTATCAAACTTCTCAGCACAATAAATGCACACTGATGCCAGTGTACATTGTATTGTAAAATACACCACAGAGGGCACCTTAGAGGTGCCCCCTGAAACTTAACCGACTGTCTGTGTAGGCTGACTAGTTCCAGCAGCCTGCCACACTAGAGACATGTTGCTGGCCCCATGGGGAGAGTGCCTTTGTCACTCTGAGGCCAGTAACAAAGCCTGCACTGGGTGGAGATGCTAACACCTCCCCCAGGCAGGAGCTGTGACACCTGGCGGTGAGCCTCAAAGGCTCACCCCTTTGTCACAGCCCAGCAGGGCACTCCAGCTTAGTGGAGTTGCCCGCCCCCTCCGGCCACGGCCCCCACTTTTGGCGGCAAGGCTGGAGGGAACAAAGAAAGCAACAAGGAGGAGTCACTGGCCAGTCAGGACAGCCCCTAAGGTGTCCTGAGCTGAGGTGACTCTAACTTTTAGAAATCCTCCATCTTGCAGATGGAGGATTCCCCCAATAGGGTTAGGATTGTGACCCCCTCCCCTTGGGAGGAGGCACAAAGAGGGTGTACCCACCCTCAGGGCTAGTAGCCATTGGCTACTAACCCCCCAGACCTAAACACGCCCTTAAATTTAGTATTTAAGGGCTACCCTGAACCCTAGAAAATTAGATTCCTGCAAACTACAAGAAGAAGGACTGCCTAGCTGAAAACCCCTGCAGAGGAAGACCGGAAGACGACAACTGCCTTGGCTCCAGAAACTCACCGGCCTGTCTCCTGCCTTCCAAAGAACTCTGCTCCAGCGACGCCTTCCAAGGGACCAGCGACCTCTGACTCCTCTGAGGACTGCCCTGCTTCGAAAAAGACAAGAAACTCCCGAGGACAGCGGACCTGCTCCAAAAAGACTGCAACTTTGTTTCAAGCAGCAGCTTTAAAGAACCCTGCAACTCCCCGCAAGAAGCGTGAGACTTGCAACACTGCACCCGGCGACCCCGACTCGGCTGGTGGAGAACCAACACCTCAGGGAGGACCCCCGGACTACTCTCCGACTGTGAGTACCAAAACCTGTCCCCCCTGAGCCCCCACAGCGCCGCCTGCAGAGGGAATCCCGAGGCTTCCCCTGACCGCGACTCTCTGAAACCTAAGTCCCGACGCCTGGAAAAGACCCTGCACCCGCAGCCCCCAGGACCTGAAGGACCGGACTTTCACTGGAGAAGTGACCCCCAGGAGTCCCTCTCCCTTGCCCAAGTGGAGGTTTCCCCGAGGAAGCCCCCCCTTGCCTGCCTGCAGCGCTGAAGAGATCCGTTGATCTCTCATAGACTAACATTGCGAACCCGACGCTTGTTTCTACACTGCACCCGGCCGCCCCCGCGCTGCTGAGGGTGAAATTTCTGTGTGGGCTTGTGTCTCCCCCGGTGCCCTACAAAACCCCCCTGGTCTGCCCTCCGAAGACGCGGGTACTTACCTGCAAGCAGACCGGAACCGGGGCACCCCCTTCTCTCCATTCTAGCCTATGCGTTTTGGGCACCACTTTGAACTCTGCACCTGACCGGCCCTGAGCTGCTGGTGTGGTGACTTTGGGGTTGCTCTGAACCCCCAACGGTGGGCTAACTTGGACCAAGAACTGAACCCTGTAAGTGTCTTACTTACCTGGTAAAACTAACAAAAACTTACCTCCCCCAGGAACTGTGAAAATTGCACTAAGTGTCCACTTTTGAAATAGCTATTTGTCAATAACTTGAAAAGTATACATGCAATTGAAATGATTCAAAGTTCCTAATGTACTTACCTGCAATACCTTTCAAACAAGATATTACATGTTAAATTTGAACCTGTGGTTCTTAAAATAAACTAAGAAAAGATATTTTTCTATAACAAAACCTATTGGCTGGATTTGTCTCTGAGTGTGTGTACCTCATTTATTGTCTATGTGTATGTACAACAAATGCTTAACACTACTCCTTGGATAAGCCTACTGCTCGACCACACTACCACAAAATAGAGCATTAGTATTATCTATTTTTACCACTATTTTACCTCTAAGGGGAACCCTTGGACTCTGTGCATGCTATTCCTTACTTTGAAATAGCACATACAGAGCCAACTTCCTACACAGGTGGTGTCTCGGCCGGTGATCAGTGCGAGGAGGGTGCTGGCGTCGTAGCGGAGGCTGGTGATGTGGCTGTTGCGGGGTCCAGGGGTTCTGGTGCTGGGCGTGGTCCAGGCGCAGACGGGCTTGCTTCTGGAGCGCCCGCTGCGCGCGACCGCCATTAAGAAGGGAGGGGGGGAGGGAGGAGCAGCTGAGAGGCGCGAGCAAATAGGGGCGCATGGGGAGCGGTGAGAGAGCGGGAAAAAAGGCGCAGAACGGAGGGAAAAGTGGAAAAAAGGCAAAAGTGAAAAAGACAAAAAGTGAAAAAAGCAGAGGAAAGCAGAACAAGAAATGCAAGAATGCAGGAAGGAAAGTCAAGGATAGCCAAAGATCGCAGAAGAATGGACAGAGCAACAGAGAAACAGAGAAAACACTCTAGCGCTCACCAGGGCAGATCTGGTCCAGGAGGGCCTCGATCCCTTGGAGCAGCGAGGGCGGGGAGGGGGAGACACGGGCATGGCTTGGTGATGCTATGCGCGCGGGGAGTGTTATACCTGGCCAAAACAGGTAGGAGACATTTTTAGCCTGTTGTCAGTACATTTTGACTGTTCAATGGGATCCTGCTAACCAGGAACCCAGTGACTGTGCTGTCTCCCTTTAAACTTGGTTGCTTGGACCACAAACACCCCATATTTGGCATACTGGTGCCCCTGTATAAATCCTTAGAGTATTGTACCCAGGGCATTGGGGCACCACCCATGGGAGCCCCTGTAAAATGTGTCTGCAGGCCTACCATTGCAGCCTGTTTGATAAGGTGCATGCACCGTTTCACTTCAGGTCACTGCACCAGGTCACTGTAAGTCACGCCATGGTAGGCCCTCCTAGCCCAGAGGGCAGGGTGCAGGTACCTGTGTGTGTGGGCACCCCTGCATGAGCAGAGGTGTCCCCACAAACTCCAGCTCCATTTTCCTGGACTTCGTGAGTGCTGGAACACCATTTTACGTGTGTACTGGACGTAGGTCACTACCTAGATCCAGTTACATAATGGTAACTCTGAACCTGGTCATGTTTGGTATCAAACATGTTGGAATCATACCCCTGTGCTGTTGCCAGTATTGGTTGTATGCTTCGATGCGCTCTGGGGGCTCTCCTTAGAGGACACCCCAGCATTGCTCCTACCAGCTTTCTGGGTTTTTCCAGGCAGCCCACGCTGCTGCCACCCCTCACATGGGTTTCTGTCCTCCTGCTGCTTGATCAGCTCAAGCCCAGGAAGGCAGAACAAAGGATGTCCTTTGGTAGAGGGAGGCAACACCCTCTCCCTTTGGAAGTAGGTGTTACATGGCTTGGGATGGGTAACCTCCCCAAGCCACTGGTATGCTTTGAGGGCACATTTGGTGCGCTCCTTGCATAAACCAGTCTGCACCGGTTCAGGGACCTCCTGTCCCTGCTCTGATGCGAAACAGGACAATGGAAAGGGGAGTGTCCACTCCCCTGTCCATCACCATCCCTGGGGTGGGGCCCAGAGCTCCTCCAGATGGCCACTCGATTCTGCCATCTTGAATCCAAGATGGGCAGAGGCCTCTGGGAGCATCTGAGTGGCCAGGTCAGGCATGTGACATCAGAGCCACCTCCTGATAGGAGGTCACCTGACTAGGTGACCAATCACCCTTCGAGGGCTAGGGTCTCCCTCTTGGGTGGATCCTCGGATTCAATGTGCAAAACTCTATCAGGAATCCTCTGCAACGTTTACTTTGACTTCTGGCCACTGGAACCGCAACTGGACTCCACAGGAACCTACAATCTGCAGCTACAGCGATGACTCTGCTCTGCAATATTGTTTCTCTGGCTCCTTCTAGGAATTGCAACATTTCCCCAGTGGTGCATCCTCTGAGGACAGCAAGTCTTCAGCCTCCACAAAAAGCAAGGCATCTCCCCTGGAGGGAAGGAGTCACTTCCCTGCATCCGAAGGCACGAACTGCAATGACCACTGGCTGTGTGGCGCTCCTCTCACCCTGAGCTGCATGGATCCTGCATTACGGGTGGTTGTCTGGAATGGTCCGGTTGGTCCGCTCTACCAGCTGTCCAACTTTGGAGAAGGTAGGCCCTTGCCTTTTCAGGCAGGACAGTACCCCATGCAACGAGTCTCTTGTAGCTACCAAGGCTTGCTGGTATCTCCTTCAACTGATCTTCAGGCTCCGTGTAACCCCAGACCCCAGTAATCTTCCCTGTGATGCACATCCCTCTGTGTGCTTCTCCTGCGATGTGGGACCTCTCTTCAGCTGTGCTGCGTGGGCCTCTCTGCAACTCCTGGACTCCTTGCCTGTGGGTCCTCTGTGGGGGCTACCTCTTCTTCTTCAGGGTCACCTGGGAGTACCCCCTTGGACCTTGCAGGTCCCCGGCAGCTCCACTTTTCCACCAACTGCGACATTTGCATTTGCAAAGCCTTGTTGGTGGTTTTTCCATACCACAGGCTGCCTGCGATCCTTCATCCAGTGTTTGACGTCGACTGCATCACCCAGGATCTCTTCATTTGCTCCATGAGCCTCATTGCTGACCATCTGCGCCTCACCGTCAACCAACTCCTTCAGCCACAGACGGGTAGGTAGTGGCTCCTGCCACCACCAGACACTCCAATGAAACTGGACTTGGTCCCCTTCCATTCCAAGTCTTCCCCTTCCAGGATCGACCTGTGGTTTCTTGCAGTCCTTTGGGTTGGTTTGGGGAGAACCAGTAACTCCTGTTCACTGGGGGGCACTCTGGTACTTACCTTAGAGGTCCCCTAGTTTGTCCAGCTCCCCTCTACCGATTCCACTTCCTTGGTTGGGGACCTGACCTTCACATTCCAGTTTTTTAGTATATGGTTTGGTTCCCCCCAGGCCTTCAGTATTGTCTATTGCTTTGCAGTTTTCAATTGCCTTTTATGTCTATTTCTACTTGCTGCTGTACATATAATAGTGTGTTTACTTACCTCCTATTGGAGTAATGCCTATCTAGTAATTCAGTATTTGTGTTACTAAAATAAAGTACCTTTATTTTTGTAACACTGTGTGGTTCATTTATGTGTGTAAGTGCTGTGTGACTACAGTTGTATTTCATGAGGTTTGAATGTCTCCTAGATAAGTCTTGGCTTCTGAGCCACAGCTACCTCTACAGAGCCCTGGCTTCCAAGACACTGCCTACACCTCACTAATAGAGGATACCTGGATCTGGTATAAGGTGATAATACCATAGGTACTCACCACGCACCAGGCCAGCTTCCTACACTGTGCTTATTTAGTGCTTGTGTTTTCCATTGCTCGGCACAAGGTGGTGCTGTCTTTGTAGTTCTCTGTGGAGCACATCAGTTTAACAATGAAATGCACATCAAAAAATGGGTGTTCAGGCCATTCTTACTCCTTTGGGTGGTCTAAAAGTGTCAAACTATCACATTTATAGGACGGTGCTGTTTAGGTGGGGCGTTTCCACGGGTGTGTTTCAGCGTCAGTAGTTCCAGACGGTATTGCTACCCCCAGTGGCCTCCTGAGCAATAACCTGAGCCCTGGCACTTGTTTATGTACAAATTAGGCATTGCGTTTATGGCGCTAGCATAGCGCTTTCTTTCATTTTATGCGGCCCGCGGTGCATGCTGACCGGTCCAATGCGTAGGTACCCAGTATTACCTATGTAGCGCCTCGTACATCTGAAACCGTCGTGGCGCTGGTAGTAACATCTTTAGCTGGCTCGTTCGTGAATTATGTAAGAGTCGAGAACGACTTTCCTAATACGTTAACTGCAGAGCAGCTTCTCCGGTTTGGCAACTGGTGAAATAATCAGTATCCGGTTCCGCTTAAAAAAAAAAAAAAAAGCCTATCGGGGAGACGTAGCTCCTTGAGTCATCTTCACCAGCGGCGCCTGTATCTTATCATCCACGCAGGACTCTCATGCCTGGGCAGGTAAGTCCAAGAAAAATCATAACCCGGAATTACTGCAATTTTCAAAGCAAAAACACAGGGCGCAAACATGTCAAAAGCCTGTTAATCTTGTCTGGCTTTTTAAAATCGATTTTAAAGCAGCTAGAGAGGGACTGCTCTGGTACAAAAAATACACAATTTCTTATTCCAGGTCGGCAAAGGGAGAGCAGATGCCGGCATTTTTGTCAGATAAAGATGGCAGCCCTGTATCGTCTGGCCGACTCAAGCCATCATTATGCCAGTTAGCAGTGGTCCTGAGTTCCTGGGAGTTGACAACAGCGCGCAACCAAAAACTTTGGGACTTTCCGCAATTTACGTTGAACCCACAGCGTTGGACTCTGTGCGCTCCTGAATCCACCCTACAGATGCACTCAGAATGAGGGCGTTTATAGCAAACGGCTAAATTCAGTGTGTGGGGCCCAGCTGGCCGTGTGTGGTCCTTGACTGACATCCTGTGGACATTTTAGATATTGCCATTTTATTGAAATTGAAAATAAAACAGAAAAAATGGTTACACAAAATAAAGGTATAAATATGAAATGCGCCGTTTAGTAGCTCGAACCGTAAGGAGGCCAGGTCATTTGATCTTCAGGCACGAACAATGAAATGTGGCAAATGTTTTCTTAATCAGCTGCAAAATGTCCAACTCTGCCGCTTAATCACCGCCCACAAAATGTAGCATTTGTTCCAAACCCCCCACCCTCAGCAGCAAAAAAGAACCTCTATTTAAAGTCTAATGCCCTCAATCTGGGTCTCAGTAATGCCGAGCGAAGCACAAGCAGCAGTATGCAGCCTGAATAGAGGTTACATTTATTTTTACACACTGTTTTCTATTCCCTGAAAACATTTCGCCGTGGAAAACCTACCAGATCATATGCAGGGGGGAATATACAGACTTTGGATTTCTGCAACTGTGAATGGAGGAACGTGTGTGGAATGACTGCATTATAACCCGTTCCAATATGTTAACAATGTGATTTGAGAACAATAGGAAAACAGATTTCTCCTATATATTTGATTCCACTTTAGGAGTATAAAAGTCTACACCTCTTAAATTGACTAGGTCATCTGGTTTACAAACAACACTGATGAAATATGGCAGATCTTGTAAAAATCTCGAGCTTCAAAATGTACAATGCTTTATTAGCTGTCATGGACTGGCATATTGTTCCATGTGGATGTAAAACTCTCCACCCTTGCTCCCTTTCGCTACACTTATATCAGCCTAATTTGAATTGGACCCTGTAGGAAAGTTCCCTCTTCTTTGGCATGGTTGCCCTCATTTTCTGCCTGTTGTTAGTGTGTTTGACTGTGTCCACTGGGATCCTGCTAACGAGGATCCCAGTGGTTATGCTCGCTCCTGTCAATCTTGGAAACTGTACCCTTTTCTTTCCACTTTTGGCATACTGGTCCCCTCATGTAAATCCTTAGTATATGGTACCCAGGTATCCAGGGCATTGGGGTACCAGGGGATCCCTATGGGCTGCAGCAGTTATTCTGCCACCCATAGGGAGCCCATGCAAAAGGTTCTGCAGGCCTGCCATTGCAGCCTGCATGAAATGGGTGCATGCACCCGTCTTCACCACAGCTCACTGCACCAGTTCACTGTAAGTCACCCCTATGGTGGGCCCTCTCAGCCCAGAGGGCATGGTGCAAGTACCTGTGTTTGAGGGCACCCTGCATTAGCAGAGGTGTCTCCACAAACTCCAGTTCCATTTTCCTGGACTTCATGAGTCCGGGGACACCATTTTACGCGTGCACTGGACATAGGTCACTACCTATGTCCAGCTACATAATGGTAACTCCGAACCTGGGCATGTTTGGTATCAAACATGTCAGAATTATACCCCACTTCTGTTGCAAGTATTGGAAGTATGATTCCATGCACTCTGGGGGCTCCTTGGAGGACCCCCCAGTATTGCTACCACCAGTCTTACAGGGTTTTCCAGGCAGCCCAAGCTGCTGCCACCCCTCAGACAGGTTTCTGTTCTCCTACTGCTTGATCTGATCAAGCCCAGGAAGGCAGAATAAAGGATTTCCTTTGGGAGATGGAGGTAACACCCTCTCGCTTTGGGAATAGGTGTGATGGCTTCGGAGGGGTAACCTCCCCAAGCCTCTGGTATGCTTTGAAGGGCACATTTGGTGCATAAACCAGTCCACAATGGTTCCGGAACCCCCAGCCCCTCCTTTGGCGCGAAACTGGACAAAGGAAAGGGGAGTGACCACTCCCCTGTCCATCACCATCTATGGGGTGGTGCTCCGAGCTCCTCCAGAGGGTTCCTGGGTTCTGCCATCTGGTTTCCAAGGTTGACAGGGACTCTGGGAGCATCTGAGTGGCCAGGCCAGGCAGGTGACGTCAGACCCCCCTGCTCATAGGTGCTTACCTGGCTAGGTGACCAATCCCCCTTTCAGGGCTATTTAGGGTCTCTCTCTTGGGTGGGTCCTCAGATTCAGCTTGCAAGATTGCAGCAGGGTTCCTCTGCAACCTTCACTTCGACTTCTGGCCTCTGGAACTGCGACTGGACCCTCCAGGACCCAACACTCTGCCTCTAAGAAGAAGAACTCTTCTGCAACATTGTTTCCAGGGCTCCTGCCAGCAATTGCAACACTTCCACCGGCTGTGCATCCACTGAGGGCAGCATGTCTTCAGTCTGCACTAGACAAAAGAAGAAATCTTCCTTGGAGTGAAGGAGTCACTCCCCTGCATCCGCAGGCACCTGCTGCAACAACAACTGGTTGGATGGATCTCCGCTCATCCTGAGATGCATGGATCCTGCATCACGGGTGGTGGTCCGGAGTAGTCCTCTTGGTCCTCTCTGCCAGCTGGCCAACTTTGGTGGAGGTAAGCCCTTGCCTTCTCACGCAGGACAGTACTCCTGTGCATTGCGTCTCTTGGAGCTGCCAAGGCTTGTTTGCATCTCCTCTAAGGGATCCTCAGGCAATGTGTAACTCCAGCACTCTTTCCTGCAATGCACAATCCTCTGTGTGTTCTCCTGTGGCGTGGGATCCCTTTCTATAGTGCTCCTTCTGTGACTTATGTGTCCCCGTCCTGTGGGACTCCTCTGGGTGCTGCCTTTACTCTTGTGGGCTATCTGTGGGCTATCTTGTGGGTTACCTTTGAATCCCTCTCCTGGGCCTTGCTGGTTCCCGGCAGATCCCCTTTTCCACAAACCGCGAATTTGCCTTTGCAAGGCTTGTTGGTGGAATTCCTGCACTGACACCCATTTACAATCTTAACTCTAGCATGGGACATCTTCTGCATCCATCAGAAACTCTTTTCCAGCTCCAGGACTGCAGTGCTGACCTAACCTTCATCACTGTCGACCAACTCCTGAAAGTACAGTTGGGTGGGTAGTAGCTCCTACTCCTCCTGGACTCCACTGTGACTCTTGGACTTGGTCCCCTCCCGCCACAGGTCTTCCTCTTCAGGAATCTTCTGCTGGTTTCTTGCAGTCTTGTCTGGGTGTCTTCTTTTCTATCCTTTTGGATGGTATGGGGAAATTCCAGTTATTTACTCCTGCTTTCCTGGTTGCTGGGGGGGTACTGTGTTACTTACCTCTGTGGTTTTATAGTACTCCCAGCTCCCCTCTCCCCTCTATACATTCCACTTACCTAGGTGGGGGTCCAGTTTACGCATTCCATTTTTTTAGTATGTGGTTTCAGCTCCCCCTAGGGTCACTACTGGTTATTGCTGTTTGCACTGTTTTCTAACATTTTCTATGCCTATTTCTGTTTGCTAGTGTATATATTTAGTGTATTACTTATCTCCTATTGGAGGGTTGCCCTTATAGTATTTTGTATTATTGTGTAACCAAAAATAAAGTACCTTTATTTTAGTAACACTGAGTATTTCCTTTCATGTGTGTACGTGCTGTGTGACTACAGTGGTTTTGCATGAGCTTTGCATATCTCCTAGATAAGCCTTGGCTGCTGATCCCCAGCTACCTCTAGAGAGCCTGGCTTCTAGACAATGCCCACACTTCACTAAGAGGGGATACCTGGACCTGGTATAAGGTGTAAGTACCTTAGGCACCCACCACACACCAGGCCAGCTTCCTAAGGACCCTGACCTAGACTTGAAGACATACTTGGGTTCTTTAACGTCAAATTTGCTGAAATGCCAGGGAGAGTGGGAGTAACACACACACCCCTTGAGCCATGACAACATCACAGCGTTGACCTTTTGTTCTACTGCAGTCAAGCCTTAGTGTAATAATTATAGCTGAGAGGCTAATGGCGCCAGGAGTAGACCTGTGGACAGTAAGGCCCTGATTACAAGTAAAGGTGCTATTTATCACACCTGATAAATAATGATACCACAGGGTATGCTATTTATTGATTGCGGTTTTGGTGTTTAAATCACAAAATCCTCATAATACAGTAAATACCATCTGTTTTTCCCCTGTTAAATTTTGGCAGGTTTGACCTGCTGAAATGTAACAAATGTTGAGGTATTGAGTGCATTTGCTAATTATCGGATGAGTTAAATACAACCAATGTATAAACATTGGTTTACACGTGAATCGGAATACACCGACCAACTTGTAATCAAGCCTTATGTAGGGCTTTTAGACTGGTCATGCTTATTGCAAAGAAGAAACCAGGGGAGAGTGTTTCTAACTAATAAGGCTAATATGTTCTGGTTTTTTTTGGCCACCTCACTGAATTACCTTCTCAAAAGAAACTTGGTGTATGGCAAATCATGCCTGGTCCGAAAAATTTCAGGCTCCCCTCCTATCCTCCACCTGAACATTGCCGCATTCTATAATTTGTCAAGTATGAATTTGGAATTAAATCCAGCTCCTTAAGTCAAGTTGATTTAGGTAGGGCATGATGCATATTATGTCACTCACTTACGTAAGCATGGTTCTTGGTAGAACTGGTAAACATTTTTGTGAGCGGTGCACCGAAGAAAGCGGGAATGGGCTCCAGTGGAGGACCTATTGCAAAAATGCTACAATAAAAAAAAATTAAAACACTGGATGAAGAGGGCCAGCTCACCTGTTAAGTTAGGCTTTGATCAACTCTTGACTTCATGAAGTCCTTCCATAAATCATGATCAAATATGGGGCTTCAGTGGTAGGGGTGTTGGAAATCTCCACATTTATTCATGCCGCAGTTTAGATGCCCGATATCTGGTCCAATGAAAAAGCTCCACGTGTTCTGGCAGGCAGTACTGAGGCTTTTAATAGGCCCATAATATTTAGCCAGGATTTAATAAAAAATGTGTGGCCTGGCCACTGGCAGCTGTGAGACAAAATAATAAGATAGAATCCTCCTTATTCTCTTATAAAGATATCCAGTCACTTACCCCACCCATGAAAGTCACAGTGGGCAATCAATGAAATTTATAAAGCACATTATGCTGAGGCATCAAAGCGCTAAAGATTGCAGGAGCTGTCATCATGGAAGGGAAAAGAGACAAGTTTTCAATTGTTTTCGAAAGGCTATAAAAGAGTCCAGACTTGAAATATGAGTAGGCAAAGTGTTCCATAGTTTAGCTGCTGCTACATTAAAAGAACGCCCACCCTATTGGACTTTACGAAATCTGGGCACGATTACCTTCCTAAGGGAAGATGATCTAAGAAGTCTATTAGGGGTGTACCGGCGAAAAGCTGATCTCAGGGAAACAGACCCCTGATGATGGAGATCCTGAAATACCACACCCAGTGCCTAAGTGTCGCACGCCTTTTGACAGGAAGCCGGTGATGGGAGCGCAGACCTTCCCTCTTTGAAGGTTAACTAACTAACTCTTACATACACCTCAAAACACTCTTCTGAGCCTATGTTTCACTTGTTCCAGTTCAGTAATTTCTTATGCAGTCACTCTATGGTAACTTAGCCAGAGAGAAATGGAGCCCGTACATTTGAGGGAGCCGAGAGGCAGGGCGGAGGATCATTTACAATGAGGGAGAATAAATTGCACATTAAGAACTAAGGCCTAGAGGAAGCAGCTAAAGCGGGGGGGATGGATTGATTTCTCGCAGAAACTAATGTATTGCCTGTGTACTGCAGTGCAAAGCACACAGGCAATGCTTATTAGCCTTCTGCAGTTGTCTGTGCATGAAAATTTGTACTTGAAGGTTTCCAGCACCAATCATTTGATGGACAGTGCACATTTGCCTCTAGGCCACAGTGTGTCAGCTCAGGCAAGAACACCAGTAGCGTGCAACTCTTGGTAGATAGACATTCTTCTCTCGCAAAGCGCATAGGGCCTGATTGCACGTATATACCAGGCTGATACCAATGTGCCCAATCACAACTGGTCCAGTCAACACCAGAGCATGGTACTCCCTCCAGCTGCTTCAGAGATGCCACTGTCTCCAGATGCCCTCAACACCCCCAACACAATCCACACCGATCCCACTCTCCCAATTATCGCTTTGTCAAAGCAGCTAGTAAATGGACATGGAAAAGAGACTCTTATTTTGCCCAGAATAGGGATCAAGTATGCAGTTCGACTTGGTAAGATTGAGAAGGCCTGTTATTCCTGATTCTGGGTGGATTAAGTTGTACTAACCAGATTATTGTGTTTGGGTTTCGCTGGAGACATTCATTCTGACCATCCAGGTTTCCTTGTTCCAAAATCCGACAACTCTTAATTGGGCCCATTGCCTACTGCTGTACCCTATTTCCTTCCCTAGAAACACACGTGGTTACTGGACTCCACCACAAACAAGTACTGGAGGCTGCCTAGTGGAAGGGTCATCCAAGGTGCTCCAGCAGGTGCAGCTCTAAAAAGGCCTGGAGAAGGTCCGGTCTCATTATTATGTTGAACTGGACGACACCTGCATATCTGAACGGGATTCTGTTCCAAAGCTGCACTTCTGTCCACATGTCCCTGTCCTGGATGTAAGTGAGGCTGCCTCCTCGTTTACTACATAATGACAATGGTTCAGTTGGTGTTAGTCAATGTATGTTGGTCCATTTTAATAAAATAATGTGTACTTTGGTTTCATGTTGCAAATGCTTTTTTTGCCATAGCATTAGATAAAAACAGTGAACAAACAGGCAATGGCTCACTGTAATACATTCTCGAGAAACATGGTTTTACTGATCTCTATAACATATAAATTTGTTAAAACAATACAATGAAAACATCTTTTTACACATGGAAACCGAGCCAACGCAGGGCTTGGTACTGGTTGGATGTGATGCACACAAAACAGGAGTATTGCATATTTCATCTGTACAGGCGGCTAGACAGATATCTGCAGGGAATCTTGATGAATTGGAAATGGATTTTTGGATTTAGTGATCCTGTATTCTAAAGTGGGGGCTTTTATGTAGTGTTGGACTAACCCTTCGCGCACTCAGGCACTGCGAGATGAGCCGGCCTGAAAAGGCCAGTGAGGTACCAGATTGTGTGGACCTCAAATGGCCAAATAAATGGTCCTGATAAAGGCATTTTCAGGTCGGCCCACGTGGCAGCACCAGAGTGCCTGATGCGCTAGCCAAGGTCCAAAGCGTGCTTTTGGTGCATATCAAAGAGATTCAGCGGTAACTGTGCTAGGACTCTCTAGAAAGCTGTCCATGAGCACCATTTTCTGAACTGGGCAGCCAACTGAAGTCCTGCAGGGAATGACAGAACCAAGTCTCAAGATTTGGATGCTCCTCACATTAACATTCACAAACTAAAAAAATGAAGAGAAACAGGGCATTAAAATTGGGCTCAAAAGGGAAATAAATGCCATAAAACTAAGAAACAAAATAAAATGGCCCTAACCTCCTACAGATTTAGTCAGTGAGCATACTATTCGAACAGCAAGCAGACTTCATCTCTCTGCACTATACGTATGTCCAACTGAACCCTCTTTCTACAACCAAGAGACCTTCAGTACCATAGTAACATGGTCCTTCCTCTTCCAATCTAGGGGAATTTTCAGATATGCAGAGAAATGTATATGAGATCTGTCACAGAAATGGATTATAAAATAATGGGGGTAGATATTATTCCACATTTATCACATGGCAAGCGGTATACACATTCTGGGGAAGCCTCTTCTAGGCTATACAGCCCCAACTACACAAACAACTAAACAAACACCCCCTAGACTAAAGTAACCAGCTAAGGAAACAAATAATAACATATTTTCAAAGCCTTGGGATTCTTCGTGCAGAACTGGGATGGTCACGTTTGCCTCTTAGACGATGGATTGTGCCACTACCAATTCACATCACCAAGGCCTTCAGTGTAAATGCACAAACACAAATCTTTGACCAGAACAAACCTGCCATAGGTGGAGATCTGCAGGACAGTGGGGCAGATATTTCAAACAACCTGCCGCCCAACTCCAAATGAAAGAGTGGCATCAGAGATGAAAGGAAGCTAGCCTTTGTATGTGAGAAGAAAGAACAGCAATGACTCCTCCCACTGAAAGAGTGCGATCTGCACTGAGGTGGAGCACAAAAAGCCACCATGGACCACACAAACACCCTGAAGAAAGCTTCTAGTTCATTAATACCTACAACAAAACCAGTCATAGAAAAACAAGAGCAAACAGAAAACCTGGTTTGAACTGACGGCATAGTTCCCCACACCAAATCATGAAAATTGTCAATCCAACCACAAACAAAAAAGAGGTACAAAAAAAAAGATCAAACTGTATTCTCTGAATTCCCCCTCCCAATGAAACCCTGGAAACTGTCAACCAAATTCGTTGCTCCCTAAAGAATTCTGATGCCTTGCATACCCCTTTAACTGCACCAAGTGCATATTAGCCAAACCAAAACCATGTACCTGCTATTCTGCCAATAAATGCTGAAGGTTTACTTAAGGTACTACAATAGCAGCCCCCAAGCAGAAATAGGATATCACCTATTACCTAATGACACAGAAAACAAACAGAAATATTCCAGACACACATCTGGAAAAAGGAACACCAAAGATTTTCAGTTCAGAGTCCGACAGACCAAGCAAAGTGAAGCAACACATTCCTTGACACCAGGAGATGTCTAGAAGCAGACACGAGTAGGATGCATGAACCAGGAGAACACCAAAATCACACTGCTTGACCCTCCTAACAAAAGAAGCTAAACAAAGATCTACATCCCATTGGGAAGCAAACACAAAACAGGAAATAACAAAAGAATTCTACAGAATGCTAAATACACCATAGCAGAATATCTCATCACAATGAAGATTCTCAGTTGAGGGAAAGAGTCGACTCAAGTAAAGCTTCAGCGATTACAGACTTGAAATCAAACAAGGGTGGTATATACTGATCTGAAAAGAAGAGTGATACTGCCACTGCCAAAAGTGCTACCTGGGCCTAGCGGACAACAAGGTCCATGTCTAATAGATAAGAAGAAATACAGAACTTTTACCAGGGCAAATTTGTCAAAAGACCATAGAGGCTTGGATTTGAAAAAAAAGATCCATATTCTGCTGGGTGAATTACCAGAAAATGCAATAGACTATTACCAGCTTATGACATCATTAGAAACACAGATACTGTAATAGACACCTTTGTAACTCATATGGCTCCATAAAACATTGGAAATGCTTGTGTACCCAAACATTTGCCAGTTAAGCACAAACTGTTTCCATTCTGCTGAGTCCTTCCCAAAGACTACAGAACATACAAGATCCGTGCTGCATAGAGCAGTGCATGGTCAGTTGTTTGTGTAAAATACTGGCAGCACAGCCACTCCTCTGTGGTTCTGGCTACTTCTCCATTCACAGACTTCTCAGCAAACCTCATGATCAGCAGTGCTTGCTTTATCTCAATCCAGTTCTGAAGTAATACTGGCCCCAGCGACTGCTGCCGGAAAAGTTCCCTCCTTGGGCCCCACAACAAGACTTGCAGGATGGTTTTTGCTTGAGTGACTGACATTCTTCCACGGGGATCAGCATGGAGCAGCAGGGCCGCCAGACGCTGAAGTCCCTGAGAGTAAAGGGACAAGTTGGGAATTGATGGCAGATCTGCAGTGCTGTAGTCTTCACCCAAGGTCTGCGATGAGTCCTGAAAAGGGTTTTCCTGGTGTAAAATCTCATAGATCAAGATGCCCAACTGGAATTCATCTACCTTCTTATACTGTATGGTGGAAAGTAACTCTGGTGCCAGCCTGGCCTGCGATGAAGATGAGGCTTTGTTAGGTGGAGAAATGGACAGAGAGGTGCGCTTTGCTTTGGAAAAATTGCTGATGACAAGCCGGGGAAGGTTCATTTTTCCGGGTAGGTTGTATGGTCCTCGTTGGTTCACTGTGTCTTCCACAATCAGTAGATTCTCAGGGCAGAGATTACAGTGTGTGATTCCTTGCAGCTTCAGGTGCTCCAGCCCATTGCACAGCTGTAGCAGAAGAAGGCACGCCAGGCGCTCATAGTCATCGGGCTCCGATATGTGGACTTCCTGATACTCTATCAGAAAACGAGCAAGGGTCTTACTGGGGACTTGGGGAGTCAAGGCCACCTGGGAATGACATGGGGCACAGTTGCTGATAGACCAGTGAACTGCACTCCCAAAGCCATTTTGATCAGGTGGCAAGAGCGTCTCCACTGAAGAGTCTCCACTGAGGCAGTCACTGACCGCTTGAATGTTAAAATGGGGTGAAATTGTTTTTTGTAAGGAGAGGCCAACAGGCTCCAGAAGTGAGCTGCTTGACTTGTCATCAAACTTGTGTACCTGAAAAAAAAAGAATGGGATCGGTTGTTATGGTTTGATAGGCTGAGCCAATTATCTTAGCAAGAGCGAAAACAACATTTAATCAATACAGCGGAGAAGGGATTGAGGCGTGAATGAGGTTCTGACTTCTCACTCACTCAATTATCTCTGTTATGAACAGTTCCTGTTAAATGACGTGTGTTTGGTGCAATGAATGAGTGGATGCTTAAGGCTGTGTAAACAGTGAATTTGTTGGACTGCTTTCACTGCTGTGGATGTCATGTGTTGCACCAAGTATTGGCTTGGTGTTTTGAATGGGATGGACTGGTGTGGGCTGTGTGAGGATTCGATGATTGGTACTTTGAATGGGCTTGCTGGCTTTGGGATGAGAATGTTTTAGTTTTGTATGATGTAGTTACTTGGAAAAATTGAGGAACTTGAAAGCCTAACTGGAGTGTGTGGCTAGCTCTGTTGTGCTTCGCGGTTCTGTGGGGCTGGGCATGGAGATTGGAACCGTTTCCATTGTAAATATGTTGAAATCACACAAGGCCCCTTCAGACACGATTCTTTCAATTACAGTCCATTATTGCTTCCAGTACGAGAGACTCTCAGAACTTCATTCAATGGGTGAAGGTGTCTGGGTAGAATAACCAGGTAGTGTATGTTAGTTAAGTGCTGATAATTTAAAGGATGGCTTGTGTTAGTTGTGTTTTGTTGGTTATATTTTGTTTGGATTGATTGGGTTTCCTAGAATAAATGTGATGGGGTTGGTTGGAGTTTGGCAATAGGTTTGATAGTATTCTGTGGCGGGGTACATTCATTTGACGGCATTGGTTAGTATTGAGGAATGGATGAATTGAATTTGATAAGGCAAAAGGGATGAATTTGTCGTGATTGTAATTTTGTGTGGATTTTAATTCCTTGTTGTGCTTTAAGAACTTGAGTCCTGATAACAGAATCCATATGTTGGGGAGGTTTGAACAGGCTGCCATTGATTGATTGTGTGGCATGGGATGATTTCTTTGCTGATTTGGATTGAGTTGCTACTATGAGTTTTCTGATTGGGCTGGTGAGTTGGTGTAGACCGGTGGTTGTAAAAAGTGGTTAAATAACTATAGATCTCATTCAGCATCTGGCGGTGAAGGAACCCCCTGTGCATTAGGGCTGACTGTCAGTGTCTTAATTACACCGTGTGTCCCTCTAAGGTGGCTTGCCAACACTACATAAGAACAGTGCGAGAGTAGATGCTGTTCAAAGTTTTATTCATGAACAACACTTTTTTTTGCTTAGAAGCACAATTTATTTGACACTGTCCTTGCATCTCCAACGTGAAATATGTTGTATGAAACACTTACATTGTTGCACTCAGCAGAACCCAAGAATGTACGGTAAGACTGCTTTTAGTAAAATATTATTGTGACCATACCAGCTATATTTTTAAGACTGCCTCTTGGGGATGTCAATATGTGTTGACAATGTGAGGCTTCTGGAAGCACCACTTTTCGAAAGGTCACAGCCTGTATAACAGTGTTATATGCTTCATATTGTCTATTCTGAGTTTCTCACTGCATTGTGGAGTCACTATATTAAATGGTACAAGACAGTGCTTCATTTGTAAAAGAATAAGTGCTGTGGCCCAAATGCATCTACGAAGCCAGCCGGCCCTGCTGGCGAACGTCGGGGTTGCCGAATACCGAGCCTATCTAGTCTTTATTTCACCTCATGCATCTTTCGTCTAGCAATATGCCCCCCGGTCGCTGCTCTCTCCTTTGTCACTTTTTTTCATCTTTCTCTTCCTCGTCCTTTCCCCCTTTGCTGTATTTCTCCCTCTGTTCTGGGTCAAAGCCTGATGATTAAAAATAACTCCTGGTCCCAAAAAAAAGAGGCCGGTGCGCCCCACCTGCAACCACCGGCTCAAATTAAGCACCTGTAAAAGATAAGCAACATTGTAATTGCTCGTGAGTTAATCGCTACAATGGGAATACAAATTGCCATGAAGCGAATGAGTTATTCTTTTCACCCTTTAGCAAATATATGTACGAATGTAACACTTTTTGCCTGCTGTAAAATCACTTCCTGAGTTCGAAAGTCTTAGTCTATAGTGTCTGAGTGGAGCAAATAATAATCAAGAAATGAGGCGCCTCACTGCATACCCATTGCAACATTCTCAATGATGTTTGTTATTTAAACAAGAAACATTTTTGTTGATCTGCATGCTTTTGCAGCAGATGCAAATTATGTGGAAGACGCTGCAAGTCTACCGTTAGATGGAAAACTCAGCAGCTACCGGCAGAGGCGTTTTACGGAACGGGCAAAGTGGGCAATTGCCCAGGGACCACACCTTCCAAGGGGCCCCTGTGAAAGTGAGCGTTCTTTCTATTTGACCACTGCCTATTCTATTTCTCTCTCTAAACCTCTCTCGCTCTGCCTACCTCTACCACAGAGTCGTCGTAAAGATTTTTGGAATCCCAGTCAGGTCCTATTTCAACTGTTGAGTGACCCCTTTAAGGTTTAACATATAAGTTAGTATTGTATGGCATCACAGAAGGCATGAATTGTTAGGAAATGGTTGATGAAATTCAAATTTGTTCCATCCACGGCCCTCAAAATTTACCTTGCCAGGGGCCAAAAAGATCTTAAGATGACCCTGGCTACAGAACCACATAATGCCAGTGGCCTGCATATAACATATGAACAAATTGCGCCCAGAAAAAACGCGATATCAAAAAAGTAGTGAATTGGCTTGAGGTGGTTCCTGTATTATACCTTGAGTATACGTCACCACTCAAAAATCGCCTTGACTTTAGTGTTCACTCTGACGTGTGACCAGAGCATGTACCTGCTGCCACCACGCAATGAGCAGGCAACAAGTCCTATCACAAGTGCATCAGCTGTTCGCATTGACGTTTGGCCAAGAGGTTAGGGACCATGCCATGAACGTGACCCAGAAATCCCTAAGCTCTGGGCCAGTGCCAAACCTCAGACCCCATAGATCACTGGAGGAGCCACACAGAAGATTCATCCAATCAGTGGGGGATATTGAGTTTACGAGGAAGCCATCAACACATTAAGCCTTCTCAGGATTGGGAAGAGGTCAGATATGGAAAAGGGGAAAGTGCATACAATTTATACTACTCCACCCAGCTGATACTTTGGGCTGTGTGCGGTCCAAACCTGGTTTTCCAGAAGGATCTGATATCCCTGGTGGACTTATTTTAGGATTTGTGTTTACCCTGGAGATGAAGGGATTGGTGGAGACCATTTCCATTGAGCACAGAGAAACACAACCCAAGTCCACACCCCAAAGTTCAAACCTGGATGTAAACTGGTTTGTAACCATTTGCTTCCTTTTTCGACATGCATGTGATGTTTGGTGGAAGAAATGGCAAGCATCTTTTATTTTTCACCTAACAGAGGGATCAGTCACTTTGGGAAGCCAGAGCTCTCTGGATTTATTGACCTCATTATAATGGGACACCTAAAGCCAGGTTGATCAAGGGGCTCGGAGCCATACTCTGCAGCAGCATATGTTAGGGTTGAACCTAGTATGGATGCTTCCAATAATCGGAGTACACTTACCTTGACTGCCAAAATGTTCTGTGGGTCTGAGGCCAGGCATACCGGGAAATACCAGGCATCTCCTGCCTCACAGCATGGCTCAGAGTCCAGAAACCTGTAGTCTGACCATGCCACCACTGACTTTAACATGTCATCTGCTGAAGTCAACATCTCCTGGAGACTAGCAGTGAAGCGGCAGAGCGACATCCTGTGATGTATTCTCAGCTTGTCGTGCACTTCCTCCCCATTTGTTAGGTCCTTGAAGAAGGTGCTAAGGTCCTCGTCTGGGGTGGTGAAGGACAGCCTTTCTAGGTCCAGCGTGGTGTCGGGTGAGCTTGTGCGAGTATCTTCGTCCATGCTGTGCCACTTAGGGGTCCGCTGGTTCCTGCCCAGCGATGCCTTCTCCCGGCATCGAGGACTGCTAGGAGGGTTGTGGCCTCCTGCTAGGCCAGTGTGGTGCTGGCTGCTGAAGGATGCACCCGGATACTGTGTAGCCCACATTTGGTGGCAGCATGGCTTCACAATAGGTAGTGAACGGGTACGGACAAGCTGTTTCGGTGGAAGTGGTGGTGGTCTTTGTTGATTTCGGGAGCTGCAGTTGCCAGTGGAGCAAAGGGGTGGAGGAAGGCCACAGCTGGCTTTGGAAGGCAAGACAAGACTGTATCCATCTCCTGCAATGAGAATGACAAAGCGGAATCCTGTCAGATTACTGATCAATGTCGAATTTCTAGTCCAATATAGCATTAATTTACATGTGACATCTACCAACATACTAATTTATCTCTACTGGCTCCCTGATTGGGAATTTAATTATTTCACCCCATTTGCTTTTTCCCCACTACCAATTTGTCTGTGAAGATCAAATCCTGTTGTTGAGCATGCTTTATTTTCCATAAATCCTTGTCTTCATGACTTCAAAGGTAGAAATAGACATAACTGGGCCTCCATGGCTCTCAATGAACACCCTTAAAGAGCTCACCTATTTTCATGCTATGACTGACCACCAGATGTGACTGCATCACCATGACCTCCTCCAGGGCCAAAGAGCCCCACGTCACAATTGTGACTTTCAGATAGTCTTATTTTTTCAACTAAAAGTACTAAGTATGATGTGATTCTCAGTTTCACTTGCCCCATTGTTAGTGTGGGCCTACAATTCCCAGCATGCTTAGAGCAGTGTTTATACATCTAAGTGCTTCTTTCTGTCTTTATCTATGAGGGATGTTGCAGGTGGCAACTCTAGGCCAGCTACGTTTAGTCAACAGTTGAGTTTTGAACGTAGATAATTACCATGACAACTCAGGATGTTTACCAGGAAATTACAGAGTCAGCCAATCACCGCAGCCTCAAATTTCTGCCCTCCTTCATTCCGTGAACTAACTCACGCCTTTCGCTATTGCTACATCTATGCACCTCGCAGTGCTTTCGGATGTTAACTGTTCTGAGATACTTCACAAGGGTGGGACCCGTGCTAGATTTTGAGGCTATCCACTTGGGACACATTTGCATACCACAAATTGAAATGGAAATCATACACTTTCAATGGTTATCTCAAAATCCTAACAGTGTGTAATACTTGTAGTTGTGAATTACAAATGTTAGATGGTAAACCTCGATGGAGACATTCAGGTGTAATCATTAGGCTCAGTCGTTTGTTCTTCAAAAGCCCAGACACAGGAGTTGGGTGATAACAAATGGGCCAGATACATGAAAGGACTTTGCCTTGTAAAAGCCAACAATGATCAGATTTGCAGTAATAGTGAATGCCGAGTCATAATTCACAATGCATGAATGTGCATTGCAATTCGCAATTTCCATTAGGATTGGCATTATGCAGACTACAAACCCCTGCAGGGCACGCTGTGAGGGGGCACCAGCGGAGCTGTTCCCTTCCTCATATAGATTTGCAATGGAATGCATGATTGCTGTTAGAAATGGGGCCTTTAGTTGTAGTGGTTTACACCCTGTTCATGTAGGGACTCCCACTCTAGTTAGGGTAAGGGACACACACACGCATACATACAGTAATACAGTGAAAACACCACAGAAGTACTCCACACCAGTTTAGAAAAATAGACAATATGTATCTGAGTAAAACAAGACCAAAACCACAAAGATCCAACATACACAAGTAAAGATATGAATTTCAAAAGATTAAATGTAGTATAGTGCTTAGAAACACAAGCACTACAACTAGGGCTATCAAAATGGCTTCACTGAGTTGAGTCACTTCCAACAGTCCAGCGCCACCCGCAAGGGAGTGCGGGGGCCACGGAGTTTAGTTTAGTTTAGTTTATAAGATTTATAAAGCGCATGGCGACCCGAAGGCATCCCAGCGCTAAAAGCAGCAAAGCACGAATAGGAGGGGGGACCAATGCTAATTACAGAATAAAAAAGTTTTGAGCTTTTTCCTAAAGAGGTGTTCGGAGGGTTCATAGCGGAGCTCCAAAGGGAGGGTATTCCAAAGGTGGGAGGCCTTACTGGAAAAAGAATTGTTGCCCCAGGCTCTCTTGGATCGAGAAATATGTGCATACCTAAGAGAGGAGGAACGTAAGTTCCTAGAAGGAGTATGCAGGAAGATCCGTTTCCTTAGAGAGATGGGACCTTTACCATGTAGGGCCCTATGGACAATGCAGAGAGATTTAAAATGGATCCGTTCTTTGATGGGGAGCCAGTGGAGGGTGGAGATAGCCAATTTGGCGGATGAATATTTTGAGGAGTGAGTAAGAAGCCTGGCAGCTGCATTTTGCACTCTTTGCAGCTTCTTTATAACATAAAAAGGGGAGCTGAGGAACAGGGAGTTTCCGTAATCCAGCCGGGAAAGAATTAAGGCTTGGATGAGAATTCTTCTGGCTGTAGGAGGAAGAAGAGAGAGAATCTTTCTGAACATGCGCATAAGACCAAAGCAGGTAGAAGAAACTTTACTGGCTTGAGAGTCCATAGTAAGCCTGGGATCAAGCATCACACCTAGAGTTTTAACCTGAGATTTGGGGGGAGGAAGAGTACTGAAGGCATCTGAGAGCGAGGGAAGGGGAAGAGCGGGGGGACCGTTGCCCAAAACCAGGACTTCCGATTTTCCATCGTTAAATTTGAGTTTGGACTTGGTCATCCATTTGGCGATGTCACTCATACAGCGGGAGAGATTGGTCACCGGCGAGTCTCCAGAGCTGGAGAGGGATACCACTAACTGGGTGTCATCTGCGTAGGTGACCAAGGACAGATTATGAGGGGCAACTACTCTAGCTAAAGGTGACAAGTAAACGTTAAAGAGAGTGGGGCTAAGGGACGAGCCCTGGGGGACTCCACATGCCAAGGGGAAAAGGCTAGAAAAGAAGGTCCGGTCCAAGACTTGGAAAGATCTGTCTTTAAGGAAGGAGGAAAACCAAGAGAGGGCGGAACCTCCGACTCCTACATCTGATAGTCTCCGACAGAGAAGATTGTGGTCGACAGTGTCAAAAGCTTCACTTAGGTCAAGCAGGATGATGGCTACGTGAGACCCTAGATCTAAGAGCTGGCGGGCCGACTCAGTTACTGAAAGGAGAACTGACTCAGTACTGTGCAAGGCTCTAAAGCCCATTTGGGTGGGATGAAGAAGTTCATTGCTTTCGAGATAGTTGGTTAGTTCAGTGTTGACATGTTTCTCAAGGATTTTTGCGGAGATAGGGAGGAGGGCAATAGGTCTGAAATTTTCCAATAAAGTGGGGTCAAGTTTGGGTTTCTTCAGAAGGGGCTTAACCACAGCATGTTTAAATGACTGGGGAAGGGAGCCCATGGATAAGGAGCTGTTAAGAATTTTAGTGAGAGGAGGAGCAATGGTGCCTGCTACCTGCAAGAGAGCAGAGGGAGGGGCGGGGTCCAGAGGGGAGCCGGATTTAATTTTGGACAGGAAGTTAATGGTCACCTCCTCGGTGAGAGGGGGGAAGGAGGTTAGAGAGACTCCTACAGAAAGGGAGTCAGTGTCATTACAAACAGAGGGATCCTTCATATAGACGGGAAACCCAGAGTATATACTGATGACTTTGTCCTGAAAAAAAGATGCCAGTCGGTCGCTGTGGGAGACGGAGGCTTCCGTCATGGGGGTAGAAATGGGAGGGGAGGTAAGATCTCTAAAAATTTGAAAGATTTCTTTCTGAGGACATGAAGAACATTCTATTTTTTCACCATAAAAGGTAGACTGGGCAATTTTAATATTGTGGTGATAGATTCTGACTGATTGCTTGTAGATCTCTCTGTTAGAGAGACTGTAGTTTTTACGCCACAGTCTCTCAAGTTTTTTACAGTTCTTTTTTAGTTCAAGCAGGTAAGGGGAGAACCAGGGTTTAGATTTGTGGGGTGAGGGAACCACTCTGGTTCTGATGGGTAGAACAACATCCAAGGAGGATGAGATCCATTTATCAAAAGAGTCTGCAGTTTCTGGGGTAGATGAGTGACCGGTTTTGCCCTGGGTCAAGAGGGCCTTACACCATTCTTCCGGGTCCAGTTTTGACCAAATGCGTCCAGATGTGGTAGTGCTGGGGAGGTGCCCTTGGGTGGCATCATACGGGAAAGTGAAAGAGAGAAGGGAGTGATCGGTCCAGAGTAATGGCAGGGGAGGGGCCGTCAGCAAGTTGGCAATATTGCTGAATATAAGATCCAACGTGTGACCCTTCTGGTGGGTAGGGCCAGATACATGCTGAAGTAGTTGGAGTGCTGCGAGAGAGGTTGCCAGTAATTTAGCCGAAAGGCAGTCGGAGTTGTCAAGATGAATATTAAAATCTCCTAAAATAGTTAAGTTGGAGAGATTGCAGATATGACTGGCTGCAACCTCCGGAAGAGAATCCAGGAAACGTAGCACAGGTCCAGGTGGTCGATAGAGCAAAATTCCTGAAAAGGTGAAAGTGGGGGACAAACATAGTGAGAACATTAGGCTCTCACAATCAGGAATATATAAGGGTAAGGTGGTGCATTTAATAGTAATTTTATGAATGATAGCTATTCCACCACCTCTGGTGGCGGGCCTATCTAGATGAATCATGGAATAAATGGAAGGCAGAGAGTTACAGATGTGTACTGTAGAGTCTTCCTCAAGCCAGGTTTCAGTAAGAAACAGTACATCAGGCAAAAGGTCTTCAAGGAGATTGTAGATGTGTAGAGAATGAGCGGGGAGGGATCGGCAGTTAAGCAGCATCATTCTTGCTGGGTGGGGAGAAGGAATTTCAGAGGACGTGGAGGGCAGGGCGGTCCAACCACAGCGTGGGAAGGAAAGGAGGAAGGGGAAACAGTGGCGTAGCGTGGGAGGTGCAGGGGGGGCCGGCCGCACCGGGTGCAACATCTTGGAAGAGACTAAATCCACGGGTTAGGGGGCGCAAATTACTTGCCTTGCCCCGGGTTAGGGGGCGCAAATTACTTGCCTTGCCCCGGGTGCTGACAACCCACGCTACGCCACTGAGGGGAAATGAAAGTCACTTGAATGGGTGAGACAGGGATTAGAGGTCCTACAAGCCAATAGCTGCGAAGAAGAGTAGACTAACCTCATTGGGAAACAAAGAGCAGCATCTCTGGGCTCAGGATGCTCAGGACGCTCCAGGGCGCGGTCGGGCACAGACGGGCTTGCCTTTGGCGCGCCAGCGGCGCGCCCGCTGCACGCGTCCGCAACGCGGCCGGCTCCCCTCCGTCATTAAATTAAATACTGACGAGAGGCAGCCTGAGCCGGCTTAGGGGAGAGAAAAAGACTATACCGTCAACCTAACAAAATGGTGGTATAGAAATGTCCCAGACAGGAAGATGGGTAAAAGAAAGCTGAGCACCCTGTAGCCACTAACCACAGGCTCCGGTGCTCAAACGCGGCGTGAATAAAGAGACAGAAGTCAAAGGTAAGGTTAAAAGGCCCAGAGTGAAAGACCTATGAATAAAAAGTAATTATTTTAAAAATCTTAATTTTTTTTAAAAAGCATTCAAATTCAATAAACAGTAATTATCACAATCATCAAGGTTAAAAAATGGGAGCCTACTCGTGTGTCACTCGCTGCGCGGCCGGCTCCCCTCCGTCATTAAATACTGACGAGAGGCAGCCTGAGCCGGCTTAGGGGAGAGAAAAAGACTATACCGTCAACCTAACAAAATGGCGGTATAGAAATGTCCCAGACAGGAAGAAGGGTAAAAGAAAGCTGAGCACCCGGTAGCCACTAACCACAGGCTCCGGTGCTCAAACGCGGCGTGAATAAAGAGACAGAAGTCAAAGTTCTGGAGTTGTGTAGACCCCGGTTACAGTACCTTGGAAAACGATGAGGAAACAAAGACGGTGTACGGAGTTGGGGAGGTGAGGTGTCGCTGGAGCCGGTGCGGTATTGGTTCCTTACTGCCACCAGGAAGGTGAGGTGTCAGTTCCTTGCTGCTAGGCAGGGGATGTGAGACGTAGGTTCCTTACAGTTGCAGGGGTGGTGATGCGGCATTGCCGGCGAGGCATCAGTTCTTTACAAGGCGGGGTCGGTGAATCCAGCAGGTCACGACACAAGGTGTAGTCTTCGCAGTGTCACAATCACACCACGAAGCTACAGGTGCTGTGGCAGAGTAGGGTGCCATGGACTTCGATAATATGGCACTCTGGACTCACGCTGTGGCAGGACTTTGGAGGCATTGTGGTGGTGTCAGGCCTGGGTTGTAGGTCACAGGAGTTGCACTCAGCGGGGACCATTGCTCTGGTGCAGGCAGCAGCACGGGGTCAGAGAGCGGTGCTGGTTCCGAAGTCGATGCACTAGTTTCTTCCTTGTTGCATCATAATTCACTGCCAAGGGCTCAGGAAATGGATTTGGTTCCACTTGGCAAGTCAGGACTCTCAGCATGAGGACCCAGGCACAGGCAGGTTCAGTCTCTGGTGTCTCTTACACTTCCTAACAGGAGGCAGCCCTTCGAGAACTTTTGGAAGCAGGATGTAGAAAGCCAAGTCCAGTCCTTTCACTCCTTGGACAGAAGAGGCAAGCAGCAGGCCAGCACAACAAAGCAACAGGCAGAGTGTCAGTCCCTCCTACAGCATCTAGTTCTTCTTCATGGCAGAATTTCCTGAGTCCAGAAGGATTCTAACTATGTGGTGTCAGACTTCCAGTACTTGCACCCATTTCTGTCTTTGAAGTAGGCAAACTTCAAAAAGAAGTTTTTGTAGTGCACAAAACACTGCCTTTCTCTGCCCTGGCCCCAGACACTCCACGAGGTTGGAGACTGCTCTGTGTGAGGACAGAACCATCAGGATATGAAGGGCACACCTCAGCTCCTCTTGTGTGACTGTCTAGAGTGAATGCACAAACAGCCTAACAGTCATTCTGATCCAGATGTGTTTTTAGCAGAACGGTTAAGCAGAAAATGCCCACTTTCTAAAAGTTGCATTTTCAAATTCATAGTTCAAAAACCAACTTCATCAAAAGATGTATTTTTAAATTGTGAGTTCAAAGACGGCAAAGTCCATACCTCTATCTCCTCCCAATGGGAAATTACACTTGAAAGATATTTCAAGGCAATATCCATGTTGCCCTATGGGAGAGATAGGTCTTGCAATAATGAAAAACGAATTTATCTCTATTTCACTATCAGAACATGTAAAGCACACCAATACATGTCCTACCTTTTACATATACTGCACCCTGCCCCTGGGGCTGCTTTTGGCCTACTTTAGTGTTGACTTACATGTAGTAAAAGGGAAGGTTCAGGCCTGGCTCGTGGGTTCACTTGCAAGGTTGAAATGGCAGCTTATGACTGCACACACAGACACTGCAGTGGCAGGCCTTAGACATGTGTTCAGGGCTACACATGTGGGGGGCACAATCAGTGCAGCAGGCCCACTAGCAGCAATTGATGCGCAGGCCCTGGACACACAGAGTGCACTTTACTAGGGACTTACTAATAAATCAAATTTGCCAATCATGGATAAACCATTCACCAATACAATTTAGACAGAGAGCACTTGCGGTTTAGCACTGAGAGGAAACACGACATTCAGCACAGGACCAAAAACGGGAGGTCAGAAACAAAAACAGGGGAAAACAGTTAGTAGCCACAAACAACAGGAGGAATCTGAGGTGGGAAACAGTAGCCTCCTCCGAAGGACATCAGGGTCCTCTACTCTACTTTGGCTACTCATATGGAGAGTATACATGCCTACTGGGGGGAAAATGACTTGATTCTTCCTGCACATCACATATTGTTCTCTAAGCTGAGGAGTATCTTAACTAGAGAGGCGGGGGGCAAACAAAGCGGTCACAGGGATGGTTTAATGAGCAGTGTAAAATGGTGAAGGCACACCTCTTGCTAACTTTAAAAAGGGGAGACAATCAATTTATAAGGGTCTATAGGGCAAACTATCAGGCAAGCTACAAGCAGCAAAAGCAGCTTGGGAGGAGTACATGTGGGCTCATCTGCTAGACTCTACTGTGAATAAGGTCCAGAAGAAGTTCTGGTGTGTAGTTGGCAGAAGTGAAGGAAGGTCCGGACATCCAGCAGAATCATCTATTTTTGCCCTGTGAGTGGGTTGCGCATTTTAAGGGCTTGTATGCCTCCAACCCACACCTATGGGACCACATGGGATAGAGAACATACACAGTGTGAAGAGTCAGACCCATCCATTAGATTATTTTTTTCTTTTCAGGAAATTGAACGTGCAGTGGCTTCTCTTAAACCTGGGAAAGCCCTGTGGCTTGACAAAATTCCAGCTGATGTCTTTAAAGCTGATTCCGGGGTTTGGGTGCCCTACATCAATGTGATCTCAAATGCCATTGCGGCAGAAGGAACAATTCCTCCATCTTGGAAAGGGGTGGAGATTGTTCCAATTTTAAAAAAGAGGGACCCTGATGTGCCCACCAATTATCACCCTATTAGCTTAACAGACAATCTCCAAAAGATTTCCTGAAAACAGATCCTTGAGTGCCTCTTGGGGTGGTGCAAGGAAAAGCAGACACTGTCAGGGCTCCAGGCTGGATTGAGGCATAAGGTCAGTGCTGTTGACCATGTCTTCAGGTTCATCTTGGTTAAGTGGGAGGTGGTCACCTGGCCTGGGGCGACCTCTTTGTGGCATACATTGATTTGCAGGCCGCATTCAACCTGGTGCCCAGAGGGAAACTGTGTGAGGTGCTCTCGGGATGAGGATTCTTCCCGACCTCTTCCATCTAATTAGATTATTGCATGACGGGAACTTTGCTAGAGTAACGTGTGGAGCAAAAGGAAAATTAACAGATGCACTTCCAGTTAGCCTGGGTGTCAGGCAGGGCTATGTACTTGCCCCTACCCTTTTCCTCCTATTCATGAAAAACTACATTGCTTATTTGATTACTTGTGCCAATGATTCCCCTATGCTGGCAGGAGTCAAAATACTGGCCCTCCTCTTTGTGCACGATGCGTTGTTTTTGTCCAAAACCAGGAGGGGTCTGCAAAGGCTGATCAACAGCTTCACACAGTTGTGCAGTAATTTTGGTCTTCAAATAAACACCTCAAAAACCAAATACATGACATTTACTAAGAAGGGCAAGGCAAGTGGGGTCATCAAGGTCCGAGGTCGGAAGTGCTCGAAAAGGTCCCGGAATTTGACTACCTGGGTATCAGGCTAGACAAATCAGGACTCTGGAGTACACTAATTGTAAAGCATCAGGCTGGAGCCAGACTTAAGTTGCCCAAAAAGGCCCTGTGGTCCCCTGTATGGTCGGCAGTGGAAATCTATAAAGCCCAAGCAAAGGGGGCTGCTCTTTATGGGGCAGAATTATTGGGGGCACTGCAATATTAGTCTCCTGAGGTCAGCAGAAAACAACTTTATTAGAAGTCTGGTGAGCCTAGGGAAGGGCACGGCTCTTTTACCGCTTCGTATGGACCTGGGGATCCGGGAGATCTCATCTTTGGTGTATTTGGGGCACTCATGAATTGCACCTTTTAAAAGAGGGTGTGCAGGTTGTCATCTCGGCCAGTCGTTGGGGGGGGGGGATTAAGTGGGGAGGGGCACTCAAGAAGGGGTGGAGCGAGCTAGGTTTGGGTAAGTTCTGGACTGAGCCACAATCCATCAAGAGGGGGAATGCTGCCCTAGTTTAAACGTCGATGGAGAGAAGGCCACTGCAGGGACCATTTATCCATATCCTCACAAGGGAGTTTACCAAGTGGCTTCCTCCTTCTAAAATCAGTGTACAAATTTGAAGAATTCCTGGATTTTATATGTCCTCGTAAGGCTCGCCGTTGTTCCTCCAGCTTAGGGATAAATCGCTCCCAAACCGGCCTTTACCGATAGGCGGAGTAAGACGAACCAGGGACCTGAATACTTTTTCTATGGTAAGAACGTTCGTGAAAGTGAGAAGCACTTCTTCTTTTTCTGTCCACTTTATGCAAAACCCAGGTCCAAATGGATTGTGCCAATGTGTAGGATATTGAGCCTAGCAACTAGAGGAGAAGCACTCAGGGTATGCAAAAGTGAAACTTCTTCAATTGTGGTTGTGGCTGTTTCTAAATTTCTCCACTCAGCTTGGCTAATGAGACCCAAATTGTTAGAAATGTTATGAAACTATGTTGCATCGTCCTCACTTGCTTTATTACCACACAGTGGTGGGGGATGTTTCATGTATCCCTGTATTTAAACTGGGTAACTGGATGTAAATTGGCATCTAACCTATGGAATTATGTGCTTTGTATGTTTCTATTGTTTGTTTTTAACTCATGAAGTGATTTTTTATCTCTGGTTTTTAGATCTTGAGATTTGACTATTTATTTATTGTTTGTACTTGACTCAAAACGTTTTTGTATTTGGATTTTTGATGATGAAGCAAAATGTTTTGAACTATCAAATATAAAGACTTTGGACAGGGGCAAACCATGCCAAGAGTTGACAGGTCTACCAACTGAAGTAGAACAACTCTTGTGGTCAGAGCCATTTAAGGCGGGTGCAAAGTGGGCAACTGCCCAGGCCTCCACCCCAAAAATGATTTTACTCCACTGTTCTTCTCTAGCTCAACCTCCCTCCCTCTCTGCCTACCTATGACTCAGTATCTTTCTACCTATCTATGCTGCACCACACTCTACCTTTCTATCTATCCAGTCCTCTCCTCACCTGTCTCTGGTTCTATCATGTCTTGCTCCCTACCTCACGTCTGTGGGTTGCAAAAGGTCTTGGGACATCCTGCTGTGTGACCTGCAAACATAGCAGCACACTCTAACCACATAAAGAGAGGTTCCTCTCTGTACTGACGTTGCACTGTCATATGGAAACCGGTGCACATACCCAATGACCAGTAGAGGACTTCCCTCTACTGAAAAGCACACTTCTGCAAGTACTGGGTCGAAGATGCGGGTCGAAGTGGTTGGGCAGATTGTTTTGTTTGCACTGCTGTACATGCAACACATTCCCTGCTTCTAACACATACCTTATAACAGTATCATCTGTCCTGAAACCTTTATGTTGTGATCTACAGTTTGTAATTAGTTACCATACTTTTTTACTGAGTCATTGGCTCCAGCCGTAAGGCTTAGCCTCCTTGTATCAGAGTGTATAAGTCATTGATGTTAACTGATCAATCAATCAATCAAAGCATCTGTCTCAAGGCAGGCGCTGGGGGGGGCTGCTACTGCTCGAAAGACCAAGTCTTGAGGTGTCTCCTGAAGGTAATGAGACGTATTGATGTGACGTATCCTACGATATACGCTATACTATGTCGAAAATAAAAAAATGGTTAAAACAATGTCTTGTTCCCTACCTCTCTGCTACTCTTCCTGCTTCTATGTCTACCTCCCGCTTGCTTACTCTTTACATCACTTCCTTTGCCCCCTTTCTACTTCTTCCATCTCTTTCTACTTCATATTTCACTTCTCGCCTCTATGGTTCACCAATCTATCTCGTTGCATCTCATGCCTCTCTCTACATCACTTGCCAAGCACTCCCTCTACCTCACTTCCTTTCCTTCTGCTTTCCCAGACTACCACAGTTACCTTTCACTATCATCCTTAACTTCTGTTTCTCTGCTTCACTTATCTTTCTATCTCCAGTATCTTTCTTTACTTTATTGCACCCCTCTCTCTTTGCATCCCTCTGCTTTAAGGGAGAGGTTGTGGTGTAACGGCCTGAGCTGCTGACTTCAGAGTGGGGGTAACCAGGATCGAGTCTTGGCATCAGCTCAATATCCTTGATACTGGGCAAATCACTTAGGTCCTGATTTAGAGTTTGGCGAACAGGTTACTCCATCACAAACGTGACAGATATCCCATCCGCCGTATTACGATGCCCATAGGCTAAAATGGAGTCGCAATACAGCGGAGGGGATATCCGTCATGTCTGTGATGAGGTAACCCCACCTGCCAAACTCTAAGTCAGGCCCTTAATCTTCCCCGTCTACAATTCAGCACCTTGAGATCCTCACGGATGCTTCGAGCGCTCTACAAATCCTAGATTCTTGTTTATTATTACTTATATCAAAACCTTCATGTACCTATGCCCGTCTCTCCTTCTCTCTCTTAACTCTCTTTACCTCACCTCTGTCTACCTCATATCTCTCTGAAATCCATATCTTTAACCCTCCATTCTCTACTGCTCTCATACCACTTAGCTGCACTACTGCAACATCTTCACATCTCTGCCCTCCCTTTCTACACTGCTTCTGTCTCTGCACGACACTGACCACTCTCCATCGCACCCTCATCTCTGCACGTCACTGCTCTGTTTCCATCTCACATCTCTGTCTCCCTCTTTCAGCTGCTTCACCCCTCTCTCAACCTCATCTCTGTACCTAACCTCACCATTTTTGTCCATCTCTCTCTACCTTGGGCTCTGGCACACATGCAGCCAGTTGCCGGGCCATGCCTGTGTACCAAGAGAACGGAGTCTTAACGTGAGTGAGCCTCTGTGTGAAAGTTAGCTGTGTACTGCTGGGTGTGGTCAGGGGCGGCTTTAGTGCTTTAGTGTTTTCCTTTCTCCCGGTGTCTCTTTGAGCAATGCGATCGGGCAGCAGGAATGCCCACTAGAAGCCAGGGATTTTTTTATTTTATTTATGGTGGCAATGTTTTGTGTTGGGGAGCGGCCCCTTGAGCAAGGGTCGCTCCCATTTGGGGGGCATGTTTGTGTGGCCATTTCTCCCCCCTAATATTTTTAGGCTGATCTGCCCCCAAGGGGGCAGAAACCCCTAGATGACAGGGATTTTCTTTATTTCTTTATTTATGCTGTGTTTTGTGTTGGGGAGCGGCCCCTTGGGCAGGGGTCGCTCCAATTTGGGGGGCATGTTTTTTGTGGCCTTTTCTGCCCCCCTTGGGGGCAGATCAGCCTATTTTCTTTAGGCCCATCTGCCCCCAAGGGGGGCAGAAACCACTAGAACGCCAGGGATTTTTTTATATGTTTATGTGGGGGGGCATCCCCTTGGGTAAGGGGCGCCCCCCCAAGGGTGGCACTGAACTGTTGGCCATTTCTGCCCCCAAGAGGGGCAGATGGGCCTATTTATTTTAGGCCGATCTACCCCCAAGGGGGCAGAAGCCACTTAGGCACCAGGGATAGTGTGTGTGTGTTTTTTTTTTTTGGGGGGGGGGTTGGCCCCTGGGGCAAGGGTCGCTCGCCGTGGGGACACACTATTAAAGGTATTTTCTGCCCTCCTTGGGGCAGATAGGCCTATTTTGTAGTACGCCCATCTGCCCCTATGGCAGAATCCACTTAGGCACCAATTTCTAAATGCTTGATGGTGGGATGTTTGTCAACTGACGAAGTATTTGCATTTGTGATACATTTTTTCCCTCCTTTTTGTTCTAGTTCAAAGCTTTTGCTTTCTTTGCTGTGGCTCCTTGCGGTTTTGGCAGTGGTTGACCTGCAGTTTGCATAGTTGCATGTTTTAGGTAAGTAAAAACAATTTACTCTAAAGGAGTATTGTTGCCATGCATGAATGACATGTTTATAGGTGGTGTACTAAAAGCAGGTTTGTGTGAAATTGTCCTTAGATTTGTGCACAATAATATTTGTGTTTTCTTATTTCTAATTTGCTTTTCTTTCTTTCTTTTTAGTGGGATATCATTGGTGATTGCTCTGTCTGTGCAGAGTAGTTGCTGGTGATTCAAGCTTTTTCAGGCCAGTGAGCAGTATAGTTTTTGAGTTTATAACTCTTACTAATAAAGCTACACTTTATTACTTATCTTACACAGTGCTGGTTGATGGTGGTGCATTTGTCCAGTTAATTTTCATAGGAAAGATCATGGCTAGCCGCAGGATGACCGCTCAGCAGGTGGTTGGTATGCTTTTTGAGTCATTGTCTGATCATGATTATGAGACAGACTCTGCATCTGAGGCAGAGGAGGAGGTGAGAGATTCTGGCAGTGAAGTTTCTGTCGGAGAGGAATCTTCTGATGAGGAAGCCACAATCAGAGCAGATGAAGGGCCTGTTTTAGAGGAGGACACTGATGTGCCATTAGTGCAGCAACCTGGGGCTGAAAAGTTTCCCGTTAGAAGACCTGAACTCTGGGTTGCCCCAAACATGGAGCAGCCAGAGTTGCCTGCCTTTACTGGTCTCCCGGGGTGTAGCGCCAATACAGAGAACTTTTTGCCTGTCAATTTCTTTGAGTTATTTGTGGATGATGTGTTTTTGGAAGAGATTGTTGAGCAGACTAATTTGTATGCAGAGCAGTATTTGAGGGACAACGCTGCTAGACTTAGGCCACACTACAGAGCTACCCAGTGGATTCCCACAAATTTGGAGGGGATGAAAAGGTTTTTGGGTTTGACTGTTTTGATGGGGTTGATAAGGAAGCCGTCACTGGCTTCTTATTGGTCTACTAGTCCCTTGACGGCAACAGCTATATTTCCTGCAAAAATGAGTCGTAATCGGTATTTGCTTCTCTTAGGATGCTGCATTTTATTGACAATGCATTAGCCTTGCCACGAGATCACCCTGATTCTGACCGTCTTTTTAAGATTAGGCCTGTCCTTGATCATTTTGTAGATCGGTTTTCAGAGATCTATGTTCCAGGCAAAGAAATAGCTGTGGACGAGTCTTTGGTCCTCCTCAAGGGTCGTTTGGTTTTTAGGCAGTACATTCCTAGCAAGAGGGCACAATATGGAATTAAATTGTATATGCTGTCTAAAAGTAGTACAGGATATGTGTATAATTTCCGTGTCTACACTGGTAGGGATTCCAGTATTGACCCCCCTGGTTGTCCTCCCATTTTGGAGTTGCTGAGAAAATTGTGTGGGAACTTGGTAGACGACTGTTCAACAAAGGTCACCATTTGTATGTAGATAACATTTACACTGGTGTGCAGTTGTTCAAGGAATTGTTTAGAGTGGACACTGTTGCTTGTGAGACAATTCGTTGTAACCTGAAAGCCTATCCAAGGGAGCTTGTCTGTAAACAACTTGAGAGGGGACAGTGCAGTGCCTTGCGGAATGATGAGCCGCTAGCTTTGAAATTTTCAGACAGGAGGGATGTGTACATGCTAAGTACCATCCATGATGAGAGTACTTTCCCCGTGACTGTTTGGGGCTAGGTTGCTGAAGTGCGCAAACCTGTGTGTATTTTAGATTATAATAAGCACATGGGAGGTGTAGATATTGTTGATCAAAGGTTGGAACCTTATACTGCTATTCGTAAGTCTTACATTTGGTATAAGAAGTTAGCAATTCACCTCTATCACTTAGCAACTTTTAATGCTTTTATTGTGTTTAAGGATAGGTCTCCAGAGTCAAAGATGACATTAGTGAAATTTCAGGAGTCAGTGATAGAGAGCCTTATAGTGGTGGAACAGGCCAGAGTTCCTGGAGAAGCAGTGGTGGAGGATGTGGCTAGATTGAAAGATCGCCACTTTGCTGAGCACATTCCTCCCACACCCAAAAAAGACTTTCCAGCTAAGAAATGTAGAGTGTGTTTTCGAAGAGGTATCCAGAGGGAGACTCGAATGTACTGCCCAGATTGTCCTTCAAAGCCTGGGCTGTGTGTGGGTGGTTGTTTTAAGAATTACCACACCCAGAAGAATTACTGGGAACAACCATGAGTGTAAACTGCCTGTTTTGTATTTTCATGTGTTCAGTTTCATTATTTCTAATTAGTTAGTGGTTTCTTTGTTTAAAAAAAAAGAAAAGTGATGCCATTGTGTGTGGAGTGGCGCTTGGCTGAGGGTGTACATAGTGTACATATTGACTTGCTGTTGGCTACTGCAACACACTGCCAGCCAAACACCAGTCCACACACTCCCATCAGCTGGTGTGATTGTTGTATCAGGCATGTGGGCGTATGTAAGTGATGGGCCCTTGACTGGCGCTGTCTGTCGATGCAAGTGTTGTAATGTGCTGGGCCCATGGTTGGCGGCGTGAATGGTCTTGTGCATGTCATGTATGAAAGGTGTGTGAATGGGCTGTAAAGCGGTTGGTGCCTTGCCGTGGCTTTACAGCTCACGAGCTGTGAGTCATTGGTTCAGTTTTTTGGCCTGTCAGTTATTAACAATGCATTTCATTTTTGTGAAATCTCTTGTTAATAAAATTTGATCCACTGAACCATCACTCACCCTTGTGCTAAATCCAACCAGTATGTGTGGTAAAAATGACAAAACCTGCTCCGCTGTAATCAGGTGTCGCAGCACACATGTGACACGCTAGGTGCCTCGGGTGGGACCCCGATGATGAACCATGCCACCAACTTAGTTGGTGGGTGAGGGGTCTTTTTAACATAACCTAAGTGCATTTCTTTTCACAATTTTAGTGTTTAGAACATCTCATAAGTATGTGGACACACCAAAATGAACTATTGCAAAACTACCTGTGTTTGGGTGGCGGGGCACCTATGGTTTTGGTCCCGGTGCGGCCTTCATCTAGGGAAACCTACCAAACCCAGACATGTTTTAAAAATAGACACCCCAAGGAGTCCAAGGAGATGTGGTTTGCCTGGATCCCCCAACATTTTCTTACCCAGACTCCTCGGCAAACCTCAAAATTTGCATACAAAATCCGATTTTCCTCACTTTTCTTTGTAGGATCACCGCTGCGGCACAAATTTCCTACCACCCAGCGTTCCCCTCAGTCCCCCAAGTAAAATGATACCTCACTTGATTGGGCCCCAAAGCAGAGTCAGCCTAAAAGATGTATAAAAGAACAACATGTGCTTATCAACTCGCTGTGCTATCCCCTCAATCTCTACAAGTTTTTGGCCTTTAGAGGTGAGCTAGAGGCCAAAATCCACAGCTAGGCACTTTGCAAAAAACAGGTCTGTTTTCTTTGTGAAAATGTGATGTGTCCATGTTGTGTTTTGGGGCATTTGCTTTTGCGGGCGCTAGGCCTACCCCCACAAGTGAGGTACCATTTGTATCGGGAGACTTGGGGGAACCCTGGATGGAAGGAAATTTGTGGCTCCTCTTAGATTCCAGAACTTTCTGTCACCGAAATGAGAGGAAAAAGTGTTTTTTTGGCCAGATTTTGAGGTTTGCAAAGGATTCTGGGTAACAGAACCTGGTCAGAGCCCCACAAGTCACACCATCTTGGATTCCCCTAGGTGTCTAGCTTTCAAATATGCACTGGTTTGCTAGGTTTCCCTAGGTGCCGGCTGAGCTAGAGGCCAAAATCCACAGCTAGGCACTTTGCAAAAAACAGGTCTGTTTTCTTTGTGAAAATGTGATGTGTCCACGTTGTGTTTTGGGGCTTTTCCTGTCGTGGGAGCTAGGCCTACCCCCACAAGTGAGGTACCATTTTTATCGGGAGACTTGGGTGAACGCTGGGTGGAAGGAAATTTGTGGCTCCTCTTAGATTCCAGAACTTTCTGTCACCGAAATGAGAGGAAAAAGTGTTTTTTTGGCCAAATTTTGAGGTTTGCAAAGGATTCTGGGTAACAGAACCTGGTCAGAGCCCCACAAGTCACACCATCTTGGATTCCCCTAGGTGTCTAGTTTTCAAATATGCACTGGTTTGCTAGGTTTCCCCAGATGCCGGCTTAGCTAATGCCCAAAATCCACAGCTAGGCACTTTGCAAAAAACAGCTCTGTTTTCTTTGTGAAAATGTGATGTGTCCACGTTGTGTTTTGGGGCATTTCCTGTCGCGGGTGCTAGGCCTATCCCCACAAGTGAGGTACCATTTTTATCGGGAGACGTGGGGGAACACAGAATAGCAAAAAAAGTATTATTGCCTCTTGTCTTTCTCTACATTTTTTCCTTCCAAATGTAAGACAGTGTGTAAAAAAAAATGTCTATTTGAGAAATGCCCTGTAATTCACATGCTAGTATGGGCACCCCGGAATTCAGAGATGTGCAAATAACCACTGCTTCTCAACACCTTATCTTGAGGCCATTTTGGAAATACAAAGGTTTTCTTGATACCTATTTTTCACTTTTTATATTTCAGCAAATGAATTGCTGTATACCCGGTATAGAATAAAAACCCATTGCAAAGTGCAGCTCATTTATTGGCTCTGGGTACCTAGAGTTCTTGATAAACCTACAAGCCCTATATATCCCCGCAACCAGAAGAGTCCAGCTGACGTAACGGTATATTGCTTTCAAAGATCTGACATCGCAGGAAAAAGTTACAGAGTAAAAGGGCTGGTTTTTTTCAGCTGTTATTTTCTGTAGGAAACACTTGTAGGATCTACACAAATGACCCCTTGCTGAATTCTGAATTTTGTCTACTTTTCAGGAATGTCTAGCTTTCTGGGATCCAGCAATGGTTTCTCACCCATTTTGGTCACTAACTGGAAGGAGGCTGAAAGCACAAAAAATAGTAAAAATGGGGTATGTCGCAGTAAAATGTCAAACTTGTATTGAAAAATTGGGTTTTCTAATTCAAGTCTGCCTGTCCCTGAAAGCTGGGAAGATGGTGATCTTGCCACCATAAACCCTTTGTTGATGCCATTTTCTGGGAAAAAACCACGAGCCGCCTTCTGCAGCCGTTTTTCCCAATTTTTTTTAAAAAAAACTAAATTTTCACTGTATTTTGCCTAATTTCTTGGTCTCCTTCACGGGAACCCACAAAGTCTGGGTACCTCTAGAATCCCTAGGATGTTGGAAAAAAAGGACGCAAATTTGGCATGGGTAGTTTATGTGAACAAAATGTTATGAGGGCCTAAGCGCGAACTGCCCCAAATAGCCAAAAAAGGCTCGGCACGGGAGGGGAAAAGGCCTGGCAGCGAAGGGGTTAAACGTTGCTCCCAAGCTGCTTGAATGTACTTGTTTTTTATTGCCTAGCAGCTCACTTCCTGCTCTTCTGTTCTGCTTTTGCCATCCCATGGAGCGTAGCCAGAGTACATCTTCTGGTTTTTGGTGATAGGTTACTTGTTAGTGTTTGTATGTGAAAAGATGATCTGAACACAAATCATTTTGTGTTGAAATGGGTGTAAACATGTCGGCCATCTTGCAATGGAGTATTAAGTGCAGATGTAAAGCAAACAGCCAGTAGGCTCATTATGTTGTGTTTTACATTTCTTAATAATTACATATCTGATGAATAACAGTTGTAAACATTAAAATTATATGTATGTTTGTTTCTTAAATTACCACTCACTCATTTTTAAAGAAAAGTAATTTATATAATTGGGCGACATTTTATTTCGAATGTTATTCTCTCAATTACATATTAGCAGGCAGTCACACGTGCTGTTGCCTTGAAAGCACTAGGGTCATGATTTGAATGGTGCAGCAGGTGCAGTGGCACCAGGGACAAATGTTGTCAGAACTCCTCTAAGCACGAGATACTGCTACATTTTACTATTAAATAGGCAGTCACAAGTGGAGTTACCTTGCAGGCACTAGGGTCGTGATTTTAGTGGTGCAGCGGGTGCAGTGATACTGGGGCCAAAAGCTCTAGAAACCCCTCTAAACACCAAATACTTCTTTATTTTACTACTAAACAGGCAGTCACTAGTGCAGCTACCTAGGGTCAGGATGTTAGTGGTGCACTAGATGCAGTGACTCCAGGGCCACAAGCTCTAGGAACCCCTCTGAACACCAAATATAGCTATATGTTACTATTAAACAGGCAGTCACAAGAACAGTTACCTTGTAGGCAATAGGGTCATGATCTGAGTAGTGGAGCAGGTGCAATGGCACCAGAACCAAACGTTGTCATGAATCCTGTAAGCACCAACTTTTGCAATATTTTATCACTAAACAGGCAGTCACGAGTGCTTTTATCTAGCAGGCACTAGGGTCATGATTTAAATGGTGCAAAAGGTGCAGTGGCACCAGGCACAAAAGTTGTCAGAACTCCTCTAAACAACAAATATTGTTATATTTTACAACAAAGCAAGTGCAGTTATCTTTCAGGCACTAGGATCATGGTTTTAATGGTGCAGCAGGTGCAGTGGCACCAGTGGCACAAGGTGTCAGAGCCCCTCTAAACACAGATTATTGCTAAATGTTACTACTAAACAAGCAGTCACAAGTGCAGTTACCTTGCAGGCATTAGGGTCATTATTTGAATGGTGCAGCAGGTGCCGTGGCACCATGCCAAAAAGCTTTAGGAACCACACTAAACACAAATGATTACTCAATTTTACTTCTAAACAGGCAGTCACAAGTGCAGTTACTAGCAGGCATTAAGGTCATGATCTGAATGGTACAGCAGGTGCAGTGGCACCGTAGACAAAAGTTATCATAGCTTCTCTAAGCACCAAATATTGCTAAATGTTACTACTCACAATTGTGGTTACTTTGCTGTTAAAAGGGGCATGATTTGAGTGGTGCAGCAGGTGCAGTGGCACTTTACTAAGTATACACCACTATACTCTAATACAATTCCATATTAAATGAGGTACAACTTACAAGTTTGGAACCCTGGAATAATAATTCAACATACATCACAACATAAACAACTATTAACGGTTCATCAAATTAAAAAAAAAAAACATTATTATAACCTTTTTCTAACATTTATAATCCAGTTAGTAGGATAGAATGCAAAAAACTAAAAAAACAAGGCAAAACCTATTGGCTTTGCCAATGCTTATTTTATAGGGCAACTCATAGCTGACTGTCACTCACTTCTGCAATCTGCATGGTACACATTCTTTGCAGCAGGCACATTAACCTTTTGAGCTACTATAATGAGTCGAAACTGGTATGAGACAAAATTCTGATATCTCACCTGCAGGAACATTAACTACCAGAGTTATCTTTATATTTTTATTGTTGTCTGAAAAATGCTGGACGCACGAGGAAGCATGTGCATTTAAAACCATAAGTTATTTTTAAACACAGCGCCCCTCCTCCACCAAAGTCAGCGCCAAATAAGGCTGCACCGGTCGCACCACCGTAAAACCGTCCCGGGTGTGGTGCGTGAATGCAGGGTGGGCAGTTACGGCTCGTGAGGCGTGGAAGGGGCAGAGCGGCGAGCGGAGCGGAGGGGGGGGGATAAACATTAATTTAATTAAAAACACACTTACCTTCACTCGCCGCCGCTCCGCTCCTCCGTCGCAGGCTGCAGGCTCCCAGTCTGCTGCTCAGAGCAGCGTCAGGATTGGCTGGGAGCACCCAGCCAGGGCGCTCCCAGGCAGACTGGGGGCCTGTGCCTGGTCTCTCCAGCGCGGCAACACAGTGCCGCTCTGCAGAAAGCACACTGAGCATGTGTGTTTGACTGGCCCAAGATTGGCGGCCAAACACATATGCGCTCTGTTGTGGAGTGCTGTGCACTCCCCCTCACTGTTCGTCACCCCGTGGCCCCGCCTCTTTACAAGAAAACGTTAATAAACACTGTTTATTATCGTTTTCTTGTAAAGGTTTTGCAGCTGTTGCCGCTGGCGGGGGTGGGGGGGGGGGTGACATTCCTCCGCCCTAATGGAGGAGCTGTCCCTGAGGGTGGACCTGTGTTGGTGCACGGTAAATATGTGTTCTGCAGGGAGGTGTCCACGTGTGCGCAAAAGGTTGCTGGTGTGAGTGGTGGGGGTGCCTGTAAGTGCGGTTGGGGTGTGTGCATGGGAGTCTCTGGAAGGTGAGTACCAGTGAGTGAGTATGTTAGTGAGTACAGGGTGTGCTTTTAGGGATGAGAGTGGGGCGAATGCGTTGGGTGGTTGTGTGGGTGAAGTGCACTGGTGGCCTGTAGGGTGGTCTGTGTTGTGCCCGTAGAGGGTGATTGCAGGGGTACCTATCTGTGAGTGCAGGGTGTGTGTGCAGGGGTTGCAGTAGGACTGCATGCATGAGTGAGTGCAGGGTGTGCCTGTGTGAGATCTTGCATGTGTGCCTTTAGAAGTGCTTGCAGGGGTTGTCTGTGTAAGTGCAGGTGTTTCTATAGAAGGTGCCTGCAAGAGGGTAGTTAAGGGGCTGCCTACTGGGGGTACATGCAGAGAGTGATAGTGCATGGAGTGAGTGAGAGGGTGACTATAAGGGATGAGTGCAGGGAGTTTATTTAGCAAGTGAGTGCAGGGAAACTGGTGAACCTGAATGTGTGGAGGGAAAAGCTGTGCCTGTGTGAGTAAACATGAGCAGGAAGTGCTTATGAGGAGGTGAGTGCAGGGGTAAGGACTGCCAGCGTGAGTATGAGATGCCTCTGTGAGTGCAGGGAGTACCCGCAGGGGAGTTAATGCAGGTGGTGCCTGTAAGCAGTGCCTGTACTGGGAGATTACATCAGGGTGAGTGAAGTGGGATGGGTGCAGTGTGTGCCTCTGTGTGAGTGCAGGGTGTACCTGTGAGTGAGTGCAGGCTGTACGTGTGAGTGAGTGCAGGCTGTACCCGCAGGGGAGTTAGTGCAGGCAGTGCCTGTACTGGGTGAGTGCATTGGGGTGAATGAAGTAGGATTAAGTGCAGAGTGTGCAGGCAGGAGGCTCTGCAAGTGTGAATGCAGGGGAAGTCATTAGGTGGTGGTTGTAGGGTGTGCCTGTAGGGGGTACGTGCTAGGGGTGTCTGAAGGTGGTGGCTGCAGGGGTGTGTGTGTGTGAGTGTAGTGTGTGCCTGTGTGTTAATGCTGGGTGTGAGTGCATGGTGCTGCTCAGAGGCTACCTATGTAAGAGGATGGTAAATCTCATGTATTCATGGAGTGCTTGTGTAAGTGATTGCAAGAGATGCCTGGAGAGTGCATTTTGTACCTGTAGGTGCTACGTTTGGGGGGTACCCTATAAGAATACTTGGATGGGTGCCTGCAGGAGGTCTGTAGCGAGATGAGTCCTGGTGGCATCTGTGGGTGGGTGTGTTTATGGCTTTGCTGTAGGGGGTGAGTAGAGGATCTGTGTGTAGGGAGTGTGTACAGGGTGTTGTGCAGGGTGCTCATGTGTGGCAGGAGTGTGTTGTGTAAGTGTGGGTGGCTGTTGAGTGTAGGGATATCTGTGCATGCAGGGAATGCCTGTATGTGTGGGTGCATGTGGTGTTTATAAAGAACATTTTGCTCCCGTAGGTGCGTGTGAGGACCTGTGGGGGTGCTTGCAGGGTGGTGCCTGTGTGAGTGCAGCGGGTTCCTGTGGGTGAGCACAGTTGCTGCATGCAGGTGGGTGCAGGCAGCTCTGTGCCTGTGAGGCTGAGTACAGGATATGTCTGTAGGTAGCTGCTGGTGGTGCATTTGGGAGGTGAGTGCAGTAAGTGAAGGGGTTGCATGTGTGTGAGTGTAGGATGTTGGGATGTGTGAGTGTTCAGGGTGTATGGAGTTAGGAGAGGGAGTATATTGGCCCTTTGCGCTGGCAGGTTCTGTCTGTGTGTGTGTGTCTGTGAGAGAGAGTGTGCAGACAGATGGTGTGTGTGTGTGTGTGTGTGTGTGAGAGAGAGTGTGCAGACAGATGGTATGTGTGTGTGTGTGTGTGTCTGTTTGTGAGAGAGAGTGTGCAGACAGATGGTGTGTGTGTGTGTGCGCGCACAGAGGATGCCTGCAAGGGGGAGTTCAGAGGGGCCTGTACTGGTATTAATGCATTGGGTGTCTGTGGGTTGTAATTGTATTGTGCCCCTCTAGGGGTCTGTCTGTGTGTGGTTGTGCAAGGGTGTTTGTCGGAGGTGAGTGCAGGATGCGCATATACAAGGTGGCTGCCAGGGGTGTGTGAAAAGTGGTAGCTGTGCCTGTAGGTGGTGTGTGCAATCATTGTCATCAGAAGTGAGTGCCTTTGTGTGAAAACAAGGTGTTGTGGTGTGTGTATGCCTGTGTGAGTGAAGGAGTCTTCTGACTGCAGGGGAAGCAATGTGCCTATTTGTGTGCGGGGTGAGTCTCGTTAGGGTGACCAGATGTCCCGGATTTCCCCGGACAGTCCCGGTTTTCAGAGGGCTGTCCCGGTGTCCCGACGCTTTCGTTCATTTTACATAAATATCCCGGTTTTTGGGGCAAAGGTCAGGCCAACCTGCGAATCAGAAGTGAAAGGTGTGCTGTCCTTTCACATGCACCGCCAGAGACTTAAATACTTCTGCTGCCCGCGCGCGTATGTGTCTATATATATATATATATATATATACATACACATATATATGTATATATATATATACATGCACGCACACACTCTCTCTTTTACAGGACAAGCGAGATATAAAATTGGAACTAAAGGCTTTAGTCCTACTTTTATGTCTAACCTGTCCAGGTTTTTCCTTTTCAAAATCTGGTCATCCTGAGTCTAGTGCCTGTGTGTGTGCAGTGGGTGCGTGCAGGTGGGCCTCTGGGTGAATGGGTGCTGGGGTATCTTTGTGTAAGTGGGAGTTGGGACTATATGTGTGAGTGGGGTGCCTATATATGTGCGTGGATGCTGTATGGTGCCTTTCTGAGTGCGTGCAGGGAGGGAGGTGAGAGTGAGTGCAGGGCGTACCCGCAGCACCACCCGTGGGGAGATGAGTGCAGGTGGCGTCTGTCTGAAGGGGTGCTTCTAAGGGGTGAGTGCAGGTGTTGGGTCAGGTGCAGGGTAGTACTGGAGTGCAGTGAGTGCCTGTGTGCAGGGAGTGAATGCGAAGTGTGCTGGGTAAGCTTCGGGGAAGTGGTGTGTGTGCGTGCGCAGCGCGCGTGCATGTGGTTGCTAAGTCTTGTGCATGCGTGAGTGTGTGCATGTGGGCGCAGGCGCTCGTGCGTGCGGTGCTTGTAGACAGCACCGTAGGTGACAGTGTGTGAGAGCGAGGCCGGGGTACCTCTGCGTGAGTGCAAGTGGCGATGGTGTGATTTTAGGGAGGTCTGTGCGAGTGCAGGGTGTGAGCGAGGCACATTAGAGCCAGACCTATTGTCATTGCCAACGCATCTCAGGGAATCTTGAACCAGATATACTAACCGGCTGGGAGGTATCGCATGTGCAAGTGTATTTACACACCATTTGAGCTCTGAAACTCTCAGAGCTTTGTTTTGTGTTGAGAGCAGTAATGCGGCTCAGCCACCTATGGACGTTTCCTAAGGAGTCACAGCACTCTTACCTCATTAATATTCATGAGATGGGTCGAGATCTGCAGCTTGGTGAATGGCTGTAAAAGCATCAATGTCTGCATTATGACCCCTCCCTGTTTTAAAGGGACAATTTTTGCTGTGCCCACAAAAGCCAGAGCTTGTGGGAGAGGCCTTCTCTGGGTCGTGCAATACCCGCCGTCCGCATCCTAGAGTGCAGGAGGTGCCCCCCCCAGCAGTTCAAGCAAGCGCCGGGTAACTTTCACTTCCGCAACGGGTGCCCACATACTTTAGCGCTCAGAGGCCATCCCATGCATTGTGAGCCCCGCTGCTGGGACACAGCATTGGCACATTTCGTTGCGAGTCACAATGTTTTGCAATTCACGAATGCATCTGAAACTTGGAGATCAGGAAGTGCATGGCGACGGGGGCTTCGGAGTCAGGAATGGTGCGAATGTGCGCAAGGCAGGGTGGGCGAATGAAGAATGCCTTTGTACATAGGGCAGCAGATCGTAATGTTTCATTCGAATGTTCCACTATGTTTTGCAAAGCTTGCTTTGTAAATAGAAATTGGTTTAGAAATTTCCCATTGGAATATAGCATCAGGCTTTCCAAAAAAGGCCCTGATGTCATAAATCTAAATTTAAGGACTGAGATATGGTGCTCGATCAGTCCTTTCTACCGACCTCCACTAGAGTACATCAGAGACACCCTCAGATATGGCCCCGTCGCCTTACCACCGCGTCTAAGACTGGGCAGCAGACCAGTTCTTTCCACCACAGTGCACCCCAGGTCCAATCGGAGACACCGTGAGATAGGGCGGCGCACCTTACTACCATGTCAAAGACCCACCCGCTTTCAAAGACCAAGACTGCCCAAGATTGATCCACAGAAGGATGCACGCCCAAAGGTCAGGATATCCACTTGGGAAAAGCCAGGATTCCATGAATCTAAAGGGGACTCATTTCCATGGCCAGTGGTTACACAGAAGATCTGGTCTGGAAATACCGTTTGTGGGCCAGTGTTGGACAACTTTGCAAGAAGATCCAGAAGGGCAATGTTTTTAATTGAAGTAGTTTGCAAACCGCCCCTTCGACGTGTCTGCAGATGCAATATTCTCCAACATCTTGGGGTTTCTGCAAACATCCAAACTGTGGTGGGGTGAATCTATGAACCAGATTTACCACAATTCCAACGCTATTCGATTACAGGGTGGAAACTGGCTGGCAGGAGAGGTTGTGGATTTACCTTGACGCAGGCAGGGTGGGGGTGTTGCCATGAATGTGCAACGCTGAGCTCCACCGGTGAAGCGAGTGCTGGTACAGTAGTTGCGCGTGGTTGCCGTACGCCCCTAGAGTAGGGTGGATTTGCGCCAGGGGATGAAGTTGGGGGTGCATTACTTGTGCATTGTGGAGGTGCACCGGTAGTGCAGGTTGGACCAAAGCGTGGGTGGAGGTGGTCCCAAAGCGCAAGATGAGAGGGTGTCGGCAGAGCGGGGGCACAATATCACAGCAGCTGTGTAACGTTAAAGCGGGGCCCAATGCTGGAGCAGGGGGTGCACTGGTGGAAGAGGCAGAGTGCATGGAGTGAACTGGTAGGTCTAGGGGTGCAGCTGTACAGCAAGGGGAGCACAGGTGCAGTGATGGAGCAGGCGTTGGATTGGCAGAGCAGGTAGTCTACCATATAGCAGGGGCGGATGGGTAGATGTGGGCACTGGTAATGCGGAGTGGAGGTACACCGGTGATGTATGGTGAGGCGCACAATCAGGGCAAAGTGGAGATGGACTGGCAGAGCACGGTAGATCACCACTAGTAAGACTGGTAAAGAAGGGTGGAGGTGCGCTGGTACAGCGTGGTGGGTCACCACTATTAAGACTGGTAAAGAAGAGTGGAGGTGCACTGGTACAGTGTGTGGACCACCCTGGTATAGCATGGTGGGTCACCACTAGTAAGACTGGTAAAGTAGGGTGGAGGTGCACTGGTACAGCGTGTGGACCACCCTGATACAGCATGGTGGATCACCCCTAGTAAAACTGGTAAAGATGGGTGGAGTAGCACTGGTACAGCATAGTGGACCCCCACCGGTAAGATTGGTCAAGAAAGGTGGAGTCGCTCCGGAAGGGTGAGGTGGGGTGCACTGGTGGAGCAGGGAGAGGTGCAGTGGTTAGGCAGGGTAGATGCATGGTGGAGCAGCCTGAAGGTACAGTGTTGGTGTGGCGGGTGGAGGTGTGCATTGGTAGAGCAGTGTGGAGGTGCACCGTTATACCAGAATGAGGTGCACCGTAGAGCAGGCCGAGGTGCCCTGATACAGCGCCCCGGAGGGAAGTCCACTGATTGCGGTCATACGGCCTGATTTAGATATTGGCGGACGGGTTACTCTGTCACAATAGTGACGGATATCCTGTCCGCCGAAATCTAAATCCTATTAATTCTTATGGGATTTAGATTTCCGCATTTGGGATATCCATTACCGTTGGGACGGAGTAACCGGTCCGCCAATATCTAAATCAAGTCCTTATTTTTCAGTACTCACATGGACTTCAAGTGTCCCAGCGTCAGGCGAGTAGCTCCTCCTGTCCTGTTTTTCCCTTTGCCTGCTTGTACTAGCTTTTTTAATCTTTCACCATGACACTTGATTACCCGTAACTCACCCTGTTAAAAGAGCGGGGCTAGTGACCCAAGGGATTAGGGCTAGTGCGGAGGAATGCCACTTCACTGAACCCTGGGAATAATCCCTGTCATGAGTACCTGACATGGCACAGCTTAAAGGCAGGGTCTCTGGAATTATGCGGTACAAGAGGGCCATATTATGCGGCAGGTTAGCTAAATTATTTGGCCAGAAAAGGCAAATTCTGTGGCATAACGTGGCACAATTTGTGGTAGTATTACATTACTATTTATTTACTATTTTGACACTTCACCACTATCTGGGCAAAGGTTTCACCTCATTGGTACCAGTTTGACACCCAAATACAGCAATAAGCAACAATGAGTTGGCCAGTCAACCTTTGTGAAAGGCCTTTGAATGCATAGCAAGACTCGTTGCTGCTGATCTAGAAACAACATTTTTTGTTACATTCTGCAGATCACACAGCAAATGGAGTATGAGGGAAATGCGGCAAATTCTTAATCAGGCGGAAATCGCCTCTGCCACAAAATCACATAATTTCAGTGGCCCTGCTTAAAGGGCATTCTTTGAATAATGTCACAACACATCTAAAAAAACAAGCAGTCCTTATCAAGTAAAACATTGTAGAATGCCTGTTGGTGATTTTTCTAGAACGCCTATAGTTGTTCTAGATGCTTTTTGTTGACGGTTGTTCTTGAATGCCTATTGTTGGTGATTGTTCGTGAATGCCTATTGTCGGTGGTTGTTCTAGAATGCCTGTTGGTGATTGTTCCTGAATGCCTATTGCGGGTGATTGTTCTTGATTGCCTGGTGTTGGTGATTGTGGTAAAATGCCTATTGCTGGTGATTGTTAGAGATGGAGGACGGTGAGAAGAGCTTTTTTTCTACACTGGATGGCAGCGGCAGCTGCTGCAAATGTCAAGGTCGATGGCGGGGGGATGGCGGAGTTGGGGGAAACACTTTTTTTTTTAAAACACTTACACCAGCACTGGCTCCCCAACAAACCTGGCTCTGCTCTCATGCTATACCTAGCATGAGAGTAGCACCAGGATTGGTCTGAGCGGCTTGGTCGCCGCTCACAGTGCACTGGGGTGTGTGCAGTCTCTCCAGCCTGGCTGTGCAACACAGATGGGTTGGAGAAACCTAAGTGTGCACGTGTGTTTGACCGGCCTTTGACGGCTGGCCAAACACACATGCGCACTTAGTGCACTCCACTCCTCCTCCACCTCCCATGGCACTGCCTGGGCCCTCCCTTCACATGCTGGCTGAGCCAGCAGCAGAAAAATAAAACCATAATGAAATTTCGTTTTATTTTTCTGCTGCTGGCTCTTAGCTAGAGGGGCGACGCTGCGAGCCGCCCCTGAGTAATACATGTGGCATCGACTACGTGCTCCGTTTTCTTCTCTACCAAATTCTCACAAGGTTTTGGTTTGTTGGACGCCCCCTGGAGCCCACTAGCTCCGCGTCTTACCTGTGTCATTGGCTGAACGGTGAGTAGACCCCGCCTGGGCACAAGGCAGCCGGTCGCCGCCCTCGCTGGCAGGAGCGCTGGTCTCTTCATGGATGGTCAGCGTCTGGCCAGAGCTGTCCTCTTGGCTGCCGGAGGTCTTGGGGTCCATCTTGCTGGATGCAGTCCTGGGCCTGAGAGAGCGCTACAAGAGAGGACGCGGCTGCCTTCACGTGGACCGTGTCCCTCGCTCTCATCCGGCAACCGCCCCTTACAGTCTCCGCCGCTGGTTCCCCTTCGACGCCCAGGACTTGCTGGAGGGATGTGGCGAGGCCGGGTGAGCACTTCCTGCTCGGTGTGTGAGAGGAAGTCGGGCCTTGAGCGCTTCGAGGATTGCGCAGCAGGGAGCTGCTTCCTGGGCCCCGGCGGGTCTTGGGGTGTCTCTGATTGTTGTGCCATCGGGGCGGGGCTCCAAGGGCCCTTTGGAAAAGCAAAGAGGTGAAAAAACCAAAGGCCAGGCCCAACTTAAGGAATGTTTATATGCACCTGTCGACTCCCAAAGTGCGAGGACATGTCAAGTGGCGGGACAACTGGAAATCTGAAAAACAGGTGGTTGTAAGAGGTCGGTTGGAGTCAATACAGGTGGATTGAATTTATTGCAACAAAAACCTCAAACGATTAAAATTATATTTCTCAAACAATTCAAACAAAATAAATCACAGGTAAATACGTGCTTGCCGAGCAGCACTAAACGAAAAAGAATTCCCAAACACAATCACACACGAACGAAACCACACGCAACACCTACACATATAAACGGAAAAGGACCACCTGTTCCGAAGCTACACACCGTAGGCTGGGCTTTACATAGATATATAGTTGCACAGATTCCAACTCAGAGTATCTGTTTGCAAATGAGGCGGTGGGATGCTACCTACAGCATTACAAATACCCCACCAGTGCTACTGTTTTCTCGTTAATTTATAGGGCTCTAATGCCCTTGGGCCGTGAGGGTTCACGCTCTAAAACTGCAAACATCAAGTGCTGAGAAGTGATAGTACAAACATAAAGTGCAGAGACGTGCTGGTACATACGTAAAGTGGTGGGAAGTGCTGGTGCAGAGTGCAGAGAAGTGCTGGTACAAATATAAAGTACTGGGAAGTGTTGGTACAAACATAAAGTGCTCAGAAGTGTTGGTACAAACATAACATGGTGGGAAGTGCTGGTACAAACATAAAGTGAAGAGAAGTGCTGGTACAAATGTAAAGTGACGAGAAGTGCTGGTACCAATATAAAGTGGTGGAAAGTTCTGGTACAAACATAAGATGCTGAGAAGTGATAGTAAAAACATAAAGTGCTGGTACAAACATAAAGTGCTGAGATATGTTGGTACAAACATAAAGTGCTGAGAAGTGCTGGTACAAAGTGCTGAGAAGTGCTGGTACAAACATAAGGTGTGGGAAGTACTGGTTCAAACATAAAGTGCTGAGAAGTGACGGTACAAGCATAAAGTGGTGGGAAGTGCTGGTACAAACATAAAGTGATGAGAAGAGCTGGTACCAATATAAATATAAAGTGGTGGGAAGTGCTGGTACAAGCATAAAGTGGTGGGGTATGCTTGTACAACCAAAGTGATGAGAGGTGCTGATACAAACATAAAGTGATGAGAAGTACTCTTACAAACATAAGATGATGAGAAGTGCTGGTGCAAACATAAAGCGCTGACAGGTGCTGGTACAAACATAAAGTGCTGAGAAGTGATGGCACAACAATAAAGTGCTGAGAAGTGCAATTACAGAGATACAGTGGTGGGAAGTACTGGTACAAACATAAGGTGCTGAGAAGTGATGGTACAAACTTAAAGTGTTGGGAAGTGCTGGTATAAACAAAAAGTGCTGAGAAGTGCCAGTACAAACAAAGTGATGAGAAGTGCTGGTACAAACAACGTGTTCGGAAGTGCTGGTACAAACATAAAGTGCTGGTACAAACATAAAGTGCTGGTATCATTATAAAGCGCTCTGAAGTGCTGGTACAAACAAAAAGTGCTACGAAGTGCTGCTACAAACATAAAGTGGTGGGAAGTGCTGGTACAAACATAAAGTGCTGAGAAGTGGTGATACAAACAAAGTACTCAGAAGTGCTAGTACAAACAAAGTGATGAGAAGTGCTGGTTCAAACATAAAGTGCTGGGAAATGCTGGTATAAATATAAAGTGCTGAGAATCACTGGTACAAACATAAAGTGCTGAGAAGTGCTGGTAGGTGCTGGTACAAACATAAAGTGCTGAGAAGTGATGGCACAACAATAAAGTGCTGAGAAGTGCAATTACAGAGATACAGTGGTGGGAAGTACTGGTACAAACATAAGGTGCTGAGAAGTGATGGTACAAACATAAAGTGTTGGGAAGTGCTGGTATAAACAAAAAGTGCTGAGAAGTGCCAGTACAAACAAAGTGATGAGAAGTGCTGGTACAAACAACGTGTTCGGAAGTGCTGGTACAAACATAAAGTGCTGGTACAAACATAAAGTGCTGGTATCATTATAAAGCGCTCTGAAGTGCTGGTACAAACAAAAAGTGCTACGAAGTGCTGCTACAAACATAAAGTGGTGGGAAGTGCTGGTACAAACATAAAGTGCTGAGAAGTGGTGATACAAACAAAGTACTCAGAAGTGCTAGTACAAACAAAGTGATGAGAAGTGCTGGTTCAAACATAAAGTGCTGGGAAATGCTGGTATAAATATAAAGTGCTGAGAATCACTGGTACAAACATAAAGTGCTGAGAAGTGCTGGTACAAACATAAAGTGCTAAGAAGTGAAGATACAAACATAAAGTGTTGAGAAGTGCTGGTACAAACATAAATTGCTGAAAACTGCTGGTGCAAACTTAGGCCCATATTTATACTTTTTTAGCGGCGCATTTGCGCCGCTTTTTGACGCAAAAGCGACGCAAACTTACAAAATACAATGGTATTTTGTAAGTTTGCGCCGATTTTGCGTAAAAAAATGGGCCTTAAAGTGCTTAGAAGTGATGCGCCTCTCCCCTTCAAATTAAAGACGCGCGGGTACTCTGTACTTCCCGCCTGTGCTGCTACTGGCACAGCTTCCTAGGAACGCTTCTGAGCACTTCATTTTGCCTGTTTGCACTTTTTGCTGACCGCTCCGACCTGCTGCGGGTTCTCATTAGGCTGGAGAGGCAGGGCTTCATGTGTGCATGTGTGAGTGCTGGGCCCAAGTGATGCCATAGAGGCCCACTGCAGCTGGCACCTCCCAGAGCTTCTAGCCGCTGAGAATGCCAGGGCCAGCGTTACCCACTAACCTGCCCACTCAGTCAATTGTGACATTTAAGAGTACTCCGGGACTACTCAAACTGCAGAGGATGGCCTGGATCTCCTACTCTTACATATTTGTTTAAAGTATATTAAGCCCCTCATTTCGAGGTACAAGGTACGGGGCACAGTGAAACCACATGCAATTGTACCATTGTTGTGCAGTTATTGTGCCCCAGTGCCACGCGATTACTAGCTAAACTATGGAATTCCCAGTTCCAGAGGCTTTTTAAAATGCAGACCTTTACCATTCGCTTTGAGCAAGTGGTAAATGTATGTGGGGACCTCTGGTTGGAGTGGGGGCTAAGGGAGGGGAAAGGTGGGAGTAGGGGAGTGAAGGGGATGTTTTTTTATGGCACACCCCCATTAGAAAGAAAAACATGGGGAATGATTCTTGACTGCTGCTGCAGCCAAAGCCTTGTACGAGTATACCACGTGGAGCTACTGCCTGGTAAAAGTGGGTCTGGTTCTCCCACACCCATAAAAAATAAACGTGTGGAAAAACCGACTCACTTGGAATCAGGTGCTGTGGAATTCCAAGAGCTAATGCTAACGAGGACCTAAGTAGGTAAACGCTCCACTCATGTGCTCTTCTAAATAACAGACACACTGCGCCACCAAGTGGTAGACTCTAAAAATAAACTGACCTATGTTTGCAAATAATTGGCTGGGACGACCACCATGAAACACTGGCACAAATTAACCACCCTGGAGGGACAAGCCCAGGGTATCAAAGAATCAAGGAATGGTGGGCAGCACACAGGCGACACAGCCCTGCTGAGCTGGTTGCGGTGACATAGGAAGCTGAGCAAAAACCTGAACTGTGGGCTGCACATGCTCACAGCACAAAGTGGATTTTATTGTGTCTGTGTATGAGATGTCCAGCACTGCTATAGAGAACACACCGCTGATACCTCTCAACTGCTCCACAGCCTTCGGGGGCAAGGCCAGTCGTTTATAAAATGATATTTTTTTATGGCTGCGGCTCAAATTGTTGTCGGCCCTTCAGCTTTACATAAAAGCGGTATACGACAACCTTATTCTTTTATTTACTGATCATACATAGCTATGAAATAAAACGTAATTGTGCCTCTTTCCATTTTTTTTCTTTTTTCTGATGCTATTCATCACTGGCAAAAAATTGCTTTTCCAATGTGGTACTGCATTACCTCAAGGCATTGGCAAAGCCAGTAGGCCTCAAATGCGAGACCTCTTAGCTTTGCAAATGCTTGTTTAGGAGGGCACTTTTGGAGGAGACCAGAACATTGCAGCCTTAGTTTACATTTTCCAAACCTTATAGCATAGGAATCCCCCAGTTTTTAAATGGAAAGCTTTCAGGTAGCCATACGAGCTGGTGAAACAAACTTGTAGAAAACATTTCACATATTCAGGTGACTGTGAAATAGCAATGTGGACGAGCTAGCGTGTAGGTAATGTACTGTGAATTCCATACAGCAGGCCATGCAAGGAGATGCCCCGCCACCCATTTTGCAGAAGTGTTTTCGTGTGATCGTCAGCTGTGAGGACACGAAGGCACCCTGACTTCTAGTGTCTCATTGGGAGTTACAATTCCCACTAACCAGACCTTGAAAGACTCTGTGGCTAGTCTAAAGGATCCTCAACGCCTTGGAGTTGCCCAGAAGACTGATCATGAAGCCCAACACACCAGGCTGTGCAGTGGCATAACGAAACTGGAGGGGGCCCCTCTGAAAAGAACATGGAGGGCCCCCCTCACGGCTCACTCAGGAGCTCTTGGGCCAGTATGCTGTGCTGAGGGGGCCCCCTGGAGCTCAAGCCTCCCGCACAGTTGGGGCTGCGGGGGCCTTTGTTATGCCACCGTGGCTGCGAGGCTTTCACAAAATGGTAGACACAGGGATTGCTTACTTTGTTATTTTTTTAAAAGTGTGGGCCCAGAGTTTTTCTTAGGAACCAGGGCTGAAGCATAACAAGGCCGTGCAGTCCCGAATCCACCTCAAACCGCTTTCTCCCACCCTCTACACTTCCTGTCTCTTTCTCTCACTCTCGCAGGTTATTTTTTATCCCTGCTTTGTCCCTTTATCACTTTTTTCTCATCTTCTTCTCCCTCCTTCGTTCTCTCTTTTCTCCCTCCCTCAAAGTCAGATGAGGTCCAATATGTCCTTCCCCCAAAAAATGAGTGCGGTTCAAGACAAATTAGGCATTTTCGTGACACGCATTGCATCAGTAAGGGCGTAAACGGCGTCTGCAGTGTCTTCCTTCAAAGCCTCGGTTTGTGAAACTCAACGATCACCACTTGTCGAAACTCCTGCTTCCTGCGAAGGATGACTAAAACAACTGCAAAAAAACTGCCCGCGTTTCTTCTAACGGTGCAGTCTGGCAATGTCAGCCTCTGCGGGGAGTCATGCAATATTTACAACGCTTTCACAACAACCTGAGGCTTGCCGACAGGCCCCACCCCCATCGAACAACAAAAAACCCACTAACAAACGCACGCACGTATGTCCAGTAAATAAAATCTATTTTACAATAACATGGGACAAAAAGATTTCTGGAAATAATAAAGGTGAAATAGCGGGAATTACTTAAACAAAAAAGTGTTACTGTTGTAAAGTGGCTTCTTAGTAGGTGCAGGTAGGTACCTACAGTTAGTAATAACACCACAATCACAAATAAGGTCCGGCCAAAGTCTCAATAAATTGATCCTTGCTTAACCCTTGGTAGTTTGGCTGACGAGCCGTCAGGCTTAACTTAGGAGACAGGTGTGTAAAGCATTTGATATCAACAAAACAGTAAATAAATAAGACACAGCCACAACAAAAGCCCAACACAAATTTATAAACATAGAGAATATGTTTATCTTTAAAATGACAACGACAAAAATGTAGGAAACCGGAGATCTGAATTTTTGAAAATTAAATACAAAAATGTGTTTTCTAGCGCCAAAAAGTGAAAAGCGTCAACCGCAGTTATCTGGTCGCACCTGACCAGGGCAAAGTCAAAGTTTGAGGCCGACCGTGATGGAGCACGGGTCAGCTACACTGAGCGGGAGGCCCCAGTCAAAAATGTACCTTTGCATTTAATCACTTTTTTGTTTTTATTTTCTCTAGACGTCAAGTGAGTCTCCTCAGCAGGCCGGCTTATGGTTAGATAGTGGCGACTTGCTTTAGTGTGAGGCCTCGGTGATTCCTAGAGGCCTTGGTTCTCATCGTCGATGATGAAGAGCTCTGGAGCTTCCACAGGGAAAACCTGAAGTTCAGCTGAGTCGCGGCTCGAAAGTGGGTCAGTCAACTTATGGAGCTTTTTACCAAACATTTTCCAAATGATTCCAAACTTCTGGCTCTTCTCCCAGGAGGTCCTTTTGGGGGTATTGAAGGGTCAACAGCACCAGCCAAGGAAGCTCTTAGTTGTTCCTTGGAGAGTTGGGACTACAATTCCTAAAATGTGCCTGGTCAAATCCTTAAAAGTCCACTGGACGCTGGTCAGCTGGGCTGTTCTTGCAGGAGTTGTTGCAGGTGACTCTTGGTAGCTCTTTTGTATCTCTTGCCTTGAGGAAGTCCACTCCTTAATCTTGGAAACAAGGTAAAGCCATCTTTTTGTGAAGCCCAGAGTGTGCAGCAGGTGCAGTCGTTGTGAGTGTAGTCCTCGCTTGTGCAGACCAGGGGTTCAGCAGGGCAGTCCTTCTTCTCTTGATGTTTCCAGGCATGGATTTGAGTTGCTGGACAGCTCTCCCATATTTATCCAGGTTTCTGGGCTGGCAGGCAGGGGGCACTCCTGATCAATGGGGTATAGGGTGCCATCCTCTGAGATGACAATTCCTTTAGAAGTGTGGCATAATTTTGTTCCAGGTAGCACTGTTTCACAAAAATCCAAAATGGAGAAAATCTCTCCTGGAGGTTCAGGTCTAGCTAACCCAACCTAAGGGTGTTGCTTCCTTTTCCCTACACTCCCCTTCCAGCCCCTCTCCTAATTCAATTATAGGGGCTCCCTTCTGGCTGGGGGTGCAGGAAGTGAGAGTCAGCCTGAATTCTGTCCCAACTCTCTTTCTCTCTTTGAAGACCAGCTTGGCTACCCAGCAGCCATCTGCAGGCAGCAAATCTCCTCCCACAAGATGACTCCTTTGTTTCAGCCCAGGCCACGTCACACCTCAACAGAGCAGCTTAGCTCAGCCTGTCCGAGGCTGACCAATCAGGAGAGGTCTTTAAAGGGCTGGTTTTAGGAAACTTTAGTAAAGCAGTTCTAAAACTACTTTCCTGCAATAGTGATAATAAATCCAACCTTGGCAAGTCTGTGGATCTATTGTAAGTATTATTTGACACTTTGAATGACTGTTCTACCTCACTCCTGTCAAAAATTAGACTTCATCAGAGTTTAATGAAGCCTTCCCTTGTTAGCCTATGGAGCTAGAAGTGCTACAATGGTGAAAAACAAATTTGACAGATTTTCTCTCATCAAGGCATATAAAACATATTTTATAATCTCCCTGTTTATTATTACAATGCACCCTACACTTGGGACACCTAGGGTAGACCTTTGGGGTGGCTTCTGTGTAAAACTAAGCTAGTTTAAAGACTTTGAAAGTATTTTTAATTCCAAAGTCGAATTTGGACACAGTTTTATTTTAAATGCAGTCTGCTAGGCAGGGCTGACTTTTAAAATTACAACAGGCAACACCGCAGTGCACTCTTAAGTGCATTAAATCTGCCGGGCTTCTGGACCTACATGCCCTACCATATACTAGGGGCTTACAGGTAGGGTGTCAGTATCAATTGTAATTACACCTAATTATCTTATACCTTTTTAAACAAAGTACTGGCCGTGGGCCTGTTTAGCAGAGCCCAGGGCACAATCAGAGTCAGAAAGCACCAGTATCGTTTAAAAATGGGGGCAAAAGTTGGGGAGGGCACAGCAAAAAGCCCAGTTATCTCACAGTTTTCTTTACAGGTTTGTTGGAAAAATATTGGTTGATCTAAGGGGACTTAGGAGCTGCTCAGAGTGCACCTCGTATCCCCTGATTTAGGTCGGCTACAGAATTTCCAGTCTTCTGGACGCAGTCTCTAAAATTAGGAAACAGATGGAAACAAGTCAGACTACAAACACTTTTTAATATATATTTCTTATTAGCAATGTGTACTCGTGACTTTATTTTTTCATTTTATAAATATAGGTCACACACAATAGCGTATTAACAATTTTAAACTTCCTGAAATCGCCAAACATTCGCCTAGATCAGTGATACTCAAAGTACGGCCGGGGGCCGCATGCGGCCCTTCTGACATTTACATGCGGCCCCCAGGTCAACAGCAGCACTGTCCAGCTGTTTATTCGACTCGCACTAGCACTAAAAAAATGTTAAAGAAACAGGAAAGTATGTATTTGGAGGGTATTTGAAGTTCAAGAAAGGGAGTAACTAGGGTGTCCAGGACCTCTTAACTTTAGAAACACCTTTATTGTTAAAGACATTTTGCAGCAAATGTACAAAAGTATGATCTAACTGACATTTAAAAAGTGGATTTCATTAACCTGCAGAACCGCTTCACCTTAGTACACAAGATGCTATCACTGCATTGAGAAGCATTTTTTTTAAAAGTGATAGTTTTCAAACAAGAATATAGAAACTATCATTCCCCCCTCCGCTCAAGACCCTGACAACAATGTGAATTGTGAACTAAGAGGCAAGTGAGTTGTTATGTGAATTCTTTGTGAGGCCTGGGTTTCTATTATACATGAACAACATTATAGTTTCTTAAATCAGACACAAAGTTTTATACAGCATACATTCTGATGAGGTATTTCAAGGTCTTTATATGTGATGATGAAGAAAAAGGAATAAAGGAGGTAAAGTGAAATAAAACATTTGCCTAGGATCACACAATTTGGTTAAGTGGAGAAGCCGGAATTTGTACCTGTTTCTGGTTTCACGTTGTGCAATTCAGACGCTAGATGTATACGCTTCTCTACAACCACTTTACCACTACCTCTCCCCACCCCCAGCCCTCCGACCGCCACAGTGCTGGAATCAATGCGGCCCTCGGTCACATCACAGACCAAACAGTGCGGCCCCTGAGCAAATGTTTGTGAGTACCCATGGCCTAGATGAACAATAGTTACAGGTTTCCAGACACTGTAAATTAAATTTCCTCATGCAAAATATACGGAATGTATATGAAAAATTGGCAGACCTATTGCAAATACATTCACTAATATTTTTTCCTCAATGGTAGTTCCCTGCAACATATAAAAGACGATGTTAGGAATGTTTGCAAATAATCTAACCACTGTCAATCCCTCAGAGTAGCATTCCAACCCATCATTTTTTTGCCCACTACGCCAGCTCAGATTAGACCTAGCTATACTGAAATCAGTCTTGGTCTTGTTCCATTAGGACAGTCCAACCCAGGTCCTCTCTGAAATGAACACACAAAAAATCAAAGACCAATTTAAGCCTAGCTGGGCCTTTTCAGTCAAGTGTAGCTCAGTTCCAAATGCACGGCGATCAAAGGACCCACAACTGGGCATGTCCTTGGCCACTTAAGGTGCTACATGATATACACAAAAGATGATAGTAATAATACTTGCACATAGTCTAACCACTTGCAATCGCTTGGAGTAGTATTCCAAAGTATAGTTATTTTAGCCAACTATGCTACCTCAGATTAGACCCAGGCATATGCAAATGAGCTGTGAGCAAAGAACCAATAGGAGAGGGGAGTGAGTGACCGTGGTTTACTCACGTAGCGGCGGGAATGACACGTCTAGTAAACAAGGCTTCTAGAACCTTCTTGGTTTCACTTGCTCGGAGGCCGGACAGGAAGTGGAAACCAAGCTCCCGTGGAGCCAGCTACATCACTCACGCTTCTGTGACTGCAGCGACTCATTTTTAGGGAATGTGTTTCATCATCCGACCCCGAGGAAGAGAGAAAGGGCAGAAGGGGAGGTAAACAATGAGAAATGAGAAATAAGGGATGAAAAAGAACCTACAACAGTGAGCTAAAGAGGCAGGAAGTATATGAAAAAGGCATGAGGTGGACTCAAGACTAGGCAGACTTGGTATTCAGCAGCCCTGGTATTCAGCAGCACCAGCGGCTGACTCGTAAGAAATCTCTGAACCCTATCTCACTATCAGACATGAGACTCATTTTGACTGTGTTTTGCCTTAGAGGGAGATGGGGAACCCTGGACTGTGAAACCAGAAGTCCATCTGACCCCGGAAAGAAGAACACATTATTCAGAAAGGAGGAAGAGCTGTTTCATACGGAGAATAAACTTCTAGGGAAATGAAAGTGTTTTTTGTTGAGTTCACTGGAACCACAGACTGTCTCAGCTCCAGAAAGGCCACAAGTTTCACTTGGGGAAGGAAGATTGCAGTATTCTTCCAGGAACAGAGAACTCTTCTTTGGAGTTTTAATTGGCTCAGGAACTATGAAAAAGGCGATGCTCCCATACTTTTTTTAATGCACTTCGACCACTATGGCAGAGCCCCTGATGTTTACCCTCCGCCCACGGATCTCACCTCACCAACCTACGCCTCAACTCATTGGTCAATCCATAATTATTCATCGTCATCATCGGCCACTCCATTTCGGTTGACGGCAAAACGCGTTCATTGTACAGAATCCCTTTAATTTTCCCACACAAGTGAGTACTTCCTTTGAGGTTGGCCACATTACCTTGAGTAGCTAACCTTGGCATGAAGTGGGGCACCAAGGGAGAGAGAAAGATGCCCAGGCTCACTTCCTGTTGGCACCTACTGAAGGGCAGGTAGGGCTGGGGTGGAGAAGGTTCACTGTGATATCAATGCCCCTGTAAGGATAGTTGCAGTAGGTCAGTCTCTAGCGCATTCTGTGCTCACCTCTGAGTCTTTAATATGCTAGGTTTACCTGGGAGCAGCAGGTAGGGCTGGGGCAGATAAGAGTTGTTTGCCAGTTAAACCATTACTGTGAAGTAACTCTGGGTTGGAGTCACCCATATGTGATATCAGTGCCCCTGAAAGATCAGTGGTTCTTAAGCACTTAGTATGCTGGGTTTACCCAGGAGCAGCAAGTAGGGCTGAGACAGAGACAGTTGTATGCCACTTAGGGTGACCACCCGTCCGTAATTTTCACGGACTGTCTTTAATTTAGCACTAATGTCCATTGTTCGTGATGGATGGCTTAACGGACGGCATTTGGCTGTAATTTTAGCCTTTCAGCTAAAGGACAAAAGTTTATTTGGACAATTCAGATTCTCCAGGTGGAGTGAAAGTGAAGGAGTCTCCTGTGCTGCGGTCTCGAGGAAGGGACAGACAGATAGGAAACAAGCCTTCTTGCCAGGGTGCCTGCTTCCCGAAAGAAATGCAAATGCGCGCAACTGGTAAATCTGCAAATGTAAAGGCTGCTCGGGAGCAGAAATCGGCATTAACTGATACAGTCACTTAAAGCCTCCTCATGGCAAATATATTTTCTTTTTGGGAGGTATTGCAAGAGTGTTCCAAGCTGAGCTGTGGAGTGGTGCTTTTAATGGACAGTTATAAAACATGGATACACTAGGTATAATCTGCATATTATTGGAATTTATATCTTAGAAGCATTTTTTATCTTTAATGTTAATTTATGTGCGCATTCTGTGACAGCCTACATCATACTGTGTGTAATATAGTTAAAATAAAGGCCAGGGCCACTGGAATTATGTAGCAGGAGAAGACCAAATCATGCTGCAGCATTGACTAAATTACAGGGCAAGAAAAGGCAAATTATGTGGCATAATGCATCCCGTTATCTGATAGCTTTACCAGGGGTGGCTCCCCAGTGAATGGGCCAGCCGCTGAAAAATAAAACATTATTTACCTATCGTTTTATTTTGCAGGGAGGGGCGGGGCTGGGCCATGGGAGGGGCTGGGAAGAGGGAATGGAGTGCACCTAACTGAGCATGTTAGTTTGGCCGGCTGTCTTAGGCCGGCCAAACTGACATGCTGTAGGAGGCTGGCCTAGTTTGTAGTGGGTACCTAAGGTACTTCCACCTTATACCAGTTCCAGTTATCCCTTATTAGTGAAATGTAGTCAGTGTTCTAGCAGCTTAGGCTGTCTAGGGGTAGCTGTATCAGAGCAGCTTAGGCTGAACTAGGAGACATGCAAAGCTCCTGCAATACTACTATAGTTACACAGTACTTATACACAATAAAGGACAATACTCAGTGTTACCTAAAATAAAGGCACTTTATTTTTGTGACAAAAGGCCAAAAATATCTTAGAAGCTATATTCCTTCTAGAGGTAATTATTATACACAATATATACACTAGTAACCAAAATCAGGTAAGTAAACAGTCATAGAACAGTGCAAACAGTAGAAAATACAATAGATTGCAATGGGCCAAGGGGCAACAAAAACCATATAGTAAAATAGTGGAATGTGAATAACGAATTCTCCCCTAGACAAGTGTAGTGTGTAGAGGGGAACTGGGAGTGTAGGAAAACACCAAAGGTAAGTAAAGTACCCCACCCCAGAGCCCAGGAAAGCAGGAGTAAAGTACAGCAGGTTTCCTCAGGACACACTACAAGTTGTGATAGGAGATTTTGCAAGAACCAAGCAAGACTGCAAGCAACAAATGATGGATTCCTGGACCAGAAAACCTGTGGAGAGAGGAGACCATGTCCAGAAGTCGAAGAAGAGTCCAGGAAGGACAGGAGCCCCTGCCAACCTAGAAGAAGGTGCAAAAGTGTATTCTCCAGTCAGAAGAAAAGTACAGAAGAGCACCAAAGAAAATTGCTGTGGATTCCTGCATGGTGCAGGAGATGCCCCATGTCGAGTTGTTGGATGCAGGCTGTTTGCGCCGCTGGATTCCGCCAGCAAGCCTTGGTTCAAGCAAGTATGCAGTTTGCATCAAAAAGGAGCTTCCTGGACCCAGGAGGGACCTGGGGGTCTCAACTTGGACTGAGGAGACAGAGGGGGCTCTCAGCACTTTGGAGAGAGCCCTCAGAAGACCAGGCAACACCCACGGGAGTCCCAGAACATGGGGACAAAGAAGATGCAAAGTGTGGTCATCGCAGCACTACACTGGAGGGTCCCACGCCGCCGGAGAACAGCTCAGGGAGCTGTGCATCGCAGGGTGGGGTACTGGGGACCTGGGCTATCCTGTGCATGAAGGATTCTTGGAAGAAGTGCACAGAAGCCCAAGGAGCCGCAGAAGACGCAGTGCACAGGGGTACTGTCGCAGCACGGGGAGGCAAGCTTTTACCTCCACCAAATTTGGACAGCTGAACCTTTGGACAGTTTGGGTCACTTCGGTCCACCACCTGTGTTCCAGGGAGCTCGTCGTCAGGAGAGTAGTCCCAAAGTATCAGTGGTCGTCGCAGATGGGTGCCTACTGAAGCAGGGAAGTGACTCCGTCACTCCACGGGAGATATCTTTGGTTCTTCTGGTGCAGGGTGAAGACACGCATTCCTCAGAGCATGCACACGTTGGAAACTGTTGCAAATGCTGGCAGGAGCTGATGTTGCATGTCACAGGAGTCATCCAGGATACTTTGTTGCAGTTACAGCGGTTCCTAAAGCAGTCTGCAGTTGATCCAGTGGTCAGAAGCTGAAGCAGAGAATGCATAGGAGTCCTGGAGGAATCTTGCAAATCAAATCTGAGGAAACACCCAGAGGAGAGACCCTAAATAGCCCTGAGAGGGCGACTGGCTACCTACTCAGGTATGCACCTATCAGGAGGGGTCTCTGACGTCCCCTGCTAGCACTGACCACTCACAGGTCTTCAGAGGGTCCCAACACCTAGGAATCCAAGATGGCTAACGCCAGGGACACTCTGGAGGAGCTCTGGGCACCACCCCTGGGGTGGTGATGGACAGGTGAGTGGTCACTCACCTTTCCTTTGTCCAGTTTCGCACCAGAGCAGGGACTGGGGGTCCCTGAACTGGTGTAGACTGGCTTATGCAAGGTGGGCACCTTCTGTGCCCTTCAAAGAATTTCCAGAGGCTCTGGGAGGCTACCGCTCCCTAGCCTGTAACACCTATTTCCAAAGCGAGAGGGTGTAACAACCTCCTCCCAAAGGAAATGCATTGTTCTTCCTTCCTGGGATTGAGCTGCTCAGCCCCCAGAGAGCATAAACCTGTCTGTGAGGTGGCAGCAGCTGGGGCTGCAGTGGAGACCTCAAAGAGCTGGTCTGGCAGTACTGGGGATCCATGGTGGAGCCTCCAGGGTGCGTGGGATTACCCCCCTCAATACCAGATTTGGATTGGGGGGACAATTCCATGATCTTAGACACCTCACATGGCCATATTCGGAGTTATCATTGTGAAGCTACATATATGGATTGACATATATGTAGTGCATGCTTATAATGGTATCCCCGCACTCATGAAGTCTGGGGAATTGGCCCTGGAGAACGTGGGGGCACCTTTGCTAGTGCAAGGGTGCCCTCACACAGTAACTTTGCACCTAGCCTTCAGTAAATGAAGGTTAGTCATATAGGTGACTTATAATTTACCTAGTGCAGTGTCAAATGGCTGTGAAATAGTGTGTATTTTACTCAGGCTGCAGTGGCAGTCCTGATGAAAGGTTTGTATGAGCTGCTTATGGGTGGGAAAAGAAATGCTGCAGCCCATAAGGATCTCCTGGAACCCCAATGCCCTGGGTACCTAGGCCCCATAGACTAGGGTCTTATAAGGGTGGGCCAGTGTGCCAATCAGAATTGGAATATGGAGTCACTAAGGTGTAGTGACAAATTTGGTAAGTAGAGAGAGCATAAGCACTAGAGTTCTGGTTAGCAGAACTCCAGTGACACAGTTAAGCATACTGACAACCCACACAGGCCGCACACTATGAGCACTGGGGTCCTAGCTAGCGGGATCCCAGTGAGACAAGCAAAACACACTGACAAATAGGGTTTTAAGTATGAGCACAGGGGTCCTGGCTAGCAGGATCCCAGTGAGACAATAAAAACACACTGACACACACTCACAAACAGGCCAAAAGTGTGGGTAACCATGCTAGAAAGAGGCTACTTTCTCACACATGCATGCTTAGATTTCTCCAACGTGCTGTGTTGCACAGCCGTGTTGGAGAAACTGCACAGTTTCCCATTCATTGACTGAGTGGCAGACCAGGCCGCTCAGACCAATTCGGAGCTATAGCATGAGAGCAGCTCCAGGATTGCGTGGGGGATCCTTTGCTGTGTCCCAGGGACTGCTGGAACACCAACACCATTGAGGGAAGAGGAGCGAGGCGGCGGCGGTGACAGCAGCAAAGGTACATTTTTAAAATTATTATTAATATTTTATTTCCCCCTGTCCCTCCCGCTCCCCCTGCCCGCCCTTCCCCTTGTGATTTGCGGCAGCTGCCGCTGCATATTACTTCATTATTTTGTCATTTTTACACTTGTTAGCACTGTCTGGGCATAGGTTGAATCTCAGCTTAACACCCACACATAGCAATAGAAAGGTGAGAAGTCAACCTTTGCAAAGGATGTTTGAGTGTGCAGCAACACTTGTCGCTGCAATCTTAGTAACTTTTGAACAGTTTGAACTTAAAAAACATTTTTTATATTAAAATCTGCAGATTATGCAGCAGATGATGTTGTATTTGAATTATGTGGCAAATGCAGTAGATCCATAACTATGCAAAAAATGCAGCAGCCACACAATCGCATAATTCCAGTGGCCCTGATAATTACTTACATAGTCACTGCTTTCAGGGACCTCATAGTGCTAAAAATACAGAAGTCACTTTCCCTGCTGCACCAAGCAGGATTCAATTCTATGGGCCTCTGATTAAATACACAGATATGGGCCTCTCATTGCACACACAGTGATCGCATTAACCAATGGAGGTTTTATAACATAGTTTAACTTTCATGTATTTTTCATTCAAGGTGTGTGTTATTTTATATGTAGTTACTTTATGGTGCAAGATCAGAAAAATGATTACAGAATATTTTGTTTAGCCCCGCCTTTGATCCCGTCTCTGCACTCACTACCAAATCCCACAGCAGGATCCATATGTTTTTAAATGCACTTCGACCGCTGCATTGAATAGCTATGTAATGTGTGAAAAAGCCAATTATATTAGCATATGGTCTTCTGCCTTGCCTTTCCTTCACCTTTTTCATTTTTTTTTTTTTTTTTCATTTTGTAGATATTCCCAGATTAACTTGTGATCTGTATTCCTTTAACACATTGTACTATTAATCCTAGAGAATTATACAAAATCACTGCCTTCTGGTTCTACAGGGGATTGAGAGAAATAAATCAACTTAGTCAGTGGCTAAAGTGCGCTATGAGTGATCAGAGGGCCTGGGTTCAAATCCAGGATTTCCTGCATGACCAAATTGTGTGATCTAAGTCCAATCAATTTACTTCATGTGTCTAATTTACTTGAAAGTGACATTTGAGAGCACTTTCAAGTCATTTAGTTTAAGATGGGCTGTTTACAAAAAAAATTCACTTGTATGATTTTGTAAGCTAGTAATGTTCCACCATCCATAACAATATTATTGGCCATCATGAACGGGACACCAGACAATTGGTTCAATTTGTTCACTTATGTTGCTGTCAAGAAGGAGGGTTAATGAATGTTTTAAAGTTCATGTTTAGAAATGTTCACTTCATTAAAATGTCCATGCAATGCTGCAATCTAATGTACTAAATTCAAACACTACCATATGTTTAAAAACAAAATATTCTACTGTAGCATGCCAAAAGAAGTTGAACAGCAGGATAGTAGATTCCATCGTACAGTAACAGAAGAACAGTGTGGGGCTACAAGCATTTATGAAGAGTTAGCACACAATTTTTACATTTTTCCGTAACAAAGAGATCCATAATAAACTGTCCCTCCACACTCCCTACCCAGTTGTCGCTGCCTTACCTATCACCATAGGGAGGCAGAGCAATAAACCCTGTGGTGCTTAGAAGAAAGCCTTCTAGTGGGGAAATAGTGACAGTGTGCGAAAGACAGGTGCCCTTAGACCGCTGCCTTGTGTAGTTGACTAGATGTGGCAAGAAGAACTAGTACATAGAAACCAAGAGTGTTTGTGTCGGGTGGTTTACAGGGGGAAAGTTATCATCCTTGGTGCAGTCTTTAAATCCCTCCACCAAAATTTCCCACATCTGTGCAATAAAATATTTTCTCAGACCTACCCATTCCTCTTTGTGTAACTGGGTGCTCCCAGGTCGAAACCAAAAGAGCAAGGCCTTGGTCCAACTTACGATAGTCGGAGGAAGTGAATCCTTCCAGTGCAGTGTGATATTGTGTTTTGCTAGAAAAAAAGCCAGGTCGAGGAACTTGGTGGAGGGCTTCTTGAACTTAGGGCAGGGGAATACACCCAATAGGACCACTTCTGGGGAGTTTATTAGTACACAGTCCATCGTGGGCAATAGCACCTCGGTAACTCTCTGCCAGTAAGGAAGGAGTGTGGCCAAGCCCAAAGCACATGAAGCAAATCAGCATCTAATTGCATCCAGCAGTGACATGCAGCGGCCTCTCCCTAGTGTATTTTGTTAATTCGGGCAGGTGTGAGGTAGGCTTAGTTCAGAACATTACATTGAATATACTTAAAATGGCAGTGGCGGGTTACTTTGTGGTGATAGTATCCATATCGTGCAGAGGTTTGGCCATGTCAGTCTCCCAGGTAGTACGGAGAAAAGCCCTGGAGTTCTCTTCATGTTGCACCCATCTTAGTGTGCCACCAGTCCCTATGGTGTAATGTGTTTGGCACATCTTATGCGGGGTTGGTGCTAGTTGGCAGACATGAAATACGGCATTTAATGATTGTTTAAGGTGTTCGTAAGTAAGGCGTTGACCCAGGTGAATATTTTCCGATACTCCTGGTGGACCCATCTTGTCTGATTTTAGGAATTGTCCCACCTTGTTCTTCTCTGCCTTATTTATCCAGTTCTTAGAAACAACTCTTTGATTTAGTTGTTGTGGATCTCCCATCCAATCTTGACTTCATCTTCCTCTTTTATTACCTTTGATTGGTAGTCCGGGCTCTCAGTACTGAGATAAATGCAGAGTCCCGGATGCACACTATAGTGCCGTGAGACTGCACCCAAGTTGTGGGCACCTTACATTCTGACATTAGGTGTGATTCTGTCGCCCACACCATCTGCTCTGTGTCATAATATTTTTTTTAGGTTTAAAGTCCACTGGAGTTTGAGGTGCATCAGGTGTTTTTTTGCTGAACTTGTTGGAAAAAGCAGAAGGTCACTTACCTTTGTTTCCCAGCTGTGTGCCAGGGGTTTCAAAATGTTTAGAAACATAATCAAAATGTTGCTGTTGCTTTCTCTCCAAGAAACATTGGGTGAACTTGGGTAGGAGCGATGGGCTTGGCACCGTGCTCAAGGACATTAATTTACTATTGAACAAGGATATGGTATCGCACCTGAATGTAGCGTACCTAGATGCAATCACAAAAGACCATAGTGAACATATAGTGCTGTGTAGAAAATAGTAAATAACTGCACTGATAAAGTAGTGGGGTGTGGCCTCTCCTTGGATGTGTCTGTAAAATTGACCTTTTGTCCTGGCTTTTTTGTCCTGAATGTTGATCCTATGTCCTGAAATTTTGTCCTCAAATAAAACCCTGTGTCCTGATTTTTTTACATTCCTTTCCAGAATTTGCCTCCATGCCAGGTGGTCACCCTAATGTCACTTCCACCTTTACAATGCGGGTAGGGCTTGAATGTCGCTTGTGGTATCAGTGCCCCTGAAAGGCTAGTTGGTGTGATGCAGCGTCTATTACTCGCCTTTGAGCTTGCAATAGGTTTACCTGTAGACAGCAGGTAGGGCTGGGGCAGAGAGAGTGATAGGCTAGTGTCATCATTACAGTGTGGCGAGGTGGGGGGTGAGCTGAGCTCATGTACAGCAGGTGTCTCTGAGCACTAGGCCTAGGTCACTGCTGATGATGTGTCAGACTCTGGTATCCAAAATCACAGCGGGGAGGGGCAGAGTCAGTCACATGTAGGTACACAGAGCAAGTAACCTGCCAGGCTAATGTTTCTCTCACTGGGAGGCAGTACTGTCATGACTGAAGGCCAGTCGGGCTGGGTGGAGTCACTTGTTTCAGGCCAATATCTCTGTATAACTGGTGGGGGTAGCTCTGGAGCAGGTGTCTCCAACCTTTTTAGTAATAAGAGCAGGGACGGTTCCTTCGATATGGCGATGGAGCGTCGCCCCACTGGCTGTGCTAGAAGCAGAAAAATAAAACAAAAGTTTACTATTGTTTTGTTTTTTGCTTCTGGCACAGCCAGCAGTGCAGGGAGGGGCGGGTCTGGGCCACTGGAGGTGGGAGGAGAGAGAAGAGTGCCCCTAAGTGCGCATGTGTGCTTGGCCGGCTTTATGAGGCCTTAGGGCCATATTTATACTTTTTTTGCGCCGCATTTGCATCATTTTTTTAGGCAAAAGCGGTGCAAACTTGCAAAATACAATTGTATTTTGTAAGTTTGTGCCGTTTTTGCGTCAAAAAGTGGCGCAAATGCGGCGCTAAAAAAATATAAATATGGGCCTTAGGTTGCTCCAGCTCTGCTGTGTTTAACAGCCGGGCTGGAGAAACTGCACAGGCTCCAGACCAATCCTGGTGCTGCTTTCATGCAAGGTTTTGCATGAAAGCAGCGCCAGGATTGCTGGGGTGCCTGTGCTGGTGTCTAACAGTGAATGCTGGGACACTGGAAGAAGAGGAGCGCGAGGCAGAAGGAGCCGGCAGGGACAGAGGCAAGGCAAGTGCTTTTAAAATGATTTTTACCTTGTCTCTGCCCCCCCCCCCCCCCCACCCCTCCCCTTGAGTTATGTAGCGGCCGCCGCTGAATAAGAGGTACTAATGTTCATAGAAAAGCACCCGCAGCTACTAATATTATTAGAGTTGGAATTGTGTTTGCAAGATCCAGGCGCCGGTGTCAGCCGTAATAAAAAAAAAAAATCTTTGTGAATGTGAAATGTGGAATGTCTCTACAAGGGTCATATATAAACGCCATAGCTGCAATCCCCATGGAACACATTTAATAATATTAGTAACAAGTGTCCCCAAATCCTCATAATTTATGACTCAAATAACTTTTAATATATTTCGAAAACTCAAACCATTTTCCTCACACAATGGCTTTTTCTCCCCTGAATACACACTCGTCGGTGCTGGTTCACATATATGAATGGAGTCTGGGCTGAACTCAGGAGAGCTACCTCCAGGGAGCTGCAGCGCTCCGAAGCGGCAGAAATGCTGGTGAGTCACATGGAAGGCCTCAGAGGGGCTGGTAGGGTTGGGGCACACTGAGGTACATCTTGAGGTAAAGGATGACGGCTGTCAGTGCAGTGCCTCTGAGAGGCTGGAAGGGCTGGGGCACACTGAGGTACATGGTGAGATTCTGCCACTAGAAGGCGGCTGTCAGTCCACTGCCTCTGAGAGGCTAGTAGGGTTGGGACACATTGAGGTACATCTTGAGGTAATGGATGACGGCTGTCAGTGCAGTGTCGCTGAGATGCTGGTAGGGTTGTGGCACAATGAGGTACATTTTGAGGTTCTCCCACTAGAAAGGGGCTGTGACTGCAGGGCCTCAGAGAGGCTGGTAGGGTTGGGGCACACTGAGGTACATCTTGAGGTAATGGATGACGGCTGTCAGTGCAGTGTCGCTAAGATGCTGGTAGGGTTGTGGCACAATGAGGTACATTTTGAGGTTCTCCCACTAGAAAGGGGCTGTGAGTGCAGTGCCTCAGAGAGGCTGGTAGGGTTGGGGCACACTGAGGTACATCTTGAGGTAATGGATGACGGCTGTCAGTGCAGTGCCGCTGAGATGCTGGTAGGGTTGTGGCACAATGAGGTACATTTTGAGGTTCTGCCACTAGAAAGGGGCTGTGAGTGCAGTGCCTCAGAGAGGCTGGTAGGGTTGGGGCACACTGAGGTACATCTTGAGGTAATGGATGACTGCTGTCAGTGCAGTGCCGCTGAGATGCTGGTAGGGTTGTGGCACAATGAGGTACATTTTGAGGTTCTGCCACTAGAAAGGGGCTGTAAGTGCAGTGCCTCAGAGAGGCTGGTAGGGTTGGGGCACAATGAGGTACATCTTGAGGTAATGGAGGGCGGCTGTCAGTGCAGTGCCTCTGAGAGGCTGGTGGGGTTGGGGCACACTGAGGTACAGATTGAAGAAAGAGACGGCGGCTGTCAGTGCAGTGCCGCTGAGAGGCTGGAAGGGCTGGGGCACACTGAGGTACATGGTGAGATTCTGCCACTAGAAGGGGGCTGTCAGTGCAGTGCCGCTGAAAGGCTGGTAAGGTCGGGGCACACTGAGGTACATAATGAGGTAACACCACTGGAAGGCGGCTGTCAGTGCGCTGCCTCTGAGAGGCTGGTAGGGTTGGGACACAATGAGTCACATATTGAGGTAATGGAAGGCGGCTGTCGGTACAGTGCCTCTGAGAGGCTGGAAGGGCTGGGGCACACTGAGGTACATCTTGAGGTAAGGGAAGGCAGCTGTCAGTGCAGTGCCGCTGAGAGGCTGGTGGGGTTGGGGCACACTGAGGTACATATTGAGGTAAGGGAAGGCGGCTGTCAGTGCAGTGCCGCTGAGAGGCTGGTACGGTTGGGGAACACTGAGGTACATATTGAGGTAATGGAAGACGGCTGTCAGTGCAGTGCCTCTGAGAGGCTGGTAGGGTTGTGGCACAATGAGGTACATTTTGAGGTTCTGCCACCTGAAGGGGGCTGTGAGTGCAGTGCCTCAGAGAGGCTGGCAGGGTTGGGGCACAATGAGGTACATTTTGAGGTTCTGCCACTAGAAAGGGGCTGTCAGTGCAGTGCCTCTGAGAGGCTGGTAGGGTTGGGGCACACTGAGTTACATATTGAGGTTCTGCCATTAGAAGGGGGCTGTCAGTCCAGTGCCTCTGAGAGGCTGGTAGGGTTGGGGCACAATGAGGTACATTTTGAGGTTCTGCCACTAGAAAGGGGCTGTGAGTGCAGTGCCTCAGAGAGGCTGGTAGGGTTGGGGCACAATGAGGTACATTTTGAGGTTCTGCCACTAGAAAGGGGCTGTCAGTGCAGTGCCTCTAAGAGGCTGGTAGGGTTGGGGCACAATGAGGTACATTTTGAGGTTCTGCCACTAGAAGGCGGCTGACAGTGCAGTGCCTCTGTGAGGCTGGTAGGGTTGGGGCACACTGAGGTAATGGAAGGCGGCTGCCAGTCCAGTGCCGCTGAGAGGCTGGTGGGGTTGTGGCACACTGAGGTACATCTTGAGGTAATGGATGACGGCTGTCAGTGCAGTGCCTCTGAGAGGCTGGAAGGGCTGGGGCACACTGAGGTACATCTTGAGGTGAGGGAAGGCGGCTGTCAGTGCAGTGCCACTGAGAGGCTTGTAGGGTTGGGGCACACTGAGGTACATGTTGAGGTAAGAGATGGCGGCTGTCAGTGCAGTGCCTCTGAGAGGCTGGTGGGGTTGGGGCACACTGAGGTACATGTTGAGGTAAGGGATGGCGGCTGTCAGTGCAGTGCCGCTGAGAGGCTGGTGGGGTTGGGGCACACTGAGGTACATATTGAGGTAAGGGACGGCGGCTGTCAGTGCAGTGCCGCTGAGAGGCTGGTGGGGTTGAGGCACACTGAGGTACATATTGAGGTAAGAGACGGCGGCTGTCAGTGCAGTGCCGCTGAGAGGCTGGTAGGGTTGGGGCACACTGAGGTACATATTGAGGTAAGGGACCGCGGCTGTCAGTGCAGTGCCGCTGAGAGGCTGGTGGGGCTGGGGCACACTGAGGTACATATTGAGGTAATGGAAGGTGGCTGTCAGTGCAGTGCCTCTGAGAGGCTGGTGGGGTTGGGGCACACTGAGGTACATATTGAGGTAAGGGACGGCGGCTGTCAGTACAGTGCCTCTGAGAGGCTGGAAGGGCTGGGGCACACTGAGGCACATCTTGAGGTAAGGGAAGGCGACTGTCAGCGCAGTGCCTCTGAGAGGTTGGTGGGGTTGGGGCACACTGAGGTACATTTTGAGGTTCTGCCACTAGAAGGGGGCTGTCAGCGCAGTGCCCCTGAGAGGCTGGTGGGGTTGGGGCACACTGAGGTACATTTTGAGGTTCTGCCACTAGATGGCGGCTGTCAGTGCAGTGCCGCTGAGAGGCTGTTGGGGTTGGGGCACACTGAGGTACATATTGAGGTAAGAGACGGCGGCTGTCAGTGCAGTGCCGCTGAGAGGCTGGTAGGGTTGAGGCACACTGAGGTACATATTGAGGTAAGGGACGGCGGCTGTCAGTGCAGTGCCTCTGAGAGGCTGGAAGGGCTGGAGCACACTGAGGTACATATTGAGGTAAGGGACGGCGGCTGTCAGTGCAGTGCCTCTGAGAGGCTGGTGGGGTTCGGGCACACTGAGGTACATATTGAGGTAAGGGACGGCGGCTGTCAGTGCAATGCCTCTGAGAGGCTGGAAGGGCTGGGGCACACTGAGGTACATATTGAGGTAAGAGACGGCGGCTGTCAGTGCAGTGCCTCTGAGAGGCTGGAAGGGCTGGGGCACACTGAGGTACATATTGAGGTAAGAGACGGCGGCTGTCAGTGCAGTGCCTCTGAGAGGCTGGAAGGGCTGGGGCCACGCAAGGCCTCACAGGAGGAGGGGTGGCGTTAGGCCAGGGCATTGCAGGGTTGTGGTGAGGGGGCAAGAAGCTGGAATTTCTTTCCAAGACTCCTCTCGGTGCAGTCAACATCTGCAAACATTTAAACTCACAATTGTTTTTGCTCGTTTTACGTTGAAATGACTTTTGAGCAGCACAATATTCAGCTCTTGCATGCTGGGTTCGAATCTCCAAACATGATCCCCACCAAACCCCTGTTTTAGGGGATATTAACTTGATCTCTGCAGTTGCAAATTCAGATTTTCCTAGCTTTAGTAAAGGAAAGTCTAGATTTTATTAAAGAAGCGGAGGCCAGTATTATGCTTCCTTTTCTTGCTTTATTTTAAACAGCAGCCAAGATAATAAAGCAGAACTACATATCCCAAGAGGCATAGCGAATGAAATAAACGATGAGGTCATAAAGAATAACCAATGAAAAACATTCAACCACAATAATTATCTTAACTGCGAACAACAAGCCCTCTTTTCTTGCAGGAGCAGATCAAAGTGGACGGAACAATGGAATAATAATCAAAATAATAGAGAAAGCCATTAGTAACGTGAAAAAGTCTTTGGCAAAGTCCAGGGAAGAAGGAGAAGACGACTTCAGGTGGATATCGCCACATCCGGAAGGCACTGTCCGCTGATCGTGGGAGCAAGCAGAAGAAAGCTCTTTCAAAGGAAGGGTCTTTGACACAAAACCAGCATGTTCAAGTCGAAGCGGTTGGTGCAGGAGAAACCGGCACTGGAAAAGAAAAGGGTGGGTTAATAAAAGAGGTGGGATAATACTCGCCTCCGCTTCTTTAATAAAATCTAGACTTTCCTTTACTAAAGCTAGGAAAATCTGAATTTTATTACAAGAACGGAGGCTCCTATTATGCTTGTTTAAAGCATATTAACAACAGAATCAGCCATTGAAGAAATAGGTTTACAATAAAAGGTTCTAAAGGTAGTAACATTAGACCAATCCGCCGATCTAAGAATGTCCTCCAAGCGAGCTCCAGCCCAAAGAGCTTTAGAAGCCATAGCACCTCTAGTGGAATGCGCTCCAAAAGAGGTAGTGTCGATACCCGCAAGGTTCATAACCCATTTAACCCAACGAGCCAGAGTAGGGGAAGAAACGGGTTTATGAGGTTTAGAAAAAGAAATCAGTAACTGGTGAGAGGAGGACGTTCTTAAATCTGCAGTTCTGGCAATATAAACTTTTAAACATTTACCAACACATAGTTTGGGATGCAATGGAAAATACGGATAATGAATTATAGAAATGTTAGTTTTAGTTCTCCTATGAACTCTAAAAGATACATCAGAAGGAGAAAATTGAACGGAAGATATATCCAAAGCTCTTACATCAGAAACACGCTTCAATGAAACTAAGCATAGCAACATAGTTAACTTCGCAGAAAGACACTTTAAAGAAAGTACATCATTATCGAGCCAAGAATTGAACAAATTTAAAATCAAATTCACATCCCATAAATGCGTGTATCTAGGTGTAGGGGGATTAGAAAATCTTACTCCCTTCAAAAGACGACACACCAGAGGATGTTCCCCAACCGGTTTACCATCGATACGAACATGTTCAGCAGAAATGGTGGATCTGTAAGTATTCACCGTTCTATATGCCCTTCCTTGGGAGGCAAGAGGTGCTAAAAAATTAACAATTAGAGTCACATCGGCTGAAAAGGGATCTGAATTCCTGTCCAAACACCAGCCACTCCAGACCAGCCAGGCAGACTTGTAGGCCTTGGATGTTCCTGGGGCCCAAGAGTGGCGGATATATTGAGCAGCTTCTTCCGAAATTCCTGGGGTTCTCCAGGCTGACCCGAAATCTTCCATGCTACGAGAGTTAAGGAATGGTCGAGAACCATGTCGTGGGGACGACCTTCTGGATCGAGCAGGAGTTCCGGGAAGGAAGGAATCAGGACAGGAAAGTCTATTGACAATTCTAGAACCGAGGGGAACCAAGGCTGGGTTTGCCAAAAGGGTGTTACTAACACCAGGGAGGCTCGTTGACGACGAACCTGAGCCATGACTCTGGCAATCATCATAAAGGGAGGAAAAGCGTAATTGAAATGGGGAGACCAGTCTTGGAGAAAAGCGTCTGTATCGAGAGCCTGGGGATCCGGTCTCCAGCTGTAAAACCTTGGGAGGTGAGAATTCAGCCGAGAAGCAAACAAGTCTACTGACATGAGGCCGAATTTCGAAGAAAGTTTGTTGAATACTAAAGGATGAAGACGCCAATCGCTGGAGTCTTTTAGGTAGCGTGAGCACCAATCTGCTATGGTATTCATTTTCCCTGGAAGATATTGTGCCGTGACCGACAATTTTCGGAGAAGGCAAAACTCCCAAAAGCTTTTGGCTAGATCGGCAAGGGGTTTGGATTTTGTTCCCCCTAGATGGTTGATATATTTTACGGCGGAAATGTTGTCCATTTTTAGGAGAATAGAACAGCTTACCTTGTCCTTTGCGAAGGTCTTCAGAGCAAAGGAGCCTGCAAGCATCTCTAAACAATTGATGTGCAAGGCAGACTCCTTCTCTGACCATACGCCCCCAGTCGAGACGTTGCCACACCTTGCGCCCCAACCTGTCCGACTTGCATCGGATTCTAATACTAGATCTGGGGCCGAGGAGAAAATAGCTCTTCCGTTCCAGGCTTCCAAATGATCGAGCCACCATTGTATCTCCGCGCGAGAATCCTGATCTAAGCGAACGACGTCCGAGTACTGAAGGCCTTTGCGGAGATGACGAATCTTTAGTCTTTGAAGAGCTCTGTAATGTAATGGCCCTGGGAATATGGCCTGAATGGATGAAGCCAATAGGCCCACAATTCTTGCCAAGGAACGCAGGGATAGATGAGAGAGACTGAGGACCTGCCGTAATTCGTGTTTTATACGACATACCTTCTGATGGGGAAGGGACAGAGATGTGGTTTTGGAATCTATGAGAAAACCTAGAAACTCCACTTGAGTAGAGGGAACCAGAGAAGATTTTTCCATGTTTACTAGAAAGCCCAGAGACTGTAGTAGATGAAGGGAAATGTGCAAGTGTTGTAACAGGGTATCCTTGTTCTGAGCCATTATGAGAAAATCGTCCAGATAGACGATCAATCTTATTCCCTGAGCTCTTAAAGAAGCTACCACTGGTTTCATTACTTTTGTGAAACACCAAGGAGCCGAAGCTAGACCGAAAGGGAGGGCTTTGAACTGAAAAATTGAGTCTTTCCATTGAAACTGCAGGAACCTTCTGTAAAAAGGATGGATAGGAATCGCAAAATAAGCGTCCTGAAGATCCAGACGAACAAACCAATCGCCCTCCAACAGAATGTCCCTAAGATGCAGGATCGTTTCCATTTTGAAATGATTGTAAACAACGTAGTTGTTGAATAGTTTTAAGTTTATCACTGGACGAAATTTCTTGTTTTTCTTTTGTACCAAAAATATGGTGCTGAGAAAACCCGAGGGATTCTCTTCTATTACATTTTTTGAGATTAAGGATAAAATCTCTAGATTCATCAAACGCGATTGTTCTTGAGAGAACTTTAGAGGAAGAGGTGGAGAAATTTGGCTGGGAACTTGATAGAGATCTATGCAATACCCCTGAATGGTTTGAAGAACCCAAGGGTCCGCGGTAATTCGGCACCAGTTTGAAAGAAAATGGGCTAATCGACCACCTACAAGAAGAGGGCCAAAACACAAATTTCTTACCTGAGACCTGTCCTCCCCTTTGACGGAAGCTTCTGCTCCTGAAACCTCTCCCTCTTTGGGGGTAGAACTGAGGTCTGAAGTCCGTGGAGTAGATGGAAGAGCCTCGGAAACTGCCACCGCGGGTGGCGAAACGGCCAGTAAAGCGGCTCCTTCCTTTACCGGCCCTGGCAAAAACTCTGGAGTTGAAAATCTTCTTCATTGAAAATTGAGCCTTATCCAATGTTGCAAAGGTAGAAACATATCTACCAAGCTCTTTAATAAATGAGTCTCCAAAAAGAAGGCCGTCCGCCTGCTGTCCTTCTTCTCTGGCTGCGAAACTGCCCAATTTAGGCTCTATCTTGAGTAAAAGACTCTTACGTCTCTCTTGAGAAATTGCGGTGTTTGCATTTCCCAGCAAACAAATAGCCCGCTGGGCCCAATTGGACAGAGCTTCAGGGTCAATCTGTGAGCCTTCCAACCTGGCATCCTCAGCTAAATCAAGAATCCTAGTTAAAGGACCAACTAAGTCTAATAATCGGTCCTGGCAAACAGACCACGCACGGTCGACCACTTTCTTAGGATCCTTACCAAACTTGGAGAAAAATAACACCATGTTAGGATCAATAACCGGTGCCGAAGTAATTTTACAAGGAAGGGAGGGACGAGGACATTCAGATCGTAATTTATTTCTCGTGGCTTTATCTAACGCGTGTCTTAAATGACACGAAACATATTCCGCCACGTGATCAGACGGGAACCATTCCGTAGAATTTGGGTGGTGTATTAACGTCGGATCAAACATTGGTTCCCCCAAAGCATCCAGTACTGTGAAATCATTAACCTGTGAAGGATTTGTATCAGAAAGAGAAAATTTTAGCCTCTTCTCTAAAGGCCCTTTCCAGAGGTCGTCAGGACCCTGTAAATCATCATCGTCCCCATCATCATAATCAATGTCATCATCAGTATCCCTCAACTGAACAATATTCAAAGGAGAGGGATCCTTTTCCACCGTTTTGGGTTCCTTACGGGGGAAGGACCAGCCATTTGGGGAGATTCATCAGCACTCGAATGTACTTGAACTTTGGAAAATGTGCGCTTTTTACCTTTACCCGGTTCCGCAATATTGGAACCCTGAGAGGACATTTTCTTAAAAGACAACTCTAGCTTTTTTGACATTTGAAGCATAGACGAAGATACAGCCTGTTGTACAGTGTCCTGAATAAAAGAATTCAGATCAGCACGTAAATTATCCATATCTATGTCATTGGAGTGATCAGCTACTTGTTTTGACATAGTAAAGTAAATAACAATATGAAAAGATAATAATAATAATAGTAATAATAATAAGAACAAGGATGCCAGGCAGAAAACCCCCCAAATTGGAAGGAAAACTGTTAAAAAAATTAAACAGTAACTTAAGGGTTAAAAGTTGTGTGGGCGTGAACAAGAGATTGACACCCAAAATCCAAGAATATACTGAAGAAATACTGAAGAGGGGCGTGTCGCGCCTTCCGCGATATAGCCAAGCCTCACAGTAAACAGCTGAGATCAAAACGGAGCCTCTCGAACCAGGGAGAGGTTACCGTAGTGACGAGTCTGTGCTGGCCGAGCTCTTCTGAGGAAACGCGTTGAAGCGAGACGCGCTCCTCAGGAGAGAGCGGCGGGAGAGCCGAATGTTCGAAAAGAACACTCGGCTCTGCCTGTGAAGCGCGAGGCAAGCGCTTTCGAAGAAAAAACGGCCGAACGACTGAAATAAAGAAAAATCAGTAAAATCTACCCATTAAAGTTAACTTATTCTCAGAACATTTTCATAAAGAAAGTAGATGTAATACACACAGCAATACACAAAGATAAGAAAAACGAAATGAGGAAAGAACTTATCTTGACTGCGAGCAGCAAGAAAAGAGGACTTGTTGTTCGCAGTTAAGATAATTATTGTGGTTGAATGTTTTTCATTGGTTATTCTTTATGACCTCATCGTTTATTTCATTCGCTATGCCTCTTGGGATATGTAGTTCTGCTTTATTATCTTGGCTGCTGTTTAAAATAAAGCAAGAAAAGGAAGCATAATAGGAGCCTCCGTTCTTGTAATAAAATTCACTTACCTCCGCAGGTCTTGGCTGGTCCCCCCAAATAACCCCCCAAAATTCATTTTCAAACACATAGTAAGGAACACAGCATTCTTCGAGTCGGGAGTAAATATCTCGTTCATATCTCAGTGTGTCTCTTGAGTGTAATGACGTGCAGATGCGCTCTTAGGTTATACAGCTTGCTTTGTCTAGAGTAGGTAAAATGTCCTTTGAACAATAACCGGCGTATAAACGATTTAATATCATTAATATGATATTAGTTTACATAAATGTATAGTTTAGAATGGTTTGTAGTCTTGCTTAAGATTACAGCAAAATGCGATTTTCTCTTTAAAATCGCTGCCAAGGCCTGGTCTTGGCTCCTTCCTCAAACAAGCTTTGCTTTGCACAAACCGTCCAAGAAACATCCAACACTGGGGTTTTAATCAGCACATTCTAGGGGTACGTAACTGTTCGGAGAGCCAGATTCAACCCAGCGCTCTTATTTTACAGTTACAATGTTTATTGACAATTGATACGACAGGGTGAGGGCGAAACCCTTCACATGCGTGACTGTCGTGGACTGTGAAACCACACGTCTTCGGTGACCTCTGACCTCCACTGTGGAGAAAACCACTGCACGCCACAGCACTGCACGCCACAACACTGCACGCCACAAATACTGCACGCCACAACACTACACGCCACAACACTACACGCCACAACCACTGCACGCCACAACACTGCACGCCACAACCACTACACGCCACAACACTGCACGCCACACCACTGCACGCCACGCAACACCACTGCACGCCACAACCACTGCACGCCACATTAACGGCACATCAGCCTTTAACGTGCAGAGTGTAAAGAAGGACGTGTCCAAAGTGACGCAGTGTTATTTTGTGATAGTCTAACTCTATTCTACACCTTATCCGACCCCAAATACTCAGCACTGTACCCCTCCTCTCACCCCAACCCTCTCACCCCAACCCCTCTCACTCCTCCCCTCCTCTCATCCCAGCCCTCCTCTCACCCCAACCCTCTCACCCCAACCCCTCTCACTCCTCCACTCCTCTCACCCCAAGCCTCTCACCCCAACCCCTCTCACTCCTCCCCTCCTCTCATCCCAGCCCTCCTCTCACCCCAACCCTCTCACCCCAACCCCTCTCACTCCTCCCCTCCTCTCACCCCAGCTCTCCTCTCACCCCAACCCTCTCACCCCAACCCCTCTCACCCCACCCCTCCTCTCACCCCACACCTCCTCTCACCCCAACCCTCTCACCCCAACCCCTCTCACCCCACCCCTCTCACCCCAACCCTTCTCACCCCACCCCTCCTCTCACCCCAACCCTCTCACCCCAACCCCTCTCACCCCTCCCCTCCTCTCACCCCAACCCTCTCACCCCAACCCCTCTCACCCACCTCTCCTCTCACACGAACTCTCCTCTCACCCCAACCCACCCCACCACTCCTCTCACCCCAACCCCTCTCACCCCAACCCTCCTCTCACCCCAACCCTCTCACCCCTCCCCTCCTCTCACCCCAACCCTCTCACCCCACCCATCCTCTCACCCCAACCCTCTCACCCCAACCCCTCTCACCCCACCCCTCCTCTCACCCCAACCCTCTCACCCAACCCCTCTAACCCCTCCCCTCCTCTCACCCCAACCCTCTCACCCCAACCCCTCTCACCCCACCCCTCCTCTCACCCCACTCCTCCTCTCACCACAACCCTCTCACCCCAACCCCTCTCACCCACCCCTCCTCTCACCCCAACCCTCTCACCCCAACCCCTCTCACCCCACCCCTCCTCTCACCCCAACCCTCTCACCCCAACCCTCTCACCCCAACCCCTCTCACCCCTCCCCTCCTCTCACCCCAACCCTCTCACCCCAACCCCTCTCACCCCACCCCTCCTCTCACACGAACTCTCCTCTCACCCCAACCCACTCCACCTCTCCTCTCACCCCAACCCCTCTCACCCCAACCCTCCTCTCACCCCAACCCTCTCACCCCAACCCCTCTCACCCCTCCCCTCCTCTCACCCCAACCCTCTCACCCCACCCCTCCTCTCACCCCAACCCTCTCACCCCAACCCCTCTCACCCCACCCCTCTCACCCCACCCCTCCTCTCACCCCAGCCCTCCTCTCACCCCAACCCTCTCACCCCACCCCTCCTCTCACCCCAAGCCTCACACCCCAACCCCTCTCACTCCACCCCTCCTCTCACCCCAAGCCTCCTCTCACCCAGCCCTCCTCTCACCCCAACCCTCTCACCCCAACCCCTCTCACCCCAACCCTCCTCTCACCCCAACCCTCTCACCCCAACCCCTCTCACCCCACCCCTCCTCTCACCCCAAGCCTCCTCTCACCCCAACCCTCTCACCCCACCCCTCCTCTCACCCCAAGCCTCCTCTCACCCCAGCCCTCCTCTCAGCCCAACCCTCTCACCAACCCCTCTCACCCCACCCCTCCTCTCACCCCAACCCTCTCACCCCAACCCCTCTCACCCCACCCCTCCTCTCACCCCAAACCTCTCACCCCAACCCCTCTCACCCCACCCCTCCTCTCACCCCAACCCCTCTCACTTCACCCCTCCTCTCACCCCAACCCCTCTCACCCCAACCCTCCTCTCACCCCTCCTCTCACCCCAACCCTCTCAACCCAACCCCTCTCACCCCACCCCTCCTCTCACCCCAACCCCTCTCACCCCACCCCTCCTCTCATCCCAACCCTCACACCCCACTCCTCCTCTCACCCCAACCCTCTCACCCCAACCCTCTCACCCCAACCCCTCTCACCCCTCCCCTCCTCTCACCCCAACCCTCTCACCCCAACCCCTCTCACCCCACCCCTCCTCTCACCCCAACCCTCTCACCCCAACCACTCTCACCCCTCCCCTCCTCTCACCCCAAGCCTCCTCTCACCCCAACGCTCTCACCCCTCCCCTCCTCTCACCCCACGCCTCCTCTCACCCCAGCCCTCCTCTCACCCCATCCCCTCTCACCCCACCCCTCTTCTCACCCCAACATCACTCCTCTCACTCCACCCCACCCCTCCTCTCACCCCAACCCTCCTCTCACCCCACCCCTCCTCTCACACCACCCCTCACCCCAAGCCTCCTCTCACCCAAAGCCTCCTCTCACTCACCCCTCCTCTCACCCCAACTCTCCTCTCACCCCATCTCCTCTCACCCCACCCCTCCTCTCACACCACCCCTCAACCCAAGCCTCCTCTCACCCCAAGCCTCCTCTCACTCACCCCTCCTCTCACCCCAACTCTCCTCTCACACCACCCCACCCCACCTCTCCTCTCACCCCAACCCCTCTCACCCCAACCCCTCTCACCCCTCCCCTCCTCTCACCCCAAGCCTCCTCTCACCCCAGCCCTCCTCTCACCCCATCCCCTCTCACCCCACCCCTCTCACCCCAACCCTCCTCGCACCCCAAGCCTCCTCTCACCCACCCCTCCTCTCACCCCACCCCTCACCCCAACCTTCCTCTCACCCCAAGCCTCCTCTCACCCCAAGCCTCCTCTCACCCCACGCCTCCTCTCACCCCAAGCCTCCTCTCACCCCACCCTCACCCCAACCTTCCTCTCACCCCACCCCTCCTCTCACCCCAAGCCTCCTCTCACCCAAGCCTCCTCTCACCCCACCCCTCACCCCAACCTTCCTCTCACCCCAAGCCTCCTCTCACCCCAAACCTCCTCTCACTCACCCCTCCTCTCACCCCACCCCTCCTCTCACCCCACCCTCACCCCAACCCTCCTCTCACCCGACCCCTCCTCTCACCCCAAGCCTCCTCTCACCCCACCCCTCCTCTCACCCACCCCTCCTCTCACTCCATCACTCCTCTCACTCCACCCCCTCCCCTTACCCCACCCCTCCTCTCACCCACCCCTCCCCTCACTCCATCAAACCTCCTCTCACCCCACCCCCTCCCCTTACCCCACCCCTCCTCTCACCCCAACTCTCCTCTCACCCCACCACTCCTCTCACCCCAACTCTCCTCTCACCCCAACCCTTCTTTCACCCCACCCCTCCTCTCACACGAACTCTCCTCTCACCCCACCCCACCCCTCCTCTCACCCCAACCCCTCTCACCCCAACCCTCCTCTCACCCCAACATCACTCCTCCTCTCACTCCACCCCACCCCTCCCCTCACCCCACCCCTCCTCTCACTCCAACATCACTCCTCCTCTCACTCCATCCCCCCTCCCCTTTACCCACCCCTCCTCTCACTCCAACATCACTCCTCCTCTCACTCCACCCCCCTCCCCTTATCCCACTACTCCTCTCACCCCAACTCTCCTCTCACCCCACTCCTCCTCTCACCCCAACCCTCCTCTCACCCCACCCCTCCTCTCACCCCAACTCTCCTCCCACCCCACCACTCCTCCCACCCCACCACTCCTCTCACCCCACCCCACCCCACCCCACCCCAACCCTCCACTCACCCGACATCACTCCTCCTCTCACTCCACCCCTCCTCTCACCCCAACTCTCCTCTCACCCCACCCCTCCTCTCACCCCACCCCTCCTCTCACTCCAACATCACTCCTCCTCTCACTCCACCCCCTCCCCTTACCCCACCCCTCTTCTCACCCCAACCCTCTCACCCAAACCCCTCTCACCCCTCCCCTCCTCTCACCCCAAGCCTCCTCTCACCCCAGCCCTCCTCTCACCCCATCCCCTCTCACCCCACCCCTCCTCTCACCCCAACATCACTCCTCTCACCCCACCCCACCCCTCCTCTCATACCACCCCTCACCCCAAGCCTCCTCTCACCCCAAGCCTCCTCTCACTCACCCCTCCTCTCACCCCACCCCTCCTCTCACCCCAAGCCTCCTCTCACCCACCCCTCCTCTCACCCCACCCCTCACCCCAACCCTCCTCTCACCCCAAACCTCCTCTCACCCCAAGCCTCCTCTCAATCACCCCTCCTCTCACCCCACCCCACCCCTCCTCTCATACCACCCCTCACCCCAAGCCTCCTCTCACCGCAAGCCTCCTCTCACTCACCCCTCCGCTCACCCCACCCCTCCTCTCACCCCAAGCCTCCTCTCACCCACCCCTCCTCTCACCCCCACCCCTCACCCCAACCCTCCTCTCACCCCAAACCTCCTCTCACTCCACCCCACCCCTCCTCTCACCCCAACCCTCCTCTCACCCCACCCCACCCCTCCTCTCATACCACCCCTCACCCCAAGCCTCCTCTCACCCCAAGCCTCCTCTCACTCACCCCTCCTCTCACCCCACCCCTCCTCTCACCCCAAGCCTCCTCTCACCCACCCCTCCTCTCACCCCACCCCTCACCCCAACCCTCCTCTCACCCCAAACCTCCTCTCACCCCAAGCCTCCTCTCACTCACCCCTCCTCTCACCCCACCCCTCCTCTCACCCCCAAGCCTCCTCTCACTCATCCCTCCTCTCAACGCCCCTTCACCCCAACCCTCCTCTCACCCCACCCTCCTCATCCCAGCCTCCTCACCACCCACCCCTCCTCTCACCCCACCTCCTCTCACCCACCCCCCCTCCTCACCCACCCCACCTCTCACACCCACCCCACCCTCCACTCCCACCTCACCCCTCCACTTACCCCACCCCTCCCCACCCACTCTCACCCAAACTCTCCACTCACCCCACCACTCCTCTCACCCCAAATCTCCTCTCACCCCAACCCTTCTTTCACCCCACCCCTCCTCTCACACGAACACTCCTCACCACCCCAACATCACTCCTCCTCTCACTCCACCCCACCCCACCCCCACCCCCTCCTCTCACCCCAACTCTCCTCTCACCCCACCCCACCCCTCCCTCACCTCCCAACATCACTCCTCCTCCACTCCACCACCTCCCCCTTACCCCGCCCCTCCTCTCACCCCAACCCTCTCACCCAAACCCCTCTCACCCCTCCCCTCCTCTCACCCCAAGCCTCCTCTCACCCCAACCCCTCTCACCCCACCCCTCCTCTCACACCACCCCTCAACCCAAGCCTCCTCTCACCCCCACCCCTCCTCTCACCCCAACATCACTCCTCCTCTCACCCCAACCCTCCTCTCACCCCACCCCACCCCTCCTCTCACACCACCCCTCACCCCAAGCCTCCTCTCACCCCAAGCCTCCTCTCACTCACCCCTCCTCTCACCCCACCCCTCGTCTCACCCCAAGCCTCCTCTCACCCCACCCCTCACCCCAACCCTCCTCTCACCCCAAGCCTCCTCTCACCCTAAGCCTCCTCTCACTCACCCCTCCTCTCACCCCACCCCCTCCTCTCACCCCAAGCCTCCTCTCACCCCAAGCCTCCTGTCACTCACCCCTCCTCTCAACCCACCCTCACCCCAACCCTCCTCTCACCCCACCCCTCCTCTCATCCCAAGCCTCCTCTCACCCACCCCTCCTCTCACCCCAAGCCTCCTCTCACCCACCCACCCCTCCTCACCACCAACACACCTCCTCCTCACTCCACCCCCCTCCCATTACCCCACCCCCTCCCCACACCCCAACTCTCCTCTCACCCCCACCACTCCTCTCACCCCCAAATCTCCTCTCACCCCAACCCTTCTTCACCCCCACCCCTCCTCTCACACAAACTCTCCTCTCACCCCACCCCCACCCCTCCTCACACCCCAACCCCTCTCACCCCAACCCTCCTCTCACCCCAACATCACTCCTCCTCTCACTCCACCCCCACCCCTCACCCCACCCCCCTCCACTCACCAACATCACTCTCCTCTCACTCCACCCCCCTCCCCTTACCCCCCGCCCCTCCTCTCACCCCAACTCTCCTCTCACCCCACCCCTCCTCTCACTCCAACATTACTCCTCCTCTCACTCCACCCCCCCTCCCCCTTATCCCACCCCTCCTCTCAACCCAACTCTCCTCCCACCCCACCACTCCTCTCACCCCAACTCTCCTCTCACCCCCACCCCACCCCACCCCACCTCTCCTCTCACTCCAACCCCTCTCACCCCCACCCCTCCTCTCACCGACACCCCTCCTCTCACTCCAACATCACTCCTCCTCTCACTCCACCCCCCTCCCCCTTACCCCACCCCTCCTCTCACCCCAACTCTCCTCTCACCCCACCCCTCCTCTCACACCAACTCTCCTCTCACCCCACCCCACCCCTCCTCTCACTGCAACCCCTCTCACCCCGACCCTCCTCTCACCCCCAACATCACTCCTCCTCTCACTCCACCCCCCCACCCCTCCCCCACCCCCACCCCTCCACTCACACCCCACCACTCACACCCCCACTCACTACCACCCCACCCCTACCCCACCCCCCTCTCACCCCCACTCACCCCACACCCCACCCTCACTCCAACATCACTCCCACTCACTCCACCCCCCCCCTTCCCTTACCCCACCCCTCCTCTCACCCCCAACTCTCCTCTCACCCCCACTCCCCACTCACCCCAACCCCCTCACCCCACTCCCCCCCACCCCCACCACACCTCTCACCCACCCCCCACTCTCCACTCACCCCAACTCTCCTCTCACCCCACCCCACCCCACCTCTCCTCTCTCACCCCAACCCCCCTCTCACCCCAACCCTCCTCTCGCCCAACATCACTCCTCCTCTCACTCCACCCCACCCCTCCCCCACCCCTCCTCTCACCCCAACTCTCCTCTCACCCCACTCCTCCTCTCACTCCAACATCACTCCTCCTCTCACTCCACCCCCTCCCCTTACCCCACTCCTCCTCTCACCCCCAACTCTCCCTCACCCCACCCCTCCTCTCAAACCAACTCTCCTCTCACCCCACCCCTCCTCTCATCCCAACCCCTCTCACCCCAGCCCTCCTCTCACCCAACCCCCCTCTCACCACACCCCCGCCCCTCCCCTCCTCTCACCTCACCCCACCCCTCCTCTCACCCCACCCCACCCCCACCCCTCCTCTCACCCCAAATCTCCTCTCACCCTCCCACATCACTCCTCCTCTAACTCCACCCCACCCCTCCTCTCACCCCAACCCTCCTCTCACCCCAACCCTCACCCCAACCCTCCTCTCACCCCAACCCTCACTCCAACCCTCCTCTCACCCCACCCCCCTCCTGTCACCCCAAGCCTCCTCTCACTCACCCCTCCTCTCACCCCACCCCTCGTCTCACCCCAAGCCTCCTCTCACCCACCCCTCCTCTCACCCCACCCTCACCCCAACCGTCCTCTCACCCCAAGCCTCCTCTCACCCCAAGCCTCCTCTCACTCACCCCTCCTCTCACCCCACCCCTCCTCTCACCCCAAGCCTCCTCTCACCCCAAGGCTCCTGTCACTCACCCCCTCCTCTCAACCCAACCTCACCCCATCCCTCCTCTCACCACACCCCACCCTCCATCCCAAGCCCCCTCACCCACCCCCCCCCTCACCCAAGCCTCCTCTCACCCACCCCTCCTCTCACCCACCCCCCTCCACACTCCAACATCACTCCTCCCTCACTCCACCCCCCCCACACCCACACCCCCTCCACCCACCACCTCCCTCACCCCCACCACACTCTCACCCCAACCCCTCTCACCCACAACCCCCCACCCACACCCACACACCACCCACTCCACCCCACCCCCCCCCCACCACCCTCACCCCCAACCCCTCTCACCCCAACCCTCCTCTCACCCCAACATCACCTCCTCCACTCACCACCCCACCCCTCCCCTCACCCAACCCCTCCTCACACTCAACATCACCCTCCACTCACACCACCCCCCCCCAACCCCACAACCCTCACACCCCAACCCCACCACACCCCACCCCCCCTCACACCCCCACCCCTCCTCTCACTCCAACATCACTCCACCCTCACCCACCCCCCCACCCCTTACACCCCCCCACACCAACCCCCACACCCCACACCCCCACTCACCCCAACCCCACCACCCACCCCATCCCACCACACCACCCCTCCCACCCCCACCCCTCACCCACACTCCCCACCCAACCCCACCCCCCACCCACCCTCCACCAACCACACCCCCTCCACCCCACACCCCTCCACACACCCCCAACACCACCTCCTCACACCCACCCCCCCTCCCCTTATCCCACCCCCCTCACACCCACCACCACCCACACCCCACTCCACCACTCACCCCAACCCTCCACCACCCCCACCCTCCTCTCACCCCAACTCTCCTCCCCCCACCACTCACACACCCCAACCTCACCTCTCACCCCACCTCTCCACTCACTCCAACCCCTCTCACCCCAACCCTCCTCTCACCCCAACATCACTCCTCCTCCCACTCCACCCCACCCCTCCCCGCATCCCTCCTCTCACCCCAACTCTCCTCTCACCCCACCCCCTCCTTTCACCCCAACTCTCCTCTCACCCCACCCCTCCTCTCACCCCACCCCTCCTCTCACTCCAACATCACTCCTCCTCTCACTCCACCCCCCCTCCCCTTACCCCCACCCCTCCTCTCACCCCCACCCCTCCTCTCACACCAACTCTCCTCACCACCCCACCCCACCCCTCCTCTCACCTCAACCCCTCTCACCCCAACCCTCCTCTCACCCCAACATCACTCCTCCTCTCACTCCCACCCCACCCCTCCCCTCACCCCACCCCTCCTCTCACTCCAACATCACTCCTCCTCTCACTCCACCCCCCTCCCCTTACCCCACCCCTCCTCTCACCCCAACTCTCCTCTCACCCCACCTCTCCTCTCACTCCAACATCACTCCTCCTCTCACTCCACCCCCCCCTTCCCTTTACCCCACCCCTCCTCTCACCCCAACTCTCCTCTCACCCCACTTCTCCTCTCACCCCCAACCCTCCTCTCACCCCAACTCTCCTCTCACCCCAACTCTCCTCTCACCCCAACTCTCCTCTCACCCCACCCCCACCTCTCCTCTCACCCCAACCCCTCTCACCCCAACCCTCCTCCGCTCCAACATCACTCCTCCTCTCACTCCACCCACCCCACCCCTCCCCTCCTCTCACCCCAACTCTCCTCTCACCCCACCCCTCCTCTCACTCCAACATCACTCCTCCTCTCACTCCACCCCCTCCCCTTACCCTACCCCTCCTCACACCCCAACTCTCCTCTCACCCCACCCCTCCTCTCAAACCAACTCTCCTCTCACCCCACCCCCTCCTCTCATCCCAACCCCTCTCACCCCAGCCCTCCTCTCACCCAACCCCCCTCTCACCCCACCCCACCCCGCCCCTCCCCTCCTCTCACCCTCACCCCCACCCCCTCCTCTCACCCCAAATCTCCTCTCCCCTCCCACATCACTCCTCCTCTTACTCCACCCCTCCTCTCACCCCAACCCTCCTCTCACCCCAACACCCTCCTCTCAGCCCAACCCCTCACCCCAACCCTCCTCTCACCCCAACCCTCCTCTCACCCCACCCCCTCCTGTCACCCCAACCCTCCTCTCACCCCAACCCTCCCTCTCAACCCAAGCCTCCTCTCACCCCACCCCCTCCCCTCACCCCACCCGTCCTCTCAACCCAGGCCTCCTCTCACCCACCCCTCCTCTCACCCCACCCCTCCTCTCACCTCACCCCTCCTCTCACCTCAACCCTCTCACCCCAACCCCTCTCACCCCAACCCTCCTCTCACACCCCAACATCACTCCTCCGCTCACTCCACCCCACCCCTCCCCTCACCCCACCCCTCCTCTCACCCAACCCCTCCCCTCGCCACACCCCAACTCTCCTCTCACCCCCACCCCTCCTCTCACCCCAACCTCTCTCACCTCCCACATCACTGCCCTTCTCACTCCACCCCACCCCTCCACTCACCCCAACTCTCCTCTCACCCCAACCCTCCTCTCACCCCCACCCCCTCCTCTCACCTCCCACATCACTCCTCTTCTCACTCCACCCCACCCCTCCACTCACCCCAACTCTCCTCTCACCCCAACCCCCACCCCCTCTTCTCATCCCACCCCCTCCTCACACCCACCTCTCCTCTCACCCCACCCCTCCTCTCACCTCAACCCTCTCACCCCAACCCCTCTCACCCCCAACCCTCCTCTCACCCCAACATCACTACTCCTCTCAGCCCACCCCTCCTCTCACCCCAACCCCCTCTCACCCCACCCCACCCCTCCTCTCACCCAACCCCTCCTCTCACCCCACCCCCACCCCTCCTCTCACCCCAACCCCCTCTCACCCCCAACCCTCCTCTCACCCCAACATCACTCCTCCCCTCACCCCACCCCTCCTCTCACCCCACCCCACCCCTCCTCTCACCCCTCCCCTCACCCCGCCCCTCCTCTCACCCCAACTCTCCTCTCACCCCGCCCCTCCTCTCACCCCACCCCACTCCTCCTCTCACCCCAACCCCTCTCACCCCACCCTTCCTCTCACCCTAACCCTCCTCTCACCTCCCACATCACTCCTCTTCTCAATCCACCCCACCCCTCCTCTCACCCCAACTCTCCTCTCACCACACCCCTCCTCTCACCCCCCCCCACCCTACCCCTCCTCTCACCTCACCCTACCCCTCCTCTCACCTCACTCCTCCTCTCACTCTACCCCACCCCTCCTCTCACCCCACCCCTTCTCTCACCCCAACCCTCCTCTCACCTCCCACATCACTCCTCTTCTTACTCCAACCCACCCCTCCCCTCACCCCGCCCCTCCCTTCAACCCACCCCTCCTCTCACTCCACCCCTCCTCTCACCCCAACCCTCCTCTCACCCCTTCATCGCACACCACCCATCCTCTCACACCACCCCTCCTCTCACCCCAACCCTCCTCTCACCCCAACCATCCTCTCACCCCCTCATCCCACACCACCCATCCTCTCACACCACCCCTCCTCTCACCCCAACCCTCCTCTGACCCCCTCATCCCACACCACCCATCCTCTCACACCACCCCTCCTCTCACCCCAACCCTCCTCTCACCCCAACCCTCCTCTCACCCCCTCATCCCACACCACCCATCCTCTCACACCACCCCTCCTCTCACCCCAACCCTCCTCTCACCCACCCCTCCTCTCACCCCAGCCCTCCTGTCACCCAACCCCTCCTCTCACCCCACTCCTCCTCTCACTTCAACTCTCCTCTCACCCCAGCCCTCCTCTCACCCAACCCTCCTCTCACCCCAACCCTCCACTCACCCCAGCCCTCCTCTCACCCCAGTCCTCCTCTCACCCAGCCGTCCTCTCACCCCACCCCACCTCTCATCCCACCCCTCCTACATCACCCCTCTTTTCATCCCAACCCTCCCGTCACCCCACATCTCCTCTCACACCACCCATCCTCCCAGTCCCACACTTCCTCTCACTCCCATCATCCCACCCCACCCCTCCTTTTACCCCACCCATCCTCCTACACCACCCCTCCTCTCACCCCCCTCATCCCACACCACCCCTCCTCTCACTCCACCCCACCCCTCCCCCACCCCTCTTCTCACCCCACCCCTCCTCCCACACCACTTCTCCTTTGACACCACCCTTCCTCTTACACTACCCATCCTCCCAGTCCCACCCCTCCTCTCACACCCCTCCTCCCATACCACCTCTCCTCTCCCCCCACCACTCTTCACTCACCTTGCTGTAATGTGTAGGGACATTACCTTTACAATAAATCTGGGTAGCTGGGAAGTGGATACGTATTCTCACATATTATTAAAGGCACACATTGACACAGATAATCCTAACTGTATCCCTTAATATAGTTGTTCTTCAATCTTTGATGCTGTTGGTAGCTCCTTTTCTGTGCGTAGAAAACTACCCTCTCCAAGGCACAAACATGCTCCTGCCAGAGGCGTAGCAAGGATGCGATGGGCCCAGCTGCAGCAGGGGAAATGGCCCCTCTGACTGCTCTTGGGGTGATAAAATGCAGCAATTATCAGTGTGCAATGGCCCCCAGAGCTCATGGCCCTGGTGCCACTGCACCTGCTGCCCCAATGGCAGCTACAGCAATGGTACCTGCTGCCCAATGTGTCAGAGTAAGCCACCTGCCATTAATCAAAAATATATGCATTGCGCCGTCTTACTATACTATGTTAAGTGTATTTGCGTTTGTTGTAGGGTATTCATGTATTCTTACTGAGAAGTGGCATAATATATATTTCAAAGGAAGCTTTCTTCAAGGCTTTGAAAAACTGCTGCATTCTGCATTTTCTTCTTATCTGCCCTTTGTTTTCCCTCCAGTGCCTTCAGCAATCTCTAATCCCGGTAGAAGACCTTAGTTGGGAATAAAGGCAGTACATTGAAGGTGTACCTCGCCCTCTCGGCCCTGTTCCCAGGCTTGAGGGGCCAGAGGGTGGTGCAGTGTTTTATTGTCAACGATACTGGTGACATTACATGCATTCACAGCCTATTCCCTCACTCCCTCTAACCAGGGCCACTGGAGCTATGCGGCACAGGAGGCCCAAATTATGTGGCACAGCAAAGTAAATTATACCGCAAGCAGGGGCAAATTATGCGGAGTGTGCAGCACATTTTGTGATAGTATTACTTCATTATTTTGACATTTTTACACTTGTTAACACGGTCTGGGAATGAGTTGCACCTCAGCAGTAGGACTGTAACACCCAAATATAGCCATAAGCATCAGAAAGGTGACAAGCAAACCTTTGCGAAAGGCCTTCCAATGCATGGCAAGACGTGTAGCTTTGTTTATAGTAACATTTGAACCGTTTGATCTAGAAACAACATTTCTTTTGTTAAAATTTGCAACTCATGTAGCAGATGATGGATTATGTAGCAAATGCAGCAACTCCATAATTATTGTAAAAATGCCACGCTTGCACAATCACATAATTCCAGTGGCCCTGCCTCTAACCAATAACTTGTGCTTTGTGGGACTTTGCACTGAATCAGCATGCTTGCTAGTGACGGGTGATAGCAGAGCCGCTGCTAAACTCAAATGTCTCCTCCCAGGGCCTTCTTGGGGTGAAATCGACAATTTTATGTCACGCTGAGATACAGCAGCTCCCTGGCCAAAAGTATAGAGTTACACTTAGGTGTAATAGTGTTAGAAATTAGGTCTCTAGTTGGCACCCTGTCCAAGTAGGGACCACAATCCTATTCAGGGTAAGTCAGACACACACCCTAAGTTAACCTATACTCACCCTCTGGTAATTTGGCCAGAGCAGTCAGACTTAACTCAAGAAGCAATGTGTGAAGTATTTGTGCAACACTTAAATTGCAGTAACACAGTGAAAACACCACAAAAATACTCCACACCAGTTCAGAAAAATAGAGAATATTTTTCTAAGTAAAACAAGACCAAAACGACAAAAATCCAATAAGTAGAACTCAAGATATGAATGTTTTAAGAATAATCTCCATTGTAGTGCTTAGAAGTCAATAGCGCTAAAAGACTACTTACGGTCACAGCAGACCTGGGTAAATCCAAAGTTCAGGCCAACCATGATGGAATCACGCAGAGCCCGTTGAAAAATTACCTTGGATGGAGCAAGCATTGGCGTCGAAGACTCAATGCATAGGTTTCAATCCACGGCATTAGGTAGATGCATAGGCGTCAAGCCTTACAGTTGGATCCTGCATCGGTGTCAAACTCCTCTTGATGCAGGTGGTGAACCGTCAGTCAGCCGCACAGCGATGTCCGCGGATTGGCCCTGCATTGTCGTCGAACCTCGAAGTAGGATTCAGTGTTGTTGGAACGGCCCTGCGTCAGTATCGAAGGGCACTGTGTCGGTTCAGAGCAGCGCAACGGCTGGATGCATCGATTCTTGCCGAGAAACAGCTGCAGAACCCATTTCTGAGTTCCTGGACTGGTTTGGCACCTCAGGCAAGGGAGGACTCACAGATGGCAAAGTCCAGCAGCTGAAGCAAAGTGGAGAAAAGTCTTTGATGGCCCGGAAACTTCAAGAACAGGGGGCAAGCCAAGAAGCCCTTGGTGAACTTGGGTTCAAGGATGTAGAGAGCAGTCCAGTCCTTCTCACTCCCAGGCAAGAAGCAGCACGTTGCAGGCCAAAACAGCAAAGCAGGCAGCAAAGTTACAGTCTTTCCTACAGCACAGCAATCAGCAGGCCAAGATAGCAATAAAGTTAGCAGAGTGGCAGTTCCTCCTGAAGCACATCAGCTCTTTCTCCCGGCAGAATGTCCTTGGTTCCATTAAAGTTCTGATTTGGTGGGGTTTGGTGTCCAGTACGTATACCCAGTTGGGCATTTGAAGTGAGGGAGATTTAAAAGAGAGGCCTTTGAAGTGCACAAGGTCCCTGCCCCTCCTTCCCTGGCTCCTGACACTCTACAGGAGGTTATGCATCTCTTTGTGTGGAGTCAGGCACAGCCCTATCCAGGTGTAACTTCCAGCTCCTCCCTTTCATTTAGACCATGAAGGCCAATCAGCCTGGTGATGGGCCATCATGATGCAAATATCACACCCCAGCTCCCTTTGTGTAAGACTGTCTAGAGGGAATTCAGAAAGCCCAGCTGCCACCCACCCCAGACGTGTATTCACAGACAGGCAGAGGCACAAAATGGTTAAAGTAAGAAAATGGCAACTTTCTAAAAGTTGTATTTTCAGGCTTACAATTTAAAATCTGGCTTCACCATAAGTTGTGAGTCCGGAGACACCAAACTACAAATTTCTATCTTGTCCCAGCTGGAAATTACACTTAAAAGGTGCTTAAGGGCAATCCCAATGCTAACCTCTGGGGTAGATAGACCTTGCAGTAGTGAATTTTTTTTAATAGATTTTCACTACCAAGACACGCTAAACTTAAAAGTACATCTCAAACTTTCTAAATACACTGCAGCCTGCCCTTGGACTAACTTCGGCCTTCCTTAGGGATTACTTACATGTAATTAAAATAAAAGTCTGGGCCTGGTCAAGTAGGTACACTTGCCAGGTCGAGATGGCACTTTAAAACAGCACACACAGGCTCTGCAGTGGCAGGTCTGAGACTTGTTTGAAAGGCTACTATAGGGGGTGGCACAATGAGGTACACCAGGTGGCACAAGACGTTTTGCAGGCCCACTAGTAGCATTTAATTTACAGTCCCTGGGCACATATAGTGCACTTTACTGGGGATTTACAAGTAAATTAAATATGCCAATTGTGGATTAGCCAATGTTACCATGTTGAGAGTACAGAGCACCTGCACTATAGCACTAGTCAGCAGTGGTAAAGTGCACAGAATCCAAAAGCCAGTAAAAATGAGTCAGAAAAACAGGAGGATGGAAGGCAAAAAGTCAGGGGAAACCATGCCAAGGTTGCCTGGTCAAACAAGTAGTGAATATAGACTTGAATAAGTATACAGGTGTATATTTACCTTTGTGAATAGGCCCGATGGCTCATAGGTCACAGGCACCTTCAGGAGGCCAGTGTAACAAAGAGTGGTTAGAATTATTTGAGGCACTACTGTTGCCCTTTCTATATAACTATAGGAACTAAACTCCTGTCATTGTAGCTTATGTATTATCACACACAGGGGGGAGAGAATTCGTCAACATGCGAGACTCCATTTTACTCCCTGTTCCACTTGTCCACTTTTACAGCCTGATTCACAAAGATTTATTTTTGAGTAGTTGTTACTTACTCTAGACTTAGGTATGAATTGGTCATTTATTTCTAGGGAGTAAATGATGCTTACTCGCTAAAAAGACCACTTTGTGACTCACAAACCTTGTTTCATTGAGTAAGCATGTCAAACTCAAGAAAATACATAATAGCATTTGCAATGCAATAGGTCTCACGTTTGCGAGAGTTAGAGCTATTGGGGTTGCAAATGACAGTATCTTTTATTTATGTGTTTTGGTTTGCATTGTAGGGGATGTATGTGGTGTGGAGTGGAAATTTTTGGTTTGTATTTTAATTGTTACTTGTGCCATTGTGCAGTCAATCAATCAATCATTGAATTTATAAAGCGCGCTACGTACCCGTGAGGGTTTCAAGGCGCTGGGGGGGGGGAGAGCTGATGTTACTGGTCAAAAAGCCAGGTCTTGAGGAGTCTTCTGAAGGTGAGTAGGTCTTGAGTCTGTCGCAGGTTGGTGGGGAGGGTGTTCCAGGTTTTGGCGGTGAGGTATGAGAAGGATCTGCCGCCGGAGGTCTTTCTTCGGATGCGGGGAACGACGGCGAGGGCGGGGTTAGTGGAGCGGAGCTGACGGGTGGGGATGTAGAAGTTGAGTCTGTTGTTTAGGTAGGCTGGTCCGGTGTCGTGGACCGCTTTGTGAGCGTGGGTTAGGAGCATGAAAGTGATCCTTTTGTCCACAGGGAGCCAGTGACGGTTTCTCAGGTGGTGGGAGATGTGGCTGTGACGGGGTACGTTGAGGATCAGCTGGGCGGAGGCGTTTTGGATACGTTGGAGGCGTAGTAGGTCTTTTGCTGGGATGCTTGTATAGAGTGCTTTGCCTGCTGACGAGGGCCTGTGTCACTGTTCTTTTCGTTTCTGTCGGGATCCACTTGTAGATTCTACGGAGCATGCAGAGTGTGTTGTAGCAGAAGGAGGAAACTGCATTGACCTGTTTAGACAAGAAGAGGGAAGAGTCGAGGATGAAGCCCAGGTTGCGAGCGTGGTCGGGCGGTGTCGGCGTGGTTCCTAGTGCGGTGGGCCACCAGGAGTCGTCCCAGGCGGAGGGGGTGGGTCCGAGGATGAGGACCTCCGTCTTGTCCGAGTTCAGTTTCAGATGGCTGTTTCTCATCCATTCGGCGATGGATTTCATTCCCTCGTGGAGGTTGGTTTTGGCGGTGTGGGGGTCTTTGGTGAGTGAGAGGATGAGCTGGGTGTCGTCGGCGTAGGTGAGAATGTTGAGGTTGTGTTGTCGGGCCACTTGAGCGAGGGGGGCCATGTAGATGTTGAACAGCATCGGGCTGGGGGATGAGCCTTGGGGGACGCCACAGATGATGTCGGTGGCTTCGGAGTGGAAGGGGGGGAGGCGGACTCTCTGGGTTCTGCCGGAGAGGAATGAGATGATCCAGTCGAGGGCTTTACCTTGAATTCCGGTTTTGTGGAGACGTGATTTCAGGGTGCGGTGGCAGACTGTGTCGAAGGCGGCAGATAGGTCCAGGAGGATGAGGGCTGATGTTTCACCATTGTCCATTTGGCGTCTGATGTCGTCTGTGGCGACGAGAAGGGCGGGTTCGGTGCTGTGGTTTCGTCTGAAGCCAGACTGGGAGGGGTGTAGGATGCCGTTGTCTTCGAGGTGGTTGGTTAGTTGTGTGTTGACGATTTTTTCAATCACCTTTGCTGGGAAAGGGAGCAGGGTGATCGGTCGGAAGTTCTTGAGGTCGTTGGGGTCCGCTTTGGGCTTCTTGAGGAGGGCGCGGATTTCGGCGTGTTTCCATTTTTCAGGGAATGTCACTGTTTGAAGGAGATGTTGATGACCTTCCGTAGTTGGGGGGCGATGGTGGAGTCGGCTTTGTTGTATACGTGGTGGGGGCAGGGGTCTGACGGAGAACCTGAGTGGATGGAGTTCATGATCTTGCATGTCTCTGTGTCGTTCACGTTGGTCCAGGAGGTCAGGTGGTTTGCACAGGTGGAGTGTTCGGGGGTGGGGTCTGGCGTGGGAGTGGTGTCAAAGCTGTTGTGGATGTCGGTGATCTTCCGGTGGAAGAAGGTGGACAGTGCGTTGCAGAGTTCTTGGGATGGAGGGATGTTGTTGATGTTGGCACTGGGGTTGGAGAGTTCTTTCACAATGCTGAAGAGCTCTTTGCTGTTGTGTGCGTTGTTGTCCAGGCGGTCTTTGAAGTGGGATCGTTTGGCTTGTCTGATGAGTTGGTGGTGCTTGCGGGTGGCGTCCTTGTGGGCTGTGAGGCTGTCAGGTGTGCCTTTGAGGAGCCATTCCCTTTTTAGCTTCCGACAGTCGCGTTTGGAATTTAGGAGCTCGTCGGTGAACCAGGCGGCTTTTTTTCTGGCTTGGTTGTCGGTGGGTTTTTTGAGTGGCGCGAGGGTGTTGGCGCAGTCGTTGATCCACAGGGTTAGGTTGTTGGCGGCGGTGTCTGGGTCGGTGGAGTCGGGGGGTGGGTTCTGTGCGAGGGTGTTGGTAAGCTGGTCTTCCGTAACTTTGCTCCAGCATCGGCGGGGTGGTTATTGGGTGCGGTGGTGCTCAGTAGGTTTCTTGTAGGTGAAGTGGATGCAGTGGTGGTCGGTCCAGTGGAGTACGGTGGTATGGTTGAAGGTGACGTGGGCGCTTGAGGAGAAGAGGGGATCAAGCGTGTGGCCGGCGATGTGGGTTGGTGTGTTGACGAGTTGTCTGAGGCCGTGGTTGGTGAGGTTGTCGATCAGGGTAGTGGAGTTGGTGTCGTTGTTGTTCTCTAGGTGGAAATTTAGGTCCCCGAGGAGGATGTAATCCGTTGAAGTGAGTGTGTGGGTGCTGGTGAGGTCGGCGAGGGATTCGCTGAATGGTGCTCGTTGTCCGGGGGGTCTGTAGATGAGCGTTCCTCTGAGAGTGGTGTTGGGGTCGGTGTGGATGCGGAAGTGTAGGTGTTCGGCGGACTTGAGGGAGTCGTCAGTGTGGGTGTCGACCTTGAGGGAGGATTTGTGGGCGATGGCTATGCCTCCTCCGATTCCGTTTTTGCGGTCCCTGCGGGTGATCTTGTAGCCGTCCGGGATGGCTATTGCGATGTCGGGCGCCGAGGAGTCGTTCCACCAGGTTTCGGTAAGGAAGGCTACGTCTGGGGCGGTGGAGTCCAGCAGGTCCCAGAGCTCGATGGCGTGCTTGCGTGCAGAGCGGGTGTTGAGCAGTATGCAGTGGAGGTGGTTAGTTTCGGCCTTTGTTGGTTTCGTTGTTCTGTCGCAGGTGAATCTGGAGGTGCGGCATGCGAAGGGTCCGTGGGTGTTCCTTGTTGAGGACTGGGAGCATGCTGTGATGCGGCCGGGGTTGAGGGCGTTGAGTTGGTCGGCCGTGTAGCGGTGTCTGTAGGTGCAGGGGTCTCGCGGACCAGGGGGGGTGGCGCTGGGCGCGGTCCAGGCGCGGACGGGCGCAGACAGGCTTGCCTTTGGAGCGCCAGCGGCGCACCCGCGCTGCGGCTGACATAAGAGGAGGGGAGGGTGGGAGTGGCAGCTGGGAGGCGGGAGGGCCTGTCCAATGGGAGTGGTGGGAGAGGGGCTGCAGGGGACACAGCGGCGGGAAAAACAAGGCACAGCAAGCGGTGAGGAGAAGTGGGGAGGCGGGAGGGGCCGCAGGGGACGCAGCGGCGGGAAAAACAAGGCAAAGCAAGCGGTGAGGAGGAGGGGGGAGGCGCCGCAGGGGATGCAGCGGCGGGAAAAAAGCAGAAACGGGATGGAGTGCGGAAAAGGTGGAGCGGGGGGCGACCTGCCTGCTGTTGCAGGGTCAAAGGTTGCTCCCTGTCACTGCGACGCAGCTGGCATAAGAGGAGGGGAGGGTGGGAGTGGCAGCTGGGAGGCGGGAGAGCCTGTCCAATGGGAGAGGTGGGGGGAGGGGCCGCAGGGAACGCAGCGGCGGGAAAAACAAGGCAAAGCAAGCAGTGAGGAGGAGGGGGGAGGCGGGAGGGGACGCAGCGGCGGGAAAAACAAGGCAAAGCAAGCGGTGAGGAGGAGGCGGGAGGGGCCGCAGGGGACGCAGCAGCGGAAAAAAAGCAGAAACGGGATGGAGCGCGGAAAAGGCAGAGCGGAAGTGACCTGCCTGCTGTAGTGATGAATTACCTGGTATGGAGTGCATTTGTGCAGTGGAATTATGTGGCAAGGTGAATATATATGGGTGAGAGTTATTTAAGAACTGGCACAATCTTCCCTCACACAAAGTACAATGCAAGCTTCCTTCACAGAGAAGGTGCACTGCAAGCTTCCCTCACAGAGAAGGTACAATGCAAGTTTCCCTCACATGGTAGGTACAATGCAAATATCTCTCACTGAGAAGGTACAATGCAAACTTACTCACATACAGCAGATACAACACAACAGCAATGCAAGGTTCCTTCACACACAGAGCAGATACAGCACAGGCAGCAGCAATGCAAGACTCCCTCATATACAGCAGATACAGCACAGCAGCAGTCCAAGTGTCCCTCTCACAAAATGTACAATGCAAGCTTTCCTTACACAAGGAACAGATACAGTGCAGGCTGCAGAGCACACTATCCTCACACACACCAGATAATCTTCCCCAACAGAGAAGGTACAATGCAAGCTTCCCCCACAGAGAAGGTACGGTGCAAGCGTCCCTCACACAGAAGGTACAATGCTAGCTTCTCCCACACAGAAGGTACCTTGCAAGCTTCTCTCACAGATAAGTTATTAATGCATGCTTCTCTCACAGAGAAGGTACAATGCAAGCTTCCCTCGCATGGAAGGTACAATGCAAGCTTCTCTCACAGAGAAGGTACAATGCAAGCTTCCCACAAGAGAAGGAATAATGCCAGCTTCCCTCACATGGAAGGTACAATGCAAGCTTCTCTCACAGAGGAGGTACCTTGCAAGCTTCCCTCAAAAGAAGGTACAATGCAAGCTTTCCCTCACATGGAAGGTACAATGCAAGCTTTCCTCCCATGAACGGTACAATGCAGGCTTCCCTCACAGAGAAGGTACAATGCAAGCTTCCCACAAGAGAAGGAACAATGCCAGCTTCCCTCACATGGAAGGTACAATGCAAGCTTCTCTCACAGAGGAGGTACCTTGCAAGCTTCCCTCAAAAGAAGGTACAATGCAAGCTTTCCCTCACATAGAAGGTACAATGCAAGCTTTCCTCACATGAACGGTACAATGCAAGCTTCCCTCACAGAGAAGGTACAATGCAAGCTTCCCTCAAGAGAAGGAACAATGCAAGCTTCCCTCACATGGAAGGTACAATGCAAGCTTCCCTAACATGGAAGGTACAATGCAAGCTTCCCTCACAGAGAAGGTGCAATGCAAGCTTCCCTCATAGAGAAGGTACAATGCAAACTTCCCTCACGTGGAAGGTACAATGCAGGCTTCCCTCACATTAAAGGTACAATGCAAGCTTCCCTCACAGAGAAGGTGCAATGCAGGCTTCCCTCACAGAGAAGGTGCAATGCAAGCTTCCCTCACAGAGAAGGTATAGTGCAAGCTTTCCTCACAGAGAAGGTGCAATGCCTATGAGAGAGCTATTGGCAGTGTGTTTTAGCCATGTTATACACCAGTGTGGCTGTTGTTCAACACGGCTGAAAGTTAGTGGCATGGAGTAGAGTGTCACAGAGTGGAGTGAGGTAAGTTGGAGTGGCACACAGTGGGGTAGAATGTTGTATTTTGGGATTGGGGATTGGATTTGGGATTGGAGTGCTCACGCTAAAAAGAAATTGTAAAACAAAATAGCCTGTCCTGCTTTAAGAGCTGTGCTGAAAAGGTGGTGCTGGCTTTCACTACTTCAGGATCAAATAGAGGCTTCTACAGAAGTTAAATTAATCCAATCTAAAGCCTGCAGTGCTGCTGAACAGGCGGTACCTTGCAGTCTAAATCATGGTAGGTTGGAAACATAGAGATGGCGTACAATATTTATGCTGTCATCTTTGTCGATATTGGCAGAAGTAGTTGGTGTACTTTATTCTGTACTGCCAGCGAGGGCCACTATGAAACAGGCCTTACCCTTTAAGTAAGCCCCCATTCAGCCCAAGGCCAATGAATGTCTGTGAGACATGGGAGACTCGAGGGGCCCCACATCACATTCTACAGGGTGCCCCATCATTTTGCGTTATGTCACTGCTGTCAACGGAGTAAAGGCACAACACTGATTTCAGGTACTGTGACTTAAACCTATCTTCGCTTCATTCTGGAGAGGGGAGATGTCTTTACAACCATATTTTTCTGGGAAGCCTCGACATACGTACCAGCTGTGCAGGGCCCCTGTTGGATCATCCTTTGTACACATGTTAAGTCACAATATCAATCTCCACTCTCACACCCTGATTGCTCGACACCCAGGATCACATATGTGGTATTAGCCCATGGAACAAAACAACTGTTCACAGTGTTTGGTGCAGCTGTACTCTTTGCCTGTTGAATTCACAAACATTTCTTTTTAAAAAATCACCATGTGGTTCACACCACGTTCGTACATATCTGAAATACTTCAGATTTTGGCAATATCAACAAGCATCTCTGAAAAAATGCTAAGTTGGCAGGATTCACAGTGACTTGTGCATCAATTATGCCAGCACTGATCACTCCTCGTGTGCAAGATACCTTCCACAGTGACTCCCAGCGGGTCACTCTAACACTTGCCTATTTCAAAAAGAATACAAAACAGATGTGCAGCAAAGATTACAAATTGGCTGCATGTTCCTAATGCACCGGTAGAACACCATTCTGTTAACATAGTACGGTAAGACAAGGGTCTGACCAAGAGCAAATGTTACCTGAAGAAGCACGCACAACTTTGTGAGCTAAGTTCTGCTATGCAGCATTCCAAGTGTGCCATGTCTGAGTTACAACTTTGAAGTTAAACTCTTGTTCAATTACATATGTAATGGACATTGTCAGATATGTGCATGGTGAAACAAAAGAGTAACAAGGGGTACTACAATAGCAAACTCCTTTGTTACCAGTGAGTGAGCACACAGAGCTGAATTCACAACTAAGTACATCTCACTGAGTAAGCTTCTGACCCCTTGGTGTCAAAAGATACTGGCTTCTCATCATTTATAGTGCCACGAAGACAACATCAAGAACTGCACAGACATTTATCTTATAAACATATACTGAAAGGTGAGGCGATGTGCTGCTTTCGTTCATATAAAAGACACACACAAGTTGAACTGTGAAAGTGCTTTGAGACACGGCATTGAAAGGGGCAGGGGGTGCAGAGAACATGCATGGACTGAAGACTACACATTAGAGCTATTTTAAAACATGGTTACCTGAAGTGGACTGGGGAGGGGTTGGCTCTGTTTTGTGGGTAGAAGAATCCAGCTCACAGGCACCTTCAGGGAAAACTCCGTCTTTGCATGAACAGCAAATGCTACAAAGTAACATTTACAGCCCTGTTTTTTCCTAAGATTTAGGCCCAGGGACACAAGGGGAGGTGGGAGGAGGACGAAATGAATGCAAAAGAATTAGATAAAAGACAAGCAAATGCAATAGTCTGTGCACAATTTGTACCTCGATCGAAATCCAAACAGGGAAAAAACAAACCCCACAAAACGAGGTAACTGATCACGTTTTGTTATAAAAGCCAAACGGGTCAAAATAAACTATGAGTGCATTTTGTTCCGGAGATTTACAGCCCTTTTTTTTCAAAGATTTAGCGGAGACAAGGAACAGGGGCTTGAGGGCGGGGTGAGGAATGAATGCAAACGAATGTTGGGGACAGCTTCTAAAATAAATGAAACATGAAGCAGAGCGAAAAACCATGTCTGCTGCTCAATAGAAAATAAACAAAACATGAAGTGCGGTGAAAAGCCGCGTGTGCTGCTTAATGAAAAATAAAAATAAACTAAACATATAGCGTGGCGAAAAGCCGCGTGTGCTGCTCAATGAAAAGTAAAAATAAACATGAAGCGCAGCGAAAAGCCGCATGTGCTGCTCAATGAAAAATAAATTAAACATGGAACGTGGCGAAAAGCCCAGTGTGCTGCTCAATAAAAAGTACAAAAAATGAAACGTGAAGCCGGGCTCAGTGCTGATCAAATGAAAGGCACGCGTGCTGCTCAAACCAAAGCAACATGAGATGCAAAAGCATGTCACTAAAAAATCTTTCACACACGCTGCTCGTCCTAGATAATACAAAATAAAATGAGTCAAAAGTACCAGAAAAGGACAGAAGGTAACGCCTACATGTAAAAGGGGCGGTAGCCATGGGAGGGAACCAAGCACCCACAACCAATGCACCAATAAAAAGCCAGCATTTCTGAACGGCACATTAAAGAACAAATCACAATAAGTGGGTGGAAGTGGGTGGAGCTAAACTTCACATACCATCAACAACAGGTCGCTAAGCAACAGCTCAAGCGCTGCCTAGGCTCGACCTAAAAATCTTTTGCCATTGGCCTTAAAATGTTTATTTATGTCATGATTACAGAATTCCACCAGAGGGCGCTCAAAATCCATTATTAAGTTGTCATTTAAGCTGACGTGTGAAAGGATGGCAGACAAAGGCTGTTTCCCAATGGCTGGAATCTTTCTGGTGTCTTGGCTAGAGGGATTCTGCTCTTACAAATATTAACAAGAGAAATAAATATTCTTTTTCAGTTAAAAAATTCCCCATTCTCAATTACAATATGGATAGCAGTACCTACTTTAACGTTGATTGAGGGGTGAAGCATGTGATGAAAGGTTGAGGAAAACAATGTTGTGTAGATTTCCACCGACTATGTATCCATTGCACACGGGATTGAATATTTTCCCCATCAACTTCTTTTCAGAAAATGTATACATTGTATCACAATAGTTACTTGTAAAGCTTTGATACATTTAAGGCTCCTGACGGACCAACCTCAAACAAGCCGTCTTTGATTGTTGGATGCCCTTTGGACAGTGACTTGCCTCAACCCTCTTATTCTATTACCCCCTAAAGGCCATGTACAGGGCTATTTATGACAGTTTTTACTTAACATCAAAAAAACCTGTGGAAATTGTGTACCACCGCGCGAGAGCATCCCTTAGTAAATCTAGGCCTTAGTTTGATGCGCGGTCATTCCACAGACTCCGCCCCCAGAACTCAATCCTCCTCACACACTTCTCGAGACGTCACAGCGGGGACAGCGTTCCTGTTCCCTGCTGTGGTAGGCTGACCAGGGGCCCCGGATTTGTTGGGACCGTCACCGTTTTTCACCAGCTGTCCTGGCAGATTTCTGCAATTTTGCGTCACGTCCCGGATTTCAGTGAGGGTCGACTGAAAACAGTGGAGGCACGTTTTATGTGTTGCAATCCGTACTAGCAAGCAGCTCTTATTAGAACGCCATTTAAAAACCATGTTTGATACTGGGTTTAAAACATAACTTTTTATTTATTATCTCAATGCCGCGCCTGTGTTTCTATACTGATGAGCGCTGTCATTCTGTGCCCCTCGGGTGATTGTTGGAATAGTCCTCCTTCAATTTATTGGCGCAAAGTCCTGGGTTTTGGCTTTCAAAATCTGGTCACCCTGTGCTGCAGGGGACCTCGAGATGCCACAGAGATGTGAAGAACCGAGATTCAGTGTTCTGCTGCAGAGACCCCCCTCCTCCCCCCCGCTTACCTGGAAGCAACGTGCAGCAGCCCCACAGCTGTGTGAACAGGGCCGGACAGGCCTTCTATTCCTCCGGACATTTCCCAGGAGTTCCCATGCCGCTTTCCCAGCTCCCCAAGGTTAATTTCAGCCAGCACGGGGAGTGTTCTGGATAGAGAGAAAGTGAGGCATGGAGAGGAAAGATGGGGGGAAAGCGATCGGAGATGGAGGAGAGAGAAGGAGAGCGAGAGAATGGATGGAAAGAAAGATAGCGCGAGGAGACAAAGAGGGCGGGGTTGGTTTGAGCATTTTAGCCAGGGCTGCATTAGGCCCCCCAGTCTGGCCCTGGATGTGAACACAGTAAAACACCCCAAAAAATAATTGGAAGCTGACTGGTTGCAAAAGTCATGTTTTAAAGTGACACTGCCATTATTTGGGTACTTCAGTTGAAGCCACAATTTCACAAATGTGTGCATGTACTGCTAGTGTATAGCGCTAACATACCTGGGAAGCAACGAAGCGCTGCACAAGGATGAGAGACCGAGGACTGATACAACACACTCCGTATGACAGGGGTCTTTAAACTAGGGGGGGGGGGGCTCAAGTGATCCCGGGGGGAGGGGGTGCCAGGCTCTGCCCAAAAGCAGTATTATGCAGATAAATGTGCTTTGTTTTAAGCAGAAAACAATTTCTTGCATTTTTAAAAATGTAACATAACGTAACTGCAATGTTTAAATAAGTCTAGACATGTTTAAACAATGCCATCTTAATAGAAAAATTGTCAAAAATTCTGAGGGGGGCCGATGATTTTTAATTTTTCAATTGGGAGTGAGGGGGGTGGGTGGGAGGGGTGGGGGGACGGGCACGGCATTAAAAAGTTTGAAAGCCACTGCCGTATGAAGATCCCACACCATTCCACCGGAGCCCAGAATCTATGGCCAAAGGGAAACGTTCTGGAGATAAAACTATGAGAGGTGAATGGAACAAAAATAGGGGAGCAGAGACAGCAGAGAAAAGAAAGAGGAGAAATAGATGAAGGGAAGTCGGATGGGGGAGAAAGAAAGAGCAGCACAGAGAGAGGCCTAGGAAGGCCAAGTCAGAAACAGAGGGAGCGTGGGAGAAGAAAAGGGGAGAAAAAGAGATAAAAATGACATGGAAAGAGTTTGTAGAGGGAAACACAGTTAATAATTTAGGATATGAATCCCAGACAGAAAGGGAGAATCTTGGAGCATGAGCTGTCATCACACTGGGACGTGGTGAACCCGTTCTCGAGATCAGATACCTTCCTGTTGCTTGGGTCACTTGCTCGGAATTTGAGATTCACCTTTGAGGTGAGGCCTCCAAGGGCATTTCTGCGGCCTGAGCCCCAGTTTGTTCATGATTTACTGAGTAACATGAAGAGAGAGAAAGGCTGGTGCTAAGGGCATGCACGGCCGGGCCAGAGTCCCTAGGGTGACATTTGACGTCTGCACCATAGAGCCAAGTTGGCCCCTGACTCAGTTCTGGCTCCCTTACATTTCCTGGCTTGCACATCTGCCACAGAATGCCAGGAGTTGGGTGTTCACGCAAGAGACCCGGTTGGGTTCAATCTTGAGATTGAAGAAACATCTATCTCAAACATTCAAGAATCTACATATTTTCGTGCTACCGCCTTTAACCCACTAGTAAAGGTCTAGGGGTGGTCGTTTACCTAGTTGCTATTATTACACACTCTATTATTGGTGCGATATAGAGCGTGCGTGTTTATAGAAAGCCTCTAGATGGCGCCCAACGCCCATTTATAGGGAGTCGCTTACGCAAAATTGTAATTTGAAACTGCGAGGGCCGAGGTGTTCATTTGCAGTAGGCAGAGGTGGAGCAGGAATCAAATTCTATTGTAGCAGGGATCACAGGTAGTTGAGAAAAGACCACTGATTGTCGATTAGACAATCTTTGTCATTAGGTATAAGAACTAATTAAAAAAAGCCTTAACATGTTGCGGTGAACGGGTCACGGGAAGCATGGCTCAGCTCTGCTGGCGTGTAATGGGAATATATTGAATAAACAAAAAAAGGGCTCTTTTGTAAGTTAAGAAGTTTTAGCTTACTCCTGAAATTCTGTAGAAAGCCAGGAATTCTGCAGGTGTAATCACACTTTCTTTTAATGCTTTTTTTTTTTTAGATTGGATTCCCCTAATTGTATCCGGATTTAGGTTTACATTTCTGGATTTAGGTGGTCACGGCTCAGATGCGCCCACCATTTCAGGGTGTGCCTCCAGCGCTAGTTTGACGTGGTTTATGTCTGTAACTTTACCCTTAGTGGGGCTGCCTGCGTTGATATTTTAAGCTTCTGTAGTCTGTCACCGATCTCTTCTAGAAGTTCTGGATAGATTACTCTACGCCGGTCCAGTAATGTCTTCGCTGTGGTCAGTCTCCGCCTCTTCCAGGGTCTGGTGTGAAGACGAGGTAGAAGTTTCCTCAACAATGTCAAGTGGGATTGACTCCCCTGGCTGCCGCACTCATTTGTGGTGTTCGTGAGAGGCCTGAATTTGACACCTGGGGTTTTGACTCTGCATTATGTGGTTGTGTGTGTGGTCCTCAAACCTGAAGGCCAACGATAAGGGAATGTTTTATGATCTCATCCTCCCAGCACCAACATTTTCTATCTTCGCTCCGTTCATTGGCATAACATTCTCTTTCATCCAATGTGTGATCTAGGTTTTTGTCTGATTTTCTAAGTCACCGTTGAGTCGGATACAGATTTGGGCGCTGGGTTGAAAATTTTAGAGTGAGCCTGCGAGCGTTTAAAAATTGTGAATTAGCGTGTATAAATATTGAGAATAACTGAATGGGCAGATCCTGATAGAACACAGCGAGTTGATGATCCATTTTAGGGATCTGCCTGATAGACCTATCCATAAATTGAATCTTTTCAGTAGATCTCATCCTCCACGGTGTCTCCTGTGCTGAGAGCTCGCACACAATCACTGTGGCTCGCTTGCCTTCATCTTCTTTGAAAAGCTGTTACCTGGTACTAGTTGGGCTTGACTGCAGGTGATTAAGCAGGAGATTTTCGTCTATAAGTTGAGTTACTATTACTTTCTACAAACAGTGCTGAGATAAGGCAGCTAGTAATAGTAATTGGCTGAGTGTTTACCAAGCCTTCAGGGTTTGGCATTGCGGAGTGAGTGGGTGTGTTTTGTTCAACCGTGGAGCCCTACCCTTGGAAGGATGCACACTACTGTCAGCCACCAACATGGTGAAGAATTGTTACATCTCGGCACCAAGTCATGGTCAACCAACACGATCGATGCTTGTGGTTAAGGGCCCGTTTCTACACCCAGCACACTCCTAGAGGTTTGGGACGCATGATATACATGTAGTGTAGGTTCATCGTGGATCCCACAAGATCAGTGCTATATTTAACCCTCAAAAAGGGCTAGACCACTACTCCGCCACACTACTACAGCATCAGCCCGCTCAGATGCAGTTCTCTCAAAGCTTTTACAGTACTCCTACAGTTTTGTAGCAGCGGCACAGGGTACTAAAGCGCTATTTTGACTCACTCCGTTAAGAGTGCGTTTTACTCATCTTTGTATTGGTTTTTATGCTCATAGCATCTCTACACTTCTTTTAGATAACTAGAAGTGGTTTTAATCAGATGAGTGGAAATTAATTGTAAACGTTTAACTTTTTACATTAGAATGACTTGTTACCACATGTAATGGTTTTAATTAATCACACATGAAAAACAAATACTTTTGAAATTGAGATAAAGGTCTCTCACAGCTCAACCAGTGTATCTGTCATGTACAAGCTGCTGCTGGTGCCAGGTTCTCACCACTGCCCTTTGTACATAGTGAGAGTTCATTCTCCATACACGACAAGAAAACAGGTCATGATTCGTACACGTGTGACCATCGACACACGTGTTCCTGGAAAGTAAACCACCCACCTGAGAAACAATTTCTCTGGTATCCAGACATCCCCCGACACAGCCGCAGCTCCTCCTACCTCAGAGACCTACACTGACTCCCAGTCAACAAGCGCATCACATACAAACTCCTGATCCACACCTACAAGGCACTGCACAACATAGGACCGGCATACCTCAACCACCGCCTCGCCTTCTACGTACCCAACAGACATCTCCGCTCCTCCCAGCTCGCCCTTGCAGCCGTCCCCAAGATCCTGAAAAGCACAGCAGGAGGAAGATCCTTCTCCTACCTGGCAGCCCGGACATGGAACAGACTACCTCTCAAGCTCAGGCAGCCGCATCCCTGATGCAGTTCAGGAAGGACCTCAAGACCTGGCTCTTCGATGGAGCAGCGCACCCACAAACAGTGGCTTGAGACCCTATGGGTGATTAGCTGCGCTCTACAAATCTATGATTGATTGATTGATACCTGGTAAGAATGTCTACAAGGAAACCCCACAGTGCACAGCATAAAACACCACGTGATTGCATTAAAAATTTAATGTATTTTGGAACTGCTGTTGTTTAATAACACTGATACATGCAACAGCTGCAATCCCTGGCCCAGTAAGGAATACCAGACAAGAAAACAGAAGACAAAGACAGTATTTGTTGTTGTTTGGTTATTTTATAACCACTGTGGAGTAACAATGATTCTCGGTTCCACAGGAAGACTTGTGAACTTTTTACATATTAACAAAAAGCTTTAAATTTGAGACACTATATGTTTTTATACAGTACATCAGGCAGTACAGTGACAGTCGTGGGTGTGATTCTCAAATTTTCCAGCTAAAACACAGTGGGCTGCAGGGTGAATGGGTGAGATTACCATGGTTGGGTGTGGACTGTTCCCGTGAAGGGCAGGGTCAGTACTGATTTACATCAGGGGGGGCACTGGGGCTGATTTTGAGTTTCGGGACTGGTACACCGTTGCATCAGTACTGAGGCATCCTGCCAGCCAAACTCAGGGTCCGCCCACACAATTTTAAATCTAGCAGACTGCAAGTTTTACATGATGAAGTAAGTGTACAGCGTTGTCGTAAAATTCTTCTCACAGCCCAACGGAGTAGGTGCCACCAGAAGTAAGCTATCCGACTGTCCACGCTATTCAGAGTGGACGGTTACATGCCCTCCACTCTTTGTTGTCAAACTTAGCAATCAGCAAACTCTAGGCCAGAATGCAGCCATAGGGCTACCATGCAACAAGTACAGCTTAGAGAATCTACTGAGTACGAAGGCATATGGCATTGAAGGTGTATGGTGATATCACTTCCTATTACAAGTATACACTCAACAATGGACTGTCCATATTCATCAATCAGAGGTGGGCCTGGTTGCCGTCTGTGATACATTACTCACACAAATAGAGAACACAGATTCTCGGTGAATGTGGATGTATTTTTTTTAAGGGTGGCAAAAACATAAATGCTTCTAAAAATCACCTGTACTCATTAGTCTTCAGTCATGCAGACACATGACTGACTGCCCCAGGATTCCCACTCTCAGAGGCATAAGATTGAGCACAACACCTCAGAGGCAGACCTTGAGTCAATGCACAGTTGGCCGCGGACTCGTAGGCGTATAGGTTCTCGTCATCTTCCTTTGAAACCTGTGGAACACACACATACAAGGTCTTTCCTTCTCTGCTCTTGGGTCCATCACCTCCATCCTCACAGACATTATCTTAAGTATCGTTCTCACTGGCTTCTTCCTTTCCCATCAGACTTGTTGCCTCCTCTTCCTCCTAATTGTCCCTACACCCACCGTTTTACAGACATATTTGCTATCCACCCCTCTGTCTGCCTCTCTCACCATCCCAATCATACACACTCTTCAAGTCCTCCTTTCCCTGCTGTCTCCTTGTCTTCAGCAACCACTCATCCTCCAGTTTAATATTCTGAAGATATCAAATCCTTTGCCAAGCACTCACTTCTGTCAATTGTCAATTACAGGTTTCCGAGGACAGCATCTTCAAGATTTTCCAGGCTTAGCACCTTATCAGGAGTGGCAGTTCTCTTTGTGTTGAGGTGACAAAGGTGCACAGGACTCCCCACAGGGACAGTGAGCTGTAGAAAACCAGATCATGATGACATTTAGGATTTGTGTAGCACCTCAGATATTTCTCGATCACAACTGTTTTTCTGTACTGCGGAATTAGCTGACAAAGGTTGGTGTGATTTCTGTTCAGAGATGAAGTAACTAGATACCTTGCCATTGATGGAAGCCATCATCATGTTCACAATTAACTGAAAGCCACTTGTTTAGAAAAGCTGTGCTTTGCAAAATGTCCAGCTTCATTATTTCTATTTTGAAAAGCCACCGAGCTCATTCAAAGAGCCGATCATTCTTCTGATGAAATCCTTACTGTTGATCCCAGACAGAGAAGGGCAGGGCAGCCTAATAAGATTCTGGAATTATATTGATGTTTATGTAAACAGACAACTGATATTTCAAAAACTGAGTTACTTTTTACAATTGCCTTTTCTTGACTGGACAGTCTCCACAAATCTATGACCCACCACATAGCATCATGTATGTGCATTTTGTACATCTACAGTTTTACCAAGGCTTTCTCAGCTCACTGCCAACAAAAAGAGCCCTGATGAAGGCAGGGTCAATACATAGGATTGCTGAAACGTGTAAACTTTATAATATTATAGACTAATGTCACAAGTTAGTGTCATTTTATTAGATAAGCATTATTCGTCTTAGCCAACCATTTCAATTTTCTTATTCTGGCTCTTTTCGAAGTATAAAACGAAGACAGCAAGAGATTATACACATTAATGCTTGTTCAACAGGAAGTTAAGTGATTTGTTTACAAATGCACACAGTGAGGTATTTTGTTAAACTTCAGAAAACACATACAAGACGCCTTGTCATTAAAATTAGATATATTCTGAGAATGGAAGCAGGCCCAAGTTGAAGCAGAATGTTTACTCAACATAGTCTTCAGAGAGCAGTAAATTAGCATTGAGTGGCAGTAACATACTCTCAGACAGTGTGTTCCATTGTAGGTCCATGGGAGACTGATCCAGGCCATATTTCAGGATACTCACTCAAGATAAGTAAGTTTAGATTCTGCAAATCTAATTGGAGCACATTCACATAGAAAGTGATTAACTTATCCTCAAAATCTGGACTGGGTCTGTCCCTCTTGCACCCTTATTGCACATCCTTGCTCCAAGAGGAAGGTAACCTATTAATACACTGAGCAGTTCCAACACTTAGTGGGTGGTACAGAAAGCATGTCATGAGACACTGTGGACACCAATGAACCCATGAAGATACAAAAAGCAAAAAACACAGTGTACAGTCATTCTTTACTCTGATATGTGAAAGTAACAAAGACTTGTTTCTTTTAGAAAATGACTACTTCACCAAAAACTCAGAGCAGCCTGTAGACAACAATGTACAGTGATAGAAAAGTGGTTGTTGTGCTTTTTCAAAAATGTTTGAGTTTGTTCTCTTGGCTCATTCCTGCATCCACCCAGAACAGCATCTTTAAAAAACTCACAGCAGATTTTTTGAAACCACAGAAGCACCCCAAGAAAGGTTGACCTAGCCTCTTTTCACATTCTTTCAAGAAACAACTTGACTAGCTACAAGTGATCTCATGTGCTAAATCCATTGTAATCCATTGATCTATCTCAGTAGTCTTCTTGTTCTGGACCGACAGCTCTAACTTCCTCCAATTCTCCCCTTTGAACCAAACCAGGGAAGTCATGGCAGATATTGCTTGTTTCCTCTATTTCGCAGTTAGATCATCTTCATGTTAAACTTTCTTGCCCCACCTTGCCCGGCAGCAGACGTGGGACCATCCACCTTCCGGAATGAGTACTCTACTGAAAAATTGTTCTTGTGCTGTCCTCTCCCACGGCTCCAGACGAAAAGGAGCAAGAAGCAGAAAAGGACCACCCCCAGGAAAGTGATACATCCCATGGCGGTCGATACCAAAATGGTCTTGAGGTCGAGGGTGAACTTCAGAAAGACTTGTGTGTCATTGTGGGATGTGTCGTTGAATTCGCTGAGGTACAGAGTCCGATTTGCATATATGGACCCATCTCCTGTGTGAACCTTCACTGTCAAAGTGGCAAAATAAGTGTCGTTGCCCCCAGCATTGCTGGCAATGCAGATGTAGGTGCCGCTGTCCTGCATTTGCGCAAAGCGTATTTCTAAGGTGCCACTGGAGAGGACAGTTGTCCGCCCAACACTTTTGGTGGTGATCATTCTCCTTTGGGGAGACACCCACACAATAACGGGGGTAGGCTCCCCATCTGCCCGGCAAAGGAATGACACTGGCTGACCTTCTTGGACAGTATGGTGCTGAAGCTTTCGGTCCCTTATTTTAGGCTTTTGGCAGATAAAGTACTCAAACAAAACAGAGTCTGGGAAGTCCCTCAGGGCATTGCCCTGGATTTCGGTGGGTGAGGCACACATAGGCTGATGGCCATCAAAGTTGAGAGTCTTTCGGCGCTGCAGGATCCAGAGGAGGCGACAATCGCATGCCAGGGGGTTCTGGTCGATGCGGAGTGTTTCTAGAGTGTTGACAGATTGGAAGGTGGCCTCTTCTAATGTGGACAGAAAATTGTTCGAGACATTAAGGAGGCGAATTTGTCTGAGGCCAAAGAATGCCTGATGCTCCACCAGAGCTAATGTTGTGCCTACTATATGGAGTTCACGAAGCCTAATGAGGTCCCTGAAGGAGGCCCTCTGAATCTTGGTGATGGGGTTGTAGGACAGGTTCAGGTGTGTCAGGTAGATCAAGTTTCTTAAAGCTGCTGTGGGGACAGATGTGATGTTGGTGTAGGTGATGGAGAGTGATGTTAGATTCAGTCCCTGGAAACACATTGGCGGAACATTCTCCAAAAAAGGCCAGTTGTCAATTTCTAGCTCTTTTAGGTTGTACAACCTTTTAAAATTCTGCTCTTCTAGTGCGCCAATGCTAAGGTGACGGAGCCTAAGAACCTCCAAGTTATGCAGGTGAGACAGGGATTCAGCTGACAATGTGGTCAGGTTGCATTTTTCTATGGTGAGCTGCTCGAGCGATAACAAGCCTGAGAATGCCTTCTGGGATACATACACCAGGTCATTGTCACCCACCTCCAGACTCCTTAGGTTTTTCAGGTCTTGAAACATGTGGTCCAATAAAATCACAATTTTGTTCTCGCTGATGTCTAAAAGAGTTAAGTTGGTAAGTTTGGTGAAGACCCCGGTGGGGATGAGCTTCAGCTGGTTCCCGCGGAGGTGCAAGGACTGCAGGTTGAATAGGTTGCCGAAGGCCCCTGGCTCGACCGTGGAAATTACGTTCTCACTGAAGTCAATCTCTTCCAGGAGAGGGTAAGGAGAAAGGTCACCGGGGCTCAGGCAGCGGATCTTATTCTTGCTGAGGTCAAGGATCTTAGTCTCTGTGGGGATGCCCTCAGGGATGGCGGTGAGACGCTTGCGGTGGCACACAACAGACTTGATGTGGGGTGCACACTCGCAACGGGCTGGGCAGGCTAAAGCAGAGTTTGTGTTGAGGAGAAGCAAAGGAAGACCTAAGATAGGAAGCCAGCATGATCTCATTGACAGGAACATGGTCTCATGGGTACACAAACATCCTCCCACTCACCTAGAAACAGAAAAAAAACACAAGTCAATTATCTCTCATAACAGCAATATTTACCTTAGAACTCAAAGACATTATTGGTGAAGCTTGATTGGAAAAAGTGTTATCAGTCAGTTTTTAAATCCCTCAAGAGGCTAATAATCAGTACTAATCCATTTGCAAATTCTAATAGTGCCTATTCCATAAATTGCCATGTGAGAACTCTGTATAATTCACCAAAATCTAATATTCTGAGTGGAATTTTCATACAAGGGAAAAGGCAGGAATTCTCCAAAACATTTGAGGCACTCTTCGGAAAACCAGAGGGAAAATCAGATAATTCTCGTGCACAGCACCCACAATTTAAAAAATATCCATGAGACCTATTTTACCAAAATATCTGTAAATCATAATTACTGTTAGCTGCTTTTCAATTTAATGGCAATTTGTGAATAAGAATGGAAATTACAGCATGACATTCCTGCCAATGGTTGTAAGGTTTTACAGAACATGGCAAAAAACGTTTCTGAAACTATGAGCAAGCATGTGAAAGATTTTTTTAACACATAAATAATTTGCTCACTGCCCAAATTGTACTACAATATACTCTTAATTTATTTTAAATGAATGAGTTTATCTCATCACCCCAAAATGGAAACAGAATAATGTTCCAGTCATGAAATAAGTAATCTATAATCAATCACTTCTGAAAAGTCTGACTCCCTGGTGCCCCATGTGTGCTTGTTTTGCTGTATGCAGCAAAGAACATTCACACAATACACCAAAGATGTCTTCCGTCTGCTGGCGTCCAATTTGCTATACCTGACTTGCTATTTAGCATTAATCAATACTTCTTAGAGGTGACTCTGACAGGCTAGCAACAGAAACCTGTGGCCATATTTGCTTGCTGCAGTACTCAAACCATCCTACAGTCTTGTTTCTTTTACATCACATCAACGTGACATTCAGCATACAAATCTTACGCACCCTAGGAAGACCAGATTGCTAACCGCTTTCCAGCTGCATGAATTCATGCAGATAAAGATGGACTGCTCAAGCTGTTTTTGTGCATGAACGGTTCAGTGCAGTGTAGCCCCTTGTGGTACCTTCCACACCGCATGGAGGAACTACCCGCGGAATCTACAGATGTAAAACTTACATAGACGTTCACATGGAACTCATTTATTCAATTTTCATTATATTCTCAGATAGGGGCCCTGTTCCCTCAGTTTATTCCAGTCACTATTGAGAGAACCCACTCCCCAGGTCACCCTCAGTCCTGAAGAGACCCTTCTATCTCTTAAAGGGTCGAAACCCTGTCAACCTGTCTGCGGACAGACCATTGACGATCACAAAACTATGCAATCTTAACCTAGTGTTTCTGTGTTTCCTGATGAGAATATCATATATGGCTATCTGCTAAAACCAATATATCTGTGCGATACTCATTGTCTCAAGTTTCTTGGTTATGGTATGTCACTTGGTGTTAATTGGCACTTTACACTGTTTTTTTACTTTTTCCTAAATTCTTGTATTTTCCAGTGTACAATATATGGTACTGGAATGGCTGAAAATATTTAAAATATGCTGGATTTCTCTTGATTGAATCTCAACAGTGATTGTGCTGTTTTAATGAAAATTGTATAAATGAGTTTCCTGTTTGAAGCTACAGATATGTTAAATCAATTTTCATTGTATAACTTTAGTTTACCCCCTTAAATGGGAAGTGTTCAGGATAAAAAAAACTCCAGTCCCAAGCCCTTATTGCACATTACAGCCTGTGCACAGTCAAACTTTAATTGCTTTTAATAAGGGTTTTGAGAATAAGAACCCTGATATTTCCGTTTTTACCACACAATGACTAGTGGTAAGATATCTGAGGAATTCATTAACATATTTCACAATAAAAAATCAAAATTGGGCAAATAATATTCCTCCTTCAAATATGAGTTGTCAGTAGTGTTTATGTACATCAGCAAATAGTCTAGATTTTAAAAATCAAAATGTTCCTACAGAGCCACAACAGATGGACCTGGAGTAAAAAGTGAGAATTGATCAGTCACTCATTTCCTTTTATTTCGGTCAAATTACCATAAAAAGACAATACAGATCTTCCATATCAACATTAGAAAAACAATAAAAGAGACACTTCAAGACTTATAAAGAAACAATAAAATATCATCATCATTTCAGTGCAATGAGAATTGATACATTTAAATTCTTTCACATCCTATACATCTGTTCGTTCAATATCTTAACGGTGAATATGACAGGTCAGAAACTTTTAACATTTACACATGCAAATCGACATTCAGGGCGAGGTCACTAGTCTACGTACTCCAAGGTTTCCTTATATATGATTCACATGATATTGAAATCTAAAACACAAAACATTGAAAGATCTGTATCTACTGTATCAGTTCACACAATGGAACTTGATTAAGTATATGTACAAGCAGATGGTGAGTATCTTAGAGTGGATATTTCTATGGTGTGGGCATCAGAAGCGGGGGGCCTTGTGATCTTCAAGGAGGGGAGTGTACAGAGCCCACCACTATGCTAGTGAACTAGTTCTGCAAATGGAATTGCCCAAAACAGAGCGATATGAATTTAGATAATCGTGCATGCATGAAAATGCACCAGGCTCTTGGGCGTTCTGTCTCATTGGAGCGTGATATTGGGTGACATGGTCGATCGAGCCCTATTTGAAGGAACCCTGAACAGTCTGATGCCTAACGAGAAATAGATTATCTCTTTTGTCCAATGCTGGCGTGTCGACGAAAAAATCCATTATGAGAATTCCATTTTGAGATTAAATCATAGACGGAAAGTTTGGTGAGTGAAAGAGAGCAATACAAAATTTATTTTTTAAAACTTTATGTTTTAGAACTACATAATACTTGAACAGCAACATTGTTATCATTCAGAATAGGAAGTTGAATGCCTACCGTTCAATAAAACACACTGGGGTTACGTTTCAAAGGTTTTGTTGCTATAAACTAAATATCTGCAAAAAGATGGATTTGTAAGTGGAGAATGGAGAAGCGGAATACGGTGAGAGCACCAGCGAATTATATTGTGAATGTTTGTCAGACTCCCTTATGTTATGTTAAGTTGCTTATATAGCGCATGGCTACCCGAAGGCCTCCCAGCGCTTACTCACATATTCAAGGGGTGTAGAGGAAGGCGTTTCACCATGATTTTTGTTTCGTGTGAATAAAAAATGAAAAAAGTAAAAGTAGGCAATATACACATTTCCCGCCTACTAAGTCCTGTGGGTAAGCCAAAGGCACTAGAAGAGCATGAGTACTCTGGTAAATACAGTACAGTATAGTAAATACAAGCCTCTAACACACAGATTTCAGTAGCAATGTTGAGTCTCATCCTTCTTTGCTTGCAACACCTCAAAATACTACAAAAGGAATGGCTATTAGAATGCCATGAAGTACAAATGGTCAGAACATTTCAAATTAGGCAGAAAGAATATATCGTAAGTTTATGGTTTCAATTTATATTATGTGTGTTTGTTTAAATAAAGGAAAATAAGAAACATTTAAAGATTACTTAAAAGTATTTTACTTTCATTTTTTTAAACAGTTGCGCATGTCCTTTGATCCCCTTGGGAGTCCAATTTTGGCAATAAATGCAAAACTATCAGAAAAAAATAGAAAGGGCGATATTGGAAAACGGGGTGGGGGCGAGCCGAACATACAGAAAGTAGACACAAATGTTATGTCTTCAAGCTTTTTAGGCAGGTGCAATCAATGGTCTTCCCGGAGAAATGTCCACAATTTTCTTCAAGAAATTACTAAAGTACTGAAAGTGGTGGCTAGGGAGTGGGTAATCACCAGAGGTGACTCTGACCAAATGGTAATCTCGTTCAGATAGGTTTGATGGGAGACAATTAACCATCCATGGCAATCACCTCAACGAACACTCTCTTTGTACCTTCACATAATTTGGTGCTCATTATGAGTGCAGCAATCTGTTAACTGCTGTACTCAGATTAAATGTAATGTAATAAGAAAATGGCTCTTCTGTACATTTTGATTTCAGAACCTGACCTTAGTGAACCGATGTTATGTAGAGGACCGTCAGAAGGGGGCTGTGGGTTGAGCGGTCTTTTTAGGTCGAGCATAGCAGTGCGCAAGTGCTGCTTTTCGATGTGTTGTAATCTATTCTGTGGGCTAACCACGCCCATCTCACGCCCATCACTTTAATTCTTTCCTGAGCCTGCCTTTCAAAAATCCCTTCATTTCATTGGTAATTGCTTTACGTTTGTCCCGCCTTCAGGCGGTTTTATTATACCTTGCAGACTAACCCTGTTAAATGGATCAGTTCACTTCTGTCCATTTAATTAGTTTCAGGCACACTACTTTTTTCTTTTGACTCGGCTCACACTGCTGTCCCCCTACACCTTCCGCCTGTCCCTGAGTTTCCTGTTCGTGTCTGCCTGTTCCCACCACCCCTCCCACGTCATTCTCCGAGGCTGGAATGACTGCCGGGAGAAACAGGAAGGAGGTGGAATGCAGCACCGAGATAACACACCTCCTCTCCAGCTCCAAGCTGTGCTGGGGACCTCAGGGGACTGCACGAGAAGTTCAGATGTGAGCACCGTTCAGCAGACCTGCCTGCTTCCCAGCTGCCATATATAAATTAAAACATGAAAATCATTCACTGTAATAAAATAAAGTTAGTACATTCTGAGTTCATAGTTGTTTTCTTAATTGTGGGCACTTCTCAAAATTGTCCGGAAGCCTTGCAATAACTCTGATGCCACAGGCTCTTAAGATGTATTAAAATATCATCAAGCTTAATCTACTGAAAAAACTAGATGGGTATAAGCCAATCGTATAGCTGCACATGGAATCAGAAAAGGCGATAACAAAAAGTCAATTGAATTTATTACAAAAAAGGCAACACATAATTTCCTCTCATCGAGATCCAGCTAAACCCACCTTCCACCCACCACTGTTCCCCCGTACCACAGTGAGAAGTCTACCGTGGGGACAGTAGGCCACTGGCTTTTGCAAAAAGATATATAAAAAATATTGGTTACTATTAGAATAGTGTGGAAAGTAAATTAGTACAATACAGAACAAAATAGTCTATCTAATGCTCCCTCAGTTCTGTGTTTTGAGCAGAAAATGCACAACTCTGTAAAGTTACCATCTAGTGGCTTAAGCACAGGCCACATACAGCATGCACATCCTTAATTAAAAATGGTCTCATCACCTTATTCATTAGGAGGAAATACCATTAGAATAGCACTGTCGTTCCTCTGCTATTCTCATATCTTCAATTTAAGCTTCAAAGCTGTATTAACGTATTGGCCAGATAAAGGTTTCCCCTGGGCAAGTCTCAAATTCAGATGTCTCATTATTTGAAGGATTACAGTCTCGGCGTGGATGGCACTGTCCTAATCCTATGGTTAAAGATTTTGCTAAAAACCAGATATTTGAGGTGAGCAATTTTAAAGTGTCACTAATGTTGAAGGGCGCTCTACACAGGAGATGCTCTCCACCTAAACTTGGGAACGGCCCAGAGTTCTCTGCTTTTTTTTTGCATAATTTATGCAGCACTCTAAGCCTGAAAGGGTATTAAAGGGTATTGTTTTGACTTATACTGGGTGCTCCCTTGTGTCTGAACAAAGCTAAACCTCTCTGAGGAGCTATAATGATAGCGAAACACGTGTCAGGGGTTGGTTTTGTTTGTTCCAGGTTTTACCAATCCAAAGCTGTAATACTGTGCCTGGAGTGGTAGAAGGCTTTTGGCATTATACAGTTTGGCGTGGATGGCACTGTGCTAATCCTATGCTTAAAGACTTTGCTGTATAAACCGGCAAAATATTTTGTCCCTTTCTAGCTTGGCGTGGATGGCACTGTGCTAATCCTATGCTTAAAGATTTTGCTTGAAATCAGACATTTGAGGTGAGCAATTTTAGAGTGTCACTGTTGTTGCAGGGTGATCCTTACTAGAGCTGCTCTCCACCTAAACTTGGGAACTACCCAGAGTTCTCTCCTTTAATATATATATATGTGTGTGTGTGTGTGTGTGTGTGTTTTCATATCACAATTACATCTTAGTATCTCCATGGCTCTCTTTTCTTGGAAGTCTCCTATGAATATAGTCCTAGAATTTGGTTTCTAGAGCTGCTGAGTTTCTCGACCAGTCTACAAATCAAAAGTGATAATTTGAATACTTTGCATACTCTAGCCACTAATGGTCCTCGGATGGTGCCTCAGGTAAGACACCTTTCACAGGCTGCGTGATTAAGGTCTTGTCATCATTTAGCGAACCCTTTGCCCTATATAATAATTGTCAAGCATCCATAGTCTCTTAATGGGAGCATCCTTGCATCCGGGGGGTCAGTATGTTATTAGTCGAAGGGGCAGCTTCAAATTAAGCATATCTCGAGGTGGATACCTACCTTTGATCCCAAAGCTTCAGCCCCAGATGCTACTTTCATTTGAGAGTGTGCATAAGTGCTGCATTCACGGTCTTCCATCCCCTCATGGAAGAACATGATTTTCCCACTAGACTGGGCTAGTGATGACTTTTGTTTTCTCAAAGTATTGGCTCAGGTTGACGTCTCCGAAAACCTTATTCTTTAACAGTCATATGTCTTGTCCAACTTCATAGTCCTGCTCAGTAAAACATACAACTAATGATCCTTATGATACTGGTAGCTCCCCTAACCATTATCATAGATTTAGCTTTATTAATTAATAGGTCCAATGGGTTAAGCATACCATTGTATGTCACTGGGATTCTACGATGAACATTTAGTGTTTTTGCTATCATCACTGTGACATCCAGGAACAGAAGGATTGGGAACCATAAGATCAGATATCTTTGCACCACTTGACTTTGGATCAATCAGCACTTTAAATACATTTTTAAAAAACATAAAAATTAAGAGTTCTATGGCAAATTTCTTCTTTCTTCCCCGGCTTTGGATATTTACCATACAGGATAGATAATGTAAAGAGGTACAGTGTAATTCAGAAGGCCACTATCCATTCCTCATATCCCTAAGTACAGACCACAGCAACTCTCTACTGACCACATCAAGCACAGTCCTTGGTTCCAAGAAGCCCATCTACAATCATTTTCAGCTACAGTAATCTGTCTCACAGTGTATAGAAAGGCATAGCATGAGCAAAACATCTGCATCAATCAGAACATCCTCTACCATCTCTTTGTTCAGGTTCCTTCTAAATACAGTCCTCCATACTTTCCCGGATTCATTTTGATGTCTTCTGTCCCTGCCTTCCACACTTTCAGCTCATGATGCCTAGCTTATAGCTCCATCTTTTTTCATCAATTGCGCCTCAAATCTTTCTGATCTCATCCTATGAACTCTGGTAGATTTGATCAGTCAATAATTGGGCCAGCAAACCATGTTCTGGAACCTCCAGAACTGAGAAATTATCTCAAATGATAATCTCTAGTTGCTGAAGTAGTTTCTCATACACTTGTTCTATCTCACTGGGATATCATTTTCCCATTTAGGATCTTCTGGAGGTGGCCACCAACATGTATGCACAATTTTCATCTTTTGGGTTCACCCGTCTTCAAACCTCTCATTCTATCACAATTGCACCTACAATAGGTATATGATCACTTTCAGCTCTATCTGCAGCCTTAAAGTTCAGCACCTCTGAACAGGAGTCAATATTAATTAAATATTGACCAAGTCCAAGCTGCATCCCCACCAAAAAGGTATTTCTAGACTTTAGTTCCCATGCCGTTTGACCATTTAGAGACTGAAGTCTACAGATCTGGCATACATTAATCTCCTATTTTATCATGTTTTCATTCAACTTCTGTCAAAGTTGGAATACCCAAATGTCTTCTTCTAAAATTGCCTCCTCTTAGGATTCACTTGTTAGATCCACTGTGTGATTGTAGCCTCTCCAAATGTACCCAAGCAAATCTTGAAATAGGCAAAGTGTCTCACAAAAAGGACTGTAACTTGTCCCAGACTTTGGGCAGCAGCTGTATACATCGTTTCAACAGTAACCGTAGACCCATCAATCCACTTGCCTACCTATCCGTTTTTCCATCCATCTTATACAGTAGTCTTATCAGTACTCAGTTCTGGTCACAAGGTCAATAATTTGACCTTTCAATACGTCTACCTGTTGATCAACCAATGCAATCATACAGATATTTTACAACCAGTCCATCTGTCAAACCTCTCAATAGCTCCTCCTGTGACATCACCCACCTGACAAGCCACCAACATCTCATTGCCCCTGCTGGCCATTCATCCATCTGTTCAAGCACTCACCTGTAAATAAATCCTTGGCAGCTCACTCCACCAACTCATCAATATCTCTCCCTTATATACTTATGTATATTAATTTATCAGAGAACTTGTCTCTGTCTGTCCTTCCACCCTATGGGCTCACATCTAATCACTCACCTCACTCACCAATTCAATCACTTATGAAAATCTCACAGGTCACAATGAAATAACTGATATTACTGGTGTTGAAAGAAGAACATTTAAGTTAGGATGCTGGTCATCGAAGGAACTAAGGGCCATATGTACCAAAGTATTTTTCCATTGACACAGAATGGGTAAAACCCTTTGATACATCTGGCCCTAAACGTTTTAAAATAGGCTTTCTGGCCCATGGAACAGTGTTTCAGTGTACAGATTGCCTGCTATATTAAAACAATGATAATATTTGCCCTGGTGGGGACATCTTGGTGTTGTGAAAAGAAATAATTGTGTGCAGGAGCCTTGGAAACAGCAGGAATGGATATGGATGAAGTAAAACATGTTTGGCTTAATGAAGAGAGGAGAGCTCTTGAGATATATGATTTTTTTTGCTGAAAGTAGAAGAGAGTAAATGTTACCTCGCTAAAAAAGAAAACATGCAAAACTGGCCATTTCACTGCATTTTTTAAGAAAATGGCGAATGATTAATGCAACTAAAATTGCTATAATTTACTTAGGAATATAAAATCCAAAGCTATGTGGCTGAAAACCAAACACATAGGAGGCATTTGTAGTGCTACAGGTAATTGTGGTTAGAAAGAGGATCCCCCAAGAGATGTTAAAGACATGCAGGCAAGCGAACCTTAGCCCAGTGATGAGGAACATAGCGGCACCTAACTGGACAAAGAGTGATGCTGACCACGTGAAGCACGGAATGTGGCCATAGGGCTTACTGATCAGAGCTTCATCCTACAAGCATGGGTTGCTCCTTCATCCCTGAGGTAGACAGTGCAAATAAGGGGGACACTTGTCAACAGTATCCGCCTCTGGGAATGGAGCCTCACAGGAGTCTTCGTACACCCTTACGTATTAGTGTTCCAAACTACTTCTGATGATTTAACGGCGGATAACAGAAAGTCTTGATAACTTTAATATCTGATTACACAAGGCTTGCTGTAGTGAGTTGATGGAGATTAAATAGATTCAACTGGTGTTACGGATCACGCCCTTCTACTCAAGCACACGCTCTCAGATCTTCATTGCGATTGTTTCTGAGACAAAACGGAGATCCAATAGGATTAAAGTCATAGTAGAAGTCCAAACCTTACTATTCGTCACTGTAGAGTGTATGTTCGGGGAGCATGAGCTGATGATGTAGTAAACAAAATGGTGACAATTGGACATTAGCTACTATTGGACAGAGGAAGGATGTGTTAAATGCGTGTTATAGTATGAAGGGAGCGGTGAGATGACATGTGCTTTAGAACTATGGGACAGTCGGACACATGCTTATGGAGAGATGCAGAACAAGTGACACTCTGATGTCTGCTGAAGTTGTGATGAATCAAAGAGGCAGACAGATTTGTACTGGTTGTAGGACAGTGTAAAGAAAAGGCCGACAGCCACGTTTGTGGTGTAGTCAGAAACAAGATGGCAGCCGAACATGCGCTTGAGGCGTAATCATGAACAAAGTGTTGGCAGGGCGAGCAGCAGACTCTGAACGTATGACAACCATAGCAACACAAGGGCATGCGCTGAAGCTGTGATAAACACCACATTGGCTTAATATGCCCTTACAGTCTTTCTTCTAATTGGGACTACCGCAGGGTGGCAGCTGGCTGCATTTAAGAAGAGCGATGGGCAAAAAAATGCAAAACAATAACAGCTAATCATAGCAGACAAGTACTTCCGGGTGCAGTGCTGCATCTGCCCTCCATTTAAATGGCTTCTCATTAACGACTGCCATGAGAGCAATTCTCCGTTTATGGAAGAAAGTGCCTAATGAGAAGGAATGGATGCAGGATATGGCAGTCGGCCTCCTTGAGCAACTGTTATACGTCGTCCTCTGGCAAGCTGTGCTTTATTTGTAAAAGAATAAGTGCTGGTGCCCAAAGTGTAGCCCAGAAGTCCGCGGCCGGCTCTATCGAATGTCGGGGTGCCAAATGCCAAGGCTGCGTCTTGATTCCACTTCATGCCTCTTTTTTTGTACAGTTTTTTTAGTGTGCAAACTCGACCCAATGGGGTTGGAGTGCTTTACATGAGCACCAGATAGATACACTGCACAAGGACACATTCATTTGTGCTTTTTAGGCAGAGGGAGATTAAGGGATCTGCTCAGAATCACAGGATGTTGAGCCGAAGCAGAGATTCAAACCTGTTTCCCCAGTTCCAAAGTCGGCAGCTGTGGCCACATCCTCTTTTATTCGCCACCATACACTGCCTACCCATTTATTCCACTCTGTCAGGTTCTTTTTCACTGCTCCTTTCTTTCTTTGTCACTGTTTTTCTGTCTTTCTCTTCCTCCTTCTTTCCCCTTTTGTATTTTTCTGTCTCTTGTACTGGGTTATAGTCTGAGGAGGAAAAATAAGTTCCAGTCCCCTGAAATGAACGCCGGTGGAGCCCACCGGCAGCCACCGGCTCACATTAAGCAGTTTTGTTAAGTGTATGTATGGGGGGGAGAGGGACATCCCTACTCCTCGGGCATCAAGATGTGGTCTGGACAGCAGGTAAGCAACAAGAATTGTTGATGAACGGGGACTGACTGGGAAACAAAAGATGCTCTGGCATATTTGTTAGATCGGCCCTCGCTCTCCACATAGCGAGCAAGTCTGACCACTGCCAGGAGGGTTGGGGTGGGTTCTCCACCAAAGAAATATTTGAAGAAAATACAAATATGATGCGTTTTACAATATATTTTCATGATAGAACCTTGTCCAATAATTGAATGGATGAATAGAGATAGGAAGCATGTCTCAATGAATGATTAAATAGTTGGATTGGTAAGGAGTGGGTGGATGAATGGATAACAAAGAAAAATACTTTTATCTACGTGGAACAAAGGGTCTCAATGTAAAGACCAAGGGTGTGCACTCTAATTTTCATTTTAGCTTCTGCATTAAAACATCACCCTCTCCAAGCACTACCACCATCAATCCTTGCGAAACATGCGTAGCCGGGATGTACTGAACACATTGCTCTGGTTTAGCTCCTCAAAGAGTTCATCACAAGGCATCAAGCTTTGATATAAAAAGGGGAAGAGAAAGAAGTAAACATGTAGTGGCCGAACTGCACACTGTGAAATTACATTTTTTCACAGGGCCTCTAATTTTTGCATCTTCATGTGAGATCACCTTTAAATACATCAGCTCAGGGTCTGCACTTCACAAAAACGAAAGACCGTAAAGGTATTTCATCAACAGTGAAACACTAGACCACATACAAAGGGCCAAAGACAACTGATTTTCTTCTTGATTCACTAATAGCATCATCATCGAGGTAGTGGCAGATAGGTATGAAGGTTTCTAAATTCACTTTTAACAATTGTCACTTTTAACAATTGGTATAATTTAATACTCTGAAGTAAGTTGCAATGGTCACATTTTAAAGAAATACACTGTTTTGAATTTTGAAGAGTCTTTATGTATGTACTAAACTCTCTGAGACAGTCAACAGAAGGCACCTCACCCTCCCGTCTCCCTACCGCTTAATTTGAGCCTGTGGTTTGCGGTGATTGGCACCGGTAGTTAATTGTCAACACAGTCACTTATGACAGTCTGCCACATGGTGGTGCTGTTTGTCTAACTTAGAGAAGAGCACAATAACATTTGTTTATTAATTCACTATACTTTAAAAATGGCTTGTACCTGCCGCCCAAGCCATTTTTACAGCTCTAGGGGGCAGGAATAGTCTGAACTGGCACACCTGTAGGAGTGTGATGCTTAGTAGTTTTGAAAGTACTGTCACTGGCAGTGCGGGCGGGAGCCATGGGTGTTGCAAGCTGCAGTGGCCTCCTGTTGAGGACCCTAGCATGCGTGTTTTTTTTTACAAATTAAGCACTGCTTCTTCCTGAATCCCTGAAGGTCAGCACTGCTGGTGAGGGCCCTGCAGACGATAGGAACCAACCAAAGGCATAACCAAATGGTTTTGACACAAGCATGGCATGACCAACATGCTTTAAAACTACTTGTTATGCATTGGTTGTAAAGCGCCGCAGTGTTGCAAGCAGGTAACATGTCCGGCCGGGCCCCAGCAATAAAACCTGATCCCACGCTGCCAGCCCACCAAGAAAAAGCGCAGTGTGCGGTAGGGCCAGTCCAGGCCCACACGTCTTAGAGGTAAGAGGTGGAAGGTCAAATGAGCTCCTCAGCTGCAAGAACATGGACCCTCGGGCAGGCCCCAGCTCTGCCCACAGCTCTGAAGAGTGAATAAGCCACTCACTGTGCAGACTTCAATGATAAGCTTCTTGGTTGTTCACCACACCTTCTTCAATCTTGTCAGTGGGCGGTGTGGGTCAGTGATGCTACTAACCGTGCCTCACACCACAGTGTGAGGAGAAAGGAGAAAGAGATTAGACAGCCTAATAAATGTATAGCCCCTTGCGGCGAGGCGGACCACTGAGGCCAGGACCAGGACTTTGTAAGCCCAGAACTCTCTGTCTGGTTGGCTGCTGCTGGTGCCTCCATGTTGCCATCAGGCAGATTCCCTGCCTGCCTCAGACTGCCACTTGACCCACACAGCCAAGGCAGACACTTGTTATTCATGACGTCAGTATTAAATAACAGGCTAATGTTCACTATTGGTAGAATAAAATAGAGGTAGAAAAGGAGGGTGGAGCCCCCAACGCCCATATGTGCAAGCCACATCTGAGTGTGGCTTTAGGTGGGGACTCATCGTCTACTGGTTGTTTTCAACTCCATTCACATTTTGCTTCCACTGGCCAGAGAATAAACCAGAGGGCTATCGGGCAGCCCACTTTAGCCACTGGATTGTTTGCACTGTGATTAATGGCATTTTTCCTGAGTACGTGTGCATATCCCCCTAAAAAAGTGTACTATACTGCTAGGATTGAGGGATTAATTATTTACTTTGTCACTGATTTTCCATTGTTAATTGTTTTTTTTGTTTTTTTTTGGCATTCTTCTGTGTTTAAGAGTTGCCTTCAGTTTTACAGCAATTCACAGTTAATAGTGTCCTTGCAATAAAAATCAAAATTTTCTGTGATGTGCACTAAAACTAAAAAGCATTTCAATACCTGTTCTAAGCTTCTGGGAAGCAACCACACAGCCGCATTAAAATCAGATGCATTCTTCTTTTTGGACTTCTGAAATTTTATTGTAGGCACGTGGCCATCATGGCTATCAAGGAGCATGTGTTCATTATTTTCTTCTTTTTATTGGAGTGGCATATGCTCACAATAAAAAAAAACATTCCATCCACTTGGCAAGACCAGATGTAATGGATTTGCCAAACCTTGTTATATGATGGTCTGTTCTGGTTCTCCTAATGATATTGGACTAGCTCCTTCACCTTCTTATGCCTTTGGCTCAGCTTATTCATCCCCTGAAGTCATAGGCCCAGTCACTTCACTCTCCGATTCTATTGGTGGCTCAGCTTTTTAAATCTTTGATGCTATTGGCCCAGCTAGTCCACTTCTAGATGCCACTAACACTGGCCCATTTCCTTCAGCCCTGATTCTATTGGTATTGGCCTGACTCCCCCTCCACCGGATGATAAGGCCTTAGCCCCTTCTCTCCATAAAGCAATAGCCATTGGCCGGTTTCATTAACGTCTGATTTTATTCCCATTGGCCCAGTTCAAATGCTTCTTGGTGCCAGTGGCTATGTTCCTCCATTTATTGATGCTCATAGCAAAGTACCAGCTCCTTAACTCTCATTGCTGTTGGCATTGGGCGCACACCCTCATATCCTTCTGTCATAGCTGTTGGCATCCCTCCTCCACTTTCTGATGCCATTGCCACTGTACATTCGCCCATCATCAGCCATTATGATCTCTTAATAGACTTTAATGTTTGTTTGAGAATACCGGCTGCTCTCGCCAACATAGGTTGGTGGAGAACTTATTTTTTCTATGACTCCCACTCAGTAATTGAACCTTTACGTGCGTACAGCAAGGCATACTTTGCCGAGGGCCTTTTAGCAGAGACAATAATTTAATTGGTGCAGAGATGGTTACCCAACCCCCTCAACTTGGTCTGATCAGTGAGAGGCAACCAAGGGAGCCTTTGTCCCAGGGACTCACTTGTAGTAAAGACCTGAGCATGGTACATGTTGGTATAAACCATACACCCTCCCATATTTCTGATGCACGCATAGAATCCATGTCCCTACGGATCAGATCTGTACATGGTACATTTCTCTATGATCCAGACATTAGGTAGGACAAATCCCCCATCATGCCCAAGGTCTGATGTCCCTATTGATCACATGCCCCCATGGACATGATGTTATGTGGGGAAATGGTCCTATAGACCTCAAAGCCATCCTGTTGTTATGCAGGCCAGATACCGCAATGGACCACATCCCACCATAAGCCAGAAGTCCACGTATACCTGAAAATCTATGACCTGCCCAAAGAAGTGACCCCTTGGAAGACTTCTGACTTCATAGGAGCCAGACAGTAGAAACTCTAGCTGTCAACGAGTATAATCTTCTCTTGTTTCAGAAAATCCTGCCTAAAATGGAGACAAGTGTGTCCTGAGAAATATAATCTTTTTGGGGGCAAGCGGTCCTCGTGCTGCTTCTGTCTGCACCTCATTAGGTATGGCAGACATGTGCCACTCACGCCTATGGCAGCCCTACCTTATGTAACCAGCATTCAATAGCACAAGGATGCTGCCTCGATTACCAATGAGATGTTTGCAAGGTGTATTGCCAATGGAAGACTGGTAATTTAGTGCAGACACATTGCCTCAAATGCCAACAAGGAACTGGCACTCTTTAGTTTGGTGGCTCAGTCTTTAAATGCAACTGAGGGATGGGCCCTGGGAGAAGCGATGTCAGCCATGTAAGCCAACTCAGCACTATATTGAACTGAAATGTGTGAGGGCCTTGAAGGGACTAAAATCTAGAGCTTGGTATATTGGCACTCTAGACCAAGGTATAAGCAGCTTAGAGAGGCTGGACTCTAGAGTAAATAAATCACATAAATCTGTTAAAGTCGGTGGGGGAATTCATGGCCACCCGTACACCTCAGTCCTGACCGGCGCAGCCCAAATTCATTGGTACATCACTCAAGTTCTGGCCCTTGCTTATTCTGCATCTAGGATATTCACAATGACCATGGGAGCTCTGACCTGCAACCCTCTGACACATGGTGTACTGCCAGGGCCGGCTTTAGCACGGGTGGTGCCCAGTGCAATAATCTTTTATGGTGCCCCCCATATGACTTCCTCCTCAGATTACCTCACTGCCAGCAGGGCAAAAGTGTCCCTCATCTCTCCATAGCCCCTCTTTCACATACATTTCATTTGTTTTAAAGCGCTGGTAAAGGCTTGCTTTACTAATCCACTCAGCTATCTACATAAAATACAGATCTGTGATCTGCATGGTACACCTTAGTTGCAGCAAACATATTCACCCTCTGTGTTACTTTATGGAGGGTCAAAACTGCCACTAGCAAAATCTGATCTCTCTTTCTAGCAGGAACATTAATCACAAGAGTCATCTTGACATTTTTATTTCTGCCTGAAAGGTGAAGCACAAGGAACTCTGCAGCAGGTGCTTTTAAATTGTACATTATTGCTAAACACAGCCCCCCTGAGTTCAGTGTCCCCCTTCAGGTCAGCTCCTAGTGCGGATGCACCAGTCCCACTGCCCTAAAACCGGCCTCCACAGCAACCCAGTCCTGACTCTCAGCATCTCCATACCTGGAACCAATGCAAATCCATATTTTGGGGAAAAGAAAAAAACATGTGGGGGAATCAATGCCAGGCAGCCTCTGTACTCAGAAGCCCCTTGCATTTTGCAGCATTGGGGGTGTGCTCCTGGGAAACCTCTGAAGGACTCTGCACTTATTTGTAGAGATAAAGATAGCCACATAAGACTGAGAGAGGAAAAGAAAAAATATACAAAGACATAGAAAATAGTGGATAAGAGAAAGAGGAAAACAGAGAAGTGGAAAGGGAGGGAAAAAGAGGAAATCTTACAGCAGGGAACACTCAGTACTTCATTAGGCATCAGATGAACACAGCCTCTCATTAATTCGATAACGGATGCATTCACAAATTATACAGGTTCCACCACCGTGCGCAGAGCAGATGGCACGAACCACCTCCGGCTCGCATAGGGATGGAGGCAACCGAAGAGCTGGACAGACAACTTCTGCTGTTACAGAGGGCAGAGCGGGGCAGGACTGAACTTTCTGCCACTGCGGGCTGCTTCCGGGGCTTAATGGGCTACCATCACCGACCATGAAAGTACCCAATGGCCCATTCTAGTTGCTGCCTCACGCAGGGTGTGGCTAGCTTTCCTAAGGCTTATTTTAGTTTCTGGTCCAGCCCTGGAAGAGACAGATACATAGGAAGGTGGGTAGGGGGCTTCTCGATTAGCAAGGCCAAGTCGTGAGAGAGGGCACAGCAATGCTGACTAATGCAAAAGGCTTTGAAGAACATTCAGGCAAGGGTTGCCATGGACACTCACAGGGGCACTGCCCAATGGGACAACCTATCACCAAGCTCTTGGAAACACGCATAGCCTATGAAAATGTAAAGCACTGTATTCTACAAGACCCACGTAACAAAGACATAAAAAGTAGATGTTACTCAGTCTGCTTTCTTGGAAATCAAATCTCTATGGCTTGTGGTCACGATTGTAGGCAGAGAAGGAACCAGCGAAAGTTGATAGGTCAGACATCCTTACGGATTGTCACCATCTATTAAATAATATAAGCAAATGTGGAATTGGCAGGACTATGCCACCTTCGCGGAGTGTAATGCATTCAGAATAATGCATGGGAAAGGCAGCACAGTAAGGCTTCTCTACTAAGGGGGTGAGTTTACAGAATAATTTATAGCAAAGTAAATCATATGCTGTAGGCCTTCTCTGCATCACAAGCTTCTGGCACAAACAGAATAATATATGGGATCAGTGCGCTCCATGGGAGCTGCTCTTCCCTTTGATACGTATGAAATATGGTGCTAAAAAGTGCTGACAGAGACGATGTTTGCAAGTCTGAGGACTCTGGAGGTAAGTTCTATATATATAAGTGTATCACAAGCTGAGGACAGAAGGTCAGGTCTACTGTCTAACACCTCTTCATCGCATCCATGACACTTTAACTATGCTGAATCCAATGGCAGGCAATATCTTTTGTTTTAAAAATAAAACTGGTTTATTCCTCTTCAATTCCCATTTTGATTGTTTACCTTTTCATTTGAGAGCTGTAAGTGCTCCCTTAAATGTTATAAGATTAAAAACAACAAATACAATCAAATTTGCAACAAAGGCGCATGACCTGCATGCATACTTTTGGACTGAACATCAACGGTTGCTGCAAAATTGCAAAATCAATGCGGTCTCTCCATATTATGGAGAGAAGACAAGCGTGGACTCTAGACCATGGTGCGGAATCCAAAAAGAGGGGTTCCTTCTGCTGCACAGCGTGAAGGGCAGATTCACCCCACTACTGCTGCACTTACTTGGGTATCCAGACTTGGATCTGTAGAGGCTGCCCCCTTCAACTAATGTACTTCCTAATTGTGATGTTTTAATTATAATGCCGCAGGCAGCACCATGTTCTTGCCTGAAGAATTACTTCACGCTAAAGTCCCTGGTGTGATCATCTGAGCTTGCTGGAGTCGTGTCTGCTGGTATCATAGCAGGGGATAGTCTGCTTGCCTGTTTCAAGTGCCCATCAAAAGTACCTAAAGTAGGACTATCTCCCTTTCAAATTATACAGCCTCTTTCTGCAGGCCTGATTCCTTATACTGCATGCATGCTATCTCAAACAGCCTCCCCTGCATTAAGCACTGACCTTTACTAAAAACTTCTGGACGTGGCCTCTTTCTGTGGAATGGCCCTCTCCTTTCCCTACAGCCGCTGCGTGCCTCCTACCTCTGAGCAGAACCTACCTCACATGCAGGTCTGCCCTCATCACTAGTATTGTATTTCTGCAAATTGCTCACAGCTCATTTCATAGATTGCATCCTCTCCTTCTTTGGAAGTCATGCCTCTGCAATTCTTCCACACAACGTGTTTTGGAGGAGGGCGCAGCAGTCAAGAGCTGCACGTCATGAAGGTTAGATCCCACACTCCCCAGTGGAAATCTACCACGCAGCACTTCATGAAGGTTAGATACTCCCTCAGGGGAAGATACTATACAGATACTCCCTCAGGGGAAGATACTATACTACACTTCAGGAAGGTTAGATACTCCCTCAGAGGAAGATACTATACTGCACTTCAGGAAGGTTAGCTACTCCCTCAGGGGAAGATACTATACAGATACTCCTTCAGCGGAAGATACTACACTGCACTTCATGAAGGTTAGATACTCCCTCAGAGGAAGATACTATACAGATACCCCCTCAGGGGAAGATATTATACTGCACTTCAGGAAGGCCAGATACCTCCGCAGGTGGTTTTCTAGTTATGGGTTGAGGCTATGTAGCCTAACCTATGTCGACATTTATGTCCTCCCTTTGTGAAACTGACAGACCTATAATTAAATTGTGGGTGAGATAAACATTGCTTTTATTGGTGTCTTCCTACCACAAGATTAAAAACAAGAGGGTTGAGCAACAGACACTGTTTCTTTCTTCCTTCTCCATGTCTCAGCACTCTAATACTGCTGCTGTGGGGTTTGGCGCATTTCTCAGGACTGTCACATCAAATACTGTGAAACAGTCCCTGATTCATAGGGCATGTTATGCAAGCTCATTCAGAATATCTTTTGGTTACCGTAAGATAGGGAACAGCAGTGGAAACACCCCTTATTCAAAGAACTGGGAAATGACTGGCAGACAATGTGCAAGTGTCCCTCCTTCAGAAGACAGGTTCAACAAGGGTAACAGCATTGCAAGGGTTCCCAATCAGATAACATGAACACATCAGGCGGGAGAAGTTCAATCTTTGCTTAGTCACAGACATGTACAGCCTGGCAGTAGCAAATCAAGCTTCCCCCTCTCATAGAAGGCAGTAAGTGCAATCTGCCATTCAACAGAAAAATGATCCAATAGAGCAGAGTGGTCCAAGCTTTCATGGCTCATAGAGCAGGCACAGCTAAGGCATGAGTGAGAATGTAGGTGATGGACGGGACTGTGCAGCAAGTGCTTCACTCACTTAAAGGAAAGTATAGGTGGATGAGTGAGTGAATGTGAGAGTTCTTACAACACTCTCAGGCAGGTGATATTACATGTCAGAATCTTAAAGATCCCGCTGATGTCACTCTCATCCTCGGTCGCCACTGCTTTGACGCCCACAGGGTGAAAACTGGGACTACTCCCATGTAAGAAGCAACTGTACCCCATGGATCAGCACCATCAGGACCCCACATTATCAGTGCCATTACTGACCTCAAGGCACGAATAATACACACCTGTCCTAGCAGGAGGACTTCTACTGAAAAAAACTGATCAGCACTGGCAAGACCAATAGTTTGGCCTTTGTAAAGTGAATGCCAAGCGATCAGCTTTGCCAATGCGTGTTTGTAAATCACTGTTAAAAAATGAAAGCAAAAGAAAAAACATTTAAAAATACCTGAGGACAAGCAAAACTATCCTAAAGTATTTTTAAACTTTGCACTGAAGTCAATCGGTTTCACTCTTTAGAAATGTCATATTATTTCACAAATATTTTTCACACAAGACACTCTCTGGAGTATTTCAGAGGGCTGCTGCTCTAGATCCTGGTTCCGGTAATGTTAGCCTTAATATTAGAGAAATCAACAGTAAAACCGGCCCATCTGGCCATAGAACAGGCCCACAAACTGATACAAGCCAGCCAATGGACCGATCTGTGAGACCAGATCGGGCACAGACTTATTGCCCTATTGACCAGTCTGACCCTGGAGCTGGGTGGTCCCAGAGAAGCCAAAAGCTGGTTGTTATATGGAAGACTAAACATTGTGGATGCTCATAAACATTTCCAGGGCCCGCCTACATGCAAATACATATGTAAAGTTGTGTTTTTGGGGTATAAAATGAGAAAATTTAAGATTGGATGGCTAACGAAAAGACAATTTGCATGTATCCCCTGCCCTATTGCGAAAAGGGTGCTTCCCTGTTGGCAAAGTCCAACTATGGTCCGCCAATGGGGGTCACTCCCCTGCCGGGGTGCTAATGCTGCCATTGGTCACACTGACCGCTCAGTTCAAACAAGTCAGTTTGCTGCCTCCGGGCAAGCCTGACGTAAACCATGGCGGTCTTGCACGGCACCACCCAAAAGCATGTTTGGCTTACTGCAAGAAAACTCCCAGTATATCAGGAACACTTCTAATGTGGGCACTGGACATATACCCCCAGTTCATGGCACGTTTCAGGTACCTGCATTAAAGGACGAGAATTCCTCTATCCTGCGCAGGCAGGTGAAACAGCTGTACATAGTTTCCCCTGAACCTGGTCCACATTGGCTTGACGGCAGGGACCCCGGCGGGCAAACCCACTTCCTTCATTGAATGGGTTGGCCCCATGTCACTAGTGCCGTACTGGGGACATCTGTTTCACTGTGGGCCAGGTGGCCTGTTCAGACCTCAGAATGAACCCTTGAAAAACTATTCTGTAAAGAGACATTTTGAGACCAAATGAGGGATCCCAATCTATATAAAATCTATATTTTATATAGGTTTAGTATTTGAATAATGAGCAGATCTGCACACCTGGAAGAGCAGATTATCTCAAATAGGGCCTGATTTAAAGGTTGGCGGACGAGAGTAAAGGCAGTCAATGAATTGGGCGCATAGGGTTCTCCACTGCAGCTGCAAGACGAGTCAGTGCATTTATACCTGCAGACAAATTCCACTAAGATTATAAAACTTTCACCATTCTGCCCGGTCTCTTGAGTTAGCTACGAGCATGTGCAGAATAGCGAGCTAGCTTGGAGCTAATCCTTTCCGCTGACGATCCTATTACAGATTCGGCTACAGGATCTAACAGGCCCATAAGACCTGCAGGGAACATTTTATTGCTGTGGTGGAGGGATTATCTACTAAAAATATTTTCAATCCTCATCCCGGCACAGTTTTTTTTTTTAATGTTCAGAGAAACCCAACGAAAGCTGAATATAAGTAGGGGTTGGCGGAATACCATTTATGCTTTTACACTACTGCAACCGATGGAAATTAAACTGCTATTCTTTTTTTAGGCCAAAAATTGTGATTTGCTTTACATTTGGCCATCTGTCAGCACTGCATTTGGAGATCAGTGGATCTTCTTACCCCGGGGATTAATTTGTGACAGAAAAGCAGATCAAGAGAATGTGAGGTTTCAGGAAAAGGATACATTTCACACTTAGCTCTGTGGGCGGTGTTATGACCTCAAAGCTTAAATCTCCGCCTCTTAAAAGGCAACCCTAAACAGGAAGAAGAAGCAAAGAGGGCTGGGGGTTTGTGGGGAATCATTCTGTGATACCTGGCTGCAGCGGCCAAACCAATCCTGGAGTTGTTCCTTGAGCCGGGCTAGCTGTTTAGCCTTGCACAGTCACCTGGGCAGTATCTCTTCAGCCATGTGTAGTCACCCAGGAAGTACCTCTTTGGTCATATGCCTCACGCAGCAGGTTGTCCTTCAGCCATGTGCAGTCACCAAGGAAGTAGCTCTTTAGCCTTGCACAGTCACCTAGGAAGTACCTCTTTGGTCATATGCCTCACGCAGCAGGTTGTCCTTCAGCCATGTGCAGTCACCAAGGAAGTAGCTCTTTAGCCTTGCACAGTCACCCAGGAAGTACCTCTTTGGTCATATGCCTCACGCAGCAGGTTGTCCTTCAGCCATGTGCAGTCACCAAGGACGTAGCCCTTTAGATGTGTGCAGTCATACAATAAGTATCTCTTAAGCCATGCATGCTCACTCAGTAAGTTCCTCCTCAGTCATGCACAGAAATCCCTTGAGATAGCTTTTTAGCTGTGCAGAGTCACACAGGAAGTAGATCTTTAGCCATATGCAGTCACACAGGAAGTAGATCTTTAGCCATATGCAGTCACACAGGAAGTAGATCTTTAGTCACATAAAGTTACCCAGGTGGTGGAATGTGCTGCTCTCTGCAGTCGGAAGCCTGGAAGATCCACCGCCATTGGGAAGGTAAGTTATGTGATGATGGAGTCAAGCTTTATGTCTGACCAGCATTCAGAAAATGTGGGATTAAGTGAGGATTCATTAGTGATGTGGGAAATGAATGCAGGTCCACCGAAGTGCAGAAGTTCACTGAGCAGGGGAATTAACCAGATGTCATTGTATTGCATCACAACAATGAAACAGTGAGTGACTAGTGCCCTATGAAAGTCTGTAACTCAAGACTAGTGGTGGGAGGAATGAGTGAGGCTGCATTTGAGGAGGCCCCTTATGTGATAAAGTAATGAGACCATTAAAGTGGACACCAGAGTGACATGGAAAATGAGGAAGACCTCACTCAGCTGGAAGAAGTCACTGAGGTGGAGAATAAGTCAGATGTTACTGATCCTTCCAATGGCAATGGACATGGAAACACACCAGATCATGTTGTAAAGTCTAATGGCAATGAAGTTGGGGATGTGCCAGAGGTTACTGAACCTTATAGTGGCAATGACAATGTGAACGCCTATATGTGACCGAAGCCTCTTTAGAAAATGACAATGGAACCAGCAAAATATTATTGTAACTTGTAATGGCAATGAAGAAGAGGAGGATCCAGATGTTGCTGAAACTTTTAAAGGCAATGACTTCACACTCAGCCAGATGTTTTTTAATGTTATAGTGGCAGTGATGAGGTGAAAGTCCCCAGTGTTACTGAAGCTGCTCTAGGCAGTGACAGGCAATGGTCAGTTATTATTGTACCGTGTAATGGCAATCAAGCAGGGTCTTGAGCCAGATGTTGATGATTCAAACGGCAGTGGTGTGAACAATGAGCCAGAAGGTATCGACCCTTATAGTGGCAATGTTGAGATGATTGAGCCAGATGTTATTAAAGCTTCTATTCGGAATGACAGGAGAAACAGATCTTATTGTAATTTGTAATGGCAATTTAGTAGGTATAATCCAGATGTTGAGGATTCTAATGTCAGTTGTGTGCACAATGAACCAGGTGTTATTGACCCTTCTTGTAGCAATGGTGGGGTGCAAGAGTCAAATATTCTTCTAGCTTATAATGGCAATGATTTTTAGACTGAGTCTGTTGTTACTAGACCTTATAATGGCAAAGGCATGGGAAATTGGTCATATGATAGGGGTCTACGAATAGGATTGACTTTGGGAACAAACCAAATGCGGTCAACCCCTACAGTGGCAATCAGCCAGATGTTTTTGAGCTTACAGAGGTTTGGAATAAGCTGGATAACCTAATCAAGGGTGCAACATGCTGAACGAGAGAGCTGGTAGAGGAGTTACTAGGGGCAATGGGTTTTTTGGACTAATTGGTCGTCCCGTAAGGGCGACCGTCAAAGCCTTTGACATGTGGAATGACAAAAACGATGGGAAGATTATGCATCTGCTGTGCACAGTAGTGGAACGAGTGATGTTCCAATGAAATGTGATGTTCATGACTTGAGCAAGAACTGAGTTCTTACTAGATCACCCAAGTGCCAGTGAGGGGTAATGAAGCAGAAACCCCATGAGGGGGAGATTCACTATTTGGTTGTAGTCCTTTGGTGGTTGAGTGAATCTAGCAGTGCACGCTCTTCTGTTTTGCTGTATGTAGCCTGGGAGACCCTGTGCTGGTGCGCACATCTGGCTGTGGGATGCATTTCCAAGCAACCAGACTCCAATAAGATGCGTTGATGCACTCCCGACCTAACAACGTACCGTGATTGAATCTCATCCTCGACACCGATGAAGGAACATAGGAGTGAGTGAGACTCCACTGCGGCATAGGAGGCACATGTGATAGGCAGATTCATAATCCAGTACAGCACAAGGTCTGTCACATGAGAATGAGTGTCATTCCATTGGAGGAGATGGGCCAGAGCCATGGGAATGAGTACGATTTCCTGCAGCACATGGGTTGGACGAGCAGCAATACGTGAGCCGTTCTGAGGTGTAATGACTCTAATTGATATGCAAATGAGTGAGATCTTGCCGGAGTATATGAGGTCAGTGATGTGTGAATGAGCGAGCGAGCGAGAAATCACTGGAGTTTATGAGTGATGTGAGAAAAGGTGAGGCCTTGCAGGAGTTTATGAGTTCAGTGAGGTGGGAATGAGTGAGACCTCAATAGAGGATAGAATTTATTTAATTCCCCATAAACAAACTGGTGTGAATGCATGGAAGGGTTATCTTAAATACACAAAACTAATCTCAATAGCTAACAATAACCAATAATATTGGACTAACCACTAATCTTGGGTTCCGGAGAAGAGTGCTGACCGGAGTAAAGCGCTTCAAAGCCTCGTCAGGGGTAGTAAGTGCAATATAAATGCAGTTACGTTTCCAATATGAAGTCAGGAGGTGAGAATGGGTGAGGCTCCCCTGGACTATATGAATCCAGTATTATCAGAAGCCTACGAAGCCCAGATGTGAAAACGGTTGGTACTCCACAAACAAGCCTGGGACAGCTTTGTGAGACAGAAATGCGTTCCGGCCTCTGCTTATAAAGACATCCAGTTTCCGATGCTAGGCGCTGTGAAAAGCCTTGAACAGAAGAGGCGAGTCAACTGGAAAGAGTTGTCCCCAGGGCTGTCTTCACAGCCAAGGGCTCTGCATGGCAGCGGCTGAGGAGAGGAGCCGGGGAGTGACCTGTCAAGCAGCTATCTGGTGCTGGAGGCACAACATGGCCGGTAGGGCCGGGGCCGACAGACGCCTGGGGGACTCGAGGGATGTGTCACACCCTCCAGAGGTGGCCCCCGCTGTCTAATGTATTCAGAGTCCTGACAACCTTCCCTGGTGAAGCATAGCCGGAACCACTGGAATTATGAGGCCAAGGAAGACCAAATTATGCGGCATGGTTTACTATGCGGCATGGTTGGCTAAATTATGCAGCAATAAAGTCAAATTATGTGGCGTAATGCAGCACATTTTCTGATAGCATTGCTTTATTATTTTTTGTTCTTACCACATGCTAAAACTCTCTGGGCATAGATTTAGGCCTACATTACGACATTGGCGGGAAGTACAGCCGTCTGCCAAATTATGACCACAGCTGGATTTCCGCCACACGAAGGGCGGAAATCCGGCTGTGGCCATGCTGCCAGATGGCGTTAAGGTGACGCTGCTACCACCAGCAGCGCCACGCCAGTAGACCGCCACCAGCCATATTATGAAAAATAATACAGCCTGGCCGTGTTCTGCTTGCGGTAGTTGTTGGCGGTAGCAGCGAACTGTCCCATCCCCTGCCGGAAGACCCCCTGGATTCATGTAAGTTGGGTTTCTGACAGAGGGAGAGGAGTGGGAGCTGTTGTGTGTGTGGGTATGTGGGGGTGTGTGCATGAGTGTGTGCGTGAATGCGAATGTATGAGTTGTGTTGTTTGCGTGCTGGAATGCATGTGTGAGAATGCGTGTAAGTATGGATATGTGAATGCGTGTCTGCGTGTCAGTGTGAATGTGGTGCGGATCTGTGCATGAATGAATGGATGCATGCATGTATGAATGCGTGTATGCCTGGGTGAGTGGGTGTGTGTATGCATGGTGTGTGTCTGCATGCGTGTGTGTAGGGGGGTCGTGGGGAATTGCAAGCGGGGAGCGTGGATGGAGGGGGGCATTTGGGGAGTTCCGATCAGTGACAGAGAAAGAATTCCCTGTCACTGATAGGTCCTACCGCCATGGTTTTCGTGGCGTTGCAGTAGGCAGGGTCAAAATGCCTGAGGCAGTACAATAGTGGCTACCGGGCTGGAGATTCTTATCTCCAGCCTGGCGGCTGCTACCGCCATAGTGGTCGGAGTGGTACATTGGTGGGTTGGCTTCAGCCATAATGTGGCGGTATGTACCGCCAGCCTGTTGGTTGTACCACCGCCACATTACCACCGACCACCGGGGTCAAAATGTCCCCCTTAATCTCTTTAGTATCAGTTTAAGAACAAAATACAGTAAGAAATAACTGAAATTAACAATTAACTTTGGTAAAGTGTCATCTACTATGATTAAACACGTATTGCCTAATTTTTTGTAATTTTTATTTGATTACCCAGCCAAATTCTTTTGTTAAAATCTGCAGATTATCACGACGGATCAACTGGCAAATGTAGAAAACCATAATTAAGCAGAAAGGGTAGTAAGCGCTAAATAAAGCATCCCAACGGACGGACCTGAGCATACCTTGACCTGTTCAGCAGAGCCAGCCTTTGCTAAGATATCACCCTGGACGTGGGCGGAGAGAAATTTGGTGCCCTAGCTGATGGCAGTAAAATAAATGAGGAAGCAGGGGTTCCTTTTTAGATTGAGCGCGCAAGTGCTTTTCGACCTGTTTTAAGTATTCTGTGGGCTTTTAAGCACGCCCATCTCGCACGCATCATTTTCACTCATTCCTTGGCTTGCCTTTCAAAATTCCCTTGATGTCATTGGTAAGTGCTTTACATTTGTCCCGCCTTGGGGCAGTTTTGCTACCGCCTTGCAGACTGGCCCTGTTACATGGATTATTGCACAATTGCCAATATACTTCAGCGTGGGCAAACTATTTTTTTCTTTTGTCTCTCCCCTTTGTGCTCCATGGTAGCCATGGCACTCATAGTGTAGAACAGCACGAACTCCATTGGTGGTATTGAAGCGCTGGTCACATTGTTCACACTGTTGCCTAATCAGAGTAATTTCTTTTAGCTCTCCCCTTTACGCTACATAGCTTTCACAAGAACACTTGTAATTGATAAATGCTTTATGTAAAAAACACAGAAATCCTCAAAGCACTTTCCTGACACAGCAGGAGAGCCGATACTACAATATTCACTGCACTCGGGAAACTCGCCCCATAATGCTTTGCAGGGCATTAATTTTAGAAAACATTTTTGCTCATAACTGTAACTGTGGTAGTCTTAGGACAATGTGACTGTGAAAGCTGAATTAATCACTAACAAATTTGCATTTATTATTTAGTTATTAATTTACATGAATTAGGCTAACATAGAAAATAATGTGTGTCTTGGGAAATGTGCTCACTTGAGTGGCCAACATCACGTGTGTAATATTTACTAATGAATTCACAGTTATAGTTAATTAATATGTATGTGTAGAATAAAACGTTCACGACAACGTGCTCTTTCTGTCTACATCATCTTTGGGCCCCCACACTAGGTTAGTGGGGACCCCAAAATAATAACCCCTCCCACCATAGTATTTTTGTAATCTCTCTCATGGCTAGAACTTTATATTTTACAGTTGGGAGTAGTTTGTGTTTTAAGGGCCTTGTTTGTAATATCATTGCAATAGGCCTTTCATGTTGTTATGCCCTCTAGGGGATCACTATATGGTTACATGACTATGTTTTTCGCAAATGCTATTTTCATCGTGGTGTTCTTAGGGGCTGTTCTAAGCATTACAGTCAACATATCAACATAGTATAATATTCGAGGCACAGAAACTCACCCCATAATGCTTTGCAGGGCATTACCTTTACAAAACATTTGTGCTCATATGGTCCTAGGACAATGGGACCACCTTCAAAACAATCACCACAACGTGCTTTCTTTCTACATCATCTCTGGGTCCCCACACTAGGTTAGTGGGGACCCCAAAATGATAACCTCTCACACCATTCTGTGTCTTTTTAAGTTCTTTCATGGCTGGAACTTTTGTTTTGTAGCTGGCAGTAATTTTTTTTAAAGGACTTTGCTTGTTAAATCATTGCAGTAGGACTGTTAGCCTCCAAAATGTCTAATGCACTACACCCTCTAGTGCCAAAAAATATATGTTTACACTGCATTACGTTCTGCCATTCTCCTTTCATGTGGTTAAGCCCTCTAGGGAGCTAACAATATGGTTACATGAACATTATTCTTACAAGTGCTATTTTTATTGTGGTGTTCTCTAGGGGCTGTTCTGAGCATTATAGTCAACATACTACAATAATCACAGGCACGAAAACTCTCCCATTAATGCTTTGCAGGGCATTACCTTTACAAAACATGTTTGCTCATAACTCAGCATGTGGTGGTCCTAGAACAAAGGGGCCATCTTCCAAATGTTCACTACAATGTGCAATTTCTGCAAACATCATATCTGGGTCCCCACACTAGGTTAGTGGGGAACCCAAAATAATAACCTCTCCCACCATTCAGTGTCTTTTTAAGCACTCTCATGGTTGTCACTTTTGTTATACGGCTGGGAGTAGTTTGTGTTTTAAAGGGCTTGTTTGTAACTTCATTGAAGTAGGCCTGCCAGCCCTAAAAACGTGTAATGTGCTATGCCCTCTAGGAGCTAAATATATGGTTACAGTGCATTACTTTGTGACATTACCTTTTCATGTGGTTATGCTCTCTAGGGGCTAACTAAATGGTTACATAACCATGTTTCTGACAAATGCTGTTTTCATTGTGGTGCCCTCTAGGGGCTGTTCTGAGCACTATGACCATGATTCAGGCCGACTTAACATCCTTATTACATTATGACTGTCTGAACACTCTTGACATGTTTGGGTCACCCTTTCTAGTTTACTTCTCTTGTTACTCCTCCGTGGCTATCTTGCATCTTGTTTTTTAGGAATTGTGTTTACCAGCCAGCAACTCTGATGGTGTGGTGATGAAAGTGATATTCTATTGCAATTAGCATGGCAGATTTAAATTAGGTTGCTAAATGGCAACATTTTCATTTTTTTTTTGGCTTCAGATAGAGAAAGAACTTAAATTGAAGCGCTTTAGTTATATGTAGAGCCCCTGGAATTACGGGGCAGGAAAATACCAAATTATGAGGCAGGGGTGACCAATTTATGTGGCAAGAAAAGTCCAGTTATGAATTTCCAACACCAATAGCTCCAACTCAAGCAAAAGCAAGACATTTTGCTTTGCAAATGTTTGTTCAGTTCACTGGTCAGTACCTGAAGGAGCATACACTGGCCCTGAACACAAATGTCCCCAGACCTCCTTCAGCTCACTTAAATCACAGATAGCTTAGCTGCCTCACGCACATGATGGTTTTGTTGATGTATGTCAGCAGGGGTCAGAGGGTGAAGGGAGAGCAAATAAGGGGCTAAAGGAGCGTTAAAAACATCACCCGCAGTATGATAATGAAAGACTAAACCACTTTAAACTGGCAAATCAGACAGAAACGAACAGGCAGGGACAAGAAAAAGGCTGGGGCAAGAGGAGAAGAGCGCTGCTGTTGGCATAACCTTAATTTACACACCTCTATGCGCTCCTCAGAATATTGCGCCCTGGGCCCGGCTCGCCCATGCTATCCAGCCTGTATTACAAGGGTTAGAGGCCTCAAAACAAGCAGACAATAGGAATGTCATTTACCTCAATGGATTGTGCCCTGAAGACGTCTGTTTCTGGGGGCCTGGATCGAAAACTACATGTGGGGCTCCATGTCTTCAGATTATGTCAGGTGGCACAAACACCTAATCCAAAGTATTAAAAAAAATCCTCCAGGGAAAGAGAAAATAAGGCAGGTGCAGTCTGTGGTGCCACCTAGTGGCGGTCTCATCATTAATACATTTTACAGAAAAAACAGGCTTGCTTTATAAATCTATAAACATATTTTGCAGCAGTAGCATGGGGACCTGCAATATTACGACCTTGTGGCATAGTGTAACCTTATCCCTCTGTCTTGTGATGTCCTGCCTAGCATAACCCTGAGACAACCTCGGGCTGCCTGTTCATTCACACTTCTTTGTCATCCCATACACTTGGTTGTCAGTGCAAACATTGATCCACCAGACTCCTCAGTAGAGTGCTGGGTTGAAGTTGACTTTTTTTTCTAAAATAAAATATAACCATGCCAACTGTGGTGGCTCAGAGCTGGCACTTGTTCCAAGAACCCTTCCCCTCTAATGTTTGCAATCTGCAGTGAAGTTGATGTAATCTATTCCTCATGCCTTTATGCATAGTGGCAACCAGCACCCAGGGGTGGTCGGTCTATAAGAAAACTGGGACACTTCCTGTTAGATATGATTCTTTTTAAAGGCTTGTAGAGCTCAGACAAAGTCAGCCATAAGTGAGGCCCAACCTGACGTGCGAAAGACTTCGCATAAGCCCCTACCTGCCTACAGGGCTGGCTATGGCACTGGAGGTAATATTTTTTGCCGCCCCCCATCCCCTCTTTCACATACATTTAATTTTTTTTTAATTGCTGGTTAAGGCTGGCTTTACTAATCCACTCAGCTATCCACATAAAATACAGATCCGTTCTTTGCAGCAGGCATATTCACCATCTGTGTTACTTTAATGGCGATTCAAAAGTGCCACTAGACAAAAATCTGATCTCTCTTCCTAGTAGGAACATTAATCACAAGAGTTAGCTTGACATTTTTATTGCTGCCTGAAAGCTGGACACACAAGGAACTCTGCAGCAGGTGCTTTTTTAATTGTAAGTTATTGCTAAACACAGCGCTCCCCCTGAGGTCAGTGCCCCTCCTCTGTGTCAGCACCCAGTGCAGCCGCACTAGTTGCACTGCTCTAAAGCCGGCCCTGCCTGTCTGTCAATATCACCAGGTCTGCTGCGAAACTGAAGTTAGGACATTGCGCTGCCCAGCGTAAAGCACTTCAACGCCTCATCAGGGGTAGTAAGTGCTATATAAATGCAATTACAATTGCAATATTCCCCAAAAATTCTGAAAGTATCCCCGAGGCAGGAATGCTCAGTAATGGTGTCGAATGGTTAAGGCGGAGGCAGTGAAATGCATCCTTCCCTTGTGAGTAATGAAGGAGAGACATTCCCTAGGACGGAACATTTGTAATCTTCTGACAGCAGGGAGAGAAGCGTGGTAGATTAATCTGTCAGAGAGCAGCTAGTTCCTCAGCTCGTCAAAGCGCGCTGAGAGCAGATTTGTGCTATCCATGTGCTCTCCGCAAGCTGATCTGGCCAACAAACAGGAGCGGCGCCATCTTGGACTGTGCAGAGAGGGTTGGTGCATCTCTGATCCTATAATGCCCTCGAGGTCTGAAATCATAATTGATATTTTTGGTAGCGTGTACATCACTGGGCAAAGTAATACCTAGAAGATTTGGTACTGAAAAGCACTGAGTTGGACAGGGTTAGACCTTGAGTGAGCATTAATGCCGAAACCTACTTTCCCCAAACTGTACATCCCAGAAAACATCTCCAAGTTGTAAAATGAACACAAAGCAAGTTACTTTCTGTGAGTTTGAATCCTCATGTTTGAGGATCTTCCACCTGGAGATCTGGGAAAACATTCGATTTTTCTAGTTCTTTCGTTAGAGTACATGAAGAAATGTGCTTTTATGTGGAAGGAAGGGAAAGAGCATAGGAGAAATGCAAAATAATTAGAAGATTGCATTAAAAATTACAAAAAAATGCCCCACATCCCAAATCTTATGTGCTTGTGGATATTTGGAGGGACATGTATTATGCACTGGAAGAACTAGAGTAGGTTATCTAAAGTAGACTATCTGGAATACAGTAGGAGACTGTGAGACAGGAAAGGACCATAGAGTGAGAAAATAACAAGAAGTGATTCTGGGACAGGAGAAGATGTTAAGATGGGAGAACATTCTGGGACAGAGACTCTGGGGAGAAAGAAGCACTTGGGACGCAAGGAGAAATACAGTGTCAGGGTCCATTAGTATAAGGTTAACTGTCCGTTACACTATGGTTAGAATAGTACGTCAAAATCGCAATGAAGTGTGAATTTCTGGGGTTACAAATTTGGAAATGAGCTTCAAGCTCCTATTTTTGGACTCAGTCCCAAATTAACTTCAAAAGCAGGACTTCAAATTCAGGATTGGGAACTTTGTTATTAATGTACATTGACAACCGCAGACCCCTTCACCCTCCAAGCCCTCTATATATCGGTGTCTCTAAATTTTGCACTGTCCACAGTTTTGCAGGAATGTACTTGCAAAAGATCTGCCTTCCTTTTCTTTCTCTAGAAAACATGGAAGAAAGATTCATCCCTCATCTGCAGTGATGCCCTGAAAGGTGAAGGAACATAGATACAATCCTATTTTCTTAGCAGAGCATCATCGATTTCAATATCAGGACTTTGGGTCAATCTGTAAGGCTGAGATTATGTGTCAGATCAATTCTGATTCCAATATGCCTCTATTATCATTTGTTTTAATTGTTATAGTAGAACTGGATCCAAAGAAGTCTCACACTCATCCCTAAGGCTTTTGAAACTCAGAGAAAGCAACTGGCATAGCCCTTAAGAGACAAGTGAGGTGAAGTCAGATACGTTGTCCAGGACCGGAGCAAGGATTTCTACAGCTATAGGAGAAATGACATATTCATGCCACTCTCTCCCTGGCAACAAGGCCACAGTACTTGCTTTTAGAGACAATTGATTATCCTCTGCTGATGACATCCTAGGTAGCTTACAAGTAGGGCTTGTCCTACAATCAACACCATACCTAACACCAGAACCACCTGAACATCAAGTCATCTGCAGAAGATGACATAGAAGCATTAGATATAATGCCAACCAAGGGGTATTCACTTACAATATTTGGTGGTCCCCAAAAAAGGACTCAATTTAAAGTAGTAGGCGTTCCTTTCGAATATCGAAGATGGAATATTAGGGTATAGAAATATCAAGAACAAAATATCGAAAGGTAAGTAGAGGTATAGGTACCACAATGTGGTGATGTGGAGTTAGGAAGAGTAATTCTTTACTTCCTCTATTTGCACCCACCTTCCAATATTTTGGTTCTCAATGTTTTTTCCATACTTTTTTCATAACATGATATTTCCATCTTCGATTATCAGTAGTATAATCAGAGAAGCTGAAAGAGAACACGCATAGCATGTTACAAAGTCCTTATATGTGAATATATACCGCATCCCTGATGCTGACCATCAATGTGATACCTATAAGAAATCCTTGTCAATCAGAGGATTTTCCATGTCTCCCTTAGCCCAGTGCGCGGCTTGGCTCTTACCGTCCTACAGCGGTGTAGAGGATCCCACATTTGGGTGCAGAGAGATGGCTTGAAGAACAACAGGATCGGTAACGTGGTCTTCATTCACCTAACAGACGGTCCCTAGAGGAAAAACCAGAAGAAAAAGTTCACAAATATAGTCTGATTTTTGTCTTTATTATTAGCTTAAAACACACCATTTCTCCTTGTGGATATATAATCAGCTGTATATTGTTAATCATAAGCAAACCAAAGCATATTTACCTAGATATTCCCTTTAAAGAATTACACAATGAATGAATAAAATGCAGCTTTAACATAAATATATCTGTGTATGTATATATTTTCATTAAATTTTTTGGAAAACAAGAGTTTAGCAAGACAGAAGCTTTCTCTAGACCAGATCTAAAAGTAAGGCTTAGTGGGACTCCATGAGACTCCTAATTCCTGTAGGTCTGTGGGTGTCCCTGAACTAGGTCAGGTTATGGTTGAAAGAGGTTAGTTCAGTCAAGTGTGATTTAAGAATATATGCTCTCTTACCATAAGTCAAACTGTTGCTATGACATTATTGCTGTTTGATGGCAAAGTAACCTGAACGTCTAAGTTCTGATATAATAAGGATGTCTTTATGTTACTCAGACATCATGAAATGTAATGTTACCCAGTGCTTAATTTATAAAAATATATTTTCCAGGGCCTAAGGGATCACTAAGGATGCAACGGCAGCTTGAACTACCCACTTCCCCTGCCAATCCTGCAGAATGCTAATACCAATGCTCTGAACACACGGTTATTATTTTTTTGTGCATATTCCATTGCTAAAATGATGTGCTTTGCTGAAATTACACGTACAGGGCCACCGTGTGGTGGACTGTCATAAAAAGTGCCAGTGGAAGAAAGATAGCAAACACCAGCACAAATTGAGCACTGATTAATACCATTTGTAGCATTATCAAAGATAAAATCAGCTAACATTCAGCTTCTTCGAGAGTCTTTTCTTACAGCCAAACCTGCTCAGATCTGTCGTACAGTACGGAGTACGTACTGAATCTTTGCCACTCTCTACATTTCCCCAAACGGTGACGCCCTGCAGAAAAATGAACCGTGTGTTGGTTGTGATACACAATAGAATATTATGCACCCACATACAGGATGGGTTGTCTTGGTCCGAGCTTTCCAGATACACAGTTTTTGAGGGTGCTCCTTGTCTAACGCTGTGCAAAGCCATGGTCATGGTGGATGATGTTGGATGGCAGAACTGTAGTCAGAACTACTAGAATTGTGTGATTGAGTGGCAGTGGCATTTTCTTAATTATTTTCGATGCCAAATAATGTATCATGAAGCATAATTGACAGGTTTTACCAAAAATGTTTCTAGCTTAAATAGATCAAAAGTTAATAAAAATGAAGCTGCGTGGGTTGCAGTGCAGTGAAAGGTCTTTCTCAAATGCTGACTGGTTACTTTCAGTTGCTTATTGCTGTACCTGGGCGTTAAACTGGTACTAATAGGAGGAAACCTTTGCCCAGGCAGTGTTAACATATGTTAAAATAATGCAGTAATACTATCACAAAATGGGCCACATTATGCTAAATAATTTTCCTTTTCTTGTCATATGATTTGGTTAAGTCTGTCGCATAGTTTGTCGTCCATTGTTGCATAATTCCAGTGGCCCTGACTGTTCTTTTATATTTGGGCACACTTGGTTTAACAAAGGCCAGAGCATGGTTCTTTCCCAGGTTATCAGCTAGGGCAGGGTTAAGGTGGAACATGACGGCACCCAGGGTACAGGCAGGAGAATGACAACTAAGAAGGCGACACAAAAATGCAAAGTCATAACTTCGTGGTTGTCCATGAATATTTCCCCATACCCCATTTACATGTAAATTTACTCATGACATGGAATGGGATAGGAGTGTAAATGAAAACTAAAACTGCCCTAACACCTTCATTTGTTCAGGGGTATATGTAGCCAGAAATGTATGCACTAGCAATATTATTTGACCGGTGGAGGAAATAAACATTACATGTGTTAACTAATATGCCTAGACTATGCAGGGACTGAGCACTGTAGGCAGTAGTAGGATTTTGTTTCTGCTGTAGGGAAGGGCCTTGCAGGCCACTGCATGAACCCACTCACCTCACAAGGGGTGCACCCCCTTATTACGAGCTCTGAGATACCCCCATACTCGAGATGTCCCGGATCTTTAAGACGACCATCACTATAGCTATCCCCATCCTGCCCATAGCGCTCCACTTCCGCTGCCACCCGTACACGAGAAGTACCCGCAGACCAATCCCAGAAGGCTTTGAGCACCCTGCAGCTCAATTTTCCTGGAACTGAGCAGCCCCAGGCTGCCACCTGGGCCCTCCGCCTGCCCACCTGGAAGCGATCAGGCCTCGGATGCTCCACAGAACCCCTGTCCCCATCTCTGACCAGGGCTGTCACAAGAGGGGAGCAGCTAGAGCTGTTTTCCCCAGGCCTCTCTCTAACGTCTTTATAATTGGCGACTTCTGACGCATCCAGTTGTAGATTATAAAGAAAAGATGTCAGAACTCGACTATTATAAGTTATCAGGGGCGTAGCTTGGTTAGTAAGATTGGGGAGGGGAGTGTGAGCTTCAAATTTCCCCAACAACGATGCTGGCATATCATGATAAAATAAATTGTATAAGCAGGGCATGAGGGGGCTTACAGGGCAGTGGAAAAGGAGAGCAGTGTGGATCAGGGTTACATAATAGACAGTGTGTTGTAAAATAACCAACAGTTTTAAAAAAAGGTCAACGCTGAGAAGAGAGATGGGAAAAGGGAGTGAGTGTGTGTTTTTTGTCTATGAGTGCATATAGAAATCGTAGGTGAAATCTCTGAAAGCACCTGCTCCCAACTATTTACTAGAGAATCTATTTATCAGGGGGTGTAACACCCCAACCCCACCCGAGCTAAGTTATTGCAGTTGATTTCTGATGTCACAATGCCTGCTACCAGAGAAGGCAGCTGAGATGAAAGGCAGATGGGGTCATGGAGCATAAATGAAAGAGCTGTTTAAAGAAACAAAAATTGAACTTGCCTTTATTTCTTCTGCTCTATTTTTATAGCTTAAACTAGGAAGCGGAGGGAACAGGTTTATTTTTTTGCACCCGTTCAATACAGAAAAGCTAGAATCTTTGTGCATTTTTCTACACATTCTGAGCTACTGCAGCTTTTTTTGTAAAAAAAAAGGAAACTGACTTGTACTGAAATATTTCCAATATCTGTTTGCAACAAATATCTAACATGTTTTTGATGTGCTTAATTTTGCCCTAGGGGTTTTATTTGTATTCTTCATGTTTGCAAACACTCTCCCTCTCTCATATGCAATAGCTATACACCAAAGTTGTAAGTGGCTTGTGAGAAAGGTGTTGGTGTGACCATGTATTATATGGGATAAAGTACCTCCTGGTGTACATGAGAAGGAGACTGCAAGTCACCCTGGAGTTCCATACCCTAATAAAGAAACTCAGCCTTCGGCTTGGTTCCTCTATATGGTTATGGAACTCCTTGGTGACTTGCAATATCTTTATAATGTACGGCAGGGGTACTTTATCCCATATATATTATAGATCACAAAAGCAGACATATGGAGACAGGCAACATCAGTTGTCAGTAGGTGGGGCCATATAGTGGGGCTGCTCTGAAGTGAGCCCTAGAATATTCTTCTTCTTTCAAAAGAGGTACTCATGTGACAGAGAGCTACCCTTTCCCCGAAATCTAAAATAACTCTAGTGACCCAGGCCTCACAAAAACCCTCTGACTGGCCTGTCCCTGCCCTTTCTTGTACCTGCGGAGGCCTGTCTTTCAAAGGTTTATGTTGCAGAATGTCCTTCTAAGGGGACATCTCAGAGCAGCATATTTGATAGTGCACTGGGCCGGCTGGGTTGAGCTACTTTGCTTCATGTGATGTTGTTTTGTGTAACAGCTGTAACAAAAAATGATGGCATGCCTTGCGGAATGTGGAGGGGGGTTCCAGAATATCCAATATCTCATTTATATCCATATTGTTTTTTAATGAATTACCCGAACCCCTGGAATGGTGGATCCCTCCTGCGTCACGCCCCGGGCTTGAGAAACAAAAGCTTTGCTTCCTCGCGAAGAGCTCAGAGGGGCTCCAATTATGTTCAGCAACATGCCCCCACCAAGACCCCACCCTAGCCATCCTGAGAGAGAGAGACCCCCCCGACCAGCTGGCTAGCCCTCCCCGCCCCTACCCTAACCCCAGGATATTAATAGCCACCCCACGAGAAGGCCTGGAAACAATGAGCAGGGGTGACACCACTCGTGCACACCTGCTGACACTAGTGAGTGACCATCACCCGTCAATCCACAGGGAACCCTGCACCGACCACCTCTCTGAATGAACCCTATGGTAGGGACTGCCCATGACGCGTCGGTCCAATTGTTAATACCATCTCTAATATTCCATAGAAATTAACTGTTGCCTGAGGACCAGTGGGGCTGGGTCCAGGGGGGTAGATATCAGTGGTGCAGAGCGTGCACTGCACCCGGGCCCAGCCTGCCCTGCACCGCTTCTTGCCATCCTTTTGTAAACACAAAGCCAGTCGGGCTGGCACTGGTAGTTTAGGTGGGGCTGGAGGGTATATGAATAATGGACATAGGATTGTTCAGACTCATTTTTAGTAGCTGGCTGGACTCAAGTCATTTTAAGGCCGCTACGTTTTCCCGTTTAATTATGGATATACTGCACTTACCAGCTAACCTCCAATTGCAGCAGAGTTTGCAGAGTTTGCAGAATTCAACAAAACAACGAGTCTACATCACAGAGATCAAAAGTTAGCAGGAAAAAGGCACCTTGTGTGATCCTGTGTGAGGGGAGACCCTCTGCTAAGGTTAGCTGGGTACCTTCTGGTTTCTGTTTGCTGGTTTTGGGTGTTGAGTTGGTACTAAAGTGATGAAAACATAACCAAGACAGCATTCATGGGTGTTAAAATGACAAAGTATTGAAATATTACCACAGAGTACGCCACATATTTTTTGGTACTTAATTTAGTAAACCCAGCTGCATGATTTAGGCCTCTTTTCCCGCATAATTCCAGAATCCCTGCACCAGGGCTTGGCTGCTGATTTGTATGACTTTAGATAGTTGTTTACATTGAAACTTGTTTCAGTTGCCCAAACAAAACCTTGAAATTCTGTATACTCAGGTCAGAGGAATGCTGGGAACTTTAGATCAGGGTCAATGGAATTATACAAATCCGTGGCTGCAGTGATTTTCGCATTAATATGTCTTTGCCGCATTTGCCACGCAACCCATCATCTGCTGCATAATCTACAGATTTTAACAAAAAAATAGATTTTAGCTCAAACCGAACAAAAGTTACAAAACATTGGTGACTGGGGTTCCTGCACACCAGAACGTGTTTCCCAAAGTTTGACTGTTTATCTTTAAGTTGCTTATTGCTGTATGTGGATGTTAAATTGTTGCTAATAAGGTGGATTATTTTCCCATATACTGCTACCAGGTGTAAAAATGACAAATTAATGAAGTGATACTATCACAAAATGTGCCTCTTTATGCTGTAAAATTTGCCTTTTCTTAGCGCATAATTTGTTCAACTCTGCCGCATAATTTGGTCCTCTGCTGTATAATTCCAGTGGTCGTGGCTTAGATGGACAAAAGGAGACAGAACCTAATCTGGCCCTGCAATGTTTTCTCAGTGTTAAAAGAGAGTTCTGCTGACCTGAAACAAATGCTGCCTCTGTTGGCCCCAAAGCATTTGGGGAAAAAAATTAACCTGAAGCCAGAACCAACCCTGAGTTGTTCCTGCTCTAGGCAAAAATACTTAAGAATGCCCATCACACCTCTCCCCAGAAGGGATGAACACACCCACCTGAGGAAATCAGAAAATTATTTAACTAACATATACTTTTCAATGTATGCAAGTTTTACATATTTTGTAAGTAATATGCAGGCTTGCCAGCCCTTTGAAAGTAAACATATCTCTACAGAAACCCTTATACTTGTAGTTCAAGATGTGTGGTACTAATGAGACACAAATTCACTCATGAAGAGATTGCTCTAGTACACTGTGCATGCTCAGTGTTGTGATGTATATTTCAAAAGCATCTGTTGTGAGAGGTACCTAAAAGACATGTGTGCGGTTTTACTAAGGTTCGGATCGGTTTCTATTGTATTAGAGCTTTGAGATGAACTCCCAAGCACTTACAATGATATGCGATCCGCAAAAGTAATAAGCAGTGTGAAACATACAAATCTGTTTACACATCATGTTCAGTTGTGGCCCACACGTATCTTTTTCGCACTTAAAATGAATAATTGTGTTTAGCAAAACGTTTGAAACCGAATGAAGACGTTCGAAACAAAATGGAAATATTTTCAAACAAACGCAGGGTACGCAGGTTAGCTGATTTAGAAAAAATATGAGTTTCACTACCACTCAGTAAATAACATAACTTGGTTGTATTTTTTTTTAAATGGTGCCGGTTTTTTGTGTTGAGCGATGGCTGCTGTATGTAACAGGTAATATTTACACCCCAATACCACACTTTAACTTTTACATTTATTTTGAGAAACAGACACTCTACCAATTAAAAAAAATCAAAATGGACAGGATTGATATCCAGGGACTGAAGGAGTTTTCTGCACCACGTTTCGAACTGCCTAAACCTAACAACGTTTGGGTGTGTAAGGTTTAGGTCCAGCTCTTTCCGGACATTCACAACATATTTATTTTTCCCTACAACTGTTCATCTTTGATGGCATTTCCTTCCCGCTGTGATTTCTAACAACCAATTCATTTTCCATACAGCTCAACGTCTTCATCGCCCTGCCACTACCTCCCAGAGACCTCTACTTCCGCCCCAGACACTCAATCACTTCCGTCGCGCGCGCCCTCCGTCCCCGCGGGCCCGAGTTCCGTGTCCTCACTTCCCCGTCGCCATGTTGTGTACACAAGATTGATTCCTGACAGTGTTGCCAGATTGGGCGATTTCCCGCACAAATGGGCGATATTTTTCCCATTTGTGCGGGAAAAAAAAAACAATTGCGGGAGCCTAATTGTTGGGCTATTATTAGCCCTGTGTGCGTAAAATTGTTTGTGGGGCGGCGGTGCCGGACATTCACTGCCCCAGGCCCCGCCCCGTGAGATAGGTGTCAGGTGACATCCTCCCCTGGACCCTCCCTGAGCCTGCCTGTGCGGCAGCGCGGGCTGCTGCTGCCTCTGTGTGACTGTGCGGCGCACACCGTCATGCGTGTGACAGTGTTCAGCTCATCATGTTGGGGCAAAGGGCCGTCAATCTAGTAGCGCGCGAAAGCGCTACAAATTGACGGCCCTGCCAAAACTTATTGGCTTGCCCCCGCGGCATTATTTAAAATGCCTGCGTGGGTGGGCACCGCATGCGAGCCGAGGAGCGAGCGAGTCAGTCAGTGAATGGCACACTGTTTACTCACTGGCTGCGCATGTGGTGGTGGTGTCTGGTGTGTGTGGCTCTTCTCTTTTTGAGCCCTGCCACGAGCATCAGCCTGCACAGGTGTGGTGGTGGTGCCCCTCCCCCCCCCTGGAAAAGTCTCTTTTGTTGTGCGCTTCAGCCTTGGACCCCGAATTAAAGCCAGCGCCCAGCCCCAGAGTGCGAGATTGGGGCCCGGTAGAGGGGAGACACCCCCCCTGGCCCCTTCCTGTTGTGTAGGTGCTACCTACGGCCCCTACCTACACTGACGTGCGGCCAGTTGGTGCGCAGCTGCGGAGGACAAGGTAAGTGTCCTTCAATTTGTGCCTTTGTGACTTGTTGAGAGTAGATGTATTCCTTATTTTTAATATTCAGGGGCTAATTGTGGATTGAGAGTGCATAGGATCTAAAGCATGGCAGGATTGAATAACAATGAGTGGCATAGCCAGTGCTTAATTTGTAAATAAAAACGTGCCGGTGTCCAAAGCTCTCCTCTTAAACATGCAGCTGCTGCAATTAAATGTGCAAACATGGAATACTAGGGCAGCGTAATCCTAAAGCCATGTTGCGCCTCTTTAGTCCATTTTAAGCCATTTCACCTCACTCCTGCAGCTTTCTGCTCTCTCCCTTTCTGGCGCTCTTTTTCATTTTTGCATTCCTCCATCTTTCCCATATGTGTCTTTTGCTCGCAGTAAATGCTTGAGGCAGGAAAAAAGAGTGCCGTCCCTCAAAAATAAGTGCCGGTGCTCTGCACCGGAAACAACAGACACAAATTAAGCACTGGGTGGAATCACATGAAGGTTGGCGATGACAAAGAGTTATTGTTTTTGACTCGTAATGCAAGGGAGTTACCAGCTGAGTAGTGCAGTGTGTGCTTTGCAGGGCAGTGAAATAAAAAACAATCATTCAGTTTGGGTATTACTTAAACCATTTTATCTGAAACCTTTTTGCACGTTTGGTAGCAGTCTATCTTATACTGCCAGTAATGCAAGTCTAACCTAATGACTTACATTTGCACAACACGCAATTCTCCATTGCAGCAGTGAAGATTTAATTCTGCGGCTTTTTGGTTACACACAGACCTTTCAGTGCATTAACTAATAGAGGTTTCATAATATACAGTGATTAACTTAACTTTTTTATTTTTTATGTTAAGGCATGAGTTATGTATGTGGCTAACTGAAAGAGAATATATATATTTTTTTTTTAGCCACACGTTTAACCCTGCCCCATTGCATGCAGCATCACTGTTCCCATCCTTTTTTTAATGCACTTTGAGCTGTGTGCTCAGCTGATTTATTCATTTATTTCACTCCAGTTGCAGGCAGTGCAAGCACAAATGTGGTCTCATTGGCTGAGCTAAGCGAAATGAGGGTACATGGTCAGTGCACAGCCTCACTGCATGGTTCTGTTCGTGATCTTAGTGTCTAAATTATTGACATCACTTGTAGTCATGCTCTGCTCAGCGTAGCCATTGCTTGCATTTGACACAAAACACTAGCCTTTACCAATAACTTAAGTTCAAGTTCACTGAGTTTTGGTCACTGTGTTCTGGCCTCTGGTAGCAACTTGCAGAAGGGTGTCTATCGCCTCACACAAACAGCCTTTTTCACCTCACACAAGGATGTATTTTTCGGCAGGGCCCTGTTGACCTCCACTGTCCAGGGTAGAGGTAGCCCGCTAAAACAAGTGTAGGGGTAGTGCCTGAGTACGTCTGAAGGAGGCAGGAAATGAGTGAAATGTTGGTCTGCTGCCCATTTAATGAAAAGTCCAGAAAGTAGAACAGTAGTAGAGCAGACTGCAGATACACACTGGGAATGCTATATGGCTACTTGTATTTCACCTTTATCTACCGTGTGCATCTGAAAGGCAGTGAAAAGAACAAAGGTTGTGCTTTGAATCCATTTGGGGGGGTGTTGATTATCATAGGTTAATGACGGAGCTAATGTAGCAAATGTTATCTGTGCATGTTGGGGCTGACATATTGGAATTAACAGGACTTGAACTGTAAAATGCAAAGGGAAAACAGGATTGGGTCTGCTTTCCACAAACTTGAGTTTGGCATGAAAAGTTGAGTAATTATGAGGGGTAGTCCATTAAGATGTATTACTTTTTGCTGTTATCGGTGAGTTGTTGCTTTATTATAAAAACAGTTTGAAAGCTAGAGCATACCTCTTATTTAACCTTGAATACGAAGGAGTTGCCATCCTTTGGCTCATTCTCCATTTCAAAACATGACAAATCCAAACAGTCAATTGTCTGCCCTGAAACAAATCACTTGCCCCGGCGTGTGTAATGCAATGAATAATCTAGGCACTGTGAGTTTCACATATTTGCTTACAATAGAAATTTGATTTATGCTTTAAAATGTTTGTCCAGCCTACGATTGCATTAGTTCAGTGTTAAAAGTTTGGGCTACTCTTTGGGCTGGGACCAGTTCATTTGGGCTTACTTTGGGCTGGTCGTTCAGCAGCTTTGGGCTATAGAAGGCTTTTAAAATCTGACAACACTGATTCCTGAGGAAGCCCCGCCGCGGGCGAGGACTGCTGCTCTCACCGGGTGCCCACTCTGGCGTTCATCACCAGACCGGATGCGGAGAGGCCGACAGTTTATGCAAAATACAAGACATCTGCATCTCCATGGGAGGGAGGGATTTCATGTCAGGCATTAAAAAAAAACACAGCCTCTGCGAAGCTTGTGAAAACAGCAACTCATTTACTGCTCAACCCAAACATACAAAGCTCAGCCAACTTCTGGGCCCGTGCCAGCCACTGCTTAAGCCTTCGCACCTATGACTCCATGTTGGTCCTGCGTCACCTGCTTCGGATGGTTAGTCCACTCAAGGCCGAGGTGGCCATGCTGCCACTCTGGCATTGATTTCCCTGGTAGATCTTGGGCTTGGGATCTGCTTCCAGAGCTGGACGGACTGTCAAAAAGTATATGAAAAATTATTCAAATTTGACTCAAAAGCAGACCCAAAAATACACAACTCTCCTCTAACACTGAGGAAGTACTGCAGGGCCAGATCAGGTTTTGTCTTCTTTTGTCCGTCCAAGGCACAGCCACTAGAATTATTGCAACAGACGAGGACCAAATTAAGCAGCAGGGTTGAACAAATTATGCGCCAAGAAAAGGCAAATTATGCAGCGTAAAGTAGCACAATTTGGGATAATATTACTTCATTATTTTGTCATTTTTACAGCTGGCAACAATTTTGTGGGAAAATAATTCTCCTTATTAGCAACAATTTAACATCCACATACAGGAATAAGCAACTTTAAAGATAAACAGTCAAACTTTGCTAAAAGAGTTTTGATGTGCAAGAATCCGAGTTGCCTTTTTAAAAAAAACTTTTGTTCAGTTTGAGCTAAAAACATTTTTTGGTTAAAATCTGTAGATTATGGAGCAAATGATGGGTTGCGTGGCAAATGCAGCAAAGCCATAATAATGTGAAAATCATTGAAGCCACAGATTGGTATTATTCTATTGGCCCTGATCTAAAGTTCCCACCATTCCTCTGACCTGAGTATACAGATTTTCAAGGTTTTGTTTAGGCAATTTAAACAGGCTTAAGCCTTCTATGTGAACAACTATCTAAAGTCAAGCAAATCAGCAACCAATCCCTGATCCAGGAATTCTGAAATTATGCAGCAAAAGAGGCCTAAATCATGCTGCTGGGTTTACTAAATTAAGTAGCAAATAAAAATAAGTGGCATATTCTGTGGCAGTAATTTAATCTTTTGTCATTTTAACATACATGAATGCTGTCTTGTTTATGGTTTCATCACTTTAGTACCAATTCAACACCCAAAACCAGCAATCAGAAACCAGAAGGTACCCAGCTAACCTTGCAGAGGGTCTCCCCTCACACAGGATCACACGAGGTGCCTTTTTCCTGCTAGCTTTTGTGCCTATTGATGTAGACTCGTTGTTCTGTTGAATTCTGCTGCTATTGGAGGTTGGCTGGCAAGTGCAGTAAATCCATAATTATATGAAAACTGCAGCTGCCCTAAAATGACTTGAGTCCAGCCAGCTACTAAAATGGAGTCTGAACTATCCTATGTCCATTATTCATATACCCTCCACCCCCACCTAAACTATACAGAGAGTAAACACAGTGCCAGCCCCCAGCAGGCTTCGTGTTTACAAAAGGATGGTAAGAAGCAGGGCAGGCTGGGCCCCGGTGCACTGTACAGACTGCACCACGGATAGCTACCCCTCGGGACCCAGCCCCACTGGTCCTCAGGCGACAGTTAATTTCTGTGGAATATTAGAGATGGCATTAACAATTGGACTGACGCGTCATGGGCAGTCCCTAACATAGGGTTCATGCAGAGAGGTGGTCGGTGCAGGGTCCCCTGTGGACTGACAGGTGATGGTCACTCACTAGTGTCAGCAGGTGTGCACGAGTAGTGTCACCCATGCTCATTGTTTCCAGGCCTTCTCGTGGGGAGGGTATTAATATCCTGGGGTTAGGTTGGGGGCAGGGAGGGCTAGCCAGCTGGTCAGGGGGGAGGGGACTCAATCTCTAAGGATGGCTAGGGTGGGGTCTTGGTGGGGGCATGTCGCTGAACATCACTGGGGCCCCACAGCCCCTCGGAGCTCTTCAGGAGGAAGCAAAGTTTTTGTACCTCCCGCCCTGGACAAGACGCAGGAGGGCCTCAGCATTCTAGGGATTGGGATAATTCATTAAAAACTATATGGATATAGGTGAGATATTGGACATTCTGGGACCCCTCGCCACATTCTGCAAGGCCCGCCATTGTTTCGTGTTACAGCTTTTGCACACGATGACGACACATGAAGCAAAGTAACTCCACCTAGCCGGCCCAGTACACTATCAAATATATTGCTCTGAGATGTCCTCTGGGAGGGAAATTCTGCAACATAAATCTTTATAAGACAGGCCTCTACAGTTTCAAGAAAGTGCAGGGACAGGCCAGTCAGAGGGTTTTTGTGAGGCCTGAGTCACTAGCATTATTGTAGGTTTCGGGGGAGGGGGTGGCTCTTTGTCACATGAGTACCTCTTTTGAGAAAAGAACAATATTCTGGGGCTGACTTCAGAGCATCTCCACTATATGGCCCCACCTACTGACAACTGATGTTACCTGTCTCCATATGTCTGCTTTTGTGATCTATAATATATATGGGATAAAGTGCCCCCGCCATACATTATAAAGATATTGCAAGTCACCAAGGAGTTCCATAACCATATAGAGGAACCAAGCCGATGGCTGAGTTTCTTTATTAGGTTATGGAACTCCAAGGTGACTTCCAGTATCCTTATCATGTACACCAGGAGGTACTTTATCCCATATAATACATGGTCACACCAACACCTTTCTCACAAGCCACTTACAACTTTGTTCTATAGCTCTTGCATATGAGAGAGGGAGAGTGTTTTGCAAACATAAAGCATGAAAATAAAACTTCTAGTGCAAAATTAGGCACATCAAAACATGCTAGATATTTTTACAGAAATTAGAAACATTTCAATATGCCAGTTTCTTTTTTTTTTAAACTGCAGTAGCTCAGAATGTGTAGAGACATGTAGATTTTACTAACCAAGCTACGCCCCTGATAACTTATAATAGTGAAGTTCTGACATCTTTTCTTTATAATCTACGACTGGATGCGTCAAAAGTCGCAAATTATAAAGATGTTAGAGAGAGGCCTGGTGAAACAGCTCTAGCTGCTCCCCTCTTGTGACAGCCTGGTCAGAGATGGAGACAGTGCACCCGAGGCCTGATCGCTTCCAAGTGGGCAGGCAGAGGGCCCAGGTGGCAGCCTGGGGCTGCTCAGTTCCTGGATAATTGGGCTGCAGGGCGCTCAGGGGCTTCTGGGACCTGGAAGTGGCACAGCTGTGGCATTGGTCTGCGGGGACTGCTCGTGTCCGGGTGGCAGCGGAAGAAGAGCGCTATGGACTAGATGGGGATAGCTCTAGTGATGGTCATCTTAAAGATCCGGGACAACTCGAGTATGGGGGTATCTCAAAGCTTGTAATAAGGGGCTGCACCCCTTGGGGGGGGGGGTTCATGCAGTGGCCTGCAATGTTCTTCCCTGCAGCGGAAACAAAATCCTACTACTGCCTCAGTGCTTAGTCCCTGCATATTCTGGGCATATTAATTAACACATATAGGCCCTCATTATGACATTGGCGGTAAAAACTGCCTACCGCCGAGGCGACGGCTGCCAAAAGACCGTCGGCGCGGCTACCATCCGTCCGCCATATTATGACTACAGCCGGATTTCCGCCACAAGAAGGGCGAAAATCCGGCTGTGGCCATACTGGTGGATGCCGGTAAGGTGGCGCTGCTACCACCAGCAGCACCACGCCAGTAGACGGCCGCCAGCCATATTATGACAAATAATACAGCCTGGCGGAGTTCTGCTGGCCGTAGCAGCGCCCCATCCCATCTCCTGTCGGAAGACCCCCTGGATCCAGGTAAGTCAGGTCTACAGCAGGGGAGAGGGGTGTTGTGTGTGTGGGTGTGTGCGTGAATGCAGGTGTGTGTTCAGTGCTGATTGTATGTGTGTATGTATGGAAGTGTGAGTGCGTGTAAGTATGGAAGTGTGAGTGCGTGTAAGAATGGAAATCGGAATGTGTGTTTGCGTGTATGTTTTGAAGTGTGTGCAGATGTGTGTGTGAATGGATGGATGCATGCATGTATTTATGTGTGAATAAGTGTGTGTCGGCGTGTGTGTGAATGGGGGCGTGGATGTAGGGGGTAGTGTTAGGAGAGGTATGATAGGGCCTACCACCATGGTTTTCATGGTGTTACGAATGCCACTAAAACTATGGCAGTAGGGAGGGTCATAATCCCGCCGGTGGCACAATGGCGGCTGCCGGGCTGGAGATGGTTATCGCCAGCCCGGCGGCTGCTACCATCATGGCGGTCGGAGTGGTACATTGGCAGGTTAGCTTCAGCCAACGTGCCAATGTCATAATGTGGCTGTAAGTACTGCCAGCCTGTTGGCAGTACTACCGCCACATTAACGCCGACCGCCGGGGACATAATGACGCCTATAATGTTTATTTCCTCCACAGATCAAATGTTATCTTGAGGGCATACATTTCTGGCTACATATACCCCAGAACAAATGAAGGTGTTAGGGCAGTTTTAGTTTTCATTTGCACTCCTATCCCATTCCATGCCATGAGTAAATTTACATGTAAATGGGGTATGGGAAAATATTCATGGGCAACCACGAAGTTATGACTTTGCATTTTTGTGTCACCTTTTTGCTTGTCATTCTCCTGCCTGTGCCCTGGGTGCCGTCATGTTCCACCTTAACCCTGCCCTAGCTGATAACCTGGGAAAGAACCATACTTTGGCCTTTGTTAAACCAAGTGTGCCCAAATATTAAAGAACAGTCAGGGCCACTGGAATTATGCAACAATGGACAACCAAACTATGCAATAGATTTAACCAAATTATATGGTAAGAAAAGGAAAATTATTTAGCATAATGTGGCCCATTTTTTGACAGTATTGCTGCATTATTTTAACATATGTTAACACTGCCTGGGCAAAGGTTCCCTCCTATTAGTACCAGTTTAACACCCAGGCACAGGAAAAGCATCTGAAAAGTAACCAGTCAGCATTTGAGAAAGACTTTCCACTGCACTGCAACCCGCGTAGCCTCATTTTTAGTAACTTTGGATTTATTTGAGCTAGAAACATTTTTGGCAAAATATATCAATTATGCTTCAAATGATACATAATTTGGCAAATCCAAAATAATTAAGAAAAGGCCACGGCCGCTCAATCACACAACTCTAGTGATTCTGACTACAGTTCTGAGACCTCACTTCATCCACCATGGCTTTGCACAGCGTTAGATATGGAGCACCCACAAAAACTGTGTATCTGGAAAGCTCGGACCAAGACAACCCATCCTGTATGTGGGTGAATAATATTCTATTGTGTATCACAACCAATACACAGTTCATCTTTCTGCAGGACTGTCACCATTTGTGGAAATGTAGTGTGACAAAGATTCAGTACATACTCCGTACTGTACGGTAGATCTGAGCAGGTTTGACTTTGAGAAAAGGATCTTAGAGAAGCTGAATTTTAGCTGATGTTATCATTGATGTTACAAATGATAATAATCAGTCCTCAATTTGTGCTGGAGTTTGCTGATGCTCAGTACCAGCACATACTTTTTAAGACCATTACTTTTTATGACAGTCCCCCACACTGTGGCGCTTTCTGTGTACTTTCAGCAAAGCACATCATTTTAGCAATAGCTAATAGCAGCAAAGTCTGGCGCGTTAAGGCTGTGCGTCTGGCCAGGCTGCACTTTTTCATTTACAGTGTGTTTGTGATGGCAAGTCTCTCCCAGGTAATCATATCTGGGGAATTCTGGTAATGACGTTTATTTTTCAAGAGCCAGTGTCAAACTGAGCTTCCCTCTAAAATTAAAACTACATGTGTATTATTTAAGTGTTGTTTCAAAGAATGTCTCAAAGTGCTCCCTGTGAAATTTGTAAGGTGAGCTTTCTGGCAGGATGTAAAATTATTCAAATTCAGACCTATTTATAAGACATCCCATGACCTTGGGAAAAGGGCTTTATCTCACAGTCTCAAACCCGGTGGCTGAAAACCTATTAGGGAATCTATTTATCAGGGGGGATGTAACACCCCAAACACCCCCCCCGAGCTACACCCCGATAAGTTATTGTATTTGAGCTCTGATGTCACAATGCCTCCTCCTGCCCCACCCTAACCCCGGGACATTAATAGCCACCTCACGAGGAGGCCAAGAAACAATGAGCAGGGGTGACACCACTTGTACACACCTGCTGACACTAGTGAGTGACCATCACCCGTCAATCCATATGGAACCCTGCACTGACTACCTCTCCGCAGGAATCCCATTTTAGGGGCAGCCCATGATGCGTCGGTCCAATTGTTAATATCATCTCTAATATTCCACAGAAATGAACTGCCGCCTGAGGGCCAGTGGGGCTGGGCCCAGGAGGGTAGCTATCAGTGATGCAGCACATGCAGTGCACCAGGGCCCAGCCTGCCCTGCACCACATGTTCACATCCTTTTGTAAGCACAAAGCCAGGACTGTTTAATCTCTGTGTAGTTAGGGTGGGGGTATAGGAATAATAGATATAAGGTTGTTGAGACTCCTTTCCAGTAGCTGGCTGGACTCAAGTCATTTTAGGGCAGCTGCCGTTTTCCGTATAATTAGGGATTTACTGCACTTACCAGCCACCCTTCAACAGCAGCAGAGTTTGCAGAATTCAACAACAACAAAAACGAGTCTACATCAAAAGGACCAAATGTTAGCAGGAAAAAGGCACCTCATGTGATCCTGTGATGGGAGACCCTCTGCAAAGGATAGCTGGTTACCTTTTGGTTTCTGATTGCTGGTTTTGGGTGTTAGATTGGTAGTAAAGAGATGAAACCATAACCAAGACAACATTCATGTGTGCTAAAATGACAAAATATTGAAATACTACCACAGAATATGCCACATATTTTTGCCACTTAATTTAGTAAACCCAGCTGCATGATTTAGGCCTCTTTTACCCGCATAACTCCAGAATCCCTCCACCAGGGATCAGTTGCTGTTTTGTTTGACTTTAGATAGTTGTTTAAGTTGCCCACAAAAACACCTTGAAATTCTGTATACTCAGGCATAGGAATGCTGGGAACTTTAGATCAGGGTCAATGCAATTATAAAAATCTGTGGCTGCAGTGATTTTCGCATTATTATGGCTTTGCCGCTTTTGCCACACAATCCATCATCTGCTGCATAATCTGCAGATTTCAACAAAAAAAAAAATCAGCTGAAAAAATGGCAACTCGTGTACCTGCACATCAGTACGCTTTTGACAAACTTTAACAGTTGATCTTTAAGTTGGTTATTCCTGTATCTGGATGTTAAATTATTGCTAATAAGGTAAATTATTTTCCCATACACTGTTACCAAGTGTAACAAGCATTTGCAGTGGAACGGATCTCGCGTTTGCTTAAGTTAGAGCTATTTGCATTAAACTCCTAGCTGGACTTTTCTTGCCACATAAACTGAAAAGTAAAACAGTTTCACGTAAGCGAGCCCACGGCCAGCATGAAGCGTGACATAGACACACAAAAAGGAAACAGACGTTCGCTTGCAGTAAAACGTATCGACAAAAGAGCAATTATCTATGTTACCGCAAAAGTGCAATTAGTCATGTAACAGGGTCGATGTCATGCAACGCTCTTGACTACTGCTCAGCGAGATCGCGCTGCCTATGAAATAAAGAGAACAAGCATTTTCAATGCAATGGGTCTCGCATTTTTTCGAGTTAGAGCTATAGGCATTGTAAAGAAAAAAAAAAAACAGGGCGATCGCGCTATGTAAAACGCAGCGCAATCGCGCTATGTAAAATGCAATGCGGTCGCGCTATGTAAAATGCAGCGCGGTCGCGCTGCGTGGAAAATAAACAGATAAAGTAGTTCAGACTCCAGGCTGAAAACATCGAGCCTCGTATGTTTTTTGTACTTTTCCGGTGCTGTGTAGGTGGACTAAACACCGGAAAAGGCATGACATATGCATGCCTTTCACAAATGAAAGCAATCAGATTTTAAAAGGCAAGCCCATGAACCAATGTAAGTGACTGACGTGGCATGGGCGTGGTTTCAAGACCAAAGAGAGACTACAGAATGGACGGAGCACTTTGTGCTCGCCCATAAAAAGTAGTCCAGAAACCATACGGAAAACATTGAGCCTCGTATGTTTTCAGTAATTGGTCGGTGCGCTCGAGAAGAGCTAAACACCGGAAAAGGCATGACATATGCATGCCTTTCACTAATGCAATGAATCGAATTTTAAAAGGCAAGCCCACGAACCAACCAAACTAATGGGCGTGCGGTGGGCATGGTTAAAATCCCACAGAGATATTACACCAGGGACAGAGGGATTTGGCCTCGACCCTAAAAATGATAACATAATCAAGTAATAGTATCACCAAATGTGCTGATTTACACTGCATAATTTGCCCTTTCTTGGTGCATAATTTGCTCAACCCTGCCCTATAATTTGGTCCTCGTCTGCTGCATAATTCCAGTGGCCATGCCTTGGACGGACAAAAGGAGACAGAACCTGATCTGGCCCTGCAGTGCTTTCTCAGTGTTAGAACCGAGTTCTGCTGACCTCGTGAAAAAATGCTGCTTCTGCTGGCCCCATAGCATTTGGGAAAAAAAACATAACCTGTAGCCAGGACCAACCCTGGAGTTGCTCCTGCCTTAGGCAAAAATAACTAAGAATGCCCATCACACCTCTCTCCAGAAAGTATGAACATGCCCACCTGAGGCAATCGGCAAATTATTTAACTAGCAAACATTTTCTGCCCTATTTTCTACACAAATTATTTAACTAACATATACTTTTCATCCTATGCAAGTTTTAATATTTTGTAAGTTATATGCAGGCTTGCCACCGCTTTAAAAATAAACATATCGCTACAGAAACCCTTACCCCTGTAGGCCAATGTGGGTGGCATTAATGAAACACAAATTCATTAATGAAGAGATTGCTCTAAGAAGCTGGCCATGCCCAGTGTTGTGATGTATATTTCAAAATCATCATCTTTTGTCAGGGATACAAAAAAAAGGCACGTGTGTCGTTTTACTAGGTTTATGGTCGGTTTCTGTTGTATTAGTGCTTTGAGGTAACCTCCCAAGCATTTAAATTAATATGCGAGCTGCAAAAGTAATAAGCAGTGTGAAACATACAAATCTGTTTACACTTCATTTTCACATGTGACCCACATGTATCCTTTTTCGCACTTAAAAGGAATAATTATGTTTAGCAAAACTTTTGAAACGAAATGGAGACGTTTGAAACAAAATGGAAATATTTTAAAACAAATGATAGGCTACGCAGGTTAGCTGATTTTAAAAAACTGTGAGTTTCACTGCCACTGGGTAAATAAAATAAGTTGGTTTTATTTGATTTTTTGGTACTTTTTTGAGTTAAGAGTGATGGGTGCTGTATGTAGCACACTTTAACTTTTAAATTTATTTTGAGAAACACTCTGCCAATTAAACAATTAAGATGGATAGGATTGGTTTTCAGGGATGGAAGATGTTTGCTGCACCAAGTGTTGAACTTCCCAAACCAAACTTTTGGGTGTGTAAGGTTTGGGGCCATCTCTTTCCGGACATATTTATTTTCCCTACAACTGTTCGTCTTAGATGGCATTTCCTTCCCCCATGATTTCTAACAACCAGTTTGTTTTCCTCACAGCTGAGTGTCTTTCTCTCCGAGCCACTTCCTCCAGGAGACTTCTACTTCCGCCACGGACACTCAATCACTTCCGCCGCACACGCCCTCAGTCCCCGCCCACGCGGTCCTGAATTCCATGCCGCCACTTCCCGGTCGCCTTACTGTGCACACAAGATTGATTCCTGAGGAAGCCCCACCACGGGCGAGAACAGCTGCTCTCATCGGGGGCCCACTGTGGCGTTCATCACCAGGCCGGATGCGGAGAGGCCGACAGTTTATGCAAAAACAAGACATCTGCATCTCCATGGGAGAGAGGGATTTCATGTCAAGGATTTAAAAAAACACAACCTCTGCGAAGCTTGTGAAAACAGCAACTCATTTACTGCCCAACACACACAGCTCAGACAACTTCTGGGCCCGTGCCAGCCACCGCTTAAGCCTTCGCACCCGTGACTCCATGTTGGTCCTGCGTCACCTGCTTCAGGTGGTTGGTCCACTCAAGGCCAATGTGGCCATGCTGCCACTCTGGCATTTATTTCCCCGGTAGATCTTGGGCTTGGGATCAGCTTCCAGAGCCGAATGGGCTGTCAAAAAGTATATGAAAAATGATTCGAACTTGACTCAACAGCAGACCCAAAAATACATAATTCCCTGATAGGTTTTCAGTCACCGGATTTGTGACTGTGGGATAAAGCACTTTTCTTAGGGTCATGGGATGTCTTATAAATAGGTCTGAATTTGAAGAAATTTACATCCTGCCAGAAAACACACCTTGCTAATTTCACATGAAGCACTTTGAGACATTCTTCAAAAGACCACTTAAATAATACACATTTAGTTTTAATTTTAGAGGGAAGCTCAATTTGGCACTGGCACTTTTGATTACATAGGAGAGACTTGTCATCACAAACACACTGTAAATGAAAAAGTACAGCCTGGCCAGACGCACAGCCTTAAAGCTCCAGACTTTGCAGTTATTATCTAAAATGAGGCACAGCCATGGAAGTGCCTGTAAATATAAACTCATACATCTCCGAAGAGATAGTTCTCTGAAGGAGAAGGCCAGATGCAAGCAACTGAAGGGAAAAAAGCTCACAGGAGGAGAATTAGATGAAAAGTAACCTTTATGTCTGATGTGTTTTTTTTATTCCTTGGCCTTGTAGCAAAGAGGACTGTCTGAAGTAAGACACTCCAAAAAACAAAAGGCAAACTTTGGCAAAAAACCCTAGTACTAATGTTGCAGGAAAAATCATAAATGTCCCTGATAATGGAGTCTGAACGCAGACATTGAAAAATGAGTGAAGTGGAAATATGAAGATAAACCCTTTTTGCATAGTATGTTAAAAGTGACAATATTCTCTCAGCTAAAATTTGGTAGTATGCATATCTTACTCCAAGCCTTTTTACGCTAACGTGATCGGGTGTGCTTACAGCTAAATTGAGTACAGAGATGTGGTTAATGCTTGAAATCTTAGGATTTGAATATACTAGTTTATGGAGTATTCATGTTAAGTGACATTCTTAATTATATTGGCCGGTCATGGTTCACTGCAATTCCCATTAAGATTAAGAAAAATGTACAACCATCTTAATGGTGATGAAGGAGCCCCAGAGGCCTTCATTGCATTACTACACATTAAGTTTGATATTCTCAAAGTCATTATTTTAATTCTGAAGGCAGCCTTTCACCAATACCTGATCGATCCTCCCCGGTATCTTCAACACCGTTGGAGCAGTAAAAATGGCATCTTTTAATTGTCCTTAAAAATATGTGAAAAATGTCAGGGAGAGACAAGGCCTTCCAAGCACAACAGATATGTTCAAGGTATTTTCTAAAATTATGGCAATTACTATGTTTACCGATAACTTCAAGTTAATCATTCCAGATGGCCGGTATGAAACAGCAAGCTTTTTTTTAATCAGGTTAGCAGGCCTAAGGCAGGGACATCTGGGAATCAATTCTCAGACTTTAAGATCTTTATATGGAATTTTACTTGTCTTCTTGGGTAATCAGTTGAGGAACTGGGTCCAGTGACGATTTTCGAAAATGTAAGCTACTAAGAAACTAATGGCGAGATCTTTTAAACTATGCAAGTATACTTTTTATTTGATTACCTATCACTATAAATACAATGCTTTCTTCCCCTGGTAGCGTGCTAATCAATATCTTCAGTATCCACATATAAAGGACGTTGGAGGTTGAACCACATTGAATTCAATTTTCTGCTAATATATAACTGCTCAACAGTTTTTTTTTTATAAATTGCACATTTTTGAAGGACCTCCTGGACCTCATAAATTTGGATAAGAAGAATGAGTTCTGCAAACCCAGAAAAAACATTACTTCCAGGCCTGGTGACTTCATGGAAAATTAAAATATTATGGTATTATGCAGCAGTGTGTTTATGTTTTAACAATTCCATTCAGACCCTGACATCAATCTTACAAAAAGTAATGTGCCCACTAGTTAACAGTTTCTGTAAGGATTCGAGGTTATAACCCCCAACAAAAAGGGCTCAATATTTTGTCATTTATTTTGATTGTTTTCTGTTTGTCTAATATCCATTTGTGATAATAGCAAATGTAGTATCAAAACTCCTATCAGAGAATAGGTGCCTTCAGAAAGCCTTGTAAACTAAGACAAGATAATATACTTTAAACAGGTAGACCTGGAAAGGGGCTATAATTATCCCAATGTTTAAAAAATGAGACGCACGCTGCCCTGCCAACTACCGTCGAATTAGCCTGCTGGATAATCTTAAAAAAATATTTGCTAGGCAGGTACTCGACAAATTGTTGGGTTGGGCAGCTAGCAAAGAGGTATTCTCATACCTGCAGGCAGGATTCCGGCCCAAGACAAGTACCATTGATCAGGTATTTAGGTTTTCAGTATTGTACTGGAAGCAGGTTTTACTCCAACGTCAAAGGTTATATGTAGCCTTTGTTAATCTTTGAGACGCTTTTGACTTAATTCCATGAGCTAATCTGTGGCAAATCCTAAGGAAAATGGGAGCCCCTAGTAGTTTAGTGGATATCATGATCAGGTTACATCAAGGGAATTATGCCCAGGTCCGCTGGGTAGGGCATGGAGAAGTAACATCTAGAATTCCAATAAGTAGGGGTGTCCGGCAAGCGTGTGTGTTGGCCCCCTCACTCTTTTCTTTATATGTGAATGACATCACCGAATATCTCGGCTAGTGTATAAATGATTCACCCACCATTAACGGTGAGAAAATTCCCATCCTTTTGTTTGCAGATGACTCACTGCTAATTTCCAAGTCCCCACTGGGACTGCAAAACCTGGGTCTTTCTGTAGAGAAAGGGGATTTGCGATAAACTGCTCCAAGACCAAGTATATGGTCTTTGAAAATTCTACACCAAGAATGAGGAGCATAAAAGTGGGTGATTCTAATCTTGAAAGAGGGCTTGAATTAGATTATTTGGGTACCACCTTGTCTTCCAAACTAAAATGGGACTCACAAGTAGCAAAACGTTCCCTAATTCTAGCAGACAGATCTAACGCCATTCTCAGTTTTTTTAGAGCTACAAGCACCTGTTCTATCTCACCAGCCGATCGAGGCATATCGAGCTAAAGCCTTTAATGCAGCAACCTATGGTGTAGAAATCTGGGGGTATGCCAACACACATAAGATAAAGGTAGCTGAAAACAATTTTATTAGAGTGCTAGCGGCTGTACCAACTAGCACTCCTCTTATCCCCTTGTGATATGATATGGGTATAAATCGGGTGAGTGACCAAATATAGCTAAAACCCCAACTTAATTGGGTTTGGTCTACCTCGAGCTGGCCATGTATAGCGCATGTTTAAGACATTTGGTAATGCTTGACTTAGCCCGGAAAGTTCCATGGATAAGCTTTGTTTACACCTGGTTTAAAAAATTTAAGCTTAATTTGCTCTGGGAACAGCCGGATTATATCCGTAGAGGAGATAAACGGGTAGTTAAGGGGGCTTATTGGCAGCATATCAGAGAGTGTCAACAGTGCAGCGCCAATCAGGGTCACCTTACAGAAATATATTTTTAGAGTTTAAAGCCGTGCCTAAATATGAAGATTTCCTGGACTGTTACCCCACCCGAGGGCAAGAAATCTGTTCCTGCGTTTTAGATATGGCTGTTTGCCGGTGAATGCCTTTTCCAGCTCGTGGGGCAGAGACAGGTCATCCACCTTATGCCCCTTGTGTAAATCAGTGCCCGAAACAGTCAACCATATTGTCATCTTCTGTCCTGGGCACTGAGTCTCCAGGCGGCGGAGGCTTAGGCCAGATTGCCTATCCCTGGGGATTGGGGACTTTAAACTGGCACTGCGCCTATTTAGGAATAGTACGGATAAGGCCATAATTTACCCACTGAGCTGTTTTCTCTTGGGTGTGTGGTTCAGAAGAGAGAGAGCTCTGGCTAGGGAAAGGGGAGCTGGGGAGATATTTTATAGTAAGTCCTAGGATTTGAGATAAGGACTCTTTCGCTAAACTTGCTGCCAGCACCTGCATTTTGCGAGGATGGCGAACGGGCTAGCCTCTAGAACTGACACAGAGCTGTGCCCTGATTGAGTATCGATCACAGCGCCAGGAGGGCTATAAAGGTTTTAATTGATGTGCTTAATTTATTATCGAAATGGTTTTAATGATCTGTAGCTGCCCAAGAGCTAACAAGACATTTGTTAAGATGGGCCAAGCACTATTATGGCAGGTAATACTGGGCAACTAAGGAACAGAGCTCAAGGTAGATCGGGGATCGATTGGACTCTGCAGTTTATAGAAGTATTTATTTTAACGAATTTAAGTTAATATTAAATAGGCTCATATTTATAATTGTATTGTTTTATATAATGTATATATGTATGCTTTTATAGCAATCTGCTGAAATAAAGTATTTGGAATAAAAAAAAGTAGACTCATCTTTTTTTATCATATTGCTATGGAGCTGTGGCCATATAATCCATTATATGCTTCCTTAAATCACCCAGAGTATCTAGTCCTGCAAGAAGAGTGTGCCTGCACTAGAGCCAAGTAGAGAAAATAGGTGAACATTGGGGTGTTTCAACTGAACTACAGTCAGTAGTCTCCCGTCCTCACTAAATCCTTCTATCGCCATAAGTAATAACTCTAATGTTAAGTGAATATTAATAATAAAAAAAGTAGTGAATCCACATTAGGAAATCTACTTTAATTTCCGCAATTTGTTGTACTTTAAGTGGTAAGCTGGCACACTAGTTCACCATAATGTATTGTTCCACAGTATTATAGAAAGCATGGATATCATTTTTTAAATATGTAAATGTGTATGTCATTTTTTTTAATGTGTTCAGTTTAGACTACCATTTCTATTTTCATAGATGTATTTAATTGTAAGGCTATGCATTTGTCAATGTATCTAAATAAAAATGTAAGAAAATAAATAAATAAAAGTTTTTAAAAAAATCCTTGCATGGTGAGATTTTGGTATGTTTTGATGGCTTCATCCTCTGCTGTCCATCCTACATGTTTGGATTACAGCGGCAGTGAAGGGGCAGAATTTTCCTCGACCGGCTTCACCTACACGAATAGTGAGCATTGGAAGGCAGCAACATCCGCACGTCAGAATCATTCTTTACAACTATGAAAGTCTCATTGGTTTAGCTACAATAGGATTAACTAAGACCTTGCAGGTTGTCCTCAGAACCTGTCCAGATCACCCCTTAATGGTCAGCAGGTGTTCTGACCAGAAGTGCAGATCTGAAACGATAGGCAGAGTTTGACCACAGCAGGAACATCTTGCCTGCTATTTTCACGGCTCGGCGGGGAGCACAAGGCCTGCTGCAATTTGAACGCAGTTCTGTCGCTGTGACTCAAGAGCATCAGCAAAGCCCTGCAATTACACCCAGGACTCCCTATCATTTGAGAACCTGCCAGTCACCAGGCAGAATAGGCGCTATACTTGGGTACACCCCTGGGCTGAACCACTGACAAGCTGACGTGCACGTGCGAGAAGAGCCCCTCCATTGGGAGTTATCCTTTCCTAAGTCTGTTTCTTTCTTTGTAGGATAAAGGCAGGGCCACTAGAATTATGCAATATTGCAGCTCTGCCGTTTTATGCATAATTGTGGATTTGCCACATAATACAACACCTGTTGCATAATTTGTAGATTATTTTTTTTTTAAGTATTTTGCTTAAACAGATCAAAAGTTACTAAAAGTGCTACATCTCCTTTTACTGGGCAGTGGAAAACCCTGTGCAAAGACTTACTAGTCAACTTTCAGTTCTTTATTGCTGTATTTGGATGTGAAATTGGTAATAATAAGTCGATTCCTTAGCCAAAACAGTTAACATGTTCACAAATGACAAAAGAATGAAGCGCCACATAATTTAAACAATGCAACTGCATAATTTGGTCCTCCCTTGAAACATAAATCCAGTGGTCCTGGACACAGACAAGAACCAACATCCAGGTTACAACATGATATTTCAAGAAGCCTTTGTAAGACTATGTGCATCTTTGATACAGATTAAGGTCTCTCCTTCACATCTCTGTGTTAGCCTAGTGCCATTTGGTATAGAACAGGTATCTTAGGATGGAGATAACTGGGGTGGAAGGTACTTTCTCTGGCCCGTGTGTGTCTGACTGTATGGTCTGCATTTCCTGATGCTTAAAATATAGAGCCTGCAAGGGTGTTAGGTCTCTTGGCCTTCCCTGAACCCGCATGAGTTGATGCAGTGTCCTGTGTTCTACAGTTTCAAGTGGCCCTACAATGAGTCTACAAGGGGTTACGTCTAGTCACCTCCCTATTCGCAAGTATTTGTGAACACTATTCACAAGTATTTGTGAACCATTTGTCTTGGACTTTGCAGTTCTCTGTTTCACCACCAGATAGTTTTCCATGAGTAGGGCTGTGTGACCTTCCCTAGCCCATGAATGTGTAGACCTCATGTCCTGTTCTCCACAGTGCTGTGAGACACTAAAGTTGAGCCTTCAAAGAATATGGTCTTGATACCTTCATGGCCATATACCTTCAGTATTCCTTCCCTCGTCTTGCACTGCTAATCACCCCAAATATTACAGCACTCATGACAACTTTTATAATGTCAATAAAAATATCAATGAAACATTAGAAGTCAAATTATTAAAGAAAAAACTGTGTATGGTGGAGACGTGAGTTATAGTTACCTTAGGCCGGGAGTTAAAGTTACTTGAAATAACTCTAACTGCTGAATTTCTATGGTTTTGTGCAGGTAAATTTAGAACCTAACTATAACGTCCCTGTAACCTTTGTTTTTTTTAAGTGAATTTCTAAGGTTTTTTAAATTCTATTTCCTAACTATAGCGTCCCTATGACCTTTGATTTTTTCAGTGAAATTCTATGTTTTTTTTTAATGTAAAGTAATTTTCATTATTATACTTTAATCCAACGACCACCGTGCATGGCCTTTGGCCATGTACATCAGGCGTTGGCCACAGGGCCTGTATCTCTGGGTGTGAGAACAGGTGTGAGAGGGTGTCTCTGGGTGTGAGAGTGGATGTGAGAGTGTCTGGGTGTGAGAGAGTCGGTGGGTGTGTGAGTGTCTGATTGTGCTCCAAGAGATGAAAGATGCATTCACTTCCATGAAGGATTTCAGATCGTTTTTCAATACGGAAATGCAGAGTAAGCACACTTGTTTTGCCTTCGCAAGCCCAGGAGTTAGGATCATTTATCCGTTCCAGAAGTGGAGCTTCAACTGGAGCACCTGCTATGTTTATATTTGTAACTGCTTCCTGTTGAGGTTCAATTTCTGTGAAATAAGCATCATGGCCAGGACAGAAGCTCACCTGCTCGTTTATCCAACAAGAGAACACAGTTTTGCACAAAATGTATACCCAAATAGAGCACTTTCTACTGGTTAGTCAGTGCTACCTCATTGGGTTAATGTCCATTGTTGGCGAAGGGGGACGTAGGGCCCCCTTCCCAGGCCAATTTCTACCCTGGGGACCCGATCACCCGGGGCCCACTATAATTCCATTGGGGGAGCACACAACCCCTCCCTCCCCAGCCAATTTCATCCCCGGGGACCCCATCCTCAGGGCACTGACCTTTTATTATTTTTGGTGGGTGGGATGAGGGCTGCATGCTCCCACTCACTCCGGCCAATTTCAGCCCCAGGGACCCCACGCCCCAGGTCCCAGATATGTATCCTGGGTGCCCTGGAGGGCAACCGGTCACCATTGTTCGGGACTGTGGGGGGAGCCCCACGATCCCAGCTAGCTCCCCGCTTCCTGCAGGAGCCGGCATTGAGATGGAGCTGCTAAACATGTAGCTCCCTCTCTGTGAGAGCATTAGTTTCCTCTGTTTCCCTGTCTGCGTGCGCAGACAGGGAAACAGGAAACCTCCACTTCCAGCAACTGAGAGCTGTTTGACAGCTCTCAGTTGCTGGAACTGGAGTGTTTGCTCTGACTTGGCAGGAGCTGTCAAAGCTCCCACCAAGTCAGAGCAAACAGCTATGTCCTGGAATAGGCACCCTGGCACATAGCATGAGCTGGCCCTAGGGGTGGCGGTTCCCAGGGCCCTTATTGGCTTTATGAGTGGGGCTGCGTGGCTGCCCTCCAACATTACAATTTGCTCCGGGGAGGTGGCTGTCCCTGGAGGCAGGGTTCCACAACGGACCCCTATCTTATTTAATATCAGCCCCACGAAGGTGGTGGTCACCAAGGCTGCAGGAGGGCGGTGTGGCCCCCGCACTTAATTTAATAATTTCACTGTGGAGATGGCATTCCCTGGGGCTGAGGTGGGGGGGAGCCCCCATTGCATTTAATTCTAACTTGGACCCCAGGAGGTGGAAGTCCCTAGAGCTGTGGTGGGGGGGGGTGGACAGCCCCCCTGCATTTCTTTTAATGTGTTTCCCAAGGAGGTGGCGGTCCGTGGGGTTGTGGGGGGGCCATATGCCCCCAGCACAGTATTCAAAGTTGATCCCGGGATGTGGTGGCTCCTGGGGCACAGGGGGTCTGCAATATTCCCCCTACTTAAATAAAAGTATTTTACCCCAGGAGGTGGTGGCCCCAAGGCGCGGGGGTCGTGCAGCCCCACCGCATTTAATGCAATAATTGCCACGAGGACTTATGGTCCGTGGGGCTTCAGTAAGTTCAGGAGGGGTGTCCTGTGCACCCTCCTCCTTATTTTTAACATGCCCACGGGACCTGGTCCACTTGGAGGCTTCATTTAAACAAGCGATGGAGCCCACACTTTTTTTTTTTTTCATTGGATCTGCGGAACTACTGTGACTCCCGGCGAAAGTTAAAAAACAAAAAAAAACACCTCCAGCGCCAAGGGGTCAGGGTGTCCTTATCCTGGTCCCTTTTCTTATTGTTAATCTTTTTTTCTTCCCAACATGGTTGCTAACAATTCCTTGTTGAAGCCAATCAGATCTCAGCACGAGACCAGGAGGGTTTGTGGAGGCTACACGTCCCTATATATACCAATTTGTTTTTTTCTTTAATTTCTCAAAAAATAGTGAACAGATTTGCACCAAACAACAAAAAATTTGATATCTGTACCAACAGCTACCTTTCTGCCAAATTTGGTGTAATTCTGTCCAGTCGTTCGGGCGCTATACCTGTTCGAAATCCCTATGGAAAATGTGTTTTGGGACCCCCCTTTTTTCTCGGCAGTGATGAAAATTTCATAAAGATTCAGTGAATGGCACCAAAGTTATTAGCAAAACAAAAAACGCCTTTTCTATAGAAACTAGGTCCTAACTATAACTACCTAGTGGTGACTGCAGTGGTGGGATATATATATATATATATATATATATATATATATATATATATATATATATATATATATATATATATATATATATATATATAGAGAGAGAGAGAGAGAGAGAGAGAGAGAAAGAGAGTATTTAATGTTAAAAAATATAAAAAATAGATGATGTTTTATGATGAAATATTTGAATAACCCGTTTTAATTTAAAACTAAATGTAACTTTATTTTTTTCGAGAATTAAGTTAACCTATATGAATATCACACATCAGCATTTGTAATTTTTAATACAAAGGTAAATATAAAATTTTTACTTTATGTAGGATTTTTTTTTTAAATAAATCTTTCAAAAGTGATTTAAGTTAACATATTTATATTTATTAAATATTACATTCAAAATGAATTTGTTAGCCCGGATATAACATATTCCCTCCTTTGCTTCACGCCTTTTTTATATGCATGGGTACATGGAACCACTTGCGTCTTATTTGGCCATCTTGCCAATCTGGCATGGATGCAGTCATCTTGAACCAACATTGGCCACACCTAATCTAGCCTTACTCTTCGTGGTGCCAGTTCTGCCCTCTGACCACACAGATAATCATCTCATTCTTTCCAGTCAACTGCATCAAACTGAACAATATGTGCATGCATTAAGAAGGAGGCACCACTGGGTGCCGCATGATTGGATAAGTCATCATGTCCTTCGATACTGATCATGTGACGTGAAGGTACATCACTGTCTATTAATTTTAAAAAAAAGAACAGTTATTAAAAACGTGATGATGCTTTTTGCCACCAAACACTGGTTTATTAGAGACACAATCCACTGTTAAAACGATTAAAAGGTAAAGACATATTTTATTCTAAAGGATTAGCAAGACTGATTGGATAACATGCATTATAAAGAGGTCAAAAGTCACAATGTGAAACTAGTGGTGTTGGGGGATCAACGGGCAGAGGCCCTTATTTGTGACCTAGTGTTATGAGTGACATCTTCATACAGTCCTGAACTACCTGTGGTATTCTGAGGCTGGTAGTTTCACTGTTAACATTACAAGCATGGACTAAAAAATGTCTGGTTTCTGTATGGTGGAAGCTAATAACCAGGGCCAGTTGAAGGTATCCCATATGACATGGACCGCGGTTTCAGAAATAATGCGTACTATTTGACACTAGACAGGGAAGGCGCAGAGGTAAGATGCTGCAATATTGAGCAGTGATGTAGGGGGTTCAGAAGTAAGCCTTGATGTAAGACTGGGGAAGATGTATTTGCAGTGAGAGGTTGTTTTGTGCATTTGAATGAGGAGAGGTCTGGGTTAAAAGGTTGCAATGTTAGACTTCAGAGAGATTCAGAGTCGGGATCATGAGTGGTATACAAGATGCTCAGGATTGTGGAAGTGACAATATTAAACTGTGCACCTTATTGTGGGCTTAGAAGGAAAAAAGTCACAGGTGGACAGATTTTGAAAAACAAAAACTGGGAAATCGCAGAAACACAGAGTAGGATTATAATTGTGCATCGACTGAAAAGCACAAAGCACTTACTTGACATTGCTTACCAACAAAGAAAACACAGACAATGAAGTGCAACTTTAGCACACAACCATTTGTATTAATCTTTTGGTTTCAGGTAAAAGCTGATAACAAATTCTGCAGGGGAACACATACAATCCTGCCTACTTCTGTTTTCAGTCGACCCTCTCTAAAAACTAGGACATGTGCTAAATTTACTGAAATTTGCCAGAACAGATGGTGAAACACCAGGACTGTCACAGCAGACCCAGGTTGCCTGGCCACTCTAGCTCAAGTGTAGTTCCAGGAGGAAGCCTGTCTAGTTACTTCACATTCATAAAGCCTGCTTTTCTTTCATGTCATGGGCACAGTAACCTTTGGTGCACCAGCCCTCTGCGGTTTACATTTAGTGACCTTTTGGACATCTGACAGGGGGTCAGTGACAAGAAGTGACCTACCTCTTTTGTGTAAGGGGGGGTTTACGTCACTATATGGTTGCACTAAATTGCTCCAAGTCGAGGTCTGGCAGATAGGAGAGGTAACAAGCATTTGTAATGCAATGGGTCTCGAATTTGCTTGAGTTAGAGCTATTAGCGTTGCAAATTCCTAAATAGACTTTTCTTGCAACATAAATTGAAAATGAAAAGTAAAACAGTTGACATAAGCAAGCCGATTCAAAGCACCACAGCCACCATGAGCATGAGCGCGAAGAAGAGACACAAAAGGAAAAAGAAGTTTGCTCACAGTCAAACGTATCGGCAAAAGTGCAACTATCCATGTAACAGGGTCGATGGCCAAAGAGGTAACAAAACTGCCCCAAGGAGGGACAAATGTAAAGCATTTACCAACGATAACAAAGGATTTTTGAAAGGCAAGCCCATGAACGAGTGATAGTGATGGGCGTGGTTAAAAGCCCACAGATAGATTACAACAGGCCAGAGCACTTGCGCGCTCGACCTAAAAAGTAAAATACTATGAACATAAAGAATTTCTGACTTCTACAGTGAACATTTTTTTGAAGCCCCAGGCAAAATGACATTTAGATTTTTCAGCGCTCTCTCTTCCCAAGGGCAAGGCCTTTCTTTGTAATCCTTTTGCTCTAATTTGTCTTTATCTCATGTCCAAATGTAGTGGAGTCACAAGGCAGCTGTCTGTGGTGGTTTTAAAGAAGCACCCACCCTTTCTGCTGCTATCACTTCAATACATTGGCAGACAGGTTGTATTAATAATTTTCCTGACTTGTATCCGTGAACAGCTATTACACTTGAATAGGCGAAGCGGAGGCAAATACAATTTGTATACTACTTGGGATCATCATTTTAAAGAAAGAGTGGACAAAATAGACATTCCGCCCCTAACCTACCAAGGAAAAAAACACTAGGGCCCTTATTAAGAGCTTGGCGGGCGTGGAAGCTGCCCGCTAAAACTCTTTGGATCGGAAACCACCACTCCAGCTGGCGCTATTATGAGTTTCCCGCTGGGCCAGCAGGTGGAAACAGCATTTCCACCCACTGGCCCAGCGGGAAACTCAACACTACATTGACACCGGCTTGTTATTGAGCCAGCGTCAATGTTGCGTGTGTCGTGTGAGACAGCACCCATCGCACTTTTCACTGCCTGAAATTCGGGCAGTGAAAAGCGTGATGGGACTGTCCATGGGGGCCCCTGCACTGCCCAAGCCAAGTGCACGGACAGTGAAGGGGCCCCCGGCACCCCGTCTCCACCAGCCTTTGCATGGCGGAGGGATCGCCATGCAAAAGCCGGCGGAGAGGTGAGTCATAGCACTGCCCTGGCAGATTAAGACCTCAGGCATCGCCAGGCTCTCGACTGGCGGCAACCTGGCGATGCTGGCGGTCAGACTGTTGTGGCTCCGCTAGGGTCATAATGAGGAGGCGGTTCGCTGGTTTGGCGGCAGTCCAACTGTGATTCTGGCAGTCCCAGGACCCAGAACGGCAAGACTCTTAATGGGTACCTAGGAGTTTAGCTGCTAAGCTCCCGTATTTTGTGATAACACCCCACTGGCATTTTAGCTAACATTAGACTGCAATCTGGGACAGGTAGTTTCACATATAAAAATCTCTCAGGTTTCCACTTTCCACGGGCAAGGGGCATTTTCAATCCAGGATTATTCTCTGCATGCTGGGACTAGTAGTCCTGATTTATTTAATTTGCAAACAGGACTCCAAATCAAAGAATGCACAGGAAATAAAATCCTGAACTGAATGGGTTACTCACATGTGGAACGGGGAAGCTTGAGTATAGTGCAATTACTATATTTGTTGAAGCCAGAGCTCACAAGTTTCCCCATGTCTATGTGGGAGTAACTCATCCAGACCAAGTTTTTTTGAGTTCTGGGATTTGCAGTCCTGATTTTATATTTGAACCAACTCACTACAAACCCCATTTTGCAAAATAAAAGTGACTCACACCCTTCAAGTTTCCAAGGATGAGTAGCTGATCCAGCCCACTTTTTTGCACTGTTGGATTGGTGATACTAATTTTATATTAGGACAAACAGGACTACAAATCTCAGAATGAACAGGAAAAAAATCCTTCGTGTAAGTTGTGCAAATGCCAGAACTCGCATGTAACAGTGTATGTTTGCCAGTACCTGATCCAGGCCATTTAAAAAAAAAAATCAGCATTCTTGGTCGTGTTGTTCTGATTTTATACTGGATTACACAGGACTACAGAGCCCAGACTGGAAAGCAAAAACCTGGACTCTGTCGGCTACCCACGCACGGATCTGGGAAAAGTAAGTGCTCTGCTGAAATGGATGACCAGCTCATGCATGTGACCTGGAAACTTAGAGGCACCCCCATATCGGAGACCAGAGCTTTCAGCATGCATACAACTGTAACTGAATGTATGGAGTAACTGCGCCAACAAAAACACACAGACCAGCCGCCCCCACCTTGTGCCCGCAACGGATGTAAACACAGTATATGTTGCTGCCACTCCCAGCAACAGGTGTCCCTGGGGCCCTACCTGGTGACGCACGCACGCCCACGACGCGGCACGCAGGCGGAGAGGGACGTCACCGAGAGAACAATCGACTTCCTGCGTGCGCGTGGGGCCTGCCGGACCCAGCCCTGGGTGCACGAGCCACCGCCGGGCTTGAAGAGGACAGCTGGCGGATGATGCAGGGCGGCGGGTGCCCGGTGGGGCTCCGGCACAGCCAGGCCCAGTGGGGGCGAGGCATTAAAAACAACCAGAACCCGCTTCTGAGAGCGAGGAACCTGAAAACGTGAACACTGGATAGACACAGACATACCTGCTGCCCTATTCTGAACTCCCCATTTGTGCCTCCAATCTCAGGTCTTCTTCGTAAACAAAATAGGGCTGTTATTTACCTCACTTTACCCCAACCCCACCCCCCCCCAAAACAGTATCCACAAACAACATCCTTCCTCAGGTCATACAGAACACCAGGGCTCTCAAGTTTCCCTTGTCCACGTGTGAGTGGTGCATCTGGAGTCTTTTTTATGTCATTTGGAATTTATGGTCCTGGTTTTATTAGGCAGTCAACACGAATCCCAACATGCAAAGAAAACAAGCATTTGCAATGCAATGGGTCTCACGTTACTCAAGTTAAAGCTATTAGCGTTGTAAACCACTAACCAGACTTTTCTTGCCACATAAACTGAATAGTAAAACAGTTTCTCAAAATCTTTGAATAAGCACACTTTGCACCTTCGTTTAGTCCTCACATCTATTCACACATGCTATGTTCCCTTCCATAATTCTCACGATCAAACCCACTTTCTGAATGCTTTCACCCAAGTCTCCAAGTTACACACCTGTAGGGTCACAATATGGCTCAGTGTCATAAAGACATCTTGTGTCAAATTCTAGGCTTTCATTTGACACAGCACTGCATTCTGGGGTTTGTAACCTTTTGTAATTCACTGCAATCCACTGGACAATGACACGTAAAGACTAAACTGAATGAAAATTCTAGGATTTGAAAGGTCGTGTCCTTGTGATTTAAGGGTAATTTGGTTGCTGTACATAGTCTACTCCGCAGGTCCTATAACTGGACCCACATTCCTTCACCCTCTAGCAATACTCAGACAAGATGCTTCCTTTTATCACTCTCCCAAAACCTTTTAATAGTTAAACATGCTACTTCTTTCCACCATTTTAACCAGGGTCCTTACATGCCGTTACTCTTTTTTGATGTCCATATCAGAAACTTCATTTCCCTATCTTATCATCTCAGTGCTTAATTTGAGCCAGTGGTTGCATGCCTGGCCCACCAGAACATAATTCTTTGGAAGCAGCACTTTTTTTCCCTAACTAGAGTTTAATCCAGAGAAAGAATGTGAAAACACACAAATGGGAAAGCGGGAAGAGAAAGACTGGTTAAAAAGAGAAAAGGGGGGAAAACAGCAATGTGCAAAAGTGAAGTAAAGAGGCTTGTGGTGATTTAGAGAGGCACAAGGTGGAATGGAGATAACACAACCTGGTACTTGGCACCCTGACATACAAAAGGGAGTGCCACAACCTGGTACTTGGCAGCCTGACATGAAATAGAGACTGCCGCAACCTGGTTCTTGGCACCCTGACATACAATAGAGTCCGCCGCAGGCTTCTGAGCAAACTTGGGACCTGGCACTTATTCTTTTACAAATTAAGCACTGCAGACATGGTGAATGTAGCGGAACACAATGCAACAATTTTTATGTAATAGGGTTTTAGCCGTTCTTGGTGGTTTGTGCAGCCTCCAGGCCAAGACAGCAAATTTGTCTATTGTTGTAGAGGTTGTCGAACCACATGGTTCGACGTGTTCCTGTGCTGTATATTAAATGAGCACAGATGGTGGGCTCGAAGAACAGGATACATGTCAATTATTGATGAGATTGGATCAGTGTCCCAGCGGATATCAGTGCCGCGTCCCCACACAACCTGTTGCTACCATGCTCTGCCATCCAGTCCAGGTCACTGGGACTTTCCTGAACTTCAGACCAACAAAATAACCCTTGTGTATTGGGCGGATGAATCAAATGAGGTTGTGCATACTTTTAAGGTAGTGGTGGGGTAGTTTTAAAGTGTTATGGGCGGTAATGGACTGCTGGTTGGTAGTGTTGTGGTGCTTAGGTGGCCATGCACTGGTGTGGGTGTTCATACAATAGCGAGAACTGGTACTTAGGGGTCGGTCATAGCAGTATAGAGTTGAAGGGTGTTTTTGTAGAGCAAGAGGAGGGCAATGCAGTGGTGTGTACCTGAAAGGTTAGGTGGTAGTGGTGCAGTGATTAAGAAAAGGCAAGGCCTGGAGTGGTCAGACTAGGAATGATGATGAAAAGAAAAACCCTTGTGGGGTTTTACTGATAGACGTGAAATGGAAAGCCTGGTGAGATGTAGTGATGATTGATTGTGAAATGGAAGGCCCTGGTGAGATGTGGCGATGATTGATGGTGAACTAGAAAGCTCTGGAGAGGTGTAATGATGGATGATTGTGAACTGGAAAGCTCTGGTGAGCTATGATGATGAAAAGGCAAGGCTGGTGAAGTCGGATTAGGAATGAGGGCGAAAAGGAAAGCCTTGGTGAGATGTAGTGATGATTGAGGACTGGAAAGTCCTTGAGAGGGGTGATGAAGATTGATTGTGAACTGGAAAGCCTGGTGAGATGTGGTGATGATTGATGGTGAACTGGAAAGCTCTGGAGAGGTGTGATGGTGGGTGATTGTGAACTGGAAACCTCTGGTGAGGTGTGATGATGAATGATGATGAAAAGGGAAGGCAAGTGAAGTCAGATTAGGAATGAGGGTGAAAAGGAAAGCCTTGGTGAGATGTAGTGATGATTGATTGTGAACTGGAAATACCTGGTCAGATGTAGTGATGATTGAGGACTGGAAAGTCCTGGAGGGGTGTGTTGAAGATTGATTGTGAACTGGAAAGTATGGTGAGATGTGGTGATGATTGATTGTGAATTTAAAAGCCCTGGTGATATGTAATGATGATTGATTGTGAACTGGAAAGCCTGGTGAGATGTAGTGATGATTGAATGTGAACATGAAGGCCCTGGTGAGATATGGTGGTGATTGATGGTGAACTAGAAAGCTCTGGAGAGGTGTGATGATGAATGATTGTGAACTGGAAAGCTCTGGTGAGGTGTGATGATAAATGATGATGAAAACTCAAAGGCGGGTGAAGTCGGTTTAGATATGAGGGTGAAATGGAAAAACCTGGTGAGATGTAGAGATGATTGTGAACTGGGAAGTCCTGGAGATGTGTGATGAAGATTGATTGTGAACTGGAAACCCTGGTGAGATGTGGTGATGATTGATTGTGAACTGGAAAGCTCTGGTGAGGTGTGATGATGAATGATTGTGAACTGGAAAGCCTGGTGAGATGTAGTGATGATTGATTGTGAACTGGAAAGCTCTGGTGAGGTGTGATGATGAATGATGTTGAAAACGCAAGGCCGGGTGAAGTCTGATTAGGTATGAGGGTGAAAAGGAAAGCCCTGGTGGGATATGGTGATAATTGATTGTGAACTGGAAAGCTCTGGTCAGGTGTGATGATGAATGATGATGAAAAGTCAAAGGCGGGTGAAGTCGGTTTAGGTATGAGGGTGAAATGGAAAGACCTGGTGAGATGTAGAGATGATTGTGAACTGGGAAGTCCTGGAGAGGTGTGATGAAGATTTATTGTGAACTGGAAGCCCTGGTGAGATGTGGTGATGATTGATTGTGAACTGGAAAGCTCTGGTGAGGTGTGATGATGAATGATTGTGAACTGGAAAGCCTGGTGAGATGTAGTGATGATTGATTGTGAACTGGAAAGCTCCGGTGAGGTGTGATGATGAATGATGATGAAAAGGCAAGGCCAGGTGAAGTCGGATTATGTATGAGGGTGAAAAGGAAAGCCCTGGTGAGATGGGGTGATGATTGATTGTGAACTGAACAGCCTTGGTGCGGTGATGGTGGAGAGGAAAGCTGCCATGAAGCTTGGGGATTTGCAGCCTTTAAAGCCAGACACTGATGCACTATTATTGAGCTCTCAGTGTGTACAGCTGTGTCTGAAACTAACGCGCCGCTGCGGGACTCAAAGGGCTCAGCCAAGCATGAAAAGCAGAAAGGACAGGGAGGGTAGAGGGGGCAGAGGGAGCGAGTCTGGCAGAGAGAGAGAGAACAGACGGGGAGTGGGAGAGAAATGACAGAGTCCATAGGGGGTGGACGCCAGTCATTAAGGATTTAGGTGAGATGGGGAGACAAGAGAGGGCAGGAGAGAGAGCATGGTAGCAGGGAGGAGAGGTGGGGTGGTTACAAGGGCACCAGTGAGGAAGAGGAGGCGTCAGCGGGGGAAACAGGCACAGTGGACTGGGAACCCAAAGCAGCCCTGGCAAATTTTGTCAGACCAGTCCACATAAGGTGCATTTGGAGCAAACCCAGCCACTACACTGCGGTTTGGGGAGGGGGTGGGGTTCTCCTCGACAAGAAAATTTGGGATAAAAATGGCAAAAACAGTGCATTCTACAACACATTTTTCATTATATATTCAACTGTATTAGGTTCTAAGGTTTTAAAGCATATTAACTGATGACATTACAGTGCATCAATATCCAACAATCTTTATTGGGGCTCTTCAATGATTCCCTCACCGTCTAACTGTGCCTCCCATCTCTCCATAGCCCTCTAACAATTATTTCATTTGTTTTATAGCACCTCTCTTACAAGCGTAGGGTATTGGAGCACTACACATCATTCACACATATATACAGAGATAGCAAATCATATGTGTGTAAATCAGTGTATAGAAAATGTTATGTAAGACAAAGGGGACTACAAGGTGTAAGATTCACGTCATCGGTACTGGCAGACATTTTTTAAGAGTGGCTGGTCGGGGGAAGCAAAAACTCAGGATTAAGAATGTAACAGTGGTTAGGGTTGACCTTAGTAATAACAATTTACTTCTACCCAAAGACATTTTTAGCAAAACTACGATAATCAAAGACTGAGAAAAAAAATAACTTTCTAACCTGTCCCATGCAGTGTTCATGCAGCTCTTTGATGGCAGTTCATATCTCACTCTGCTAGATTATGATTGTACCTTGTGAACTGCGTATTAACAATAGGATCTCTGTGACAAAAGTGCTATCCCACTGAGCTATGCACATAAAATACTGTTCTGTGATCTGCATAGGGAACGTTCTTTGCAGCAGGCATATTAACCCTCTGCGCTACCTTAGATGAGTCGAAACTGCCACTAGACAAAACCCCGATCTCTCCCCATCAGGTACATTAATCACCAGAGTTATTGCAGCACTTTTATTGTTGCCTGAAAACTGTTGAATATACAAGGAACTCTGTAGTGCTTTCAAAGCTGCCACACTACTACAAAACCAGCCCCCCAGTTACAAAAGCACCCCCTATCCTCCAGCCTCCCGGGGAAAGGCCTGATGCCCGCTGTCATCAGAGAGGTGTACACAATGCAATGATCAGGCAGCAGTAGTAACGAGGTACCATAGGCCAGAAAAAGCAGATAGAAAGGAGGGTGACACAGCATCAGGAGGTAGAAAAAAACTTCTGAGTCACAAGGGGAAGGTAAGGTGACAAAAGGTTGCCAAAAAGAAGAAAGCGCTTGGATGCCCTACTAATTAAACCCATGTGCGCTATAGTCATGCCTAATACTAACAGTAAGTGATATAGAAAGGGAAGTACGCAGTCGCGGGTCGCAGAGGGGAAAGGGGCAGGGTGGTGTGTGGCAGGGGGAGGAGGGGTAACGACAAAAAAATATAATTAAAATATAATTTAAAAAAAGACTTACCTTCCTCGACTCGCCGCGCCACGCTGCTCTGTTGTCCTCACTGCAGGCACAGGCTCCCAGCCTGCCCTGCAGCCAATACTAATGCTGCTTTCATGCTCCAGCCAGGGTGCCTAGAGGCAGAGTGGGAGACTCTGCCTGCTTTCTCCAACCCGGCAACACAGTGCCGGGTTGGAGAGAGCTCAGTGCGCAGGTGTGTTTGACCACCCCGAGGCGGCCAGCCAAACATACATGTGCACTGCGGGGGAGTGCTATGCACTCACCCTCCATCCCTGTCATCGCCCATGGCCCAGCCCCTTTTACGATAAAACCACGATGAACACATTTTATTATGGTTTTATTGTAAATGTTTTGCAGCTGCTGCTGATGGTGGAGAGGGGCAATGCTCCTCTGCCATAGGCGAGGAACCGCTGCTGGAAGTATGTTGTAAAGCCAAGGAGGAGGAGGGAAGGGCTCGGGGAGGTATGATATTATAATGGGGGTGAAGTAAAAAGGGCCAGAAGGAGGGAATAGTGAGGCAGACTGATAAGACCGTCTGGTGGGCACAGGAGGATGCTGGAAAGGGGCAAGATTTTGGAGTCAGAGCATAGATAAGAAGAAGAGAGAAGAGAACAAAACTGTTAGGCCAACAAAAACAAAATTTAGGAACAACAGAGTCGAGAAACAGGGTCCAAACTTTACAACAAAGAGGGGCGAAAGGAAGGAAAAACACTAAACTGACTTAGAAGCCACTGTAGGGTGAAAAACTCATAATTGCGTCAGAATTCACGATGATGCACGTCATTAGTGAGGTAGAAAGATTACACGTTTAGGCAAAATGTGACATAAGGAAGCAGAAACATTCCGCAATGAGGCTAAAATAGGCACAGAACGACATGAGGGTCTGTGGACAGAGGTAGAGAGAGCTGTAAGGAGGCCGAGGCAGATGGAGGATTGTAATTTTATTTATACAGCACTACCCCTGACGAGGCGTCGATGCGCTTTTCAGCGAGTAGCACGCTACTCCGGAACCTAAAATGATTAGTGGTGGATTAATAGAGGGAAATATCAGTTAATTTGAGTGACAGACATGCGAGTCTGTTTTCTGGACGGAATAGAATAATGGAGGGATAGAGGAGGGAGAAGTCTAGAAAGCGGTAGGTGGGAAATCAAAGTAGTAAGATGAGGTTTGGGATGAGTGAAGGGAAAGATGGGGAAGAGGATGGAACAAATAGACACAGAGGTACGAGGTGATGTTAGAAGGCACAGTACCTCAAAGAGGCCGAGAGAGCTTCAGGAGGGCACAAAGAGCTACAAGGAGGTACAGAGAGCCACAACAAGACACAGAACCTCAAGGAGGTGCAGCGGGCCACAGGGAGCGGCACAGAATGTCACACGGGGCACCGAGAGCCACGGGAGACAAAGAGAGCCCTAATGGGAAACGGGGTACAGAGAACTGCACGGAGGAAGCACAGAGATCTACATGTGACGAGTGCTCCCTGAGGCTCCCAGAGCTCCCAGACTGAACAGGGGTCACATGAATGCATCCCGTGCAGCAGGGGTCCAAGGTACCCCTGGTGCTAGAAGGGGGCACGAGGTGGGCGAGGGCACAGGGCGGCAGTGGGGCCAATACTATGTGCCAGGGAGCCAGAAAGAACTGCAAGGACGCAGCGAGAGGTACAAGGGCGCACATACAGCCATCCGGTTTTCACTGGCACCACTCCTGGTTTGACCCCCTGCACAATGTACGCTTCCGCCGTCCCACCGCACGTGCACCTCGGAGTACGGTATGCACCACTACATTGCTTGGCTGGAAGCTGTGGGTGGCCGCTCTGGGGTTTCCAAACACTCTGGAGCTCAGTGCGCACGCGTCTTCTAGGCGCTCGATGCTGCTGGCTGCTCCCAGGCGGCAGAGGCCCGCGGTGCCAGCCGGGCAGAGCATCAGCTGTCTCTCCCCGTCGGGATGTTTGATTGAATCAGACCCGCTGCTCCCTCACTCCCCCGGGGGCCCCGAGGATTATCCGCTCAGCCTCCTGAGCCATCTGAGAAAACCCCATGGCGCATTAATCGCGGAGCCTCTGCGAAGCTCTCGCTGGGGGCAGCAAGCAGGGTTCTGCTGACGAGGCAGTTTGCAGGGCTTCTTTTTATTTATTTATTTTTATTGCCGTTTATTTTGTTATGTATTTATTTCTGTACGTATTTTCCATTGATATTTATTCATGTTTTCATTTATTTATTCCCGATAGCGGGCTGGGCCTGCTTTCCACTGTAGTAACTTCACTCCTTAGGGTTTCACGAGGGGGTTCGGTAGCGCCCGATCCGTCCAGATGGAAAGGCATCCATTAACCAGCAGTGCTCAAGTTGTAAAAGAGTAGGCCCCGGGGCCCAAAGTTTTTCTCAGAAGTTCGTCACTGCACATCTGCAGTTTAAAAACGGTGTATATAACAGATGTTACTATTAGACAATTATTGACACCCGATTCACAAAACTCAGAAGAATTGACAGCTGAGGCTGCTTGGCCAGGCTTTGAACTTATGGCCTCCTGCACACAGCATTTGACAGCGATGAACATTCAGCTCACTGAGCCATCCGCATGGCACTGAGGTGGGGGATCTGAGATGGACATCTGCCTTTGTTAGTGAGTGTCTGCTGTAGCCAACCTCTGCCAGAGGCCCTTGGTCCCTACTCTAAACTACCTCACAAAGTATGAGGCATCATTCCAGACGTGGTTCAGCACAGAAAGATGGAGGTCTGCCACACTCCAGGCCCCGGGCCCACGCTCCTCCCTGGACTCACCATCTCAGCTCCTTCAGCCCCACTGGGCACTATACTCAGCACATATAGGAGTGAAGCAAAGGGGGAGGCGGTGGATCATTCTGAGTGAATGGGCCCTTAACCTAAGAGTAGCCGAGTTCCTTATTTGTCTGCTTTCTCGAACCTTCAACCCAGTTCCACGTCCCAGGGCAGGAGGAGGTTTCAGTTAGAGCAAAGAATTGCAAAGGAGTAACTCTACTGGTGAGACGTAAGCAAGCCCTAGAAGAGGGGTGTCCAGGATGGGCCCAGGAGGGCAGGATCCATGCCAGATCTTTAGGATAGCTAAGTAAAGAAGATGTAAATACAATCATCTACATAGGCATTACTTATCCTAAAAATCTGTCAGGAAACTGGCCCTCTTGGATCTAAACTGGACCCCCCTGCCATAAATATGAGTTGATCAAAGTAAGAAGCAACTTTAGGGCTGAGATCCAAACCACAGTGGTTACAGAATGCGTAAGAGGTATGAAAATCGTAATTATGCAGCGGAAGAAACACCTATTTAGCCTTTAGGGATTTAAGTACAAGGTTGTGGCTTGTGACAAAGAGGTAGCCATAACATCTTGACTGGATAGGGTCTGTCATCTCCAAAATGTCTTCTTAGGCACGAGGGGAAGGCCTCTCTAAGACATGGCACACCAGGTAATTTATTGTGAGGGAATTCAATCTCCAGTCACATGGAGAAGTAGACGATACAAGGCAAGGTAACAAAGTTGCCTAAGACTAGGCGTGGGCGAAATATTCTGTTCCATCTGCAGAATTGGCTGAATTTTAGCAGCTCTGTGATTCTCGTGTAATGCGGAGTTCCGGCCAATCGCTGTATGGCAGAATCTTTTCTTGCACGCCGCTCTAGAACGGCAAGTTGGCGAACGAGATTTGGAATCCCTTAGCGTGATTTTCAGTCACTAGGAGGACATTTGGCAACATTTATCTAACGCAGGTGGGGTTACCAATCATGTTCAGAAGGCTGGTGCTCAACTAGGAACTCTACTTGAGCAGAAGCAAAGTCAAGTCGAGTAGCAGCGCCCTTTGGCTCCATTCACGTTGATATTTCAGTGCTGAATGTGCTCCCGGCCAGTGGTCAAAGTGCATTAAAAAAAGTATGGGAACTGTGATGCTGCATGCAATGGGGGTGGGGTGGGGTGAGTCAGTGTGGGGCCGGGGTCAAAGGTGTAGCTAAAAAAAAAAAAATATTCTCCTTCAGGTAGCTACATATATAATAACTCATGGATTAAATGAAAAAAAAAAAAGTTACGTTAAATAGTGGTAAGCGCACTTTTGTGTATTTTGAAACCTCTATTAGTTAATGCAGTGAGAGGTCTGTGTGTAACCAGAAAGCCACAGAATAACACCCTGTTTGGTGCAGTGGAGTATTGTCGCTTGTGCATTGTTAGTGCTACGAGGGTGCAGCCTGTGACAGAACACACTGAGAATGTGTAAGTCATTTTGTTAAACTTGCATTACACCCAGTATAAGAACGACTGCTACCTAAATGTGCAAAAAGGTTTTAGATAAAATAGTGCTTCCAAAATATAGGTTATAGTAATACCTAGACTGTACCTAATGATTTATTTTTATATAACTGCTTTGCAAAGCACACACGGCACAGCTCACCTGGTTAACTCCCTTGCACTATCAATCAAAAAGAATTAATCTTTGTCGTCATAAAGCTTCATGTGATTCGATGAATTAAACCAGCACTGGCTCCCAAGCCACCTTCACATTTGTAGGCTCAGCAGCTGTGTGCATTTGCATTTGTTTCCGGTGAGGATGCACCTGACAAGAGGCCTGGTTATTGTAGAACTGCCTGCCCCTCCCTCGGTCTCGCAGCACAGGAGACTCCCTGGATGAAACGGAAGATGAAGCATTGGCTCGATCGCAGTTTACCGTCCCGGAACAGTTTTCTTTTCATAAAAAGCAACAGTGGCGGCCGTCCTTTAGGGGGGAGGGGCCACCCCCCCACCTTTTGCCCCTCATGAAGAGTGTCTGTCAGGCTGAACAAAGGTCAGCCTGACAGACACTCTCCATGTTCAGGTCAGGCAGCCAGGAGCAGACATGCGCGATTTGCGCAGACTCCTGGCTGCCTGAGCTGAACTTTGCTGGGCTGCGGAGGTCACAGCTCCTATGGGCGTGACCTCCTCGGCTCAGCAAAGGTGCCTCGAGGCCCTCCCCTGGGTGACGAGGAAAGCGTCACCCATTGACACTCGCCCTGGGCGCTTCAGGTTTAAGCCCTGAAGTGCCCAGGGCGAGTGTCAATCAGTGACACTTCGTCACAGAGTGGGGTGGGGTCAGCAGTCTCACTGACTCCATCCCATTGGCACCTAAGGTCAGCCAATGAGGGAAGGCAGCAGTCCCAACTCTCCTGGGACCTGGAGGCTGAAGGTAAGTGTGTGTGATGTTTTAAATTGAATGTTTGGTGCACGCATGCATGTTTGAGTGTTATGAGTGTTGAGTGTTGTTAATGGATGTACGTGCGTGAAAGAATGAGTGTGTGCGATCTTTTAAAATGAATGTTTGGTGCGTGCGTGCATGTTTGAATGGTATGAGTGTTGTTAATGGATGTGCATGCGTGCGTGTCTGTGTTGAAAGAATGAGTGTGTGTGTGTGTTTGTGTGTGTGTTTCCTGCCCGCCCCCCTCCCTCCTAAAGCTGCCGGCCACCACTGAAAAGCAGAGGAACGTTTTTTTACAAATTAAAAAAGTAGGGGCACATCATGCCCCTCCGATCCCTCCCACTTCGACCACTGCTCCCGGCATTGACTCACAGCACGACCAGCCAGCGTGACTTGCCTATTTGTGCCCGTTGGTGGAACGCTGGAAACCTGCAGAGTTTTTATGTGACTCCTCTGAATTCGGAGTCAAATTTCAAAAGTTCGGCTTACCCCTCCTAGGACCACCAAATACTGCCTATTTAGATCTCACCTAGCAAGAGCTTAAGCTTTACAAAACTTTCATAGTATACATTCATAGAAGGGCTCTCGTCCAGGCCCCTTCTCCCATTGGGCTGTTAAAGTGTCTTTCACATTTTGCTTTCACCAGTTACAGCAAACCACATTTGACAGTAGGTCATCCATTGGCTCGCTTCACTCTGAGTGACTCCATTGTCCTCATGTAGACGTGCACATTACATATGTTTGCAAATAATGAAGACAGATCGCAGTCTTTCCAAGGCCAAAGATATTACCCTTGCCATTGCTTATATTTCAGAGTATTGCAAACGCTCCAGAGTAGTGAAAATCCTTCTCCTTTCCGGGTAGAATTGAACTAAACTTTCACGCAGAGGCCTGGAGTATAATGTCTTATTTTTGATCAGATCTGAATCTGATTTTAAGACTCAATCTACCTTCAGACTAAAGCCTGAAGTCCAGTAATACTGGCGCCAGTTCACTAGTACCTTCCTCTGCCCCCCATCATATGCCTTTGTGCTGTAGTGCTCTGAAGCAAGTGAAAGGTGGGGTTGGCGCTTTACAGAAAACACACATTGCAATGCTAGATCTGGCAATGACTCTGACGACAATCTCTCCTTTAGCATTAAAGCTCTGATTACAAGTTCAGGGTCAAATTCCGATCCCACAGGGATTGAAATTCCAAGTTGAGTGATATTTATAACATCCTTGTCGCCCCCTTCAAGCCGCCATCTCCCATCAGTTGGTTAAAAAGGGTGAGGTATTTACCACATCAAGAAAATGCAATTCTCTCTGGGGGTGAGGATTTTTTTTGTTAAATCGGGGTACAGTAATTATATAATATAACAAGTTTTTCATCTGAATCTGTCTGTAGAAAGCAGCAGGGGTGTGATTATTATTGCAAAACTCATAATTCTAATCCCTCTACAGAGTACTCTTTGCACATTCATTGGAAATATTCTCCAATGAGGATTCATGGGCCAATGACACCAGTCGGCCAAACCTTAGGGCAGTGCTTAATTTGTGAAAAAGTAAGTGCCTGGGCCATTGGCAGGGGTTCAGTGCAGGTTGCACCTCCAATTCCCTCTGCCAGTGCTGCCAATGACGGTGCCACCAAAACTACTATCCATCATACTTCTCCAAGTGTGGCAATCCAGACTATTCCAGGTCCTCACGGCCAAAAGAATGGCTTGGGAGGCAGGTATTAGTCATTTTAAGGTATTTTGAATTAACAAACAACTGTCATTGTGCTTGTCTCTAAATTATACAAACAGCGCCACCATGTAGCAGACTATCATAAAAGCCTGTGTTGACATTTACGTACTGCTGCCGAGCACTGGAAACCAGCAGCTCAAATTAAGCACTGCCTTAGGGCTTTGGACTCACACATAGGACTGGACTACAGTCACACAGTTTTGAGCAACTCATCCTCACATACTCGACTGGACCTCAGCATCACACAAAGGCAGTTCTCTAGTTTCACACTGGGCTGGGCTTCAGTCTCACACACAGGACTGGACCCCAGTATCACACATGGAGTCCTCCAGTCTCATACATTAGGTCGGGCTCCACTGTCACAGATAATACCCTGGCGCCAGACTCACACATAAGACCAGATTTGAGTCTCACTTATAGGAGTGGGCGCTAGCGTCATAAAAGGCAGTCCTCCAGTCTCACACATCGGAGCCGACTTCAGCATCACACATTGTACTGGGCTCCAGTCTCACAAACAGTCCTCACAAATAAGACAGGCCTTTAGTCCCACAGCTAAGACTGGACCCCAGCATCACACATAAATAGTGCAGGCAGATGACTCCATGTCACAGAAACACAAGTTTAACAGTTCTAGTTTTTGATTTACATATTAGTCTTGGTTTATTTTAATTGAGCCAATTGCACCCACTCACTTGATAACAATGATATGTAAAAGCAAAGTCCAGGAATGGAAAAGTGCTGTCCCAGAGAAATGGAGCCATCTGGACACAAGACACATAAACAGTTCTTCATCCTCAGATATGGCGGGGGTCTAGTACCACACATAGCACTAGACTCTGGTCTTACATAGTGCAGCTGGCTTGAGCATCATGCGTTGTAAAGGTGTCCAGTCCCATCCGTAGGGCTGGACTACAATTTCACACATATGGCTGGGCTCCAGCCTAGTCTCACATATAGGCAGGACCACTGGAATTATGTGAATGTGCGGCTATGGCGTTTTCAGCATAATTATAGATTTGCCTCATTTGCTGCATAATCTGCGGATTTTAACAAAAAGTATAATGCTTTTAGCTGAAAGGGTTCAAAAGTTACTATAAACAAAGTGACATTTTCCAGCGCAGTGGAAGATCCTTTGCAAAGGTTGACTGGTCACCTCTCTGTTGCTTATTGCTATATTTGGGGTTGAAATGGCTAGTAATAAGGCATAAACAATGCCCAAACAGTATTAACAAGTGCAAAAGTGTAAAAAAGACAAAATATTGAAGTAATACTATCACAAGACGTGCAGCATTACACTGCATAATTTGCCTTTTCATGCTGCATAATGTACTCAACCGTGCCGCTTAATTTGGCCCTCCCCTGCCACATAATTCTAATGGCCCTGCATATAGGACGTGACCCCAGCATCACAGGTAGACAGTCCCCCAGTCGCACCAGTTGAACTTCATGCCTAGATCGGGTTCCCTTGAGAATAGAGGGTTTATTCAGAATAAGATTGGGTGAAACATGGTGGGCGACCCCAGGTGGTTCCTGCGCAGGTGCCACCTGAATGTGAGTTCTCACCAATCATAGCATCTTATAAATCTCACACAGCCCACCAATCACACTTGTTTCTTACCGTCTTATGGCTGAGGGTAGCTTTGGGCACGGTAGGAAGGCTTGGGTTGAACCAGGTCAATGCTGGGGCCTTGGTTCACCTACCCGCGACCATCTGGAAGAGAAGACGAGAAGGGGTGTAAAGATATACTGCGACTCTTTAATGGTAACTAATAAATCGATTCAGCGTTACACGTTGATGATGTCATGGTAACACATAAACGTTAAAGCAGTAGAAGAATGCAACAAACAGACTACCACTTTTATCCAATTATTTTTCTCACATTAATTAAATAAAGAATAAACTCCTTTAGAACACCTTCAAAGATAATTCATACCGCCAAGCAGCACACAGGAAAAGGGGAGAATAGATGGGGATCCCCCTGGTAAGCTGGTGCACCTGTGATAGCAGCCATTCAACTCAACTGTACAGGCCATTGTTTTTGTTTTTGAGAAGTTGAGGTTCATGCCACATATATATTTCCCCGCTAATGTTCCTGGGTAGAATTATCGTGCAATCGTCGTTCGCAGGCTTTTAGATCACTCGGCAGGCATAAGTGACCCCATCATTGTAGAAACGTGTTAACTCTAGGATGCATATCTGCAATAAATATTATAAGTACCAAGTTGTACACAGTTGTTTAAGGCATCTTGAACCACTGCACTGCTTCCGTAAATGATCTAGGAGTGTATGTCCCGGTATACTGTGGTCGAAATATCAACCTATGAAAATATTGCTTCCGCAGTATCGAGTACGACAGATATGCATAAATTTACTAATCTTAACTCTATATCTACTTATCTTGATATTATAGTGGTAGCAATATAGAATTCAATATTTTTGCAGGTCGATATTTCGACCACGATTTAGTGGTATTACACTCCACTGCACCACGCCTGCTTTCTTTACTCGTCGTTTCTGGTTAGGCTGGTGGTTTGAGGACCAATCAAATTTAACAAAGATAATGCACAATATCCGGTCTAATCACAGACCCATCGGAGAAGCGTTCACTTGTTTCTAAAAAATGGCCTGCACCTAAATATTGTTCCTTTTTTTTTCAACCAGTCTTCCCGCATGTCCGTGCGTCAAGCATGATTCTCATATGGATGATCCCAAACTGAAGTGGCATGGTGTGCAAAATAACTATGGGCAGGATTGCAACCTGAGTAATTACCATGTGTTCAGATTAACTCAAGCATTCCGCCCATCACTTTTTGTACATTTCAGTTGCCGGGGGGAGACTCGAGTTGATTGGCAAACCACCTCCATTCCAGGACCATACATTTACATAGAGTAGCTGGATGCTGCCTCTGATTGGTGGCTGGGAAGCGAGTCAGCAATTGAATTAAAACCTGGCTCAGGATTAAATATCTACCAGTAGGTCTCTCTTGGTCTGCACCTCTGCTAATTCTGAGATTTTTGTCCTGCTCTGGAATTAACCTCCCAGCAATCTCTTTCTTCCAACAGTCTAGTATGTCACCTCGTGATCTTTCTAGGAACATTAGACTCCCCCTCTTTGTCTGGGTGAATGTTTAAACCAATTTACATCAATTAGATCATTTACATTACTGGAGTAAGTTTGTCTTAAAACATGCTTATCACTACAGGCCCATATGAACTCTTGCCATTCCTAGGTATATAGGTATCCTCTGATCCCCACCGATCCATCCACCTGTCATCCAGGAAGATTGCCACCCTTGCTCAAGACCATCCTCCCATTTACTGTGTCTCTTTGGTCTCTGGATGTTGAAACAAAGAGCTCCTGGGGCTTCTGACTCTGGGGTACATCTGGGTAGGAATCAGGAGAGAGTAGAAGGTTTCATTCCGCCCATTGAATTAGCAGAATTTTGTGATCCCACATTACTCTTGTAACACGGAGTTCTGGCTAAATTCCACCAATCACTGCATGGAGGAATTTGTTTCTGCAAGGCTTCAGAAATGGAAGCGTGATCCAGATTTGGCGTCGCCAAGCGCCATTTTCTAACACGAGCGGTCCCGGTCAGAGAGTTGCTTCTTGTGTTGATTTGCTGGCAAAGAGTAGATTTTCTACTCAAGCGGTAGAAAAATCAACTCGAATGACGTCGCACTCTTGCACACCGCATTGTGTTGTTTGCACTGATTTTTCAGCACTGCTCATGCTACTGGCACTGACTTGCAGCACGATCAGTGCCACATGCATATTTTTCAGCCCATTGGTGGAACTCTGCAGACTCTCGCAGGTTTTTATGTAACTCTGCGGAATTCCACTGAGTGAAACTCGGCTAGTTCTGCCCACCCCTGGTAGGAACGCAAGGAAACATTGGGTGCCGCTTGCACATGTTCACAAGGAGTGGTGCAAAGCCTGGCAGCCAGTGGATTCTAAAAGTGGAACTAAATGAGCAAGCAAGCATGTCTGAAATGAAGGAAGGTGTTACAGGGTTTTTCTTTTTGCAAGCCACCCATTACATTCTGTGTCTCTATTTAAATAAAAGTGGCTTAAACCAAATGGGGCTGTGCCACAGCATGGTATCATTGCTGCCTTTAATTTTTTTTTAACAAAGTCAGCTTTTGTTGACATGAAAATCAACAGAACAGCAATTCAAACCTGCATTTCGGGAAATTGATATCAACATGTTTAGCCCATGACACCAGTAGTTGTCTTTTATATATTGATTTTTGCAGAAAGAAGTCAACTTCCACTCACCAAGCATCTGGGAACTGAAGAAAGCTTTTAAACCGTGCAGTGATGAAGGGAGGCCCGGTTGCCACACTTCTGCCCCCCTGGCACTGCCCAAGGCAGTCCGGGGGAGGGCGGATGAGGGGCTACGAAGCCTCTGCCAGTCCAGAAGTCCTGCATTTTAGCCTGAAGGTCTGTCATGGGCAATACAAGGGTTGGGATTCCAGGCATAAGAAAGGAGCACCCAACTGAACGAGATGCAGCTCCCCTTCAGCATGCTGCACCAGGCTGCACATGTCCTCCCCTCCTTGAGGCCAGGCCTCCAGGACCAGGACTAGCTGCCAGATTCCTCCACCAACACAACCCTCAGGACCACCCACTCCCACTTTCACACTGTAAGCCAGCTCTGACTCCACTCTGGGCACAAGAATAGCTCCCTGGCAGCCTTATGCAGAGCTGCTAAGATGTCCATGACCATCGGTCCTGATGCCACTGCAGTGGCTTGGACATTGAGGGTGAATGAAACCTCGACACGTGCAGAAGTACGCACTGAAGCCCTCAGTTCGTCCGTCTGAACAAACAGTCTTGTCCAATCACCGTGAGCAATCTGCCACACTTGGCTTTGAATTGTTGGGAGTGCTGCGTCTCCCCATGAATGGGAGGGCAACCCCCCAAAGCTCCTTAGCACCAGCCGCCACTCAAGGAGGGATTGTGGATGGGTAGCTTATGACGCACCGCCAGGCAGTCTGATTTTCAACAGGTAGGGAGGGTGGGCTGGATAGGTAGTTAGGCAGGACACAGTTGGATTTTGGAGAGGTTGTTCTGCAGGAAAGGGGTTGGAATTTTGATAAAAAGTTACGTAGGAAGGGGGTTGGATTTGGGTTGGTAGGTAAGAAGGCTAGTGTTGGATTTCAGATAGGTATATAGTCTGGAGGGTGTTGGGATTTTGGGCAGGTAGAAAGCAGGCACGGCCCATCCTTTAGGGCAGAGGGGCCACCCCCCCCACCTTTTGCCCCTCATGAAGAGTGTCTGTCAGGCTGAACAAAGGTCAGCCAATGAGGGAAGGCAGCAGTCCCAACCCTCCTGGGACCTCCGAGGCTGAAGGTAAGTGTGTGTGTGTGTATGTGATGTTTTAAAATGAATGTTTGGTGCGTGCGTGCATGTTTGAATGTTATGAGTGTTGTTAATGGATGTGCGTGCATGCGTGTGTGTGTGTTAAAGAATGAGTGTGTGTGATCTTTTAAAATGAATGTTTGGTGCGTGCGTGCATGTTTGAGTGTTATGAGTGTTAAGGGATGTGCGTGCATGCGTGTGTGAAAGAATGAGTGTGTGTGTGTCATGTTTTAAAATGAATGTTTGGTGCGTGCGTGCATGTTTGAATGTTATGAGTGTTGTTAATGGATGTGCATGCGTGTGTGCATGTGTGTGAAAGAATAAGTGTGTGTGAACTTTTAAAATGAATGTTTGGTGTGTGCGTGCATGTTTGAATGTTATGAGTGTTGTTAATGAATATGCATGCGTGTGTGTGAAAGAATGAGTGTGTGGGCTTCCCGCCCACCCCCACCTCCCTCCTAAAGCTTCCGTCCGCCACTGGTAAAAAGATTTAGTAAGAGGAGATGGGAGACCTATGTATGTGAGAAGGCACAGCACTTGTAACTCATTCTCAAAATCTAAATTCCAAGAGTCAGGATTGGTAATCTTGGGTGCAATGGGATGATGAGCTGAAATACTACTGCTGAGGATCAAGGTCACCCGAGGTCCAGAAACATTCTTTACTCTCTGATTTATAACTTCATCTTCCTGGAAGAGGTTGAAGACTAGACGCAAGCCTGGGTGCTTGTGCCCAGGCGCCAGAGGGCCCAATAAACAAACACCATGAATCCCTGGTTGGCAGAGAAGGATAAGCAAAGACACAGAAACCAGCAACAACTCTTCCCTGGAATTACACTGAATATACACACACACTTGAAAAGGGTAAACAGTGCTGGACTGGGCGTTTAGGGAACAGAGCATGGTTTCTTTGAAGAGTGTTTTCTGTATTTGCAGAAGATGGTTTAAGAGCCCTACACACTCACTGCCCACCCATTTCAGAGCTGCACGTTTCAAGATGCCAATCTGTCAATGGTCTATTATGGGTATATCCAGTCGCTTGGTTGTGGGGGTATCCAGGTAATTGACCATGAAAGTAAGTTGATTATAATAAGTCCCAGTTAACTGATTATGTCAATGCCCAGAAAATTGATTATAGAAATACCAAGTCAGTTGATTATGATAACTTAAATTCAATTAATTATGGTAAACCTCAGCTGTTTGATTATATGAATGGTCAGGTAAGTTTTTCTTGGACTATCCAGTCAATTGATTGTCAGAATTGCCAGTCAATTGATTACTGGAGCAGCCACTCATTTCTTTATGAGAATGCCCATTCTATTGGTTATGGAACGCCCAGTCAGTTGATTATGGAAATGGCAAGTGGACTGATTATGGGAACGCCATGTGAATTGATTATGGAACGTCCTGTCAATTGGTTATGGGAATCTCCAGTAAATTGACTAGGGAATACCAAGTGAATTGGTTTCCTGGAACGCCAAGGCACTTGATTATGGGAATGCCAAGTGAAATGATCATGGAAACGCCCAGTCAATTGATTAGAAAATGGCCAGTGAATACATTATGAGTATGCCAGTTAATTGATTAGGAAACTCCCAGTGAACTGACTAGGGAATGCCCAGTCAATTGATTAGGGAATGCCCAGTGAACTGATCATGGGAAGATGCAGTTAGTTGATTATGGGAACAGCCAGTCAACCGATAATGGGAATGTCTACTATGTAGATTATGGGAGTGCCAAGTCAATTTAATTAAGTGAACATACAGTTAATTATTTATGTGACTGTGGTCGTCATTTCAATATTCCAGGATAATTATGGACCTGCATTATTGGCCTTGTATCTAGACATCAATCAACGGGTCCAGCACCAAGCAAATGACTGATTATGGGGTTACAGAGGCAATGAATATATTGTAAAACCCGGCTGTGTATGACTCATGCTCTTAAATGTTCAGAGGAGGCTGCAGTAAATTGTGAAGAATGAAAGCTGGTGTATTCTCAGTATCAAAGCATGTGGGGACTTCCAACCAGCTGTACGGGACTCGACTTGGGAGCCCGGTATACCCGCTGACGTGCTGCAGCCTGGTCTCCTGTACTTCCAGTAGGACATTTGATTCTGCACATCATCTGAGATCACCAGCTTCAAAGCTCTAGATTCAGGAACACTGCACTTCATGGATCAGGAGGTCTCAGCTCAGGGTCCAAGCTTCTGGAATGTGCTCAGTGAGACTCTGAGTGAGGATTAAGATTATAAACACTTGAAAAAATCGAATAGAGCATTTTTTTATATTAGCTTTTTTGTCATCTAAATGTGTTTAAAAAAAATATTCATTTGCTTCACACTTTAAAATCTGTTCGAAAAAACATATTTTGCACTTTGGAACTTTGAGAAGCCCTAGCGCTTAGAGTGTGTTGTGTGCTCTGTGCGCTGAAGTCTGGGTATGGTACCAACATACCTTTGTCAGAATATCATATAAATGGTATAAATACAGTTTTCTAAGTATTACCTACAAATAATCACCTCGGAGATAATAATAGAAAATTGGCACCCGACAGCACGGTCTTTTTGTAAATTTAATTTTGGATGCCATAACTATGTCAGGTGATGTCTCTGATATCCCTTTATATGTGCTGTGTGGTAGAGTGGGGTGGGAGGCCATGCGAGACTACATACTCATCAAGTAGTATTTGTATTACACATTCAAAAGTCCATTGCATTTACAGTATATTTTATTACAATTTCACGCACAGGGAGATTAAGTGATTTCCTCAGAATCACAGGATGTCGGGCAGATGCCGAAGCTTAGGTTAGGATCTAGGTCCCCAGGTGGTAACTGAGCCACTCTTAGGCCATATCTTCCAAAGGAACAACGGGCCTCTCATCCCTGGGCTTGAAATAAAATACATAATTTTTTAGGGTACATTGGACCTGTTAGACTCCTTAGCCCCGGTGCTACTGCACCTGCTGCACTGTTCATAGCCATGCCTCTGATATCTTCTCCTCTTAAACCCCTTTCTGTAATTCAGCAAAACAATAGCACCCGCATTTAGTTCTGATGAATGCCAAGTTCCTTCTCCAAAGCAGCTGCTAGGCAGACGTAATTAAATATTGAAACACAGTTTCTATTGGTGCTGGACCCGTTGATTGACGTCTAAATACAAGTCTAATAAAGCAGGTCCAGAATTATCCTGGAATGCTGAAATGACGACCACAGCCAGTGCATGTAGGAGGGAAGACCGGTGCTTGAAAGAGGTACATAGGGGGGTCTTCCCAGGACGTGACCTTGGTTGGTTTGTGGAGCTTAGAGAACGGGAGAGGGGCAGGTGATGAGAGGAAGGAATGTCTCCTGGGATGCTTCTGAGATGTGCTCACCAGCTGCACTGTGCTTGGTGTAATTGCATGTGACTGGTCATTTTGCATACAGCGTCCATCACCGTGGTCACCGGCCTGCATTGCAGAGTTGCCAACTCAAATGGTACTTCGTGTGTCAACCGTAATCAACTTTGGTCACACTGTCACCCAGTGAGGAGCCAATATCACCTGGTGAGCACCAAGGCGAGATGGAAACCTCTGCAAATAGTGGGTTTCCAGCTTGTCTTTGTAGGCTGTGCTCAGCTGATATATTATGTGCCCACGACATCAGTGACAATCTATAAAGCTTTTGTGTGTTTGTTTGGGGGGAAGGGGGTGGAGGGCGTAAGTTCTTCTAAGGCAGCGCTCCGCACAAAGCTCCAACACCTCTTGGCTTGGTAAATACTTATGAGAAGCTGGCAGGTCTGTGAGCAACACAAAAAGATCATGGACAGAATGCTGAACATTGTCAAACTCTCACCCCCCATCACAGTCCCATCCATTGTATTTTTTGCTTTCCATGCCACCCCAGTTTGGACCCAGCCATATGCAAATCAGTCTTGACCCTGGTCCCCATGGGAACAGTCCAGCTCAAGCTGCCAGGACAGGTCCTCCCTGTACTGAAAACAAGCACCCTGGGACGGGATTCGGGCAATCACCCCTCATCAGCCAGGCCAGCTTGAATCCAAGCTGTGCAGTGAGCACGGGATCCATATCTGGGCATACCCTTCCCACTTAGGGCGACTATAGCGACACAAAAAGATGATGGACAGAATACTGAACATTGTCAAACAGTCAGAGTACCAAATGCCTACTCTTCATAGCCATGATTTCACTTCATGCCTTTTTAATACTTCACTGAATACTCTCTCACACTTTATCTCACTTTTTCAGGATCTTTTTATCCCTCTGACACTGGTTTTCCATCCTTCTCTTACTCCTTCTTTCCACCTTTCCTGTTTTGCTCTCTCTTGCTGGACCAAAGGCTCAGGCCTCAAGGCTAGTCCACCACTCTGTCACAAAATCATCATTTAGAGTTTGGCAGAGGGATTACTCCATCACAACGGTGACGGATATTCCATCCACCGAAATATAAATCCCATTATTTCCTATGGGATTTATATTTTGGGGGACAGGATATTTGTCACTGTTGTGATGGAGTACCCCATCCGCCAAACTCTAAATCAGGCCCCTAGTTGTCCTAGCACTGAACTGATCTGGTGTTGCTAGAGGCAATCTCTTCCCAAGATCCAGAAGCATGGACGCGAACTAATGTCAATGCCTGGGCAGCAGAAATTACTGCAAGCATCATAACGTGTGTACTTTTATAAAGTGTATGTGCACTCGTGGGTAGCCCACTAAGCCACCAGACCAAGCTTACTGATGTCATCAAATGACATCACAGAGGCCACCACTTTTCCCTTAATTTTCCTCTTAACTGCCTTATATACTCCTGGGTACCAATAAAACCTGCAAGAAGTGGAAGAAAACCTGCAAGAAGTGGAAATCCTTGAAAGTAAATCGGACTCACTGAACCTACTTCACTTATCGTTCCTGCTGGTGCCCCCCTGATGCTTTAGATGATAGGTATCCAAAGTAGTGCCAGGGGCAAGTGATGGGAAGAGGGGGTCAACTGCAACCCTTGACCCGCCTTACTTGACATCCGTTCCCCGATGACTACATGAATGTGACATTAACTTCTTAAACCAACCATCCAACAAGACCTACCACCCACATGGGAACGCACTACTGTAGAAGAGGTAGGAGTAATCCCACTGCACGACCCAAAGAAAGGCATAGACATGTAAATGGACTACAGCATAACTGACTGACGCGAGACGTGCTTAAATGAACCAGTGAGGGTTCTCCAGGTGCCTTGAGCTAGTCCCATGGATAACTATTTTCAGCCGTGGGGGTGCTTTGCGAGGCCACCCCTTCCGCTCGGCTGATGGACACCTGCCAGTCCTACTGAGAAGTTCCTGCCTGCCTTGTGGGGATCCTTTTGCACCTCATGTTAACAGTGGCAGTTTCTTCATGAGGATGGGGAGCATCGCCCCCACCGCCTTGTTTGAGCCGCACAGGCAAAAATAAAATGGCAATGAAGAGATTCATTGCCATTTTACTTTTACCTGCACAGTGCGCACTGCAGCAGTGCACCAGCCACGAGCACAGAGCCACGGTGGGCATGTCCTTTGCTGCCGATTGGCAGCAGAGGACAGAAGCAGGGCTGACTCGACGCTCCAAAGTGTGCATGTCACTTTGGCTGGCTGTTCTGCGCCGCCCAAAGTGACATGCGCACTTTGAAACTCTCCACTCAGTCTTAAGACAGCTGGGTGGAGACCAAGCACGGACCTCCAGAGCCTGAAGGGGCATCCAGCCATTCTGCTCCATCCAATCCAGGCGCTTCTATCATGCTGGTTAACAGCATGACAGCAGTGTCTGGAATGGTTAGGGGAGCAGAAGAACACAGAGGAAGGCACGCAGCCTGTGGGTAAGTGCTGTTTTTTAGGTCGAGCACGCAAGCGCTTTCACCTGTTGTAAGTGTTGTGGGCTTTCAACCATGCCCACCTCACGCTCATCATGTTCACTCGTTCTTTGGCTTGCCTTTCAAAAATCATTTGATTTCATTGGTAGAGACTTTATGTTTGTCCTGCCTTGGGTGGTTTTGTTACCACCTTGCAGACTGCCCTTTACATGGATTATTCCACGCCTGCCGTATACTTCTGTGTGGGTGAACTACTTTTTCTTTTGTCTCTCCCCTTTGTGCTGCATGGCGGCCATGGTTCTCACAGTGCAAAAAGGCACAACAGTGTGATCTCAATTGGTGGTATTGAAGCACTGGTCACATTGTTCACTCTTACCTAACCAGAGTCATTTCTTGTGGCCCTCCCCTTAAAACACTTGAAATTGGTAAATGCTTTACATAAAACAGAAATCCTCAAAGCACAGAGGGAGAGTTGGTACTACAATATTCACTGCACTCTGGAAAACTTGACCCACAATGCCTTGCAGGGCATTATTTGATGAAACATTTTTGCCCATAACTCAGTCTGTGGTGGTCCTAGGACAAAGGGACCACCACCAAAACGTTCAGTGCAATGTGCTCTTTTTGTCTACATCACTTCTGGATCCCACGTTACTCCAAAATAATAACCCTTCCCACCATTCGGCGCCTTTACGTGTTCTCATGGCTGGAACTTTTGTTTTACAGCTGAGAGTAGTTCGTTTTAAAGGCCTTGTTTGTAATATCATTGCTATAAGCCTGTTACCCTAGAAAATGTGTAATGTACTACGGTCTTTAGGGGCTAAATGTATGGTTACGCTACATTATCCTCTAGTGGCTAACTATATAGTTACATGACTATGTTTCTTACAAATGCTATTTTCATTGTGGTATCCTCTAGGGGCTGTTCTAAGCATTACAGTCATATCAACATATTAAAATATTCGTGTCATGGAAACTGGTCCCATAATGCTTTGCATGGCATTTTACAAAACAGTTTTGCTCATACCTCAGCCTGTGGTAGTCCTAGGACAATGGGACCACCACCAAAATGTTCAACACTATGCACTCTTTCTGTCTACTCATCTCTGGGCCCCCACACTAGGTTATTGGGGACTCCAAAATAATAATCCCTACAGCCATTCATTACCTTTTTAAGCTATCTCATGGCTGGAGTTTTTGTTTTACAAGTGAGAGAAGCTATGTTTTAGGGCCCTTGTTTGTAATATTGTTGCAATAGACCTGCTTACCTTGAAAATGTGTAATGCATTATGTTCTCTAGGGGCTAAATATATGGTTATACTGCATTACGTTTACCTATTTTTTTATGGGGGTATGCTCTTTTGGAGCTAACAATGTGGTTACATGACCAGGTTTCTTGCAAATGATATTTTTGTTATGGCATTTTGAGCACTACAGTCCAATGCCAAAAGTTTATTTCTGAGAAAGGCTTAAATTATAATTGTATATGTTTTAATAATCTTTCTTTATTACAATTATGACCATGATTCAGGCCAACTTAAAATTCTCATTACACTACGACTGTTTGAACACTCTTGATATGTTGGGGTTACCCTTCTAGTTTATTTTTCCTCTGTGGGTGTCTTGTGTCTTTTTGGGGGAATTCTTTTAGCCAGCTAGCAACTCTGATGGTGGAGTGTTGAAAGTGGTATTCTATTTGAATTAGCATGGCAGATTTAAATTAAGATGCTAAACGGCAACATTTTCATTTTTTGCTGCAGATAGAGATAGAAGGTAAATGGAAGTGCTTTAGTTATATGTGGGTCCACTGGAATTATATGACAAGAAAAAACGACATTATGAGGCAGGGTTGACCAATTTATGTGGCAAGAAAAGTCCTGTTATGAATTTACAATGCCACTAGCTCTAACTCAAGAAATTGTGAGACCAATTGCATTGCAAATGTTTGTTTTATTTTGTTTCAAACATGTAATGCATGTAAGTGTGTAATGCATGCATGCGTAGTGATTGTGTTTTACTTTGTATTTAGTGTTATATTTTTATTTGGCGTTTTGGAGGGAGGGGATATTTTATTTCTGCCGTTTGGAGGGGGGGGGGTGGTTTACTTTGGGGTTTTGGAGGGAGTTTTTTGGGGAAGTGGTGGGGCACTTCACTCGCCCCATCACTTACAAAGGGTACCAACTGCCCCTGATGTTTGCCTATGCTGGATATTAATACACTTTCAGTAAAGCTGAATGCTGGCGGGTCCCTTCGTTTTTCTTTTTCGCTCTCAGAAACAAAGCATCCAGGGGTGGAGTTATTTTTGAAAACAACAAATCAACAACGTTGACACTAGGGAGATTTCTACTTATCTGACAGGGCTATTGCTAGTTTTTGTTTCCTGTGCCCTCCATACTTTGAATGGCAAACCTGGACAAGAAAAATCTGCATTGGGTGATGCACTGTAGAAGCTCCTGGAATGAAGGAAGGCCCAACCAGATCTGGCAGTTGTTATCACGCTGGATCGGGGCCAGTCTGGCCCCAGTGAAATAAGCAGAATTTGTCTTGTTGTAATTTGCAAACACCGGGGAACATTCAGCAACAATTCCGCACATTGTCTGTTTTCTATTCGAAGCACCAACATGCAACACCAATGGGGCCTTCTTATGTTACTTTACAGCTGGGCCCAAACAAGAAGCCACCAGCCCTGCCTTCGTTCGAGTATGATGCTGGCTCAGAGCCATTGGAGCCTCACACGTAGGTGCCTTAACCCCGCATTTAAAAATGCAGCCTTTCTAACTAATTAAGGAGTCCTGTTGCTCCTTCTTGCCAATTTCTTTGTGGTAGAGTTTAAAAAAAATAAATGTATAAGTTGACTGTAAAACTACTTTTCATGACTCCGCCCCTAGTGACTCCACCCCCTTTTTGATGCTGCATATCAGCTCCCAATTTATGGGTTCCTGGAGTAAGGTTTTTCCAGCACTGCCTGTAGGTTGGGATTCTGTCCCAGTGTACTGTGGGCCACATCTCTGTGGTAGGTGGGCTTCTACCAATGACTGACCACCAGCTCCACCAATAGAGATTAGCCCGGCAGACAATCAGCGCCCCCCCCCACTAATAAATGTGTCATAATCCCTGCTGCGCTAACACCTGAATGACACCCAATATCTAGGACCACTCCCTGACGTGGACAATGATTGGCTGGCTCGATTATTCCTTTTCAAGTTGCTCAACTTGGGCAAAAAATTCTAATAGAGGCAATTCTGTAAAAACAGACCCTGTAAATAGCACATGTATAAAGACCCAAATATCCTGTCACTCTTAGAATTAATCCCTGTTGGCTACAAAATCTGAAGAAATGCATGCAAACTTAGCTACACTAGAGTGAATGAATGATGTGCTTATAAGAGCACATTCATCCAGGGGCATTTTATAAAGGTATAAAAGGGCAGTATGGAAAGAAAGAAAATGAAATGTCAGTGCGTCACAGAAGGTAGTGTGGTTTGTGATGCAACAGAGGGGTATTTCAGTGCCACTGGAATTATGCAATGCAGACCCAGCAATTTTTGCATAGTTATAGATTTGCATCATTTGCCACATAATACATCATCTGCCACATAATCTGCTGATTTTAACAACAAAAAATTGTTTCTAGCTCAAACGGTTCAAAAGTTATAAAAAATGCGATGACGTGTTGCAGGGCAGAGGAAGGTCCTTTGCAAAGTTGGGCTGGTTACCTTTTCAGTCGCTCATTGCTATATTTGGGTGTTAAACTGGTACTAAAGATGTGCAACTAATGCTCAGACAGTGTTACCAAGTGTAAAAATGACAAAATAATGAAGTAATACTATTATAGAATGTGCCACATTACTCCATATAATGTGCCTTTTCTTGCTGCATAATTTACTCAACCTTGACACATAATTTGGCCCTCTCCTGTCACATAATTCTAGTGGCCCTGGGTATTGGTAAATGGTTCAATGAACAATATGTCAAATAATATTGAAAAAAATGCACAAACATGAATACGGGTCTAGTCTATAGATATTGACGTAAAGACTAAAATACCCATCAGTTGGTAGAGGTCATTCCCGAACAGTTTCGCAACACCACATGGGCATAGATGCAATCCCGAGCAACCTCAACAAGTACATGAGCTTGAATACTGAGCTCCCCTAGAGACACTGACGTAAAGACTGAAGATACCTACAACAGACAGAGGTAATTCTCCAACCAGACATTTACTGTCGCAAGGGACGGATCTGAACTCCATCACATCTGTGAGTGCGTAATACAAGTCTCAAGGGAGGTGTAATGTGCCTCTTCCACCGAGTAAGTGTATCCCTTACAGTTCTGTGACTTGTATTTGCAATGCATAAGTGAAATGTGAGGTCCAGAATCCTTCCTTTGTTTCAATTACAAAGCGCCTAGAAGGAGCAGCCAAAGAGATCATATGAATGAATTAGCCTGCCCACCTCCCTCTGCCACCCTTCTCCAATCCCACCCATCTTATCTTCAAATCGTTGGTTTCTTCTCTAAATGCCAAATGGAATTGCCCATTCTGTAGACAATCTCACAAAACCAGCACTGGTGAAGCTGCACTTTTTCCAGTTAGGAGACACATCCAGTGTTTGGGAATTAACAAGGAAAGAAGCAGTATTACAGAGAGAGAACAAAACGCATTCATGTGAATGACTAGGAATATTGATGATATCAATGGCAGAAAAGGTCGATCAGGCTGAAAAAGATGCTCATGTCTTGATGCTGTAAGACCTCAGAGTGCATTCAAATCCTGTCTTTCGTTTCCTCCTTCTTTCTCCACTCTGCCTTTCTCCCTTTTGCTCTTGGTCAGAGCCTAAAAATGAGCGCTGGTGCCCACCACCAGCACACCTGCAACTAGGGGCACAGATCCAGTACTTGGTATTCAAGTCTCACAAATGTAGGGGTGGCATCAGCAGAGCTTTCAACAGGTGGGCAAGGAAGTGAAAGGGACACAATTTACAGATTGTGTACACGCTAAGGTTTGTGCAGGGCCATGGAAATTATGCGATTCTGCAGCTATCTTCCCATCATTATAGTTTTGCCGCATTTGCCAAATAATCCATGCTGCTTAACCCGCAAAATTAAAAAAAGAGTTTGTTCCTAGCTCAAATGGATCAAAAGTTACTTAAAACGTGGCAATGTCTTTGCAGCAGAGGAAGGCCCTGCACAAAGTTTAATGGTCACCTTTCAGTTGTTTATTTCTGTATTTGGCCGCTAAACTGATGCTAGTCAGGTGAAATATTTGCCCAGGCAGTATTACCATGTTTAAAAATGACAAAGCAATGAAGTAATACTATAACAAGCATTTGCAATGCAATGGGTTTCGCATTTGCTCAAGTTACAGCTATTAGCATTGCAAATTACTAACTGGACTTTTCTTGCCACTTAAATTGAAAATGAAAAGTAAAACAGTTGACATAAGCAAGCCGATTCAAAGCGCCACCGCTACCATAAGCATGAGCACGAAGGAGAGACACAAAAGGAAAAAGAAGTTTGCTCACAGTCAAACGTATCGGCAATCGTGCAATTATCCATGTAACAGGGGCAGTCTGCAAGGCGGTAACAAAACCATCCCAAGGAGGGACAACCGTAAAGCATTTACCAATGATAACCAAGACGTTTTGAAAGGCAAGCCCATGAACGAGCATAAGTGATGGTCGTGCAGTGGGCGTGGTTAAAAGCCCACAATATGTACAACAGGTGAAAGCGCTTGCTCACTTGACCTAAAAATGGCTGCATAATTTGCCTTTTCTTGCCACATAATTTAGCCCACAAACAATGTAATTTGGTGCTCCCCTGCTGCATAATTGCAGTGGGCCTGCTTCTAAAACAATATTGTTGTTTAAGAGAGGGGATGCAGAAATTTTAAAATTGTCATTTGCATGCAAAGTCAGAACATTTACCTTGGGCATTTCAGGTGAAATTGGTAACTGCCCTAACTCAAGTCAGGAGACGATTTCCATCACTGTCACACTTCACCTAAGATCCCAGCTACAAGCCAGTGTCAGTTTACTGTTGCAAGAGGTCATGTTAGTGTGAAATCCTACAGTACATCTTTGGGCCGTCTGCCTGCACCATCCTGCAAAGTAAGAGGTGCCATGGTGGTGTCTGGGGATAGTGCGATGGGACGTTGAGTGGTGTATGAGAGCGTGCAAGGTTCCTGAGACCGCTCGGTGTAGGGACAAAAAGCATGAAGTGGCCAGTGTGTGGTCCAACGCAAGGTAGACTGAGATTGCAGTCAGGATCTAGTGGAGGTTAGGAAGCTTAGAACTAGAGACGTCTCACAAGAAGTGCTGGTCCACCTCAGGAGATCTGTGCTAGAAGAATTGTTTTCTGTAGAAGTGAAGCTCATTTGTGGCCTTTACGATTTTTTTTACTTTGTGAACTTTACACTATGCAAAGGTAAAGTGGTTTGAAACAAGTTTGCAAACCTCCTTATTGGGATACTTTGCACATCCCTATGTAACAGGAAATATTTGCAGGACTCCACACAGTTGAACAGGGCTGCTAAAGTGGTTGTCTCCAAGAGCCTCCCTGAAAGAGAAGAACATGTGCTTCTACTAGTTCTTTGCTCACTTCACTTAAGGATATTCCTGACCTCAGTCATGATTCTTCAACCACAAGATACAAACCCAAAAGGAAGCAATTAAATCTTTGAGGAGCAAACGAAATAATGACATTTGTAATACGGTAAATTGATTCTGAATGCTATAAAGTAAAAATTGACCTGTTGTCCATACTTGGTGTGCAATGTCTATGAACTGGTTTGCACATTTTCATGGCCTGTGAACTATTGTCAAAAATGCTAAAAAATGCTTTGAAGATTTGTTTTGGGGCACACGTCACCTTCCAGCCTTTTCATGAAAGGATGGTAGACACGGAAATCCAGTTGGATGTAAGTGTGATCACCCATGCGGTGATGATTGGCTGATTAGGATGCCTGGTTCTCGATCGAAAGCGTACAAATGAACATCTCCTTTGTCGGCCGCTTCCTGGAGAGAAGATGGTCAGTGCTATCTTCAAGCCTGGGCCTTTGAATCAATACCTTGTGACCCTGAACTCCGAGCGACCTACATAATCTGAAGTCCATTGCAATTAAATGGACAGGGTGGTAGTCTTTTTTTATTAATAAATGACTGTCCTATGCTTTCCGTCCTTCTCTCATTCATTTTTGGACCCTGGGAGGAGGAACACGGTTTGAAAGTTGGCCTTGTCCAGCTTTCCATCACTGACAGCATGGTTCCATAGTCCATATCAGGTGCACATTCCAGAGCTGGACATCATGGATCCCAGTGCAGAACAGAAAGGTGGAGCAGCTGTTTGAAGCTGTCGGTCCACCTTTCACTGCCTGTGGTGGTCCACACCTTATATTCAATGGGGCATATGCCTGTGATGGATGCCCAGAGGTGCTGAGAATCTCTCATTCTCCTCCCAAAGGTTGCCACACTTTGTCTCATAGGGTTTTCTCCTTTAAGAGTATGACTATGCAGACAAATTCCTCTCTCATAGTTGAAATGGTAGAGCTGGGTGTGTGTCTATACTAACACTTGGCGCGTGTGGGGCTAGCATTATGACTCTGAGGCGAAAAGGAACTAAAAGCAAACAAACCTTGGTCTGTCTACTAGGATATCCTTTTTGATGGGTGGCGGCGCATTCTCCTCCATGCATATATTTTTGGTCTAATTGGAGACAAATTCTCTGACACAACATTGTGGCTACTCTTCGAATATTCAGTCGTTCGTCGGGCTGTTTTTAGGAAAGATAATAATGGGGGTCATTCTGACCCTGGCGGCCGGTGGCCGCCAGGGCCACCGACCACGGGAGCACCGCCAACAGGCTGGCGGTGCTCCCACGAGCATTCTGACCGCGGCGGTTCAGCCGCGGTCAGAAGCGGAAAGTCGGCGGACTTTCCGCTGCTCGGGGGAATCCTCCATGGCTGCGGAGCACGCTCCGCAGCCATGGGGATTCTGACACCCCCTACCGCCATCCTGTTCCTGGCGGGTCTCCCGCCAGGAACAGGATGGCGGTAGGGGGTGCCGCGGGGCCCCTGGGGGCCCCTGCAGTGCCCATGCCCATGGCATGGGCACTGCAGGGGCCCCCGTAAGAGGGCCCCGCAAAGTATTTCAGTGTCTGCCATGCAGACACTGAAATACGCGACGGGTGCAAACTGCACCCGTCGCACCCCTGCAACTACGCCGGCTCAATTCTGAGCCGGCGTCCTCGTTGCAGGGGCATTTCCTCTGGGCCGGCGGGCGCTCTTTTGGAGAGCGCCCGCCGGCCCAGAGGAAATATTAGAATGGCCGCCGCGGTCTTGTGACCGCGGTGCGGTCATTTGGCGGCGGAACCTTGGCGGACGGCCCCCGCCGTCCGCCAAGGTTAAAATCAGGCCCAATGTCTGCCAGTAATGGAGATCTCCCTATAGTAAAGGGTAGGGAAGTGTAAAAAAGTTTATTAATCTTTATAAAAAATAATACACATATTTCTATGTTAAATGCTGATGTTAATTAATATTGGATATGTATTTTAAACATAGAACAAAATAAAAATGTTACAGTGTTAACCTAATTTAAATTTAAAATGCAATTATTTTGAATATTTTAAATTGAATTAACATCATTTTTTATGAAGTCTAAACTACAAAATCCTATATAAGGTAACAAATATTTTATTATGTATTAATAATGATTAAAAGTGTAAATAAAGTAATTGAATTGTATTTTAATAATAACTAATGTTACATTAATTTTGACATTAAAACGGGTTATTAAAATATTTAAAAATGAAATAAATAATGTCTTATTCGTAAATGTATTTAGATTTTTAGATGTTGTAAATAATTTAATTTAATTTCAAATTAATTCCTAGATTTTATTTTAAGCCCTACCTCCATTATTTTCTATGGGAGCATTTTGCAGCACCTTTGGTTGGCCACGTATTGCACTAGACATATTCGAGCATTCATTTACTACTGTTTTGGGTTCTTTTTGGGTGTAATAACTTTAGAAGCACTGCTTGTAAATAATTATGGGCTTACTCTTTATTGGATGGGGAGTATGTTCTTCCCTCAACCCCTTCCTAGCCTTCAATAAACCTCTCCTTACTCTTCCCTAATCCCGTCCCCTTTAGTTCTAAATATTTCCCATTTTCCAGCTGCTGCCCTCTGTACCTCAAATTTACTTCTAAAACATATACTTATGTGTGCGTAGATTCCACAGTTTGGGAGGGTGGGGGGGGGGGGGGTGATCTCCACACAGAAAAAGATAGGAGATGAAGGTGGGCCCCCACATCTAGGTCACTGAATAGTATTTTGTAGTACTTTAGTTGTGCTATTGGCGTACCACAAAATGTACTCCAAAAGCAGCTTGTGAATAGGACCCTGGTCTCTGAAGTCCAAGGGCCGCTCCTTCCACATTCCATCACAGGTATGCTCTTGTGATGCACTCTCCGGTGACATGGTCGATGAAGTTTTGAGGGTTCTGCTTCATAATAAACTCAGCTCCAGCCTGTACGGCTCTGGCCCTCGAGTACCAGCTGTGGTCACATCACTCTGTGTATCCCTTTGTAAGAAAGTAAACATGCGCCGACACCAGATACTGGGGGAGTGCTCAGATAACCAGGAGCTGGTAAATGAATGAATAATTTAATGAACGGGGCTGCTCACAGGTCAGAAGGGAAATACAGTGCAGGAGAAAGGGTCTGAAGGAACATATTGAGACAGGGAGAGCAACAGTGCTTAATTTGTACACAGCTAAGTGCCCGGGCCCAAGGTACACTGACTGGTACACTGCATCTAGCACAACCCAAGTCACTTTTCAACTGCAGGTTTAAGTTCAAGATTTATCATTTTTTTAAGTTATATTACATAGTTTAATGCTGCACTAATGATCAGTGCCTGCATGTGTATTTTTCTCATAATTATGTACCGGCGTTTACAATTAAATGCTGGTGCCAAGCACCAGAACACACAGGCACAAATTAAGCACTGAAGGACAGGTGAGATGGAGCACAGACTGGAGAGGCAAGGTTTCAGGTGTGGTGAAGTTGAAATCAGACAAGATTTAGGGAGAAGCAGAGGAGGGCCAGACTGAGGTAGGGTGGTTAGATATGTAATGGACAGATTACCTCTAGAGGTGAAATGGGAGGCCTATTCTTCTCGGCCTTTCTCATGAAGGTACATTTCAGCATCAGCTGTGTGGCACTTGTGATGGGGGTTGGAGGGTTGGGGTGACTCAGAGCCCAAAACCCCTGATTCAGAGCACCAGGAATTGCCGGTGTCAACTGGACACAACAGTATGCAACTAACACCAATAGGCTAGGCTTTTGTATAGTGAATACAGATAGCAACAAAACACCCACCCACTTGGACCACTAAATATGTCGCCTCACAGGCAACACATTTACATGCATGCAACATGCTGTGGGCTAAAAAGGCAGGACTGGCTGGAGGTGTGACACAGAACATGAGATCAGCCCACAACTCTGAATGGGGTACCACTTATATCAGTGCTGAAAATAAGACATCTCATGCGAGAGTGAGGGAGGGGCCATCACAAGCAGGTGTGTTTGTGATGGTCTGGAAGCAGGAGCATGGCGCGGACTCCAAGCCCCTTGTACGCGAACAATCATATGACTTCATATACTTTGAATAGTTGCTTCCACTAGTTGACCAAAAAGGTGACCATTTTTCAATTTTTAAATCTAACAAGCATAATGATATCAAATTAATTACATTACAAGGCCCTTGTACAGGTAATGATGTTGCAGAAAATCAGTTCACATTAAACGGGCTCTAGAGCAGTGGAAATGATCATGTGGCGTCTGTCCCACATATTGACTACATTTGTATAAAATGTATTTAACTTTCTTTTGCGTGATTACACAAATGTGCAGACAAATCCAGCAAAATTACTTAACATCCACCATTTAGTGTTATGTTATAGTGCAAAATGTGTCCTTGTGTGCGTTTTGGACACAAAGACCCATTTTATCCAAAAAAAGCAAAAAACAGAAGTGACAAAAACAGCAGCCGCTCATGTTCTGGTCGGTTCTTTGTCCCTGTGCTCCCACAGTATGATTTTTTTTGTTTGAATGTGCTTTAAAACCATGACCTGGCGTAGTGATGTACTTTTGGCTAACGCGAAGTGCGCGAAATTACGCCACATTGTGACTTCATAATGAAAATTTCATCCGGGCTCACTCACGACGCCTTTAGAGCCTCCCAAAGCCTCACGAACGCTGTCAGTACCTCCACTCGCTGCTGCAGAACAGGCTTTTTACAGCACTCAGCGCCTTCAGCGAGTTTCCCAAAAAGAATTGGGGTGACCTAAAAAATCCGTACCCAGTAAAGTTGCCAAAAATGAAGCAGTCTACTGCATATGGGCCTTATATCGAGTTTGGCAGAAAAGTCGCGGATACCCTGCCCTCTATATCAGTCTGTGGCACTTGTAAAACGCAGATGGCATATGAACACACTCGTGATGGAGTATCCCTCCGCCACATTCTAAATAAGGCCCTAAATCATTTGGGCTGACAAGTATGTAGTGTGCGGAAGGTTCCCGATCCAAGCGGCTCCCTCGGTTACATGAGCTAGATGCTGTTGCTCGGTCTTTCATGCTTCACTCCTTTCACAGTCTTCTTCGTTCCGCTATCCCCGCCCCCTCACCTTGCTGGCTCCAGTACCCAGCATGCACCTCTCTATGCAGGCGAGCACTTTCCTTTTACTCCTTCCTCCAGTCCCACTCCTACTGCATTTTTCATGCGATTCTGTGCTCTTCTGACGACTGCAGCTCCATTAGATACCTGGAGCTGCCGAGGTACCCTAAGGAACTTAATCCACTTGTCAGACCTGTCGACACTTGTGGTGCAGCGCGGCTCCTCTGCTATGGCGGTGGAGCGTTGTTCCCCCGCCAGCAGTAGCCGCTGCAAACCTTTAATAACAAAACAATAATGAACTATGTATATTATCGTTTTGTTGTTAAAGGGTGAGGCTATGGAGGATGACGGGGACGAGGGGAGTGCACTGTGCACTCCCCTTAGTGCGCATGTGTGTATGGCCGGCCATATCGGGCTGGCCAAACACACATGCGCACTGTGCTTTCTCCAGCCCGGCACTGTGTTGCCGGGCTGGAGAGAAAAGGCACGGGCTCCCAGTCTGCTTGGGAGCGCTCTGGCTGGGAGCTCCGGCCAATCTTAAAGCTGCTTTGAGCAGCGTCAGGATTGGCTGCAGGGCAGGCTGGGAGCCTGTGCTGCCTGCTGAGGGGATAGAAGATCGATTTGGCACGGCACGCAGGTAAGCTTTTTCATTTTTTATTTTATTATAATTTTCCCCCTGCCCGGCATGCGCCACCAGACTTTGTTTTAATCCCCACGAGCCGCAACTGATGTGGTGCCACCCTATGTCACACAGCTGTCAAAGTGAGTCAAAAATATGTGTACCATGAACATGGGGTGGGGTCCGTATGGGGGCAGGCTGAGACATGTAGCAAAAAAGAACAAAATATTTTCTAATTATTTTATCGAACTTTCACCATATGGTAACTGGATATCAAATATAACACACACACCTTAAAAGAAACATAAAAGCAAGTTAAACTAATCTGGGAAAAATGAATTGCTTTGGTAGGAAAGCTGTCGTGGCTAATGGATTCAATTCACATTTTTTATGCATGTAACAGGAGCTTAACATCTGAATAAAAGTTGGTGCACTAGAAAATAGTGATGTGTATTTATAGTGCTGTGAATTCCAAGTCAGTAACAGAAAGCACTGTAAATATGTAAGTCATTAGTTTAAAAAATGTATTGCACCCTGTACAAGAACAGCTACCATAATGTACCACAAAATGTGCACAAAGATTCAGTGTTTGAGCGCTTATACTACTTTCAGAAATTTTATTTTTAGTACTACCCAATCAGACTGTATCTAGTGCAAAAATTTTGATTGTCTGCTGTCGCCAGGCAATTATGTGAGAATCACCAGGAGAGTGGCTTCTGCTCCCCCCACGTTTTGGGAGCTAGCAGTACATGGTTTGATTGGGCAGACATTATGTGCTACCACAAAAAAGTGCTTGCCCTCCACACAGCTGTGATCATTTTGTTTCTTCATTCAGCTGCTAAGCTTGAACTCTCATGGCCACACACATAACATCTAATGCTATCAAAATAGCATTACAGTGTTATGTGTGTGCCCTTGAAAGTTCAAGCTCCGGCATAATGACTAGATAATCTATCATGTTTTTCTCTGGCAGCAGCACAGATGGGAGGAGGGCAGTGATTAACCAAGGTGGATTTTTAGGTCTGGCCCGACAGTGCAACTCTCACCTGACCTTTTAACCTACACCAATATTATTCCACAGTTCTTTACTTCCACACAAATACATATTCGTTCCATGCTATTTACTTGAAATGGTTCAGATTACCATATAACATTCCTCTAAAGCCAGGCCTATTGGCATTGCCAATGCCTGCTTAAAAGGTTCCCAAGTAAAGGACCCATTTCAGGACTGATAACAGCCTTACACTACCTCTCAAAAATATGAATTAGTTCTCTCAAGGAAGCATCGAATGATTCTGTCAGTTAAAGTCTGTACTGGACCCCAAGTAGCCTTTCAATTAGCTGTTTAACCAATTGCACACACTTACATTTCTTTCGGCTAGGAGGCATCCTGGAGACAAGGCTAGTTTCTTCTTTAGCTGTTTGTTCCTTCTCATGCTTCAGGGAACAGAAGTCCCTTCAGCTGGTGATAACTCAAGGTTGGCATTCACTATTCAGGAATTTATGTTTTCCACTAATAAATATGAGACCTGTTGAAAATGTATGGGAACATTGTTCCCAGAAAGCCCCACCACTTCTACTTTTGGTTGTGTCAGCGCCCTTCACACAGTCATCAGATGAAGAACTGGTATCACACAGCGAACGGATAGGTGAACCAGAGTACCAGAATGCCTTGCGTGGTGTGCTTTTCAGCTGAGAAGGCGCTATAGGTTTTGAAATGTTCCAAGGACATCGGTGGCAGCCTCAGAACCTTGTTTTTATTTATTTTGGGATGTGTTTGAAGTACTTCTTAGACAGTGATTGGTAGAAAGCCCAGCCCCTTCCAATGCCCTGCCCCATCCTCTGATGTGGTGAGTTTTTAGAGACTGGCAGGTTTGCAACCCTGGCAACCGGTGGCTTTTTGGGAGGATGCAGCCTGAGTCAGTAATGATGCAGAGACAAGAGTCAGTCTGCTCACCTGTAGGGCATCCCTTGCCAAATCTACCCACAAGGCCACAGCACCACTGTCCTCTGGTGTGCTCCAGCCTCCAGGGAAGAGGGCAACCAAGCATCTAAGGCCCTTCTGACCTCCAGGTCTTCAGCACAATTGACCTCAACTCTGCACCTTGACTTTTGATGTACTGGAGGGAGAAACTGGAAATATGCAGCTGGGAAGTTGTGTGCAGGGCTACATTTTCACTGTTTTCTCAATGATAACCCGTATTGACCCAACAGCAAAGTTCCTTTTTACTTTTCTCTTTGGAACTGAAAAATATATAAAAACCAAAGCCGACAAAATGTCTGCGGGACTTTAGAAGACATCAAGGACAATTTTTTTTTTTAATTGATGTCTCTGGATGGGGTCCTTGGACACTGCCTGGAATTGAGCCCCGGTAGATGGGGTCCCTGGGCCATTGTATGAGTTGGGGAGTGGGCCCTAGACTCTCTCCACAAATAAAGATTTCATCGGCTCCTGGAGGATGGGGTCCAAGGGGCCATCAAATGGCTCAGGGAAGGCACCACACACCCTCTCCCTTTAAAATATAATACATACATGGAGGCCCCTGGGGATGGGCTCCCCGAATCCTTTAAATGGCACAGAGAGGGGAACATCCCTTCTCCTTATATTCATGATGTGGCTCCCCGGGACCTAGCCCTCCCCGGGGTGATCCAAATTGAAAAAGGTGCACGTCTTTTTTTCACAATTGACCGCAGTACTATCATCTTTGGCCAGAGGGGATCCCTCTGAGCTGTCCCCACAAGGCCCACGGGGTCAGGGTAGCTCTAACTTGCTCCATATATGTTTTTTAAAACTTGTTTTTGAGGACACTGAGAATGAGTCCCGAGTCCTAAAATGGCTGCCAAACCTCTTTGACGTAAGGCAGCCAATCAAATCTTATCTTTTGAGCTGATGGTCCTGCAGTATTTCCACGGCCTGTACATTTTGAACTTTAATTTCTCCAAAACTACTGAACAGATTTTCACAAAATCACAAAAAGCACACTTTCTTTGTACAGATCTACCTTTCTGCCAGACTTGGTGTAATTCTGAGTAACTGTTTTGGCTGTTGCTGCATCTAAAGTTCATATGGGAAACTGCATGGGGAAATCGTGGTTTGGGACGCCCTTTTTCTTGGTTCCTGCTCGACGTTTCACCTCAAAACTTTCCAGTAACAGTTTGTGAAGATTCGTCAAACAGCAAAACAAAAAATCTATTTTCTCCTAACTATACCTACATAGTGGCAACCGCATCAGTGTGAAATACACAAATATGCAAAGAACATAACAAATTAACAAACATTTTTTTTGTTTATATATATATACTGATTTAGTCCACACTGCTAGCTTTTTGACGAGCTTTAATCACAAGACTTTTACTGTTACACAATTAAATAGCATCTATTCTACAGCAGTGCTCCTCGCCATATGCCCAAGAAAGCAGGATCCCTGGAGTGTTTTTCAGGATAGCCACATAAGATACATTTACATATAATTAATTTCCGAGGCCCGCATTTACATAATTAGTGGTTGTCTACGTATGCTGGCATGGGTCCAGTCTCCTTCGCCCAGCACCGTTCGCCCCCTGATTACAGTAATAGCTTTAGGGAGTAGAGGAAATGCTGGCACACACCCCAGATCTCTTACAAATGAGGTGACCCCGAGCCTGCAGTGATATAATGCACAACTCTGCTGCCTAATACTTCACTTACAGAGTACTGAGCACGTTTCCCCCCTTTCACAATGAAAACTGACATCTTGGGAAATTGTTTTCTGCAGCACAGCAGCATTGCTGTTCTGTCCTTCCTGTGCAGGGAGGGGGGTGCTGAAAACTGCATAGAGTCCTGCCCGGGTGTCTGGTGTCTGTGCTGAATGATGCATGCCACAGGCCTTTTTGGAAATTATTGAGCCAAGGACCTTGAACAGGGCAGATGTGTTTTGGTATTAGCAGTAACATTTATATAAGAGATAAAGTACCCCCTGCTGTACATTATAAGGATATTGCAAGTCATGGAGGAGTTCCATAATCATGTAGAGGAATGAGGCCAAAGGCCAAGTTCCTTTTAAGGTTGTGGATCTCCGAGGTCACGACCACTGATTTTCCCTGTGGGTTCTTTTATGCAGGGCCTTGCAAGCCTTCCTTTCCACAGAGGAGTGCAGGACTCATTGCCTGGCGCTTTTCTTGGTGGGGTGTCAATGAGCTGGAACAATCAGCATCAACAACCCTGCAGAATGCAAAGTTTATAATGTCTGCATCTATGTGTACAGCAAGCACCTGCGGGGCAGTGGGTAAACTGCCCCACTCGGAGCCAAAGTTGTCCCCTCAGCGCACGGCTATCGCTGCTCACTGAGCGAATTCCATCCCTGCAGCCGGATGCCCCGCCTCTTCCTGGTTCGTTCAGGAAGTCGTCACCTGCAGCAGGCAGATTGGCCTAAATGTGGCCTCAATGGAAGGCAGGAGACTTTACACACCTCATAGCCAGGGCCTCTCCAAATCTTGATCGCAGCTTTAGCCAAAGGCAGAGTGTTGGGTAGAAAACTCGGTATAGATCTGAGGGTCACCAAGAAGCACAACCAACGGGCGTGTAGTACTCAGGAGTGAGTAGTAGTGAAAAAACGCGAGGCTCATCGAGACGAGGTCTCCGATTACCAACGCCTTTGGAAGTTGGGTACACAAGTATAGTGTAGGCATTTGTCACTCTTGCCCCCCCGCCACCTCCTCAAAAAAAGAAAATCAAACGTGATCCCTTAGCCCCCAATATCACAATCAGATTAATGGAATCTCTGCCGCATTATTGTTGCGGGCAAAGACTTTAACAGATCTGGCTCAAGGACTGGCCTATTCTTGGCTTTGAAGGTTCTTGGCGATGCAAGTCCCACGGCTGATGGGAGCCTGTCCAGAGGCTGGTGCTGTACCAGTTCAACATCTGTGCTCAAAGCTGAGGTTTCTATCGAGACAAATGGAAAAACACAACATTTCAACGTTGTTTGTTAAGAAGGTGGCACATAAATACATGAGTCAGGCAGTAGGAGCCTTGGTCTGTACAATATCTAGGACTGATTCCCAAAAAGTCCCACATGTTTTGATAGTATTTCTGCTAATATATACAATTGTTTCAAAGGAGCGCACTCTCTGGGTGGCAATTGCCAGGCAAGAGGTTTTACAAGGTGAAGTATCCCTAAAGTTGTGTTTTGTTTTTTAAAAGGGATATTAGCAGCACAGTTTAAACTTGTTTTTCGATGCAGCTGGAAGCACACACAGAGGGCACAGCCTCCAGAGGTGACCTCACTCGCAGGATAGTGGGAAAGTTCTGTCCGGCAGGGAGGGCTGGGAGGAGACAGTCACATGCCGGGCAACGTTTCCTGACAAGCCAGAGTCTCTGGAAAGTGGCTAAGCCTGGGTTAGAGTGATTGACATGCCAGAAAGTATGTGATATCAGTGCCCCAGAAAGGCTGCTGGGCTGGGGCAGGGTCAGCTACGAGTGTGTACCAGAACACTGAGAATGAAGGTATATGTTCTATATGTAACCAATGTAACAGCATATTCTGTACATAAACTAGGTCCATCTATGTACTCCATCCAGATCTTTGATTTACATGTCACTCTTGTCTTAACTGTATACGGTCTGTGAGTGATGAAAGTTTGTACTAGTCTGCCCTGCCGAGTATGTTCTGCAGGGAATGGAAGATTTCCCTTCCTGCCTTTTTTGAGTGAGGGAAGCTTGATTTACCTCTGCCATGCAGTACCCGCTCTAGGAGAAAGCAAAGCTTGCACTGCTGCTGCCCAGCTGGTACTTGTCCTGTGATGGGGTAAGCGCGTGCTGCCACCCTAACCTTACCAGTCCTCTGAAGAAGTGTAGCATGTGCAGGATCTGCCCAAGGGTTAGCTTTTCAATAAAAAAAAGATGCTCCTCCATCTTTAGAAAAAGAAAGGATATATTGAACACATTTGCAGAACAAGCACTATGAACCAGGGATTTTTCACAACATTTGATATGAGATAACAAGTCCTGATGAAGGCCCCGACCCCTTAGGGATTGCTTGATGGCTGAAACGTATCGATAGAAAATAGAGGCAGGGTCTGTTGGTCAACGCTTATTTTATTTTTACTTTTGTGGAAGGAAGCGCTAGTAAAAACATCGTAACTCTTCTCCACATAATTTTAATATAGCTCTAATGATTTAACAACAGGAGAACAGAAATATTAACATTATGAACATAAGTTCACCCAAAGCAGGGAGCCCATAGCTAAGAAACTTTCAACAAGTGAACAAGAGTACTCTTGGATGCTTCCCTGCGTTAGATGTGGGACATTGCATGAAGGTGTACACGAATGGATGATAACCCCGTAGGGGGTTTGACTGGTTCTGTAAGTTTTATGTCTACAGAGAGTAGATGTCCTTTAACACCTCTCACTCCCTTTTTAGTGGGTTAGTGACCTGTGTTGCACCTGCCACATATGTGCGAGAGAATCGTGTGATGTTGTTTCGCCTCCTGCCACCGCCCCTTTACTTATTCTTTTTGTTAGGTAAGCTTGTGGTGCTGCTCTGCGTGTTATACCTTTGTTCTGTTGTGAAACTTGGTGCAAATGTTTCCACTAAACAAAATTCAAAATGGTCCGTAAAGCCTAAATGGACTAACTAACTTTGTAAACTTGTAAAACATGGCTGATAAGTGGCTACATGCAATGTATGACAACATTGCCAACTCTGACATTTTAGACAATCAGGCAGTGCATGCTGGAATTGTGAGTCCATATTGACAGTGGGAAAACAAAACTACAGTCCCCACAATGCAACATCCAGTAGGCTGAAAAGCCAGAACTGGTTGATGGTATCCTATGTCAGGTACCAGCTGGCAGATACGGGAAATGCAAAATAAAATGTAATTCCGGACGTTCTGCCTTTTTTTTAAGGGCAATCAGGGGTTCAGTCGCACAATGGTTCAGAGGGCCCAGATAGCCTTTTCAAAGCAGAATGGAGCATCTCACTGCTAATGGGCTAACATTAACACTCCTTGGAAAAACCAACAGGCATGCTGAAAAGCCCTTCTTTGCCAGAACAATTCTAGCAGCACCATCTGAACCTATCTCACGACGCACTGAGGCAGGAAGTAGAATATGCTGGCACCCCTCTTACTGGGCCCATTCTCGGCCTGGGGACTGATGTGATCTAGATGGGCCCCCTGCAGCACTTATATGATGTGCACTGCCCTGAACAGGTGCAGCACGTGCTGCAGGTACTGCCCCGTGAGGGCAGTGGTACACGTCTTACCGGGTGATTTAGACCCATGTTGTATGTAGATATGTCACAAGGGGAGGGCAGATGTTGTTCCTTGCCTCAGCCCTGCACATTTCAGGGCCCTCTTTTGTTACATGTTTTTAAATAAGAAAACAGAAGACGTCACCTATTCTTTCTTGATGCAGCAAAGGCGGCAACACCACCAATATGCATCAAATACTGAGGCTTCGCTTGTCCCACGGTCAATGTCCACTTAATTACAGCGGCTCCTTAGATCGGAAACCAGAAAGTGACTGACATGCCTGGTGCCGGCGATAAGGAGGAGGCAAACTGGATCAGATCCATCTTAGATCCTGTGTCTGAAACAGGCAAAATGTAAAGAATGTAGTGATAATGCCTGGAAAACCAAAAATATCAGTATGCTACTTTGCGTAGCTTTGCACCACATGTGCACCAACAACAAAACAAAGTAAATAACTCCTATTCGAGTTATTCCTTCTCATGGAAGATTCTTCCAAACACAGCTTTTTTTACATGAGTAATTCTTAGAATTTATGAGGAACTGCCCAACCTCAGCACCTTCAAGGCACAGTCTCTGAGTCTGCTTAGCCCACCTTTAGGACGCGAGTTTGATTGGCCAACTATCCGTTCCGCAAGTAACCTCAAAGTAGTTTGGAATTACATGATATCAGTCTGCAAGAGAGTGATAACCCTGCATCACGAAAATAAGCAACATACCCAACAGGGACTCTACTTTCTCAAGATGTTTTTCAGGAATTCTTTACTAAACACTTAGGTGGAATCGGCTATCCAGGATCGCCCCTGTGGAACTTCTATGCAAGGGTTGTAAGATAAGATTATATTTAATCCTTGATGTCCACTGATCAGTCTGTTAACAGTGGTTAATGCTCTTTGCAGAGGGTGTTAACTGCTGCTAATTGCTCACGTGGCAGTTATGGACCTGTGCAGAATGGGAGGTTGCATAATTAGGGAAGGGCAATTAACAGCTGTTAATGCCTGGTAGCGGGTCGCATTAAGGCTTCTCATTCTACCAATGTCCCCCTACAGCCCTAGACACAGTGACCTGTGCAGAATGGGAGGTTGCATAATTAGGGAAGGGCAATTAACAGCTGTTAATGGCTGGTAGCGGGTCGCATTAAGGCTTCTCATTCTACCAATGTCCCCCTACAGCCCTAGACACAGTGACCTTGTCTGCACAGTGTCCCTGCTTCACTCTCACGGAACCAAGAAACTGCCAAAAAAAGTAGCTAATGTCAGCGATCTGAAGGGTCTGGTTTGCTCTGATAATTTCAGTGTTCCATAGAGGGTGACTTTTTGTTAATAGCGCCTTGACAAGAATGCTGAGGTAAGCAAGGAGATTCTTGCCTCCAGCATAGCAGCTATTTATAATGCAGTAAAATATACATTCACCATGAAAATTGATTCCCCAAGTCACCAGGGTTCCTCTCAAGAATGAAGGCGCGGGCAGGCAGGGGTCAGCAAGTTCTGAATGGGAAGGCCCGGGGTCCGCACTACATTGTTTTCCTTGCACCACAGCCAGTGCTTAATTTCTAAATGAATAAGTGCCCGGGCCCAAAGTGTCACTTGGTAGCCCGCGGCCGCGATGTGGACTATAGGGGGCACTCATTATCAAAGCTGTGTACTCTTAGTTCTTCCTCATGCTTCTTTCATCCACCACGGACACTCCCTGCCTCTTTATCTCACTCTTTCCGGTACTCCTTCATCCCTGCTTTCCTTCTTTGCCACTGTTTTTCTGTCTTTCTCTCCCTACTCCTCCCCCCATTGTGTGCTTTCCCCTCTCTTGCTCCGGGTCAGAGTCTAGTGAAGAAAAATTAAGTGCTGGTCTCCAAAAATGAGGGCAGGTGGTCTCCAAAAATGAGGGCAGGTGGGCTGCACCTGCAACATCAGCTCAAACTAGTTACTGAGCGGAGGAGCTTGTCACGGTACCGCAGCTTCAGTGCGCTACAGAATTGCTGTTAGTTGAACCCGGGTTCAAGTTTTCCAGTGAGCATTTGATGGAGGTTTAGCAGCCACTTTGGGTATCCATCACCAGGGGGCAAGAGAATGAGCCAAGAAGTTATAAATAGAACATACAAAGACATCAGAACTGGCACTCCTTCATACACAGCTGGGAAATGAACTAACTCAGGTGGATAGTGCCACACCAGAAGGCAGAACATCACCTGCCTGGAAAGAAAAAATGCAAAAAAGAGAACACACGAGGACACACTTTGTCCACCTATGACCCCAGAATCTGGAACAATGTCCCCATCTACGTCAAAACGTACCCCAACCATTGTAAACAATCCTGAGTTGTAACTCAGACCTCCCGCCATTGTTCGATGATCTCCTGCGCGTGAGCTGGGCGCGCGCTCTACAAACACCTTTCCATGCATGGGTACAGGGAAGGGTGATCCACAGTGGAATGTGGCCTCAGACACCAACCACCCTACACCAGCCATGAAGCCCACCTTTCTATTGCACTACTGAATATCGAACATAGAAATATTATGATGTAAGAATATAGTGGACAAAAATTGAAGAATAAAATATCAAAATGTAAGTGCATATGGAGGAAGTATAAATGTACTGTTCATGACTCCACATCCAGGCACATTGAAGATAAATATTTTCAGGTATATGTATATAAATATATATATTTAGAGAGAGAGAGCGAGAGAGAGAGAGAGAACGAGAGATACATATATAGAGATATATATAAAGATATATATATATAGATATATATATGTGGAGTGTAGAAAATCTACAATTACTTACCTTTCAATATTTTGGTTCAGTTTCAATATTTTGTCCTCAATATTTCCATACCATGATATTCTGCCTTCTATATTCAGGGGGCTTTCCCACCTCTTTAGACCAGAGATTCTCTACTAAAGCTCCTGTTTTTCAGCGACAGGCAGGCGTCCCTAAGCCTTTCAGCACTCCCTCAGGCAGAGAGATGTATTGAGGCAAGGGCAAAGTGGGCTCTAGCCCAGGGACCCAACCTTCCAGGGCCCCTGACACAGCCAGCTCTGTTCTGCAGGGTCGGGCCCGGTGACTTGCAGTCATTCTTAAACCGATTGTTTTAAATACCGTTTTCCTTTAATTTATTTTTTAGTGCTGGTGGTGTGTGGGAGTCTATTACAAACATTTTGCAGAGAAATGTTATGTTTCATGCAACATCCATAAAACACTTTCTTTAGATCAAAACAGGACCTGACCAGAGGCATGGGAGGGTGTCACAGAGGTTCTTTGCAGTAATATTGGTGAACTGCTGCAGTGTTGCTAAACTGAGACACATGTCACTGTCCTTGAATATTTCATGTAAACATATTTGGAGTCTGGATCTGCCTGTGCAGTCAGTGACCTGGCCAAAAAGGGCAAGAAGGAGCTGAAATTGGATCATAAGTACAAGTCTCTTCAGACCATGGCCCCCGCTCACCGTGCCTGGGGCTCCTCAATGCAAGGCACTTTGAGTTTTTTTAGAACATGGAGTGGGATCTGGGAAGGGATGAAGTTAGACTGCCAAGTGGTGGAATGCAAGATCAGTGGTGTGTATTATGAATGAGCGCTGACAGCTAATATTAGAAGTGACGTAGGAGGAACTTATCAAAAACAAAAGATATTTGTTCATAAATGTTGCTGGCCCCAATGTACAGACTGCACCGCAACCTATGTTTTGTGCTGCTGTGCCATTTATTTTAGAATTGATTTCAAAATATAATTTAATTAGAGGACACAACGCAATCTTTGGGAAGCATTGCAGTATTCGCCCGTGTTGTAAACTGTTATACAATTACTATAATGCAATACAAAACAATATTATGTGCAACGGGCAGGGGAGAACCAACTTAGTTGGGAGGGTTGACTAAATTATGTGCCAAAAAAGGAAAATTATATGGCATAATAGGGCGCATTTTCAAGTAGCAATAGCTTGTTTTGAAATGTTTAATCATTTTAACACTATATTGGCAAATATTTCACCTTAATATTATCAGTTTGGCAGGTAAATACAGCAATCAGCACCTGGAAGGTGACCTGCCTCTGTATGACCAAGGACCCGTGTGCGTGTGGTAACACGTGTGGTAGTGTTTTTGTAACTTTTGATCCATTTGAACTAGACATTTATTTATTAAAATTTTGAAATTGCAAATTTAGTGTGGCAAATATATAATTATATGGAAATACTGAAGCCACAGAACTGCATAATTCCAGTGGCTCTGATTATAGGCCAACAGAATACAGTGCTAGGTCTCCTACATTTCATATAGTAGACAAGCCGTGAGTTGCAGATTATGAGGTCTGCGAAGCTGCAAATTATTTTTTACTCTTTTGAAGATCTAGTGAAAATGTTTTCACATTGCCACTTTCGGGCGAACTTTTGACTTTCACGACAATTTGTGTTGCACACGTCATTATCTAACACTACCAGATAGATTTTGCATGAGATGTACTCTGTACACTCCTCAGAGTACTCATGGTGCCTGTCTGTTGTGCAAAGCCATTGTGCATAGAAAAACAACTCCAAACAAAAACATGCAGAGAAACTTTTTGCACAAAATTTCCAGCTTGGTTGAGTTCAATTAATGTAAAAATGATTTCACCATATGCGGAGAATTATCTTGCCATGTGGTAAAAAAAAACTTGCTGCCGACATATCTAGAACACTGACATAGCGCTGCAACAGCACACTCATGACGCAAACTCCCAAATGCAGCAGAGACAGCCATAATTCATGTCACTCGTGCAAAAGGCCCACCATGCAGCAGATGCATCCCTAAAATGCACCTCTGGTGCAGGAACAGTGATGCAGCAGACGTACCCGTGCTCGGCTACCTGTGTACGGCATGTCAAACATGCACACATGCAACACACCTGCAACACAGACACACACTTGGAGCGCAATGATCCTTGGAAGAAATTGCCCCATGCAGCAGACTCTCATTAGTAGCAGGCCGGGTGATGCAAGAGAGTGGCCAGTGCTGCACACAAATCCCTACTCACATTTGCAGCAGTCATACATGGCGGAGACTCCCCCCATGCTGCAGATTTACTTCTGCAGCAAACTCAGTAGCGCAGATAAATCACTTGTTCAGTAGACTTACCTCTGCATTTGAAATGTCTGTGCTGCAAACTCACACCTGGTCATGCAGCACACTTACACCAATTTTCCTGACTCAAACCCATGCAGCAACCACACTCATGCAGCAGGCTAACATGTTCAGCAAACTGTCCGCCAGCAGTAGACTCACACATGCCGCAGACTTACACCAATGTACCTGACTGAAACCCATGCAGCAACCACACTCATGCAGCAGGCTGACTTGTTCAGCAAACTGTCCGCCAGCAGTAAACTCACACATGCCGCAGACTTACACCAATGTACCTGACTGAAACCCATGCAGCAACCACACTCATGCAGCAGGCTGACTTATTCAGCAGACGGTCCGCCAGCAGTCGACTCACACATGCCGCAGACTTACACCAATGTACCTGACTGAAACCCATGCAGCAACCACACTCATGCAGCAGGCTGACTTGTTCAGCAGACGGTCCGCCAGCAGTAGACTCATACATGCCTCAGACTTACACCAATGTACCTGACTGAAACCCATGCGGCAACCACACTCATGCAGCAGGCTGACTTCTTCAGCAGACTGTCCGCCAGCAGTAGACTCACACATGCCTCAGACTTACACCAATGTACATTACTAAAACCCATGCGGCAACCACACTCATGCAGCAGGCTGACTTGTTCAGCAGACAGTCCGCCAGCAGTAGACTCACACATGCTGCAGACTTACACCAATGTACCTGACTGAAACCCATGCAGCAACCACACTCATGCAGCAGGCTGACTTCTTCAGCAGACTGTCCGCCAGCAGTAGACTAACACATGCTGCAGACCTACACCAATGTACCTGACTGAAACCCATGCGGCAACCACACTCATGCAGCAGGCTGACTTCTTCAGCAGACGGTCCACCAGCAGTAGACTCACACATGCAGCACACTTACACCAATGTACCTGACTCAAACCCATGCAGCAACCACACTCATGCAGCAGGCTGACTTGTTCAGCAGACTGTCCGCCAGCAGTAGACTCACACATGCCGCAGACTTACATCGATGTACCTGACTAAAACCCATGCGGCAACCACACTCATGCAGCAGGCTGACTTGTTCAGCAGAAGGTCCGCCAGCAGTAGGCTCACACATGCAGCACACTTACACCAATGTACCTGACTGAAACCCATGCAGCAACCACACTCATGCAGCAGGCTGACTTGTTCAGCAGACGGTCCGCCAGCAGTAGACTCACACATGCAGCACACTTACACCAATGTACCTGACTGAAACCCATGCAGCAACCACACTCATGCAGCAGGCTAACTTGTTCAGAAGACTGTCGGGCGGTAGTGGACTCAAACATGCAGCAGACTTGCACCAATGTACCTGAGTCACATCCATGCAGAAACCACACTCTTGCAGCAGGCTGATTTGTTCATCAGATTGTCGGGCACCAGTAGACTCACACATTCAGCAGTTTTTGGCAGTCTGGTATTTACCTTTCTGCCAGACTAACGCTTGATTACAGATTCACAGCAGTCAGTAGATTCACAGTTGACCTGCAGCAAATACACACCTTGCACAAGGACACACACTCTGGCTGCAGACTGACATCTAGTGAACAAAATCTGGGCATGGGATTCAAACTAATGCAGCAGAAATAACAGCCGGGGAGAGGTCTTACTAGCAGCAAACTCATCGGCATCAGGCTCACCTGCATCAGTATAATGCGCAAGACTCCCAACGCACAACATGCAGCTTTGAAGCTCTGCCTCGCCCATACAGCACTCACTCATGCAGCAGACCCTTCTGTGCATCTTACTCAACCAGACAGCAAATGTGCACATGCATGCAATTCACTGCGATGCAGTGTACTCAAGAGTGCAGCCAGCATCAAACACACATTCTTGCAACAGATGTATGCATGCAACAGACTCACCTGTTTGGCAAATGCACACCTGTGCAGCAGAATCACTCATGCTACAAACTGGATCCCTAGAGCAATGTCCCTCCTACTGAACACTCTCTGAAGTAATGGATGCATCTAATGCGACAACTCACTTGTGCAACAACTCAGCCATGTTGCGGGAACTCACCTAGTAATAATAATAACTTGTTTGATATAGCGGATCGAACAGTGACTCACCTGGAGACCTCTTCCATACAGAAGATATTTACATACAACAGACACACACCCATGCATAAGACCTGTGTGACAGATTCACCCTTGCAGCAGACTCAATGGTGCTGCAGACTCACTGAGAAAGCACTCACTTGTGCAGCAAATACATCCCTAAGACTCACCTGCACAACACATACAGCCATGTCTGAGGCTCACTTTGAAGTCATCTCACCAATTCAGCAGACGCCCTGCACAATATACTCTCTATCACAGAGTAGACTTGCATGCCTAGCACACTCTCCTTGCAGTAGAATTCACTATGCATAAAACTCCCCCTTGCAGCAGATGCAACTATCCAGCGTTTGCCCTTGCAGCAGACACGCCTGCACAGTAGACTCACCCATGCAGCAGACTCACGTCTGCAAATTCTCCTTGCAGCAGGCACTAGCATGCAGTAGGTCCACCCGTGCACGTTACAATAGTGCAACACATCCTTTTAGCAGACTAATATGCACACCAGACTGACCTGTGTAGTAGACATGCATCGGTAGCAAACTCTGCTTGCAGCAGACTCTACCATGCCCAAAACTCTGCCACTCAACTTATAGATCTGGGCAGCACTCATGCAGCACACTCGCCTACATGCCAGACGGACCCATGCACGAGAACTGCATCGGTAGTAAAGTCTGCTCACAGAAACTCAGCCACGCAGCAGATACACTGCCCAACACTCACTCCTGCAACAGACTTGCCTGAACACCACACTCAATTATGCAGCAGGGTCGCATGGATGGCAAATTCCCCTTGCAGCAGACAGTACAATACCATGCAGAAAATTCACGGAGCAGCCTCTACACTTGTGCAACACTCACGCATTTAGCAGACTTGCCTTCGCACCAGACTGACCTGTGCAGTAGACCTGCATCTGTAGTAAGCTCACTTGCAGCAGACGCTACTATGCACAAAACTGAGCCATGCAATAGCTAGATCTGTGCAGCACTCAGGAAGCAGCCACCTGCATGCCAGACTGACCCACGCAGCAGACCTGCATCTGCAGCAATATCTGCTTGCAGCAGACTCTACTATGCACAGAACTCAGCCATGCAACAGATAGACCTGCACATTACTCCCTCCTGCAGCAGACTCACCTGCACACCACACTCAGCTATGCAGCAGAGTGTTATGGATATCAAACACTCCCTGCTGCAGACTTCGTAATACTGCAGAGTCACCTGTGTTGGCAGCAGTAGCATCATGAATGCGACTGACTCTCCTGGAGAGCAGATACACTCCCTGCAGCATACTCGGCGGTGCAACAGACTAACCTCCTGGAGCAGGCTCACGCTCCAACACTTACCCATGCAGCAGACTCGCTAATGTAGCAGTCACATAATCTGCAGGAGTCTCACGCTTGCAATAAACAGAAATACGCAACTGATTCATCATTGTAGGAGACACACGTCATGCAGGAGCCTCACACATGCAGCAGAATTACCAGAGCAGTAGACACACGTCCTACAGACACCTCACACATGCAGCAGATTTACCACTGCACGAGACACGCGTCCTGCAGGAACCTCACATGTGCAGTAGACTCACCAGTGCAGGAGACACATGTCCTGCAGAAACCGCACACGTCCAGCCGACTGATCAGTGCAGGAGACACACGTACTGCAGGAACCTCACACATGCAGCAGAATTACCAGAGCAGTAGACACACGTCCTACAGACACCTCACACATGCACAGATTTACATTGCAGGAGACACACGTCCTGCAGGAACCTCACATGTGCAGTCAATTCACCAGTGCAGGAGACACACGTCCTGAAGATACCTCATACGTTGCAGGAGACACACGTCCTGCAGGAACCGCACACGTGCAGCCGACTGATCACTGCAGGAGACACACATACTGCAGGAACCGCACACGTGCAGCAGACTTCCTAGTGCAGGAGACATGCTCCCTGCAACAACTCCCACTTGCAGCAGACTCACCAGTGCATGAGACGCAGATCTTGCAGGAACTTTAACTTGCAATAGACTCGCCAGTTCAGGAGACACGCGTCCCGCAGGAACCTCACACTTGCAGGAGACTCATCAGTGCAAGAACCACGCACCCTTCAGCAACTCACAATTGCAGCAGACTCGCTATCGCAGGAGAAAAGGGTCCGACAGGAACCCCACACATACAACAGAGTTTCTAGTGCAGGAGACGCGCCCTGCAGGAACCCCACACATACAACAAAGTCACCAGTGGAGGTGACACGCGTCTTGCAGGAACCCCACTCATGCAGCAGAGTTACCAGTGCAGGAGACACGCGTCCTGCAGGAACCCCACACACATGCAGCAGTCAGTCAGTGCGCAGGGACTCACCCTGCAGACTCCGCAGCCCCTCTTCCTGCTTCCATGCCCGGTGCTCGGCGTCCCCGGCTCTGCATCACCCCGCGGCCGCCCTCATCTGCAGCCGCTGCGGCTCTCTGGCCGGCTCGGCGGTCCCGGTGCCGCACCGGGGGGCTCCGGGAGTCCCTTGCTCCCCTCCTCGGGGGTCTGCAGCCCAGAGAGGTCGGTGCCCTGGCGGTGGACCCCGCGGAGGTCTGCGGTGCCCGGACCCGGCACTGCCCGCGGCTGAGAGTGTGACGGACTGACTGTCTGAGCCTCCGCCTCGGGGGCGGGAGCCGGACCCTGGCGACCCCCTCCCGCAGGAGCCCGTGTGCGCGGCTCGCCTCAGTGGGATCACACACACGGTGTGTGGCAATGTGCCCGCTCTGCGCGCACCCCTGTGTGTCACCCCCTCCCGCTGCAGCCAGTGTGCAGCAATGTCTCAGTGTCCACACTCCGTGCTCACCCCAGTGTGTGTCACAGTGTTTGCCCCTCCCACTGCAGCCTGTGATGTCTCAGTGTCCACTCTATGCTCACCCCAGTGTGTGTCACTGTGTGTGGCCCCCTCCCACTGCAGCCCGTGTGCGCGGCTCGCCTCAGTGGGATCACACACACGGTGTGTGGCAATGTGTCCGCTCTGCGCGCACCCCTGTGTGTGTCACTGTGTGTGACCCCCTCCCACTGCAGCCTGTGTGCAGCACTGTCTCAGTGTGTCCACACTCAGTGCCCACCCGTGTGTGTGTCACTGTCACAGTGTGTGCCCCTCCCACTGCACCTCTGTGTGTGTGTCACTGTCACACAGTGTGTGTCTCTCCGACTGCAGCCTGTGTGCAGCAATGTCTCAATGTGTCCACTCTGTGCTCACCCCAGTGTGTGTCACCGTGTGTGACCCCTTCCCACTGCAGCCTGTGTGCAGCAATGTCTCAGTGTCCACACTCTGCGCGCACCCCGGTGTGTGTCACTGTCACAGTGTGTGCCCCTTCCACTGCAGCCTGTGATGTCTCAGTGTCCACTCTATGCTCACCCCAGTGTGTGTCACTGTGTGTGACCCCCCTCCCACTGCAGCATGTGTGCAGCAATGTCTCAGTGTCCACACTCTGCGCGCACCCCTGTGTGTGTCACTGTCACAGTGTGTGCTCCTCCCACTGAAGCCTGTGTACAGCAGTGTCTCAATGTGCCCACACTCTGCGCGCACCCCTGTGTGTGTCACTGTCACAGTGTGTGCTCCTCCCACTGAAGCCTGTGTACAGCAGTGTCTCAATGTGTCCACACTCTGCGCGCACCTCTGTGTGTGTCACTGTGTGTGACCCCTTCCTGCTGGAGCCCGTGTGAGCAGCTCGTCTCAGTGGGATCTCTCTCACACTCACAGTGTGTGTGACAATGTGTCCACAGTGTGCGTACCTCTGTGTGTGTGTCATACAGTGTGCGCAGCTCGCCTCAGTGGGATCTCTCTCACACACACAGTGTGTGATTCTCCCACTGCAGCCTGTGTGCAGCAACGTCTCGATGTGTCCCCTCTGTGCGCACCCCTGTGTGTGTCACTGTGTGTGACCGCCTCCCACTGCAGCCTGTGTGGAGCAATGTCTCAATGTGTCCACACTCTGTGCGGACCTGTGTGTGTCACTGTCAAACAGTGTGTGCCTCTCCGACTGCAGCCCGTGTGCAGCAATGTCTCAGTGTCCACACTCTGCGCGCACCCCTGTGTGTGTGTCACTGTCAAACAGTGTGTGCCTCTCCGACTGCAGCCCGTGTGCAGCAATGTCTCAGTGTCCACACTCTGCGCGCACCCCTGTGTGTGTGTCACTGTCAAACAGTGTGTGCCTCTCCGACTGCAGCCTGTGTGCAACAATGTCTCAGTGTGTCCACACTCTGTGCGCTGCTCTGTGTGTGTGACACAGTGTGCGCATCTCGTCTCAGGGGGCTCTCTCACACACAGTGAGTATAGAAATGTGTCCACACTGTGCGCACCTCAGTGTGTCCCACTCAGTGTGTGATTTACCCAATGGAACCTCTGTGCGCAGCTCTGTTTCTGTGGGCTTTCTCTCTCACACACACTGTGTGCGCAGCTCTCTGTACGTCACACAGTGTGTTGTGTTCTCAGCTCTGTCTCAGAGTGTCTCTTCCCACAACAGTGTGTTGAGCTGTGTCTCAATGTGTTCCACACTCGGTGTGTAGTGACTATGAAGGCTGTATCTCATTGTTTGTGTACTAACTTCTCAGCTTGCTCTCAACTCCGTGCGCAGCTCTGCGTGTGCGCGCTCGCGTGACTCTCACGCGCGATGCTTGTCATTCGAGTAGCTCTCGCTGTGTAGGTGAATGCAGCTCACTGCTTGTGCACGCCATTCGCCTTACCCTGTGTGCGTAATACTCTTGCTCGGCGTGTGTGTGCACGCGTGTTTGTGTGTGAGAGATGGAGCCGCCTGCTGTAACCCTATCACCATGTACCACGGCTCTTTCCCTGTCTGAGTGCGCTCCTCGCTTCTATCCTGCCTGTGAGTGCGCCCATCTCTCTCATATGTGCAGCACGTGTGTGTGCGTGTTACGTTGGTGTTCTCCATTCACTTCATGTGTTCACCGTCTCTCTCAGTCTTACATACCCAAGCAGATCGTCACGCACGGTGCGTGACGGCTACGCTCGCTCCATCTTTACTTTGGGCACCCAGCTGCCCTCATCACCAGCTGTAGCACTCACTCATTTAGCGTTAGTTCCTCTCCACCTCACTGTGTGTGCAGCTCTCCCATTTTGCTGTGAAAATCTCTCTCGTACGTGTCTCTCGTAGCTTTTTGACTATAGCTCCCTCCCTCCCCCTGCAGGAAGCTCTCTTAATCATGGTGTAGCGCCCCTCTTAATGTCTAACCCACTCACTACGTGTTTGCGAAGCTGGCTTTCCTTCACTGTGTGTAGAATTTCCATAGAGTTTCTATATCTAACTCCATATATACCTTGGTAATGTACACAATCTAGGTACATGGATGTGGATTAAGAACAGTAAATCAACACCTCCCACCGGGCACTTGCCTCTTCTATATGTTGTCCCTCAATGTTCTGGTCATGATATTTGGATTAGTTCATATTCTGATTTCGATATTCCCTACCACAATCCAAAAATGAATACCTTGAGTTAAGCAAGTTTTGCATCTGTAATAATCTGATTTGCAGCTTTATACACAAACACATCCCTCTTTCATCATTAATGCAGATTAGTTGCCTGGAATACAGTGTGACTGGGGGGGGGGGGGGGGTGCATCAGATTTGCCTTCTGACAGTTATCCTATGGCCCAAAGAGATATGGAGCTGAGAGTCAATGATTTGGGATTGACCCCCATGTTGTTTACCTAAGACTGTCTGTGTTCTGCCTCCTGCTGGAGGTTGGCAAGCCACACAATTCAATGGTGGAGCTGAGTCAGAGTCCAGGCTGGGGACCTAAAATGCCCTAAGTACCAAAGTAGGAGCCACGTCTTCCAAAGACCCATCCAGGGAGGCGTGCAGCGAGTGGCATGTAGAAGTATGACAAGAATCTCTCAAATTCAAAATTACTTTTTTCATTTCTGAATGTTTCAATTCTCTACACAAGATTACATTACTACCTTGAGCTGCAGTTTACACAACCCACAAAGGAAATCTTTGGATTTAGTGATGAAAACCCTGATATCAGTGAGATGGATGAAGAGACTAACAAATTTGTTGTGTACTCTACAGAAAATGTTAATATTATTACCACATTTGAAGTCTAGTATATTGAGACACTTAAGCACACAATATGCTGAAATGAATCATGCCTAAGTGTTTCCAAATGTTGCTGTTACATAAATTAGTCAAACTGAGAAAAATGGTGTTACCAAGATCACACATTTTGGTCACGTGAGGAGGTTTGGATCAGACTGGTGTAATTCAGGCAAAGAAAGCATCACTTTGCTTTACTTGCTCTATATCAGAGGCCACTAATGTGTACATTGCAGTTTCTAAAGAGGCATAGTACACTGTAACCTATTACAATGGTGAAAATTTAAAGGTAAAGTAGCTGAGGGCTTCATTTATACGTAAATGTCACAAGCCTACCATGAGTTAAGTGACAAAAACCTCTTTCCAAAACACATAATATCGGTAGAGGCAATACAAGAATATAAAACACCATTGCCTCATTGTATGAAAGTGTGTAGGTGCTTTAGGCTTTGGCAGAATAAGTGAATAATGAATAGGTTATAACATAATCGGATCACTAACAGAATATTGGAAACAAAAATATTGTGTGGACAGAATATCATGTGAAAAATATCGAGGACCAAAATATTGAGAAGATGAGTGCAAATAGGTAAGTATAGAATTACTATTCTCAACTCCACATCTACATACCTCAAACGTGCCGGTGCCCAAAGCCCTCCTCTGAAACATGCAGCTGCTGCAATGAAATGTCCAACCACAGAATACCTAGGCAATATAATCCTGAAGCCATTTCGGGCCTCTTCACTCCATTTACAGACACTCCTGCCCTTTCAGTTCACTCTTGCAGCTTTCTGCTTTCCCTCTTTGTGAAGCTTTCCTGTTTTTCTCTTCCTCCGTCTTTCCTATGTGTCTTTTGGTCGCAGTAAATGCGTGAGGCAGAAGAATAAGTGCTGACCATCTAAAATAAGTGCTGGTGCTCTGCAACAGAGACAACAAGCACAAATTAAGCACTGTATATATATATATATATATATATATATATATATATATATATATATATATATATTCATGGTACATATATATGGAGTTACATATAGTAAACTTTACCTACTTATACAAATTTAGCTACACAATATTTTCGTCCTCAAAATTCTTGACACAATATTTTGTCCCACAATATTTGTGTTTCTGATATTCTGTCTAAACACCAAACATAATCAGAGTGTATGTGATGGAATACAAGGGAAGAAAAGGCAATGGGGATGCCAAACATGAGATGCTTGGCTATGTATATCACTGGCAAACTGAAGAGGGTGTAGAAACAGAATCATTTAACCTAGTTTTGCTTGCCCTCCGACATTCCCCACCACTTTACAGAGTCGGCTACCACCTTATCAAGCTTTTGTATTGTCAAACTATCCAATCCAAAACAGTAACTACCCAGTGTCATGAAGGTAATCAAAATATAGGTTGTTTTACTATCCTTACCTCCACATCTCTGCACCTTGATGATCAGGTGGCTGGTGGCCCCCCAGCACCTAGATCTGCAGGGAAGGTGTGCCTGGTTCGCTAGGTGATTTATGTATTTACATTTCAATAACCGTATGACTGCACTTATGTGATCAATCTCGATCTGAGCATCCCCAGTGAGCATCCACCACAATACGCTTCTGGGAGCAGCCAGCAACCACCTCTCTGCCGATACAGTGAGGGGCCTTTAAAACCCCATTTAACACAAACAAGTTAATGTATGCTATGATGGTTTCATGAAGGACATTGAGTTACCTGCCACACCAAATAGGGGTTACACAGTAGTCCTAGGCTGCCATCTAGTGGCACTGCCAACTTATTGCAAAAGGCTAATAAAAATTAACTTTCTTAATTTCCATTTTACCCCATATGCTGAAATTCCTCACACTGTTCCTGCTCACCATGATCTATTTGCCGTACATGGGGGCACCGTTTTACTTCACCTCCTCACGCCTCCATAATGATATGTTCTTTTTCCCAATTTTCCAGAAACTCCTAGCCTGCGTGCGGATTATAAATGCTTAGTCCCGATTGCAGCCAATATTCCATACCCTCGTTGTCTGAATATATACAGGCCATCGATCACTCTTAAGCGGCATCTTTGCAGGAGATGGGCAGATTCTCTCTCCCAAATCCCTTTCAGTAGCATCTCATCAGCTTAAAATGACTAAATGAGCAGATGGAGGAGTTGAATTTGCCAGAAATAACTGGCCCGGGCTCAAGTGTTACTAAATATCGTTATCACAGCTGGGGACAGATGTTGTAGCACATTAACAGGGTGTGAGCTCTTCAGTTGTGGTGCCAAGATTATGTAGGTCTTTAAAAGTATTAAACTTCCACTCAAGTGCCTTCCCTAAACCTCCCAGCTCAACACGGAGACATGGCAGCTCCTGCATGTATAGTATTCTGGTGTTGGTCCCTAATGACACCCCAGTGAATTCTGGTACTTGCAGTCTTTCATATCACATCAATTTTAGCATTCAGGTGTTGGCTCCACGTGAGCCGACAGGGTATTCTGGCATTTGCAGTATTTCACATATCAGCTATTCATACTTGGCCTAATCTAAATTCCTGATCAGTTTGCATATAAGCAATTTTCTCAATTATATTTGACAGGCTTTACCGATTTTTGGAGAGGTCAGCTTTTCAACAGCTTTGAATGCCGCAAAAAATAGCAGCCAAATGCCTTCATTCCGAAGCACGGATGTAGTCCGTGTAAACCATATATCCCAAAAATACCTGGGCAACATCTATTTGTACATAACATTTTACACGATCTTCTGCATATCTGGAATGGGGTGAGCACAATATCGTATGACACAGAAGTCTTTAAAGCCCATTTCTCCACAATGGGGTGATTGCAGGTGAAGTCACAAACACGGTCAGTAGAGTCGAGTGGCCTTGATGGATCTGTGAAATACTCTTGGCAAAGGAAGTGGTTTTGTCCCAAAGCAGGATATGTGGCTGCCAGATACACGCGGTGGCTACTTACTGCAAACTTCTCTTCACCTGGTTGAAAGAAACCTTAATGACTAAAGGATGCTCTGAAAAACAAGGTAATCTTTGTAAAACAAATTTCAGCAGTTTCTTACCCTTATACAAATTAATTTTAATATATCTTTGTTAAAAACCAAACATGTTTACAGTAATTTTAATAACACAAAAGGATGATGGACATAGTGCTGAACAATGCAAACACTCACCCCCAGTCACAGATCTGGGTTTAATCCATCGTTCTTTTGCTCACCATGCCACCCCAGTTTGGACCCAGCCATATGCAAATCAGTCTTGACCCTGTTCCTCATGGGAACGGTCCAGCCCGAACTGCCAGGCCACGTCCTCCCTGGACCAGAAACAAGCATCCTGGGACCGGTTTCAGGGTATCACCCTTCATCAGCCAGGCTAGCTTGAATCCAGTGGCACAGTGAGCAAGGGACCCACGTCTGGGCATACCCTTCCCACTTGGGGGCAACTTTAGCAACACAAAAGGATGATGGACGGAGTGTTGAACAATGCAAACACTCACCCCCAGTCACAGATCTGGGTTTAATCCATCGTTCTTCTGCTCACCATGCCACAGCAGTTTGGACCCAGCCATATGCAAATCAGTCTTGACCCTGTCCCCCAGGGGAACAGTCCAGCCCGAACTGCCAAGCCACGTCCTCCCTGGACCGGAAACAAGCATCCTGGGACCAGTTTCAGGGTATCACCCTTCATCAGCCAGGCTAGCTTGAATCCAGTGGCACAGTGAGCGAGGTGGATTAATCCCAGATCTGTGCTGGGGGTGAGTGTTTGCATTGTTCAGCACTCCGTCCATCATCCTTTTGTGTTGCTACAGTAATTTTAATCACTGCTATCTTATGTTTAAAAAATAATCATGATTAAACCTGGCTCCAAGAAGATATAAAAATATACGTTTTTGAGGGATATTTGAGGATTCCATCATGGCTGAGAGTGCACTGGGGGTTTACAATAGAGAGACACTTTGTGACACTGGGGACACCTTGTGATACTGTTGGTGCAGTCAGAGAGACACTTTGTGACACTGGGGACACCTTGTGATACTGTTGGTGCAGTGAGAGAGACACTTTGTGACACTGGGGACACTTTGTGGTACTGTTGGTGCAATCAGAGTGACACTTTGTGACACTTGGGACACTTTGGGGTACTGTTGGTGCAGTCAGAGAGACACTTTGTGACACTGGGAACACTTAGTGATACTGTTGGTGCAGTGAGAGAGACACTTTGTGACACTGGGGACTCTTTGTGATACTGTTGGTGCAGTGGGAGAGACACTTTGTCACACTGGGGACACTTTGTGATACTGTTGGTGTAGTCAGAGAGACACTTTGTGACACTGGGGACACTTTGTGATACTGTTGGTGCAGTCAGAGAGACACTTTGTGACACTGGGGACACTTAGTGATACTGTTGGTGCAGTCAGAGAGACACTTTGTGACACTGGGGACACTTTGTGATACTGTTGGTGCAGTCAGAGAGACACTTTGTGACACTGGGGACACTTTGTGATACTGTTGGTGCAGTCAGAGAGACACTTTGTGACACTTGGGACACTTTGTGATACTGTTGGCGCAGTGAGAGAGACACTTTGTGACACTGGGGACTCTGTGATACTGTTGGTGCTTTGAGAGAGAAACTTTGTGACACTTGGGACACTTTGTGGTACTGTTGGTGCAGTGAGAGAGACACTTTGTGACACTGGGGACACTTTGTGATACTGTTGGTGCAGTCAGAGAGACACTTTGTGACACTGGGAACACTTAGTGATACTGTTGGTGCAGTCAGAGAGACACTTCGTGACACTGGGGACACCTTGTGATACTGTTGGTGCAGTCAGAGAGACACTTTGTGACACTGGGAACACTTAGTGATACTGTTGGTGAAGTCAGAGAGACACTTCGTGACACTGGGGACACCTTGTGATACTGTTGGTGCAGTGAGAGAGACACTTTGTGACACTGGGGACACTTTGTGGTACTGTTGGTGCAGTGAGAGAGACACTTTGTGACACTGGGGACACTTTATGATACTGTTGGTGTAGTCAGAGAGACACTTTGTGACACTGGGGACACCTTGTGATACTGTTGGTGCAGTCAGAGAGACACTTTGTGACGCTGGGGACACTTAGTGATACTGTTGGTGCAGTGAGAGAGAAACTTTGTGACACTGGGGACACTTTGTGATACTGTTGGTGCAGTCTGGGTTTAAGGTCCACACTGTAGCAGGCTCAAGCTGGTTGCCTCGTTTTACTAAATGTATCTGTCAGTGCTTAATGTCTAAACATATAACTGGCAGGACCCCCATCAGGAGGCCGCTGCAGCTGGCACCACCCATCGCCCCTCCTAGTGCTGCCAGTGCTAGTACCAACTCAACCATTAACCATCACTCTCCTACAAGTGTGACCATTCAGTGTATCCCAGGCCCCTATAGCTATAAGAATGGATTGGTTGGCAGGCACTAATAATTTTTAGTGTATATTAACTAATTAAATAACTTTTAGTGAGATCACCTCTAAATTAGACAAACAGCACCACCTCGTGGCAGACTATCATACGTGCTGGTGTTGACAATTAAGTGCCAGTGCTGAGCACCGGAAACCACTGGCTCAAATTAAGCACTGATGCCTAAGTGGTATTTGTATATTTCAAACCTAGCCAAATGGCAGCAGAGCACTGTACAGAGTCAAAGGCAAAGATACAAATAGTGATTGGAGGGGTAGCTTGGATCATGAATCAATAGTGGAATATTATTGTGTTGTGACATAGCGCTCTTTAAGGAGGGGTGTCTTCAGATCTTTCCTAAATTGGAGCAGAGTTGTGAGGGTCCTTGTGCGAATTAAGTTAAATATAAGGTACTAAAAACAAGCTACTTTCCAGTGTACGGCATAATACCAGGGGGGCATCATTGCATATATTATGTTTCCTTATTGAAATGTATATATCATGTTTCAACTATTTCTATGGTCTAGTGACAAGGAGAAAAGTCAAGAGTTGTTTGTTGCAGCTCGCTTTATCACTGTTTTTATAAGTTTTCCCTGTTAATTTTTAACCGAAAGAGACCACACAGAGTTCACCAACACCTGACTGCTAGGAGAGCTAGTGTGGGACCATAACTGCCCGCCTTGTTTTCAAGGATGTAGCATTCCTTGGGAAGCATGTGTGGCAGCCGGCTGGTTTAGTGGGTGCAGCCTTTTTACTCTATTCATGGGGTAAGTTCTATCGGTATCTGCGGAAATGCTTGCAACTTCTCACGAGGGCTGGATTTAGGTTTAGGAGGATGGGTTACTTCATCACAACAGTGACAGATAGGCCGTTCACCGAAATATAAATCCTCAGATGGGATTTATATTTCGGCGGATGTGCTACCCGTCACCGTTGTGATGGAGTCCCGTCTGCCGAATTCTAAATCAGGCCCTACAACTCTAAAAGGTAAATCTCTGTAACCTTGAGATGATCTGACTGAAGCAGAAAACAGACTCTGATCTGTTAGAGAGACCTGGACAGAATCCCAGGTCAACATCTCTAATTCTTCTCCAATGTAGAGAAAATTATAGTCAAGAGTTGCCCAGTCTATGTCATGGGTAGTTCAGGCCATAGCTGATGCCTGGCTGTCATGCAAAGCCTTCAAACTGCAACCGATTGTGCATTAAATCAATATATAGAATTCCATCAGATAGTTGCAATACAGCAGACCAAGTGCAAGAGTTGGAGTGGACTTTATGGAACCGACTTCTACCACAATCAGTGCCATTAAGTTTATTCCATCCATACAACTTTCTAAGAACACTCCCGCCACCCTACCCTACTTGGTGGCAATGGGAGTTTACTCGAACCTCACATTCCACAGATCGAGGTCTATGTTCCTTGCATTTAACCAGCACAGTGTTAAGGTGGTGGTTGCAGCAAACATGGATGGGGAGTAACTGGAAGCTGAATGCCAAGGCAGAGATCCTAGTTGTTGGCATTAATCGACAACAACGGGGCAGGGCTCTGTGGCCGGGTAAGTCCCCCGCGATTGATCTCAAGAGATTTATCAACGCAATCCAATAAAATGGCAACCTCTTCTAGCTGTGGGCAATGTAATATTGCCATTCCAGGAACAGGCACATGCACATTCCACTCGGCATCCTTCTCTCAAACGCTAAGTCTGCCCATTTATGCACTGTCAACGTCACTGAGTGTCTTGTGTAATGTTCACTTTTATAGCCTAGTGCCCACCAGAATTCTCATGCAGCATGTTTGTTACACTGGTGTCATGTGGCTTGTCCGATACAATGGTGAACCACGCTCCTATGTTGACTATTTCCCCACCTCAATTCCCGCTTATGTTCAACACCAAATGTTACTCTGTAATGGCCACTTCTTGGTCTTTGCACTATTAAAACCTCATCTTTCATCTTGAATTCATTCTCTTGCTTCTTCCATATAGCTCACTGCTTACTCTTCTCCCATGGTCAGGACATATTTTACTAAATTTCCTCCTACAACCTAATGCCGTGCAAATTTCACTCAAGGAGCGGCAATATTTTGTGAATACAGGCTAGATGTAACTGACTTTGTCACATATAAGCCTCTGTGGTCTTTCGGTTGAGCATGTATCTTAGTCATAGCACGTGCCTCCGTCGCCCTAATCCCTTATGCATATTTTTCAGACCGTTCAATACTCCTAACTACATTCAGTCACCTTCATCGTGCCTCCAGTGCCAGCTCACAATTCTCCTCATCCTAATTAAAATCTGATCACGCCATCCTTGCTCGTAAGTCATGTTCTGAAGATCACACCAAGAAGCCATTTTCTAAACTCAGCTGCATGTTAATCGATACTTTCACCCACTGCTTGCCCTGAGGAGTAGAAACTGATACGGCTCTGAAGGAGTATTTATTTTCCTTCCAAATCCTTCCTGCATCTGTTTCAAAGTGTGATGGTGCATCCGCAGACCTGTTGGCAGACAATCCAACTTTGCCAAGTATATGTACCACTTCACTCCCGAAGCCCACAAACTATTTTTTAAAACAGCCTTTTGTTTACGCGCATTGAACAGTCCCATCCAATCTACAGCATGCAGGAGTCCAAAGATGTTCTTGGAAGCCCATCCCGGTGCTGTTGAACGCTGGGGTTATGAATATCAAGGCTGCCTACTCTTAATTTCACATCATGCCTCTTTCTTCCTCCACCGAGCGGCTCTTTTTCGTTCCTGCTTTCTCCCCTTGTCATGTTTTCCAAACTTTCTCTTTCCACCCCTTTCTGCCTTTCACTCTCTTGCTCTGGCCAAAGTCTGATGACGCACACTAGCGCCTAGAGACTCCTGTATGTGGGATTACAGCGCTTCACAGGAATTGATAAATAGGTCCTACAAAATGAGTACTCATACTGAGCCCCTGCAACCTCCTGCACAAAGTAGGCACTACACATACGCCTTTCTGTTAATTTTGTGCTATAGAAATACCACATCCATACACACATACACATATGCAAGAGGAATGGCTATAAATAAGATTTCTTCACACCATGTAACTTTGGAAACATTCTTTTGGGAGGAATTGTCCTCGCTTCTGAGATTTTCCCCTCATGGACTGAGGGGACACGTCCTTGTGGCAGAATGCTCCTATAACGATAATTACTTCACCGAGAAGAGGCCTGCAAGCTATGTAGGAAGCCGTCCACCCCAAGAGCCCTCTCCTCAGCAGACAACCTTATTAAACGCCATTAACCTTGGCGCCGAGATGAAAGCACCAGCAGTCCTTCACGGGCATGAAAAGCCCCTGCACGTTAATGTGTTTTTTCACTCATGATCCTGGGGAGGGTTTCCCGCCAGAATTCTCTCCTCTGAGGTCACGCGGTGCCTCGCGTGCTAACAAGACCCCTCCCCTCCCAGCCCTCGGCCTTTTGACCTGTCCTCCTCGGATCATGCGTCACATCCGGAGAGTCCTCAGCAGGTGAAAGACGGTCACTGGAAGTTAGGGTGACCACCCGTCCGTTAATTTCACGGACTGTCCGTAATTTCGCCCTGCCGTCCGTTGTCCGTGATGAAAGTCTTCACGGACAGCATTTGTCCGTAATTTTAGCCTTTCATCTAAAGGACAACGGAGGCAGGGCGAAATTACGGGCAGATCAGTCTCCCCAGCTGGACTGGAAGGCAGGGAGTCTCCTGTGCTCTGAGGGAGGGGCAGACAGATAAGAATCAGACCTTCTTGCCAGGGGGTCTCCTTCCCTAAAGACATGCAAATGTGCCCAACTGGTAAATCTGCAAATACAAAGGGGCTTGAAAACCTCCATTGACTTTACTAAAAGGAGTCACTTTAAGTTTTCTGGTGGCAAAGATATTTCTTTTAGAGAGGTATTGTAATGGTGTTCCAAAGTGAGCTGTGGGGTGTGTGGTTTTAATGGAGTGTTATAACATTTTTTAGTACTAGGTATAAACTGTATATTATTCAAATCTGTATTTGAAAAGCACTTTTTTTTTTATTTAACCGAAATGTGTTTGCGCATTTTGTAGCAGCCTTTATTATGATGTAATTGTATTTTTCACAGTTCTTTCAGGTACCTCGGTACCTCATAGTACTAACAAACATTGGCAAAGCCAATAGATCTCATCTACGAAAGAGTTATTGGCCTTGCTAATGTGTTTTAGCCCTTAGCAATGTTGTACACCAGAGTAGCTGCTGTTCAGCATGGCTTAAAGTTAGTGGCATAGCTGTGTGGAGTGGAGTAGAGTGGCATAGGAGCAGTGGTGTAGAGCCCCGTGGTGCAAAGTATAGTGCAGTGGGGTACAGTGCAGTTGTTTAGAGTGCGTTAGCGTAGAGTACAGTGGTTTAGAGTGCAGTGGCATGGAGTGGCATGGGACAGAGTAGAGTGGCATAGAGTGCAGTGGAGTAGAGTGGCATACAATGGAGTAGCAGAGAGAGCAGTAGTGTAGAGTGGTGCAGTGGCATAGATTGCAGAGTAGACTGGCTCATCCTCCTCTTTTATTATCTTTGGTTGGTAGTCCGGGCTCCCATTTCTGAGATAAATGTAGAGTCCCAGACATACACTCTAGTGTTGTGAGACCAGAGACAAGTTATGGGTACATCACATCCTGACATTAGGTGTGAGACTGTCGCCCACAACATCTGCCCTGCCTCGTTAAGTTGAAAGTCCATGGGCGGTTGGGGTAAGCCAGATGTTTTTGTTCAATTTGTTTAAACTAGCATAAGGTTAATTACCTTAATGTTTCCCAAACTGTTTGCCAGGGGTTTTAAAATGTTCAGAAACATAATCAAAATGTTGCTGTTACTTTCTCTTCAGGAAAGATCGGGTAGATTTGTGTAGGGGTGATGGCCTTGCCGCAGTACTGAAGGGCATTAATTTACTACTGAACAAGGACGTAATGCGACACCTGAATGTAGCATACCAGGAGGCAATCACAAAAAGACCACAGTGAATAAATAGTGCTATGTTAAAAAAGAGTAAATAAATGCACTGACAACATAGTGAGGCATGGCCTCTCTTGCGTGTGTCTGTAAAACTGACGTTTGTTCTTGAATTTTTGTCCTGAATTTTGACCCTTTGTCCTGAATTTTTGTCCTGAATTTTGACCCTTTGTCCTGAATTTTTTATAGTCCTGTCCAGAATTTGCCTCAATGCCAGGTGGTCACCCTACTGGAAGTCCCAGTCACACCCGCCGATACCCTATAATCAGTGTCATAAAGCAATGAATGAACCCATCTTTGATTCCGTTTACAATGTCCAGGGAACTTGCCTCTTCTTACATGTGGAACCTGAAACGTCAAAAACAAGGTTTAATTCTAAATGTTATTAACGACTCTCTGTGGTAGTTATTCACAATTATTGCCAATGTGATCCATTATTTCAGTGATCTGTATTGTCAGAGCTACAGAGGTCCATTAGAATCATGTGGCAGTGCACGTCCAAATTATGTGGCAAATTCATTAAATTATGTTGCAAGAAAAGGTAAGTTACCTAGCATAATTTGCTACATTTTATGGAGGTTTTATTTCACTTTTTCGTAATTTTTACACACACTATCACAGTCTGGGCAAATATTTTCCCACTACCAGTACCAGTTAACACCTGCCGCTGCGTGCACCACTTGTGGTGCTTTTCAAGTTTAAGGGCCTGATTTAGACCTCAGTGGAGGGGTTGCTCCGTCACAACAGTGAAGGATATCTCATCCGCCGAAATCTAAATACCATTGTTTTCTATGGTATATAGATTTTGGCGGATGGGATATTTGGCACCGTTGCAACGGAGTAACTTGCCAGACGAGTTCTAAATCAGGCCCTAAATCTGGACCAGAAAAAAACTTTTTTTAAATTGAAAACTGTCATTTATGCACCAGGGAGATTGATTATGAGGCAAGTAAGTTCAACCATAATTATAGAGAAAATGTCACTGCATCACATACCGCTAGTGGTCCTGCATTGATAAGAATACTAGTCTAGCTGCATATCTGTGGTAGTGCTTAATTTGTAAAAAACATAAGTGCCGGGGGCCTTGTGCGGATGCCACTGCAGGATGCATCACCCACTGCCCCTGCTGCCAGTGACAATACTAACACGGGTACCGACCATCATACACCTACAGTTGTGACAATTCAGACTTTTCCAGGCCCCCAAAACTATAGGAATGGCTTGTGTGCTAGAAATTAGTAATTTTAATGCCTATTTAATCAATAAACAACTGTTGTTGTGTTCATCACGAAATCAGACAGACAGCACCACCATGTGGCAGACTGTTATAAGTGCTGGTAATGACAATTAAGTTTCAGTGCCGAGCACCGGAAACCACTGGCTCAAATTAAGCACTGATTCTGTGGACATTCTTACTGACCTGTAGTAACATGGTTCTATCTGCCTAAAACATAGTTATCATTGGAGAGCTTGCTATGCCAGAATTATTCTAAAGTGGAAATTCTTGGAGTCGGGTAGAACACGCAGAATATACTTCCTTTGTCTGACCAGAAGAATAAGTGCCACGCTTTATCTGTCAAAGGTAGTAAACAAATATTGAGTATGGATCTACTCAGACTTCTTAATTGGTCATTAAATCACAGTAGTAAACAAAAATGCAAAATTCCACTGTGCCTGTGCAGAATATCTAGTATTCCACTAATTTCACAAATTTTGCTTCACATGAATTTCACGGCTGCAAAATTTCATGTAAATTTCCTCAGCAGCGGTCTTGTTCAAGAAGAAAATGTTTTGTGGGGGACATTTTCTCATTAAACAAATCCAATTGGTTGTAGTTCATGTGATTTATGAATGTGAGCTTATTTACGTCAGCTGCTGTTCCCAGGCTACACTACTGTCAGGAACATGGTGGTAGGAGCTTGCGTTCACTTACTTAAAATAAGAAGAGGCCTCGGATTTGTAAAAGCTCAAAACTATCCGCATTAGAAACACATCAATCCATCAGCGAGATTGCTGTTGAAGGCCTTCATTCATTTTCTTTCTGCCCGCTCTGGTCTCGACTTTCAAGATGGCAGACGCCCAGTTCACAAAGAAAGGTCAGCGGTCTAGTTCTGGGCATGAGCGGTGTTCAATGCTCACCACGCGTGTGCTCAGAGAGAAAAATGTCGCACTTCAACTGAATTCTTGAGGCGCCAATAGGGTCTCATTTTTGCACATTTTCTTCAGAGGATTTTCAGTCAAGAAAAACAAGCCTAGAAATACTGTCTCGTTACAATGCTTCTCCAGTATCTTTGATTAGTGTCTCGGCTTCACTTCCGTGCCGCAAGTATCTCTGAGCTATCTCTTATTTCCGAAATTGAAGGAGTTTTGGAGAGAGTAGTTTTAGCTCCTTCAATCTACAGGTCAGCTACAATTTTTTGTTCAGAACTTCATTGTAAATCCTGGTAAGATATTCCTCCCCAATTGCAGTAACGTCAAGAGGAATGTCTCAGTCAGAACTGTCGCTTACAGGAATTTTCAGATGTTCATGCAAATACTGTTGCGAGCAAAAGAAACTACATTAATATCTCTCTCGCTCTGTCTCTCTCTCTCTCTCTCTCTCTCTCTTTCTCCCTATATATATATATGTGTGTGTGTGTGTGTCTGTGTGTGTGTGTGTTATTTACTCCATTTGAAGACTTCAAATCAAAAACTCAGTGAGAAGAACTGAATACTCATGCGCGTTGCCCAGGAGACAATGGCTTATAAGAAAAGACTTATTTATTAGACCAATCTATGTCACTTTACTATATAATCTATTAATCATCAGTGGCATATTTCAATAAGAGAGTAGCGCAAGCCTTGTTTAATTGGGGTAATTGATACATGTATTTGTGCATATTTTACATACAAGTTTATGACAATTTAAAAATGTTAAATAAACCAGACATGCAAACTGTACATATGTGATTATCTCTAATCTGCAGGTAGCGGACTTCGTAAGGTATAATAAGAGAAAACACGAAGAATCGAGGTGGAGTTCCCTGCAAGGCAGTCTCTCTTGTTCTCTATCCACTTCCCCTTCCCCCCACTGTTGTTCCATGCCGACTGTTATAAGTATTGTCGGTGTGGATATTGGCGAAGGGGCGCTGGGTGCAGCTTCTGTGTAATTCAACTGAAAGGTACTTTGGCCGTCTTGACAGCGACTTGCTGTAATCCAAGATCCAGAAATGCACACTTTCCTTTCAACTCTATAGTTAACTGAAATTTCAATGGATGAAATCAATGTGCGTCATAAGAGTTCAGATCCGGAAATATACAGTGCCCAAATCTGAGGAATAAACCTTGTATGGCATCATTAAAAAAACATCTAAACTAAGTTTCTTCAGCTGAACCTTCACAAGTATATAGTAAGGTGTTGTTACTACTCAGCCCTTCATGAGGGAAGAAAGTCCCACTGCATGCAGTTCATTACCACCAATGACTGAAACTGGTATGAATACCATCACAATTCCTATTTATTTGTTTTTTATGTATGTTTTTAAACCATACAGGAACATGTAATCATCAACAACTATTGTTCTTAGCTTACGAGAGTTTGCAGGCGTTCAGTATAGGATGGAGCGCTCATTGCGCAGTCAGGCAGCGTGCTACTGGACGCCGCCCTCAGCACACGTTTAAGAATGCTTGTTGCCCATACTTCACACCACGGTCGCGTTCACCCAGAGGGCCGTCTTGCTAGCCACGTGGAGTGTCTAGTGAGAAGGATGGCAGTGCGACTGTTGAGCTCAGCGCTGGGCAGATGTCAAAGTGGTATTCTTCCTGTGCCAAGCTTACGCTTTGAATTTCAAGAAAGGGACATGGACACCTTATAACCTGCTCTTTCCAAGATGGTGGGCTGCCCAGAAAATTCTACCTGAGGTTCCCAATCCAAGATTATTTTTTCCTGTGATGTCAGTTCCTGTTTGGATCACATATAAGGAGTCATTTGTAAGTGATGGATGTGTTACAATGCATTTGTTCCCTTATTTTTTGTCTCATTCTTCTCCCACTTGCTACAGTTTCTGTTCTTGATTCTTTATTTTAGCAGTCGTAACCACTAGTGGATCTACATCAGGATGTTTTTGTGTTGCTGTTTACTCTTCCCTTATGTGTGGCAGAAGTTCCTGTACCTCAGCTATTAAGCTGCGTATTCATCTTTATCTGCAATCACGCTGCCAGGTGCCACGGAGTGTTTTTTTTTAACCATTTGTGGGCCTTTTTTTCTCGAACCTTCTTAAGTACACACACTCTGTAATAAGAAAATATTTTTAAGGCTGGTGTCCCTAATCCTTTTTATAAAAGCCTATTATATTCATGGTTTTAATGAGGTTGCCGGTATTAGTGCCATTCTCTCGCACACTAAAGGGCGGGAACTGGGGGCGGAGGGGGTAGACTGAGTGGGAAATAAAGTTGTTAGGAGTATTTTATTCAAAAGATGCATTTAGTGAGACAGGTACCCATCAGTCAATTCTTGTCCCTTGACTTCTCTAGGACCGCACTGATGGTGTCACTTATCAAAGATCTTGGTACTCCCATAGCCTTGTGGGTGGGCACTGATGTGGCTGAATTCAGGCCCACTGCAGGCTAAATAAAACCACTTTTTTATTTTCACACACAGCATCTGTAGGTGAGCTGGGACAGAGGCGCTGTGAGGCGTGGGCACAGTGGGTAATTGCCCAGGGCATCCACCTTCTAAGGGACCCCCGTGGATGATACATTTTCCTCTATCTTACTTTACCTATTCTTTATCTCAACCTTTAATGTAAAAATAAATATTATTTATTTATGTATTTATTATTTGGCATCATGAGATTTGGATAAGTAAAAAATGAGTAATAAAACTCAACGTTGTCCTGAACAGGAGCCCCAAAATATTTCTCTCCCGGGGCCTCCAAATCCTTCAGATGACACTCAGATGACAATCAGATCTCGGAAATTTTATATTAAAGCGGTGCTTTAAATGGGCCGGTACTGTCCGGTACTGAGTACCAGCACTTTTTTATTTTGAGAGGGAGAGTACTTGCACTTCCCAAGAAAAACGTAATACTTTTCATTGGAGAGTACCGGCACTTCTCACAAACAAGCAGGTACTCTGATACAGAATACCTGCACTTCTAATTTTCCATTTCAAGCACTGTATTAAAGAGAACTAAAAAACTGAGAAACCTGAAGCTTGTGTTGTCCCTTAGCCTTTCTAACCAATCAAATTCTATGCCTTAGATTTCCCATTGCTATGATGATCTGAGAGTGTCCGACTGATATTGGCACATCGCGGTTTGGCTCATTGGATCCCGGGATGTTAGGTAGATTATCAAGACAATGGAAGACGATGGGAACGCCCACATTTAGTATCTACTGTGGTTTCTAGTGACGGGAAGATGGAGACGCGTGCTATTGAACATGATTTGGAATCTCTACAGGGCTGAGTGCCTCAAAGCTCTTAACTCATCTACTACAGGTGTATGAAATTAAATGTTTCAAATCTACTGGAAGGCTGTGCCGAAATTTGCTTAATATACTTTGCAGAATGTATGCGAAATGTAAAAAAAAAATTAAGGAAATTATGTATTATTATGCAAATGATGGCCTTGGCATTTTGCACTATTTTTAGGCATAAATTAATCTTTGTAATCAGTTTTTGACGTGAGGACACATTGATAGATTTAAAAAAGTGCAATATCACGCATGACACGGACAACAGTCACTTACGTTTGGTTTGTTCTGATTCCTTCTGTGCCCTTGCAATAGGATTTTTACCCAAACAAAATCTCAATTATGCACCAGGCCGTACCGGGCATCTGGCGTTTCCCCGGGATGCTGGAAAAGTAGGGGCGGGTTTTGATATTGGGGGTCATTTCTGTAGCAGTGCAGCAGTTTTGAAAGCACTACAGAGTTCCTTGTATAATAAAGGTGTCAAAATAACTCTGGTGATTAATGTACCTGGTGGAGAGAGATGACAGTTTTTTCAAGTAGAAGTTTTGACTCATCTAAGGTAGCGCAGAGGGTTAATATACCTGCTGCAAAAGATGTGTACAATGCAGATTATCGAACACTATTTTATGTGCATAGCTCAGTGGGATGCTGTTTTTGTCACAGAGACCCTTTTGTTACTGTGCAGTTCATAAATTACAATCATAATCTAGCACAGTGTGCTATGAGCTGCCATCAAAGAGCTGCATGCAAACTGCATGGGGCAGGTTGGAAAGATATGTTTTTTTCCTGACTCTTTCATTATCCTAATGCTGCTAAAAAGGTTTGTTTGGGTAGGAATTAATTCTTATTAGTAGCCTCCCTTGACCACTGTGTTATGTTCTGAATCCTGAGTTTACGCTTTACCAGACCAAGCAGTCTTAATAAAATGCCTACCAGTGGGGATGACACATGTCGCCTACACCTTGTAATCCCATTTGTCTTCTGTAACATTTACTATACGCAGATTTACACACGCATGATTCATTGTCTTTATGTATGTATGTGATGTAAAGTGCTCCAGCTCCCTACGCTGGTAAGAGACGCATTATAACACAAATGACATACATGTGAGAGCCGGGCTATGGCGAGATGAGAGGCACCGCTAGAGGGTGATGGTGAGGGAATCATTGAAGAGCCCCAATGAAGATTGTTGAATCTTGGTGCACTGAAAGGTCATCGATTTCTATGCTTACAATTGAATATATATTGAGAAATGTGTTGTAGAATGTGCCATTGTTGCCAAAATGTTCTTGGGGGGAGGGCCCCCCAAACCCCCCTTGTAGTGGTCAGGCTCACTCGCTGCACTCACTATGCACTATATGGGGACTGGTCTGACAATATTTGCCAGGACTGCTTTGGGTTCCCAGGCCTGCATTGATCATGCAGCATAACATAATGGTGTGATCTAAAGTATCTTGTGTAACAATCTTAATGCAAAATGCCGGAGATCACATGAAATTATGCTGACGTAAATTTCACCTCGGCCAACTTTTGACCAGATCCCCTTTAAAGTATTTGGTAAATTGCAGCAGGTTCAAGTAAATTTTGATAGAGCGATCATTGTGGAGCTAAGAACTAGGGCTTTCAAAATTAAAACCTCCATGAAGAATAGAGGATTATCTGCTAACGGAGTTTCTGTTGGAATGATACAGCATGCCAGTGATATCCTCTCTGGTGAAAAATTATGTGGTAGAATCACCATTGCCACAGGAGTGGCACAGCAGATGTAATTCTGCTGGTGGATTCCACAAAGAACCCTTGTTAAGAGGAACTAGAACTTCCTCTACAAATTGTAGGATTTTCCAGTACCACGCAACTCTAAATCCTGCAGTTTCCAGGTTTGTAGGACGAGGGACTTTGACTGGTTCTTCCACAAAAGTACTTGCAACAAATACCCAGTGCTTAATTTGTGCTGGGTGGCACCAGTTCATAGTTTAGGGAGTAGGAATTATGTTTCATTATTAGAGCAAGATAGGAAAAGTGGAAAGAGAGAACGAGAAGTGTAGGATAACAGTGGCAAAGGGAGAGACTGGGATGAACACCATCCTGCAATAGTAGGATAAAAAGACAGGAAGTGCAGGGTGGATGAAGAAAGTTGCTTAAGGAGGATTTCAGAAGTGGCAGCCTTGGCATTCGGCACCCCCAGGATTCTGCTGTTCAGTAGGGGTCTGCAGCCCAGCCAACACAAATGGTGCCATCGCGTGCCGCACGATATCGGCTCCCTTCACACGATATTGACTCCTTTCACACGATATTGACTCCCTTCGCATAATTATCTAGTAAGGAGCCGATATCATGCGGTAGAAAAAACAAGGGCTGGAAACCCTAAACAGAGCGGGTTTTCAGCTAGTTACAGCTGCCAGGTTTTCCAGGGTGCGACTAGTAATTCCAGTTCAAGTTTTGTTCTTAGAACTGCAGGACTTGTATTCCTGGCTCTATACAGTGTCAAATAAGCCTACAAGTCCCAGAATTCTGAGAAAAAAAACAAATCTGGGCTGTCCTAGCGAGTCACAGAGGGACCTGGGAATTTGTCACCGATGGCTAGCGGTTAGAGCCTCTGCCAAACCGATGTCCATTAGAGGGTTTGAAAACAGCCGAAAACACCAGAGGCTTTTTTGAGGGGCAATGGGGCTGTAGAAGTGCCTCACACTCTGCATATAGCCCCCCATTCAAACCGCGAGAAATGTTGAGTGGTTGGCAGTTCTGGTAAAGTCACCCACAACATCTGGTGTCAGAGAGGATATTCAGTGCCTGCGCTCAGTGGGCGTGAGTTACCTTCATTATTCCGACAGCAGCATCCTATGGGGACACCTGTCTCCTCTCACTAGCTTCAGTGAGCTGCGCGGGCTGGCGGAAGGGCATCTTTCCCCTGCTGAAGGTCACTCTAATCCAGAGGGCCCACACATCCACTAATTGGCAGACCTTGCTTATAATTAACACACATCTGCTGAGAACCATAGCTTCAATGTGCGGGGCTCATGACCTACAACGTCACCTCCTTTAATGAAGCAGGAGGTGTCATCTAGCCTACAAGTTGTAATGATCCCAGCTCCTGCGCCTCTGCTTGAGCGGGTTGTCTGATCCTGGGAAAACCAATTCTGCCTGCTTCCAATGTTCTACTGATTCTTCAAAATACACAGGTGCAAGATTGTCGGTCGGGTCACATAAGTGGTGCAATCTAGGAGTGGGTGTAACTGGCGTAATTCTCTCAAGCATATTTAACTCATAATTACCGCGAAGTTACTGGTAAGTATGCACAATTATTTGAGAAGTGTTATCCTGCATTTACCTCTATTTTCTTAGTGCAAAATGCACCTTTGCATCTAAAATGGGCCCAAGGATGCATTTTGCGCTAAGAAAACAGCATTAAGGGCCGTATTTATACTCTGGTTGCGCCGAATTTGCGTCGTTTTTTTCGACGCAAATTCGACGCTAAACTAACGCAAAATAACGCCATATTTATACTATGGCGTTAGACGCTTCGGGCGCCAAAGTGCCCGGAGTGGGCGTCATTTTTTAGCGTGAACCCCTTCCTTGCGTTAATGATATGCAAGGGAGGCGTTCCCGTCTTAAAAAATGACTCCCAGGCCTTTACGTGGTATTTATACTCCCGGGCAAAAATGTCGCCCGGGAGTGGGCGTGGCCAAAAACGGCGCATTTGCGCCGCTTTTTAACGCCTGGGTCAGGCATGGCGTTAAGGGACAAGTGGGCTCAAAATGAGCCCAGAGTGCCCTCCCCTGCCCCCAGGGACCCCCCCTGCCACCCTTGCCCACCCCAGGAGGACACCCAAGGACGGAGGGACCCACCCCAGGGACATTCAGGTAAGTTCAGGTAAGTATTTTTTTTTTTTTTTTAATAATTTTTTTTGGCATAGGGGGGCCTGATTTGTGCCCCCCTACATGCCACTATGCCCAATGACCATGCCCAGGGGACATAAGTCCCCTGGGCATGGCCATTGGGCAAGGGGGCATGACTCCTATCTTTACAATGATAGGAGTCATGTTGATGGGGGATGGGCGTCGTTAAAAAATGGCGCAAGTCGGGTTACGACGATTTTTTCCACGTAACCTGACTTGCCCCATTTTAAGACGCCCATACGCCATTTTCCCCCTACGCCGGCGCTGTCTGGTGTACGTGGTTTTTTTCCACGCAAACCAGGCAGCGCCGGTCTGCTTGCGCCGGCTAACGCCATTCCATAAATACGGCGCCCGCATGGCGCTTCAGAATGGCGTTAGACGCCGCAAAATTTTTTGACGCTAAACTGCGTTAGCGCAGTTTAGCGTCAAAAAGTATAAATATGGGCCTAAATGCTGCAGGACACGAACAGCAGAAGCCACCAGCCGCTCACTCTTTCTTAGTTCATTGTTCCTGGGATCCTGCGGTAGAATTTTCTCTACAAATTACTCTTAGTTACTCAAGCTGGCATAGTTGCGTATTTTCACATCACAAGAGTAATGCGTAATTAGTGCAATTACTTTGATCCCTCTGGCATAATTTAAATTTCACCCAGGCCTAGTATTCTCCAGATTGGTATAACTGGTAGTTACCATACCTTTAGTTTCCCTCATTCGTTACCATAAATGTGGCCCTATCCTTATGCCAAGGCTTAACCCCCAAGGGTGGCACTCATGACCAGGATAAAGTCCGACAAGGTGCCAAGCAAGTACAGAAATACAATTGTGGCTCTAAATGAAACCATGGTGACCCTTTACTTACTAACTCTCAATATTTCAAGCCACATGAGCATAGTTGTGAAGATTTTTTTTGCTCACTTCCTTACTTTTTAGGTTGAGCATAGCAGCGTGTAAGCGCTGCTTTTCCAATGTGTTGTTATCTATTTGGGCTTTTAGCCACGCCCACCTCACGCCCATCACTATCACTCGTTCATGGGCTTGCCCTTCAAAAATCCTTTATCATCATTGGTAAATGCTTTACGTTTGTCCCTCCTTGGGGCGGTTTGGTTACCGCCTTGGACATCGACCCTGCTACATGGATAATTGCACGTTTGCCGAAACGTTTGACTGGGAGCGAACTTCTTTTTTCTTTTGTGTCTCTCCTTCACACTCACGCTCATGGCAGCCATGGCGCTTTGAATCGGCTTGCTTATGTCAACTGTTTTACTTTTCATTTTCAATTTATGTGGCAAGAAAAGTCCGGTTAGGAGTTTACAACGCTAATAGCTCTAACCCGAGCAAACGTGAGACCCGTTGCATTGCAAATGCTTGTTGCCATTGTTAACACTGTCTAACCGGTTGTCGCAAAAGTTCTCTGCATATGAACTTTGCTGTGAAAATTGAGACACTTCCGTTGTTGCAACAAAAACAAGATCACCCACATGCAATTTTAGAGTCATGAGGAAACATATTTTATGGTTAACACACAAGAAAACTGCACACCCATTTTTAGTGTCCAAAGTCACTAGTAAATATTGCTAGTTTGTGTGGAAAAACTGTACGAGTGTGCAGACGTAGGAAAAGTTGGAAACTACACAAACTATGAGTAGGTCAATCACTGGGATCAATGGGGGGCTTTTCTCGCCTAATAAATACTTTTCACACCTCTACTTCAATTACACTGCCGGGTGAGAGGATTGTGGTAGGGAATATCGAATCCGAAATGTCTGTGGGTCACAACAGTGGTGTAACAAAGCTTGAAGAAGCCCCCTGCAAAGTACCTGCAGGGGCCCCCTTCCACCTGGACTCAGTCAGGGGCTTGTTGTCTGTGCACATTACTGTGCTGAGGGGGCTGCCTGGAGCTCAATCAATCAATCAATCAAATATCAAATAATTTTTTTTAAGTGCACTACTCACCTGGTAGGGTTTCAAGGCGCTGGGGGGGATAGGTGCCGGTAACTGCTCGAAAAGCCATGTTTTTAGGTGCTTTCTGAAGGTTAGGAGGTCCTGGGTCATGCGTAGGTCGGTGGGTAGGGAGTTCCAGGTCTTGGCGGTGAGGTGGGAGAAGGATCTGCCGCCGGAGGTGGCGCGTTGGATGTGGTGGACTGTAGCGAGGGCGAGGTCGGCGGAGCGGAGATGGTGAGTTGGTATGTGGAAGTTTACTCGTTCGTTGAGGTAGGCCGGTCCAGTGTCGTGGAGGGCTTTGTGAGCGTGGACGAGGACCTTGAAAATGATCCTTTTGTTGATGGGCAACCAGTGTAGGGATCTGTGGTGGGCGGAGATGTGTTCGTGGCGAGGGAGGTTGAGGATGAGCCGTGCGGTTGCGTTGTGGATTCGCTGGAGTTTTCTTTGAAGTTTGGCTGTGGTCCCTGCGTAGAGGGCGTTGCCGTGGTCTAGTCTACTGCTGATGAGGGTGTGGGTGACTGTTCTTCTTGTTTCTAAGGGTATCCATTTGAAAGTCTTGCGAAGGGTGTTGAAGCAGGAGGATGATATGACATTGATTTGCTGGATCATGGAGGGGGATGAGTCGAGTGTGATGCCAAGGTTGCGCGCGTGGGTGGTGGGCCACCAGGAGTCGTTCCATGCTGTCTTGTTGGGGCCGAAGATGATGATCTCTGTTTTGTTTGAGTTCAATTTGAGGTGGCTTGTTGTCATCCATTTGGCGATGTCGAGGAGTCCGGCGTGCAGGTAAATCTTGTCGGTGGCTGGGTTTCTGGTGAGGGAGATGATGAGCTGGGTGTCGTCAGCGTAAGATATGATGGGGATGCTGTGGGGACGGAGGATGTTGGCGAGAGGAGCCGTGTAGATGTTAAAGAGGCTGGGGCTGAGGGAGGATCCTTGGGGGACCCCACAGATGATCTTGGTGGCTGTTGACCGGAAAGGAGCGAAAGGAGCGAGGCAAACTCTTTGGGTTCTTTCGGAGAGGAAGGAGGTGTGCCATTCCAGGGCCTTGTGGTGAATTCTGGCGTCGAATAGGCGTGCGCGGAGGGTTTGGTGGCATACAGTGTCAAAAGCTGCAGAGAGGTCTAGGAGGATGAGGCCGACGGTCTCGCCCTTGTCCACTCTGGTCCTGAGGTCCTCTGTGCAGGCGATGAGGGCGGTCTCAGTGCTGTGGTTCTTGCGGAATCCAGACTGGGAGGCGTTGAGTATGTTGTTTTCTTCTAAGAAGTGAGACAGTTGAGCGTTATCTATCTTCTCAGCGACCTTTGCGGGGAAGGGGAGAAGAGAAGTGGGACGGTAGTTTGTGAGGTCTTCCAAGTCTGCTTTGGTTTTCTTGAGAAGAGGGTTTACTTTGGCATGCTTCCAAATATCTGGGAAGGTTGCGGTGTCGAAGGAACTATTGATGTCGGCACGGAGCTGGGGATCGATGATTTGGCTGGCCTTGTTGGAAATATGGTGGGGGCACAGGCTGTTGGGGAGCCTGAGTGGATGGAGTTCATAGTTTTGCCAATTTCGTTGTCGTTGGTGGGGGTCCAGGTGTTCAGTCGGTTGGTGCAGCAGGGTTTTGTAGTGTTGGTTGTGTCGGTGGTGGTGGGTGCTGATGATGAGAAGCTGTCGTGTATTGTTGGAGAGGGAATTGAAGAGGTCTTGGGAGTGTGGGGGGTCGATGGTGCTCAGGGGCCACCCTGCACTGTGGGGGCTGCAGAGGCCTTTGTTACACCCCAGCTCACAATATCATGACAACAATATCGAGGGGCAAAATATCAACAGCTACGTTTACAGAGGGAGGTAAGAATTTACTGTTCTTTACTCCACTTCTAGTACTTTGAAGATATATATGTATATATAGTGTGTGAGATCAAATGCATCATGGCAGAACGAGAACGAATGTTGAATAAAACACGTGAGCACATCACATTGGTGTCTGCCCCTGGTCTTTTTGGATTGACAAATCTTCAGGAAACAAAAAAAAAGGTGCCCCTGGAATTCTTGTTGCGCACGGAAAGTTTTGGGGTGATTTGTTAAGCAGGGGCAAAGATAAAGGGGGTGGTCAAAAAATTTGTGTTTTCCATGTTAATTCCCTTAGGATCTTTAGATATGACTGCAGCCCGAACCACTGGACGGAGTACACCAAATGTGGCAGAAAGTTAGCTTTCAGTACACAGTCTACGCTTTCACTTATTTGGTGTAAATCCATTCAGTAGTTTGTGAGAAATTAAAGAAAATCCACATTTGTATGTCTGAGCTCGCGAATAAATTGTGAATATTCGTGTACGCGCGTGCGAATAGAAGTGCTGTAATTGGCTGGCCACAATCTGAACAGAAAGTTGCGGCCACCATATTGTCAGCGGTGGGCGCCGCATAACGCAAGTGAAGGGGGGGGCCGAGACGAGGTACAAATAAAAAAAAATTAAAAAAAGAACTTACCTCGCCTCCGTACCTGCCGCCTACTGCTGCCTCGCGCTCCTCTTCCTCTGGTGTCCCAGCATTCATTGCTGGGACACTAGCACAGGCTCCCCAGCAATCCTGGCGCTGCTTTTATGCAAAACCTTGCATGAAAGCAGCACCAAGATTGGTCTGAGTGGCAGTGACTGCTGCTCAGACACGGTTCTGGGGTCTGTTCAGTTTCTCCAGCCCGGCTGTTTACATAGCTGGGCTGGAGAAACCAAAGTGCGCATGTGTGTTTGGCTGGCGTCAGACGGCCGGCCAAACACACATGCGCACTTAAATGCACTCTCTCTGATCCCTTCTCCCACCTCCTGTGGCCAAGCCCCACCCCTCCCTGCACTGCTGGCTGAGCCAGGAGCAGACAAATGAAATGATCTATCGTTTTATTTGTCTGCTTCTGGCACAGCCAGTAGGGTGACGCTCCTTCGCCATATCGAAGGAGCCACTCCTGCATTTTATGCTAAGGGAGAGGGCTGAAAAACAAAACGAAAAGTAGAATAAGGGTTCAGGGTGGTGGTACTCTGACCCCGGGAGTGTGAGACACACCCACTCACAGACCCACTCAGACCATCATGCACCCACTCACAGACCCACCCAGACAATCACCCACTCACAAACCTATTCAGACCCTCAGGCACCCACTCTCAGACCCACTCAGACACTGACACACCCACTCACAGACCAACTCAGACTCTCGTGCACCCACTCACAGACCCACTCAGACCCTCAAGCACCCACTCACAGACCACCTGAGACACTGATGCTCTCACTCACAGACCCACACAGACCATCATGCACCTACTCACAGACCTACTCAGACACTGATGCACTCATTCCCATGACCCACTCAGACGCTGTCGCACTCACTCAGACCTTCACGCACACACTCACAGACCCACTCAGACCCTCATGCACCCACTCACAGACTCACTCAGACCCTCATGCACCCACTCACTGACCCACTCAGACACTGGCACACCCACTCACAGACCCACTCAGGCTATCACGCACCCACTCATAGATCCATTCAGACCCTCATGCACCCACTTTCACACCCAGACAGACACTCTCACACCAAGAGACACTCTCTCATACTTATTTTGACACGAAGAGAGAAAGACTGTTCGGCTGTGCATGGTGCAGGGTTGTGTGGTTATAGGGGTGGGCCGCGGGCCTGTGGCAAACCCCTGCTGTGCACAGCCAAAGGCTGGGCGCAGTGCTGGTTGGAGTGGGTATCAGGGGTTGGCTGCAGGGCCTGGCCACAGGCCTGCCACTCAGGCCAACCCTTGCTGGGCACAGCTGAGGACTGTGCATGGCAGTGGTTGGATTAATGTATAGTAATGACAATTACTATATGTTGAAAAAAACATAGAAATTCACTGAAAAAAAGGTTACTGGGACATTATAACTAGGCTCAGATTGTAAACATACAAAACCATAAAAATTCACCTGTTATAGTTATCTCAAGTAACTATAACCCGTGCCCTAACGTTACTATAACTCGCGCCCCCATGCACAGTTTTTTTGTAAACAATGATACTGCAAATATTACATTGATATTATCAGTGATGTTATCAAAGATGTCATGAGTGCTGTAATTGTATGGGTAATTAGCAGTGCATGGCGGGAGTTATAGTTACTTTAGGGCACGAGTTATAGTTACTGGAGATAACTCTATAACAGATGAATTTCTATGGTTTTGTACGTCTAAAATCTGAGCCTAACTATAACGTCTCTGTATATATAGACCCTTAATGTTATAGTTATAATAAATTGACCTGTGAATATTCTAGATTTGATATTCCCAGCCTACACTGATTGAAAGGAGGGAAGTAACACTTATTTGTTGCTTTGCGAAGCTTTAAAATTATTCGACCGTGTGCGGTAACTGAATAGTACTAAAAGTATTGTGTTCCAAACATTGTTTAAAGTATCGCCCCGTTGGAGTTAACATAAGATGTACAGAAACTGGAAGATATTTTTGTAAACGTTATTTACGACACTAGATCAGATGATACTTCTGTACATAATATTCTGACATACCAGCAACCGCAGCCCAGATCAGTACCAGATTTTACAAGCTATCCCCATTGAACACGTTTGCATCCAGTAAATCTAAAAGTAGCTCATTAACATATTTTTATTCTGAAACTGCAGCATGGAATCTGCCCTCCTGGACCCCTTTGGGCACCCTCATTTGGTCTTTCACTCATGAACTCACTCACACTAATATTCCATTCTTCCAAAGCACCAAATCTGGCCCTCCACGAGCACCACACATTAGGAAATTGTCATCGAGTATGAGAAAAATAATGAAGACCTCTGGGGAAGGGGATATTCACCTGGGAAGAATGATGAAATAGAGGTATTAGAACAAAGGCACAGAGAGGAGGGTGATACAAGCTGAGACAGCTGCAATGAAGACAAAAATGAGAGGCAATGGAGAGGAACACTGGAGGGGGATGGAGAAAAAAAGCAAAGAACGGAAAAAGGGGTGGATGAAAGCCAGCGAGAGTCAGGGATAAAGGAAGATAGAAAAACAGGAGGGAGGAAACAAGGGAGGAAGGGCTGCAGGGATTCGAGGATGTAGATGAAGAGAGGTAGGTGGGAGGGGGAAGAGGGCCGAAAGATACTAGAAACGAAGGAAGAGAGGCAGGGGATGGAAAGCTCGAGGGAGATGCTGTTGAGATGGCACAGGTGAGAGAGATCATGTTTTGACAGCATCAGTGGTCCTGGGGTGTGATGAAAACACACGCTCCGGGGGATGCATCCATTATTATTCTGCACTGAGCCAGGAAGCATCACTCCAGCCCTGGCGCCTCTGCACAGCTCCCCGACAGCATCATTTGTGGTACCCGCCTCAGCATCACTGAGCTCTGTCTCATGAAATATCCAGAAACAGATTTGGGGACGAGCCGAGCATCCTGGGGCCTGGAGACAGCAGCTACCACCAAGTATTCAGTATTCAGCAGGGACCTCCGCCTGAGCTAATTCAATTAAAACCACTGCAGCGGGGGGAGAGGGGTGTTCAGGAGACGGAGGGGGCCTGGGTCTCAGCTTTGGGGTACACGGGGACGGAAGGAACAGAAAAGAGGATGTCAGAAGGAGGGGGAGGCTGACAGAAGGCATTTGGTACCCAGGAGGGAAGGAGAGCTAATGGTGGGGTACACAGAGGAGGGGAGAGAATGAGAGCAGAGATTTGGGTACACGTGAGGGAAAGGGAGGAGATAGTGGGGTTCAGGGTGGCCCATTTTCCAGTGTGTACCCATACAACCTAAGGCGATGCATTTGTGTGAGATATGAGAGTCTCAGGGGGGCCCACCCCCTGGTGCATAGGTGCATTACTTTATGTCAGTGGGAGAAGGTGGGTACACCGAGGATGTGAAAAAAACTCACAGCAGAGAAATAGAGATACAAGAGGGCAGACAGTGAGGTTCACTGAACAGACGGTGGGGGGCACATGTGAGTCAGAAGGGGCGGGGATCAGCGAGAGGTGCACAGCAGAGGGTGTGATGCACAAACAAAGGGAACACGGGCGTAGCTAGGCTTAATGCGGCAGGTGCAGTGGCACCAGGGCTCAAGGGTGTGAGGGGCCCACTGCACCCCAAATACGGCTGTCTTTAACTACCCGACCAAAGGGGTATGGGGGGCAATTTTCTATGCCTACATTATGACAAATGGCACCTGTGCTATTCCACTGAGAGAGAGGAGGAGGAGAACAGAAAGTGTGAAACCCAGATGGGAGGGGTGCAAACAGGGGGGGGCTGAAGTGCGGGCAGTGGGAAACACACAAGGGCAGACCGAGAAGAGAGGAGGCAACACAATATGGCACATAGAAGATGAGCCTGGTACTGGAGCGTGGCCAAAGGCAGGGAGATGGTTCCGGGTTACTGAGGGAGGAAAGGGAACTGGGGGCCAATAGGAAAGAGAGCCAGGGAGAGAAGGCGAGCAGGGTCGGACTACATAAACCCAGGCACCAAAATAAAAGAGGCCGTCATTACTAAAGCAGATAGCCAAAAAGTGGTAATATCAGGAAAATAAACATTAAAAACTGGCCCGCCCGGCCATAAATCTGGCCCACAAATAAATAAAACAAGCATTTGCAATGCAATGGGTCTCGGACTTGCTCGAGTTAGAGCTATTAGCATTGTAAACTCCTAACTGGACTTTTCTTGACACGCAAATTGACAATGGTAAGTAAAACAGTTCACATAAGCAAGCCCATTCAAAGCGTCACGGCATCAGCGTGAAGCAGCACACAGAAGGAAAAAGAAGTTGGCGCTCGCAGACAAACGTATCGGCAAAAGTGCAATCAGCCATGTAACAGGGGCGATGTCCAGGGCTGTAACGAAACCGCCGCAAGGAGGGACAAATGTAAAGCATTTACCAACGAAAATAAAGGATTTTTGAAGGGCAAGCCCACAAACGAGTGATGGCGATGGGTGTGCAGTGGGTGTGGTTAAAAGCCCAGATACAACACAACACGTCAGAAAAGCAGCGCTTGTGCGCTGCTCTGCTCGACCTAAAAACAGCCCACACCGTGATCTGTCAGACCAGCCCATTGGGCATTGCCTGACTGCCCTACAGGCCAGTCCGATCCTTGAGGTGCAAAGTTAGACAAAGAGTGGAACAGGCAAATGGAGAAAGGAAGCCTAGAGAAAGAACGCAAGATCTAAATCGTAGCGGTTGATACTCTGACGCCATAAGTAGATCAGGCTTCCGCGGCTGCACAAAACTTGTGCAAATTTTTCACATCCACCTAAAAATAGTACCTCCCTTTTCAGTTGCAAAGCTGGCTAAAGGTTATGGAGACTTTAAATATTGACCACATATTTTGCCGGCACTCTTATAAAAATTATGTTATAAGTTGCTTCATTGATATTGAAACATTGTAGCTGTCTATTTGAGTGGATGTTTTGAATTACATTTATTTTTGTCTCCTTCGCGTACATTCTTAATAAAATGTGTGGTGTGACTGATACTGAGGATTAATGTTAAAAAAAAAAATTGTTACACAGGCACATTGATTCTTGATTTTTACATTTGTATTGGAAATATACAGCTGTCATGTTTATTTGACAGCATATTATATCTTAGCACGTTTGTGGCATAGACTTGCAATACAAAAAATAACTAAAAACAACCTATTGCACCTGCTTTCCAAGGTCAGACTTATTTGTTTTGCCAAGGCTTGTTTATGAGTGTTCCACTGACTGAGCCACTCACCAGTGGTGCAGTAAGGGTGCAATGGGCCCTTATGTAAGCAATTAAAAGAATCTCCCATCTCCAAATGGGTCGCAAAATATAGCCATAATTGGGGTGTAGCGTGCCCCTCACACACCTGGACTCCAGTGCCACAGTATAGATAGCCACACGACAACTCCTCTCTTCCTAGGGCGGTCTTGAGTCTGTTTAGCCACCAGTCTCACCCTGCACCCTGTGTTTGATAAATGTGTTCTATGGTGCCCAGCTAGCCACATCACATCGGGCAAGTCGTCAACTACTTGTTTAGCCCAGTAACAACCAATCTATATCAAGCTCCTAACTTTTCTCATTACCTTACATGGCTTTTGACGTTTTGACCCATGTATGCTTTAGAACCGGGCCTTCTTCAGGACAACAAGGAAAGGAGCATCTCTGTTAATCGAAAGCTTGTGCGCAGTGTATCTTCGAGGTCCATTGATCCGGGCACCAGGATAGCGGATTGTACCAGTTCTGTGTGCATACCAGGACACTGGCCCTGTAGTAACACCTCCAATCACCAATAAGTGGTTTTTAAGAGGATAGCCATTCCTTTGCATATAACTGTGCATAGGATCTAATTGATGTGATATATGTTGTACATTTCTCTTCAGTTGTGACCTCACTTTGACGAGCACTGTGAGATCCCACCTTGTGGAACACCCTCCTATATAACGCTGTGGTCTTATAATTCTTAAATATAGTTTTGTTTTTGGCTAAGTGGTGTGTTGTTGTAAGTCACTAGGTAACCTGCTTAAGGGGGATTCTTTGACCCGTTAGCAAGAAGCTGGTTTCTCACAGTTACATCCCGTGCAGCCTGGCCAGTGGCAGTGAAGGTGACACTTGCACCGAAAACCACTGCAGCACACACGCCCAGACACACACACAAGCGCCCAGGCATACACACAAGCACATGTCCACGTGCATACACATATACACCTATGTCCATAGGTCAACACATACACAGAGACACACACATGTCCACGTGCATACACATATACACTTATGTCCATAAGTCAACACATACACAGAGACACACACACATGTCCACGTGCATACACATATACACTTATGTCCATAAGTCAACACATACACAGAGACACACACATGTCCACGTGCATACACATATACACTATTGTCCATAAGTCAACACATACACAGAGACACACACATGTCCACGTGCATACACATATACACCTATGTCCATAAGTCAACACATACACAGATACACACACATGTCCACGTGCATACACATATACACCTATGTCCATAAGACAACACATACACACGCACACACAAACACGTGTCCACGTGCATACACATATACACTTATGTCCATAAGTCAACACATACACAGAGACACAAACACATGTCCACAAAGACACACACACACACACACACACACACACACACACACACGTCCACAAAGACACACACACAAATGCTGCATGACAATAACAGAGCCTGCTTCGAGGTAATGCCCAAGCAGCGGAGCTGGGTTTCCAGAGTGCAAGCTTCCCTGACACACGGAACAGGTTCAGTGTAGAAAACAGTACGGCTGCCTGCCTTCCTTCCTTCACCCTTTAGGGGAGGAGGGGAAGCTGTTGTAGGTCTGAAGTTAAACATCCTCTTGGAACCGGGGTACGGTAGAGCAGATATCCGCGCCAACGAATGCTTTGATTTTATTTAATAACATAATGTACTCTGGCAATTGTAGTCTTGACCCCACCCCCTGAAACCAGTTCGGATACTCTCCAAGACAGCTCTGACGTGTAAAAGAGGCCAACGAGCATGGTGTTGTTGCACACCTGATGTCAGACGGAAACTTCAAGGCACAACATTTCCAGGTGGTACCCAGACATATTAGGGTGTGCCTACCCTGAATTCTCAGCAAAACCTTTTTGTTCGGGGCAGAAAATCTGCGCGGATGCAAAGGCGGTTTTTTTCTACCTTGCCCCGCAATACCTGGTGCGGCTGTGCCCGCTTCCCTCACTCCGCACAGGTGCGCCCTCTCACCGTCACTAGCTGCTGTAACCTACTTTCAGTGCCCGTGGAGGCCGGCGAGCCCAGGGCGCATGCGCGCTGGCTCTGCTGACTCCCTCAAAAACGCTTATTTTTCATATTTTCTCAAAGTCGCTCGGGACAGAACTGCTGTATCAGCTGAAATGCTCGGGGAAATGTCAAGGGGTGGAGGGAGGCGGTTTGGGGTGGAGGAGAGATCTGCGCTTTAAAGTATTTCGAGGTATAGATCGTATTCTGGGTGTGAGGCTGCCTGAACAAAAGGACCGAAGGGAAGTCCAACTTTGAAACGACCGGACATGACATGAACCGGGCTGGGGGAACTTTACTCCGTATAGTAGATGTTGTCCTAACCCTCCCCCCATCCAAAATCTGTTTTAGATTTAGAGTTATGAAACGGCAACTTTGTCATGTTTTTTCCTTCTTACAAACTAGGTATAATGTCACAAACAGTCATAAATCATAAATTATTTAATTTTTTTAGAAGCATTTTTTGTTTTTTTACAGTGTATGGTTATGAGTAACTGAGTATTTATTGTCAGGTAGCACCAGGCAGAACTGCTGGCAATACCTTAAAAACAGTGCCTAATTACACTACTGTAGAATAGTTGTGACATATACATGCACCTGTAATAGGAAAATTACATCATGGCGACGTCACAGTTGTACTCTGGGAGCCAGCAGATGGTGTGAAAAGCATCTCCAGGTAACAGTTACTTGAAACCATAATTAAACAGAGGCCTTCACACAACATTGTTGTATAGCTGTGTAACTAGATAGTGACCACATAACATACTCCTAGGTTTCTTATTAGGTAATATATAGGAACCTATACAAAAACTGCATTCCGCAGTAATGGTGCTGCAGTAGCATAGCTCATATACTGCAGAGTGCAGCTGTGGGTGGCTTTGACTTGCTAGGCCTGAAGTAGGGACTGCCCACAGGCCAGGAGTGGGGACAACCCCCACTGCACATGTCACAAGCATATGCAGAGTGGTGGCTGGCTGGTCTTGATGGGTAGTTTTGCTTTTAACAACCCATACAAGGGTTAAAAACTAAAAAATCCCCACAATCATAATGTTGTTGGTTACAATACCAGTAATGGCTAGGAATGACACACAAGGCATGAATCATGTATGGGTGCCATTAGTCTCGCTTCATGGAGAGAAGTGGGACCATGCAGTGGAGGCCTTTTCGGCTCTTCCCACATAAAACACAATTTCCATCACATCTGATCGCCTCCCGGAAGGCAGAACTTTCACCCAGAAGTGTTCAGCACCTGGAGGAAGGGTAAGGGTTGTAATAGCAGCTTTGAACCACATACAATCCTCTTTTGTTCTTTCCCCACAAGGAGCAGTAGCCGTGCCTGCCTGTATGAATGCCCACCCACCCTAACCTTCTTTTTCAGCAAAGGCCTGGTAAGCATTCTTTATGTCAAAAAGAAAACTTTGTAGGGCCTAGAATGCCTTCCTTTGTCACAGGAGTTTGAGCCTGGTACAGGACTGGTTGGAGGACAGACTGACCTGGTGGTCCAGACCCTCTAACCCCACACCATTGTTGGGATCTTTTACAATCAAACGAGTAATAATTTCAGGAGCAGTCACACTCTATTGTAAAAAAGTTTAAGATGAGCTGCATAGTCTGTGTGAGCTGGACCAATCACTGCAGCCGTTAATCATAGACTTAAATAACCCCATCCACCTATGAATATGAAGCTCTTTCTAGATCTCGCCTCCAGACAGCTTTTAGCTATCTCTTGTCTAAAGATCTCTTGTGAACGATACCAAAAATCTACATTAAGCATTGTGGTAATCCTACAATTGCTTGGCTTCTTGTCCCTCTCATTTGTTTTCTTCTTATTCAGTGGCTTTCCTTTCTCTTCTTGTGTTATTACCACCCCTCAAGTACATATTCTTTACCACCTAAAGCTGTAAGAATGGCCCGAGAACTCTGATGTTATTTGCTTAATATATATTGAATTGTTAAACAAACTGCTGATTTGCTGTATTTAAAAATAAACAGACAGTGCCACCATGTGGTGGAATATAAAGGTGTGCTGATTTTGTGAATGAGTGCTGGTGCTGAGCCCTGGCAACACCGGCACAAATTAAGCACTGGGCAAAGTGAAGAAGTGGGTGTTTAGTCAAACCTGATTCTAAACTATTCATTTACAATCTAAATTGCAATGTTAGAGCTTCCACAAGAAAGATGTTTGAGCTTGAATGGAGCGGCCTCCGGATATCTTGTATCGAGTCCGACAAGTACCAGATACCTAGGCCTGTATTTATACTTTTTTAGTGCCGTATTTGCGTCATTTTTTTATGCAAAAGCAGTGCAAACTCACAAAATACAATTATATTTTGTAAGTTTGCGCCACTTTTGCGTCAAAAAATGACGCAGATACGGCACTAAAAAAGTATAAATATGGGCCCTAGTCTCTGACTCAAGGTTTATGACTGGCAGGTTTCGCAGAAACAATGTTACTAGGTAATGAGGTGAGTGACCATGAACCATCTGGTGGATGAGACAAAGGCTTTTAAAGGCTGATTGTTCTCTTACTGAAGCCACTGGGGGGTTCATTTCTTTTAAAGACCAAAAAGAAGTGAGTCACCTAGTTCTGAACTCCCTTGAGATTTGCAATATTTTCTAAGAGACAAGAGCATTGGCTGTTGCAGTAATCCAGGCGCGGCATGACCACAACGCGGATTAGAGTGATGTTCTAGGAGCAACTGATTAATGGCAGAAACACTTCAAACATTTAGGAGTCTGCATGATGCTGTTTTGGAAACATTAATTTTTGGGTTGGGCTGTAGGACAAGTCACTATCAAAGAGCACTGGGTGCTTAATTATCCCATGGGATTGTCTTGGGTAATATCCATTCCACGTGTCAGGATAAAGGGGAAGCAGAAGCATTGACCGGGATAACGTTTATCAAACACCAAGTGGGATTCACTCTATGCGCAGTGTATCCTTAATTAAAAGAAGATCTGGGACTTACTTAACTAGTAAATGTACTTAATGATAGCCCTAATGTACATTAATTAAGAATTATGGGTAAACTAAGTACACTCCCAGGCATGGACTTAGGACCTATCTGAGGTCAACCACTCAGTCTCCCCTTTACCATGGTCTGGGACCTGCCCTATCAAGCACATCCCCTAATTTGGAATAGAACTGGGCTGCAATCCTCGAAGCTCACCAGTGAATAGTAACAGGGACTAGGAACAACATTTCATCAAATATACTCCTTTATTACAGAGTGGGACACGCTCCACCAACACAATCACAAAAAGAAGTGTGTTCCGCCCAACCTAGCCCTCCAATCATAATAGAAAAGGTAATGTGACCACCCAGCACTCCCACTCAGCCAATCCCTTCCAGCCTCCCCTCTTTTCAGCAAGAACACCCCACATCTTGAGTATCCTTCTAATAAGAGCAAGAGCTGGGTATCACAGTAGCAGGTGCGCCCCACTAATAAGAACATGCACTGTAAGCCTTCCGAACAGGCCCGACCCCCTAATAAGAACATGTGCTATGACCAGGGCCTCTGAGTTAGGCAGCATGGGGGCCAATTATGCATCTGGTTAACTAAATTATGTGGTAACAAAGGAATATTTTGTGGCATAATGCAGCACATTTTGTGATCGTATTAGTTCATTATTTTGTCATTTTTAAAAACGTGAACACTATTTGGGAAAAGTCACCAAATACAGCACTAGGCATCAAAAAGATGAGACAGTCAACCTTCCACTGTGCAACAACGTGTTGTCACGTTGTTGGTAACTTTTGATCTGCCCAAGCTCAAAAATAACTTTTTGTTGTTAAAATCTGCAAATTATATAGCAGATGATGGGTTATGTGGTAACTGCGGCAAATCTATAAGTGCGTGGAAAAACCGCAGCCACTCAGTTGCATGATTCCAGTTGCCCTGGCTATGAGCCAATCCAGCCATCAACCCCCTCTAATAAGAACGGATCAGGCGCTGAAGCCTTTAACCGCACCCCTGTAATCAGAAGAGGGTCAGGGACCCATCCTATTTGACTCAGCCGCTCGGTCAGATCAGTAGCCGATTTGCAGTAGATCTCCCTGACTTATACCTGCTCCCGGCGTCGGCCTGACTTCCATATTACTGTGATGGACTCCCTGGAGACTCGCCTCCCAGCCCCATCCATCACCCCGAGACAGGTCACAGGGCGGGAACAAGTTGTCACGCCATAAAACTCCTGTTGGACACTGTCCAGCCATGCACATGAAGACTCCACAACGAGAGGGGAGGGGGGCTGACTGAGTAGCTTAATGTAATGTCTTATCCTCAGGGGGGAAAAGTTCAATCAATGAGCCGTCCTGTTCCAGGGGGGAAACTGAAACGTTTCATGTGCTGCAGGCAAGCACTTACAGGGAAGGTGGGCGTGCTGATGCGCGTGCGCAGTCACACACGCACACACACACTCTCTCTCTCTCTCTCTGTCCTCTCTCAGTCTCCCCCCCCTCTCTCTCTATATATATATATATAATACATATTATTATATATATATATATATATATATATAAATATAAATATATATACTCTCTCTCTGTCCTCTCTCAGTCTCCCCCCCTCTCTCTCTCTCTCTCTCTCTCTATATATATATATATATAATACATATTATTATTATATATATATATATATGTATATATATATATATATATACATATATATATATATATATATATATACATATATACTCTCTCTCTCTGTCCTCTCTCAGTCCCCCCCTCTCTCTCTCTCTCTGTCCTCTCTCAGTCTCCCCCCCCTCTCTCTCTCTATATATATAATACATATATATATATATATATATATATATATATATATATATATATATATATATATAATATATATATACTCTCTCTGTCCTCTCTCAGTCCCCCCCTCTCTCTCTATATATATATATATGTATATATATATATATAATACATATTTTATATATATATACACACACATACTCTCTCTCTCTATATATATATATATATATATATAAAATACATAATATATATATATATATATATATATATATATATATATATATATATATATATATATATATATACACACTCTCTCTCTCTCTGTCCTCTCTCAGTCCCCCCTCTCTTTCTCTCTCTCTCTCTCTCTCTCTCTCTCTCTCTCTCTCTCTCTATATATATATATATATAGATACACACACACATACATACATACATACCCACACACACATATATGAAATATCCTGGTGCTGGTGACAGTGCCAAGGCTTCAGCTTTCTCAGAAATACATTTTTAGCAACATTTGTTATTTTATCACATATTCCTTGTCAGCACAGGCCCAAACCAGAAGAAAAGGAGGTTTTATGTTTAATGCCCTGTTTTTGATGTCTCTGGGTATCATCAATGATGCCAGGCGTGGGGAAGGGCCAGGCTTTAGACAGTCCCTGCAGGTCCTTAAACACTGCCAGTTCAAAGACCTCTAACTGACTCCATCACCCCAACTGATTCTCAGACACCGCCACTCGTTGTTCCTCAAAAAATCCCAGCATACTTCAAAACAGTACCACCAGGCCCTGCGAGACCCTCTTGTGGTACTGCCCCAACCTACCTGATCAATGAATACAAGCCGGCCCTCAGCCTCGAAGCACTCTACCCACCTTCAAATAGCCCAGCTGGTCATTAGACACCAGCAGGCGTCACTCACCAGCTCTCAGCCTACTTTCAGAGACTACCAGAAGACCCTCAGAGACCCTCGGCTGGATCCTGGCAACCCAACTGATCAATGCACACCCCTTGTCATACCTCTACACCCTTCAATTAGACAATAACCAAGCCCTTTGACCTTGCTGTGGGTGCCTCCAACCCGTCCCTCGACACCATACAGAAACGGTTAGTCTGCCTTCAGACAGCATCTGAAGACCCTAAGAACCCCAAGGCTGTAGCCTTTAGACCCACCGCTTGCGTTGAGATTCTCACAGACTAGCCCTAAACTCCCCCGGCCAGCCATCAGACACCCTCGGCATACTATCAGAGACCCTCGCATTGCCCTCTGCTATCTACAACTGTGACTTCAACACCCCTGACTTGCCTTCAGTCACTCCAGCTGGTCCTTACACACCCCTAGCTGTCCTTACACCCCCTAGCTCAGTGGTCTCCAAACTTTTTTATGGCGCGCCCCCCCAGTTGAAAAATAAAAATCATTGGGCCCCCCTCAGAATTTTTCACAATTATTTTATAAAGATGGCAATGTTTAGATATGTCTAAATGTATTTAAACATTGCAGTTAAGTACTGTGACCTTTTCAAAAGTGCAATAACATGTTTCTTCTTAAAACAAAAGACTGTTATCTGTGTAATGCTTCTTTTGGGCAGAGCTTGCCCCCCCCCCCCCTGGGATCACGTCAGGCCCCCCTAGGTGGGCCCGCCCCCCAGTTTGAAGACCACTGCCCAAGCTGTTCTTATACTCCCCTAGCTGTTCTTACACCTCCCTAGCTGTACATAGACTCCCCTAGCTTTTCTTACACTCCCATAGCTATCCTTACACTCAGCTAACTGTCCTTACACTCCCTAGCTATCCTTACACTCCTTTAGATGCCCTTACACTCTTGTAGCTGTCGTTACACCTGCGTAGCTGTTCTTACACTCCTCCAGCTGTACTTACACTCCCCTAGCAGTTATTACACTCCCCTAGCAGTCCTTACACTCCCATAGATGTTCTTATACTTCCCTACACGTCCTTACACTCCCCTAGCTGTTCCTACACTCCACTAGCTGTCCTTACACACCCCTAGGTGTCCTTACACTCTCCTAGCTGTTCTTACACTCCCTTAGCTGTCCTTACACTCCCATAGATGTTCTTACACTCCTGTACCTGTCCTTACACTCGCCTAGATGCTCTTACACACCTCCAGCTGTACTTACACTCCCCTAGGTGTCCTTACACTCTCCTAGCTGTTCTTACACTCCCCTAGCTGTCCTTACACTCCTCTAGCTGGCCATTAGAGATCTTCAGGTGGCCCTCAGACACCGTGATGAGGCCCCAAGGACCTTCAGAAAGTCTCAGAGACCCCTTGCTGGCTTTGAGACCCCTTCTCTGGTCATTGACTACCTCGGAAAGCCTTTGGCCTACTTTCAGACACTCCCCAGACCTTGTCATCAAATGCCACCAGAGGCCCCTTGGAGCATCTCAGCTTCCAATAATATATTCTCAGCAGGCTTTCGGAGACCCTCAGGCAGGCATTAGGCACCCTTACTCACAGCCACACCCCAGGCAACTTTCAGAACCACATACCTTGAAGGCCTCCAGCAGGCTGCATTGTCAATCGCCCCTCAAAGATGTTGGTGTGCCTTATGCTGCCCTCAGCATGCCCTCAAGAGACCTAGAGCCTGTCATCAGACTCCCAACTGGTGCTACACTACTCCAGCCTGCCCTTACAGCTCCTCAGTGTGTCCTCAGGCACCACCAGCAGACCCACAAAATACCCTTAGTTTGCTAAAGAGACACCAAGCTGGACCTCAAAGGTCATCTTCAGACACAACCAGCTGTGGCATCATCTATCCTACAGACACCAGCTCACCTGCCCCCAGACACCCTCTGACTCATCTGGTCTTTACTGCCTGGGGGCAGGACGCCCAAGTCTCTCTCTAGCTACCTCCCTGACACACTCAAAGAGCCATTCACCCTCACTAAATGTGCTCTTAAATCACTTATAATTATGAAAGGGGTAAATGTAATTTTAATTATATAATGCTTACTACCCCCTGACAAGGCTTTTGCCTATTTATCAGTAATCTGCATCAAAGAGTAACGCGGAATTACCTGATTACTCCGGCATAATTGAAATCAATCTCATTCTCTCCACACGCCCCTCCCCCCCTCACCAAGTGAGGCTTCAGGGATGAGAAACAACAATCTTCCCAACATAATACACACACACGTTGAGGCAGCTGTAGTGCTGTACACCAGTGTACAGGCTGGCACCTCCGGGGCAACACATTGCCCCCCCCTTAAAGCGGCAATGCTGCGCCCATCCTGCCACACAGTGGGACCTCAGGCGCTAAGGCATTACAGGACTCGCACCGGAAGGCCTGCCTCTGATTGGTCCGCACGGGCCCCCTCTGCCTATTATACTTCCACAGGAGGGAGGAGGAGGAGGGCCAGGGATGAGCTAATGAGGGATGTGGCCTACAAGCTGGAGCCACGTCCGAGCCCGACAGATGCAGATATAATTACTTCTGCCCCCCTCTCATCATCACCCCCTCCCAGGGACCGCCCCCAGCCCCGCCCCCGCTGCTCCCCGGAGCGACACCCATCAGCTGGAACAGGCACGCGGCCACGAGAGGCTTTTAATTGCTAAACCTATTCACCTAGTGTGTGACGCGCTGTTCATCCGCAAAGTGAGAGGCGGAGGCGCTATCCGTGGACAGCGGGAGGCGGGCCATCCTGTGGAGGAGTGGTGTTGGCATTGCTGAGAGAGAGGCTCTTACCCCTCACTCCCCAGCCATAGCACAACGAGGCACTGTCCGGAGGTAGGTTGTCTTGTCCTCACACACCACACCGAGTGGGACACTATTCGTCCATAGTAAGCTGGAGGCACTATCCACCCACTCTGAGGAGGAGGCACTAACCACACATTCTGACATTCCAAGCTGAAGGCACTATCCACCCACTCTGAGCTGGAGGCACTAACCACACATTCTGACATTCTAAGCTGAAGGCACTATCCACCCACTCTGAGCTGGAGGCACTATCCACCCACTCTGAGGAGGAGGCACTAACCACACATTCTGACATTCTAAGCTGAAGGCACTATCCACCCACTCTGAGCTGGAGGCACTAACCACACATTCTGACATTCTAAGCTGAAGGCACTATCCACCCACTCTGAGCTGGAGGCACTAACCACACATTCTGACATTCCAAGCTGAAGGCACTATCCACCCACACTGAGCTGGAGGCACTATCCACCCACTCTGAACGAGAGGCACTATCCGCCCATTAGGAGGGGGAAGCACTACCCACCCACTCTGAGCGAGAGGCACTATCCACCCATTCTGAGGGGGAAGCACTATCCACCCACTCTGAGCGAGAGGCACTATCCACCCATTCTGAGGGGGAAGCACTATCCACCCACTCTGAGATGGAGGCACTATCCACCCACTCTGAGCGAGAGGCACTATCCACACATTCTGAACTGAAGGCACTATCCACCCACTGTAGGCTCGAGGCACTATCCACCCATTCTGAGGGGAAGGCACTGTCCACCCACCGTGAGCTGGAGGCACTATCCACCCACTCTGAGCTGGAGACACTATCCACCCACTCTGAAATGGAGGCACTATCCACCCACTGTGAGCTCGAGGCACTATCCACCCATTCTGAGTGGAAGACACTATCCACCCACCGTGAGCTGGAGGCACTATCCACCCACTCTGAGCGGGAGGCACTATCCACCAATTCTGAGGTGAAGGCACTATCCACTCACTCTGTGTTGGAAGCACTATCCACACATTCTGAGCTGAAGGCACTATCCACCCACTCTTGAGCTAGAGGTACTAGTCACCCACTCTGAGCGGGAGGCACTGTACACATACAGCTGCTAGTGGAAGGCGCCATCCGCCCAGAGCAGAGGGAACTTTCAACCCCCAACGCACGGGAGACACTTTCCACCCAGAGCGAGCTGTAGGCAGGACCCACCCACAGCTCAGCAGAGAGAGCGGGAGCCACTTGGCATCCACACTTACAGCACAGCGAGTTGAAGGCACTGTAGGCTCGCACTGAGTAGGAGGCCCTCTCTAGGCTCAGCGCAGCCGTAGCCACAGAAGGCCCTGTCCACCTAGAGCGAGCAGGAGGCGCTATCCGGCCACCTCACGCGCAAGACATTACCCACCCACAGGGCTGCCGGGGCGGGAGAAGGGCACTATCTGCCAACAGCTGTAATACGCAGAGTGAGGGACATATCCATCCACAGCTCTGCCGCAGCGAGTGAGTGACACCGTCCACCCACAGCTCTGCCAGAGTGCCAGAACTCTGCCAGAGTGGGAGAAGGGCACTATATGCCAACAGCTCTGCCTGAGCGAGTGAGGGACACCGACCACCCACAGCTCTACTAGAGCGAATGAAGGACACCGTCCACCCACAGCTCTACCAGAGCGAGTGAGGGACATCTTCCACCCACAGCTCTACCAGAGCGGGAGAAGGGCACTATCAACCCAAAGCTCTACTAGAGCAAATGAGGGACACGGTACACCCACAGCTCTACAACAGCGAGTGAGGGACACCGTACATCCGCAGCTCTGCCACAGCAAGTGAGGGACACCATACACCCACGTCTCTGCCACAGAGAGTGATGGACATCGCCCACCCACAGCCCTGCCCACAGCTCTGCCGCAGTGAGCGAGGGACACCGTCCACCCACAGCTCTGCCGCAGCGAGTGAGGGACACTGTCCGCCCACAGCTCTACCAGAGCGAGGGAGTGACACCGTACACCCACAGCTCTACCAGAGCACTGAGGGACACCGTACACCCAGAGCTCTACCACAGCCAGTGAGGGACACCGTCCATCCGCAGCGAGTGAGGGACATCATCCACCCACAGCCCTGCCAGAGCGGGAGAAGGGCACTATCCACCAAGAGCTCTGCCTGAGCGAATGAGGGACACCGTCCAAACACAGCTCCGCCACGGCAAGTGAGGGGCACCATACACCCACGGCTCTACCAGAGTGGGAGAAGGGCTCCATCTGCCAACAGCTGTACTAGACAGAGTGAGGTACACCGTCCACCCACAGCTCTACCAGAGAGAGGGAGTGACACCGTCCACCCATAGCTCTACCACAGCGAGTGAGGGACACCGTCCACTCACAGCGCTACCACAGCGAGTGAGGGACACCGTCCACCCACAGCTCTACTGCAGCGAGTACGGGACACAGTCCAACCACAGCTCTGCCATCGTTTTATGGAGTGCGATCATGTCCCTAGGATCAGAACAAGCTACACATTTTGAAGCAGAGGGATAGTAGGTCAATTGATTGGAATCACATGTTTTGCTGATGCTGGGTGAGAGTAGATGGGCTTGCAGGTCAGTACTCACTCTGCCTTCTATCTTTAGCGCCTGTACCTCAGACTACTGGTGAGGCCATCTTGCAAGACTCCATGATTGTGAGGTTGCTCAGTAGGCAGGTGTGCTTTCATCCTCTCCACAGGAGATGGCAGCACAGTGCCTCTTTGCGCTTCCTTGACCCCACCTTGACTCCCTCTGGAGAGAGAATGGCTGCCACACAGAAGATCCTCTCCTGGCCACGTGTTTTCTGGGAGATGAAACAAGACGAAGCAAGTTCTGCCTGAGCAGTCCAGCAATTACACACCTCTGGTGGTCTTGGCTAGATGTGAGAGCCTTAGCAACACAAAAGGATGAGGGATGGAGTGCTGAAACTTTTCAAACACTCACCCCCAGTTGAGCAAAATAAGACTGGATTAAACCCAGATTTGTGACTGGGGATGAGTGTTTAAAAAGTTTGAACACTCCGTCCATTTTATTTTGTTTTGTGATGTTGCTTTGTGCACCCTAAGTGGCTGGGGTATGCCCAGATGTGGGTCCCTTGCTCGCTGTGCCACTGGATTCAATCAAGCTAGCCTGGCTGATGAAGGATGATCCCCTGAAACCGGTCCCAGGATGCTTGTTTCCTTCCCAGGGAGGATGTGGTCTGACTGTTCCCGGCTGGACTGTTCCCACAGGGAACAGGGTCAAGACTGGTTAGCATATGGCTGGGTCCAAATTGGGGTGACGTGGTGAGCAAAATAACAATGGAATAAACCCAGACCTGTGATTGGGGGTGAGTGTTTGAAAAGTTTTAACACACTGTCTCTCATTTTATTTTGTTTTGTGATGTTGCTAGATGTGAGAGCCGACCAGAGGGTCTCCAGCAGTTGAAGCTTGTGTGATACTTTTGTCGCGTGGCAGCATCTCACGCTCCGACTACATGGTGGTTGAAAATGCAGCTGCCGCTTGATCTTAGACATCCCTTGGAGATCACATACTTCTCACTGTCTGCTGGGGTAAACATCCTGAACAACGAGGTCTAAACCACTACTTGCCTGAACCACTACTGCTAAACAACTAAAAAGTCTTACAACGAAGTACTGAACAACTCTAAACAGTGATTTTGCCTGAATAACGATTGCCTGAACAGCAAATTTTAAGGTAAGTTTTTCTTTTTTTATGGTTTATTAGTTGTTTAGAATATATATATATATATATATATATATATATATATATATATATATATATATATATATATAATATATATATAAATTGCTTAGAATTTATATATATATAAATATATATAAGTTGCTTATATATATATATATATATATATATACAAATTCTAAACAACTAATAAACCATTAAAAAAAAGAAAAACATACCTTAAAATCCGTTGTGCAGGCAATCGTTATTGAGGCAAAATCGCTGTTTAGACATTAGTTGTTCAGTACTTCGTTGTAGAGACTTTTTAGTTGTTGAGCAGTAGTGGCTCAGGCAATCGTTGTTTAGGACCTAGTTGTTCCGTCACATATTCGTCTGCGGGAGCTGCACCGGCTACCAGTTAAAAAGAGGATTCCTTTTAAAGCGCCTACCATTCTGCATCGGGATTTTTCCCAGTGGGAAGCCCAGTACCTGATTCAAAGTACTAAGCACCATCTTCCCTCCAGACTCCAGTGCTCGGCATCTGCCTTGCTAGTCACCATCCCGAGTATCCCTATGTAAGATGTGGAAGCCGGTCCTTCATGGCTGTGGCTGGTGGTGAATGGAACAGGCTTCCCGCCTCGCCCCGCTTGATCTCTCGTGAACCATCCTTCTGTAAAGCTCTAAAAACATATCTCTTCTCAGCAAGGTAGCACGGTAACCTGGTCTTCCTTACTTTTGGGGCCCCCAGCACAGGGACTCTCCTTAAAATAGCTGTGTGCTTTATTCCATTCATTCGTTCATTAATTCAGCAATCTCATATCAGTTGATTGCTAATCTCCCATATCATCATTCTTTTATGTTCTCGTAGGTTGGAACTGTCCCATAGATGACTGAATGGCTAAAACAAGCTATTTGCTTGTTTGTGAGCTAAGGTCTCTCTTATTCAGCTAATTAATCAGCCTAGATGCAATATTCCCTATACATTGTATTTAGTTGGATAGACCTCTGAAGATCTAGGGTTGTGAAGGGTCCATTCCTATTGCCAGTGTATACTCCCTACCAGAGAGTGTAGTAAGATTTAAACATTTCCAACAAGATTTAATATTCCTTTAAGAATGACTCCCAGACAGAGTCTCAGGCCCTTTTTTTGCCCTTACCAAAAAAGAATACTTTTTATGAGCTCCCTGTTGGTATGACTAATTTCAGTTTACATTATTTATATGCAAGTTCACTACATTTTCAGAGTTTGAAAATCGAGGGTGTCTGGAAGGCCAGCATTGGTCATCGTATCATTCAGCATTCAGTGTATTTGTTTTGGTTCTTGGTGCTATCTTATAGCCAGTCCAGGCCACTGAGGTCATAGGAAATTGTTACAACTCAATCTAATACCTTGACATTGAATATTGAGTGGTATTTGTACATTCTTTGTTCACATTTAAATGGTCTTATATTGTCTTACACTTTTCCTCAGATATTTTCTGGGAAGGTGGTCACTCATGTGCCTTTTCTTAGACGGTTGTTACTTAGGAATTTAGATCTTTGGTAATAACCCGAGGAAGGGCCCTACCACAGCCGAAACATGCGTGCCAGAGGTAAGTATGAACTGTTTGATGTATTAATGTATTTGTAGGATCGCTGTTGGACCTACTTTTTATTGACAACTTTGTGCAAAATACATAATGGATTTTACAGTTTTTAAAGCTCATCTGAAATGATAAGTGAAGCCATTTGGTTCTACAAAGCAAGAGAGTAGTCTGAGAATGGTGACAGTGTGTTCTGCACTTTGCAGGTAGAGGGCCTCCTTGAATAAGGATGAAAGTCTTCAGTTTTCACCAGGAGGGTCTGTCAGAAAAGTATTCAATTTAACTGGGAAGGCTTTACTCTTTAGGGTATCGTTTCAGAGAAGGATCAAAACCAGATCTTGCTTTAGTAAAGAGTATTGGGGCTTGGCCTGTGAAAGTGAACTGGCAGCAGGCTTCTTGAGCAGAGCTTCGGGCACCGGGACTCATTCTATTACAAATTAAGCACTGGTTACTTCTCTTACACTTTTTGATTTATGTCGACTTTCCATCGCCCTTCCACTATCTGATGCTTGTGTGGGATCGTACAACATCCTGAGATGCAAACTCTATCTTACATTAACATTCACAGAACTCATAAAGCATATGGCATGATGTGTTTTTGCTCTGCTACGGTTACTCGCCATCTAACTCCAAAACTGGGGTTCAGCTTGAGAGTTCCCAATACAAATAGTAGAAAAAAAAATGACCAAAATCCAAATCATAGCAGTGCTCGTGGGCACATCTAAAAGTAACTGAGTTATTAATTCAAGTTCACGAAAAAAACATTATTGCTAATTAATTACTAATTTCCACAGAGGTCTCAGTTCGCAAGAAGGCCAGCTAGGACATCAAATGGTCTGAAGTTAATTAAGGATGTGGGTGCTGGAATGGCAATGGTGGGTGATAAAATGTACAGTTGTGGTCAACATTTTGATAGCTAGGAGACCCCACGGGATCTGGGGCACCCTCTGGTTTGTAGCTCGACCAGTTGGAACAAGGAACTGGTTTGTAGGGTTAGAGTCTAGATGCTAACTATATGGCTTTACTTCAGGGACAGTAGGAGCTGGAGAGGTCACTCAATGGTCAGGACACTCGGTAAGCAGCACAGGAACGATTACTGCCCCATGACTTACAACATAGACTTCACCTGGGCTGTAATGGGACACACTGGTGTAATGATCGTACAGGGTCGTTCATGTGCAATGCCGGCTTAACACACCCATAGTCCTGGACAGCATCTCATCAGGGCGCCAAGCTCTGGTCTTCTACTTGCTTCTTGAACAAATCTGGGGCCGTATTATACAAAGTGCACCGAGGTGGAACAGGCACCTGCGCCTGCTTTGCGTCCCCCTGGGGCACTTTGGTATTACAGCAGTAGCCACAGACGCTTGTGCGGTCCCTTCTGTAATACAGATAATGCTGGCGCACGTATAGCACCAGGGCCATCAACAGTGGGTGTTCCCGCATTTGCTTGGGGGCATATCCCCATGCAAATAATGGAATAACTGTGACTCTTTGCCCACCCCATATTATAGATGCAGGTGCAAAGGCAAAAAAGCCATCAGGAGGCCACAAAAAAACTAGTGTAGTCAGTGTGCCCCTGTTGGCAGCCCTCTGGAGGGAGTGAAGGGGGTCCTATGGACACCCTCAAGATTCTCTTGCGGGCGTACTCAGTCACTTACTGCACCCGCCTGCAAGGTGATCTTTCAACCCTCTTAAAAGTGCAGGTGGGTTGCTGCCTGCATAGAGAAACATGGCTGCTTCACTTAAACGCGCCGACCTTAGGGCAGCACGAATTTGCGAATGCACTGGGAGCAGCGTATTCAATCTAATATGGTGCATTCTCAATGTTTGCATGGGGCACAGCGTTCTGGCCTTTCTTATCAGGGGATTAGCTCCTCTCCGCTCTCAGAGACACTCCTGGTGAATACCAACAGAGATGTGGACCAGCGGTCACAGAATTGGGACTGTTTTCCGCGTTAGTGATATCAAGCAGTAGTGAGACATCTGACTTGGTCTTGATTCCTACAAGGCGGTGGTGATGGAGGTGGCAGGGTCAGAAGTGGTGTCTTTGAAACCTTTAGCTCTAGCACGAAGATCAGCTGTGAACTGCTGATGCTGTCATTGAAAGAGTCCTTTTGTGAAAACCACATAAAGAGCTGTGAGGTAAAACCCAACTTGATCTTATGTTAGCTGTAGAGTTATCTTTTTTCAGTGTTTAGGGGGGATTGTGGGTGCCCAGCTATACAGGAAAGTTGTGAAGTATGACATGAAAAACGTAGTATAATCAGGGCCACTAGAACTGTACGGCATGGGAGGACCACATTATGCAGCAGCGTTTTATTTTGTCATTTTTTCATGGTAACATTACTGGAGAAACATTTCACCTTATTATTACTAGAGTAACACCCAAATACAGCAATAAGCAACAGAAAGGTGAACAGTCAACCTTTGTGAAGTACCTTCCACAGCACAGCAACATGCATCGCTGTGTGTTTAGTACTTTTTGATCCATTTTAGCTAGAATCATTTTTTTGTTAAATTCTGCAAATCTGCAGCAGATGGTGAATTATATGGCAAACGCAGCAAATCCATAATTATGCAAAAAAAGCTGCAGACACATAATCACATAATTCCTGTGGCCCTGAGTATAACGTGTATTTATAAAATCTACTTCCATCCCTTGGTGTATCTTGGAACTGAACAGTACAAGGATCCTGATGATCCAAACAGGAAACCATTAATTTAAACAAACATTCCTGTTGTGGTTGCGACAGACCCACCAGGCTTTTTTTTGCTCTCTGCTGTACTGGGTTCAGGAACTGTGTGAGCTCTTGTGTAGTGTGGAGTCGGGATGACAGGTCTCTTGACATATTAGAGGGCAAAAATGCTTACCTGGCAACAGACCTGTGGACGAGTGGATAAAGTACAGATATAGGACTACTTGGCTTCACTTTAGGCAGTGCCTCTGTCAGATTCACTTAATTGTTCATCAAATAGACAATAACTTGCAGTTAGAAAGTAACAGTCTGGAAGGATTTGAAGGCGCACACAACAGGTGGAAGTCCAGGTACAATGGACAATGGGAATCTTGACAAGCAACATTGTTAGTTCTTTTCATTTATTAATACCCGAGACATGGCAAACATCAGTAAAATCAACTTTTTGAGATTAAGGAACAATAAGTGATAAACCATTCCTTGTTACCATTTGAGCATGAGGAAATCTGATGGACAGTTTAGGAAAAATAATCCCAAGAAGCCTTCTTCGCATCAGTGTCGGGCGAGATATCCGGCAGCAGAGACTGGGCCGGTGAAGTGAAACTTCTGGGAAGTTCACTTTTGTTCATAAAGTGTGAAATTCCTGGACTGTGCCATGCTTTGAAGATGGAATGTGTTGTGGCCTCTTTCTATCTTATGCAGTCTCTGCGTGCATTTAAATGGAATAAACTGTACAGTGGCAATGTATTCAGGTGAGAAGTCACTCACCGGCGTGGAGTATTTGAATATTTTTAATAGGAATAATGTAACTTTAGATATACTGTCATGTGCATTTTACTCAATGCCACATATTGCTTGAGTATATTTTTCAATGCTGCTATACTGGATTTTAAAGATGCGTTGGGTTGAATTGAGTAATTTTATGTTTATGCTGACTATGCTTGCCACTGCTGAAATTAATTTTCAATGCTGTATTGAATTGAGAAATGTTATGCCGTTACTGACATGTTTTAAAGTTGTTGAGTCGTGGCATGTATGTTACGCATGGGAGGTGCACCCTAATGCTATTTTAACATGGAATTTTGCTTTTCATATTTTGTGTGTGTAAATTGGCCTGAAGTTTTAAAACCATGCTTGATTTTAGAGATGTATAATTTGAGGTTGGATGCTAGCATCACATGCAGAGTGACATTTTAATGTTGTGATATTAGTATATTGATCCATATTTGAGATTGTGTTTTTAACCATCCTGCCTAAGGGGTTAAGGATGTGGGGGCAGTGTGTTAAGCCCAGTGTTAAGGGGGCTACACCCCAGTGATGTGTCAATCCTTCCTATGGGGTTAAGGATGTGGGGGCAGTGTGTTAAGCCCAATGTTAAGGGAGGTACACCCCACTAAGGATGTGGGGGAGGTGTGTTAAGCCCAATGTTAAGGGAGGTACACCCCAGTGATATGCGTCAATCCTTCCTATGGAGTTAAGGATGTGGTGGAGGTGTGTAAAGCTCAGTGTCAAGGGGGGTACACCCAAGTGATATGTGTCAATCCTTTCTATGGGGTTAAGGATGTGGGGGCAGTGTTTTAGGCCCAATGTTAAGGGAGTAGGTAGTTACATCCCAATGCAGTAGAGGGTAGGTGAAACCCTGGTCCTGTTTAGCTGAATGGTGATAGGGGTACATGTTTACACCCCAGTGCAGTGGAGGGTAGGTGAGGCCCTGGTTCTCTTTAAGTGAATGGTGATGGAGTAGGTGGTTACACCACAATGCAGTAGAGGTGGAAGAAACTCTAGTCCTGTTGAGTTGTGGATGGCAACAGGCTGGTCCTGTTATAGTGTGCATGATGTGGAGGGGAACAGGTAGTTAGTGTTCTCTGTTGGGTTAGCAGGGAAGTTTTGTGTTATTTGTACACTTGTATTATAAATTTGTGGAACGTACTGATTAACTGTGTTATGCCATCTTACATCCCATTGGAGTATTGAAGTTATACAGAGTGAGTGTTTGTTAACCTGTTCTGTTTATTTCGATGGGGTGGTACTCAGTTTTGGAGGACGGTTGATGGGGGGTGTTTTGCCGTTCTCCGTTCTGTTGAATATTTCATTGTTTTCATAAGGGGGGAGATGTGTTGTGGCCTCTTTCTATCTTATGCATTCTCCCCACTACCTTAATGTTCCCTGCTGCTCAGCCAGTGAGTGGGGTCATTGTATGGTTGGGATGTTGACAGTGTTTGTGCTTGGATGAGTGGACAGTTGGAGTGGGAAGGGCTTAGAGGCAGGATGCTGCTCCTGGTGGGGCTTTATCTGTAACCTACAACTAAGCTAATAAACCTACCCCTTTTATAACCTACGAGCATCCATCGTTGATTACAACAGAATGTTTGACTTCAAGCATCATCAAAATCTAGCGTCTAGCAGAAGAACAGATAAAAAGTGTATAATTCATATGGTAGCTGTGAGAAAGTATCCTCTTTCTAGCCTTGTTACCCCCACTTTTGGCCTGTTTGTGAGTATATGTCAGGGTGTTTTCGCTGTCTCACTGGGATCCTGCTAGCCAGGGCCCAGTGCTCATAGTGAAAACCCTATGTTCTAAGTGTGTTTGTTATGTGTCACTGGGATCCTGCTAGCCAGGACCCCAGTGCTCATAAGTTTGTGGCCTATATGTGTTCCCTGTGTGATGCCTAACTGTCTCACTGAGGCTCTGCTAACCAGAACCTCAGTGGTTATGCTCTCTCTGCTTTCCAAATTTGTCACTACAGGCTAGTGACTAATTTTACCAATTCACATTGGCATACTGGTACACCCATATAATTCCTTTGTATATGGTACTGAGGTACCCAGGGTATTGGGGTTCCAGGAGATCCCTATGGGCTGCAGCATTTCTTTTGCCACCCATAGGGAGCTCTGACAATTCTTGCTCAGGCCTGCCAGTGCAGCCTGAGTGAAATAATGTCCACGTTATTTCACAGCCATTTACCACTGAACTTAAGTAACTTATAAGTCACCTATATGTCTAACCTTCACCTGGTGAAGGTTGGGTGCAAAGTTACTTAGTGTGTGGGCACCCTGGCACTAGCCAAGGTGCCCCCACATCGTTCAGGGCAAATTCCCCGGACTTTGTGAGTGCGGGGACACCATTACACGCGTGCACTATACATAGGTCACTACCTATGTATAGCGTCACAATGGTAACTCCGAACATGGCCATGTAACATGTCTAAGATCATGGAATTGTCACCCCAATTCTGGTATTTGGGGGACAATTCCATGATCCTCCGGGTCTCTAGAATAGTACCCGGGTACTGCCAACCTGCCTTTCCGGGGTCTCCACTGCAGCTGCTGCTGCTGCCAACCCCTCAGACAGGTTTCTGGCCTCCTGGGGTCTAGGCAGCCCTGGCCCAGGAAGGCAGAACAAAGGACTTCCTCTGAGAGAGGGTGTAACACCCTCTCCCTTTGGAAATAGGTGTGAGGGCTGGGGAGGAGTAGCCTCCCCCAGCCTCTGGAAATGCTTTGATGGGCACAGATGGTGCCCATCTCTTCATAAGCCAGTCTGCACCGGTTCAGGGATCCCCCAGCCCTGCTCTGGCACGAAACTGGACAAAGGAAAGGGGAGTGACCACTCCCCTGACCTGCAACTCCCAGGGGAGGTGCCCAGAGCTCCTCCAGTGTGTCCCAGACCTCTGCCATCTTGGAAACAGAGGTGTTTGTGGCACACTGGACTGCTCTGAGTGGCCAGTGCCAGCAGGTGACGTCAGAGGCTCGTGCTGATAGGCTCTTACCTCTCTTGGTAGCCAATCCTCCTTCCTTGGTAGCCAAACCTCCTTTTCTGGCTATTTAGGGTCTCTGCTTTGGGGAATTCTTTAGATAACGAATGCAAGAGCTCACCAGAGTTCCTCTGCATCTCCCTCTTCACCTTCTGCCAAAGGATCGACCGCTGACTGCTCAGGATGCCTGCAAAACCGCAACAAAGTAGCAAGACGACTACTAGCAACCTTGTATCGCCTCATCCTGCCGGTTTCTCGACTGTTTCCAGGTGGTGCATGCTCTGGGAGTAGCCTGCCTCCTCTCTGCACCAGGAGCTCTGAAGAAATCTCCTGTGGGTCGACAGAATCTTCCACCTGCAATCGCAGGCACCAAAAGACTGCATCACTGGTCCTCTGGGTCCCCTCTCAGCACGACGAGCCTGGTCCTTGGAACTCAGCAACTCTGTCCAAGTGACTCCCACAGTCCAGTGACTCTTCAGTCCAAGTTTGGTGGCGGTAAGTCCTTGCCTCCCCACGCTAGGCTGCATTGCTGGGTACCGCGTGATTTGCAGCTGCTCTGGCTCCTGTGCACTCTTCCAGGATTTACTTCGTGCACAGCCAAGCCTGGGTCCCCGACACTCTAACCTGCAGAGCACAACCTTCTGAGTTGTCCTCTGGCGTTGTGGGACTCCCTTTTGTGACTTTGCATGGACTCCAGTTCACTCTTCTTCCAAGTGCCTGTTCAGGTACTTCTGCGGGTGCTGCCTGCTTCTGTGAGGGCTCCCTGAGTTGCTGGGTGCCTCCTCTGTCTCCTCCTCCAAGTGGCAACATCCTCGTCCCTCCTAGGACACAGTAGCACCCAAAAACCTCTACTGCAACCCTTGCAGCTAGAAAGGCTTCTTTGTGGTCTTTCTGCGTGGGAACACCTCTGCAAGCTTCATCGCAACGTGGGACATCCATCCTCCAAAGGAGAAGTTCCTAGTCCTCTTCTTTCTTGCAGAACTCCAAGCTTCTTCCAACAGGTGGCAGCTTCCTCGCACCCTCAGCTGGCATTTCCTGGGCTCCTGCCCACTCTCGACACTGTCGTTACTATTGGACTTGATCCCCTTATCTTACAGGTACTCAGGTCCGGAAACCCACTGTTGTTGCATTGCTGATGTTTGTTCTTCCTGCAGAATCCCCCTATCACGACTTCTGTGCTCTCTGGGGGTAGTAGGTGCGCTTTACAACTACCTTTCAGGGTCTTGGGGTGGGCTATTTTTCTAACCCTCACTGTTTTCTTACAGTCCCAGCGACCCTCTACAAGCTCAAATAGGTTTGGGGTCCATTCGTGGTTTGCATTCCACTTTTGGAGTATATGGTTTGTGTTGCCCCTATACCTATGTGCTCCTATTGCAATCAACTGTAATTTTACACTGCTTGCATTACTTTTCTTGCTATTACCTGCATAAGTTTGGTTTGTGTACATATATATTGTGTATATACCTTATCCTCATACTGAGGGTACTCACTGAGATACTTTTGGCATATTGTCATAAAAATAAAGTACCTTTATTTTTAGTACTTCTGTGTATTGTGTTTTCTTATGATATTGTGCATATGGCACCAGTGGTATAGTAGGAGCTTTACATGTCTCCTAGTTCAGACAAAGCTGATTTGCCATAGCTACCTTCTATCAGGCTTAGCTGCTAGAAACACCTCTTCTACACTAATAAGGGATAACTGGACCTGGCACAAGGTGTAAGTACCTCTGGTACCCACTACAAGCCAGGCCAGCCTCCTACAGTAGCCTATGGGCAACGTATGTTATTACAAGAGGGATTCCAAGATATCTACATTTTAAATCTACAAATTGGCAATAATTACAAGAAAGCACATAATTCTCAATGTCACACCAGAGGTTGTATAGGTTGGTCAAAACTTGAGTTGTTTTTCATTACAAATAGGGGTGCTGAAGTTTGAATAAAACACAAAGGGAATATGTAAAGCCGAGATAAAATCCAAAGCATGTTGCTGGCAATTTGCTGAAGCCTATGTAGCACTGGGGATCTCAGAACAGAACCAAATGTTGCTTGGTATAACCATTAAAAAAATCCAAGTTCACTAGGTTGAATGCTTTTTTTCTATTATAATTAGATAAGAAGCAAAAAAGAGTTTATCAGCAGATATACAATGCATTTCTTCAATAAATGAATGGATCTTGTCAGATAGGTGGCCACGCTGGATAACTCCTGTTTGATGTTCACTGATGAATAAAGATATTCTTTACTCAATGACATTCAGAAGTATATATTTCCTAAAAATATTACAATTCCTTGATCTTCCTCTAAGAGAGCTATGTTCCTTGTACATGCATCATACTTTTGCAGCTGTTGCATTCTATCCATCCGCTCCATTGTAGTTTTGTTTCAAAACTGGTATCTTTTCAATGTATCAGACATGGTGGTGGTCTTAAAGTCGTCTCATACAACTTCACAACACCCTGACCTTTCATTTAGCAAAATACATTCTTTATTTCTTTGAGCGACTTCCTCCCTAAGTTCTGCATCAGCCAGAAAGAAGCAGCCATTGCAGCTCCGTTGTCTCTTCCCTGCTAAACTCGCTTTCAATCAAGGAATGATTTAATACCATTATGTGCTCAATACTAAACTCAGAACAATTTGTATTGTCTTCGTCCAAGAGAAGATCAATGCCTAGATAGCCAAAATGCACTTTTCTGACATTTAAACAAGTGAAGGTTGGAGTTTTGTTGACGACAGACATCCCATAGATTGAAAGTGCTGATCACTTCGTGAAGACGAGATAGCGCTATTGATTCGCAATGACTTCATACAGCAGCAGAATGGCTTTCGGTCACCTTTGTAATCCTTCTGCCTAGTAAAGAAAACGTAAAAGTGAAATTAGCACAGAAGATTGAGGCTTCGGGACACGGGCCAAGAGTCATAGCTAAATCCTGCACTGATCTAGGATCATCTGCAAGAGGGTCTTTGTGATTGGTCATTGGTATGTTTTTCCCTTTAAAATACTAATTAACACAGACTGGACACAGCGGGTCGATTCCCATAAAAAACACACCTGCAATATTGAGTGTGTCCCCTATATAAGAGTAGGGGCAGCTGTTGGTTGATGCACACATACCCTAAACGTTTTGCACTGTTCTTTTCCTATGTAACACATTAACAATTACTGAAAATATTTTTTAAATTCACTATTTTACTTACCTTTTAGTTAAACCCTCATTTGTCCTTTAAGTAAAAGCAACCTGCCGCTCTTAAGTCCACTGTTTCCTGCACTTACCCCCAGTGCTCACCATATACTGACCCACCTGCGCCTTACTAACTGTCTCAGCGGGAGCAAAATTGAGGCGCATTGTGGCCTGCTCCCTATTCGGTCTTCCTCTGCACCGAGGCACCCAGTAACATTAGAAGTTGAGTGTTAAAGGCTATTGTGGAGCCAAAGCATCAAAAAGGAGAAGAGAAACCATGACAAGAAGAGAAGAGAAAAGGAAAGAAAGGGAAAGAAAAGAAAAACAAGCATTTACAATGCAATTGGTCTTGCATTTATTTGAGTTAGAACTATTGGCATTATAAATGCATAACTAGACTTTTCTTGCCACATAATTCAAGTGGCCCTGCATATAACTAAAGGGCTAGCAGGCCTACTGCAATATTATTTCAAACAGGGCCCTTAAAACACAAACTACTCCCAGCTGTAAAACAAAAGTTCCAGCCTTAAGAGAGCTTAAAAAGATACTGAATGGTGCAAGGGTTTATTATTTTGGGGTCCCCTCTAACCAAGTTTGGGGACCCAAAGATGACCAAGACTGAACAAACACATTGTGATGAACGTTTTGAAGGTGGTCCCGTTGTCCTAGGACCACCACAGGCTGAGTTATGAGCAAAAATGATTTGTAAAAGTACTGCCCTGCAAAGCAATATGGGGTGAGTTTTCGTGCCGCAAGTTAACTGTAATGTTCAGAACAGCCCCTAGAGGACACTGCAATAAAAATACCATTGGTAAGAAACATGGTAATGTAACCATATAGTTAGCCCCTAGAGGGCATAACCACATGAAAAGAATATGACTGAAAGTAATGCAGTGTAACCATATATTTAGCCTCTAGAGCGCTTAATGCATTACCCATTTTCAGGGCTTGCAGGCCTATTGCAATGATATTAAAAACAAAGCCCTTAAAACACAAATTACTCCCAGTTGCATAACAAAAGTTCCAGCCATGAAAGCGTTCAAAAAGACACTGAATGGTAGGAGTTGTTGTTATTTTGGCGTCCCCACTAACCTAGTGTGAGGACCCAGGGATGATGTAGACAGAAAGAGCATTTCATTGTGAATGTTTTGAAGGTGGTCCCATTGTCCTAGGACCACCAGAGGCTGAGTAATGGGTAAAATGTTTTTTTTTTTGTAAAAGTAATCCTAGAAAAGCATTATGGGGCGAGTTTCTCGAGTGCAGTGAATATTGTAGTATCGCCTCTCCTGCTGTGTTGGGAGAGCCACTTTGAGGATTTCTCTGTTTTTAACATAACACATTTACCAATTCTAAGTGTTTTTTTTAAAGCTATGGAGCGCAAAGGAGAGAGTCAAAAGACAACAATGTGACAAGCACTCTAATACTGCTGATCGAGTTTGCGCTGTGAGCGCCATGTCTTCCATGAAGCACAAAGGGAGAGACAAAAGAAAACAATGTGACGAGCGCTTCAATACCGCTGATCGAGTTTGCGCTGTGAGCACCATGGCTGCCATGGAGCGTGAAGGGGAGAGACAAAATGAAAAAGTAGTTCACCCATGCTGAATTATATCAGCAATTGTGCAATTATTCATGTAACAGGGTCAGTCTGCAAGGCGTAACAAACCAGCCTCAAGGCGGGTCAAACTTAAAGCATTTACCAACAACAGCAAGGTATTTTTGAAAGGCAAGCCCAGGAACGAATGAAAGTGATTAAAGCCCACAAATAGATTACAACAGGTCAGAAAAGCAGTGCTTATGCACTGCTATGCGCGACCTAAAAACTATGAACACAAATACTATAAATAGGGAAATTAATTACTCTAAAACAACCCAACACCACAGCAGTCACATCAGCAATATATTTACTAAAATCCCAACTATCCAAAGTTAAGTTTGAAATTTACATTTTTGATAAGAACTTACTTTTTATACTGCACTTCACACCACACTCCGCCATTTCTGTGTGCTGTAAGTACTGGATGTTACAATGACGTGGTATAAAGGTGTTTGATTTACTGACTTTACACAGAAGGAAGTCAGAAGGTGCATACCCTGGATTAGGGAGTTTGACCTTCTGATCACTGCAGATGTCAGTGGTGAACATTTGCTCACTGAGCCATCTTGCTAACCGATGTGTAGGATCACTGTAGATTTTCAGCTTTCCAGCAATTAAAAAAAAAAAAACTCCATGAGTAAGTATTACAATTTGTGACTGTTGCAAGTGCCAGAAGAAAAACAACGGATCCCTTCTGGAGAGATTTTAAGCCTAAACCTGTGTATATATGTTGTATACATGTTTTATGGACATTACCTACACAACGTTTCACAAATGTCACTATTCACCTTCACTGTATCGTTTTGGGGCATCTGTAATATGACATGATGTGCTGAAAAGAACTTTATATAGTGAATACAATTAACTGTATAATCACATTTTGTTGCTTCATAATCACACTACTTTGCCTAGGAGGTTTAGGTTTCGAATCTCTCCCTAAGGGAACCACTGTTTTTCATCTGCATTCAGCCCAGGGTTAGAAAGTTGCCTCATAATAGTTTGTTGCAGCTTCCCAGCAGCACTCACATGCCTAAATATTTAGACATATGGAAATGTAACACGCTTACTTTCCTGCCTGTAAAAATACATTGGGGGTTATTACAACTTTGGAGGAGGCGTTAATCCGTCCCAAATGTGACGGATATACCACCAGCCGTATTACGAGTTCCATAGGATATAATGGACTCGTAATACGGCTGGTGGTATATCCGTCACTTTACCGTCACTTTTGGGACGGATTAACACCTCCTCCAAAGTTGTAATAACCCCCATTGTCTAAATGCATTTAAATGATTTAACTTTTTTCTTTAAAAACAATACATATATTATTCACTTCTTCTAAGCCTCCAGCACTTCCCGGGTTGTTCCCTCCTCTTTCATTCCCTAGAGGTAGATGTACACCTGCTGCTTACTTCAGGAAACCTGACTGGTTTTCTGACTGGTGTGAAAGCACCTGCAAAAATTTGTAAACACACACAAACATCTGAGCGCGCAATACCTTTTTCAAGAGCCACTTTCAAGGACTGTACGGACCCAGTAGTCTGAGCAGATTTACTGGAAGAATTTTAAGTGTGAATCAAACCGTTTGCAAGGGCCAAATATGATTTTTGGATTTGCAGCGAAAATGTATTAATTGACCCAGGAGGGTTATTTAATCTGTTCCCCGGAGCCTATGGTTTTGTTATGTTGTATTAATTTGTATAGCTCATTAATCACCTGAGAGGGTATCTAGCCGGTTGGGCAGGTGTGAAGTTTTGTGGTCCCCAAGATGCTTATACAAAGATCCAAGTCTTCGGCTTCTTGCAGGACTGAAGAAGCGAGGAGGAGGATCTGATGTGTAGAGGGAGGTCGTTTCATGTTTTGGGTGTATGTTTTGGGTATGGTTGTATGTCGGATGACTTTGGCCTGGAGTGTTGAATTTAAAAAGATACATTTTCACCTATGCCTTCAGCGTATTGGTGATCCACTTCCCATCTAACTGCTTGGCAGCTAACCAATGGTGTTTGTTATGTTTGTAAAAGTGTGTAAAAATGCTTGGATTATTCTCACCACTGGTAATCACTCAGGGCAGCATCCAAGTCCATTGTTATTTTACACACCATACAACCTCAGTTTGGCCCCAGCCATATGCAAATCAGTCTTGACTCTTCTCCAACAGGAGCCGTTGAGCCCAAACAGGCCACGTTCTCCCTGAACCAAGCACATGGACCCCAAGACCGGATTCGCCCTGATGGGGCTCGTCTCTCAGGTGCAGCTTGGTTCCAGTGGCAGAGAAAGCATGGTCATACCCATTGCACTTAGGGCATCACACTGAAGTAAACAAAAAAGTGATGGAGGGAATACTTGAATTAACATCAGCCACTGGCAATCACTCGGGCCGTATCCCAGTCCATTGGTTCTTATGTATCGCATACCTAGCTGCGTAGCAATGAAGTGCGGTGTACGTTAAAGGAAAGAAAGGTATGGTCGAAAACAAAAGTAGGAGGAGGATCTCCTCATGCACCGGTCGCGGTTGGAGATCCACTGGGCTGCTATCAGTGTTGGAAAAAGTGATGACAAGATGGCTTCTTAGCTGATTTCTGAAGTGGAGGAGTTAAGGTGGTTGTCAGAACTACAGCATCAGTCTGTTCTGGGCCCTAATTTCATAGCATAAAAAGGCTTATTCCGTGGTTATCTCCTTCTTGCACCTCTTTGTTTCCAGTCTCTCAATCTCAGGAGCAGACATGCAGTGCTTAATTTGTAAACAAAAACGTGCTGGTGCCCAGAGCCCTCCTCTGAAACACGCGGCAGCTGCAATTAAATGTGTGAGCACAGAATACTGAGGGAGTGTAACCCTGAAGCCATCTCAGGCATCGTTAATTCATTTAAAGCCACTCTCTGCCCCTTCAGCTCACTATTGCAGCTTTCTGCTTTCTCCCTTTGTGTAGGAGGCTGGACTGGCTTGTACTGAGTACCAAGGGGTACTTACACCTTGCACCAGGCCCAGTTATCCCTTATTAGTGTATAGGGTGTCTAGCAGCATAGGCTGATAGATAATGGTAGCTTAGCAGAGCAGCTTAGGCTGAACTAGGAGACGAGTGAAGCTCCTACAGTACCACTAGTGTCATATGCACAATATCATAAGAAAACACAATACACAGATATACTAAAAATAAAGGTACTTTATTTTTATGACAATATGCCAAAAGTATCTCAGTGAGTACCCTCAGTATGAGGATAGCAAATATACACAAGATATATGTACACAATACCAAAATATGCAGTAATAGTATTAGAAAACAGTGCAAACAATGTATAGTTACAATAGGATGCAATGGGGACACATAGGGATAGGGGCAACACAAACCATATACTCCAAAAGTGTAATGCGAACCACGAATGGACCCCAAACCTATGTGACCTTGTAGAGGGTCGCTGGGACTGTAAGAAAACAGTTAGGGTTAGAAAAATAGCCCACCCCAAGACCCTGAAAAGTGAGTGCAAAGTGCACTAAAGTTCCCCAAAGGACATAGAAGTTGTGATAGGGGAATTCTGCAGGAAAGACACAAACCAGCAATGCAACAACAATGGATTTCCAGTCGAGGGTACCTGTGGAACAAGGGGACCAAGTCCAAAAGTCACAAGCAAGTCGGAGATGGGCAGATGCCCAGGAAATGCCAGCTGTGGATGCAAAGAAGCTGCTACTGGATAGTAGAAGCTGAAGGTTCTGCAGGAACGACAAGGGCTAGAGACTTCCCCTTTAGAGAATGGATCCCCCACGCCGTGGAGAGTCGTGCAGAAGTGTTTTCCTGAAGAAAGACTTCCAACAAGCCTTGCTAGCTGCAAATCGTGCGGTTAGGGTTTTTGGATGCTGCTGTAGCCCAGGAGGGACCAGGATGTCGCCAATTGCGTCTGGGGACAGAGGGGGCGTCGAGCAAGACAAGGAGCCCTCTCAGAAGCAGGCAGCACCCACAGAAGTGCCAGAACAGGCACTACGAAGTGGAGTGAAACGGTGCTCACCCGAAGTTGCACGAAGGAGTCCCACGCCGCCGGAGGACAACTTAGGAGGTTGTGCAATGCAGGTTAGAGTGCCGTGGACCCAGGCTGGACTGTGCACAAAGGATTTCTGCCGGAAGTGCACGGAGGCCGGAGTAGCTGCAAAAGTCGCGGTTCCCAGCAATGCAGTCTGGGGTGGGGAGGCAAGGACTTACCTCCACCAAACTTGGACTGAAGAGTCACTGGACTGTGGGAGTCACTTGGACAGAGTTGCTGGATTCAAGGGACCTCGCTCGTCGTGCTGAGAGGAGACCTAGGGTGCCGGTGATGCAGTTCTTTGGTGCCTGCGGTTGCAGGGGGACGATTCTGTCGACCCACGGGAGATTTCTTCGGAGCTTCTAGTGCAGAGAGGAGGCAGACTACCCCCACAGCATGCACCACCAGGAAAGCAGTTGAGAAGGCGGCAGGATCAGCGTTACAGAGTTGCAGTAGTCGTCTTTGCTACTTTGTTGCAGTTTTGCAGGCTTCCACCGCGGTCAGCAGTCGATTCCTTGGCAGAAGGTGAAGAGAGAGATGCAGAGGAACTCGGATGAGCTCTTGCATACGTTATCTAAGGAAATCCCCAAAGCAGAGACCCTAAATAGCCAGAAAAGAGGGTTTTGCTACTTAGGAGAGAAGATAGGCTAGCAACACCTGAAGGAGCCTATCAGAAGGAGTCTCTGACGTCACCTGCTGGCACTGGCCACTCAGAGCAGTCCAGTGTGCCAGCAGCACTTCTGTTTCCAAGATGGCAGAGGTCTGGAGCACACTGGAGGAGCTCTGGGCACCTCCCAGGGGAGGTGCAGGTCAGGGGAGTGGTCACTCCCCTTTCCTTTGTCCAGTTTCGCGCCAGAGCAGGGCTGAGGGGTCCCTGAACCGGTGTAGACTGGCTTATGCAGAAATGGGCACCATGTGTGCCCATGAAAGCATTTCCAGAGGCTGGGGGAGGCTACTCCTCCCCTGCCTTCACACCATTTTCCAAAGGGAGAGGGTGTTACACCCTCTCTCAGAGGAAGTCCTTTGTTCTGCCTTCCTGGGCCAAGCCTGGCTGGACCCCAGGAGGGCAGAAACCTGTCTGAGGGGTTGGCAGCAGCAGCAGCTGCAGTGAAACCCCGGGAAAGGCAGTTTGGCAGTACCAGGGTCTGTGGTAGAGACCCGTGGGATCATGGGATTGTGCCAACTATGCCAGGATGGCACAGAGGGGGCAATTCCATGATCATAGACATATTACATGGCCATATTCGGAGTTACCATTGTGAAGCTACATATAGGTAGTGACCTATATGTAGTGCACGCATGTAATGGTGTCCCCGCACTCACAAAGTCCGGGGAATTGGCCCTGAACAATGTGGGGGCACCTTGGCTAGTGCCAGGGTGCCCACACACTAAGTAACTTAGCACCCAACCTTTACCAGGTAAAGGTTAGACATATAGGTGACTTATAAGTTACTTAAGTGCAGTGTAAAATGGCTGTGAAATAACGTGGATGTTATTTCACTCAGGCTGCAGTGGCAGGCCTGTGTAAGAATTGTCAGAGCTCCCTATGGGTGGCAAAAGAAATGCTGCAGCCCATAGGGATCTCCTGGAACCCCAATACCCTGGGTACCTCAGTACCATATACTAGGGAATTATAAGGGTGTTCCAGTAAGCCAATGTAAATTGGTAAAATTGGTCACTAGCCTGTTAGTGACAAATTGAAAGAAATGAGAGAGCATAACCACTGAGGTTCTGGATAGCAGAGCCTCAGTGAGACAGTTAGTCATAACACAGGTAACACATTCAGGCACACTAATGAGCACTGGGGCCTTGGCTGGCAGGGTCCCAGTGACACATACAACTAAAACAACATATATACAGTGAAAAATGGGGGTAACATGCCAGGCAAGATGGTACTTTCCTACACTTTGTGACACTTTTTAATTTTTCTCTTCCTCCGTCTTTCCCATATGTAACTTTTGCTCACAGGAAATGCTTAAAACAGAAAAATAAGTGCCGGCCCTCAAAAATAAGTGCTGGTGCTCCGCACTGGAAACAACAAGCACAAATTAAGCACTGCAGACATGTTGATATCATCTGGCTGAGAGGTGGTGTACTGTATGATGGTACACAGCAGATGCTGAAAGGTGCATGAATACGATTTTGGGTGCAATTGGGAACTAGTGAAGTATTGACTTGTTCATGGGGAAGTGATCAGATTTCTTCCATTCCATGATGAGACTGTTTGTTTCATGCAGGACCTTTTGCAGGGTGGCAAGATGACCTTTTTATTTGTCTAAGCTTATCTGTTGTGTTTTGTCTTCTTTTGCCCACTTTTAGTGCTGTGTTGTGTTTACCTTCTCAAAGCGCCGGGACGCCCCTTTGCTGGGGCAGCTGTGCGCGGTACAAATAAAAATAACATAACATAACATAACATGAGCATTTGAGGCTCCTCTCAGAAGGGTATTGTGCCAATATGGTCTTATTTCAGCACCTCTGCTCTGCTCACAGTCACATGTATGAGCTTCAATGTCTCAACAATTTACTGCACCAACAAATCAACTATATGGTTGAAAATATGTGAAATCTGACCTTACTTATTTTGAGTTCCATGCGGGTTCTGCCCATGGGATGCTGTGGCTGGAGTTTGATGTCTGTGTTATAGGGAAAGGTTTAAATACGGGGTGTAAGGAGGGGGATTTTCCTGAACAAGTGCCACAGAATGAAGTTTGGTGAGTGTGGATGTACTTTTGAATGAGGGTGTGAGGGTACAAGTTGTATAGTGAATACAGCATCAGTTGTAGGAAGGGGCTGAAGTTTATCCAGTTTACAGAAATGATGATGGAGTACATGTGAATACAGAGACAGGAGGCAGAGTAAACAAGTAATAGGGAGTTAGTGCCATGCATGGGTTGTAACATGAGTGCTATGGTACAGCAGGAGCAGAGGTTGACACGTGGCAAGTCAGGGTCGGAGCCATGTTTGGGGTGTGAAGGCAAGGCTCCAGGGGTGGAAATTGGGATGGTGCACTGAGAACCAGTGCTGAGCTGGAGTGCAGCAGGCGGAGACTGAGCTGGGCCGCACATGCTGGGCTTGGATAACGTGGGGTTGGATTGCAGAGCTAGAGTTAAGGAGTAGGTGTTGTATTGGGGTAGAGAAAGCTGGAGTTTAGTAGTAGCTGTGGTGATTGGATAGTGGGGGCGGGAGTTAGTTAGGGAGAGCTGTGATTGGGCAGCAGGAGCTATAGTTAGATAGTGGGAGCTCTGGTTGGGAAGCAGGAGCTGAAGTTAGATAGCAGGGGCTGTGATTCGGTAGTGGGAGCTAGAGTTAGGTAGTGAGAGTTGTGATTAGGCAGCAAGACATAGAGTTAAGTATTGATGGTTGTGATTGGATAGCAAGAGCTGGAGTTAAGTAGTAGGTGCTGTCATTGAGTAGTGGCAGCGGGAGTTAGGCACTAGGTGCTGTGATTGGGTAGTGGGAGCTAGAGTTAGGTAGTGAGAGTTGTGATTGGGTAGCAAGACATAGAGTTAAGTATTGATGGTTGTGATTCGATAGCAAGAGCTGGAGTTAAGTAGTAGGTGCTGTCATTGAGTAGTGGGAGCTGGAGTTAAGTAGTAGGTGCTGTCATTGAGTAGTGGGAGCTGGTGTTAGGTAGTAGGCGCTGTGATTGGGTAGTGGTAGCGGGAGTTAGGTAGTAGGTGATGTGATTGTGTAACGGGAGCTGGAGGTGGGTAGTGGGTGCTGTGATTGCGCAGCAAGACACAGAGTTAGGTAATGAGAATAGTGATTGTATAGGGGACCTGGAGTTAGGTACTGGGTGCTGTGATTGTGTAGAGAGAGCTGGCGTTAAGTTGTAGATGCTATGATTGGTTAGTGAGAGGTGGAGTTAAGTAGTGGGTGCTGTGAGTGGGTAGAGGGAGCTGGTGTTAGGTAGTAGGTGCTGAGATTGGGTAGAGGGAGCTGGTGTTAGGGAGTGGATGCTGTGATTGGGTAGTGGGAACTGGAGTTAGGTAGCGGGTGCTGTGATTGGGTAGAAGAAGCTGGTGTTAGCTACTGAGTGCTGTGGTTGAGGAGGAGAAGCTGGAGTTAGGTAGTATGTGATTGGGTATTGGGAGCTTCAGTTGTGTAGTAGGTGCTGTGATTGGGTAATAGGAGGTGGAGTTAGGTGGCGGGTGCTGTGATTGGGTAGTGGGAGCTGGAGTTAGGTGGTGGGTGCTGTGATTGGGTGGCAAGAGGTGGAGTTAGTAGGTGTTGTGATTGGGTAGTGGGAGCAGGCGTTAGCTACTGAGTGCTGTGGTTGAGGAGGAGAAGCTGGAGTTAGGTAGTATGTGATTGGGTATTGGGAGCTTCAGTTGTGTAGTAGGTGCTGTGATTGGGTAATAGGAGGTGGAGTTAGGTGGTGGGTGCTGTGATTGGGTAGTGGGAGCTGGAGTTAGGTGGTGGGTGCTGTGATTGGGTGGCAAGAGGTGGAGTTAGTAGGTGTTGTGATTGGGTAGTGGGAGCAGGCGTTAGCTACTGAGTGCTGTGGTTGAGGAGGAGGAGCTGGAGTTAGGTAGTATGTGATTGGGTATTGGGAGCTTCAGTTGTGTAGTAGGTGCTGTGATTGGGTAATGGGAGGTGGAGTTAGGTGGTGGATTCTGTGATTGGGGAGGGAGAGCTGGAGGTAGATAGTAGGTGCTGCGATTGGGCAGTAAGAGCTGGGGTTGGACAGTAACAGCTGGGGAGAGCTGGGGTTTGGTAGTGAGAGCTGGGTTGGGCAGTGAGAGCTGGGGTTTGGCAGTGAGACCTAGTGTTGGGCATTGAGAGCTAGGTTGGGCAGTGAGAGCTGGGGTTTAGCAGTGAAAGCGGGGTATGGGCAGTGGGAGTTAGGTTGGGCAGTGAATGCTGGGGAGAGCTGGGGTGGGGGCGGTGGGGGCTGGGTTTGGCAGTTAGAGCTGGGGATGGGCAGTGAGAGCTGGGTTTGGCAGTTAGAGCTGGGGATGGGCAGTGAGAGCTGGGGTTGGGCAGTGAGAGCTGGGTTGGGCAGTGAGAGCTAGGGTTGGGCAGTGACAGATGGGGAGAGCTGAGGTTTGGTAGTGAGAGCTGGGGTTGGGCAGTGAGAGCTGGGGTTGGGCAGTGAGAGCTGGGTTTGGCAGTGAAAGCTGGGGAGAGCTGGTGTTGGGCAATGAGACATGGGTTGGGCAGTAGGAGCTGGGCTTAAAACAGTGAAAGCTGGGGAGAGCTGGGGTTTGGTAGTGAGAGCTGTGGTTGGGCAGTGAATGCTGGGGTTGAGCAGTGAGAGCTGGGGTTGGGCAGTGAGATCTGGGAATGGGCAGTGAGAGTTGGTCTGGGCAGTGAAAGCTGGGGAGAGTTGGGGTTGGGCAATGAGAGCTGTGGAGATCTAGGGTTGGGCAGTAAGAGCTGGGGTTGGACAGTGACAGCTGGGGAGAGGTGGGGTTTGGTAGTGAGAGATGTGGTTGGGCAGTGAGAACTGGGGTTGGGCAGTGAGAGCTGGGGTTGGGCAGTGAAAGCTAGGGCTGGGCAGTGAGAGCTAGGGCTGGGCAGTGAGAGTTGGGTTTGGCAGTGAAAGCTGGAGAGAGCGGGGGCTGGACAATGATAGCTGTGGTTGGGCAGTGAGATCTGGGGTTTGGATGTGAGAGCTGTGGTTGGGCAGTTAAGGCTGGGGCTGGGCATTGAGAGTTGGGTTTGGGAAGTGAGAGCTGGGCTTGGCAGTGAGAGTTGGGTTGGGCAGTGAAAGCTGGGGAGAGCTGGTGTTGGGCAATGAGACATGGGTTGGGCAGTAGGAGCTGGGGTTGGACAGTGAAAGCTGGGGAGAGCTGGGGTTTGGTAGTGAGAGCTGTGGTTGGGCAGTGAATGCTGGGTTGGGCAGTGAGAGCTGGGGTTGGGCAGTGAGATCTGGGAATGGGCAGTGAGAGTTGGTTTGGGCAGTGAAAGCTGGGGAGAGTTGGGGTTGGGCAATGAGAGCTGTGGAGAGCTAGGGTTGGGCAGTAAGAGCTGGGGTTGGACAGTGACAGCTGGGGAGAGCTGGGGCTTGGTAGTGAGAGCTGGGGTTGGGCAGTGAGAGCTGGGGTTGGGCAGTGAGAGCTGGGGCTGGGCAGTGAGAGTTGGGTTTGGCAGTGAAAGCTGGAGAGAGCGGGGGCTGGACAATGATAGCTGTGGTTGGGCAGTGAGAGCTGGGGTTTGGATGTGAGAGCTGTGGTTGGGCAGTTAGAGCTGGGGCTGGGCATTGAGAGTTGGGTTTGGGAAGTGAGAGCTGGGCTTGGCAGTGAGAGTTGGGTTGGGCAGTGAAAGCTGGGGAGAGCTGGTGTTGTGCAATGAGACATGGGTTGGGCAGTAGGAGCTGGGGTTGGACAGTGACAGCTGGGGAGAGCTGTGTTTGGGCAGTGAGAGCTGTGGTTGGGCAGTGAGAGCTGGGCTGGGCAGTGAGAGTTGGGGATGGTCAGTGAGAGTTAGGTTGAACAATGAAAGCTGGGGAGAGGCAGTGAGAGGTGGGTTGGGCAGTTAGAGCTGGGGTTGGGCAGTGAGATCTGGGGATAGGCAATGAGAGTTGGGTTGGGCAGTAACAGCTGGGAAGAGCTGGAATTTGACAGTGAGAGCTGGGGTTGAGCAGTGAGAGCTGGATTGTGCAGTGAGAGCTGGGGCTGGGCAGTTAGAGATTGGTTGGGCAGTGAGAGCTGGGGCTGGGCAGTGAGAGTTGGGTTGGGCAGTAAAAACTGGGGAGGGACGGGGTTGGGGAGTAAGAGCTGGGGTTGGACAGTGAGAGCTGGTGAGAGCGGGGGTTTGGCAGTTATAGCTGGGGTTGGGCAGTGAGAGCAGGGTTGGGCAGTGAGAGCTGGGTTGGACAGTGAAAGCTGGGGAGGGCTAGTGTTGGGCGATGATACCTGGGCTGGGCAGTAGGAGCTGGGGTTGGACAGTGAAAGCTGGGGAGAGCTGGGGTTTGGTAGTGAGAGCTGTGGTTGGGTAGTTAGAGTTAGGGTTGGACACTGATAGTTGGGTTGGGCAGCGTGAGATGGGTTTGGAAATGAGAGCTGGGGACAGGTAGTGAGAGCTGGTGTTGGGCAGTGAGAGCTTGTGAAAGCTGGGGTTGGGCAGTGAGATCCAGGGTTCGCGCCTTGAGAGCGCAGTAGCACACTGAAGCGCGCAGGTGTGTCGGCCCTCATGGCGGCCACGCAGTGTACTTCATTCACCAGCCCTGTGGATTATCTGCACTGATGGGACAGGCCTTCATCAGCCCCCTCCTCACAGGAGAAGGCCCCCTCCTCTCCTGCAGACACCATGGGGTTTGGGTGGAAGGCCCCCCTTACTCCAGACCCCCCCCCCCCACACACACCTTCCTCCCCCAGCTCTTCAGACAGTTATCTCTGCTCAGGCGAGGAGGCCTCCATCTTGCATCGATTTCCGCATCATGGCCGCGGCCCGTGGGCTCCCAGCCGTGAGGGGATGGTGTGTGCGTGCGTGTGTGCAGTGGACCTGATTTTCAATTAACGAAACTGGGCCAGGGATGTGCATCCGCAGCACGCAGGTGCCTCGCGCTCACTCTCTTTGCTCCGTCTGCTTCTCCCCTCTAGTCTGTTTTTGTCCCTCCTTCTTCCGCACTATGAGTGCCCTCCTCTCGCTCCGCTTTTACCCTGTTTTCCAAGAGGTGGGCAACCTAGCAAATAATCATGGGGAGCCGGGCCAGGGGTCTAGGCAGAGCTGCTGACTTTGGAACGAGGGAGCCCGGTTCAAGTCTGGCTGTTGGCTCAACATCATCGGATTCTAGGAAAAATCACTAAATCTCCTTCTGCCTAATAAAACAAGCAATGGCAAAGCCAATAGGTCTCACCCTATGCAAGAGCTAGTCACTTTGCCGATGTGTTTTAGCCATGTTGTATGCCAGCGTGGCTGCTGCTGCTAAGCATGGCTAAAAGTTAGTGGCATGGAATGGCGAAGAGTGGAGTAGAGTTGAGTGGCAGAGAGCGTCTTGTATTGGAGTGGAATAGGGTGGAGTGGCATACACTGACGTAGCGTGTAGTAGAGTGTACTGGTGTCAGCAGTGGTCACTTCTGGACACTATTAAGATTTTAGCTCATGCAGAAATTGACAGACTGCTGATATTTTACAATGTAGAGTGTTAGCAAAACCTGTTATTTTGTTACCAAGTATAATGCCGCTCTAGAAACCATGGCTCAAATAGATGAAAGTGAGTGATGGATGCCCACTCTGGGACATGACAAGGCAAGGATGAGTGATGTTAGGGCTTTCAGACTTTGTCAATATGTATTGTATAGAAGTGGGAATGTTAGTAATGGTAAAAAGGGCGTGGTTCGTGAAGTCAGGTGGGATGTCCTAAAATGTTACACAAAACACCATGTTACATTGAGTTACAAAGGTTATGTGATAAGGTGTATCATGTGACTCGCAGAATCGTATCTGAAAAAAATCTGGTACTGCAAAGCATCTTGAGGAGGGGCCCAGAACCTGTTGAGCCCTGGTTAACAATCCTTTTGGAAGGTGACTTCCATAGAGCGGGTCCATCAGAGCGCCACTATTCTTTCATTATACATTCTTGCCATTCTCGACACACATTAGCCACTCTAATCATATGGTCATTTTGTGGTAGGGGTGTGACTTCCCACAAAATGGTCTGCTCATTGTGGGTTTTGGCTGCCCACAAAATGACGTGACTGGGGGAGAAGCACGGCCTGAAAAGGGAGAGGTTATTGGTAAGCCATCATCCCCTTCTTAAACTTCTACCTGTTGAATTCTGATTGGCTGATGGAGGCATTCAGAACAGCCAATACCCATTGGTATTTGAAGTGTAGCAGCATTGCTCTTCCACGACCCCAGCATGCTGGAATTTGTTCGCTGTCTAGTGGATGGCTCAGACTGCAACCAGAAGGGTTTATGCATTGTCCTGTCAGCGTCATGCTGTGCATGACTGCCCACAAAATGGCTGCCTTGACTTCCCTCGTTGCAGTGAAGAGTGGGTAGCCTGCAGACAGGCTCGCCTCAGTCAGCATGCCGCGGCCCAGCAGGAGTGATGCTTTGCAGAAATGGAGAATGAACAGAAACCATAGCAGGGCGACATTGCCTATTGAAGCGGGACTGAGGTCTGGGAACTGAAATTGCATTTTCATTTAATCTTTTGCTGCCACGGGCTGATAAACTGAATGTGGGAATGCGAAACAGATACCATCAGAGGCTGAGAGAGTGTGTGCTTGAGAGAGAAAGCATTTTTAGATGAATCCATCAGAGAATCTGTTTGATCTAGTTTACAATGACACGAGCTAGTACAAATTTTGGTCTCGCTACAAACAGATGCCCCTGACAAATAACCTCGAATGATCAAGGGAGATCCATATCTGCCAAATCTTCTTACAAACATCCCTTTACAAAGATCAAGCCAGAACCAGATTAGTCCAGTCTCCTTACAAACATACATTTGAGAGACAACCAACTCAGTGTTTTACAAGTTTCCAGTTAAGCTTTTTCTGCAGGGTAGTCATTTGTTTACATATTTTTTTAGGCTGAGCACAGCAGCGCGTAAGCGCTGCTCTTCTCGACATGTTGTAATCTATTCTGAGGGCTTTAACCACGCCCATCACTTTCATTGGTTCCTGGACCTGCCTTTCAAAAATCCCTTGATGTCTTTGGTAAATGCTCTATGTTTGTCCCACCTTGAGGCTGTTTTTTTAGCGACTTGGAGACTGACCCTGTGACATGGATTATTGCACAATTGGGAAGGTACCTTGGTGTGGTGCACTATTTTTTCTTTTGCCATGCCGCTTCGGTCATGTTGGTGTATGTTTCTTTGGCTTCCTTGGTTTCGGGCATATTGCTATTTCTTTGAGATGTCTGCGAGGACTTTTTCCTTTATTTGTTTTATGTAGCTCAAACTCGACACAAAGGTATTGGAGCGCTTAATTTCTTTTGGAAGTTTTATATAGCGCAAACTCAATACAAATGTATTGCAGCGCTTTTCATGAGCGCCGGTTACATTACACAAGAACACATTCATTTTTGGTAGCAATGGGAGATAAAGTGATTTCCCCAGATTCAAAGGATGTTGAGCCAGCGCCAAGACTTGAACTGTGTTCCCTAGCTCCAAAGCTGTCAGCTCTGGCCCTTACGTCACATCCTCTCTCCTAGGGTTCTTTGTCTGGTGCACGTTGGGGCAGTCTGGGAATAACTAGGTTTTTTTAATATAGCGCCTGGTAATACGGGTTCTGCCATTTCATAGCGCTGCAAAGCAGGTGTCATTCTTAACAAAATCGCGATAACTCATTTGCATTTAAGCTGCCTCTTCTGTTATTCTTTTAGTATACAGTCAAAGTTTTAAAAAGTTAGGCTGGTATTGCCAATGTAGAGGAATAATTTATTTAAAAGTTTAACACACAGAAATATATGACTGCCCCCTTTTCTCTGCTCCTAACTCTTTTGACCCCCTCATTCTACGGGTTAAATGCTACAAAGGTGCCTCTTTGTGACTTATTTGGTGGTATAAAAGTGTAGGTAAACACACTAGAAAGGATTGCATCTCTACGGTTTCACAGCCAGTCTGTAAAATTGAGGCAAAAGCACTCCCAAGATGGGGGCCTTGTTGTGTCCTCTCTCCTTCAGCGACAGGCCTGGGAGGGTTGCTGTGGCACCTGGCATACATCCACTACACTCCAAACCAAAACACATAGCTAGAAGACATTGTCATTTACAATGCCAATAGCTCTATCTCTCACAAATGCAAGACATATTGCATTGCAAATGCTTGTTGTGTTTCTTAGGGGTCATTATGAACATGGCAGTAAACACCATGGGCCGCCGTGGCATCGGTGAACAGAAGACTGCCATTGGTGGTGAACAGAAACCCTCCATATAAATATGCCAAAAACGGAATCCGCCAAAATTTCTGCTACCACCAGCCACCCCCAGGGCATTGTCGGCAGAAAAGCTGCACATCCCACCCATCCACCGCCAAGCACACAAATCCCCTGCCCTCCAAATAATGATGCACAAATCACCGCAGCAGTTAGTGGTACAGACCGCCACGGCCAGCAATGGTACCCAATAGCAAGAAAAGCACACATTGGCAAGTTTGAAACCCACACACCTGACACATATCCACAACACTATAAAACAAGTACAGACACACCCCACAATCCTTTGCACCGCCAATAGGATAAGCCAGACTGACAACACTACACGCAAACACTGACCGCAACATCACACAAATCACACACCCAACCACACAACAGCACTGTCAACAATATCCACACAACACACCACCCACAACACACACCTTGGCACCCCCTAAGCACCCATGCTCCACAGAAAGGGAGCTAAGAACAAGGGTGGATGAGATATTCAAGGTCGATCCACAAATCTTTGTGGCACAGGTCCAGCACACACCCATTGCCAGGAAAATGGAGTTATGGCAGACTATAGTGAACAAGATCAACGCAGTGGGAAACCATCCATGCATGAGGGAAGACATCTGCAAGAGATGGAACGACCTGCGTGGGAAGGTGAGGTCAATGGCATCGAGGCACAACATTGCAGTCCAGAAGACTGGGGGAGGAACCCACCTACATCCCCCCGAATACACCGACTGGAAGGAAAAAGTACTGGACATCCTGCACCCTGAGGGCCTCACTGGACTCACTGGAGGAATGGACTTGCGTACATCATCTACAATTACACCATATCCACCACACCACACCAGGATCACACCCCACCCTGGCCTCCATCACCACATCCATGCACCTTGTATGCCCACAAACCCACCAACAGGCCAACATCCCTCCCCCTGTGCACAGCCACCCACCCCTGCAAGGTATCACATGGCACTACACCACCCACAATGCAACCCACATCCCATAAAAAATGCAATGGTAACCCCACAAAAGGTCCCTGCTTGGCCCAACAGGGGAAAAAACTGCACAAAATAGGCCAGAGCTGTGCATCCTCATCCGAATTAGTAAATGTAGCATACATGTCCATTCCCCCCCACAGGCACCACCACCCATGCCACGCTGACGGAAAGGACAAGGAGTGCCAGCACCCCACATGGAGACAGAGGCACCACTCAGGACACCGGGGAGGGAACTGTGGACACTGAGGAATCCCCTGTTCCGTCACACAGTCCTGGACTGTCACTCTCCAGCAGCCCCACCCAGGACACCACTGACACCCCTACCACCCAGCCACCAACATCAGCTGTGTCCAAACGACCCCACACCAGGCTACAGGCTACAGACTGGTGGAACACAAGTGCAGAGGTCACAGTCTCCACCTACCAACAGGCAGGAGGATGATGGCCCCAGTACAAGTGGTACCGCAGAAAACACAGGCACAGGGGGCTAGGCCCAGTGGGAGGGCATCAGTGGCCCAGGGGGAGGCCAAATGGTGGATGCTGCAGCCCAGGAGGTGATCTCTGAGGTCCTGGGAGCATACCACCATACCCAAAACAGGATGGGCCAGATCCTGGCCACCCTGGAGCAGAGTCAAAGGCTGCAGATAGCCCAACATCAAGAGACCATGGAGCAGTGGAAACAACTCAATGCCACCATGGCCACTATTGCAGAGGTGCTGCAGCACCACCACCCAACCCAGCCTGAGACCCTCACAAACCAGGAAGCCCCTACCACTGACCACGACACAGACCAGCCATCAACATCTGCAGCAGCAACTGGACTGGTATCACTGTCTAAGGACACACAGAAGACCACCACCCCTACCCGTACAGCCCAGCACCAGAAACTTAAACGGTCCATCAGACCCAGAAATGACACTGAAGCACCTGCCAAGACCAAGGCACCTTCAAAGAAGTGACTTTGACACAAACAGTCTCCCAAGTGTGCCACTGTGCTACCATCCTCACCGGCCAAAAGAAACACAACAATTTGCAAGGTACAGATGGACCTATACCCACTGCCACCAATCGCTGAGACCATGTAGCCAGTATGGACATCCACCATCAGCCCACTCCCTATCACTGTAAAGAGCACCAATGCATTCCTGACAACAGTTAAAACACATGTACACCAATTTCTATGTCCTCTGTCGTTATGTTGAATCAATTGTAAGTGTGAATGCATTTGCCAGTTAAATTCAATAATCAGACCTTTATTGCAGGAATGGCACCCCACGCACAACATTGTGTGGAGTAAACAGAAATGTACACCATGTTGGTTATCATGGCACATGGCACCTGAAATTCTTGTAACAGTGTCAATGACTTCAGACCCCACATTCCCATAGGGAACAAGTCAGACTGACATTATGCAATGCAGACAACATCATCAGTGAACAGTACCTCATAGTCACTGGAAGTACAGTTGGATCAGTTGGTTCCTGGAGTGAACACCTTCCCCCTCTTCATCATCACCATCACTCTCATCCCCTCTCAGAGGAAGCAGGTCTGGATATACAGCACCTTCCTCCTCCAGTAGGGGGATAGAGTTCCTCACAGCCACGTTGCGCAGCATGCAGCAGGCCACCACTATTCTCCACACCTTCTCAGGGACATAGCACAGGGATCCCCCAGAGAGATGGAGGCAACGGAATCTAGCCTTCAGGAGACCTATTGTGCGCTCTATCACTTTCCTAGTACGTCCATGGGCCTCATTGTAATTCCTCTCTGCATCTGTCCTAGGATTCCTCACTGGTGTCAGAAGCCAATTCATGTTGGAGTAGCCAGAATCACCTGCAAAAGTAAGCGAAATAGGACTGTATCAAACTAACATCAGTTGCAGACAGCCTGGTTGTCAACTATGTACAGGAAAAGTGTCAAACACACTCACCTATGAGCCAGGCTCTGTCCCCTTATAGTTGTTCCATCATGTGTGGCACACCGCTGTTCCTCAGGACAAATGAATCATGGACTGATTCAGGAAACATGGCATTCACATGTGAAATGTACTGGTCTGCAGTACACACCAATTATATGTTCATTGAGTAGATGTTCTTCCTGTTTCTGTGCACCTGTTCACCTACTCTTGGGGGGATGAGAGCTATGTTGGTGCCATCGATGGCACCTATCACATGGGGAATGTTGGCAAAGGCATAAAAGTCTGACTTGATGGCAGGGAGTTCAGCCCTTTGTGGAAACTTCACATATGTCTGCAGGTGTAGTACAAATGCATCCAGGAATTTGAACAGGATAAGGCTAAATATTGGCTGTGAGAACACTGCACCCATGCCCACTGTCACCTGAAATGAGCCGTGGCCAGGAAATGGAGTACAGAGAGCACTTGCACTTCCGTAGGGGTGGCATGGTGATTCCAATTTGCCGGTCTCAGTACAGTATCCAGTAATGCACAAAGTTCATGTATAGTAGCACGAGTGAGTATGTAATTGATAATGATGTGACGTTCTACCATGATCTCCAAATCAAGAAGAGGTCTGTACACAGATGGGGCCCTCCCTCGCCACATGGGTCTGTACCTAGGAGTGGAGCACACATGAGGGACACATATTAATTTGCACAACCTGTTGTATATAAAACACTGCTGTACAACATGTAGGTTACACACAAGCATTGTAGGATGTACAACTGGAGTGACATGTTTTAACTGGTATGTCTGGACTGTTGTGGACAGTAAATAGTCATTTGGACATGCGAATGAGGATTGGGGTCCATAGGGCCTGCATGGGGCCCAGGACCAGGAAATATCTGCGTAGTACTTGCAAAATGGCAGCCCTCTGCCATCCAGATATGTAGCAGTGGAAGTGACCTCATACCGCTAGCGGTTGTTGTAATGGCGTAAGGCGATGTTTACCACCGTGCACCCATTCATTGGTTAACATGGTTGTTAATGGAGAATCTGGGCCTATCATGATCGCTGCCGGCGGTGACGGTGCACACCGCAGCGGTGCGCACAGCATTTCGTCACCCCAGGTTCACTTGACTCCCGAATTCCGTGCTTGGAAGTACTCCACTGAGTGTGCTGCTGTGTCCTGACTCTGGTTACTCAAATGGCATGTGTCACAGGGGAAAGGGCCCGGCCCTTACCACGGAGGAGCTGGAGAAGCTGGTGGACAAGTTCCTACCCCTGTATGCCAAGTTATATGGGCGACCAGAGGTGCAGGTGAGTAGGCAGATGGTGTGCATGGATGTGTGTGATGGTGGTGGATGCCTGCATACATGTGTGCACAATTTGTAACTGCACATGTGTTGAATGTTTGGCAATCAGCATGATTGAGGTGGTGGAATGATGTTGTTAAGTGTCCGTCCATTAGAAGACGTATAGCCAGCGTTATCAAATGGACATTGTCTGACCTCTGTGTTACTTTTCGGTGTGTCCCCTACAGGTCAGCGCCCATCAGAAGAGGAGACTCTGGCAGGCCATCGGCCAGGGAGGTGCAGACCCTGGGGGTCTACACCCGGCAGAGCACCCACTGCAGGAAGCAGTGGGAGGACCTGTGGCGCTGGGCCTGGAAGACCTGCGAGGCCCAGCTAGGGAAGTCCTCCCAACGAGGAAGGGGTGCCCGTCGGGCCCTGACCCCCCTAATACGCTGCATTCTGGCGGTGGCATATCCAGACTTGGATGGGTGCTGGAAGGCTGCACAGCAGACACAAGGGGGTGAGTACAGAGACCATTTTATGCCTCCTTGATAGATGTCTGAGGGTGCTCTAGTATGGATGCTGTCTAGTGCCAGGGACTCTGACTGGTGTCTTTTGGCAATTAGATGATTAGGGGCAGGTCTGCAGTTCCTCAGGTCCTTTCGTAATGTAGATGGTTGTATGCTAGGGTTGTGGCCACTAGTCAGGGACACAGGCATGACTATAGCTGTAGGTGCTGCGTGTTGGTGTATTAGCTGGGTGGGAGTATGAGTTAACCAAAGATGTACATCCATTCAGGTGTTAACATATTTCTCTCCTGTTTTATCTCCCCGCCCCTGTACTCATGTGTTGTCTATGTACATCAGCATTATCTGGCAAGGGAGCAGTGGCACCGTCGAGTGGGGATGCAGCAGCCCATGGTTCCAAGGAGGCAAAGTCTACCGACGCCAAGGGGACCAGTGGGTTGGAGGGTGAGGGGAGTACCACGGGGAGGCTACTAGCACTGGAGGTAATGACTCTGATACCTCCACCGATGGGAGCTCCCTGGTGGTGGCGGACCCTAGTGGGCCCACCCAATCTTAGACATCTTCTGCCACCCCCATACCATCACCGCCCTCCCAGTTACTCCCCACCCAGTTGCCCGTGCCCGCTCACCCAGAAGGGTGGGCGTCTCCTTTGCCCCAGGCACCTCATCCCCTGCCCCAGTCAGCCCCACTGCCCTCACTGAGGAGGCTATTGACCTCCTGAGGACCATCTCTGTTTGGCAGACAACCATCATCAATGCCATCCAGGGGCTAGCACTCCAGATGCAGCAGACCAATGCCTACCTGGAAGGCATTCAGGGTGCCATGTCTGGCCTACAGAGATCTATTCAGGCTCTGGCCTCCTCTTTGACGGCAGCCAGTGTCCCTGGTCTTACTGTCCCGCCTCCAACCACCTCTACCCCTTCCAGCACCCCACTCCTTTCACCCATCCCAAGCACACGTTCAGACAGCCATGCACACACCTCAACACACAAGAAACATACACAGAAACACAAGCACCACACTTCCCACCACAGGCATACACACAGCCAACATACACAGGAACACACAACAACACCCACTTCCCTCAGTGTGTCCACCTCTTCCGCCTTCCTGTCTGTCACCTCTACATCCACACTCACAGGCACTGCACCCTCAGCCACTGCTGCTGACCCCATTCTTGCAGTCACCACAACATCAGACATCCAGTCATGCACCCTGGACACCACACCTGCACTCACCACAACGACTTTGAGTGACACTTGCAGCACACTCACCAAACTTGCAAACACCCAGACAGCATCCATTTACACTGGCAGCCTGTCTTGTCCCACTGTGTCCACTCCCCCCTCCTCCAAAGACACTCAAACATTCCCAGATACCCACCCAACACACATCCACCACACCTCAACATACTGTACAGGCACCTGCATCCACATCCAGCACACCTACACCTGTTACAACCACTCCCTCTACCTCCACTCCCACACCTTCCTCCATGTCCACCCGACAGCCCCTAAAAATCTTTTCCTGTCCCGTGTTTACCTTTTCAAACCCACTGGCCCACCGTGTCTCATCCCTAAATGTGCCCACCTCCTTGCCCTGTCCACTTCTTCCACGTCCAAGTCCACACCTGTTCGCCCTTTCCATACCCGTGCACCTTCCCCTGTGAACAAGAAGCCACGTGCTGGCCCTGGTCCATCTGCCACCCTCCCGGTCCAAACCCGCTCCCCCAACTTCCAAGGCTAAACCCAAACCACCTCCACCTCCCAAAATGTAAGTCCAAGGCCCCCCCCCCCAGACGAAAGTCTCTACCCCCACCACCTCTGCCCCTGTTCCCTGGTGTGCCTGGCTGCCCCATTGATGTCCCTTTATGGTGGAGTACCATGTGCACATGTGGAAGTCAAGTTCGGGCCATTTAGGCCCCATCAGCCTTTTTGTGTTAGACTGGCCAATGGCCTCATTTGGACAATCTGCTATTACATTTGTAATAAAGTTTGTGTGCCCAGTGTTGGTGTTGGCACACTCTGGATACGTGGTTCATCGTTTCATTGTGGGGGAGGGGTGTTGTGCCCATGTGTGTACTTGGGTCAGGTTGTCTTGGCCTTGTGTCGGGTAAGTACCTCTTGCTCAGGTGTGTATGGCTTGTGTTGTTGTGAGGGGTTGTGGGTGCACTGGGGGGTGGGTGGAGTGGGTGGGTATGTAACTGTGCCCTTTCTTCCCTTGTTTGGTAGGTAGTGGTACTTACCGTTGTCGTCTTCGTCTGCAGTCACGGTCGTGGAGGTATATGGCAAGGAGCAGCACTGGCATGATTTCCAATTGTCTCTCCATGTCTGCTTCGGCGTGTTGTGTGTGCCTCCGGTGAGTGTTTCCTTTTATTTGGTTCGTTTCCGCAAGGCTTTGAGTGGCAGTTGTTCCCGCCCTGGAACTGACGGCAGTCTTGTACTTCATTATTTGTTGGGCAGGTAGGGCCTTTCCGTCGGCCTGTGGGCGGCCTCTTCCATCGTTGTCGGCACTCCTCTGCTGGCGGTGAGTGGATTTCAGGCTGCCTGTTTTTCATGGGTTCTCGAGCGGCTGGGCTCCGGACACTAGGTACTCTATATGGTAATCCCTTTGGAGTGAGTGTGACTACAAGGGATACCCTCCCTCCGGCAACTCCCAGACCAGAGGCAATACGCCCTTTCCCTCGGGACCCACCCTCATACGAATAATCAGTTCAGGTAGGGTTATTACTCTTTTTTCACCTACTGAGCATGCTACACAGCATCCACCCCCAAGGGATCCTTGACCCTGACGAATGCCCCTGACCTTCCAGCACGTAGAGAGGGCAGAAACATGTTAGTCCCCATTTTTAGACTCTGCAAGCCATTAAATCTCAACGGAGTCCTAACCATATTTTGAACCTTACCTACATGCACCTCTATTAAAATATCTAACTAATCGTAATAGGTGACGTGTATGGTGATTTTATTCCCACCTCATCTGGATCCCTGCAAAATATCCAGTCAGATTTATTTCAGCACTCCCTCCGTTGTTCCTTTAACAACGAGGTTGAGTCCGCCCAGGTAGTACTATCTTACCTGGGTGGGGCTAGGTGGTCAAATGATGAAGCAAGACACTATTATGTGTGTGAGACCACCTAGTCGGAAAAAGGAACTCCCTCTTGAAGACACAGCCACTATAATAGACACTCTTCCCACACAGCCTCTTACATGTATTCTGCGCTGAGCCAGCGTGATTAATTGAGGGTCCACTAATCCAGTTTTACCCTCATATGATCACCCCACACTTCCAGTGTTTTTTGTTTTTCATGTGCTTCATTATTTGGCGGTCCAGACCGCCAGCCTGTTGGCGGTAGTTACCGCCGGCGGTGCCGTCTTTCCCGCTGTGTTCATAATGAGGGCCTTAGTGTAGAAAGTTATCTGTGTGGTTAGGCACTATATAAATGCTTCAGAGTAATATGCTGTCCCACATGTGGATGAGGTTGCTTTTTTCTACAGTTTCACATCTTCACATTTCACCATATCTTAAACAAGCATTACAAAGCAAATAGGTCTCGCCTATGCAGGAGCTATTAGCTTTGCCAATGTGCTTTAACCACATTGTACACCAGGGTGGCTGCTGTTTAGCATGGCTAAAAGTTAGTGGCATAGAGGAGAGTGGCATGGAATGTCGTAGAGTACAATGACGAAGAGTGGAGTACAGTGTTGTAGAGGGTAGTGCCATAGAGTGCCTTGATTTGGAGTGGTATAGAGTGGAGTCGCGTAGAATGGCATACAGTGGAGTGGCATAGAGTAGAGTGGACTGGTGTACAGTGCATTGATGTAGAGTGTTGGAGAGTGCAGTGGCATAGAGTGCAGAGGTGTACAGTGCAGTGGCATAGAATTCAGTGGTGTACAATGCAACATTGTAGAATGCAGTGGCATAGATTAGGGTGTTGCATAGTAGAGTGCAATTGGATAGAGTGCAATAGTGCAAAGTAGAGTAGAGTGGCATACAGTACTGTGGCGTGGAAAGCAGTGGTGGAGAGTAGAGTGGCATAGAGTGCAGTGGCATAGAGTGTGCATAGGGTGGTGCAGAGTAGAGTATAGTATAGTAGAGTGCAGTGGTACAGTGTGCAGTGGCATAGAGTGGAGTGATGCAGGAAAAACTGGCATAAAGTGCAATGCCATAGAGTTGAATGTCGTAGAGTGGAGTGGCGTAAAGTAGATTGTTATAGAGTAGAGTGAAATGGAACAGAGTGGAATGGCAGTGAGTGTAATGGCGTAAAGTGGTGTACAGTACAGTGGCCTAGAGTGCAGTGGTGTAGAGTAGATTAGACTGGCATACAGTGGAATGGCGTAGAGTGGAGTGGTACAGAGTAGAGTGCATTGGTGTACTGTATTGGCATTAAGTGCAGTGTTGCAGAGTGGCATAGAGTGGAGCTGTGCAGAGTAGAGTGGAATGGCCTAGCCTGGAGTGGCAAAGAGCGCAGTGGTGAAGGATTCAGTAGTGTAGAGTAGAGTGGTGTAGAGTGCCTTTGTATAGAGTGGAGTGGAACGGAGTAGAGTCGAGAGGTGGAGAGTGAAGTGGCATTGAGTGGAGTGGTTCAGAGTGCAAATTAGGGTGCAGTGGCATGGAGAGATGCTGAGTAGAGTGCAGTGGCATGGACTGGTGCAGAGTGGAGTGACGTAGAATGGGGTATGCTTGGTGGGGTAGCACACTACAATAACAGACAGCACATTATCAATTGATATGACCATTCATACAGTTTAACTAAAACTATACGCAACACAAACGATAATGTGTGGAAATGGCATCACCTAGTGTATTATTTGTTTTGATCATATTAAAGTATTTGCTTACAATACACTTCAGAATTAACAAAAATGTGCTTCACTTGAGCGTTCTAAATTCTGAAATACTTGAACAGTTCATTTAAATGTTGTTTTGTGCTAGGAAAAAGCCCTTTCCTACCCAAGTATCCAGGAAAATTATCACATAAATCTTCTCACTTTGAAGTCAGAGAAAGAAAAGTAAACACCAAGCTTCCTCTGAAGACCTGGCATGACTACTGACCTCTGTCTTTGAAAGCACATCAAATGTTACAAGATAAGAACAACATTTACAGGCCTGTTTACAGAAATGAGTACTCATGGAAGAATACAAGGAGAGGTAGTGTAAAAAAGCTTTACTCCTTGGGAGGGACAAACGTACGCTGGCCAGCCTAAAGCAAATAAAGCCAGCAAATAGAAAGCCAGAAAATGTGAGTTACAAACCACAAAGCCAATGGTAAGTGTAGGAGGCTGGCTCAATATATGGTGTACACCTATAGATGAGGCACCCTGTACTGAGTCCAGGCAACCCTTATTGATAGTGTAGGCAGCTCTAGATAACCAGAGCAACCTCTCATAGGGGTAGCTGTGGGGAGCAGCTAAGGCCTATCCAGGAGGGTGTAAAGTGGTTGCAAATACCACACAAGTCAGTCAGTGAAGTACACACAGGAAAGAGCCACACCAGTGTTAGAAAAATATGTAATATTTATTATAACTCATGCTCTAGAACTAACTTGGGTATATATCCTAACCAGAGATATGGTCATACAAAAATATACCTGGCAACGGGAAAGTAAAGGCATAAAAGAACATGGGCCCCTACTGGGGGCCAAACCACATACATAAAAATGGAATGCGAAATCCACTCCCAACCCACATTACCACACAATGACCCTTAGGACTGGGGAAGTGCTAAAACCCCAAAAGTAAGTAGATAGGATTCCCCAGGCACCCGTGTGGACAGTAGTAATCTTGGGTCAGTGTCCATAGGCTAACATGAGGAAGTCGTGGTTGGAGTTTTTCGCATTTTAGGATCCTTCCCAGAGGACCCCGAGGAAAACCGTTGGGACAAGGGATGTTGAATAGTTACCCCACCTGTGGATACCCAGAACAGTGGAGTACCTATACCAGGAAGCCCAGGTGCATAGGGGTCAAATCCTGTCAGAATCTCCCCCAGAAGTCAATGCAGACCTTGGTTGTCCAGCTGCCATTGTGACCCATGGACCAGGTTGGTGGATCCCAGGAGTGGATTGTGGACAAAGAGGACCTAAGGAGAGAGGGGACAGAGTCCAGGCCACCCAGATGTGCCCAGGCCATGCAGGAGGGCAATGTAAGTAACCCAGGAAGGGGGTTGGGCACTAACTACAATGACCCACCTATCAGAGGGGGTCAGGGATGTAGCCCATCTGGACTAACCAGTTAGATGATGCCAGGGGCCTCTTCTCATCTTATTTCCAAGATGGCAGAATCAAGTGGCCACCTGGCAGAGCTCTGGGCACCTCCCTAGGGAAGAAGCTGGACAGGGGGTGGTCACTCACATGTCCTTTGGGTGGTTTCACGCCAGAGTGGGAATCAGGGGTTCCTGCACTGGTGCAAACCAGTTTATGCAAGGAGAGCACCAAATATGCCCTTCAAAGCTGTCTGGTGGCACTCAGAGGCACCCCTACCGTAGCCCAGAGACACATATTTCTAAAGAAGGGGTGGTCACGCCTCTATCGACAGGAAATCCTTTGTTCTGCCTTCCCCTGCCCAAGTTAATCTGAGCAGGAGGAGGGCAGAACAGTGTCTGGGGTCAGAAGCAGCATGGGCTGGCATGCAGACCCTGCAAGGCCCTACAGGCAGACCTAGAGGGGCCCCCTAGATAGCCGCAGAGTACATGGTATCATGCAACTGACACTGGAACCAGTGTAGTTACATCATTCCAACATGTTTGATACCAAACAGGCCTATGTTTGGTGAAGCCATTATGTAGGTGGACAACTCATGTTGACCAGTGGCCACTACATACCTTAAGATGGCTTTCCCGCACTTACAAAGGAAGTGGAGCTTGGGGTTGGTAGGGGCACCTCTCCTCATGCAGGAGTGCCCTCACACTTAGAACCATGCACCCTGCCCTTGGGCTGAAAGGCCTACTTTAGGGGTGACTTAAAGGGTCAGAGAGTAGTGATCATGATGTAAAGCAAACCTTATATCTGGAGTGAAAGGTGCAGGCCTGTAGTCACAGTTTGCATGGGCCCCCATGGGTGACACAATACATGCTGCAGCCCATGGGGAGGGGGGTCCCCTGGTGTACCAATGCCCTGGCTACCTAAGTACCATATACGTGGGACTTACATGGGTGTACCAGTATGCCAATTGTGAGGTGTAAAAGTTACCTTACAACTACATTTAGGGGAGAGAGCACTGACACGGGGTTCCTGGTTATTAGGATCCCAGTGTACTAGAGTCCAAACACACTGACGCCAGGCAAAAAGTGGGGGTAACTATGCCAGAAAGATGCTACTTTCCTACAGTAAGCAATATACAGAATGCGTTCCCAGGGTAGCTTTCAGAATGTCCCCAAGCTATCTGGTAGGCTTTGACCTAAAAAACACCTCCTCTATATTGCTAAAACTGTGCTTGAAAAATTTGACTTAACATGGAAATCACGACTCCTCTCTCCTTCCAATCTACCAAATGACTCACTCCTTACCGTCCATTCCCTGCTTGCCTTATTCTCCTGCTGTGTAGCCTACCATAAGTTGCATGCCTGTCTGTCTGTTCTCTGTTATTGTATTCCCGCAAATTGCCCATCTCTCACCTCAGAGCACAACATCCTAGTTTGAACCTTAACCCTGCAACCTAAAAATACATTAAACTCTCTTGTCTATTTATTCATGCCACCGACTACTGCATGTACTCACATATCCCCACTAATGATCACACCTAACTCCTTTTTATTTAATCTATCACAAAGAAACTAGAGATAATGGAAGAAATAGTTTCCTTGAAGTGCAAGAATAAGCCCCAAACAAAAACTAACCATTGCTAACCAATAACCAACAATAACAACTTGATTACCCACAAAGCTTGAGCTACAGAGTAGCTTGCTAACCACCATAAAGCGATTTACCAAATCGTGTGTGGTGGAACGTGGTATATAAATGCAATTACAATACAATACATAAAGGTCAGAGGCAGAGCTAGTACTAAAAGTGGATGAAACCAGGGGGTGAATGAATCAATGAATAACTGAATGAGTGAATGAGCAAGTAAATGAATCAATGGACAATTGTCAAAAAAGTGCAGCGTACAATAAACCCTTATAGGGGGTAATAACAAGAACCCACAGGGGGAGAAAAAGAAGTGAGAAAGAGAGAGACACAAGGAAAAACAGGCATGTTGAAGTAGGAAGTAAAATCATAAGGTATATGAAATTATGAAATGAGTGAATCTAACCATCAAAGAATGAATGAATACATAATAAAATAAAAGAAACATGTATAAAGTGCTTGATGCAGAAAATCCCTTGTATGTGCTTAGCCTGTGTGCGTAATGAGGCAGCGCGAAGAGATGAACGCAATAATGAACCTCACTCATCACTAACGTAAACCGCATACTGTGTCCCAAATGTGCAGAATTTTGCCCATGTCAGTTCATATTGCTTGTTTTTATGTAGTTTTTGATGATATAAACACAATTAATTCTCAGTGTGTGTGTCTGAGCCCTTCTGTGGTAGCAATACTTCTGTTTCTCTAAACTTTATAAACATTATCATTTTATTAGCATCCTTTAATGCACAAGCAGCTATATATTTTCCAGCCTTAATTTACTGCATCACAGGTCTCATGGTGTATTCTAAGTCACATAATTTGTTTCACAAAATTTTGTGAAATGTTACGAAAAGAATGCAAAATTACATGTATGATGCAAAATGTGATCTGCTGGAATACTGTATGAAAATTGAATTCAAGGGCATGCTTATGTCAACTACTGTCAGGAGAATGGTTCGAGCAGAACATTTCTCTCAGTGAGACATTTTGTGCCCAAAGCACCCTTCTGGTGATGAAAATGCATAATGTAAAATTTCAAAGTGTTTCATAAATTTAGTGAATTTTTAAAGTGTAATTATAATTTCACTTTAGCACATTAGTAAAAAACACAGCTTAATAGAATAGGGACTACCCCTCTCTTGGCTATTCCCTTTTATTTTCACGACTTGAAAATTTTCAGAATTTGTAAAGGTTCTACCTTTGTCTTTCACTGCTGACCAGTGGCAGTCTGCTCCACATTTCAGGAGTAATCAGTTAGTCAAGTTGTTCCTAGTTTTGAATGGGTAAGGTTTTTATGGTCCAATTAGTCCCGAAGGACATTGTAAATTCTTTATGTGCACTCTTTGCTAGCAAGATTTACCTCTTTACCATGATTCACATAAGATACTTGGAGGAAGGGTTGGTCAGCAATAGACCCAAGTACTGTTTTGTGCAATCAGAGCATCGGACTTTTATGCAATCATAGTCTTGCTTAAATCCATTTTTTTCTTAGGCTTATGTTTTTTGTGTCATTTTACAGGATTCCACCTAAATATATACTTAAAAATATTATCTGACTACCATACAGTGGTCAAAAATATTGTGATTACAAAAAATATAAGGGACTAAAATATCAAAGAATTTACTATAATGTTGAAGGTTGAAATATTTTTTTAATTATTGCCATTTTTTATCATGATGATTTGTTGTATTGTATTATGTTTTCATTTTCTAATAAATGTTATTATTGTAATGCATTATAAGTATATAAGCAGTATTTGTGTTGTAGTTAGTATTATTTGCAGTTTGAGTGGGTAGTGTTTTTAATTTTATATTAGTTAATGCTAATGTCTCATTATATCAATTAGTTTATAATTTTAATTGTTATTTATATCTTTAAAAGTTTATTCTTTTAATTAAGTATTATATTTTAGTTTCATTATGGGTTTTGGGGGTTTACTGGGGATTGGGTGTGTAGCATTTTAAAAACAAATATATACATTGATATTAGTTGATTAATCTATTAATTATGCAAATGAAACTCTTCAGAGTTACAAAAGTAAATCTCACATCCCTCAAATACAGCACATTCCTCAATGTTTTGTAGGAGTGGAGCTGAAATAGTACACCTGACACCCTTAAAATGTGTGCACTTCCACAACTTATGTTTAGACCCGAGTTATATTAGTAAATCTGACCACACATTCTAATCTATGCACTTTGTTTAAATGTTTGGTAATCTTGATTAAGAATGGTACATCTGACTCCATAATGTATGCACTTTCCCTAATCTTTTTGAGGGTGGAGATGAAATAGTAAATCTAAAATCATCTCTTATAAACACTTTTCCCATTGTTCGTTAAACTGAATGTAGAAAAGTAAATATTAAACCCCCTCCACCCCTGGCGCCATCTACGTTATATATATTTCACAATCTTTGCTAGACTGGAGTTAGAATAGAAAACCTTAACATGAACCTCCTCAACAATGTAGGCACTTTTCCCTAGTGTTTGTGAGACTCGAGTTAGAAGAGTAAATCTGACCCTCATCTAATCTATGTGCTTTCCCTCAAGGTTGCTGGACTGGAGTTAGCATAGTACATCTCCCCTTGCCCAATGTATGCATTTTCCTCAGAATTTGTTAGAATAGTAAATCTGACCATGTTTTGTAGTTAGAATACTATATTTAATTTGATTTGAATTGTTAATTTCATTCAGTTAGAACTGGATTTAAGTTACTATTTTTTATCACTATTTTTTTAATTCAGTTTTAAAAGATTTTAATGGTTTTTAATGTGTATTTTTAATTTATTTGCTATATTTATTATCTTGTTTACTATTTAAAAAGGTTTGTGTTGGCTAAATATAAATTATGTTTTAATTTTGTATAATATCAATATCAAGCATATGTTCCTACATGCTTACTGGGTGTTAGAAATGGGGTCTTTAGAGTTGTCAGTCAGTTTGCACCCCGACCAAGTAGGGACCCTCACTCTAGTCAGGGTAAGGGAGATACCCAGCTCGGATAACCCCTAGTTAGTTTGGCACAAGCAGTCAGGCTTATCTCAGAGGAAATGTGTAAAGTAATCATACCAACACACACAGTAATACAGTGAAAACACCACAAAAGGACTCCACACCAGTTTAGAAAAATAGCCAATATTTATCTAAATCACACAAGACCAAAACAACAAAAACCCAACGTACACAAGCAAAGATATGAATTTTTAAAGTAAAAGGAGTCTTAATCCATAGAAATTAATGGATGGGTTGTTTTAGCACAAAGTACCTCATATGCGTAAAAAATAAAGCTGCATAGGTGTGCGTCAAAAAAGCAAGCGATGTGTCTATTCCTTACTCAAGGTAGTGCATCGATTCTTTCTCCGCGGGCAGTGATGTGTCAATTGTTTCCTCGCAGGGAAGAGATATGTCGATTTCTGGACAAGCAGCCTTGGGTCAGTGCGTTCATGTTGCAGGTTTTGATGCCCAGTGACGATGCAGGGAAAATACGGATGCACAGCAGCAATGAAACCGCGCTGAGCTTGCGATGCGTTGATTTTACTGGTGATGCGTTGATTTTTCAGCTGCAGTGCAGGCGCTGTATTGCTTTTTCTGCTGCTTGGCTACGGTGCGTGGATTTTCACCTTGGGTTCACTAGCTTCTCCTTTCAAGGATGTGACACGACTTGTCAGGGGAAGGGGGTCTCAGCAAGAGAGCCCAGGTGCTGGTAGATGTAGTATTTGATGTCCCTGAGACTCCAGGGCAAGCTCAATCCAAGCCCTTGGAGAAACTTCACAAGCAGGTTTTCAGAAAGCAAAGTCCAGTTCTTTCCCTCTGCAGGCAGAAGCAGCAGGCCAGCACAGCAAAGCAACAAGCAGAGTGGCAGATCCTCCTCAAGCATCAAGCTCTTCTCCTTGGCAGAGGTTCCTCTTGATCCAGAAGTAATCCAAAGCTGTGGGGTCAGCAGTCCAATACTTGTGCTCATTTCTGCCTTTGAAGTAGGCAAACTTCAAAAGAAAGATTTTGTAGCACACAAGACCCTGCCTCTTCCTTGCCCTGCCATGCCCCAGACACACTATAGGGGGTTGGAAACAGTATTGTGTGAGGGCAGGCAAAGCCCTTTTAAGTGAAGATGTCAGCTCCTCCCTCCCACTCTAGCCCAGTAAGACTCATCAGGATATGCAGGACACACTTCAGCTCTCTTTGTGTTACTGTCTAGAGCAGTGGTTCCCAACCTTTTGATTTCTGTGGACCCCCACTTTAACATTAATGGAACTCAGGGACCCCCACTGAATCATCATGGGAATCCGGTGACCCCCACCTGAGTCATTACTGGAAGCTGGGGACCTAATTTGTCAATATTTGTCAATATTTTGTAATTTTCCAGGCTCTCGCGGACCCCCTGAGAAGGCTTCGTGGAACCCCAGGGGTCCCCAGACCACTGGTTGGGAACCACTGGTCTAGAGTGAATACACAAACAACCTAACTGTCACTCTCACCCAGACGTGGATTCAGCAGCCAAGCAGAGGCACAGAATGGGTAAGCAAGAAAATTCCCACTTTCTAAAAGTGCCACTTTCAAAGAGACAATCTGTGGTAGCTGGAATGTATTACATTATAGGGGCTGTAGAATGTAAGATGATTCTATTCCTCAGGTGGTAGTGGGAGAGAGACAGAAAGCTGTTGGAGGAGGAGAAAGCTTATGGATGTACTTTTGTGGATGGGATATTTCTAATAAAGAATCCACTTGAACTATTTCTTTTTGGATCTAATTTCTACACTGGCGACGAGCGACTGGCGTAAGATATATCCTAACACGTCAAAGACTTTAACCGTGTTTGGCTCATTGAAGACTTTCATCAACATCCTATTCTGCATCTGAATTTAAACAGCTTTAGTTCTGTACACTGAATCTGGGTAAGCACTGTTTTCATTGTACTTAATAATACTACAAGTGATCAAGCAGCAACATGTCAAATACGTCAAAGATCAACACGTCAAAGACTTTAACCATGTTTGGCACATTGAAGACTTTCATTAACATCCTATTCAGCATCTGAATTCAAACAGCTTTAATACTGTACACTGAATCTGGGTAAGCACTGTTTTCATTGTGTTTACATAATAATACTACAAGCGATGAAGCGGCAAGCGATCGTTAAATAAGATAATTCAAATCACGCCTCTCTCGTGCCGGCATTCTTTGCTCTCGTGCCAGCATTCTTCCAATTGAGTGCGTGTAGGACTCCTCTGCGTTTTCTCTGAACTTGCCGACACCGGAAAAGCCGGAAAATAAATTTTTCTCACCTTTTTTTTCTGATGCTGAAACGGTTTCTTGTAAGTTGAAACCGCTTTCTGTTTGCTATTTCATCGGCTGATTATTTCCTAATGCAGCGTTTACACAACCAGGAAGTGCACGCGTGCACGTGTCCAAGAGGAAGAAAAGACAGAACTTCCTTTAGAAAACAACCTCTCCGTGTGTGCACATAACGACGGAAGTTCGGCTATAACGATTGATTGGTTTAATGAAACCTTAAAAGGAGAATAATATTTGCATTGAAGGAAAAAAATTAATTCTTTTGGATTACTTACTTTTATCTAAACAAAGCAAAATATACCTCCTCCTCCTTTCTTTTTAACCATGCCAGGAGAAGCGCCCATAATTTGGTCCAAATGGAAAAAATCTTTCTTGCATTATTCTAGAGTTTGTGGCACAAATCTATCCAACGAAAGGAAGACGTCTTTACTCATGCACTGTTTGGGTAGTGAAGGGCAAGAAGTTTTCGAGACCTTACCAGAGCCTGAAGATGAAGGAGCTGACTTAAATGAGTTTGAAATTTGCTTGAAGAAATTAGATTTACATTATTTACCCAAAATTTGCACGATTTTGGAGCGTTATCATTTTGGAATGAGAGAGCAAAAATCTGGTGAAACTATTGAGGAATATATTACTGCCTTAAGGAAATTAGCAGCAACATGCAAGTTTGGAGCAACCATTGATGAACGCATAAGGGATCAATTTATGTTGAAATGCTCCAGTGATAAGATAAGACAGGAACTATGGAGTAAAGATGATCCTTCCCTGCAGGAAGTTGTAATTCTAGCTAAGGGTGTGGAACACACTCTAGCTTGCGTGGAAGAGTTAGAGAAGAACAAGAGTCCTGCTGTTAACAAGATCATTCAGAAAAAGGAACAACAAAATGTATGCAAAGAAGGAGATGGAGATAAAGAAGATGGTAAAGTTAATCAAGCGCAATGGTCTAGAATCAAAGACACTAAGGGGGTCATTACAGCCCTGGCGGACGGTGTTCAAGCGGCGGTCTTTTTTTCAGTATTATGACCATGGCGGTTACCGCCATGGCCATCCGCCGCTTTCCCGTTCCGCCCGCCAGGGCAGAGGCGACCGCTGGGCTGGAGACCTGGGTCTCCAGTCCGGCAGCCGTGACAATACTGCCGCCGGTATTGTGACCCGGCTTACCGCCGTGGATTTCCAGCGGTAGGAACCACCATGAAATCCATGGCGGTAAGCACTATCAGTGCCAGGGAATTCCTTCTCTGGCACTGATAGGGGCCTCCCCCACCCCCCACCCCAACTCCCTCCCCTACACCCCCCACCACCCCTGCCGCCCCCCAAAGGTGGCAGGACACCCCTCCCCACCCCAACCCCCAACATACCATTACTGACACACACCCGACACGCACGCAGGCACCACCAACACACATACACGCACACACACCGACATACATGCCAACATCCACACACACACTCAGACACGTACACCCACATTCACACATTCACGCACACATCCATACAGACATACATACAGACAGACACGCACACATTTCTGAAACACGCATCACCCCCGCAAGCATACACGCACTCACACCCCCCCCTACATATACAGACGCACACCCCCATAACACCCCCCACCCCTCTCCCCTAACGGACGATCGACTTACCTGTTCCGTCGATCCTCCGGGAGGGGACGGGAGCCATGGGGGCAGCTCCGCCAACAGAACACCGCCGCGCAGAATCACATGACGTGATTAGTTCGGAGGTGTTCTGTTGGCGTGGCGGTGGAGGTGGAGCAACCTCCACTTCCCCGCCGCCCGCAAGTATGGCTGATGGCGGCTCTCCGTCGGAAAAACGACGGAGGGCAGCCAACGGTCATAATATGCCGCACGGCAAACCGCCACTACTGGCGGTCTTCCGCACGGCGGTCCCTCGGCGATCTTCTTAAAAGACCGCCGAGGTTGTAATGACCACCTAAATGTTTCCTTTGTAGCAATATTGGACATTATGCTTCTTACAAAAAGTGTCCAGCTATTAATGTGACTTGTAAGATATGCAACAAAAGGGGGCATTTTGTAAAGTGTTGCAAGTCAAGCAAAAGTTCTGCTTCTGTGAAAGTTGTGGAGGATTGTATTTTAACTGTGAGTACACAAGATAAGAAGAAAAAACATCCAAAGGATTTTGTCACTATTTTGGGTATTGAAAGTGAAGTGTTGTTTGACTCAGGTGCATGGTTAACATTATTGTCTAATGACTTTTAAGTCCTAGTGTTGAATTGAAAGATCCAGATGTGATTCCTGGAGCATATGGTGGACATGGTATAGAACTGAGGGGTTATTTCGAATCTGAGGTTTCTTTCAAGACTAATACAACTTTTGGTAAAATGTATGTGCCTGTAAAGGGTGACAGTGTTTTGAGTTGGCCACACCAAAAATAACTGAATGTTATTTTGGATCCAAATGCGTCTACACCAGTCATGATTAAGAGTGAGTATGTCCAAATAGTGCGTGAAATATGCGAGGTCTCTGGAAAAATTGAGAATGAGAATGTTGTGTCCTTGCCTTATTTTGTTGATGAATTCAAAATTGTGTTTAGTGACAAGTTGGGGTGTTTGATGGAATATGTGAATCGCATTAAGATTAAGGAAGGGTCTGTGCCAGTGGTGTACAAGGTACGACCTATTCCTATATCTATGAAGGACGATGTTGAGAAGGAGATACAGAGGTTATGCAAAGAAGGCATAATTGAACCAGTAGAGTGCTCTGAATGGGTTTCTCCTATTGTCGTTGCACGTAAGCCTTCTGGAGAAATCAGGTTGTGTGTTGATTTGAGGAATCTCAACAAGTGTGTTATTAGTGACCAGTTTCCGTTGCCCAACATAACTGAAATGGTATCTTTGTTACATGGGGCAAAGTTTTTCAGCACGTTAGATTTAGCCTCTGCATACCATCAGGTCGTTTTGCATGTTGACTCAAGAGATTATACCACTTTTATTATGCCGTTTGGGACTTTTAGATTCATTAGAATACCTTTCGGATTGGTGTCAGCTGCTGCTATATTCCAGCATATGATGTACAATTTATTTGGTTCTGAACCTCCTGGAATCAAGTACTTCTAGGATGACATTTTGATTTATGGACAGACAGAGAAGGAGCATGAGATGAGAGTTAAGAGGGTACTAACTATTATGAGAGATCATGGTTTGACGCTTAAGTTGAAGAAGTGTACCTTCAGTAAGACAGAAATTGAGTATCTCGGTCATAAAATCACTGCTAAGGGTTTGTTTCCAAAGAGTGATCTTGTTAGGAACATTTTAAGTTTGCGTCATCCAGAAAAGAAAGAGGAACTGTTGTCTTTTCTAGGGAGGGTGGAGTTCCACGCTAAGTTTTTACCTAACTTAGCCTCCAAGACGGAGCATATGTGGAAGTTGCTTAATAGAGGTATTGGATTTTTGTGGGACGGAGAGTATAAAAAGGAATTTGAGAGCATTAAAAGAGAATTGTCCACTGTGGAAAGCTTGAATTCGTTTCATCCTGGAAAAATGTGTGTGATCATGACGGATGCTAGTGCTAAAGGTATGGGAGCAGTTTTGTTACTGAAATCTGATGGTGGTGATATTCTTAAATCAGTGGTGTACAATTCAAGGATGTTGCGAGGAGCAGAGATCAACTATTCTACTATTGAAAGAGAAGCTTTGAGTGTATTTTGGGCAATCAACAAATTCAGGAATTGTGTGTGGGGAACAGAATTCCATGTTTACACTGACCATAAGCCTCTTGTTGAAGTTTTTATGAAGAAGTGACTTGATTTGATTTCTAGTAGGATTAGCAGATGGATTGTTAACCTTCAAGATTATAATTTTAATATGTTTTATGTACCAGGGGCGTGTAACAAAACTGCTGATTGTTTATCGAGACTTACTTCTGAATCCGAGGGAGGTTTAGGGATAAGTCATGAGGATGAATTTAGTGTGTGCAGTGTTACGGAATGGATAATTGAACAAGATGAATGGATAAGAGCTGTCGCTGTAGATTCTGTGATACAACGTGTCTGCGAATCGCTCAGGAGTCATTGGCATTCAGATGTGAAGCGTGATGAAGCATTGAAAGGTTTTTGGAGGGTAAAAGATGAGTTGTCTGTGGCAGAAGGCTTGTTATTGCGTGGATTAAGATTAGTTGTTCCGAGTGCATTGACTGACAGAATTATTGATCTGGAACACTCAGGACACCAAGGCATGAGTAAGACAAAGGCCAGAATCCGTCTTAACTATTGGTGGCCAGGCATGGATTTGATGATTGAAAGGGTAGTCAGGAGATGTCCTGATTGCTGCAACAGTGACAAAATATACAAAACTAGAGTTCCATCTATGTGTGTCAGAGATTTGCCTAGCAAACCGTGGGATGTAGTTGGGATGGACATTGTGGGACCTATTCATGCGAAAGGTCGGACTAGTTACATTTTGGTCTTGGTGGATCAATTCTCCAGGTGGGCTGAAATAGGGATTGTCAGCAGTATTGAAACAGGGAGAGTAATCAGATTGTTAGATGAGATTTTCAGCCGAGAGGGGTTACCAAATTAAATTCTGACAGATAATGGCCCACAGTTTGTTTCTAATGAGATGAAAGAGTATCTTAAGTGTAGAGGCATTAAGCATAGATTGTGTTCCCTGTATCACCCTGAAGGAAATGGGACTGTAGAAAGATTCAATAAGTGTGTAAAGGAATGTGTACAACTGGAGGTGGCAGCTGGCGGGAATTGGAAAGAAGGTTTGAAAAAATTCATTCTTGCATACAGGTTCATGCCACATTCTACTACTGGTGCAGTCCCTTTTGAATTATTGAGAGGTAGGAAGGGGAACAGTCTGTTAGTTCCGGGTTGGGTGTCATGGAATAAAAATAGCACTGTTTCCTGGTCTGACATGGGAGGATATGAAAGTGAGTGTGAAAAGAAATGTATAAGAAGAAGGAAAGAGTATTTTGACAAGAAGAAGAGTGCTTGTACTGCCAGTGTGAATGTTGGTGATGAGGTTTTAATTAAAAAAACCACACTATGTAAAAGTGGAAGTAAATTCATGGGTCCTTTTGTAGTCATCAAACTTTTCAGGAATACAGTCAAAATTAATGATGGGAGGATATGGAATCTCAATTGTGTTGTGATTTCAAAGAAGAAAATTTCATGAGCTTTAATGTTTGTGTGTTCTCATTTTTATTATGTTTTTTTTTGTTGGTGGTTGTTTTGTTTTGTTTTGTAGTGAAGTTTACAGTTCTGCCTGTTTTGTATTTTCTATCATATGTTTTGGGAGGAAGGTGTGTGGTAGCTGGAATGTATTACATCATAGGGGCTGTAGATTGTAAGAGGATTCTATTTCTCAGGCGGTAGTGGGAGAGAGACAGAAAGCTGTTGGAGGAGGAGAAAGCTTATGGGTGTACTTTTGTGGATGGGATATTTCTAATAAAGAATCCACTTGAACTATTTCTTTTTGGATCTAATTTCTACACAATCTAAAAAACAACTTTACCAAAATATGTATTTTTAAATTGTGGGTTCAGAGACCCCAAACTCCACATCTCTATCTGCTCCCAATGGGAAACTGCACTTAAAAGATATTTAAAGGCAATCCCTATGTTAACTTATACAAGGCATAGGCCTTGCAATAGTGAAAAACGAACTTGGCAGTATTTGTCTATAAGGACATGTAAAACACAACAGTACATGGCCTACCTTTTAAATACACTGCACCCTGCCCATGGGGCTGCCTAGGGCCTACCTTAGGGGTGATTTACATGTAACAAAAGGGGAGGGTTGGGCCACTGGCAGTTTAAAACTGCCCACACAGACACTGCAGTGGCAGATCTGTGACATGTATACAGGGCGACTTGTGTGTGTGGCACAATCAGTGCTGCTGCCCCATTAGTAGCATTTGATTTACAGGCCCTGGGCACACATAGTGCACTTTATTAGGTACTTACCAGTAAATCATATTTGACAATCATGGACAAACTAATCACCAATATAATCTATAGACAGGCTGCATATGCACCTTAGCACTGGTTTGCAGTGGTAAAGTGCCCAGAGTCCTAAAACCAACAAAAACAGGTCAGACGAAATAGGAGGAAGGAGGCAAAAAGTTTGGAGATGATCCTGCGAAAAGGGCTAGGTCCAACAGTGGGTAAGTCTGGTTTTGAGGAAGAAAGTTTTTTGTCAGAGAGATCCAAGCCTGGCCTCCCCCAAGAGAGTATGTCTCCTGTTCATTACAGGCGGATTCCTTTTGCAGTGCAGGTGTATCCTGTGTTGCAGTGTAAATCAATATCAGGTGGACACAATATTGTGGCTGAAAAATCAATGACCGAAATATCGACAGGTACGTTTGTATAGATTTCCTCTACCTAACTTAACATCTATGAAACTTAGATGTTGACTCAAGAATAGTAAATCTGTACTTACTTAAATGCATTTATTACTTCATTATCTTGGTTATTGATGCTTTGGTCACAGTTATGTAGACACTCAAAACCCCATATTCGATATTCTGGACTGCAACCCTTTGTTTCTAACTGCACTCACTGATGATAGGTTTCTGGGCTGCAGTTGGAAATGTTGACTGATCCGGACATTTGTGCTATGGACATGAAGTGAAAGGCTGTGGCACGTGAGAGTTCAGTGACTGTCTCCAGACACCGCACTGAGGTGTCACAAGGAGGCAGCTTTAGATCAAGCAGAATGCGGTAGCGAGGAATAGCTCAGGTGTCGTAAAAAGAGGTCCTGCTGGATGTTTAAGGGGCGACTGTTAGAATGTCTGAAGGGCTTCCTTACAGGAAAGACTTTTATGACATCTAGGCATATAAGCTTACTTCCCTAAGTGAAAGTTCTTCCTTGAGTGGAACGTCGCACAGAAGCTTCATTGGGATCCCTTTGCTCAAGTTGTAAAGAAAAAACAAGCATTTGAAATGCAATGGGTCTCGCATTTGCTCGAGTTAGAGCTATTAGTGTTGTAAATTCCTAACTGGACTTTTCTTGCCACATAAATTAAATATAAAAGTAAAATAGTTTACATAAGTGAGCCGATTCAAAGCGCCATTGCTGCCATGAGCATGAGCGTGAAGGAGAGACACAAAAAGAAAAAGAATTTTGCTCGTAGTCAAACGTATCAGCAAACGTACAATTAGCCATTTAACAGGGTCTACGTCCAAGGCGGTAACAAAACTGCCCCAAGGAGGGACAAATGCAAAGCATTTACCAATGATACCAAAGGATTTTTGAAAGGCAAGCCCACGAACGAGTGACAGTGATGGGTTTGCGTAGTTAAAAGTCCACAGATAGATTACAACAGGCCAGAGAGGTTGCACGCTTGACCTAAAAATAAGTGCAGCTGCCCAAAGATTTTCAAAGGACCTGCTGTCAGTGCTGCTGAATGCCTGGACTGCAAATGCCAAGGTTGTATGGTCTTTATTCCACCTCGTACCTCTTCCTTCCTTCTTGTAGCTTCTCATTCATCCTTGCTTTCTCCATTGGTCACTTATTTCCGATGCTTCTCTTCTTCCATTTTTTCCCACTTTTACCTCTGGCCAAAGTACACTGATGAAAAATAGGTCTTGGTCTAAAAAAATAAGCTAAAAAGCCCACCATATGCAGGGACTTGCAGCAATTAACAACTGATTAACTTCACTACAGTCAGAGGCCTGAAACTGCCTGGAGGGTGGTTGTGCAAGGGATGCTACTGCCCAGTGCTCACCATCATTGCTTTGGGAACCCCCAAGTATAGCAGCTACAGCGGGGGTAGGGTTCTGTATAGGCCGACCAAAGCTCATAATTAGAACTATAAAGGAATACTAGTGTCAATGGGAGAGCAAGCCAGAGCACAGAAGAATGAAAGATTGGTACCAGAAAGAAAGAAGGAATATTGAATGGAAGGGGGTGAAAGAAAGAAGGGTGAAAAGGGGTAGAACGGGACAGGGGAAGGATGGGGATGGATGAGTGGGTGGATAAATGCGCCGGTAGATGGATGAGGGTTAAAGGATGAGTGACTGGATAGGTGAGGTGACAGGGGAAAGGAGGGCAGTAGAAAGAGAAATCTCAGAGTGGAATGGATGGATGGAAGGCTTTAATGATGGATGGGTAGGTCAAAGGATATATGTATGAATGGATAGATGCTTGGGTGGAATGGACAAGGGAGCTCTTCTAGATAGGTCAGGCTCCCTAGCTTCGCTTTCTTGGTGCCATCAAAGCTTTGGTTCAAAGTGGGAGGTATTTTATTTTTCTGGCTACTCTGTTGGCCATCATTACCCATTGTCTTGAAGAGTCCTATCGCCTTTGTTTTTCCTTTATCCTTCCCAACCATCACCTTCAAGGATCATCCTTGGCATCCACACTACACCGGCATGGAATTAATAATTGATCACTTTTATTTTTGATAACTCCTGTCTCCATAATTGATGTGTGTTAATGAGACAGTACGGTGTGCCTCGGAGCACAGCCTGCTGAAATTTTAAAGCACATTGCTATCAATAAGTCATGGGCAGGGCCAGAAAGGAACCGCTGACGTCTGTGCTGTATGGAAAGTGGGATGGGGGCTCGTGCTCAGAACCTAACACGTCATCACTGCACCTTCTTCGGGGTGACAAGGCCGCTGCCACCTACAAAAGAGATGCCGCATTTCCAGGTGAAACATTTTTCGCTCATCGCGTACACAAATCAGATAGCTCTTAGAAGCGTGAACACATTTTCAGAAGCGTTCATATGTATTGCCTAGCTGTCGTGACAAAGTGATCTTACATTAAGTTACAGATGTGCGATGATAGATATATTGTCACAAAGACACAATCGGGATTGTGAAATTATGATAATATTGTGTGGTTTTTCTAATGACGTACTCAAAATTAGAGATCCTGCTTCATTAATTATGTCATTTCGCCTTATTAATGTCATTATTTATCCAAGGAGATACTGAATAGAGCACCATTAGCCTCCCCCAGGCCCCAGGGACTGGACTTAGCTGATTGGCTCCCTGAGTCTCTGCTGCACCTGAGGCCCGCCCCCCCCCCACCTGCTCTGGCTCCTTAAGTTTGTGGAGGGAAGGCCAAAGACAGGCACCTCCATTTTGTGTTCCTCTGTGCATTCTCTCCTGTGTCCTGATACAGCCCAGTGTTCAAGGATTGCAAAGAGACCTAGGTAAGGAGCCCAAAGATATTTTCTAGTCAAATAGTATTAATTGTTCAAACAGTGTTTGTTTTACTGTGGACTCTCTGTGTTTTTCAGGCAGCTTGGCCTCTTTTAAAGTGGTGTTTGTTTCAAAATCGTTTTTTTGCTGTGACTGTGTGAATTCCCTTGCTAGTTTAGTGGCTCCCCCCCCCCTGCCCCCCTTTTTTTCACCCCTATTCTTAGTAAAAAGACTACATAGACCTTTCAGAGTGTGGTTTTAGGAGACTGTTTTTTTTAATCTGTTTGTGTGATTTAAATTGTGCTTACAAGCTGTCTGCCCCCCTGTCTTTTTTGCCTTAAAAAGCCCGATTTTTAGAGTGTGCGCCCAGAACTATTGCAGTGTTTGTCTCTTAAACAATCTCCCCCTTACCTGAAAAGTAGACTCTGCTAGCTTGAAAGTGTGGATTCAGCCTGTCTGTATCCAAGGAGATACTGAATAGAGCACCAGTAGCCCCCCCAGGCCCCAGGGACTGGACTTAGCTGATTGGCTCCCTGAGTCTCTGCTGCACCTGAGGCCCGCCCCCCCCCCCCCACCTGCTCTGGCTCCTTAAGTTTGTGGAGGGAAGGCCAAAGACAGGCACCTCCATTTTGTGTTCCTCTGTTCATTCTCTCCTGTGTCCTGATACAGCCCAGTGTTCAAGGATTGCAAAGAGACCTAGGTAAGGAGCCCAAAGATATTTTCTAGTCAAATAGTATTAATTGTTCAAACAGTGTTTGTTTTACTGTGGACTCTCTGTGTTTTTCAGGCAGCTTGGCCTCTTTTAAAGTGGTGTTTGTTTCAAAATCGTTTTTTTGCTGTGACTGTGTGAATTCCCTTGCTAGTTTAGTGGCTCCCCCCCACCCCCCCTGCACCCCTTTTTTTCACCCCTATTCTTAGTAAAAAGACTACATAGACCTTTCAGAGTGTGGTTTTAGGAGACTGTTTTTTTTAATCTGTTTGTGTGATTTAAATTGTGCTTACAAGCTGTCTGCCCCCCTGTCTTTTTTGCCTTAAAAAGCCCGATTTTTAGAGTGTGCGCCCAGAACTATTGCAGTGTTTGTCTCTTAAACAATCTCCCCCTTACCTGAAAAGTAGACTCTGCTAGCTTGAAAGTGTGGATTCAGCCTGTCTGTATCCAAGGAGATACTGAATAGAGCACCAGTAGCCCCCCCAGGCCCCAGGGACTGGACATAGCTGATTGGCTCCCTGAGTCTCTGCTGCACCTGAGGCCCGCCCCCCCCCCCCCCCCACCTGCTCTGGCTCCTTAAGTTTGTGGAGGGAAGGCCAAAGACAGGCACCTCCATTTTGTGTTCCTCTGTGCATTCTCTCCTGTGTCCTGATACAGCCCAGTGTTCAAGGATTGCAAAGAGACCTAGGTAAGGAGCCCAAAGATATTTTCTAGTCAAATAGTATTAATTGTTCAAACAGTGTTTGTTTTACTGTGGACTCTCTGTGTTTTTCAGGCAGCTTGGCCTCTTTTAAAGTGGTGTTTGTTTCAAAATCGTTTTTTTGCTGTGACTGTGTGAATTCCCTTGCTAGTTTAGTGGCTCCCCCCCCCCCCCCCCCTGCCCCCCTTTTTTTCACCCCTATTCTTAGTAAACAGACTACATAGACCTTTCAGAGTGTGGTTTTAGGAGACTGTTTTTTTTAATCTGTTTGTGTGATTTAAATTGTGCTTACAAGCTGTCTGCCCCCCTGTCTTTTTTGCCTTAAAAAGCCCGATTTTTAGAGTGTGCGCCCAGAACTATTGCAGTGTTTGTCTCTTAAACAATCTCCCCCTTACCTGAAAAGTAGACTCTGCTAGCTTGAAAGTGTGGATTCAGCCTGTCTGTATCCAAGGAGATACTGAATAGAGCACCATTAGCCTCCCCCAGGCCCCAGGGACTGGACTTTAGTTAACTTGCTCCTTATATTTGTTCCTCGTGGTTGTTGCACATGCTGTTATGATAGGTTCTTTTGGGAGATGGTGTTTCATTGGTTGCTAGCTCCAGGGATGCATTTATGATTGGTGGATAGGGCTGGGATTCTGATTGGCTGTTTGTTTCTAGGGCTGTGATTGGTGGATAGGGCTGGGATTCTGATTGGCTGTTGGTTCTAGGGCTGTGATTGGTGGATAGGGCTGGGATTCTGATTGGCTGTTGGTTCTAGGGCTGTGATTGGTGGATAGGGCTGGGTTTTCTGATTGGCTGTTTGTTTCTAGGGCTGTGATTGGTGGATAGGGCTGGGATTCTGATTGGCTGTTGGTTCTAGGGCTGTGATTGGTGGATAGGGCTGGGATTCTGATTGGCTGTTGGTTCTAGGGCTGTGATTGGTGGATAGGGCTGGGTTTTCTGATTGGCTGTTTGTTTCTAGGGCTGTGATTGGTGGATAGGGCTGGGATTCTGATTGGCTGTTGGTTCTAGGGCTGTGATTGGTGGATAGGGCTGGGTTTTCTGATTGGCTGTTTGTTTCTAGGGCTGTGATTGGTGGATAGGGCTGGGATTCTGATTGGCTGTTGGTTCTAGGGCTGTGATTGGTGGATAGGGCTGGGATTCTGATTGGCTGTTGGTTCTAGGGCTGTGATTGGTGGATAGGGCTGGGATTCTGATTGGCTGTTGGTTCTAGGGCTGTGATTGGTGGATAGGGCTAGGATTCTGATTGGCTGTTGGTTCTAGGGCTGGGGCTGTGATTGGGGGTCAGGAAATAGGGCTGTGACTGGTGATTAGGGCTGGGTCTCCCACTAATTGGCTAAATTAGGGTTTAAAAATCGGATTGGCTAGGGTTAGGACCAGCTTCTTATTGGCCAGTAGGGCTATAAAAGGCTAGGATTCAGGGCGTCTGAGCCCGGGCGTCGAGGCAAAGGGCGGAGAGGACAAGGGCAGCTGTCTGTTTGGGTCTGTTCGGGACAGGTAGGGACTAGGGACTAGGGCCAGAAATGCTGCCCAATTCCCATTCTCATTCCACCAGAAATGGTTTCTGCCCCAACACATCCCTCAACATGCAAACACATTATCTGCAAAGATATCCAACTCATGCATCACAAACTGATTACAGACATAATGCATTGCCCCACCACCCAACACAATACCCTACATACAACACATATACACATACACCCCATAACTATTACAGTCAAACACCTTCATACTCACAGCAAACACTACTCTATCCCCTCCCACTAACACTACCTGCCACCGCCCACACAATACAAAACTACAACATACAACTCTCTCAGTTTCAGTCTCCCAGATACACACTCTCTACACATACTAACCAAAAACACTATCCGCTGTTCGCTTCACACAGACCGCCTGAACTCATAACAATGCCAAAACCCTGCCTTCAAACACATCATCTACACACACTCTTCCCCTCTGCTCACCAATTACACACAACCATACAATTCCCACATTTCACTCCACCACACATATTACCTCTTCCAGTAATCTCAACTAATACTTATCTCCCTGACACACATCCATCACTTCATATACACCTCATACATTCATCTCCAAAACACATCAACACCCCATCTAACACTCAAATTCCACTTAACAGCACTAACTCGCATACAAGTCCCTCACCAAAAACAACTACACCAATAACCCCTCTCATTATTCCACAAAAACAATACCAACCACAAACATCAGCACATCAAAGCAACACAAACTTACATTACACTCTTCATCATACCCACTCTCACCCCCAAGACTACACACAGGATACAAATTCCACCCTATCTCCACCCCTACCCCCCCACTCTTCACAAACACCTACCACAAGCACCCCATCCCAGCAACCTTCATTCAGTCGCCTCTCCTCCATTGCACAATTTAGAGCCTTACATCATGATCCACATGCTCCTCCCCCACCCCTAACCCATACTCCTTCCACACTAAACAAACGCAAACATAATAAAAAACATGCCACTCATAGCAACCTCGCATCCCCTTGTTTGTTTCATAATAAAACTACCCTACAAAAAACACTACACTCCTCATGGCTCTCTCAGCCACCAAGTTCACCACCCACACACACAGACCCAACAAAATGCCTCCTTAACCTGCTGGAAGAGGAACACTATGTTGAAAAGCAAGACTATTGTGAGCCTCAAACAGTCAACACAACTAGCAACACTCCTGCTTCAAGCTCACATTATACTACTTACCCTTCTACTAAACAAAACAACACTACCACTAACACACCCTATCTAAACTGCCAGCTCATAAATGCTCGATCACTCTCAAAAAACAAGCACCACATCTACGACCTGCTCACAGACACACAACCTGACTTACTATTCATTACGGAAACCTGGTTGGGAGATGACATGGCACCAGTATTGCACGAAGCCCTTCCTCCAGGCTATCAAACCATCACACAAAACCGTATAGGCAAGAGAGGAGGTGGACTAGCTATTATATTCAAACAGGCAATAAACCTCAGTAAAACAGACAACATCTCCATACAAGGTTGTGAAGCCCTCCTTACCAGATGCCACCCTACTCCAACTTCCACCTGTAACTTTCTCCTCCTTTACAGACCTCCACCTAACAACTCCACTTTCCCAGATGCCTTTCTTGACATAGTCTCAAACCTTATTACACTATACTCCAATCTATGCATTCTTGGGGATCTAAACATTTGGTTTGACAAACCCAATATGCCCCATCCAAAAGCTATCACCACTGGCCTACTCGCATTGAATCTACATCAGATTGTACACAATCCCACACACATCGCTGGTCACATCCTAGATGTCATTTTTGCTAAGCCTGAACTTGTTACTATTCATAGCATCACACCAACCACCTGGTCAGACCACCATCTGATAACTTTCCGACAGACAACTCCACAAATCAACACACCCCACAACCACCTACATACATACACCTATCGACCATGGAGAAAACTCAATTTGGATCACTTAGAAACACAACTAACAGCAAAGACAGATCTAGATACAATCAATTCTGTACCTAAACTTTATGAGTGGCTACAGGAAGCTTTTGATGTCCTAATACCACTCAGAAAAACTAAACATGACAAAAGAAAACCAACACGTTGGAGAAACACAGAACTTAAAAAGATTAAAAAACAAATCAGAAAGTTGCAGCGGACCTGGCTCAAAACAAACAACAGTCAAGACAAACTGCAGCTACACAAACTTAACAGGATATACAAATCATCAATCAAAAAAAGCTAAAAAAAGATACTACTCAGACAGAATTCTAAATGCTCAATCTACAACCAAGGAATTTTACAAAATTCTCAATGAATTTCGAAAACCCACATGCATGGAAGGAAGTCATCCCACCACTCAAGATTTCACAAACAAATTGGCAACTCACTACACAACCAAGGCAGACACACTGGACTCCTATTTAAAACAGAAGAAAACCATCAGCACCAACCCCTTTACTAAAATACCCTTTAAGAATAAACCATCCCAACCTCTACAGTCCTTCAAACAAATATCCCAGGATGAATTTATGGATTTGGTCAAAGCAAGCAGACCTTCTGGTTGCCCTTCTGACCCTTGCCCACCACAGATCTTCAAGAACATCCTGCTATCTACTTCCGCTGCCACACCTGTAAGAAGAATCATCAACAACTCTTTAACTTCAGGAACTTTTCCTACAGACCTGAAAAAGGCATACATACGACCATTATTAAAGAAAACAAATCTAGACCCGCAAGACCCAAACAACTACAGACCTATCACAAATGGACCTTTCCTGGGCAAATTGATAGAAAGAGCAGCATTCGCCCAGATGTCACAATTCATTGAAGACAACTCTATACTTTCAGACTTCCAAACTGGATTCCGCCCAGGAAGAAGCACTGAATCGGCACTCATGGCAATCTGGGACGATCTTAAAAACACAGTTGACCGAAATGGAGTTGCTGCACTACTTCTCTTGGACCTCTCAGCTGCCTTTGATACGGTTGACCATGACACCCTAACTCAAAGACTCCACGAAGCCGGCATACAAGGGATTGCGCTCGACTGGATTACTTCCTATCTCCAAAAAAGAACAAATATCATCCACTCACCCCCCTTCTCATCCGAACCCTACCTCACAAAAACAGGGGTCCCCCAAGGGTCAATCATCTCACCTTTGCTTTTTAACATCTACATGATATCTTTACCAGAACTGATCAATGATTTCCATCTCACATGCTACAACTATGCAGATGACACACAAATTCTACTTCAATTAGAAGACCCCAAAAACATTGAAAACTCTCAAATCTTCAGTTGCCTCAGAGCCGTAGATCAGTGGATGACCTGGAGCCATCTCAAACTAAATACCTCCAAAACTGAAATACTCACATGTGGTGACTGGAAACATTATGACCCTCTGTGCGGCTGGCCTGACGATCTCGGACCACCTCCTCAATTATCCAAGGAAGTGAAAAACCTAGGAATCACCATGGATTCCAAACTAACTTTGAATGCCCAAGTAGACAAATTAGCACGCACAAGCTTCATCACCTTAAAGACTTTACGACGCTTTTTCCCTCACCTCGGATTTCCACACAAGGTGCAAGCTACTATCTCACTTGTATTATCCAAACTGGATTATGCCAATAGCCTCTACCATGGATCATCTCTATCTGTTATGAAAAAACTACAACGTATCCAGAATTCCGCAGCCAGGCTACTACTACATATAAAGCCGCAAGCCCACATCTCCCCTGCCTTGAGAGCACTACACTGGCTACCCGTTGCCAGAAGATGCACTTTCAAGCTGCTTTGTATCACCCACAAAGCTATACATGGAACAGGACCGCTTTTCATCAGAAAGAAAATTACCAAATACATCCAACAAAGAACCCTCCGCTCAAGACTGGCACCCCGACTTAGAACACCACCATACAAGAAAAAGACTGTAGGTGGTACATCCTTCTCCGTCCAAGCAGCCAAACTATGGAATTCATTACCCCCAACTATAAGAGCCACAGATAACTTTCTTGTTTTCAGGAAACTACTCAAGAGTTGGCTCTTTCCTTCATAACCACCTTTTTCAAACAACTATGAACTGCATATGCCTATGGGGATAATTATTTTTTTCAGATTATATGTATATTTCTATTGATTTATAGTTTCTTTGGAAACTAAAGCAAGGCTGTGCGCCCAGAGATCCCATAGCAGAAAAAGATCTAGAATCCTTCCTGGAGGTGAACTGATGATGTACTAGAGCGTAATCTGTATCTGACTGTGACGCGCAGGTTCTATCTCCCTCTCCTGGAGACACAGAGTAGAAGGTTCTCCCTTTATGAAGCACCTGTAAGCTCCGCCCGCTGAGCCACGCCCCGTCCACCCTCGAAGTAGGTAAAGGAATTCCCGCCTTTTACCAGGATGACGGACAGCTTTCCAAAACGACCCCACTGCGTTTACCGCCGATTCCGGTGGTGCGTTGTTGATGCACAGAAGCACGAGGACATCTCCACAGAGACACACTAGTAACAATAACATTGCCAAAGGCACACAAGGTTGCTGGAGACGTTTACCCCGTGGCCCATCAGGTACCCCTAGTGTACAATATAAACGGGGCGTATAAAACATGCTAGGTAACGCTTACTGACATACTCGTAGAAAATACTCCGGTTGGTTCGGTCACGATGCTCATTTTTACAGAAACTAAACCTCAACAGGAAACACTTACCAATATAAACGTAGCAGGTGCCCCAGTTGAAGCTCAGCTTCTGGAAAGGACAAGCCACCCTAACTCTCGGGCTTGGCAAAGATAAAGCAAGGCTGTGCGCTCAGAGATCCCATAGCAAAAAAAGATCCAGAATCCTTCCTGGAGGTGAACTGATGATGTACTAGAGCGTAATCTGTATCTGACTGTGACGCGCGGGTTCTATCTTCCTCTCCTGGAGGCACAGAGTAGAAGGTTCTCCCTTTATGAAGCACCTGTAAGCTCCGCCCGCTGAGCCACGCCCCGTCCACCCTCGAAGTAGGTAAAGGAATTCCCGCCTTTTTACCAGGATGACGGACAGCTTTCCAAAACGACCCCACTGCGTTTACCGCCGATTCCGGTGGTGCGTTGTTGATGCACAGAAGCACGAGGACATCCCCACAGAGACACACTAGTAACAATAACATTGCCAAAGGCACACAAGGTTGCTGGAGACGTTTACCCCGTGGCCCATCAGGTACCCCTAGTGTACAATATAAACGGGGCGTATAAAACATGCTAGGTAACGCTTACTGACATACTCGTAGAAAATACTCCGGTTGGTTCGGTCACGATGCTCATTTTTACAGAAACTAAACCTCAACAGGAAACACTTACCAATATAAACGTAGCAGGTGCCCCAGTTGAAGCTCAGCTTCTGGAAAGGACAAGCCACCCTAACTCTCGGGCTTGGCAAAGATAAAGCAAGGCTGTGCGCTCAGAGATCCCATAGCAAAAAAGATCCAGAATCCTTCCTGGAGGTGAACTGATGATGTACTAGAGCGTAATCTGTATCTGACTGTGACGCGCGGGTTCTATCTTCCTCTCCTGGAGACACAGAGTAGAAGGTCTCCCTTTATGAAGCACCTGTAAGCTCCGCCCGCTGAGCCATGCCCCGTCCACCCTCGAATGTAGGTAAAGGAATTCCCGCCTTTTTACCAGGATGACGGACAGCTTTCCAAAACGACCCCACTGCGTTTACCGCCGATTCCGGTGGTGCGTTGTTGATGCACAGAAGCACGAGGACATCTCCACAGAGACACACTAGTAACAATAACATTGCCAAAGGCACACAAGGTTGCTGGAGACGTTTACCCCGTGGCCCATCAGGTACCCCTAGTGTACAATATAAACGGGGCGTATAAAACATGCTAGGTAACGCTTACTGACATACTCGTAGAAAATACTCCGGTTGGTTCGGTCACGATGCTCATTTTTACAGAAACTAAACCTCAACAGGAAACACTTACCAATATAAACGTAGCAGGTGCCCCAGTTGAAGCTCAGCTTCTGGAAAGGACAAGCCACCCTAACTCTCGGGCTTGGCAAAGATAAAGCAAGGCTGTGCGCTCAGAGATCCCATAGCAAAAAAAGATCCAGAATCCTTCCTGGAGGTGAACTGATGATGTACTAGAGCGTAATCTGTATCTGACTGTGACGCGCGGGTTCTATCTTCCTCTCCTGGAGACACAGAGTAGAAGGTTCTCCCTTTATGAAGCACCTGTAAGCTCCGCCCGCTGAGCCACGCCCCGTCCACCCTCGAATGTAGGTAAAGGAATTCCCGCTTTTTACCAGGATGACGGACAGCTTTCCAAAACGACCCCACTGCGTTTACCGCCGATTCCGGTGGTGCGTTGTTGATGCACAGAAGCACGAGGACATCTCCACAGAGACACACTAGTAACAATAACATTGCCAAAGGCATACAAGGTTGCTGGAGACGTTTACCCCGTGGCCCGTCAGGTACCCCTAGTGTACAATATAAACGGGGCGTATAAAACATGCTAGGTAACGCTTACTGACATACTCGTAGAAAATACTCCGGTTGGTTCGGTCACGATGCTCATTTTTACAGAAACTAAACCTCAACAGGAAACACTTACCAATATAAACGTAGCAGGTGCCCCAGTTGAAGCTCAGCTTCTGGAAAGGACAAGCCACCCTAACTCTCGGGCTTGGCAAAGATAAAGCAAGGCTGTGCGCTCATAGATCCCATAGCAAAAAAAGATCCAGAATCCTTCCTGGAGGTGAACTGATGATGTACTAGAGCGTAATCTGTATCTGACTGTGACGCGCGGGTTCTATCTTCCTCTCCTGGAGGCACAGAGTAGAAGGTTCTCCCTTTGTGAAGCACCTGTAAGCTCCGCCCGCTGAGCCACACCCCGTCCACCCTCGAAGTAGGTAGGGAATTCCCGCCTCTTGCCAGGATGACGGACAGCTTTCCAAAACGACCCCACTGCGTTTTACCGCCGTTTCCGGTGGTGTGTTGTTGATGCGCAGAAGCACGAGGACATCTCCACAAAGACGCACTAGTAACAATAACATTGCCAAAGGCACACAAGGTTGCTGGAGACGTTTACCCCGTGGCCCATCACGTACCCCTATTGTACAATATAAACAGGGTATATAAAACATGCCAGGTAACGCTTACTGACATACTCGTAGAAAATACTCCGGTTGTGTAGGCCACAATGCTCATTTTTACAGAAACTAAACCTCAAAGGAAGCACTTACCAATATAAACGTAGCAGGTGCCGCAGTCGAAGCTCAGCTTCTGGAAAGGACAAGCCACCCTAACTCGCGGGCTTGGCAAAGATAAAGCAAGGCTGTGCGCTCAGAGATCCCATAGCAGAGGAAGATCCAGAATCCTTCCTGGAGGTGAACTGATGATGTACTGGATCATAATCTGTATCTGACTGTGACGCGCGGTTTCTATCTTCCTCTCCTGGAGACACAGAGTAGAAGGTTCCCCCTTTATGAAGCACCTGTAAGCTCCGCCCGCTGAGCCACGCCCTGTCAACCCTCGAAATAGGTAGGGGAATTCCCACCTCTTGCCAGAATGATGGACAGCTTTCCAAGGCGACCCCACTGCGTTTGCCGCCGACTTGCGTGTTGCGTCGTTGATGCGCAGGGGCGCGAGGATATCTCCGCGGGGACGCACTAATGGCAATGACATTGCCGGGGGCACACAAGGTTGCTGAAGACGTTTTGCCCCCGTGGCCCATCACGTACCCTAGTGTACAATGTGGACGCGGCAGATGCCGTGGTTGAAGCTCACCTTCTGGAAAGGACGGCCCACCCTGGCTCTTGGGCTTAGCAGGGATGGGGTGGGGCGGGGCTGTGCGCTCAGAGATCCCATGGCGGAGGGGATCTGGAATCCTTCCTGGAGGTGAGCTGATGATGTGCTGGAACGTGGTCTGTGTCTGACTGGGACGCGCGGTTTCTGTCTTCCTCTGCTGGAGACACAGAGTGGAGGGTTTCTCCCTTTGTGGAGCACCTGTGGGCTCCGCCCGCTGGGCCACGCCCCGTCCACCCTCGAGGTAGGTGGGGGAGTTCCCGCCTTTTTACCAGGATGATGGATGGACGACTAAGTATTTTTTACCCATGTTTCTAATTATGTATTGTATGTGCAGATGTGTGTGTATAGTCATGTGTGTGTGTGTGTATAAATATATATATATATATGTGTATATGTTGTTTCTGTGCCTGGCATGTTTCTATGAATTTCTGCTCTCTTTTTATCACACTTATCTACTCATCGCTCTTATGTCATGTCTCTATCAAACTATCCTCCATTCTCACTCGGACTCATCCCAAATCCCTTCGACCACTTCCATCTCCTAAATATCTCTGCCTAAGCTCATCCCTCCACCCCCACATCTAACTCACCAAACCTCACTCTACCTCTGTGACCTCCCACACAACCCTACTAAATTCTCCTGCATTCATCTCACCCTGCTACTATGCTCTCCCTAACCCTTCCACATCCTCTTTCCCCTCCGCCCCCCTTTTATTCATCTCAAGCCTTTGGATTGAGCAAATGAAGGATAAACTCCCAATTAACACTTCTGGATTTCTTTCCTCCTCCACCCCTCCATTACTCCAGTCAATCTAACTAACAAACTCTCATATCCGCAACTCAAATTAACTCATAATAATACTAAAACTGTACTCCTTATTAAATTATACTAATCCATCACTAATTCTTGTTGGGTACCGGAGTAGCGTGCTACTCATCGAAAAGCGCTTCGACGCCTCGTCAGGGGTAGTAAGCGCTATATAAATACGATTACAATTACAATTATTTTCCTCGACAGGTCTCGGAAAGGATGCTGGATCATGGTGGAATTGCTTCATCGAGTATCAGTGCCCTGTCATCTTTCAAGCTGTGTTTCAATAAGGAAACACTGTTCGTTTCTTGAGCCATTCATCAGGTCTAAGATGTTTCGGCAATTCTTGATCGTGCTTTGACCAGTGGACAGTTTGGTCTGTGGTGTGACCGAGGGACGCAGTGATTCCAGCAGGGTGGGGTTTTTGGGGGGCAGGAGAGGAGGAGTAAGGTAGGTGTAGGGGAAGGAAAGCATGTACATCTTATGGCTGAATTGCACAATGGGAAACCAGAAAAACTGGGATGAATCCCAGCTTCTCCGCCTGACCAAACTGTGTGATCTGAGACATTGTTTTAATACACTTTTCCTTCACGATCACATATAAGCGGAGCTTTAAGTACAAGGCCTCATGATTTGCATTCTACAAAACCTTCTCTTGATTAAATAAACTATAATGTTGCTTAGATATAATAGCAACCAAGGATGCACATAATAACTGACTTGCCTCTTACTTAACAATTGGCATTGTTGTCATTGTGGGGGTGAAGAACTAATGTTTCTAAATTCATATTCGAAAAGAATCACTTTAAAAAAATATTTCAATGCACCAATGTTATAGTGAAACACTTCTGCATGTTAATGAAATGCACTTTTGGAATTTTCAAAAGCCATATTTTTACAACTTTGCTGCAAGTTGTTTTTAAAAACGAAGGTGTTCTTAAAGTTAAGTGGACAGGGCACTCTAGTTACTTCCTTTCTCTCGCTTCAATTAACATTTAAATAAATGGTACCTCGTTTGTGGAACATCTTTTTAATGGTAGTACTGAGTCGAAGGACCAGGGGGTGCTGCTTGTAAAGATCAGGAGGGCCGCATGCGGCCCCCGGGCCGTACTTTGAGTATCACTGGTTTAGGTGATGGTGAGTGGTGGAGAGATGCCTAGAAGTAAAGGCGATGATTGAGATAAGTTTCTATACTGATGCAGGTGTGGAGCAGGACAATGGAGTGTGCGAGGACATCTCATGTTCGTCGGAGTGGGATTCGCATCCGAGGGTTACAATTCTAGAGCAGAAGATTCTGCAATCCGAAGAGTCTGGAGTCACTTTTCTGGTCAAGAAGAACCAGTAGAGGTTTGGTAGTGTTAGATTTGACATGCATATTGGTTTTCTACGTGCACCTGAGGAGTAAAATCACAAAGCCCATTTTTTGGGTCATATATTTCATCAGCTTTATACGCATCACATTATGATTGGTACCATCACGGAGAAGCAGGAATCTGTACAAAGACAACTTGTTCACTCTTAGTCATCATCTTCAATCCATAGAGTACATACACTATCTAGCATATAGGGCCTGATTACAACTTTGGAGGAGGTGTTAATCCGTCCCAAAAGTGACGGTAAAGTGACGGATATACCACCAGACGTATTACAAGTCCATTATATCCTATGGAACTGGTAATACGGCTGGTGGTATATCCGTCACTTTTGGGACGGATTAACACCTTCTCTAAAGTTGTAATCTGGCCCATAGTCCCCCATTGCAGACGTGCAACCTAATTACTGTTAATGTACATCCTCAAGTTATTTCAACTATTTTTGTTGTTTTAAGAAACAAAAAGAGACACATTTAGTGGCATGGTTAAGTATCTTACATACTTTTTTTAAATAATATTTTAATCATACATTATTGTTTTGGGCCAATGTCTTGTTCAAGGAGGTCTGGTGTACCCTGGACCTGTCAAACATCTCAACATTTTAGTCCTCCGAACAATATCATTGGTCACTTTCTTACGCCTCCATGTGTCTTTACTATGCTGCTTGTCTGCAGTCATTGACGTCCCTATGAGAGGTTCCTTCCAATATGACATGACAGAGTAGACAAAGCAATGAGCATTGTCTTGCTGGTTACTATTTATAGGAAAAACCTATAAGCTGCAGCAATCTGTGTTTGTCTAATTTTCCTCCACCTATCTTTCATCATCCATGTCTTTTACACATTTTTTTGTTTTTTTCTTTGTGTCTCCTCTGGAGAGGAAAAGATTCCAAGCAACTCTTTGCTGCTCTGTCTTCCCACTAAAAACATCTACTAGGGTTTCCAGCCTCCACCACTGATCAAGAGCTGTACAAGGGTTTCCAGCCTCCACCACTGATCAAGAACTGTACAAGGGATTCCAGCCTCCACCACTGATCAAGAACTGTACAAGGGTTTCCAGCCTCCACCACTGATCAAGAACTGTACAAGGGTTTCCAGCCTCCACCACTGATCAAGAACTGTACAAGGGTTTCCAGCCTCCACCACTGATCAAGAACAGCGCAAGAGTTTCAGCCTCCACCACTGATCAAGAGCTGTACAAGGGTTTCCAGCATCCACCACTGATCAAGAACTGTACAAGGGTTTCCAGCGTCCACCACTGATCAAGAGCTGTACAAGGGTTTCCAGCCTCCACTAGTGATCAAAAACGGTGCGAGGGTTTCCAGCCTCCACCACTGATCAAGAATGGTGCAAGGGTTTCCAGCGTCCACCACTGATCAAGAGCTGTAAAAGGGTTTCCAGCATCCACCACTGATCAAGAACTGTACAAGGGTTTCCAGCCTCCACCACTGATCAAGAACTGTACAAGGGTTTCCAGCCTCGACCACTGATCAAGAGCTGTACAAGGGTTTCCAGCCACCACCACTGATCAAGAACGGTGCAAGAGTTTCCAGCCTCGACCACTGATCAAGAGCTGTACAAGGGTTTCCAGCCACCACCACTGATCAAGAACGGTGCAAGAGTTTCCAGCGTCCACCACTGATCAAGAGCTGTACAAGGGTTTCCAGCCTCCACCACTGATCAAGAACTGTACAAGGGTTTCCAGCATTCACCACTGATCAAGGGCTGTACAAGGGTTTCCAGCCTCCACCACTGATCAAGAACTTACAAGGGTTTCCAGCCTCCACCACTGATCAAGAGCTGTACAAGGGTTTCCAGCCTCCACCACTGATCAAGAACGGTGCAAGAGTTTTCAGCCTCCACCACTGTTCAAGAACTGTACAAGGGTTTCCAGCCTCCACTGGTGATTAAGAACGGTGCCAGAGTTTCAGCCTCCACCACTGATCAAGAATGGTGTAAAAGTTTTCAGCCTCCACCACTGTTCAAGAACTGTACAGGGGTTTCCAGCCTCCACTAGTGATCAAGAATGGTGCAAGAGTTTCAGCCTCCACCACTGATCATGAACTGTACAAGGGTTTCCATCCTCCACTAGTGATCAAGAATGGTACAAGGGTTTCCATCCTCCACTAGTGATCAAGAACTGTACAAGGGTTTCCAGCATCCACTAGTGATCAAGAACTGTACAAGGGTTTCCAGCCTCCACTAGTGATCAAGAACGGTGCAAGGGTTTCCATCCTCCACTTGTGATCAAGAATGGTGCATGAGTTCCCCAAGCAAAATAACATTCTGCACCTGGACTGGAACACTCTTCCTTCAACAAATAAATGCAATTTTTCTGGCTTTTTTGCCTTGGAGGTCCACATTTAGAATGGTCAAAGTGAAACTACTAAACTCTTTATGCTTAAGGCAGTCGAATGAAACCCAGGCTAGCTGAAAGGAGACCTCATTATACTGCACACAGCTAAAAGCTCTGTGTGGTGTGTCCAGGGTTGTAGTTGCCTTCATATAGCGCTTACTACCACTGAAGGCGCACTGAAGCACATTATGGCGTGTAGCACCCACTGCAGCTTGAGAATATTCACTAGACTCTGGCAGGTGTCACGTCGGTACCTGAATGGAAAGGGCAAAGGTCAATTGTGCTCTCTATGGATGGTTGACACCAGGAACAGATCAGGTGCCATTGTTCACCTGAATCATGGGGATGCGATGGGGCAGGTAATTGACAATTTCAATGGACAGCGACCAGGATTTAAACTAGAGCTCTCAGAGGCCACTAGTGGACTGTGAAATGGCTCTCATTATTACAACCTTTCCCTCATTTTGTTCTTTCATTCATGTGAACACTTTATGCTCTATCATTTTATTCGTGATGAAAATGGAATTCCCTCACCTTAAAAATAGACACGGGAGACATTTTTTTAAGCGGCTGAAATTCGCGAATTTTGCATTGCACACAGGTGACTGCTTTAAGCAGAAAATGTCTTGCGGGGGACACTTTCGCCATGAACCAGTCTCTTGACGGTATCTCACTTGACGTTTAAATGCAAATTCTGCATGTTCAATTGTCATATAATGTACCAGAAAGTGAATTTTGTAAAAAGTTGGAATAAGTTGCATAAAACGTATTGAATATATGTGACTTTGCGCACACCTACTGAAAAGATTTACGTTTTATTCCATTGGCTTGTAAAAGTTCCATCCCCAGCCGCACGCACGGGCAAAACTGCTCGTCTCCTCTATGTTACTACCATATAATTCAATGATTCCCCCCACAGTGTCCACCGTCCGCTCTTCGCACTCTCTGCCCAGAAACACATTTATTCTAATGCTCACCTCTTCAAGTGATGGGAAATTACTAATCAGAAGTCGATAATACCCACTACAGAAGAAACTACTGCCCGATGGTAAAACCCACTCCACTCTGTCAACACTGGCCTAGTTCACTCTGGACACACTACCTCGTTCTATGTATGTCTCTCTCAAGGACTATGCAATGGTTCAACACTCGACACTACAATTATACCGTAAAGTTAATGACTGATAATGCCTTGCTGATGTTGTAAAGCGCTCTGATACCCTGGGTCATGCCAGAGCTATATGAAACACTTTAAATACAAAAAAATATGTCAATAAATAACAAACATAAAGTGAAATAAGAAGTAGCAATTGCATTACATCTGCCCTCACACTTACATATACACACCATGTAGCTGGACACCATCCAGAGCAATTACATATACACACCATGTCAATTACATATACACACCATGTAGCTGGACACCATCCAGAGCAATTACATATACACACCATGTCAATTACATATACACACCATGTAGCTGGACACCATCCAGAGCAATTACATATACACACCATGTCAATTACATATACACACCATGTAGCTGGACACCATCCAGGGCAATTACATATACATACCATGTAGCTGGACACCATCCAGAGCAATTACATATACACACCATGTAGCTGGATGCCATCCAGAGCAATTACATATACACACCATGTAGCTGGGCACCATCCAGAGCAATTACATATACACACCATGTAGCTGGGCACCATCCAGAGCAATTACATATACACACCATGTAGCTGGACACCATCCAGATCAATTACATATACACACCATGTAGCTGGGCACCATCCAGAGCGATTACATATACACACCATGTAGCTGGACACCATCCAGAGCAATTACATATACACACCATGTAGCTGGACACCATCCAGAGCGATTACATATACACATCATGTAGCTGGACACCATCCAGATCAATTACATATACACACCATGTAGCTGGACACCATCCAGAGCGATTACATATACACATCATGTAGCTGGACACCATCCAGATCGATTACATATACACACCATGTAGCTGGACACCATCCAGAGCGATTACATATACACACCATGTAGCTGGGCACCATCCAGAGCGATTACATATACACACCATGTAGCTGGACACCATCCAGAGCGATTACATATACACACCATGTAGCTAGACACCATCCAGAGCGATTACATATACACACCATGTAGCTGGACACCATCCAGAGCGATTACATATACACATCATGTAGCTGGACACCATCCAGAGCGATTACATATACACACCATGTAGCTGGACACCATCCAGAGCGATTACATATACATACCATGTAGCTGGGCACCACCCAGAGCAGTGGTTCTTAACCTGTGGAACAGGAATTACGTGACACAGTGGCTCTTTCCTTCCTCATAGTCTCACCCCCCACATATTTTGCCCCCTTCGCTCATCTGCCTAGCACACCCTTATCACAGTCACTCAGACATCTCGAAGTCCATCCTCTTTTGTATTCTCCTCACTCCTCACATCTCTCTTCAGCGCTCAGAGTCCAGCTCTTCACAGGTGCCAGGGTCTGACTGAAATCAGGGGGGGACCGCCCCTCATTTTTCACGCCACCGTTATGGACATATATGCTTTTCAGGGGGTTACCTTGCGTGACCCCAGTGCTTTCAGTCAGCAGGTACTGTCCAGTACTGAGTACCTGCACTTCTTTAATTTGGAAGGGAGAGTACCTGCACTTCTCAGCACTGCTGCAATACATTTAATGGGGGAGTACCTGCACTTCTCAGTGCTGCTGCAATACATTTAATGGGAGAGTACCTTCAATTCTCAGTGCTGCTGCAATACATTTATTGGGAGAGTACCTGCACTTCTCCGCACTGCTGCAATACATTTAATGGGAGAGTACCTGCACTTCTCAGTGCTGCTGCAATGCATTTAATGGGAGAGTACCTGCACTTCTCAGTGCTGCTGCAATACATTTAATGGGAGAGTACCTGAACTTCACCACACTGCTGCAATACATTGAATGGGAGAGTAGCTGCACTTCTCAGCGCTGCTGCAATACATTGAATGGGAGAGTACCTGCACTTCTCAGTGCTGCTGCGATACATTTAATGGGAGAGTATCTGAACTTCATCACACTGCTGCAATACATTGAATGGGAGAGTACCTGCACTTCTCAGCGCTGCTGCAATACATTGAATGGGAGAGTACCTGCACTTCTCTCCGCTGCTGCAATATATTAAATGGGAGTACCTGCACTTCTCTGCACTGCCGCAATACATTTAATGGGAGAGTACCTGCACGTCTCAGCACTGCTGCAATACATTTAATGGGAGAGTACCTGCACTTCTCCGCGCTGCTGCAATACATTTAGTGGGAGAGTACCTGCACTTCTCAGCGCTGCTGCAATACATTTAATGGGAGAGTACCTGCACTTCTCTGCACTGCTGCAATACATTGAATGGAAGAGTATCTGCACGTCTCTGCGCTGCTGCAATACATTTAGTGGGAGAGCACCTGCACGTCTCAGCACTGCTGCAATACATTTAGTGGGAGAGTACCTGCACTTCTCAGCAGCAAACAGATACTCTAGGTAGTGGGTACCTGCATTTCTATGTTCCCCTTTAAAGCACTGCGTAGCCCTGGAAGAAATGTGACGAAAATGAGGGTCGCAACCTTTGTTGAGAACCCACATCTCTCTCACACGTTTTTAAATTCACCCACTTTTCTAACCTTCCATGTTCTCATTGTTCGTGTATTTTCTCTTCATGTATTTGTCTCCTTTTGCTTTATTTTGCACCTCTCCTTACAGAGTACACCCTTCTGCTTCTTCTGTTTCAGAATGAGGTATCCCTCTCTTTCTTGTTTTATATTCTCTTGTTTCCTCTTCTGTGTCGATATTTCCTTTCTTCCTCTTCCAGTTTGTTTCTAATTTCCATTTCTTTCTGGTGTTTGCTATCTTTTGTACACATTTGCTCTCTGTTACCTTTCTGTTCCCTCGGCGCCTCTCTGTTTTTCTGTCTCTCTTTTTACCACTTATTTTTAGGTCTCTTTATATAACCCATTCCTTTTTATCGCCTCTAATTGACAGTTCTCTTATTTTCATTTCAGTACTTCGCTCTCTCATTTTGCTTCCTCTTTTCTTTCTCGTGCTGTTCACATCTCTTTCTCGGCGATCTCGTGTTGGTTTTGCCCTTCGCCCTCCCTCTGTCTACCTACCTAGCCCGTGTCCGCTCCCCTGCCCCAGCCAGCGTGCTTTGCATCCAGGCCCTGCATTAATAATCACGGGCGCGCTGATGCTGGCGCGCGCCGGAAGCCCTGCTCGCTCTGATAAACAAAGGCACCGAGTGACGGCGGCTGCAGCGGCCCCAGCTATCAGCGCGCCTTTGTTAGTGGCGGGAAATGCGCATCGCGCCTCGGGGGCTCTGCGGGGCGAGGGCGCGCCCCTCCCTGCCCTCCCACGGGCACTGCTTTCCCTTTCAGACGTGTGCACGGTATGGGCAACACAAAAAGAGATTGTGTTATCACGTTCGTCCTCGCCGGGATCGTGTGTTGTGTTGCTAAACAAAATACACAAAGAGCCTGGAAGGCGGGAGAGGTGGGTGATGAGATAGGTCGGTAGATCCCAACCTGCGGTGCGGGGACAACTGGGGGTCCGCAAATCCTCTTCAGGGGGGCCGTGACTGCTTACAAAAAATCAATAATATATTGCCAGATTACGTGATTATAAATAAATTGACTACGGTACACCTGAGCATTTTAAAACGTACTGGAAATGTCAAGTAAGTTGGAGGTTAAAAATGAAATTAGTATCCTTAGATTGATTCCTGGGAGCAATGCAGGTGCTTCAAACATAATATTTTATGGACCACATGAGGCTTCAGTTGCATTTAGAAAAGCTCTACTCTTCCTATTAAAATTATTAATTTATATAATTGTTTGAAACTCAAATAAAACGTGTTATTTGTGTACGTGTTTGATGAATGCTTGTTTCTGTATTTTTTGTGTATTATTTTGCAGTGAAAATCATCAACAATGTTTAGGCCTTGGTCCCCGCCTTCCAGTAATGATGCAGTGGGGGTCCCCAAATTCCAGTACTGATAAAGTGGGGGTCCACAGAATTGAAAATGTTGCGAACCACTATAGGTGGTTTGAGAGAAGCTTGGCTCTAAAGTTTGAATGATGTCAAAATACATCTCAAAACCTCGGCTGACATAAGCAAAGAAATACTCTAGATTACCTTTCTTGGTGATTTTTAGTGATGCAGGCCTGTGCCAAGAGAAACATTATTTTTCTCTGCCCTAGAGAGACCCTTGAAGCCCTTCTTCTGTGTTGCTGATATTTAATCAAGGCTCAACTAACACCATCGGATTCTTAAGGATTTTCTGAAACCCAAAGATGGATAACGGAGAACTCTCTTAAAATAAATGGTTATAAGGATTTTATTAGAGAATATCGAGCATCGGAATATCGTGGTATCGGACTATTGTGGACAGAATTTCAGGCAACAAAATAAATCAAGTTAAGTGCATGTAGAGGAAGTATGGATTTACTATTCCAAACTTTACATCTACGCACCTTGAAGATATGTATCTATCGTTATGTTACATATATGGAGAGTTAGGTATGGAACATCTCTACTTATTTACCTTTCAATACAGCGGCCTCAGTATTCTGGTCCCAATATTTTAAGCAGCTGAGATTCCCATATTGATGTTCCAGGGCACACCGTTAAAAGACTAACAGCAGGTTTGAACCATGTGGACCTTCTAGGCTATAGCCCGATCAGCTTGGCGTTGCCTCTTCCCATTCTCTTTAACGATATCGGATGCAAAATGTTTCTGGAACTGACTTCCCGTGATTAGGAATGGTGAAAATTAATTCTACCCTATATTACCCATGCCTGATGTACATAGCATACAAACGTCAAACCTATAGGCTTGACTAACACTTGTTGTTGAGGCACTATCTTTCTACTTTCTAGCAGATGAAGGTGATATGTTATTGCTTTTCAGCGAATTGACTCTTCTGAGGGCACATGGAAGTCCTTGGCACTGGTGTATTTTCCATGTGTCTGGATTACCAGTGGCAGCAAGAGCATGCACGCTCTGTAGATTAAACTTTGTTATTTAAAAACAATTGGAGGAGTGCTGCAAAAACAGATGCCAATCTGCACAGGTTTCTGGCATATATACTATACATGAACTATGAGCAATGGATTCAGGCAATTGCACTCCAAGTTATCTCAAAACTTCACCCTTTAGATCTGTTGGTGATGCACCTTGGATAACACTAAACAGTTGTGTAATTAATCACAACACAAGGCCACTGGAACCACTTGTGGCCCTTAAAGCTTCCGAATCAGAAAGCAGCTCCAAGATCAAACAATACATTTGATCAAATATTACTTGAATTTATACTATTGTCAGTTTATTCAATTGTTAATTATTTTCCTTTGATTCATCTTGTGCAGTGATCCATTAACGTTACAACAACTCACTAAGCATTTTGATCCAGTTGCATTCTACTTCTTTCTGAAATATCACTTCAAATATTCCACAAATGTAGTGTAAAGGAAAATGAAAAAACATGCTATCATTATTCATTAGACTTCATATGCAGCTCAATATCCGATGTCACTGGTAGTAGATTTATATTCACACAGGGCCTATCCTCAAATACCTATGGATGTGTCCCCCAAAAGCGCTCTTCTCTGCCAAAATTCTGTTCTCCCCAATGTTCGTCAGTGTCAAACAACTATCTTAGAAAACCTCTTTAGATGTATTTCCTTGCTATGGTGCATAATGTCCTTCTTCTCTTATTCTTGTTAACCCCTTGACGGTAAGACATCAAAATAAAGTGCCAATTAAGACCATCCTGGTTAATTGATCCTCATCTGCTCAGTAAAAATATTTTTTGTAACAAAAAGGTCTCCTTCAATCACCACCTCCTAATAATGGTGGCAGCAGAAGTGACCCCCCCTCACTTTATACCAGAAGACATAACAGGTTTTGCCTCATGTCTAAACCTTTCCTCAAAAAACAATCAAGCATTGGCATGGCCCATAGGTTTGGCTGTCATCCTTTTGGCTCTGTCAATGCTTGTTTTGTTGTTCATGCCATTTGCAAAATATTATTGTTAGGTAAGCTGCCAAACGCCCATCAATCTGAAAAATATTTTTTTTCTCAAAAGGCGCGCATTGCCAAAGACATTCCTGGCACTGACGGGAACTGGCTTTAGTGTGGATGTGCTCCTTGTGAAAGGACAGAATGCCGTCACTCATGGTGAAGTCAGCCAGCGGCTGAAGTGGGCCGACACGCTGCCCTGTGCTGTATACTGAAGTGAGAGGAACCAAATGTGAATGACATCAAACAGACCAAAGGCAATAGGTGTCTGGCCAAAAGCCTCTAAATATTATTGGATTGTTCTTTTTCTTATTTATTAAAAGAAATACTAATGTTTGCAGAGACATTTGTGCTTCAATAGTGTCCATTTGCCAGATCGTAGTTTTCTAGCGTTCCCCCTGTTTTCTTCTTTAAAATGTCGGATAAGCCAGCAGACATCGTACACGAACATTCCTCGTGGCGCGATCATCGGAGGTGGTGATAGGGCACTGGCTGGCGACTGGGAGCTTGGATGGGCTCATGCGCTGTGCGACGTCCTGCTACTGCTCTGGGCTGATGGAGCGGGCGCCTGGTACCCGAGGGAAGCAGAGTTGCAAGAAAATGTGGAGGGGAAATGCCACATTTGTAATTACTTAAGGCCTCTAAAATTGTTTGAGGTTAAAATCATAATATTATTAATAACAATAAATGTAAAATTACTTATTTTTAGGTTTATGTTTAAATTTGAAATATTACTACTACTAGTAATAATAGGACAAAGCCAGGAGGTTCCACAGGCGAGACCGATTGGCTTTGCCGATACTTGTTCTGCCCTATCTCTGTTGCACTCTATCAACTTTCCAGCCTTCTTCCCTACTCTGGCATTCTCCAGCAATTTGCACACAATTCTCTGGCCTTTAAATATTTGCCACAGCAAGTCTTCATTAGCTTTCAGAAGCAGCAGTCACTTGGGTCCTGCAGGCCTGTTTGTTGCCTGTGGCTCTCAGCTCAGCTGTAATCTGACAGTGGCACCAACAAGCCAAGGCTGCAGCTCTGGGCCTAGGAGCCTAAGAAGCCTGTAGAATACTGATCAGCTTCAGCGGGAGGATGACGTGTTCAAGGGAAGGCAAGCGTATGGGCTCAATCCTAGGAGTGTGCAAAGCTTTCATTGCGCATTGCAGAGTTCCTTGACATTGCAGCCAAGGCGGTGCAAACAGCAGCATTGGTCAGCTTTCTCACGCAAAAGGATTTTTGCACCAAAAGTTTGTGAAGTGCAATGCTAATTGTCAGTGCAATGTTTACCGTTTTACCCCAGATAATTCATGCAAAGTGGGCGTATCTGGGTGGCGAAGGTGCAATACCAGTAGGATTCCACACAAACTCATACCAACTAAAGTCATACAAAGCATCGAAACCTGGTTTTCTTTGGAATACTAGCACCAAATAAAAATAGGCACAAGGAACAGCACATGATTTTCCCATGCTATATATGATTAACTTCTGCAAAATTATACAAATTAGACTGTTTACGCTTAGTAATTGCAAATAGAGATTTGTAATGAAGAGGGTGCGGTGTGTACAAATCTCAAGTAAGACACCATGCACTCGTCTTTTCACAGTAGTGCCATGCTAAACCGTGCTAGTATCTTGCAAACATGGAATTCTCATCCTGAGCATGACGCATGACAACATCAACGCACATCACTTAGTAAATAGAGAGTTGTGCAATTTTACACTTTTGTGTAGTTCAATGCTGTTTTTTTATGGAATGTAGTTCGATCTGCGTAAATCTTTGCTATTGTTTGCACCACACAACCATGCTTGACCCTTTGGCATTACGCTGACGTATGTCACAACAAAATGTCGCAATGACAACATATTACTATGGCAGGACATTCTTTACATTAAACCATAACCACAGTTTTCCTACTTAAAACAGAAACTACATATTTATTATGATGGTTTAGAAAATAGTAATGAGTTACCTGAACTGATTTTTACATTTTTTGTATTGGATATTTTTGTTGTTTGTAGATTCATTGTAACAACGTAGTCTTCTATCCTGTAAAATGCCAGATCTGAGAGGAAGGGCCAGGCCTGCCCCTCAGAAGTCCACTATCTCACCTGGGGCCCATTCTCAATTGGAAAAACATCAATTTCTCTCTTTTTTTTAAAAGGTTTTCAAATAGTCCTGTTGACACAGCTCCCTGTATCCTGAATTCAGCTGCATTGTAACCAGCAGAGTCTTGGGTAGTTTGTAGTATCTGAGGGTTTTTATTCAATAGGGATGGAAACTAATGTCTTCGAATTTTTCCTGAAAATAAACCAACAGCATGGTGTCCTGTGACACCCCCAAGAGAACACAAGGCAGAAAAAATAAATCCCCCATCAGAAGCAAATTCATTATGAAAGTGAAACAGCAGAAACAACCTGAAAAGGATGTTAGTCCCTTCATCAAGGGAAGTAAATAAAAATGAACATACAATAGGAGCCTATTTCTTGGATTGGATTAGTTTTATTTTGGTACTGTGTGAAGAATAAATGAAAAGTTAATAAAATAAATGTCTAGTCACAACATTGGGTAAAATTAAATACAGTCAATGTATCACGCTACATAATTCACATGATAGTCACTGAATGTAGTCATGTGTGAGAGTATAGCACCTTCTTCGAGAATCGATTTGTAACCTGCAGGATACTAGTTTGAAACCCAACAGGGACATTTCAGCATTTCATCTTTCCTAGTTTGATAAAATGGGTATCACTGAGTTGGCTAGTTGGAGACTAATAAGAACACCTGTTGTTTACAAGGCTGAAAAATAGCAAAATGCACTGCAGACATAAACCTAATTTATTACATATTTGATAATGAAAAAATGTGCCATTTGGCATTACAGTTACAATTGGAATGGGCTAAAACACAGAAAAAAGAACATTGTGAAATATATAGATTAAGCTGCTTAAAAAACGTCATTGCGCTACACAAATACCTTTGCTACTCTATAGTGCAGTGTGTGAGTCATTGAATACTGGTAATCTTTTATTAATGACTTGCTTTTTATATTGCACTTCTGCGGTTTCTAAGCACTGGAAATAACAGACGTCACTATAACTCACTCATGGTACTCAATGTACAGATTTTCAGGAATATGGAAGGCTGAGTCGGCCTTGCTAGGACTCAATCTCGAGACCGGACAATCATCTATTCAGTCCTACAACGATTATTCAACGCATCACGCTATCCTATAAGTTAAGGACAGTGCTTAATTTGTGCCAGTGTTTTCCGGTGCTCGGTGCCAGTGCTATTTGTAAACACTGTCACATATTTATGGGAACCAACTACATGGTTACTCTCTGTGTGTATCTTTAAGCAAGTTAAGCATTCAACTATTTATTATATGCTATAAAAAAATGATAAAACTGAACTTAAACTTCCAATTTAAAGTGATGTGCGTTATGCCAGCTGCAGTGAACCAGTGAGTAATACCTTAGGCCCTGGCACTTAAAATTGTACAAATTAAGCACTGGTTAAGGATATTGTATACCACTATTGTGTGCATCTGTCAAGGGTGCTTTTCGGTACCTGCAAAAGGCCTGAAGCCGAGCCCAGTGGGCAGAAGGCATGAAGCATGGTCTGTACTCACGCCAGTCCCCCTACTCATAGTGCACACTGGGCACTAGGCCCAGGGAAAGCCAATTGCCTTCTACAATTTACCCAACATAAAGAAGTACATGTCAATATTATATTTTAGACCAATCCGTCAGTGATGTCTAAAACAGCTGATCTGTTGGGAGCTTTGAGGATTCTTGCCCACTCTGCCCATATCTTCTTGGCCATCAGATCCTGAATCCTGTAGCCTGGAATGATCTCGGTTTTACCCATAAATGTCTACAGTATTGCCCTGCTGCACTGCAAGTACAAAAATACTGCACCAACCACATCAACCTAACCACTACATCCAGTGCTTACTTTGTAAAAAAAAAAGGGCCAGGGCCCTCGTCAGGATGCCACCGCAGCTTGAACTCAACATTGCCCCTACCACTACTGCCAACGGCCCTACCAACACAACTACCAATCATCACACTCCTACAGGTGTGACAATTCAGGCTATCCCTGGCACCCAAAGCAATTAGAATGGCTTGGGCAGCAGGTATTAGTCATTTTAATATATGTTGTATTAACAAACAACTGTTGTTGTGTTCATCTCTTATTTAGACAAATAGCGCCACCATGTGACAGACTGTCTAAAGTGCCGGTGTTAATAGTTAAGTGTCAGTGCTGAGCACCAGAAACCACTGGCTCAAATTAATCACTGACTACATCACAATGTACTCTCAGACTGGGGTAATATACTGTTTGTAGTTAATTGGTTCTCAAATAAAAAAGAGAAAGGAAGTGATATAACTGCTGTAAGAGGAAGAAGTCAGTATTCACAAAAGGATAAGGAAATCGATTGATTAGACTTGAGAAAAGAAATATAGATAAATCTATGGAAACAATAGTTCATATTAAGTTGGTTGAAGCCCTTTTGAGCTCCACTTAGGAACATCTATAAATGTCCTCTTTTTATGTTTCATCTTTTTATGTTAATATCTCTAACAAATTAGAAAAATCTACTTTATCTATAAACTTAACATTGTAAACAGTTAACCCACCAATAACCCCCTTAACCTTGTCCTCGTGAAAAACTGTATCCTGGATTATAATTAATGGAAGCCTGCAATTCCAGTGTAAAAACTTGGCTTTCATTTCCCTACTACTGTTCACTTGTGATGTCTCTAATCACTTCTTATAAGAAAGTGGTATAGCTGCTCAATCGTAAAAATGTATTACCTGCCAGGACCAGCAACCAAGCTGAAATGTATGCTACAGAGAATCATTACATCTTTATGTTGGACTTTTGCTTATGCAGGGTCATCCCAAATATTTTTGCCTCCTGCCTCCTATTTTTTCTGACCTGTCGCTGTTGGCTTTTGAACTCTGAGCACTTTACCACTGCTAACCAGTGCTAAAGTGCACATGCTCTCCGTGTTACTCGTATGTAATTGGTTTATCCATGATTGGCCTATTTGATTTACTGGTAAGTCCCTAGTAAGGTGCACTAGAGGTGCCAGGGGCTGTAAATCAAATGCTACTAGTGGGCCTGCAGCACTGGTTGTGCCACCCACATAAGTAGCTCTGTAATCATGTCCCAGATCTGCCACTGCAGTGTCTGTGTGTGTATTTTTACACTGTAAATTTGACTTGGCAAGTGTACCCACTTGCCAGGCCTAAACCTTCCCTTTTCTTACATGTGAGGCACCCCTAAGGTAGGCCCAAGTAGCCCCAAGGGCAGGGTGCAGTGTATGGATAAGGTAGGACATATAGTAATGTGGTTTATATGCCCTGACAGTGAAATACTGCCAACTTCGTTTTTCACTGTTGCAAGGCCTGTCTCTCTCATAGGATAATATGGGGGGCTACCTTTAAATATGATTAAAGTGTAGATTCCCCTAGAGAGTAGATGGACAAGTGGAGTTTGGGGTCCTTGAACTCACAATTTAAAAATACATCTTTTAGTAAAGTTGATTTTAAGATTGTGCGTTTGAAAATGCCACTTTTAGAAAGTGAGCATTTCCTTGCTTAAACCATTCTGTGACTCTGCCTTGTTTGTGGATTCCCTGTCTGGGTCAGTTTGACAGTTGGGTTGTTTTTCACCTCACACTAGACAGTGACACAAAGGGAGCTGGGGTGTAACCTGCATTTCCTGATTAGCCATCTCTGCTAGGAGGGAGGGGTGGAGTGGTCACTCTCATCTGAAAGGACTGTGCCTGCCTCTGACAATGCAGACTCCAACCCCCTGGTGTGTGTCTGAGGTCTTGCCTGGGAAAGGCAGGATTTCACAAGTAGGTGTGAGTCCCCTTTGAAGAAAGGTGACTTCAAAGACTAAAATGGGTATATGAAGGGCACCCAAATCTACAGACTTTAGAAACACTTCTGGAACCAAGAGAAACCTCTGCCTGGAGAAGAGCTGATAGCTGAGGAAGAAGTGCTGCCCTGCCTGTGACTGTGCTTTGTGGAGCTTTCCTGCAGTGCTGCTTCTGCAGAGTAAGAGGGCAAAGACTGGACTTTGTGTGCCTTCCATCTTGTGAAGAAATCTCCAAGGGCTTGATTTAGAGCTTGCCTCCTGTTGTTTGAAGTCTCAGGGACAGCAAAGACTTCTCTCTGCCAGCACCTGGAGTCTCTGGAGAGACTCCTGCTCTGACAAGTGGTGCCCTATCCAGTCCCTGGGCCCTTGAAAGGAAAGCTGGTGGAAATCCAAGGAAATCGACTTCGGACGACTCCGGACCGACGCCGCTGCTGAATCCGGTGACGCCGCATGCACCCAACGGCGTAACCTTCGCTGGAACGCGATGCTCTTCGCAGGCCCGACGCCGCTGCAGCCCCACTGAAGTCCGCGACTCCGTGGAAGTCACCGCACCACGTCGTGACCAACGCCGCTCGAAGTGCACGGATTCAACGTTTCGCACAGATGCCGCGATCCCCGACTTCGCGCATCGTCTTGTTTTCACTCTTCACCAAAGGTACTGTACTTGGGGGTCTACACGACTCCGTGTCCTGCACCGCTGGTGTCGGCTTGTTGGGAATTACTCCGTCACGACGCCGTGTTAACACCTCATCGAAGCATTTTTGTTTCTAAGCGCTATTTTTTAGTTTAATCTTTAAAAATTCATATCTTGACTTGTGTATGTTGGATTTTTGTCGTTTTGGTCTTGTTTCGTTTAGATAAATATTTCCTATTTTTCTACACTGGTGTTGTGTCATTTTGTATTGTTTTCATTGAGTTGCTGTGTGTGTTGGTACAAATACTTTACACCTAGCACTCTGAAGTTAAGCCTTGCTCTGCCAAGCTACCAAGGGGGTAAGCAGGGGTTAGCTGAGGGTGATTCTCTTTTACCCTGACTAGAGTGAGGGTCCTTGCTTGAACAGGGGGTAACCTGACTGTCAACCAAAGACCCCATTTCTAACACTTTAGTTTAGTTTAAACATTTTTCATTTATCTGATCCGATTTTCTAAAATTAACAGTGATAAAGCAGAAATGAGAAGTGACTGTAATGTGCTTACTTTTTGCAAGCTATACTCCATTGCTGGTGGGCTTTAGTTTCACTCTACTCATTAGGCTTATATTCTTCATGTAATCAAACATACTATCTCTTTCATATGCAGGAGCAAATCATCAAGGAGTTAAGAGGTTTGCGAGATCCGTGACAGTTTGACTATGTATTATGAGGAATAAAACACCCTCTACTGTACTTTAAAAGGATATTGAAAGTCACCTCGGAAATTCCATGCCCTTATAAAGAAACTTACCCTTGTGTGTTCATCCTTATAATATATACCAGGAGTTACTTCATCCCACATATAATCGCTGTGGTATGTGGATTTCATATACTAGTGCAATGCTGAGATATATGGCCTGCAGCCCTAGAAGTCATCCAAATTGTTTCTATACAAAGCACACAACTTTTCTTCCACACAAATCACACTTTATTCTAATTGTTTCTTACATTTTGTTTCTTTTAATTTTATTGTTTTAACATCCACTTAGACTTAAATAGCGGAACTCTGTATCGGAGACATCTTTTGGTTTGAACCATTAGCTTCTTACCTGCTCCAGTAACTGCAAAATTTCAAATGTTTGGAAACTAAATGCTTTGACCAAAAGGAGTGGAACCTTTGAAATCATCCCCTCCTGAGGGACACCTAGTGCCTTCTTGTTCTGCTTAAATTGGGGAAAGGTGATGATTGGTCGTGAATGACCAGAAAAACTATTTCATGTTGAAAAAAAATATATAACTTTCTGAAACTAGACTAACAAATTGCAATGCGCAAAAAAATTCAAATGTTGGATGGATCCAGACAATTCTATCCAAAATAAGTGGGAAACCACCTAAGGTCTGAGAAAATTAGCGAAAATCATTCATTTGCATCATTATGCAAGCTCAAATCCTCTGCTCCCATCATCAGTGTCTTCTGTTTTAGATTGTGAAAAGTATTTAATCTTGGTATGATTATTGGTTTTGCCACTGGTGCTTGTTTAGCGCTCTGATATACTTCCTAGTAGTGGATTACAACTTATTGCTAGTATTTTTTAAGCTAAATGTATAATTAAAGGTATTCTCCCTGTCCTCAAAAATGGGGTCTCAGTACATTCCACCTATAGGAGTCTTCCGGACTCATTCCTAAATCCCTTCCTCCAAATGCTGAAACATTTGTGATTCTCCGAGACGTCCCTCATGAGTTCTTGCTGGTCTTCTACTCTTCTTCTTCGGATGCTATTGTAATCCTCTCTTTTGGACGGGTGATCACAATCAACACTGATGAGCATCTGTATCTCAGCTACACTGCTATGTCTGTTAATGGTCCATTCCTACCTCATTCTAAGTCACCTGATGCTTGTAGACGGGGTTATCAGTACCACTAAAGGTGGTTCTCTTCCATTTTTAATCAAGATTCAAGAAAGCACCAGTTGGGACATCAGTGTCAATGGTCAGTGCCCCCATGTGTGGCATCCTGTGGGGCTTCCCAGGCCTCCAGCGCTCCTCAGAGGGTTCTGAGCAGGGGCGTAGCTTCCTCAGTAACTTTGGGGGTGTGAGCTTCAGTTTTTGTAGCAATATAATGTTTAAAAACATTATACAACAATCAGGATGCACGAGAGGGACTCAAGGGGCAGTGAAAAGCGAGAGGAATGCAGATAGGTAGGGATACTAAGGGGCATATTTACAAGAAAGTGGCACATCAATATTGATGTGCCACTTTTCTTGGGCCCCCCTGTGCCCCACCTAATGGCACCATGGCGCACAACCCCACAATAGCATCAAAAATGTTGCCAGTATTGAGGCGCTTTGCTGCACTAGTGCCAATAATGTTGACGCTAGTCCAGCAAAGCACAGGGAGGCCCATAGGAGATTATGGGTGCGTCATGTTAACGCTTGCCTTTGGCAGGCGTTAAACATGACACCAAAAATGGAGCAGAAAATCTACAAAATGTCACTGTGCCATTTTTTGGTCCTCCCTGCGTAGGAACACTCCCCGTGTATACATTATACCTGCACCAAGCAATATGGCACAAGGGTTTATAAAACGCATTGCGTCACTTTGTAAATATGGCACAGGGAAATTGCCTCCTTAACGTCACGTTAGCGTAAAAACAAATTACGCAAGTGTGGTGAAGGTGGTGCAAGGGGCCTGTAAATCTGCCCCTAAGTGAAAAAAGCCCATTATTTTGTAAAATAACCAATATTTTTAAAGACTTTCAAAACTGAGAGTTGGAGGAAGTGTGTGTGCGTTTTTGTCTGTGTGTGTGAAATGTCAGGGAGAAATCTGGTAGACACCTCACCATACCTGGCTGAAAGCACTGCTACCCAACATTTTAGCCGCAAATACATTTATTGGGGGGGGGGTTAATACCCCAATCATACCCCCTGAAGCTACGCCGCTGCAGGAGAGATACGATACTATTTGAAAACTCACTTGTAACTCATTCCAAATTTTCTCGGGGAATCCGCCCCACCTAGTTCCGAGTTCTAATGGATGATGTCACATGCTATATACTCGCTAACACCTAATGAGACAGAGAGGGATTAAAACACCAGTCTGTGAGTGAAAATTAAACTGTGTGTGAAAATAAAAAAAAGCGTATATGTGTGTGGAAAATAGAAAGAAAAAAAAAGTGCGTGTGGGGAGTTCGGACGAAAGGAGGTTTCCCACTAGCAAACCTCGCATGTTCACAGCCCAGGGTGCCAGGCTCTTCAGTACAAATCTGCTGCCAGGGATGATGCATCTCCCCTCACGCCGGCCCCCGCGCTCCCCGGCTGAAGATAGATCACGTTGCAGCAGATGTAATTTTTTGGGTAATCGTTTCCATAATTAAAAGCCCCTTTGTGCCTCGTCTGCTGACGTCGCTGCGCCGGAGGGGGCTCGTGCGTGTCTGATGAATGGCCGCGAGGGCCGGGGCTGCCGGGCTGAGAGCGCGCGCCCCACAGACGCCCGTGGGGGCAGCCGGACCCCAGCTCAGCCTCCGAGGGAAACATCTGCTCTGACCCCCGCACGGCGTCAGCCTCGGGAGCCGCGCCTACCGGTGCCAGCTCCTGGACCCAGGAGAAGAGGGCACGGTGCCACCATCTTCAGAGCTGGAGCCGCCCTGGAAGTGGAGGGGCAAGCTCCGGAGCACGGGGGTCCATGTCCGTGCATAACAATAACAGCAGCAACAGCATAAAATAAAATGATGGGATGAAAAAGGTCGTGGAAAGGACTTCTAAAAGGGCGTGGCCAGAGAACCATATTGATTATAATAATGCAACAGCAATAATAGCATTAAATAAAATGAAAAAAATGTATGATAATGCAACAGCAACACCAGTATAAAAATGTATTAAATAAAATACAAAACCAAACATAATAATGCAAAAGCAACAATAGCATAAAATAAAATGAAAAATAATTATGATAATGCAACAGCAACACCAGCATAACATTTAATGAAATAAAATACAAAACTTAATAATGCAACAACAGGCATTCTGGAAAGGACTTCTCAAAGGGTTAGCCAGAGAGCCATAATGGTGATGATATTGCAACAGCAACGACAGCATAAAATAAAATGAAATATTTTAAAAACAAATCATAAAAAGAGGCGGGGGGGGGGGGGGGGGGACAGCCATGGAAATTAGTTCTAAAAGGATGGGGCCATAGAACCACATCTGGTATCCTTCTCAAGAAGCGTGGCCTATGTAACTGAGGACGTCACCTAACATATGTAAACTAAAATCCTCAGTTTCAGACCGCGACACTTGATGACTAGGTGGTTGCCACTCTGTGAGTTTTTAGTTATTGCATTCATACCTGTCACACAGCAATCAAGACATATCTCTACAACAAACCAGACTGACTGGTGTCCCTAATGCTGGTAACCTGTGTCTGTTAAATGAATAACCACAATGAAATGTTACAATTGAAGTTGTTTCAATTCTGAAAACACAAGACTTTGAATTAAACATTACTAAGGTCTGTGGAAGGTGTAGGTGCCTTTGGAAGTTCTCTGACAGCCCAGTTCACCTCTTCACACCACTTTCTTCTGCAATCGCTTAACGCCATTTTTCTCAATTTGCGAATCTCACAATTTACCACAATTACCACTGACACATGAGCGACCATTGCTCTGTGTGCGCTTAAGAAAGGCTGACCCCTCTGGCATGTTTGGGAATTACCAGACCAGGCATTTGTGACAAAAGCTGTTTAACTCTGAAATTGGAGAGGATTTTTGCATTGAGCTTAATCAATGACACCAGCTGGAATGACAAGCACTGCACTGGAAGGGTGGCCTACCAGCCCTGAGTGTGTTACAAAACCTGTTTAACTAAGTATACTTACCCATGGTTCTAAATATGTATTAGTATGTACATATATATGTGTGCATATGTGTGTGTATTCATGTGTGTGTGTATATATATATAAATGTATGTATGTGTGTGTATGTTGTTCTGTGCTTGCCATGTTCGTGGTTCATTGCATGGCTCCTGGGTGGGTTGTTATACTAGATATCTATGAATCCCTGCTCTCATCTTATCACCCTTATCTACCCATCACCATATGTCATGTCTCTATCAATATATCCTCCATTCCCACTCTGACTCATCCCAAATCCATTCTACTACTTTCATCTCCTAAATAACTCTGCCTAAGCTCTTTCCTCCGCTTCCACATCAAACTCACCAAACCTGACTTTACTACCATGACCTCCCAAACAACCCTCCTTTATCTCACCCTGCTACTATGATCTCCCTAACCCTTCCACATACTCTTCCCTCCTCCATCCCTCGTTACTCATCCCAAGCCTAAATCCTATTACCATATACTCCCAATTAACACTTCTGGATTCTTCCCCCCCCCCCCCCATTACTCCAGTCAATCTAACTAACAAACTCTCATATCCGCAGCTCAAATTAACTCATAATAATACTAAAACTGTACTCATATTTCCCGATACTAATCCATCACTAATTCTTGTTGGGTTCCGGAGTAGCGTGCTACTTGCTGAAAAGTGCTTCGACGCCTCGTCAGGGATAGTAAGCGCTATATAAATACTATTACGATACAATACAATACAATAAGGGTCTCATAATGAGTTCTGCATATATTTTTAACACATAAGGCAGTGGTTCCCAACCAGTGGTCCAGGGACCCGCCTCAGGGGGTCCGTGACTGCTGAGAAAATTAAATAATATTAACAGTTTAGGTCCCCAGATTTCAGTTTTGACTCAGAGGGGGGTCCCCAGATTCCAATAAAGAGTCAGTAGAGGTCCCAGACCTCCAGGAATGATAAAGCGGGGGTCCACAAAACTCAAACGGTTGCGAGCCACTGATGTAAGGTACTAGAACGTTGCCATACTCTTATAAAATTCGCCTTTGCTGACCAGCACCTTTCCCCAGACAGGTCTCGATATGCTTCTGTTCGCTACTGTTACCCTGGCAAATAATGGATTGATACTGCTAACATTCAGCCAGGAGGGTCTCCTTCCACGTAGTGCCTGGCAGTGTTATATTTGCCTAAACACTTAGGACCAGATTTACAAGGCCCTAGCACCTCCTTGCGCCACATTAGCATAATATTTTTTTTTACGTAAATGTGGCTCAATGAGGCAAAAATCGCTGCCCAATATTTACAAAGTGTCGCATTACATGCATTGCGCCACTATGCGACCCTGTGCGCCTCATTATGCCTTCGCCAGACATAATGTATGCAAGGGGGAGCTTCGCAAAAATGGCGCAATGGAATCTACAAGATTTAATTACGCCATTTTTGGTGTCATTTTTAACACCTGCTCAGAGCAGGGGTTAAAAGGACGCACCCATTGAAATCAATGGGCCTCCTTGCACTTTGCCGCACTAGTGTCAACATTTTTGATGCTAGTGAAGCAAAGCGCAACAATAGCATCAAAAATGTTGACGCTGTTGGCCTAACGTGCACAATGGTGCGCTGTATTGTAAATACGGCACACCCATGGTGTCATTAGATGGTGGTGGGGGGTGCAAGAAATGTGGAGCATCAGTACTGATGCAACAGAATCTTGTAAATTTGGGCCTTACCTTCAAGATCATCTGTCTCATTGTACTTTCAACCAGCCCCAGTCTCTTATGGAGTATATCAATATTTCCTGTATGATTATAGCCTAGTTCCCTTGGCACATAGAGCCTCATAGTGCTTTAAGGACTTCGGCCTGTTTAAATATACTTATCCATCTTATATAAGCCATAAAGGTCTTCCACACTCTCCCTGTGCTAAGCACAGAATCCTCTTAGGTTTGAAATATTCTCAGATCCTCACCCTTATATCAGATTTGAAGGCGGCATCCATGAGAGCTTCTGCTGGGAATCTCATTTGCCTCCCCCTGGTTCTCAGTTCGGTTATTTTACACTTTGATGCCACTGGGGCATGATCTGATAATGTATGTGGAAAATCAAATAAAATAAAATCAATGTTTATAAAGCACAGCTACTCACCCGTAAGTCTCAAGGCACTGAGGGGACTTGTCCTCTGAGCTTCAGTTGAAGAGCCAGTTTTTAAAGTCCTCCCTGAACTGATGCAGCGATGGTGACTGTCTGAGGTGTTGGGGCAGGGCGTTCCAGCTCTTTGCAGCGAGGAAGGCAAAGGATCGCCCACCAGCTGAGGTCTTGTACGGTGGCTAGTGGTTGTTGAGTGGAGCGGAGAGGTCTGGTGGGGGAGTAGAAGGTGATGGGCTGGTTGTGGTAGGTGGGTCCTATGTCGTGGAGGGCCTTGTATGCATGTACGAGGAGTTTGAAGTTTATCCTTTTCTCAATGGGAAGCCAGTGGAGGTCTCTTAGGGGATTGAAGATGTGTTCGCGGCAGTGAATGTCCAGGATGAGTCTGGCAGAGGCATTTTGGATGTGATGTAGTTTCTTCAGGTTCTTCTGGGTGGTGCCAGCGTAGAGGGCGTTGCCACAGTTGAGTCTACTGGTCACCAGGGCATGGGTCAGAGTTCTGTGGCAGTCCTTTGGGATCCATTTGTAGATTTTCCTGAGCAGTCAGAGAGTGTGAAAACAGGAGGATGCCACTGAGTTGACTTGGCGGGTCATGATGAGCGAAGAGTCCAGAATGAAGCCAAGGTTGCGTGCATGGTCTGTAGGGGGTGGAAGGGTGCCGAGGGTGGACAGCCACCAGGAGTCATTCCAGGCTGATGTGGAGGGTCCCAGTCTGAGGATCTAGGTCTTGTCAGAGGTTAGTTTGAGGCAGCTATCCTTCATCCAGGCGGCGATGGCTTCCGTCCCGTTGTGGGAACAATCATCCTCCGCCCACCCATGTGCACCTCCGGGAAGTAGCCAGTAATCAAGCCGCAACAAGGCATTATGGACTGAAGAGCAGTATGTGGAGTCTAAAAGATCTGGACTTCTAATCCTCCATATGTCTACCAATCCATTCTAGTGATTTTTTTAGCGCTGCATTTGTGCTGCTTTTTGATGCAAAAGCGGCACAAAAAAAGTATAAATATGGGCCTTTGTCTGTTGAGTGTCTCAGTAGATGCGCTCTGAGTGCGAGCTGCTACCTTTGAGTGGTCACTTCTCATCTTCAATAGAGTATTGAAGTCCCCACCCCAGAATACCAGGCTTGTGTCAAGCACTCTGAACAATGAAAACTGCTTTACAAAAAACTCAGGGACTTTTATGTTTCATACTAAGTGTGACATGAGCCTTCCCTGGTGTATCTTGGGTTGTTATCATCTTTCATCATCTCTTCAGTCGTTACATGCTGGAAGGGTACGTCCTTGTGTATCAGTGTGGCTGCCACTCACATGTGAGCTATACGAGGAATAGTACCTGGTCGTACTCCAAACTCTAGAAAATTTCTCCTCCCTGTATCTTGTAAAGTGTGTTTCTTGTAAAAATGCCATTTGTACATTATGGCCCTCATTTCAACTTTGGCGGGCAGCAAGCGCCGCCCGCCAAGTTGAATCCGCTGCGTGGCCGCCAATGCAGCCGCACTCACGCGGTGGCTATTTGGAGATTCCCGCTGGCCCAGCGGGGATCTCGGCCGCAACACGGGAGCCAGCTCCAAATGTAGCCGGCGTTGTTGCAGCAGTGCGACGGGTGCAGTTGCATGGGGCCGTGGCAGGGGGCCCCTGCACTGCCCATGCCAGTGGCATGGCCAGTGTAGGGGCCCCCAGGGGCCCTGCGACTCCCCTTTCCACCAGCCTTTTCATGGCCGCCCTGGGGGATTACAACCGCCGGGACAAAAGTGGCGGGAAACCGCCAGTCCCGGCGGTGCGACCGCAGCGCTACCGCCGCGGTCGTAATGCCTGAGTTTGTACTGCCAGCCTGTTGGCGGTACAAACTCCAAAACAGCCCTGGCGGTCTTTGACCGCCAGGGTTGTAATGAGGGCCTATGTCTTTCGTGGTAAGCCAGGACATTCCTAGATTTGTGTATATTGTTCAGTCCTGTAATAATCCATTTTAGTAACTTTAATTCAAACTCTTGTACCTTTTTTACTGTTGCTATACAATACTATCTGATCACGGCAAACTGTTACTGAAAGCTCATGTAGTGGTTGCACGGAATATACTCTCATGTCATACATACTATGGAGCCTGCCAGCAAGCAAAGTCAACCCAACTAATCTTCCATCGAAACTCTTCCCTCCCACCACTCTCCTCTTTAAACTGAGCAGCATTACCCGTAAAACACCACAAAAAAACTTATGAAGAAAAAAACAAGAATTTGCTTTGTTCATCCGGGGGATCTGATGAGGCGAGCAAAATATCCCCGAAGCGGTTGCAAAGCATGGAGCGCTGCTCTCTATCAGCCATCCCGCGTGAGGGCTGGCCGCTGATTTTATGACTCTGTGGTCGAGTTGGTTTCCCATCACCCCTGTAAACACTGGGACACGGTTGTACTGGTGGCTTTATCTGTGGATGAAGATGATGGATACATCTGAGGATGGAGCCCTAGTTCATACTCTAAGCTCATTGGGACAGACACAATTAGTCTGGTGGAGTACACATCACACGGGGGACATTTTAGATGGAATATTTTCCTCATGCAATATGATTACAACTGATATCCTGATAACCCTTATTTCCCTGATCACATGCGGACTTCTTTTGGAATCCAAGAGGACTTGAAAATCCAGGAAGAGCCAAGGAAGGCAGAAATAAGTTCAAACGGCCACAGACTAGAATATATGTTCAAAAGTTTAATGTGGCCCTGAGTCAAAAATGACAAGACAGACTAACTCATACTTACATAGAGATTAACGCCACACAGCTTGAGGACTGGATTGCCACAGTTTTAGATTATGTGGCTCCAGGTAAAAAGAAATGTACCAAAAGGAGCCAATGATATTTCCGTGACCTGCTAGCAGAGAGGCAATCCTGGAAAATCCTAGTGAAGCATTTGAGAATAGATTATAGAACTAACACTAAAGTGATAAATTCTCTTAAAAACATCCAGGAATCTCTGCAATAAATTCACAACACCTTAAGATACCCAGGACAGACAGTCTGGAGAAAGCTTGGGGAAAGAAGTTTTAGGAGTGCTGAAATAGCTTTTGTCACCTAAAAGTTTGGATGAGGAGACTGAGCCATCCCTAGAGCCGTGTGAAGCTATTTCACTGGATTTTGAGGACAAGACACAAAACATTGTCAATCATTGACAGAAGAGGAATGTTTCAGACAACTGCCCGGAGGTAGTGGCAGCCATAGCAGATAATTACCCTTTACTAGGCCAATTCCAAGTATGCGGCCTGAAGGAGATAAAAAGTTTCATGGGCAGTACTACATTGGGGTCTCCCAATGTCCCTGTTCCTGTGTCAATATTCAGTCTATCAAGGGCCCAAATTGCCCCTCGGCTTGTAGAGTTATGCAATATGGCTCTGGATTTGGGCATAGTGTCCAAGATATGGAAGAAAGCTGTGGTAGTCCCACTGCTGATAAAGTGTATTGAATACCCAGAGTTATTAAATAGGTATCACTTCAACTTTCTTGCGTACTAGAAAAAGTGCACGATTCTCAGTTATCATCACTCATAGAAGCCAGCAGTTTACTGGATGTGACTCAATCCGGATTTCCCACAGCAGCCCTGGTAATGGTTATAAATGACATGTTGATGCTCCTGGACCGAGAAAGAAGAGTGGCCCTAAATTTGTTAGACCTAAGAGCAGCTGCTGGTAGATTTCTCATCGCACTCTCTGTGTCAAGCTCAACGCAATTGGGGTTGTCGATCAAGCACTGAAGTGATTTGAGTTATTTCTGTCTAAGGGAACACGATTGTCAATCATGAGAATAAACTATTCAAGCCCAAGGCAAAAGGGTTAAGGTTCGGAGATCGACAAAAATCCACATTGAGCCCCATCTTACTAAATATTTACAAGACACCGATAGTAGACCTTATTTTCAACCATAACTGAGACGCAAATCAAGGTCTCTTTCGGTAGTGATTCTACAGGGACGGGGGGAAAGGTTTCTGGATAGTGTAAGATGAGTGGCGCGTTGGATGAAGAATCATTTGCTTAAATTGAGTGGACATAAACCATGGCTAGTGCTGTTTGGAGGGACTTGCATCACTTCATGCCCTACGTAGTGTCACATGAATTAGGAACCTGCTCTAACTCCAAAGGAAGAAGTAACAATGTGTCTTTGTGAAGGATTTGACATTATCCTGCCCTGTACTAAATAATTAATTGCCATTATTTCTTTATGCTTTTATTATTTACGGATGCTCCGTAAAGTGCTACCACTTTACGTGAAAGCTACAGACATGAGGTGGTCTGCAGAGTTGTACTATCATGCATTGACTACTGCAACTCTCTGTATTTAGGACTTCCAAAGAAGGCTTTTCACAGCATCCAACAGATGCAGAATGTCTCTGCTAGATTCTTGCTAAGTTTACCTCTCGGTAGCTGTACTACAGATCATTTGAAAAAAGCTGCATTGGAATCCGGGCCAAAAATGATTACGTTTTAAGGCCCTTTGCCCATGTCATAGAACATCCAGCAAGCAAGCTCTCCACTTGTTTCAAGCAAGACTGACAGGTTACCGCCCCAGACTACACTCTGCTGAAGATGGACTTTGGGATGTCTTACTTTAGAGCAGGGGTGGTTGGAAACTTTTAGTATCTTGCACTCAAGTTGTAGAATGCCCTACCGAACAACCTTCCTGCCGAAGAAAACTTTCTAAAATATCCTCAAAGCTTGAAAACTTAGCTTTCAATAACCTTGACTTGTATTCCGAATGGCGCCAGGATGCCCTTGGGGGTAGTTGTTTGTACTCAATAAATTATTATAATTTCATTAAATTGTTCTCACTGTATGGCAACAATCCAGCAAAGTTTACTACTAAGTAGGGAGAACTATTCCCAGCCTCTGTTCATCAAATTAGCTCAGGAACAGGCAGTTTCCCAAACGAGACCCGCGGGCACCACTGCACTGATTTAATATATACGGGAGATAATTCATTAGCGGAATATAAATTATGTCTCAGTCAGAAACAATCAGCTCCAGTTAATGAAGTGACAGCTCTGACCTGCTTGTAGATCAGTCTCTGAGGTCTCCATCATATTTCATGTCTTGTACTCATGCCGCGGCCAATCCCTTTTGACTGGTGCACGCAAACGGTGCTGTTCGACTACCTCCTACATATAAGCCGATGCACGCAGTAAGGAGATACCGCTGTTAGAGACTCATTAAGGTAAATACTGGTACTGCAGGGTGTGGTATTTGCTGGGTATGGCATCACCTTCCAGTTCCGAAGGCTTGCTCTTTAGAATGGGAGTTAACAGAGTAATTCTGCGCTAACGCCCCCAACAGAAACTCTGATAGATAATACCCGGCAAAATTTGTGCAGGGAAAAAGTTCAAAATGTATGCACTATTTGTAACTGTGATTCGGCCTCAAACATCTTTTTGTGACATAAAGCCTGATTACGATCTTGGTGGATGGGTTTACTATGTCACAAACATGATGGATATCCTGTCTGCCGTATTATGATTCCATTACATCCTATGGAAATTGCAATATGTTTGTGATGGAGTATTACATCCACCAAGATAGTAATAAGGCCCTAAATTTTGGTTACCGGCTGCCCTGTAATGAGGGCCTTAATTTCGGAATCTGTACGTCTCACTATTTGGAATTTGATATTCCTTAAAAATGCCTCCCTTTCGGACAAGTAAAAAAGATTTTCCTTGTACTCTTACACCAGGACGCAGGTGGAGGGTGGACTTCCAAAAGTGAGAATCTGTATCCCATATCCTGAGACAGAGGGTGTAGTGGGATTGTAAACCCTTTATAATGCACCAGGACCGGGAAACATTCCCATGCACGCCTCTGATAGCACATCCTCCACCTGGGATTCAAACCTCTGAACTGGGAGGACCATGAGGGGAGCGCACCAGAGAACAGAAAGGCCTGAAAGTGACCTTCATTAGGTGACAGTGTAGTCTGAGAACAGAAAAATTATATTCTACTGCTGATAAATGGAAATCTTTGTAATACACCTGGCCAAATGCAACAGACAGAATGGTGAACGAAAATAAGAAAACCCAACAATTCTAAACTAACCAACTTAAACCTTACTAAATTCACGCATTTTGATGGCACCGTCCACAACCGTGCATTGGTTGCAGAATTTCCTTGCAGCCCGCCATGGTACCGTTGAAGAAGAATCGGTTCACAGCCCCACTTGTAGTCTGAGAATGTTTATTAAGCATGATGATACGAGACAAAGCAACAAAGGTTCCCGCCAAAAAACGTGCAGTTTTATAGATGTTGCACATAGGAACCGATGGAACACGTGACAGAAACTCAACAATGAGCTCACTGAAGGTGTACACAGGTCTCACACGAAGGTCGCAATAGACCCTGAGAAAAGAAGCAAGACAAGTACATTTCAAAATGCTGAGCTGGCCACTTGTAGAACAGCTATGGTTGACCTGGACACGCAAGATGGCATCAGCTCTCATTGTAGCGCTAAGGCGTATGCGTGCGCTTTCCCAGTTCTTTTCCTACAATCAGAATTTTCCACTATATATTGTTCCCATTCTTACAAATGAGTATTCTTCTCACTGGTTGCACCGCCTCCCATTTAATGACATTTTCTTATAACCATATTCGCTACCCAACCGTTCAACCTTACAGCTTTGACTCATTCCATCTGTTTGGAATGCTTCTCCCAACTATTACGTATAACTCACAATTCCATAGATGTTCCTCCCAGCATTCTTCATAAGTTACTCAGCGCTGATTGGCTTCAACAATGCTGGGTCACTGAATAATATTTCTTACTATTGATTGCACTTTTCTGGTTCGCACCAAGTTACTTTTGACCTGAAACCGCTTTGTCCTACGCCAAATGTCCATTTCTTAGATAGTTTTGGAGATAATTATTTTCCAAAGAATTCAGACAGATTCAGGAACATGCAGCAATATTTTTGATCCATTGGATGCAGACTTTAAACGGGTGAAGAGCACGGAACCATGGTTCTTACGGTGACTGGCTCATCTAAGACGTAATACGGATGTTGGTGCCTCCTCCATTTTGGACCTCTCAGCAGCCTACACCACCACGGACCATACCTTGTTCATGAAACAAGTAGCAGCTGGTTTTGAAGGACAAGTGACCAATTGACTTCAAAGTTTTCTGACCACTGCATGGATACCAGATGCTCATCCTTTCCACTTTGGATCCTCTATTGATGGTCATGGTGATGCGCAGTTTTGACTCCACCTCACAGTGGCGTAGCGTGGGGGGTGCAGGGGGGGCCGGCCGCACCGGGCGCAACATCTTGGAAGAGACTAAATCCACGGGTTAGGGGGCGCAAATTACTTGCCTTGCCCCGGGTTAGGGGGCGCAAATTACTTGCCTTGCCCCGGGTGCTGACAACCCACGCTACGCCACTGCCACCTCATGCCCCTTTGAGCCACCACCACACTCTCACTGCCTCTTTATTTCACTCCTGCAGGTTGCTGTTTTCACCTTTTTTGTACAGTTTTTCTGTCTTTAATTTCCTATTTCTTTCCCTCTTTTACGTTTGCCTCTGTCTTGCTCTAGATCAAACTTTGTTGAGAAGTGCTGTTCCCCAAAAATGAGTGAAGGTGGGCTCCACCTGCAACCAGCTGCTCAAATGTAGCACCCTCCATGGAGAATGCTTAGATTGCAAATAAAGCTTCGCGTACGGACCACGCGGTGGTGCAGCAGTGTTTGGGCGTAGCACACCTCCAGGCATCATCTACGGAGGCGCGCACCAGGACCACGCACTCTGCCCGGCCTTCGCTTGTGCAGCACCAAAAATGGCGGCCACTTCAATGGAATGTACAGATTTGCATCTAAGATATAATCAGGCCCACTGGAATTAGGCGGCAACATTATTTGGCAGGGTTGAGTAAATTATGCAGATAGGAAGGGCAAAGTTTGCAGCATAATGTGGCACATTTTGTGATATGATTTCATTATTTTGTCATTTTTAAACTTGTTTACACTATCTTGGAATTGGTTGCTCCTCATTAGTACCAGTTTAACACTCAAATGTAGCAATAAGCAAAAACAATGTAACTAGTCAACCTTTGCAAAGGGTCTTCGCTGTGCGGGAAGGCGTGCCACTGCATTTTTTGTAACTGTTGAACCGTTTGAGCTAGAAACAACTTTTTTTGTTAAAATTTCCGGATCATACCTGTAATGCTGCATTTTGTGGCAAATACAGCACATCTATAGCTATGCGAAAATCACTGCAGCCGCACAAAAGCATAATTCCAATGACCCTGGATATAATGTATGTCTGTGCACTAAGTGACTGCCCACAAGGCTGCTGCCCAGTGTCACAGCAAGGATGCCATAGTCCCTAATGCAAGCAAACAAATCGTCTCCGACCCTTCTGTTGGTAATACAGGAGAGCTGCAGCTAGAGATAGGTATACCCTGATGCCACATTATCATTGTGCCAGGCTAGCCTCGCTGATTCCAAGGTGCCCGCTCCCATACCGTGCACCCTTTCCATTACAGATATTTCACCTGCAGCCTACCTTTTTATCGACATTTTAAGGCTGAAGGCCCGTCCAGCCCTACAGAGTAGGAACTTTAAACAGCTATAGCTTTGGCGCACTTACTCTGTCATACCCCATCCTTTCTGAAACGCATCAGCTCTGCGCCCCCTAAACAGTCCCTCTCTCATGTCACACTCTTGCCTCTCCATCCTCTCAGTTGCAACCAGAGCCGGTGGAAATATGGAATTCTGCAGCAGTGGCTTTCTCGTCGCAATTATGAATTTGCAGCACTTGCCACATAATCCATCATCTGTTGCACAATTCGCAGATTTTAACAAAAAAACGGATTCCAGGTCAATCGGATCAAAAGTTACTAAAAGATCTGTGTGACCCATGTTACCACGGAGGGGAAGGCCCTTCATGAAGGTTCACCTTTAGCTTTCAAAAGCTGATATCTGTATGTCGGTGCTAAAGTGGTACTAGTAAGGTCTTTTTGCTAAGGCAGTGATAGCTTTGGTAACAATGAAAAAATAATGAAATATTATCACACAATATGCCGCATAAGGCTGCATGATTTGGCATTTCTTGCCGCATATTTTGTTTTCCCTTCGCATGATTTGTTTTTCTTTTGCGGGTAATTCGAGCGGCCTTGCTAAATCCCATCGTTCTAGATTTTCTCTCTCTGGTTCCCCTCTGCTTCCTAATTCGACCCCAGCTCGCTTCTCCTCTCTCTCCTGCCTTAAAGCCCGAGCCATGAAGCTGCAAAGCGCCGCCACAAATCCTTAGGAGAGCCCTGAAGCGCGCCCCCGGCGCTGCGCATATGCGTCGAGGCGCTGATTGCTATTCCGGGCCAGGCCTGTCCTCCTGTCAGAGCCATTAGACGCCAGGTGAAAAGCCATTTAAGAGAGAGAGGAGGGAGGGGAGGCAGGCGCGGGGGTCGTTACCTGACGGGCCAGACAGACCGCACGTGACAGCAGAGGAGAGAGGGGGCCCCCTCAAAGAGCCGCAGAGAGCGCAGTGACCCCCTGAGCCCAACAGAGGCGAAGGCGAGGCCTGCCTTCTTATGGCATTCTCATCGCATCCTTATGTCTTGTGAGAGAAAAACGTAAAACATCTTGGCTCGAGGTACAATGTTTAATGTGCCACGTATTTTTTTGCTGTTTCTAAGCGCTGTGCCCAACGGGGTTTAATGTTACTCGATTAAAATAAACGTGTTTATTGAGCATGGAAAGATTACATTTTGCGTTGGCTTTGCAGGACGCACAGGGCCCACGTTACATATAGGGGGCGCTGTCCGTGTTGGCGCTGCAGTGCACCAGTACTGGGTGCGCCTGGCACAGATCGGGAATACTGCACCATATGCGCCCCGCAGTGCATCTGTGAACTTCCGCCTGCCCTGGGGCGGCACAAAACTGGGAGGCCACTGGTCAGCCTTTCACTGTGCAAGTGTCTACCCCGCCTGCATTTCATAGAGAGCCCCCTGCAGGATGGAGCAGTGAGACAATCCACCTGTCTGCATGGGGTCCTTGGGACCCACTTTACCCCATTTCCAGGTGCATAAAGGGGGTGCACCGACTGTATGGACTTTGGGCTGTGTTTCCTCTTTTGCATGGGGCTACTCACCATGCAAATGAGGGAACCTCCCCCACCCCAATCCCCCGATCACACTGACGCAAAATGTGTGCCGGCGCAATCCGTAATATAGAAAGGGGCCACACCCATGCAAATGAGGGAACACCCCCTAATGATTACGCTGACACACGTGTGGTGGGGCGATGGATCCAAGTGAGCACGCTGACACAAAATGTGTGCCGGCGAGATCCGTAATATAGAAAGGGGCCACACAAATGCTTGTAGCCCATCGTGTCCTACCAAAATTCCATGGGCGAGGAAGAAGTGGGCGCAAGCCCAGAAGTGGTGCAAATGATCACGCTGGCACAAAATGTATGGCAGCGTGATGGGTATTATAGAAAGGGGCCACACCCTATGCAAATGAGGGAACACACCCTAATGATAACGCTGGCACAAAATGTATGGCAGCGTGATGGGTATTATAGAAAGGGGCCACACTCTATGCAAATGAGGGAACACCCCCTAATGAACACGCTGACACAATGCGTGGCAGCGTGATGCGCCCTGATGATCACGCTGGCACAAAATGTGTGAGGGTGCGATCCGTATTATAGAAAGAGGCCACACCTCATGCAAACGAGGGAACACACCCTAATGCTCACGCTGACACAAAATGTGTCCTGACGCAATCCGTATAACAGAAAGGGGCCACACCCATGCAAATCAGGGAACACCCCCTAAAGACTACGCTGACACACAATGCGTGGCAGCGTGATGCACCCTGATGATCACGCTGGCACAAAATGTGTGAGGGTGCGATCCGTATTATAGAAAGTGTCCACACCTCATGTAAATGAGGGAACACACTATAATGAGCACGATGACACAAATTGTGTGCCAGCGTGAGCCGTATTATAGCTTGTAGCCCACTCTGTTGTACCAACATTCCATGGGGGAGCAAGAAGTGGGCACAAGCCCAAAAGTGGTGCACACCCCTGTAGCGCCACTGGGACATTTATTGTAATATGGCCTCAGAGGTCAGCAAGAAAGCGCTCCCAAGATAATCACAGGCTCGATTCAGATCATCAAGTCTTTGTCACACCCCCTTCTCTATGCAAGAACTCAAGAAACTGGAAAGAGCACATATAATTTAGAAAGGCGTGGCCCAAACCTGTCTGTATCCTCACATAATATTAGAAGTTTGCATACGTTTGGACATAAGAGTCCCCAAAATATTGATCAAGTGAGAGCCGGATATTAGCCTATCACGCATCATGTGATGACACGTTTTATGGCCCAGTAAATGGGTGGTATTAGTTCGGCAAGCTGGACTTTTTGGTGGCCCTTTTTCCAACTAATGCAAAACTAGCAGTCCACGCCCAAATTAACTGTGCAATAGGTTGTGCGTAATTTGTAAATTATTTGAAATTACGCAAAATGCAAATCCGTTATTTAGCGCTATTCTTTAGCATAAAATGTTTCCTTGTGTCGATTTTTGACGCAAAGAAACATTTTACTGTAACAAAATAGGATGAAAGTCACAAGTGGCGCGATAAAAGCCGATCGCGTTCTGGCCGTTTGCATTATCCTGGCCAGTTGGTGTAACATTTTGAAAGGAGCGGCAACTTGCGTAATGGCGGAATTTCAGGACTTTTGCGTAACATGCAGAATTTGAAATTCTCAAAATTATTCAAATTATGCCGGTGTAATTGTAATTTCGCCCAGTCTTAGTTAGTATATACATTTTTAGCAAGCCTCCCTATGTATATGTATGTGCAGAACGGGGTCATGAAATGGGCCAGGCCCCTATGCTATAGAACATCCTTTTGTCTCCAGGGTGATTGGGAGCTACTGAAATTTGAGAAAGCCTTAACACATCTCTTTATGCAGGGAGGTGGGCCTCATGACTACGTCATCAGTGTAGCTTAACCCAGGGTGCTAACAGGGCAGCACAATGGAAGATCTTACACTCTGCAAGAAACCCATAACTTCACATGGCTAAGTTAGATGTCCTCTTCGGTACGAAGGGGCAGTGGTGAAGCAACATTGACAATTAGTGGTCAGACCGGCCACACTCCAACACTCCTATGCACATTCCAAAACATCTGTCAATGTGTCCACAAGGTGCCCATATCTTGCTTAGAACTTTCAAACCCTTGCTCCATACACACTGTGAGCCAGCGAGTGATTTAATACGCTTGAAAAAATGCTTCGCTGGGGACGTTATTCGTTACCATGCCCGCAAACAAGACTGTTTCAAGAATCATTAAAATTGATTTTATAGCTACGTTTTACTCTCATCAATTATTTCTGAGTTACTGCCAGATTGAGAACAATCTAACAAAACAAGGTCAGGCTACTCATTACTAGTCCTTCGGAGGAGGGTGACTTCTTCTGTTAATGTTGCGCATCATTAATGCCCGGCCTTGTCCAATTAGCATTAAGATGACATATGATCAATGCTGCTCCCCAACAAGGCGGAAGAGGTGTGTGTTGGGTCCTGGGGATAGCTCTGGCCTTTTGGTGGTCAATATTTCAGTCTATATCTGTGGGGTTCTGTGTTTATCTTTAGAGCAGATCACAAACAACTGATCGATTGGTTGGCTACTAAAGGGCCTGGTTGGGACATCCCCCAGATTGCCCAGCAGCGGTGTAGACATCGGGGATATACGCAGCAGAGCATGTGCCTGGTGTGCCCAATGCGATCGCCCAGGAAGAAGGCAGAGTCAGATAGATCAACCCAAGAGGAAGTTGACGAGCATTTGACGTGTTGGTTGACAGCATCTCGGAAGGGGCTCCGATGGAGGAAGAATGCAAACAAGGCAAGATGTAAAACAAATTTCTGAGTATCGTGACTCAGTGTGGGCAGTCGGACCAACAGAGAAATGTGTAAACATAAAAGAAGGAGCATAGTTCAAGAATGCTTATGAGCTAAACGTTGATGATGGAGTGGTGAGAATATTAGGTTTGTTGGCAGTGCCAGTGAGCTTGAGAAGGAAAGTGGCAGTTTACGAATGAAGATCTTGTGAATAAAGAGGGCAGTTAAACATAGGATCATGGAAGACGTTCGGTGGCCAGCTTTAGACACTGCTATAAAACACTCTGTGAGGTTTTCTTGTTTTTGTTGAGCAGTGAGTGATAAATGCCAGGTGACGGTTTCATATCTTGTGAATCCAGTTAAAGTTCCCAAGAGGGCATGGAACAGATTGGTTAACAATATCTGGACCTTTTAGCAGTGTAGGAATATGTAAATCCCCATTAGTGTTGCTAGATTTCTAGATCAAGGTTCCGGAAGTGCCCTTTTGTCCAGAACGTTACCAATAGGGCGACGGTGGCATCTAAGATGGATGCTGTCGGTCGGAAAGGCTAAATGGATGAGGTGGTCATGGTTGTTGGCTATTAGCTGAATTATATCAAGATGGAACCGTTTTGGAGAAGGCTGGTATAATGCATGTTAGACATCTTTGCACCATCCCAAGAACAAAGGTCTGGATGAGAGTTTTAACAGAGTTTTGAAAAACGATGTGCAATTATCTACGGTTGGAGGTTTTGGATTGTAAGATGCCGAGGGATTAATTGTAGGCAGTGTGGACAATGCTGCATAATAATAGTGCGGTTGCCACAGTGGTTCTATTCAGAGACACTGTAGCTGTGCAACTCGGCTGACCAGAGGATGGTTGGGAAGAAGTATTAAACCAGAGGATAACTTCTTCTAGCAGATAGGAGATTTTATTCGTAGGGTCAGTAGGAGCATGACAGTACTCTCATGATGGATGTACTGGTAGGGCATTGGTAGAGAATTTAGAAAATATGATGAGTAAGTAAAGATGCGTCAAGGTTTCAGAACGTACGAAAGTGGGTGAAGTGAAAGACGCGGCTGTGAAGTGCAAGGTGGCAAGATGTGAATAGAAACAACCTGTGATCCTCAAAGGAGTAAAGAATGTAGTACGTGAGGTTAGGGTGAGCAGACTATGGCCACCATGACCCAGCGTCTTCTCCACCTCATACCAAAAGACTAGTGAAAGACGCGAAGACTGAGTAGGAAGGCTGGACATCCGAGAAGTTTCAACAATTATGTCATGTCTTAATCCTTCTGGTATTTCTCACTTATTCTGTACACAGTCTGAGGATTATAAAGTGAGGTGGATGTGCTAAACCCTGGGGTTTGCAGTGTTTTGTTCTATTGCAGGATGCATTTGTTATAGTGGGTAGAATGCTGGCAAATTTTCCTGGTGGGTGTTGCTTCCCGGCTCTTGAACGTGTTGGCTCGGCTGTTACTTTTCTCATGAAATAATTCTTTTACACACAGCACCTGCCTCCCCACCACCACCAGTTCAGTGTTGTTTGACAGCACGCCAGTTGCAAGCAGTCTTCTCCAACCAGCCCCAGACCTCAGGGGGATCGTCATCAAGGACAGCTGAAGATCTAAAGGTGCTCCCAAAGTCAACGGGTGCAGCCACTTTGAAGATTTCTACCGGTTGGGTGGAAGATTTATGTAAATTTATTCCACTAAGTCCTATGAGATCCATCAAAGCTGAGTCGGAAGACGCATCCATTAAGTCTCCCCCCCGACACACACAAGCCAGCTGAGGACGCCTGGACACAATTCATTAGCGCAATCTACTTTGATGCGGTTTGCGCCTTGAGAATTCGCACAGCTCCCTCTTCACATGCAGATGAGGCGTGCTTTGAGCATTGAACAGCAGCTTTTCAGGCCAAGGGCACCTTAAAAGTAAACTTGAGCACTTCTCTTCCATCTTCGACTTCCATGGTGGTTTGTGCCACATCCGCCACTGTACCTTTGGAGACGGCCTTGTTTGTCGAACCCAATTGATTGCTATTTGGGCCCCTCTACATTCAAGGGGTCCCTGTTGTGCATGGTCAACTTTTTTAAACCCTGTCTTTATTTAAATGAAGGCTTGATCTGTAAAGGGCAGAGGTGCAAAGACTTTCTTAGGAGACACCCGCGGCGGAGACTGAATAAAAGGTTAGCTGAATAACAAGGGTGCTTGGTCTTTATTCCACCGCATGCCTCTTTCTTCCACCACCCTACAACTCCAGACTCTTTACCTTATTCTTACAGGTTCTTTTCATCCTGCTTTTCCATGTCTTCCCATCTTTTTCTTCTTCTTCCTCTCTTTTCTGTCCTTGTCTAGCTCTGGATCAAAGTCTGAGGATGTAAAATAAGTCCTGGAGTTATGTCGTCATCCAAATGATGCGGATGCCCCTTTCTGGGGCAATGAGAAACAGGAAGTCGAACCTGGGGCCAGAGGGTAGTCTTTTTTTTCTTCCCTCCTCCTGGGGCCAGAGGGTAGTCTTTCTTTTCTACCCTCCTCCTGGGGCCAGAGAGTAGTCTTTCTTTTCTTCTCTCTGGGGGCCAGAGGGTAGTCATTTTTTTCTTCTCTCCGGGGGCCACAGGGTAGTCTTTCTTTTCTTTTCTTCCCTCCTGGGGCCAAAGGGCTAGTCTTTATTTCTTTCATTTCTTTTCTTTTGGCCCCTCCTGGGGCCGGAGGGCCAGTCTTTCTTTTCTTCCCTCCCCTGGGGGGTGGGGGGGGGCACCGTACAGTCGGAGAGAAGGCCAGCGTGCAGCAGGAGCAGTGTCTCTGGGTCCAGGCTGCCGCTACGAGGGGTAGAGAGAACCCCAGGAAGGAGTGAGGGAATATTCCTTCATTTCATTTATAGTATGCTCACAGCAGGCTTACCAGGGGTTTTCAATTTATGTGACAAGAAAAGTCCGGTTTGGAGTTTACAACGCCAATAGCTCTAACTCCAGCAAATATGAGACCCGTTGCATTGAAAATGCTTGTTTTAGAAAAGGTGACACCCACACACCTCTAGTGAGAGTCAGGTTTGAACATGCTTAGTGAAGTGACTGGACAATATCACGAGTACTCCTTCAGAAGGGATGTCCTTTTTACAAGTCAAGGTATACATTATGCTCTAAAATGCATTATTTGAGCACATTTTATTTTTTATGGCGAGAAATCAACCAAACACCACTGAAGCAATTATAGAGATAGCGCTCCACCCTCCTGCTGTGTGCAGTTTGCATTGGGTATTTGCACCACATCACACCCCTGTTAGACATTTCCAGCCATCACTTTTGACAGCTGCCCATTACATCATCTTTGTTTTGATTTGTCAGCATCCATGCCTGCCTAAGGTGTTCCTAAACGAGCATTTAACCCCCTCTGGCACAAAAACCTGCCCCTGACACTGATCTGAACAGTTTGGGTGTGTGGCTGCTACTGTAGGGGGATGCTGGTGGTGATGCAAGGGACCCCACAATACTTTTCTCCTCCCTGTATTCACATGTCCATTGAACTTGTAATTGACATGATCACTGAAAAATATTTAAGAAAACATTGAAAATGTTTGAGGTGATTTTAGGCAGCGCCTTAGCAAGGGTTGAATGAACCCTGATGCCTGCAAGAAAAATGGCCCCTGCTACAAAATGGGTACTAAATTGGAGTCAGAATTGGATGCAGAGGGTCAATCACCCTCTTGGGTAGCCATTTTAGCAGCTGCAACCTCTAGCTTCCCTTTTGGTACTCCTGACACGTGCTGCAAATAGTCCCAGTGGCAGAAACACAGCTCTTATTGCTAGGGATGGGCAACAAATTCCACTCTGCCAGTGGAATTGGTGGAGTGCGGAGCTCCGGCCAAATTCTGCAGATTGCTGTACGGTGAAGTTTTTTTCTCATGTGCGGCTCACCAACGATAAGTTGGTGAGTGCGGGCAAGAATTGGCATTCCTTAGTGTGACTTTCAGGTGCTAGGAGGGCACCCAATGAGATTTTCACAATGCAGGCGGTCACGGCTGGTTGTAACCATTTATGATGGAAAGCTGACACTCAAGTAGAAAGTCTACTTGAGTGGTGGCAAAGCCAACTGGAGCACCAGCGCCCTCTGGTTGGTGCCTTTCGCACTGCGTTTTTACACAGAACAAGCTCATGGCGCTAAAAATCAGCACAGTGTGCTGATTTCCGCCTGCTCACAAGACTCCGTGGGATCTTGCAGAGTTTTTATGTAACTCTGCTGAAGTGTGTGGGGTGAAATACAGCGAGTGCCCCCCTACTGATTGCATTGGAATAATTGACCCTCCATAAGTCCATCAGCAGCAGTTGGAAGGCTAAAGGTTTGTCAAGGTGTCAAAACTATGATGTCATCAGAGTTCATGGGGAACATGATCTCACTTCCTCCACTCTTGGTATTTTAGAGCATCAGCTTTCATTGTAGACCTGTCTGTATCAATGATGATTTGAGCACTTCCTATCCACAGTGTCCAAAAGGATATTTGTTTTGTTGTCAAAGGGTAAGGATTCTGTCAGGAAAAATGTTCGAGTTAATAGGTTGTTAGCTTTTTACCCTGCAGACTTGACTTTTAATCCCAGCTTCCCAACTAGCCCAAACGTTGTGATTGTAGGCAGGCCTGGATTTGGGCATTTTTTGACACCCAAGCATTTTCCCAGTGGGTCGCAGGCTCAAAGACTCATTTTAGAGCTTGATGGAGACCCGTGACCCAACCATGAAAGGCTCTGCAACCCCATTCTAGTCTAAGCTTTCTGCATGTTCGGAGTGGTTTGGACAATTTAGCCATGGCTGATTGTGTTTTCCAGTCTGTCCTGATCTTGGATGACTCACCTTGGTACAGCCATCTTATTTAGCAAAGTTAGGAGTGCCTGAAAAGTCTAGTGGCCACTATGAGGCTGGACATTGAACATCCAGTAACATGTCTGAAATTTTAGTGTTCCACTTTTAAAGAACCAGAACAATAAGTGCTGGAGGAGAAAGGGGTCCAAACGGATTCCAGATCTGCCCATTTTCAGGAGCCGGATCCAGAATTCGGGTCGCTGCTGTCAAATCTTCCCATCAGTGTCCTGGTACACCGGGAAGCCGTAGCGGCGTCAGCCCACGTGCACCATGATGTCACCACGGCCTGCTGGGAGGAACATACCGGCAAATGGACAATATGCTCTTTTGAGATGTGTCCTTGCTGGGAGCAATTGGAACTTACACCAAGCACAGCTGCAGCCCAACACCTTGCCATCAAGGGACACAATGATATACTCAGCATGTTGCTTCACAAATTACCAAGACACAAACTGTGCTCTGAATTTGTTTTTAATTGTTTTCAGTCTCTGTGTATGATGTGTTGGTCTACTTTTGATCAATAAAAAAGTCAGATATATCTGTTTATGTTTGTAAGTGCACCCATAATAACCATTTATATAGCAGATAATCAAAACTAAATTCTGGCCACTGATAAATATTTAGTTCTAGCCAGAGTGACCTTAGCACAGCAATCGCTGACTAGCAAGTAGACCTGGGTGAAATTTAAATTACGTCAGTGTAATTTGCATAGTTTTTGGAATATCGTGTTACACATTCTGCTTGAAATGCCTGAAATTATGCCAACATGCCACTTTGTGTAATTACATTACATAATTATTACGAATGGCACCATTTGTGGCAAACATTGACATTGAATGCACAGGAGCAACAGAACACGAGTGGCTGTCGTTGACTGTGTTTTTATTTAAATATGTCCTTGTGCCAAAAACTGAGGTATGTATGAATTTTGCACTAAAATATAGCGCCAAATAAAGGATTCACATATCACTTAATAACAATAGTTAAAATCTGTGATGTTTCAGACATATGACCTGCCATGGAGCTGTTTGAAGCCTGCACATTACTTATTCAGACGTTTTATCAGGATTGCAACTTGTGAGCTGCAAGTAAAACAAGCATTTGCAATGCAATAGGTTTCGCATTTGCTTGACTTGAAGCTATTGGCGCTGTAAATGCATAACTGGACTTTTCTTGACATATAAATTGGTCAATCCTGCCGCATAATTTGGGGCTAGATGTATCAAAGCCTTTTGTATTCGCAAACGGTGCGAATCACAAAATTCCACCGTTTGCAAATGCAAAAATGCCTTTCAAGATTTATGAAAGGCATTCGCGGTGCAATTTCAAGGAATCGCTAAAATACGGATTCCCTGAAATTGCGACTCCATTTAGGGAATCGCAAATTGCGATTCTCTAAATAGGAAATCGCAAATAGGGAATTCCCATTTCCGACTTCCAAAGCACACGTATCATGCATTTCCTAAATGTGAACTGTACATTTAGGAAATGCAATTACCACCAAATCCAATTTGGTGGTAACCATGTGCAATTTAAAAAATGCATTGTAAATGCATTTTTAAAAATGACATGTAGCGCCACATGCCCCTATGGCATGCGTGCGCTACACATGTCCACTAATATTTTTTGGGGGTGCATTAAAGGGGGCCTCAGGCCCCCAGCACCCTGGAATATGTATTGCCTAATTTGCAAATTCCTAATGGGAATTCGCAAATTCGGAAATGCAAAACCATTCGCACCTGTGGGCCTACAGGTCCATAGGGATGAATGTGTTCCCATTCCCTAATTGCGGTTCGGTAATAGCGATTGCCATTTTTAAGAAATCGATATTAGCGAATCACAGTTTTCATACATCCCATTTTGCATTTCTTAAGTAGCGATTTCTTAAAAATCGCTATTTAGGAAATGCAAACCAGGAGCTTGATAATTCTAGCCCTTGGTCCTCTCTGCCACAAAATTCTAGTAGCCCTGCAAACACGCATGTGACATAGAAGGTCGCTTTCTGAGAGAGGAAGCACGCTGAGCACGGAAAGGAGAGAGTGGGCCATTTGCAAGAAAAAAGCAAAGGTGACAATGAGAAGTTTTAACTAAAAGGTCAGTTTTTCATTATTGATTTTAGAGATGAAAAGAATGTTTTTGGGATTGGATGCATTTTCAGGATGCAAGAATGTAGAAAAAAACATGATTTGCATTATACATCATTTCACTTTGTAACTTTGGTATTTTTAACATGGAATAGAGTTGTGGAAATCATCTGTACATTACTAGGCTAGAAGCAGACCTGGTTCCATCTAGGTGAATTGATCAGTTCAAGGGTTGAAAGTGGATAATAAACACTGTTCGCATATGTCGACGAAATGCAAGAGCTTCAGGCTGTACTCAGACGGAGCATTCACTTGAAGGTTATAGCAATGTATGCCATAACTATAACACTTTGATAAATAGAATGCAAATAGAAATACCTAGGACAAACACGCCCATCTGAGCAATTAGAAAGAGGAACTTCGAAGATTTGACAAACATTCTGTGAAAAAATAAACTGATATGCTTTCAAAATTTGTATTCGCAATGCCAACCTGTAGCAGAAACTGACAATCTCAGCTTCAAAATTGTTTCCAGCCTGACTTTTCTAGAAGATTATTTTATGCCCTCGAATCCCTACGCCACATCCCTCTTACGCAGTTGAAATGACAAGCTGCTACTGTCCTTATAACTGGTCTTGACCCTGATCTCCTGCTACCCTCAACCCGCAAATCACCATGATGTTGTTGGTCACACTCTACCATGGTATTGCTGTAAATGACCAACAACCAGTGCTGACCCAGGTCACTTCCAATCTATAGTTGACCACAAATGCAACTGGCCACTGGGCTATTGCTGAGGAGCGAGACGGCTGCTGCTTGTTTCGCAGCATTTCCGCAGGCTACTGTCATTCTCTGAGTAGCTTCAGAACTCTTGCATACTTCCCACAAATACAGCTCCTCTCTCCGCACTGTGCCCCATGCTACTGTGAGGTACTCACAATGTATTCCCGCACCTGACTGTGTAGGTTCTGCTTCCTGATGCAGATCTTGTCCTCGTTCATAATTCATATTACTGATGCCCAGCTGCTTTCCACCATCACCTGCTTCAACTGCACAATCCGGGAGGGCGGGGAGTGTCCGGGGTCGCAATTATAAGAATAATAACAAACGAGCCACTCTTTTCACTTTTCCAGGACAAGGGGCCACTTGCGCAGCCCCGACTCAATATGAGTGAGGGGAGGATGGACGAAAATGGCAGTGACTCTGCCACGGACTCTACCGCCATCTTGGAATGGAAATAGTTTTCTTCATTTACCAACAGTAACTCAATGCCAGCTACATTTTAGTTTCTATCAAATAACAAGATTAGACAAGCAACTTAAGTAGGATTTCAATAACGTTCAGGGCGTGTTTACAGCGCGCTGTGCTTTCACCTGTGGCTCTGTCGCACTCAAGTCGGTTTTCAATACTACCGCGCTGTCGGGGCTTGGCGAAGCATTGCTAAACACTACTGTTGTGCCCCAGGCCGCGAACTGGGTCGGAAAGTCTTATAAATGGCTGAATTTTTTGGGTATATTTTGAAAAGTTTTTTCCTGTGAAGTTCAAATTAACCCCAGGGAGACCTTGCGATAATAAAGGGTGAGTGTCAACAGAGAAAAAGTTCTCACACGAACACAGAGACATAATCACTGGTAATACGTGTAAACAAAGCATGCAATCTGACGATGTCTTCTCTAAGAGAAAAAACAAGCGGGCCTCAGCCCTCACCACCGGGGATCACGCAGAGAGCCGAGGGAGGGCATATGTGACAAACATAACAGCCTAATTTATAACCCTGTTTACAGCAAAGCTCAGCAAATGAAAAGGGAAGCTTCACCAAACACGAGCAGGACACAAAGAAAAAAAAAAGTCCCCTAAAAAAGGAATAAACAGGACAAATCGTAATTATACAGTAGTTGGTTCCTGCTCCCAAAGAGAAAAAGGAGGGACAAAGAAGCATGACTGACCACTTGCAAGCAAGAGTTTTTAAAGGACACTGCAACCAATTAATTAAATTGCGTTATGCCCAGAGTATAAGTGTACTTAAAAGTATACAAGAGGTCATACGCTTACGTTCAACCTAAAAAGGATTGCAGTAACAATATCCATAACCAACTGAGCTACCAAATGCATACCAAAAATCTGTGAATTTCATGTCACATGCTCCCGAACAGTTAGTTTAACCCAATGTGCTATGTCAAACCTGTAAACAGAGATGGCATACTCTTCAGGAAGTGCATTAACCAACCACTATTATACCCTGAAAGGTATTGAATATGCATACATATGTGCAGCATGTGCTTTAATCCTGGGGTGTTCAATGGGAGGGTCCTGCTGGGTCTCACCACTAACAAATTAAACTTGTGGTATTGAGATTGGACCATAAGGTACTGTCTTTTTCTGTGTCTAGAGGTGGCACATATGCTATGTGGATACAGCAATTGAGTTCACCACTGGAGTTAACTACAACTTTGCCCTGAAACTTATTGCACACAAACATCTCTATAGTAAGTGTCTGAAACTCTGTGTTATCAGTGGGGGAGCCTGCTACTGCCCAACAATGGCACATAAAAATGGGAGTATTGAGAAGGGTCATTATTGGGCTCTTTTTATTGTACTTGATGCCCAAACCCTTTAGCATAAAAGTCTGGAAGTCACAAACCTAATAAACAAAAACCTGAGTAACAGGTATGGAATCAGAACCAGGCTGAAATGGGGAGTGTACATAAGGACACTCTGGTGGACCGAGAGGATGGTGAGAACTAGGATCAAGTGGAACCAAGACCAGGAGGTCAAGGACCAGGAGGATCAAAGGGATCAAGGCCAGGAAGACAAGGGGCAGGATGATGAAAACCAGGTAGACTAAGATGTCAAGGGCAGTGGGCCAGGGCCAGAAGAATGAAGACCAGGAGTCCCAAGTTTTGAGGTGCTAAGGGCAGGCAGACAGGACCAGGAGGGTCAGCACCATGGAGACCACGACCATAAAGACCAGAATCAGTAGGTTGACATTAGGAGGGTAAGAACTAGTAGAGCCAGGAAAGGCAAGGTGGACAACAACAGGACTAAGGCAAAGACCATCAATAGGAAAAGGATTTGGAGGAAGAGCATGGTCAAAAGATTCAGCAGAAGCAAGAGAACCGGGACCTGGGGACCAGGAGAAACAGAAGAAAGAAGGCCAGAAGGACATAAGGACAAGGCATAGAAAAGCAGGGTGTTATAAATGATGACACTCCTAGTGCTTCTATCTCTTTTCTTTATTGCTGTCTCCACTCTCCATCGAAACACCTTCTCCACCTCACGTTGTGACGGAACAGAATCCCCTAATCCCCAACATTCCAAGGCAAGCTCACGCCCCAACTGTAGGGTAGTACCATTGTATAATAAGGGAAAAGGGGGCAGGAACATACTATTAAAATACAACATGACTGTACTAAAGGGAGGGAAAAAAGACAAGTTTTAATAAACTATTGACATTATAACACAGGGCCTGGTCAATCGGGATGAGAGGGGTCAGCAGAACCAGGTAAGAAGAGTCCGAAGGACCAAGAGCACAGTGGATTGTGCTAGAAAGACCAGGGCCAGGAGGACCATGACCAGAAGTACTATGGGAAGAAAGGCCAGGCAGGAGGACCACGATACAGTGGTGAACCAGACCGGTAGGACTAGGACCAAGAAGACCAGGGTGGTTAGGTCCAAGGATACAAGGAGAACCAGTTCAGGACCAAGAAACAGAGGAAGACCAGGACAAGGAAGAAGAGAGGGCTCAAGAGTAAGAACAGGCTCTGGGTGAGGACATGGAATGAAACCAGGAGGATGAGTGAGTGGCTTAGACCAGGAAGAGGAGGAAGATGATCAGGAGACCGAGGATTAGGACTAGGAGCACTATGAGGAGGGCCAGGGTCAGGAGGAAGGGGGATACATCCAACAGGAAGAGGGGTCCAGTAAGGCGATGACAATTATAAGGCGCAGGACAGTGATCAGGAAAGGACAAAGGAATAGGGCAACCAGTTCAGGACCAGCAGCTAGACCACAAGGCTGAGGGATGAGATGAGGAGGAGGACCAGGAGACAGGCCATTAGGATGAAGAGCAGGACCTGGACCAGGAGGAGGAGAACCAGAGAAGGAAGTGGAAAAAGAAGACCAGGAGGATAGGAGTGGCACCAAGAGCAACAGTAGGAGGACAAGGCTCTTCTTAGGCCATTACCCAGTCAGAGATTCCATCTTTTTATAATACTTAAAACAGTCGCCAAACTATCTTAAAATGCAGTCTGTATGTCCCCAATTTAAACACAGGACAGCGTAACTATAACTTTTTCCTTCTAATCCATTTTTTGGAGGCAGACTTTGTAAAAACGAATTCACAATCTGATTGGCAACTCCCCCTGATATCTCCCCTTATGGCTCCACATCCCTTCTATTGCACACAATGTTTCAGAGTAAACTTTTCAAATTCCAGCCCTGGAAAAAGTATCTGTTTTGGAGGGCCAAAATAGTGCTGCAGCAATAATTAGATAAAGTAAGAGGCCAGGTTATGAGAGCTGGTTTCAAGACCCCTGTATAAATGTCTTTACAGAGCCTCTCCCAGTAACTGATATTCAGAGTAAACAAGCACTGGCAAAGCTGATAGATCTGCTTTTTTTTAGGTAAAGCATGAGAGCACAAACATTCACAAAAGCAAGGATGGTGATGGTAAATGTATGATAGCTATGGTGGTGATATACTGATGATGACATAGTGAGGTGCAGTGATGATGATAGTACATGTGTTGTTAATGGCTTGACAAAAAATTAACAAAACAAATTAAAACCCTACTGCAGTAAAAAGTAAAACAAAATGCAACAAGGGATATATATATATATATATATATAGGGAGTCAGGATGGTCAAAGAAAGAAAAAGTTGTATTCATAATATATCGCTTTGGCCTTCTCCCAGGAGGATCGGTTACTCCCCCTTCGGAATGTTCTGGTTCAAATTCCTCCTGTACCTTATGTGGGGGTGGAGTTGGGAACCTTATACACTGGATCTGTATATGCCAAGGTTTAAAGCAAGATCGCAGAAGATATCTTAGCTTTTAACTTCAGGAATATACATACATGTAGGCAAGCGGTAATAGCTGGTTTTAAATCATCCGGTATTATTTTAAATGCAAGATTAACACATTTTTTAACTCAGGTCTCCAATAAAATGGATGTTGAATGTGAGACGAATTCAAGTGAGGGTATGGTATGAGATTGTGATCTTTTAGCATGTTGATATTGTACAAATTCACACGGGCGAAGTGCAATAAGATGGTCTTGGCTTGGTAGCTGCCCCTTACAGTATCCGGTCTTAAATCAAAGTTATTGGTCATGTATACTTCTTACGATCAAATATTAGGGGTTAAGTTGCATGTGTATCGGTGAAGCCTGGCTAACTTAAATTTATATCCTGAAATGATTTTGCACTGGAAAAAGTTTAAGTGTTTTTAAGGATTTCATTTAGATTTAGGTATTGTAATGTAAAAAAATGTTTATATGATTGTATTGTTTTGTATGAAATGTGTATTGTGAAAGGTATCTTATTATGGATGGTGTAAAGGTTTTTATTAACTATTATGCACTTTAATTAATAAATCAAATCAATAAATCAAATAGGCTAGATCTTCTGACAAATTGTTGCTTATTCTTTTAACATGGAAATTTGTGCTTACTTTTTTTAACTGCAAAGTGAGAGGATTTTTTTTAAATAAGCTGTGACAATCTTTGCTGGTGTGAAAGGAAAGGCTGCCAGATGCTGTTTTTCCTAACACCACAAAATGTAAATAGCTATACAGGAAAAGTTACAAATATTTCAAAATATATCCATAGCTATGAAAGTACAAATAAAGCACTTTCTTTTGTAATTATGAAGTGTTATTAAAACAAAAATTTTAATGGGATAAAAACTAATGGAGACACTGATGCTTAAATGAAAAATATTCACTGACACCAGGGCCTAAATTTACTAAGGGCATGCGTTTCTGTGGTGTCATGCAAGGCAACGCAAGGCAAAGCAAGCCATTAAGTCAGATTTATGAACTTACACAAAGCCACCTTGTGTGGCTCTGTGTGGCTTAGTAAATCTGCAGTAACACAAGGCAGTGCATGTCGCTGCCTTGCGTTATTTTGCATTGGGGAGGGGTTTCATGGGTGGAGCGTGGGCGTTCTCTCGCATCCAGCCTTGGGTTTTGGTGCATTCCCTGATTTACTAAACTAGTAAACTTGGGAATGCGTCAAAATGGATATTCCATCCCAACAGAGGCATAACAAGGAGAAATATCTTTGTTTCTCCTTGTTACGCCAGTGAGGCCTTTCTAAGCTAAAAGATATTTGCACTTTACTTGGTACATTAGGAGTAGCTCAGACTGTCCTTCTCACTGATGTTTGCACTTGTTGGAAATAGGGTTTCTGGTTGGCTGGGGTATACACCTAAGCCAGGCAGAACCCACCGCTCTAGTCAGGGTGAGGGAGTTACACACCCAAGATAACCCCTGCTCACCCCATTGGTAGCTTGGCACAAGCAGTCAGGCTTATCCCAGAGGCAATGTGTAAAGCGTTTGCACTACACACGCAACACATGTGACACAATAAATACACCACAAAGGAAACACAACAACAAGTTCTATAAAAATAAACTGCATTGCATAAAACATAATTAGACCAAACACAACATGTATCAGTACTACCCTCCTACCCAAGCAGTTGTCAGAACATTACACAGGTTACTAGGACTCTGCTAAAATAAGCAGTAATCAGGTAAACATATAGGTTACTGGTATTCTGCAACACAAGCAGTAGTCAGGTTGTTACTATCAGAAGCTACAACTCCATATTGCATAGGTCATAACACCAACATTTCCCTCCCAGTACAAATCATTCAGGCCCTGAGACTATGGTGGAGAAGTGTGGCTCAATGGTTAGAGCGGCAGACCCTGAAGCAGAGATCTGGCTCAAGACCAGGGTTCAAGTCCCGCTTCGGCAGGTCTTGGGCTCAATTCCCCTTGACCAGATAATTCTCGCCTCGGTGCCTAATCTAATTCATGGGTCCCACTCTGCAACTCTGGGCAATAGCTTGCTTATTCTCCACAACGGCCCCAACAGCGCTTGGATGCCTGGCTTCACCCTGGGGGTGCTCAGGAGTGGGCGCCTCACAGGAAAAAGCCAGGAGGGGTTCCATAGCGGTATGAGTACAGCGCCTTGAGACCCTAACGGGTGAGTAGTGCGCTATACAAGTGCTAATTTACATTTTACATTTACATTTACATACTGGCTACTCCCAAAATGGCCAGTAGGACACATAACCAGGACATGAAGAAGGCAACATACGCTATGGCAGGCGAAATATCGTGAGGCAGGGTCTGTAGGGCAAGAATTACCAACAACTTCCCCTTACGCTCCTGCACTTATATTACAGGTTATGTGGTAATAGTGCCCCATCCACTAAAATGGGTACTGGAGCTCCTGCGCTCCGACCACAGGGATTGTGGTATGTCTCCTCGGCAGGATGGAGCCTCTGTTGAGGTCTCCTTCTCTGTCCTGTGAGGGAAATCGGTATAGAGGGACAAGGCCCCCCCAGTAACCTGCAGGGTCTGGCGGGGCTGCTGCCACAAGGGTGTGGTGCTGGGGTTGAAACAGGGGCAGCTCTTTTCTGTAAATCAGGCCAGACCACCTGAGGAGTGCGGTCGAACTCTCTGTTCTTCTCGCAGGCAGGTCTCCAGACGGGGCTGCCGCCCGGGAGCACACGGTGCAGCGGTACTCCACAGGTGAGGTTCCAGAGACCCTCAGGGCTGCAGGGCATCCTGGTGCTAGAGAAGGGGTAGTGGGGACATCGCAGATGGTTTTCGTGTTGCCCCAACGACGCCCTTGGAGGCAAACGTGGCTTCTCCCTCTGGCCGCTGCGAGAGGGCTCTGTTGGAGCAGGGGTGAGATTGCCAGCTGATCCAGTTGTTGGGCCCGTAGACGGGTCCTCTTTGCCATGGCGCGGCAGCCGCAGGAAGCGTGCCCTGTTCCACAACAAAGGAATACAGTTGACCAGGCGCTTTACCGGCTCTGAGGCAGTAACCAGCAAAGCGCTCCCCACACCTTAGAGTATTGATGAGAGCAGGGAACAGTGTCCTCCCAGTGCTCGGCCTCTAGTGAGGCACTTAAAGGGGGGGCACAAAGAGGGGCAGGCAGGCCAGCACAACTAGGCGGGTGTCGGTTCCTCCTGGCACCAGGCAGTCAGTGCCCTCACTGGGACAGAGTCAGGGAGAAGGCTGACAACAGGGCAACAAAAAAGAAAAGCAATCCAGATGAGTCCTTTGTGCCACCCAGCAGCCACCAGACAGGAGGACAACAAACAGAGGAGCAGTCCAGATGAGTCCTCTTGTGCGGTCCAGCAGTCCTTCTGACATAGATTCAGTCCGAGGTCCAAAAGTGCTCTACCCTCTGTACTTATAGTCATTTTGCAAAACCTCCACAAAAGGTGGGGTGGGGTTCTAACCAGCACTAACCAGTTCCAGGGATTACCCCTTTCTCCTCCTGCACTGGCCCCAGACATCAGTGAGGGTAAACAAGCACTTTGTGTGAAGCCAAGACACAGCCTTTACAGATGCAGGTGTGCCCCGCCTCTACTTCTCCCAGCCCAGGAAGACCAATCAGCATGCAGAAGTACTCTTGTGACACCTCCACCCTCCCTGTGTACAGGCTGTCTGAGGAGTATGCATAAGGCCCAGCTGTCACTCTGCCCAGACGTGGATTGGAGGCAAGCTGCAAAACACCAGAGTCATAAGCACAGAGAAATGCTCACTTTCTAAAAGAATATATTAACTTTTTTCCCCTTGTTACTTGTCATGCACTTTAACAGAATTAAATGTCTGAATAAAGTATTATTATTATTCTGATTATTCTGATTATTATTATTATTTTTATTATTACTCATTATTTCCTCTTTCAGTCTGTACTGCATTCTGCAGCACACATAGAATAAAGGACTTTGCCTTCGAGGATCGTTTTTGTGCAGGAAGGCAATCTTGCACCATGGTGCAAGCGTGCCTGCATTGGCGCTAAGCAGCACAGAGTGCGCCAGCACAGGCCGAGCGGAGGAATGCTCCATATATTAGTACGTTTGGCGCATTCCGCCCTCTCCATTTAACCCCGCGTAGCAAGTTGCCTTGCTTCATAACTCCATATCTTAGTAACTATGTGCAGCGATTTCTACACCTTATGGTTTGTGTGTTATATAATTTTATGAGCACAACTGTACGTCTTTGCAAATTTAGTGGCCATTTCAATGGAGCATGTGGTGTCCGTAAGTGCGTTAGCACTTCATCCCTTAGTAATATATTTGCAACAGCGTGCTCCAAAATGGACCACCAGCTACATGGTAGACCCTCGCCACTCTCCTGCTGAAGGGGCGCCACTCATTTGCTACACTTGTTCTGTGTGTGAAACTTGGGTGTTTCACACTCCCCTGAGTTCAGTGACGTAACGTTTGTGGCAGCACCCACACTCTGAAAATTGTTCCAGCACCACTGAATAAAGAAATGGTAACAATATGTCTTGTAGACCTGCGCTGTCAATCAACCCCTGAAAGTGACAGCAAGCCCGGAGCATTGCTCACTTGCAATCAGGGTTGGCTGCTTCTGCCAGCATTGAGGCCAGGCAGGACATTACTCTACTCATTAAAGAAGAAAAAAGGACAAATGAAGCTGTCAGGAGAGACTGTATATGTTTGGCACAAGACCATTCAGTACAGTCAGTGACACTTTGAGAAGCCAAGGGGCCTGAGGCCTGGAACCACCCCAGTATCAGACAGTCCCTGATGAGCTGGTCTCACATATCAGTGTGTGAGATGGTTTTTAGCAGTTTGTTGGGGCTGTTTTGTGGCTTGGTGGTCTGGTTTTTATTCTTGATTTCTAATATTAAAAGAATAATTGCCACCAACAAACACAAAAGCATGCAGTCTGCCATGCCTTGCAATATACTCATAAAGCTGTCTTCAGAAATTTAAACCTAGCCTGATTGCAAATGTGGGCCACTTTTTTAGTTATATGCTTCGCTAATGTGGGTCACTTTTACTTTTGTGCCTGGGCCTGTGTTTTGTCCCAGTCCAAACCTCCACTCCCGGGACCTTTCAGAGCTTAATTTGTGCTTGTTTCCAGTGGAGAGCACCAGAACTTATTTTCGAGGGCTGGCACTTAATTTTCTGCCTCAAGCATTTACTGCGAGCAAAAGGCACATTTAGGAAAGACAGAGGAAGAGGAAAATGAAATAGCGTCACAATGGGAGAAAGCAGAAAGCTGCAAGAGTGAGCTGAAGGGGCAGGAAGTGGCTGTAAATGGATTAAAGAGGCCAGAGATGGCTTCAGGATTACGCTGCCTCAGTATTCCGTGCTCGCACATTTACTTGCAGCAGCCACATGTTTAAGAGGATGGCTTTGGGCATGGCATGTTTTTATTTACAAACTGAGCACTCTACCCCAGTTCAAGGGAGCCTGTAAATGGAGTAGACTCACTTTACTGCTAATAGCAAAGTCTGCAGGACCTGCTCAGGGTGAGAATAGAGGGCACTGATCACCCACTGCAGATTCAATCACTGCCACCCTGCCTGATTCTCATTACCATGGATGACTCTACTGAAGAGCAGCTCAAGACCTGGCTCTTTGACTGAGCTCCTTCCAAGACCTGTGCAGCAAACACGGGGCGGGACACCCTCACAGGTGATAGGCGCACCATACAAATGAATGATTTTCATTGATTGATTGAGCAGGCACGCATCAACGCTGCAAACCCACTCCCAGGTCAGCCACCTGCCAGCAGCACTGCATCTCACTCTGGTGCCCCTGGGTCTGGCCAGTGTGAGGATGGAGACTCTGAAGGTGTGACCTTCAAACACCCCAGACTCAACCACCACCACCCTGCCTGAATCTCATTACCATGTATGACTCTACTGAGGAGGAGCAGGGACCCGTCAACGCTGCAAACACACTCCCAGGTCAGCCACCTGCCAGCAGACCTGCATCTCACTCTGGTACCCCTGGGTCTGGCCAGTGTGAGGATGGAGACTCTGAAGGTGTGATCTCCAAACACCCCAGACTCAACCACCACCACCCTGCCTGAATCTCATTACCATGTATGACTCTACTGAGGAGGAGCAGGGACCCGTCAACGCTGCAAACACACTCCCAGGTCAGCCACCTGCCAGCAGCACTGCAGCTCACTCTGGTGCCCCTGGGTCTGGCCAGTGTGAGGATGGAGGCTCTGAAGGTGTGACCTTCAAACACCCCAGACTCAACCACCACCACCCTGCCTGAATCTCATTACCATGTATGACTCTACTGAGGAGGAGCAGGGACCCGTCAACGCTGCAAACCCACTCCCAGGTCAGCCACCTGCCAGCAGCACTGCAGCTCACTCTGGTGCCCCTGGGTCTGGCCAGTGTGAGGATGGAGGCTCTGAAGGTGTGACCTTCAAACACCCCAGACTCAACCACCACCACCCTGCCTGAATCTCATTACCATGTATGACTCTACTGAGGAGGAGCAGGGACCCGTCAACGCTGCAAACACACTCCCAGGTCAGCCACCTGCCAGCAGCACTGCAGCTCACTCTGGTGCCCCTGGGTCTGGCCAGTGTGAGGATGGAGGCTCTGAAGCTGTGACCTCCGAACACCGCAGACATCAATCACTACCACCCTGCCCGCTGCTCCTTCTGTGCATAACTGGTCAGCCCAGGCCCAGGGACACAACAACACTGCAATAACAGTAACACCTCAGCAACCTTTCCCCCTACTGTAGTACCAATAGCAGGGACCCTCTGGGTCTAGCCAGTGAGAAGATGGACACTCCGTAGCTGTGACCTTCACACAATGCAGACTCAGTCACTGCCACCAAGCCCACTGCTCATTCTCTGAATAACACTCCAGACCAGGAGCAGGGACACAGTACCACTGCAGACCCCTACCAGCAACACTTCATCTCACTGTAGTACCAATAGCAGAGAGCCCCTGGGTCTGGCCAGTGTGAGGGAGGGGGACTCTTGAAGCTGTGACCTTTACACACCAACGTTTCCCCCCACTGTAGTACTGATAGCAAAGACCCCTGGGTCTGGCCAGTGAGAGGATGGACACTCAGTCTGCAGTGTGTGAAGGTCACAGCTACACAGTCCCTGCCCCGTCCTTCTCCTCCTTGCTATGTTCGGCTCTGTGCAGGTGAGGCCAGAGGGCACAATCACACAATGATTCTAGCCTCAAGTGAAGTACAACTGATCACTGACCACTGTCGAGGCGCAAAATGCTCCTCAATGCCCCTTGGGAAGCAACCACTGACATTCTCTCTTTCCTTTCAACCTTGGGTTCCCATTGCAGCAAAATGTTGTTGCTCAGCAGATCCAGAAACATTCCAGGCACAAAATCCAACAGAGTCTGCCAATGGCCCTTACACGCTGCCAATCATTCTTGTTCTTGAGGCTGATTAATTACACATGGGACATCTCTCATTCTTCCAGAATCCGAATCAATAAGGTGCAGGAGGGAGGCTTGTCTCTCCGCCCAGAACTCTATGATCATTGGACGAGCTGCCTCTTGGTGGAAGTCTATAGTTTCCGTCGTGTCTCACATCCCCTCTACTGTGCGCATCATCGCATAAAATTTGCAACACTGGATCGCCCTGGCATCGAATCCTTGCGATGCAGCCAATATCACACTTCAGCTCTACAAAATACAGGGGTTGGTAAGCAGTCCCAGAAGCAGCTTGGATGGTGCCCCATCAAGGCATTAGTAAACATACTCCATAGAGCACCACCACAGGAGAAGCCAGATCAAAACTGAGGCTCTCATTACAAGTTGGCCAGAACAGAGGGATGTATTTACTACAAGTAAATACCATTACTCCAGATGTGGTAAATATCTCTTATTCCAATCTAAGGATGGGATAATGAAGCATAACATGCAAAACAATGAGCAGGTTTGATTTTTAACACACTGAGTTCCACGCTCTTGCTTTATTTGAAGGCAGTTCCCCAGATACATTTCAGCAGGTTTGACCTGTCTGAACCTATCAGAAGAAAAGCTGGGAGGGTGTGGTAATTATCACACAACCTGGATTCTGGTTCCAGATCAAAGGGATTGGAATTTAGCTCTTAACGTGTAACTTATGAGGACCTTGAGGCCTAAAATATGGCCCTGTTGGTCAGGTTGGTGCACATGTGCAGTTTTGTAAAGGGCTCTGAAAATCCCTGTGCCAGAGGGGGGCAATCAGTGTTTCAGAAACCTGCATTTATCATACACTTGAGGTCTGGACACATATCCACCACTTGACACATCTCCTTGGTAAAATCACTACACTTCTCAACAGGCGTGACTTATATATCTTGAGTCAGATCAACAGTATATCCTTCCTGTTTCCATTGTAAACCACCCTTACAGGGCTGGTCGTACGATTTTCCTTTTCTTAAGTGCTCCCTTCTTCCTCAAGTCTCCTACATTGCATAACATGAATGGACAGAATGTCCAGGAAATACCTCCTGTTGGTGTGTGAATTCTTTTCAACTTACTAGGGATACAGTTCTGGGACGGGAATGTTGAGTTCCTTTGGTAGTAAGTTTATGGTGAACACAAAATACCTGACTAGCTCAGATTCTAAGAGAATTGATGACTGAAACAATGAATGATGAGCTTTATTCAGAGTTGAAGCAAAAAGAGAGGGAAAGGGAGGAATTGATCGGTCCAGTGTACCCCCTCCGAGAACCGTAACTACTAAATAAAGTACAAGAACAATTGTTCCAAACAAACGGATAAGTGTTGACCTGGTGACTCCACACCTCATTGGTTGAGTGGAGTTAATATTGTCGGAGCGGTGTACTTTATTTCGAGCGTGATGATGTCCCTTAGGACCTCATTTGTGTGCATAAAATGAAAAGAAAGAGATCTATTCCATACAGGGACAACGACAACGGATCACGTTCACACACCGCGACAAAGGCAGAAGCAGCACTGGGCCTCAGGACTCCTTCCCCCAAAAGAATCGTCATTCTTGTGTCTCTTTGTTTTCCGAGAGGAAAGGTCAGAGTGTTGAGGACGAAGATGGAGGTTGAATACACAAACCATAGTTAAACAAAAAAAATCCCTACAATCCATAAACATCACAATGCATAATGATTTCCAGTGTTCCAAATAGGGTAAATAATATAGTTTTTGTAATAATCAGAATGGACTAACTCCTTTCTTAGCTTGTCTTTATTTTTTTCTTTATTTTTTTCTTATTCCAAGGAGAACGTTTGCAGGAATCAGCCAACGCGTTTCGCCCCTTGTCGCGGCCAGGCCTGGAGCTTTTTCAAGGCTGATAGGATGAAGATCGGGCATCGGAAAAGCAGTTTGTGGAGTTGTGAAAGAGTGGCTTTGATATAGTCTGTGAACTTGTAATAAAAAAAAAAGGTAAAGCCTGGGAGCCAGGGCCCTAACTGCACTCAGATACTGGATGGAGCACTGACTTTTGGACGCAGCGATTTTTATGCTGACTGAGACTCGCGCTTTTTCTACAAGTTTTTTTTTAGAGTAATTCTAATTCTTTACTAACTGGATATAGGGAATATGCACTTCATCAGTGATTTTTGTAAGTACTTCATGTCAATGCCTTTAGAGCCTATGACCTTCGGCCCCTGTCCATAGGTAGAATGACACAATTTAGCACTAATGTGCTAGGTCCACATTGGGAAAAGGGATTCTGATTGCTATCATTGTGTCTCATCTGAGTGTTATTCTCAAGACTTACACTCTCACCCCCTACTCTATCTTGACTGCTCTCAATTATGCATCGGCCTATCTATTGTCCAGTATAATATCCATATTAATCAAAGTCTTGCTTGTAATGCATACATTAAGACCAACAAATGCTCTCTGATAGGGTCACTGTAGCCACGCCTACCCATCTGCGGTTCTTCAGTCCTTGTACTGGGTAACTACTTTGTAACCAATGCAACAAAGCATCTTCTTTAGACTGTGTTACTTTGTAACTTAACTGTGCACATTGGCTGTGAACTATTCGTCCTCTGTAAGTCCTCCCACTCGCAATAATTGTAATATTGGTACATTACTCTAGATCACAGTTCTTAACTTGGGTTCCATGAGCCCCACTGGGTCCTTGACAGTTTAGAAAATTAAATAATGTTGGCAGATTAATAAACTATATGTACATTAACTGAAAATTCAAAATTTTAAAAGACTGTAAATTCAAAGGAACTTGAAACTGGAGGCCGAGTAGGAAGTTGTTTTTCTCAGCTTGACTCATGGGAGCAGCACGAGTACAGCAAACACAAAGTATTGTGGGTAATTATTGTCCTCAAATGAAGCATTTGCATGCAAAAAAACAGGTATTAAGGGCAAAGAAGGCAAAGTGAAATGCTAGAAAATTTAATATTGCTTCTTCTTTTAATAAAACCACATTTTAAAAGGCTCTAACCCTTACAATAAAATTAAAATGTTGACATTTGTATATTTGTTATTTGTGGATTAAATAAAATATTTAATTTATTGATTATTTGTTTTATTTATGATTTTTTCTGTATAGTTATGATGTTTACACAGCAGAATTTTCCTAAAGTGCTTAGGCTGGCGTCTCTGGCTTAAAGTTGTAATTCAGTAAAGATCCCCAAAAGTCAAAATATTAAGAATTGCTGCTGTACAAGTTTCATATTTTATTACTTCCCTTTGTCTGAAAATATTTTTGCAAAGAAAGCATTGAGGTTTTGGTGAGAGCCAAGATTATGAAGGGCTCCAGATTCAAGATTTTGAGGACTTGGCGGATAAATGGGCGCCCACCCCCACACATGCCGGAAGGTCTGTACAATAATTTTTAAAAGGATTGCGGTGTTAAGTTCTTAAGCACACCAGGGCCGCATGCCAGGCATCAATTATGAATAACAGCCCTATTTATAATTCATGCCCGTTTCAATTGCCTCGCAGGGATGTCGGCGGTGGGTGGTACAGTCGTGCACGCTCCGCTGACTGAGTTGCCGCATTATGTCCCAGTGCACCAAACTGGCAAGGGCACTTTCACGATGCTTGGAATTTAAATTGGGAATTTCAAATCCAGGGTAAATTGTGTGCCATATAGCGGTGTGTGAAATTCACTTACGTTCCCCTGGCATAAGTAGGTGACTTTTCAGAAAAATAATGGGGACTTACATGAAGCGCAAAGACATCATTCAATGCTATTTTTTAGGCCAAAAGTGGACGTTGGGATGCATTTTGCGCTAAAAAATATCACAAAATTACCCAGCACAAACAGGAGCCGTTCTGTGTCCTCTGGTTCTTCCTGTGCTCCACAATGGGATTTTTCCCCAGATGGAGGGGAAATTATGCGGTGTGGCATGAAGGCATATTTTCTGGCATTTCACTTAATATGACAAAAAATAAATTATGTGAAATTACACTGGTGTAATGACAATGTCACCCAAGTGTAGTGTAAGCTCTCACTTCTATGTTAGGGTCTGGAAGGACTTCCTCTCTGGTGTTTGGGATGGCTGTATTTTGGGTATAAACCTGAAACCTACTGCAATTAAGGCAGCTGGGAAGCTGAAGGAAGTTGGCTCCTCCCCTTTGATGATGTCTCTCTCTTACAGGCATGTGATTAGGCAGCCCGCGTGTTAACTCACCTATGAAGAAGCTCCATTGCTCATAACTAATGGAGACATTGTTAACGTAAACCTGTATCAAATTCAGCGGCTTTGCATGATGTCACCTCATGACAAATACAGCAAGAAGGGGTTTTGTATTGTGAGCTCTGATAACTACAGCGGGGGGTGTTACATTGTGAAGTCTGACGAAGGCAATAGGAAACAGTTTTACATTTAGGATGCAGAGACAAATACAATAGGAAGGTGATCTGCATTGTGAACTCCTTGTCAATCACCATAGGAAAGGCCATTATATTCTTCACAGCTGAAAGCTCACATGGGGCTAGAGAGGCCCTGCTTCCTTTTCGTACTTTGTAATTTTATGTATAGTATTTACTTGTGTTTGAATTAACATTTATTTTCTTTTTTAGAGTGAAAACATTGTATGGACGCTGATCCATTTAGTGTTATGTAGTGTTTGGTAAAGTTTTGAGTTTTTAACTCACACCAACATCCTGAGTAGGCCTTGGGCTTCTCTGCCTCGCCAGCCTGAGGGACAAATGCTAAAGGGGTGCACTGGGGGCTCACTTCAGGGCAATAATAAGGCGACCTGTGTACCCCAGAGGTAAAGGACTCCAGTTGTCTGTGAACATTTTCTGAAGCTCCTATGGGTTTTAGGAAACCCCTACCGACTGAGCTGTGTCACTTTTAATCCTATGTGTTTTACCAACACCGTTCTGGTCGGGGTTTATCTGCTCAGGTCGGAGGGAGCCCACTGACCCTAGGCACCGATGTTGTGTGCAGAGCCAGAAAATGCTTTGTTCAGATGTGAGAAAGTCACTGACATAGGTGACATGGAAGAGAAACTAGAGGCCCAATTTGCTGAAAGCGGCCTTGAACAGCATGGATTATCCAACTACTCACAAACACAAGAGCGTCCAAAGTTTCCTGGGATCTTTTTTAAGTGATATAGTGGACTTCAAGGTAGAATTACAGCAGATACAAGAATCAAAAAACAAAAATGCGGTTTATTTAAAAGATGGAAAAATGATACTGTCCAGGGAAGGTTAGATGATAAAAGTGCAACATCTATGACTGGAATACCACAAAAATTTCAATTGTGGAAAGTAAAAAACTATTCTCTGTTTCCTCAAAAACTGTCACAAATCAAAGGTATTGGGTGTAGTAATATACATGAGACTTTATACAATTCTCAAATTCTAAAACCATTTAAAATCAAATATACAATTCTCAAATTCTAAAACCATTTAAAATCAAAAGAAACAGTCCCATAGGTAAGGTGTTCTAGTGCAATGAAATAAAATGTAATAAACATCCAAAAATTAGGTCTTAAATTGGATTTAGTGACACGTATATGTGACCTGATCTTCATTGCAGGTGTCAAGTGTTTCTCACGGGTTAACAAATTAGACGACAGTCCAACATTAGCAGTTCAATTAGTGCAAGTCAACCAGGCTAAACTTCCAGGCTGTGCACCAATGGGTGGATATATTTACTTCTTGAACTTTTGTAAATCCCAAGAAAACTATGATGGCTATATTACTTTGAGATGGACACTTGTCAAAAGAGCATAGGATCTCTGAATCTGGGGAAGCTCGGCCCTTCAGAAAATTAAGTAAAATGCTGAATCCAAATCAAATTCCACTCTGAAGCGTTAGTATTTTTTATGCTTCCAAGATGCCCACCGCGTTGACGTAGTGTGGCATGGGATAAAGTAGCAAGCTTGGAAGTATATTTTTATGTGTTGGGTTACATCACGTTGAATCATGCAATGTGAGAGCCATCTTGGAAGTGTGAAATTTACACGCCCAAGATGGCTGCTCACTAGTACTGGCTTTGCTAATGCTAATTTAGTTTTTTTTAAAAAGTAGCTAACATTGGCAAACCAGATAGCAACATGCAGCGGAGACCTTAGCTACGGGAGAGGCACACACCTGGAGAGCGAGAGAAAAGTGTGGGGCCGGCCAAACATACATGCGCAGTGAGGGGAGTGCACAGTGCACTCCCCTCACTGCTCGTCACCCCATGGCCCGCCCCTTTCACAAGGAAAGGACAATTAACATAGTTTATTGTCCCTTCCTTGTGAAAGGTTTGCAGCTTCTGCTGCTGGCAGGGGGCACCCAAGCGGAGGAGCAGCCACTGAATAATTCTCATACCCCGCCAGCAGATTGGTCCAATCGATCAATGACAAAAAAAACGCATGAAAGATAAGTGCTCCAGAGGTGAATCAAACATAAGAATTGGGAGGAAAGCTGTTTAATCAGGAGCAGAAGAGTGAAATAGATAAAGAATGAAGCTTTGATGGACTGCATTAAATTATTGGGGCAGTAAAGAAAACTTTCTACACCAAGACTGAGGCAACACCTGCACATATGCTAACAATGGCATGATAGGGCTCATTCTTCCATTAGGCAAGGTAGCTCAGATAGATTTTTGGTGTCATGTGGGGTGTAAAAACTAATATAAAAAAAGATAGGGAATGCTTAGATGCATGTGTATTCATTTATATAGTGTACAGGCTTTTCAGTCACCTTTATTAACATAGAACCCGACCACTCTGATCAGTATTTATTGTCTAAAGTGGGTTTACTGAAGTGGAAAATTATGGAATATAATTTACCTGTATAAAATATTCAGAAGAATGTTTTGTATTGTTTAGGTATTTATACAGAGCTTTCCATACCTCTTATGAGACCAGAAATGCTCTCTTTGCAGTTTTATATAGTGCAACCTCGACCTGAAGGTGTTGGAGAGCTTTACAGGAGCACCAGGTACATTACACAAGGACACATTCATTTTTGTTTCTTAGGCAGGAAGAGATTAAGTGATTTGCCCAGAATCACAGGGATTAAGTGATTTGCCCAGAATCACAGGATACTGAGCCTCTCCCTTCCCTGGGAGGTCCAGATGCATTATTTAAATGACACTTCATCCACCTGGCGAAGTGGTCCCTTGCCCTTCTTTGCATCGGGTTTTTGAGGGCCCTTCTTTGCATCAGGTTTCTGAGGTCCCTTCTTTGCATCGGGTTTTTGAGGGCCCTTCTTTGCATCGGGTTTCTGAGGGCCCTTCTTTGCATCGGGTTTCTGAGGGGCCTTCTTTGCATCGGGTTTCTGAGGGCCCTTCTTTGCATCGGGTTTCTGAGGGCCGTTCTTTGCATCGGGTTTCTGAGGGGCCTTCTTTGCATCGGGTTTCTGAGGGCCCTTCTTTGCATCGGGTTTCTGAGGGCCCTTCTTTGCATCGGGTTTCTGAGGGCCCTTCTTTGCATCGGGTTTCTGAGGGCCCTTCTTTGCATCGGGTTTCTGAGGGCCCTTCTTTGCATCGGGTTTCTGAGGGCCCTTCTTTGCATCGGGTTTCTGAGGGGCCTTCTTTGCATCGGGTTTCTGAGGGCCCTTCTTTGCATCGGGTTTCTGAGGGCCCTGCGGAAAGCCTTCTTGAAAGGTTGCTGCTTGTGGTGTGACGTGTTATAAAGGTGCGTGAGGTTTGATGTCTTGGTGGACACAAGATGCGCTGAGTGTTGATGCACATAAGCATGGGTGTTACTGGGGGTGTCAAAAAATAAATATAATATCTATATACAAATGTTACCATGTGTCTTACAGCTCTCAGCTTTAATCCACAAATGAGACTACTCTCTTACAGCTCTCGGCTTTACTCCACGAATGTGATATTCTCTTAAATCTCTCAGCTTTACTCCACGAATGTCACTATTCTCTTAAAGCTCTCTGCCGTACTCCAAAATGAGGTGTGCAACAAGTTCACTGCAACACATTTGGAGCACACCGCAAAAGACACCAAGCACTTCTCAATAGACCCCTGTTAAACATCACACTCTAAAAATGCACAACTAAGTTACATTTTATTTAGTTTCCCCCACAAGCGCTTTGTGTAAATATCAGGGGTAAGAGGTGCTATATGAATGCTACATTGTAATATCATTTGAAATCCACAGACTTTCTAAAAAGCAGTTTTTCAATACATAGAGCCCGATTGTGACATTGGTGGTCCTAGGACCGCCAAGGCATCGGTAGCGGTCAGACTGCCGCGGTTGCAGCAGTCTGCCACATTACGAGGTTGGCGGGCAGAAACGCAACCTACCACCGTCCCCGCCAGGATCCGGCTGCCTGACGGCGGGTGCAGATTGTAAACAGCCAGAGAGGCGCTGAATGCAGTGCCACCCTGCTGATTACAACCACGTTTTCTGCCAGCCTTTTAATGGCGGTACCACCGCCATGAAAAGGCCTACGACGGAGAACAGGTGCAGGGGGCCACAGGAGGGCCCCTGCACGGCCCATGCCTATCACATTGTCAGACAGTGTGCATTTCGAGGGCGCTTGTGCCCCCTGCGTGTGGCAGAATTGCCGCCAGTTCAATTAAGAGTCGGCGACAATTCTGCCCCCACTTTCCCGCTGGGCTGAACCTTGGTTTCCGCCAGTCAGCCCAGCGGGGGGAAGGTCTTAATGGGGCTGGCAGGTCACCAGCATGGCGGCAAAAACCCCGTCGGGAGTTCGTCCACCAAACTCATGATAGGGCCCTTAGTCTGTTAGAGATTTACCTTTGCAGCGTTTTAAGTGGGAAGAAAAATGTGGGGGAACTTTAAAATGGGTGTGACGAAAAAGTGTAATTATATATCCTTTCCAAGAGGGGTAATGAAGGGAGTGTCTTAAAACATGTCAACTAGAATCCTGTGCTTAACACAGTGTGCACATAGCCAGTCTTTTGTTTTCTGTTAGTGTATCGGAACATATAACACAACATTCGATACACTATTAATGACTGTCAGCAGGATCAAATAAATGAGTAATTACAATTTTGTTGTAAATGAATAGAACTGAACATGTTTCAATTCTGCAAGTATGAGACTGTGAATTAGACATTAATAATACGAGTGGGCGAAATAATCTATTCGGCTGGTAGAATTGGCTGAATTTTGGAAGTTCTTCCCAAATTTCAATATTGCTGTAGGTGGAATTTTTCCTCACACACAGCTCTAGGACAATATGTTGGCAAGCTAAATTTGGTGTCACCTAGTGCAATTTCCGGTCGCTAGGAGGACATCCAGCAAGATTTTTGTAACGGGGGTGGTCACGACCGTTCGCAGTCAGAAGGCTGCCGCTCGAGTAGAAAATCTACTTGAGCTGCAGCAAAATCAACTCGAGTAGCTGTCCCCTCTGGCAATATCCTTAGTGCGATTTGCACTGATTTTTCAGTGCAGAACGCACTCTCAGTGCTAAATCACAGAGCGAGCAGCGTGACATGCCTATTTCTGCCCATTGGGGGAAATCTGCAGAATCTTGTGGAGTTTTGAAGGAACTCCTCAGATTTCTGCAGAGTCATGTGCTGTGAGTTCTGCCCACCCCTAATTAATCAGATCTATGGAAGGGGAGGGTCTTCAGAATGTCTGAGTCACTGCAGTTCACCACTTTCCTCTGCAGTCCCTCACTCTTAGCCTCCCCGGAACGTTATGAACTCACCCATCTAATATATTGCACATCATCTCCTTCCTCTTTAGCACTGCCTTTTCTTTCTGTCCTTCTGCACGATCTTCCTTTTACCTCCTCCACATCCCCGTCCCTTCCCCCACCCTATGAGCATTTCCTTTTCCTCTGACAGGGTCAATATTTGTACAGCTTTGAACCTCCCTCACACGATTTACCAAAGTCACATTTGGCACATACGTGACCATTGCTCTGTGGCGAGGCCAAGGATTGGATGAACATTTACTCTGAACATGCTCTGCAGAGAGGCCAAGGACTGAATGAGCATTTACTCTGAACACGCTCTGCAGAGAGGCCAATGATTGAATGAGCATTTACTCTGAACACGCTCTGCAGAGAGGCCAAGCATTGAATGAGCATTTACTCTGAACACGCTCTGCAGAGAGGCCAAGCATTGAATGAGCATTTAGTCTGAACACGCTCTGCAGAGAGGCCAAGCATTGAATGAGCATTTACTCTGAACACGCTCTGCAGAGAGGCCAAGCATTGAATGAGCATTTACTCTGAACACGCTCTGCAGAGAGGCCAAGCATTGAATGAGCATTTAGTCTGAACACGCTCTGCAGAGAGGCCAAGGATTGAATGAGCATTTACTCTGAACACGCTCTGCAGAGAGGCCAAGCATTGAATTAGCACTTAGTCTGAACACGCTCTGCTGAGAGGCCAAGGATTGAATGAGCATTTAGTCTGAACACGCTCTGCAGAGAGGCCAAGCATTGAATGAGCATTTACTCTGAACACGCTCTGCAGAGAGGCCAAGCATTGAATGAGCATTTACTCTGAACACGCTCTGCAGAGAGGCCAAGCATTGAATGAGCATTTACTCTGAACACGCTCTGCAGAGAGGCCAAGCATTGAATGAGCATTTACTCTGAACACGCTCTGCAGAGAGGCCAAGCATTGAATGAGCATTTACTCTGAACACGCTCTGCAGAGAGGCCAAGCATTGAATGAGCATTTAGTCTGAACACGCTCTGCAGAGAGGCCAAGGATTGAATGAGCATTTACTCTGAACACGCTCTGCAGAGAGGCCAAGCATTGAATTAGCACTTAGTCTGAACACGCTCTGCAGAGAGGCCAAGCATTGAATGAGCATTTAGTCTGAACACGCTCTGCAGAGAGGCCAAGCATTGAATGAGCATTTACTCTGAACACGCTCTGCAGAGAGGCCAAGCATTGAATGAGCATTTACTCTGAACACGCTCTGCAGAGAGGCCAAGCATTGAATGAGCATTTACTCTGAACACGCTCTGCAGAGAGGCCAAGCATTGAATGAGCATTTACTCTGAACACGCTCTGCAGAGAGGCCAAGCATTGAATGAGCATTTAGTCTGAACACGCTCTGCAGAGAGGCCAAGGATTGAATGAGCATTTACTCTGAACACGCTCTGCAGAGAGGCCAAGCATTGAATTAGCACTTAGTCTGAACACGCTCTGCAGAGAGGCCAAGCATTGAATGAGCATTTAGTCTGAACACGCTCTGCAGAGAGGCCAAGCATTGAATGAGCATTTACTCTGAACACGCTCTGCAGAGAGGCCAAGCATTGAATGAGCATTTAGTCTGAACACGCTCTGCAGAGAGGCCAAGCATTGAATGAGCACTTAGTCTGAACACCTTAGTGCCCAGGGAAAGGCACTGTAAGCAACTGACACCACCCTCAGCCTCATCTGCAGAGGTCTCAATGGCTCCTGTCACGGACACCCACCCACGCGCACTGATGTTTGGAAAAAGCAAATACCCGTAGGGAACACAAGGAGAAGTAAAGCAAGTATTGCAGCCAGGGGCTGCATTGCTGACGTGGATTACCTTATGGGTATTTTTTGGCGTTGCTAAGAATCGATCAGTCGTTTGCCTTAAGGACATGGGACCCGTTTCAAAACGAGGCTTTAATTGCTGGCATGTCTGAGACCTGGCAGGCCCCGCCACATCTAAAGCCCTGGCCACTGACCTGTCCTTGCACATCGGAAACACCGGGGGAGAAGGAGGCCCCTGTTGTGGCTCCGGGCTTGAGGGACATCTTACCAGTAATCAGATTTCTAATAATGAAACCTTACGCTCAGGTTCCCGGAAGCAAGTCTTTCAGGCGCTAAACGGCCCACTTTATTATTTCGCCCACACGCCCCTCGACAAAGGCGCCATCTATCTGGAAGGATCTCTCAGGAGAAGCTTCTTGAAGGCGCCGAGGCCGGGCGAGCCGAGCGCTGAAAGGTCGCCGCCTCCTCCCTCGTGGTCCCCGGCCACCTCTTAGGAAGCCGAATTGTGCAATTACTCAGAAGGACATCACTTTCAGCCGCGCGGGAAAACGAATCCCCCCTCCTAATTAAGCGAGGAGGCGCGGCACCGCTCATTATCCGGGCCGGGGATGAAGGCCTCTAAGTGCCTGGCCCGCCCAGGGCATTCACTGGCACTTCTGAAGGGCGAACTGCCCCTGGCAGAGGGCAGGATGGGGCGGGGGTGTGATTGGAGGGCCCTCCATGTGACTCGTCTACTTTGGACTACATTTAAGGGGCAGGGACCGGAAGCAAGGCTTTGATGTTTGCACCGGACCCTGTGCGTTGAGCGTGCATTGAGCACACATTATTGTGGTTTGAAGGGAAATCTATCCTGTTTAACGTGTCTTTATGTGTCAGTCGGGGCAGATGACACTGATAAGGACTCTTGTACAAGACCACGTGCTTAGTATACATGGTCGCCAAGTCTCACTCATTACGAGTGAGAATCACACATTTATAGGTGAGGTTGAGCACAGCAAGATAAATGTCACACTTGGACAGATGGACTAAAACCTGAACCCTAAAAGAAGCTGTGTGCAGCAGGGAGCGGAAGCAGCTTCAAGAAACAATCCCACCACAGAGGGCTCCATCTTGACCTCTTGCGTAGCACAGAGGGCTCCATCTTGACCTCTTGCGTAGCACAGGGGGCTCCATCTTGACCTCTTGCGTAGACGGGAGAAGGTATTTTGGACAAATGAGTAATAGTCTACTACACTTGTGAGCCACAACCCATGTGAGGATTTGGAGTTATTCTACCATTTTACATGTGTTTATATATTTTTTTATCATTTTACTGATGTCACTTCCTGTGTTAGTATTGATGGCAAAAATTGCATGTTATAATTTCCAGTGATGTCATCAAGTGTTATTTAGAAATCACTCGTAGGAAATTTCAAAACATGAGACCATTTCACCATGGGAAACCTCCTTAGCATATGTAGATGAACAATTGACCCGGAAGAGCTGCTTTGGTAAATACTATGTACACAGAAAATACGATACATTACAAAAACCTTGAGCGGGACTGTTTTCTGGCCTCTAAAGCTACTATTCTCCAGTGGTCAGGGCTTTGTTGGGAAAAAAAATCCTATAGCGTCCGGCCAACCATAAACTAAATATAAGCAGACATCTTAGTTTATAATTCACTAGTTCTGAACTTGTTCTGCCTACTATTTTTTTTTTCTCAAGATAACTTTATAATATCACTGTTATGCTCCAGCAATGGTTACATTTATGCATTTTTACAATCAAAACTTTCTCCTAAGTGCAGGAAAGTTAAGTGCTTGACTGCTTGTGTGAGAGCAGCAGTGCTCCAACACCTCCCACCTCCATGCAGTCCCACACAGGTGCCCAAGGTTACTGGAGAACTTCGCTTAATTGCTTTTGCTTATGCAAATTTCTTAGGCACTTTATTTCCTATTAAAATTTTTCTACCAAATTGAATTACGTCCTCAGTGATTTCAGGGCTCTGGGCATTAAACTCATGTTGGCTGCTCCAGATGCAAAGCAGGGGTGGTGGGCGATGGGCCATCTAAGAACAGCTACTCTGATACACCTTGTTAGTAAGAAATAGTTAAAAAAAACTCTGAATACAAAGCATTTCTTTTAAGAAACCTACTAAAGTTTCTTACACACTTGGTGAATTAAGAGCCCCACCTTAAGCAGCCCTCCTCTAATGCATCTGAGGCCCCAATTATGATTTGTCATAATTGCATTTATTAACATAGCTGATAAACAAGAATATCCTTATGTAACTTCATTTATTGAGTATGATAGCGCAAACAAGACCTGATGGTGTCAGAGCGCTTTACATGAGCACCAGTCAGGTCAGATTCACTTTTTTTCTAGGCACAGAGAGCTTAAATGATTTGCCCAGAATCACAGGATGTTGAACCGAGGCTGAAACTCGAACCTGGTTAAATAGTAGGAATTATGAAATTTGCCCAGAAAATGAATGAAGATTTTGGTGCTTAATGCACCAGTCTTGCGTGTCAAGATTATGGGGTGAAAATACGATATACGCCATCGGTCAAACCTGCAGTGTCAGAGTTTTATGCCGATCTCGTAATTGAGACCCAAGTATCTTACAAACCTGTTATCAAACCACATGCTAAAAATAGATCTACTACTGTCTCCTATGCAAATATGAGCAACCAGGGCACCCCTTAACAACTATCTACTAATGAACCTTATCCCCCTAATACAGACTCCAAATAAACTCCACAAATGTATACTACATTCCACCGGTGAACCAAGCGCACTCTGTATACACTTGTCTACTAATGTATCTTAGGTACACATGATCGCAGCTCACGCCTTAGAGACAACTTAACAAATGTCTTCTACACAAGTTGGTAAAATGATATCACCTCTATAACAGCCATCTATTAATGTATTTTATCCAGTTGAATCAGTGCTTAGTTTGCACCAGTGGTTTCCAGTGCTCAGCACCTAATTCTCAACACCGGCACTTATGACAGTCTGACACATGGTGTAGGAGGCTGGCCTGGTTTGTAGTGGTACCAAGGGGTACTTACACTCTGCACCAGGTCCAGTTATCCCTTATTAGTGTAGAAGAGGTGTATAGCAGCTTAGGCTGATAGAAAAGGGTAGCTTAGCAGAGCAGCTTAGGCTGAACTGGGAGACATGCAAAGTTCCTACTATACCACTAGTGTCATATGCACAATATCATAAGAAAACACAATACACAGATATACTAAAAATAAAGGTACTTTATTTTTATGACAATATGCCAAAAGTATCTCAGTGAGTACCCTCAGTATGAGGATAGCAAATATACACAAGATATATGTACACAATTGCAAAATTATGCAGTAATAGCAATAGAAAGCAATGCAATCAATGTACAGTCACAATAGATTGCAATGAGAGCACATAGGGATAGGGGCAACACAAACTATATACTCTAGAAGTGGAATGCGAACCACGAATGGACCCCAAACCTATGTGACCTTGTAGAGGGTCGCTGGGACTGTAAGAAAACAGTGAGGGTTAGAAAAATAGCCCACCCCAAGACCCTGAAAAGTGGGTGCAAAGTGCACCTAAGTTCCCCAGAGAGCACAGAAGTCGTGATAGGGGAATTCTGCAAGGAAGACCAACACAAGCAATGCAACAACGATGGATTTCCTGACGAGAGTACCTGTGGAACAAGGGAACCAAGTCCAAGAGTCACGATCAAGTCGGGAGTGGGCAGATGCCCAGAAAATGCCAGCTGCGGGTGCAAAGAAGCGGCCACCGGATGGTAGAAGCTGTGGATTCTGCAAGAACGACAAGGGCTAGAAACTTCCCCTTTGGAGGATGGATGTCCCACGTCGTGAAGAAGCTTGCAGAGGTGTTTCTGTGCAGAAAGACCGCAAACAAGCCTTGCTAGCTGCAAGGGTTGCAGTTAGGGTTTTTGGATGCTGCTGTGGCCCAGGAGGGACCAGGATGTCGCCAATTGCGTGAGGAGACAGAGGGGGTGTCCAGCAAGACAAAGAGCCCACTCAGAAGCAAGCAGCTCCTGTAGAAGTGCCAGAACAGGCACTACGAAGTGGAGTGAACTGGAGCTCACCCGAAGTCACAAAGGAAGGTCCCACGATGCCGGAGGACAACTCAGGAGGTCGTGCACTGCAAGTTAGAGTGTTGGGGACCCAGGCTTGGCTGTGCACAAAGGAAATCCTGGAAGAGTGCACAGGAGCCGGAGCAGCTGCAAATCACGCGGTACCCAGCAATGCAGTCTAGCGTGGGGAGGCAAGGACTTACCTCCGCCAAACTTGGACTGAAGAGTCACTGGACTGTGGGAGTCACTTGGACAGAGTTGCTGAGTTCAAGGGACCTCGCTCGTCGTGCTGAGAGGAGACCCAGAGGACCAGTGATGCAGTTCTTTGGTGCCTGCGGTTGCAGGGGGAAGATTCCGTCGACCCACAGGAGATTTCTTCGGAGCTTCTAGTGCAGAGAGGAGGCAGACTACCCCCACAGCATGCACCACCAGGAAAACAGTCGAGAAGGCGGCCGGATCAGCGTTATAAGGTCGCAGTAGTCGTCTTTGCTACTTTGTTGCAGTTTTGCAGGCTTCCAGAGCAGTCAGCGGTCGATTCCTTGGCAGAATGTGAAGAGAGAGATGCAGAGGAACTCTGATGAGCTCTTGCATTCGTTATCTAAAGAATTCCCCAAAGCAGAGACCCTAAATAGCCAGAAAAGAAGGTTTGGCTACTTAGGAGAGAGGATAGGCTAGCAACACCTGGAGGAGCCTATCAGAAGGAGTCTCTGACGTCACCTGCTGGCACTGGCCACTCAGAGCAGTCCAGTGTGCCAGCAGCACCTCTGTTTCTAAGATGGCAGAGGTCTGGAGCACACTGGAGGAGCTCTGGGCACCTCCCAGGGGAGGTGCAGGTCAGGGGAGTGGTCACTCCCCTTTCCTTTGTCCAGTTTCGCGCCAGAGCAGGGCTGGGGGATCCCTGAACCGGTGTAGACTGGCTTATGCAGAGATGGGCACCATCTGTGCCCATCAAAGCATTTCCAGAGGCTGGGGGAGGCTACTCCTCCCCTATCCCTGACACCTTTTTCCAAAGGGAGAGGGTGTAACACCCTCTCTCTGAGGAAGTCCTTTGTTCTGCCTTCCTGGGCCAAGCCTGGCAGGACGCCAGGAGGGCAGAAACCTGTCTGAGGGGTTGGCAGCAGCTGCAGTGAAACCCCGGGAAAGGTAGTTTGGCAGTACCCGGGTCTGTGCTAGAGACTCGTGGGATCATGGAATTCTCTGGCATTGGGGTGACAATTCCATGATCTTAGACATGTTACATGGCCATGTTCGGAGTTACCAATGTGACGCTATACATATGTCGTGACATATATATAGTGCACACGTGTAATGGTGTCCCCGCACTCACAAAGTCCGGGGAATTTGCCCTGAACAATGTGGAGGCACTTTGGCTAGTGTCAGGGTGCCCACACACTAAGTAACTTAGCACCCAACCTTTACCAGGTAAAGGTTAGACATATAGGTGACTTATAAGTTACTTAAGTGCAGTGGTAAATGGCTGTGAAATAACGTGGACGTTATTTCACTCAGGCTGCAAGGGAAGGCCTGTGTAAGAATTGTCAGAGCTCCCTATGGGTGGCAAAAGAAATGCTGCAGCCCATAGGGATCTCCTGGAACCCCAATACCCTGGGTACCTCAGTACCATATACTAGGGAATTATAAGGGTGTTCCAATATGCCAATCTGAATTGGTGAAATTGGTCAGTAGCCTGTTAGTGACAATTTGTAAAGAGAGAGCATAACCACTGAGGTTCTGGTTAGCAGAGCCTCAGTGAGACAGTTAGGCATCACACAGGGAACACATACATATAGGTCACAAACTTATGAGCACTGGGGTCCTGGCTAGCAGGGTCCCAGTGACACATAACAAACATACTGAAAACATAGGGTTTTCACTATGATCACTGGGCCCTGGCTAGCAGGATCCCAGTGAGACAGTGAAAATACCCTGACATACACTCACAAACAGGCCAAAAGTGGGGGTAACAAGGCTAGAGAGAGGCTACTTTCTCACACAACCCGTCCCCCCCCCACCAACGAAGGACAATAAGGCTAACCTTGGCCAGTTGAGACTTTATTGTCTAAGTGGTGATAAGTAGAGAGTAGCTCTGCAATAGACTGGTTACTCCCTTTATCATCACCTATATGGTTACTTCCCTGTGGGGATGTAAACCACCCTGTTTGAAGTTTTTTAGCTAAGCAACAATGTGAAGATATATTTTCAGTGTTTCTATCAGTAAGTTTTAGTTTAGAGCAGTGGGAATTATCCACTGAACCTATTTCTAGTGAGGAGAATGCCAGACAGGGATGCTGTCTCAGTAAAGCCATAGCTGGGCAAAAACTTTGTCCATATGGCTGGAAGAGAGAACAGGGATGCTGTTTCTCCTGAGTTGGAGCAGGGCAGGGATGCTGTCCTTTGAGCTCCACACTAGGGCAGGGATGCTGTCCTAAGTGTTGTGAGGCAGTGCAGGGTTTCTGCACTTAAGTTTCTCTGGGAGGGTTGGAGGGATGCTCCATGTTAACTAAAATGGTGCTCTTTTTCTCACCAATGTTAGTTATCCCACAGAGAGGTACTTCCACCTCAGGGAGTACAGCTATGCCAGCTGATAATTCCCATGGAACAGGTGCCACCCCAGGAGAGGTTTCTCCCACCACAGGAATGGTATCCTGAATGGCAGGGTGGTTAGGGGATACAGTGATACCCTTTTTACCTGTTGTTGGAGAGGGATTCTAAGTTTTCAGGCCTTCTCTCCTTTGCTTTTTCATTTCAGTAGAAATGAGAGGGAACAATTCCTCAGGGATACCCAGCATGGCTGCATGGGCATAAAACTCTACATCAGCCCAACCTGAGGCCTCTAGGTCATTACCTAAGAGACAGTCTACAGGTAAGCTAGGTGATACCACCACCTGCTTAGGGCCAGTAACTCCACCCCAACTAAGCTGAACTATAGCTAAGGGAAGAAACTTAGTGGAGTTATGGACATCAATAATCTTATACTGTTGTCCAATGATGTGTTGTTCAGGAGCCACAAGGTTTTCAGTCACCAAAGTGATACTGGCACCTGTGTCCCTGTAGCCCTGGGCCTCAACACCATTTATTGAAACTGTCTGCCTGTACTTATCCATTGTAAGGGGACAAGCAGCCAGTGTGGCAAGGCCAATGCCACTAGGTGTGACAGAAACTGTCTTGGGACTGACTACCCCAGTTCCTATGATGGACCCATAAGTGAACCCAACTACTCCCTTTGCTTGACTGTTGCCAGCAGTCCCACCACTAGTACCACTACTGCTAGGGGCACTAGAGCTTGATGTATTAGTGGTGGTAGGCTCAGGGGGTTTACCTGGACAGGACTTATCCCCTGGCCTATGGCCTCTGTTTTTACACACAAAGCACCAAGGCTTTTTAATGTGTGTGGGTTGAGAAGAAGAGGAAGAATTTGTTTTATCCCCACCCCGTGAAGAGTGTTTAAGATTTGAAGAAGGATCTTTGATTTTACCCTTATCCCCATGCTTATCTTGAGATTTCTCACCATCTTTCTTCTTGCCATCCTTGTCACCACCTGTATGAACTTTTCTGTTCACTCTTGTTCTGACCCATTTGTCTGCCTTCTTTCCCAATTCTTGGGGAGAGGTCAGATCAGAGTCCACTAGGTACTGGTGCAACAAATCAGACACAAAATTATTAAGAATATGCTCTCTCAGGATTAAGTTATACAGGCTTTCATAGTCAGAAACTTTACTGCCATGTAACCACCCCTCCAAGGCCTTCACTGAATGGTCAACAAAGTCTACCCAGTCTTGTGAAGACTCCTTTTTGGTTTCTCTGAACTTGATCCTGTACTGTTCAGTGGTTAAGCCATACCCATCAAGGAGTGCATTCTTAAGAACTGTAAAATCATTGGCATCACTTTCCTTAACAGTAAGGAGCCTATCCCTACCCTTTCCACTGAAAGATAGCCATAGGATAGCAGCCCACTGCCTTTGAGGGACCCCCTGTACATTACAGGCCCTCTCAAGTGCAGCAAACCACTTGTTAATGTCATCCCCCTCCTTGTAAGGGGGAACTATCTTGTGCAGATTCCTAGAATCATGCTCTTTTACAGGATTACTATCTGTAATACTGTTGCTGCCACCATGGGGTCCAAACCCGAACCTCTGTCTTTCTTTTTCTAAGTCAAAAGCTTGCCTATCTAAATCCAGCTGTTGCTTCTTGAGCTTCAGCCTGGATTCTTCCACTCTCAATCTATTGAGTTCCCTTTCTAACACTCTGTCTTCAGGGTGGGTGGGTTGGGCATGCCTTGACACAGAAGAATGGTGAGAATGAACAGAGGGAGACCTGTCCCTAACAGATGGCACTCTAACAACCTGGCCTAAAGGAGCTATCTCTATACTATGATGAGAACTCACATCAGTACCAACCCTGCTAGGTGGCCTGCTAAGGGGCAGGTTGGGAAGGTCCCCTTCTAACCCTTTTACTGGGGGTGCCCCAGAGTCAGAGTGTGAACCATCAGCCAATCTCTCACCAGAGGTGCCAACTAAGGTCTTATCCTGTTCAATGAGCATATTAACTAACAGTTCTCTTGAGGGATTCTTCCCTACCCCTAAACCTCTTTCAATGCAGAGACTCCTTGCTCCCTTCCAGCTAAGGTGGTCATAAGCAACTTTGGTCAGATCAACAGTTTGACCTGTACCAGACATTATAGAAAAGGTTTAAGGGACAGAAAAAGAAAAGAAAAAGTTTCAGAACTTCTTAAAGAACAGAAAAAAACTTTTTCAACTTTTTAAGAACTTTTTGAAAGTTTTAGATGTACTTTTCAGCACTTAGCAAAAGAGTAAGAGAAGAAAAGCAAAACTTTTTGGTTAGGTGTACATACACTGAACTTGTTTTGTATATTTTTCTCTTATGAAAAGTACAAAATGACAAAGTGGTAAGTAGTTGCAAGTACTTATCCCACCGCTGCACAACCAATGTAGGAGGCTGGCCTGGTTTGTAGTGGGTACCAAGGGGTACTTACACCTTGCACCAGGTATCCCTTATTAGTGTAGAGGGGTGTCTAGCAGCTTAGGCTGATAGAAAAGGTAGCTTAGCAGAGCAGCTTAGGCTGAACTAGGAGGCGTGTAAAGCTACTACTATACCACTGGTGTCATATGCACAATATCATAAGAAAACACAATACACAGATATACTAAAAATAAAGGTACTTTATTTTTATGACAATATGCCAAAAGTATCTCAGTGAGTACCCTCAGTATGAGGATAGCAAATATACACAAGATATATGTACACAATACCAAAATTATGCAGTAATAGCAATAGAAAGCAATGCAAGCAATGTACAGTCACAATAGATTGCAATGAGAGCACATAGGGATAGGGGCAACACAAACCATATACTCTAGAAGTGGAATGCGAACCACGAATGGACCCCAAACCTATGTGACCTTGTAGAGGGTCGCTGGGACTGTAAGAAAACAGTGAGGGTTAGAAAAATAGCCCACCCCAAGACCCTGAAAAGTGGGTGCAGAGTGCACCTAAGTTCCCCAAAGAGCACAGAAGTAGTGATAGGGGAATTCTGCAAGGAAGACCAACACTAGCAATGCAACAACGATGGATTTCCTGACGAGAGTACCTGTGGAACAAGGGGACCAAGTCTAAGAGTCACGATCAAGTCGGGAGTGGGCAGATGCCCAGGAAATGCCAGCTGTGGGTGCAAAGAAGCTGCCACCGGATGGTAGAAGCTGTGGATTCTGCAAGAACGACAAGGGCTAGAAACTTACCCTTTGGAGGATGGATGTCCCACGTCGTGAAGAAGCTTGCAAAGGTATTTCTGTGCAGAAAGACTGCAAACAAGCCTTGCTAGCTGCAAGGGTCGCAGTTAGGGTTTTTGGATGCTGCTGTGGCCCAGGAGGGACCAGGATGTCGCCAATTGCGTGAGGAGACAGAGGGGGCGTCCAGCAAGACAAAGAGCCCACTCAGAAGCAAGCAGCCCCGCAGAAGTGCCGGAACAGGCACTACGAAGTGGAGTGAACCGGAGCTCACCCGAAGTCACAAAGGAAGGTCCCACGACGCCGGAGGACAACTCAGGAGGTCGTGCACTGCAGGTTAGAGTGTTGGGGACCCAGGCTTGGCTGTGCACAAAGAAAATCCTGGAAGGGTGCACAGGAGCCGGAGCAGCTGCAAATCACGCGGTACCCAGCAATGCAGTCTAGCGTGGGGAGGCAAGGACTTACCTCCACCAAACTTGGACTGAAGAGTCACTGGACTGTGGGAGTCACTTGGACAGAGTTGCAGAGTTCAAGGGACCTCGCTCGTCGTGCTTAGAGGAGACCCAGAGAACCGGTGATGCAGTTCTTTGGTGCCTGCGGTTGCAGGGGGAAGATTCCGTCGACCCACGGGAGATTTCTTCGGAGCTTCTAGTGCAGAGAGGAGGCAGACTACCCCCACAGCATGCACCACCAGGAAAACAGTCGAGAAGGCGAACGGATCAGCGTTACAAGGTCGCAGTAGTCGTCTTTGCTACTTTGTTGCAGTTTTGCAGGCTTCCAGAGCAGTCAGCGGTCGATTCCTTGGCAGAAGGTGAAGAGAGAGATGCAGAGGAACTCTGATGAGCTCTTGCATTCGTTATCTAAAGAATTCCCCAAAGCAGAGACCCTAAAAAGCCAGAAAAGGAGGTTTGGCTACTTAGGAGAGAGGATAGGCTAGCAACACCTGGAGGAGCCTATCAGAAGGAGTCTCTGACGTCACCTGCTGGCAATGGCCACTCAGAGCAGTCCAGTGTGCCAGCAGCACCTCTGTTTCCAAGATGGCAGAGGTCTGGAGCACACTGGAGGAGCTCTGGGCACCTCCCAGGGGAGGTGCAGGTCAGGGGAGTGGTCACTCCCCTTTCCTTTGTCCAGTTTCGCGCCAGAGCAGGGCTGGGGGATCCCTGAACCAGTGTAGACTGGCTTATGCAGAGATGGGCACCATCTGTGCCCATCAAAGCATTTCCAGAGGCTGGGGGAGGCTACTCCTCCCCAGCCCTGACACCTTTTTCCAAAGGGAGAGGCTGTAACACCCTCTCTCTGAGGAAGTCCTTTGTTCTGCCTTCCTGGGCCAAGCCTGGCTGGACCCCAGGAGGGCAGAAACCTGTCTGAGGGGTTGGCAGCAGCAGCAGCTGCAGTGAAACCCCGGGAAAGGTAGTTTGGCAGTACCCGGTCTGTTCTAGAGACTCGGGGGATCATGGAATTGTCGGGAGACAATTCCATTATCTTAGACATGTTACATGGCCATGTTCGGACTTACCATTGAGACGCTATACATATGTTGTGACATATGTATAGTGCACGCGTGCAATGGTGTCCCCGCACTCACAAAGTCCGGGGAATTTGCCCTGAACAATGTGGGGGCACTTTGGCTAGTGCCAGGGTGCCCACACACTAAGTAACTTAGCACCCAACCTTTACCAGGTAAAGGTTAGACATATAGGTGACTTATAAGTTACTTAAGTGCAGTGGTAAATGGCTGTGAAATAACGTGGACGTTATTTCACTCAGGCTGCAAGGGCAGGCCTGTGTAAGAATTGTCAGAGCTCCCTATGGGTGGCAAAAGAAATGCTGCAGCCCATAGGGATCTCCTGGAACCCCAATACCCTGGGTACCTCAGTACCATATACTAGGGAATTATAAGGGTGTTCCAGTATGCCAATCTGAATTGGTGAAATTGGTCACTAGCCTGTTAGTGACAATTTGTAAAGAGAGAGCATAACCACTGAGGTTCTGGTTAGCAGAGCCTCAGTGAGACAGTTAGGCATCACACAGGGAACACATACCTATAGGTCACAAACTTATGAGCACTGGGGTCCTGACTAGCAGGGTCCCAGTGACACATAACAAACATACTGAAAACATAGGGTTTTCACTATGAGCACTGGGCCCTGGCTAGCAGGATCCCAGTGAGACAGTGAAAACACCCTGACATACACTCACAAACAGGCCAAAAGTGGGGGTAACAAGGCTAGAGAGAGGCTACTTTCTCACACATGGTGGCGCTGCTTGTCAAATTTAGAGATGAGCATAACAACACTTGTTTAATAATTTAAAACACATTAAATGACTAAAACATGTCAGTCAAGCTATTGTTAATATTCTGAATCATCACACTTGTAGGTGTGTGATGGTTAGTCGTTTTGCTGGTTCTGTCACTGGCAGCGATGACAGGGGCACATGGATGGTACAAGCTACAGTGGACTCCTTTGTTTTTTTTTACAAACTAAGCACTGTTCTAAATAGAGGGCCGTGATAAATACACTTCAACAAATACATGCTGCCTATCGCCAGTAAACCAAAGGCACCCCTTAAACACAATTCAACTAATGCATCCTATGTAACTCCAGTGAATCTAGAGCGCCACTAAACAAACTTCCAAATGTGTGTTACATCCCTGCAGCTACAGAGAGTACCTTGTGCATAGTTCTACACACCCCATAAATGCAGAACACCCCCAACAGCAGCTCTAAATTACTTTACATATCTCATCCATTACGGAACACACCTTAAACGCAGCTTTACATATGCATCCTTCACTGTTTACACCAAGCCCCAATAATGTTATGTGGATTTGTATAGCGCACTAATCACCCATGAGGGTATCCAGACGCTTGAGGAGCTGTGTGGTCTCTGCGGTGCTATTTGAAGAGCAAGGTCTTCAGCCCCTTGCAGAAATCAAGAAGTGAGGAGGAAGCTCCGATGTTTCGGAGGGGAGTCATATCAGGCTTTGGGTGCCATGCAGGAGAATGAGTAACCTCCTACTGGGGTTTTCCGGATCTGGAGAATTGTCTGCAAGTGAGAGTGAGGCAGAGCATAGGAGTCTGGCACACTGATGAAAATGTATGTGGCTGTTGAGGTATGCTGGTCTAGCGTTGTGTAAGGCTTTGTATGTGTGCGTAAGGAGTTTGAATTGGCTGTGCTTGTGAACAGGGAGCCGGTGAAGCACCTTGGGAAGCGGTATGATATGGATGCCTAGTCGGAGATTGAGTACGAGTTTGCAGCGGTGATCTAGATTTTCTGGAATCTGTGTAAGAATTGTTTGGTGATTCGTCTGTAGAAAGCATTGCCGTAGCCCACCCTTCTATGATGAGTGCCTTGTCATGTGGGTGTTGAACAGGTGGGGGGACTCCACAGATTAGCTTCTTGCTATATGATGTGAAGGGTGGTAGTCTTACTCTTTAGGTTTTTCCCACGAGGAAGGAGCAGATCCAGCGGAGTGATCTCCTTGGATGCCAATCTTGTGGAGTCTTCTGATGAGTGCTGTGGGAGACCATGTCAAACATTGTAGAGAGGTCGAGCAGGATGAGGGCTGTTGCTCCTTGGTCCAGGGTGGTTCGAATGTCATCTGTGGCTGCGATGAGTGCTGTTTTGGTGCTGTGGCTATTTCTGAATCCAGATTAGGTGTTGTCTAGCAGTTGGTGACACACAAGGTGGGAAGAGAGTTGTTTGCTGATGGCCTTCTAAATCACTTTGGCTGGGTGGGAGAGCAGGGAGATGGGTCGGGCCAGCTGATGGTCTCTTGAGGAGGTCATTGACTTTTGCATGTTTCCAGTCCTCCAGAAATGTGGCGGAGGTGATGGAAGTGTTGATTATGTGGGTGAGAGAGACGCTGATAGGTAATGATCCCAGGTTGTAGATTTGCAGGGGCCTGGGTCCGTTGGCACCCCTCAGTAGATGGTTGCTGTGTCATCTCTGGTGAGAGTTGTGTAATTTGGTCAGGTGGTCTTGGTTGGCGGTGTGCTCATTGGGGTCAACCTGGTGTTCAAAATTGCTCTACATGTTGGCTGTTTTTGCTGTGAAAAAAGTTTGACAGGTCGTTGCAAAGTTCCTGTGAAGGGGTGATGTTGATGGCGGCTCCTGGTGAAGTGGAGTACTTGATGATCAAGGAGATTTCCTTGTGGCTGTTGAAGCTTCTCTCAATGCATTGGACTAGGGCTCTTTTTTTGGTGGCTCTTTCTGGTGATAGCCTCTGAGTGCACCCTTATAGGTGGTTCTGTCAACTGTGTTGTGGCTTGCTCTCCATTTTCTTTCTGTTTGCAATGTCATTTGGTGTTTCAGAGTTCTATGTAGCAGCTGGCCTGTTTGCTGGATCTTCTTTGGTCGTTGGGTTTGCTGGGTACGAGGGAGTCTCTGCAGTTCTTTATCCAGTTGTTTAAGTCGGTGATATCCTTTTCATTTGTGGGGTTGGGTTGCTCTGTGCTGGGGGAGCTGGGATTCTCAGATTCTGCTCCAGTTGTGGCTTTGTAGGCTGGTGCCAGTGTTTTTTTTTTGACTTGCAGCATGTTGATTTGGAAGTGGATGATGGAGTGGTTGGTCCATGTGAGCGGTGATGTGAGGTTTTATTTGATTATTTCGCTTGTGGTGAAGATGGAGTTCAATGTGTGTTGGTCCTGGGATGAGCTGAGTGAGTCTGGTGTTGGCCAGGCTTTCGAGGAGTTGGTCCCGTCTTCTAGGTGAAAGTTGAGGTTGCTGAGAAGCATGTACGGTCTAGAGTCAATGATGAGAGAGTGACAAAGTCAGTGATGAGGTTGGTGAAGGTGGTTTGAGATCCTGGTGGCCAGTAGCCGAGGGTTAAATTCAGGGTGAAGTTTGTGGGGATTTTAAGCTTGAAGTGCAGATGTTTTATGAATGTGGTGGTGTTTTCCGTGGACGTTGAGATTTGATGGATTCCTTGTAGATGATTGTGAGCTCTACTCCTGGCTTGTGAAGGCAGTCCTGTTGAGCAATCTTGTAGCCACAGTGATGTTGGGAGCTGATCTGAGGTTGAGTCCGGTCTCTGTGATGAAAAGGAGGTCTACTGCATTGTGTTCAGCAGGTCTCAGATTTCAGTTGTGTGTTTGCTGAGCAATTGTGTGTTTAGCAGCTTGCTTACGAGTGGGTCATGTTGAGTGAGTATGCTGTCGCATGTGGTGTTTATTGGGACTGTGGATGGTATTGCTGGTGCTTGCGTAGGGTGTGTGCTGCAGAACTGTCAGTGGGTGCAGGTGAATGCTCCCAAAGTGTGGGGCGCAACAGCATTGGGTATTGGCATCCCGGGTTGAGTGACCTAAGGAACATTGAGGAGTATCGCTGGTAGGCAGTCGGCCCCACTAATTGGTGATGTCACATTCCAACCAGATACCAATTACAGCAGCTTTAGAACAGGTATTCCCAAGGTCTCAGAGCCCTCAGGGCATCTGTACAACCCCAAAACCCATTGACGTAATCAAATAAATACAGATAAAACCAGATATCAGTGGAGTTAGGGAGCCTGCTCTTACTCAAGAGTTAAAAGAATGGTGTATACTGATGCAAGACACCTACTTCTCTATAAGGGGTGGGGAAAGTTTCTCCCACAAGAGGCAGAATCCTTGATAAAGCTCCATAAGGTACCTGAAAGCCTATTAAATCTTCAACCAGGAGCCTCTGCGGAGAAGTGGAGCCTCGTGGTAAACCATGGTAGAATTGGTCGGCCTAATCACTCACATTCTGAAATTTGATGGGATGTGTGCAGGGTCACCCGGCTGCTGTCTGGACTTCAGCTCAGTTCCAGGTAACAGAGGGCATGTGTACATGGTGGGACAGCCCCTCTCAAGTCTGACAACACTGTATGGCCTGCGCACAACTGGTCTCAGAGGAGCAAGCAGTGACTCCGCCCATTAGGAGCAGTGGGAAAACTTGTGGCATGCTGGTGACCTGAAAGGCCAGTCCTGGAAGAAGGCACCGACAAGGGGCCATTCATGTGTCAGGAGCCGAAACTCATAGTAATAAACTCATGTATATAGCGCTTCACACTGTACTACCGGTCTTTCTAAGAGCTGTGATGAAAAGTGGTTACTAGAGTTAATGGCACTCAGTAAGTCGTCCTCTGAAGGAAGGGTGGCTGTGTAGATCACAAAAGATGCTAGAGGCGAACATGTGTCCCCCGGCGCCATCATTTAGCAATCCCACTTCACAGTGGATAGTAGAGGTTCACTCCGGTCCTAGGTCAGGCCCCAGGAAACATTAACCATCCAAATTCCTCAAACTGCCTTTGCCACGTGCCCCCTCCACTGCTGCCTTAAGGTCAGGTTTAGGGTCAGACCCACGTTCCGAATTAGCCCCCCACGCAGACTTACATCCCATTGCTCAACCGAGGGGACAACATGGACGTCATATGGGGGGGGGGGGAGGGGGAGGGGGGAGGAAGAATTCACAGCTGCGACCCCTAGCCTCAGATGATGCAAATTCAGTGCCAGGACCACAGGGGCAGCTCCTCCTCATGGACGTTGCTTGAGGCTCCACTTCCTTGGTTTCAATCAGGTTTTTTTTTTTTTTTTTTTTTTAACTACACTAATAGTGAATAATATATTTTTCACTATTAGTGTAATAAATAGTGGGAAAAAAAAATAGTGTTCAATTAACTGGAACATGCCCTCCTTGGTAGCGGAGGTAAGAAAAAAAAAAAAAACACAAGTGTATGTTGTGTGCATGCTTGCTGTTGAGTGTGCTTATGTAAAAGTGGGCGTGAATGTGTGTTTGTGTAAGCGTGTGTGAGAGGAAGTAAAGATGAAATGGCATGTGATGTCACTTCCAGTACCCCTTGGCATTTAAGTCGAGCATGCAAGCGCTTTGACCTGCTGCAAGTATTGTGGTCTTTTACCACGCCCATCACTTTCACTCGTTCGCGGGCTTGCCTTTCAAAAATCCCATGAAGTCATTGATAATTGCTTTACGTTTGTCCCACATTGGAGCGGTTTTGTTACCATCTTGCAGACTGCCCCGTTACATGGATAATTGCACGACTGCCGATGTTTGACTGAACAAACTTTTTTTCTTTTTGTGTCAGCTTTGAATCGGCAATCGGCTCACTTATGTCAACTGTTTTACTTTTCATTTTTATCAACGCTGGGACAATTATGTTTTTTTTAAATGTTCTTGAGCAAAAACGTTAACCCATTAACATCTAACCTGTTCCAATTTTCTTTTAAACCCCTCCATACGGCCCATACCCGCAAATGATAACACTGGAGTTGGTATGTGTTTGGAAATCTTTTGGCCGCAGTTTATTGAACAGTTAGTTTACAGCATGCCCGCCCTGCTTTTATGAGGGCCATAAATCATTCTGTCAAGTTGTTGCGAGCGATACATTGCCATGTTTGTGGTTCAGCTTGGTACATTTGTGTCATACCTCACTTTGCCTTTCCGCTTAACAATGACTTCATTGTTACATGCCGTCGTTCCTTTGTTTTCAATCAATCTCCCGTTTGGTCTTTAGCCGTTATTCCTTTTTTCCAGTAGGAAGGTACTCGTTTCTTTAGGCTTAACTCGCTACCTTTGTTTAGTCCTTGTGTCCCGCTCTCTGGCGGACCCGGGCTGCGAGTGCCGTGTTTTCGAGTACCTCCGCTGGCTTCCTTACCCTGCCGTGAGGCATCCCAAGGTAAGTAGCCCTGCCACCCCGCTGCGTGGGGTGTGGCCTTTGTAGTTCTTGTTTCTCTCCTTTTCGCCGTATACTGCTACCGTCTGTTGTCCTTATTCCCAGTCTGCGACGCTCTGGGAGCCTGATGTTTAGGTGTGGGTGGGTGGGGGTCGTCTTCTCTCCTGCTGCCCGGTCTCCTGCAACTTTTGTGGGTACTTGGAGCCGGGCAGCCTTTTATACCCCATTTCTGCCCTCCGGGCCCATGGGGGTGGGGGGGTGCACGATTCAAAAAATGCTTGCACCCCCATTGGTTTAGTTGTTTTATTTCCTGTCCCCCCCTTTCTGTTTCCGCCAGAACGTCCGTTTTGCGTTCTTGGCCGGAAATGGTGGGGTGCTCGCGGGGGGGCTTCCGGTACCCCTATTTTCTATTGTGACGCGCGCCATTTTTGGCGCTTTGTTTGCTCAGGGCCGCGGTGGGGTTTCCGCTCCGGGCCCTCCTGAGCTCCCTTCGGTCGCGGGCCTTCGCCCAAAACCCCTTCATCTCCTAACATAAGTAACAAAAACTTCCCCCATCAACTGACACTGCGCAGAAAAAAAGCGTGTAACGTTGGCGTCGCACTCATGGAACTGTTGGCCTGCTGTTTCAGGGACTGAGATTGCATCTTTTGTAGAATGTCAGCATGCCATCCTTGGAGTCGGTGTGAAACCGCATCTGAGAGGTCACACGGGATCATACCGACTCCAGCACAAGGAAGTCTCTCTTCCTCATCAGAGCCATCTGTATACAGATGTTCCTGGCGGATAACCAGCGTGGAAGGGTCATTCTCACTCGCTTTTCTCGCTCTCACACAGTTTTAAATCGTGCAAACGCGAGACCTTTTGCATTACAAATGCTTGTTGAGAATTGACTTCTATAGCAGAGAAGGTGCGCAGAGCCAACCCCCTTTCTCGGAGTAGGTGGCTGAACAAATACAAAGTAGTGAAATTGTAAAAGAAGGAAGAAAAACATGGTCGCCTGGTCTATGATCAAAAAGTCACTCTAAAGATTTCTAGTGGGCTCTGAGACAAAGCGAACAAACACCGGCTCCTCAGCAACAGCCTTTCTTTGGAAAAGATCACCGTAGAACACGCTATTTGAATAGGGGCGAAGGGCATTTTCTGCGCAACACTGCCCCCTAGTGGAATTTGACGGGAGGCCTACACCCCCTCAGCACCGGAAATTCCTAGTTTTTTTGCCCTGAACTGCGCTCTCAGGGCAGCACTTTGCCATTCAAAATTGCTCTTTTCAACCATTCCTTAAAATATTTTTGCAGTGTATAACTTCCTCAAAAATGTCTAAGACTGGAGTTAGAGTAATAATTTTGATCTTCCAGTGTCCACCACACCCACTGCTGCCCCGAGGGCGGAGTTCAGGGCAAGAAACTCGTTATCAACCACCCCTCCCCCCCTCCCAAATGTATGTCACTTTACGATTTTAGGTAAATAAAGAAAAACATTACTCATCTAGGGAGTCTCAAGGTACCTACATTGCAGAGTTGGAAAGCTGAGCAGGTCGTTCTGGAACTGGATGTTGTGTGGTTCAGATCACAGCATGTTTCAGCAGAGAGCGTGAAACTTTACTTACAGCCAGCCTATCTTACTCATGACAATTCAGGATAGTCACTCCACGTTGATGGCCTTGTGCCTTTCAAAGTCCGCACGCTCCCATTTCAAACTAATCACAGGTAAAGCTGGGCTGCCTTTTCATTACGAGCGACAGATCAAAACAGCATGAAAATTACTAGGTGTAGGCCAGATTTTGTATTAAAAGAAAGTTACCAGTTTATTTCCTAGAGATCATTTTTAATACCGTGGTTTTGGTGCACGTGGCACCTGGCACAACTGGAAGTAGGAATTCTAGGTGTTTTTTTTTCTATTGCAATAAGACCACGACCCCACAAAAGCTCCTGACACCTTAAATCTTACAAAAGCCACTGTGCACAGATGAAAAAGGATAATGGAACCGGAAGTGTCAGGCTTGACGACCAGGATCAGATGTTGAAAGTTGCACAAGGTCCAGATGCTCGGAGGTTTTGACTGGTCTACATGGGGGAGTGATGGAGCCAAACACAATATTTTTCTCCACTGCGGTCAGATGGGACCACGGACAATGCTTTTGTAGAGATTTAAGCCGAGTCCTGTATACAAGAGGATACTGTGTTACCATCAGTGCGGTGAGTGAGGAGTCTTCCGCATGGAAGATGAGTCCATGTGGCAGCCACTGATCATATTACCGGTCAGGCACAAGGAATATATAATCATTTGTATATTACTGATGCATTCCAATTTAACCATTTCACGTAGATTCCATGCAAGTTTTATTTTCTCTTTTCTGGTTTGCTTTGTGGTAAGGCGACGGGTTGTGCAGTCTCCTGCGCTCTCATCCCTCAGTCAGGCACATTTACCTTCTGCAATAAAAGTTGTTCATTACTGCTGGAGGGTGAACGAAAATGTCACATGCTGTCTCGCTCATGGCACAACTCTGGTTTTATACATCCCGACTGTCCCGATATCAGTTGGTGACTGCAGAGGGTCAGCATTTCGTCATGGGTTTTGATGCAATATTTAAAAAAATATATATATGTATATATTATATTTGCCTAGTTGTTTGGCAAGTACTGGTGTCATCTCTACAATAAAAAAAAAAAAAAAAAAAAAGTATATTGACAGCATTGAACGGCCATACAAGCTATATGATTCAGGCTTTTTTTTTTAACATATAAATCAAAAGACCAAAAGCATGAGTGACATGAAAAAATACGTTTATTAAGGAAATTCTTAGTTCTGTAAATATACACAATCAGCTATACGTTCAGTTGGACTTGCAGACTCATGCTAAAACTGGATGTTGAAACTGCATACACGACACATACGTCGACAAGACCCATCACAAGCACTGGAGCCCAGACAATCCATCAGAAGTATGTTCTTCGGACTCCATGCGACAGCTTCGCCTCAGCCAAAGATCTCCAGACCGTCTCATTCATCACCTCATTCTGAGAAAAGAAAGAGAAAAGATTTAGTCAGTTGGTATTGCCGATTCCTGGAGCACTCCCTCCATGGATGACAAGCGTTCCTGTGAGGATTTCGCTACAGGAATTGTGTAATGCTTGGGGGGGGGGGGGGGGGGGGGGGGAGTAAATAGATGTCCACCCCCAAGACCTTAGAGGTTTGATGCAGTGGCACAGCTAAGTGGAGGGGCAAACAGTGCGACCGGAGGTCCATAACGTGGGATCAGTTAGTGAGCGCGGGAATTAATACACGGACGGCGAATACAATAATCTGGAGGGTGTGATAAGTGCTAGTCATTCCATTGGGCAAGAGTGATTTATCGCACACAGGGTGTACCCTAACATTTCTGATGGATACACTTCCTTTAGTCATCTAGATTCACAACCCGGTACCCCCAGCTTACAAAATGACTGAGTTGTTGCAAGGCTCATAAATCCAACCTCGTTGATTGAAGGCAAAATTACCCCCAGAATGAACCAGCTTAAACGACAGTAATTTCTAGTGGTCTCAGACTTGAACCCCAACTTCACGGACAACAGGGTTCCGCCGATCCACGTGCAGGTGCTGTATTAAGGACTTTAAAGTCTTAGCACCGGTCTCACGCATTACCGTGTTTGGGATTGGAGTCCAACGCAGCCACAGAAGCATCTCAGACTGGACAGGGAAGGACTGCACTTCAAGATCTTTAACCTTCCATGAAAGGCCTCTGCATTCCGAGCAATTGTACTCCTGCCCTCCCTTGGGTTATTAAATGTAAAAGTTTTTTTATCTACATTTGTCCCTCAGTAACATATGTAGCACACCTGGTCAGCATTGGAATATTATCTACACCAGTGGGTCAACATTTTGACTTCTGAGGACCTCTACTGAATCCTTATTGGAACCCAGGGACCCCCCTCAATGAGTCATTACTGAAAGCTGGGGACCTAATCTGTTAATATTAGATAGTTTTCTAAGCAGTCACAGACCGCCCGAGGAGGCTTTGCGAACCCCTCCTTCCCCCAGTGGTCTCCAGACCACAAGTTGGGAACCACTGATCTACACCCACTTTGTCGTTCATAAAAATGAAATATAAATAGTGCTACGTAGACACTGAAAAGCAGTAATTACAAGTGAGATCTGTGGTACTCAAGATGGAATGACGTCCAAAGATATAACAAGTAATACAACAGACGTATTTACTGTGCATTTGCAGTCCTAACTGAATCTAGCATGAAAATATCTAATCTAAATATCCAAATAAAAAGGTCTTGGCTAATGCCAGACCTAAAGATACTTTCTACAAAGTTGGGTATATATTTAAAAAAAAAAAAAAAAAAAAACCCACACACACCACACCATACACACACTTCAAACCACTGACGAACCAGTTTCTAGTAAGATAGTCTGGTACGAATCCTCTGGGCACACTCCTCAATGAGCCTACCACCTGATCAAAAGACGTCTCCTGATGTGTATAATTCACACCCTCACTAATGCACAGGTTCACGTTGGGGTAGACGGGACAAACCCTGTATGGTCTCACCACGCTTGTAATGGGTGATGTTGCCTTTATAATAAAGAGTCTGCGCTTCCACGGGCGACAACAGCACTGCAGATCATAGAAACAGAAAAATGCACTTTTGGGACCAATGGGAGTCCCTCAGTGAGTAATGCAGAGTTTTGAGTGTATTATTCTCTGGCGTGACGGAGAACATCCCCAGAACTGGCACCTTCAGACTGTAGGAAGGATCATGCATCACACGCTGTTCTGCATTTGACAAACTATGACTAACCGTGTAGGGCCAGCAAAGCCATCCCACAGGCCTGACTCACCGGTAAGTATTCGCTTCACTCGAAGAGGCCTTTGTCTCATGGATGCACCTGCCACACCACGCCCTCCTCCTGAAGACTCAGGCTGCCGTGCACTCCTTGAGGCAGGCTGCAATAGTCCTAGAGAGGGCGAGCTTGTCCTTAAACAATGGATCTCAGCCGCTCGGAAGGGCTGAACACATACCGAAACCCAGACTCGCACGAGTCACCCTCCTTCACGCGCTGCGCCTTGGATCAAGGACCATGAGTGAAGAAAAGAGCCCGGCTTCTAGACCAGAGGTCTTCAAAACTGTGGGGCCAACCCACAAATGGGGGTCCTGAATTAATCCCATTGTGGGGAAAGCACCAGGCTCTGGGCAAGAAAAGCATCTATATTGGACCTTGGAGAAGGGAAATAGACATGCTTAAACAGTGCTGTGGCTTTAGTGAAAGTGGCAGTGGGGAACTGGAAAGTACCCCTAGTAATGTCTTGACATTCATGTGAGAGCGAGCGCAGAAAAGAGGGGGGAAGCGAGCAAGCGCAGAAAAGAGGGGGGAAGCGAGCGAGAGCGTGAAAGAGCGAGTGGAAAAGAGTAGGTGTATTTTTTTGGGGTGGGGGGGGGGGGGGGGGGGGTGGGGGGGAAGGAGGGCAGGTGTGTCCAGGTAACTCAAAGGCCTCTTCCTACTTTTATTTGTGTTACAGGTTCAGACCATGGATCAATTTGGTCTTTGGGATACCGGTCAGCCAGTGGCATGTTGACAAAGTGTTTAAAAAAAAAAAAAAATATATATATATATATATATACACACACACACACACTTAAAAAAGACAAAGTGCAATGTTTGAATTGTTAACTATGTTCAGAGCTGCCAAGTTTATTGACTTTCTAGAAAAATGTTTGTCACTCTGCGGAGTCCAATTTATTTTGGAAACCAAGGTGGCTCAGCAATAAAAAGTTTGAAGACCATTGCACCAGATGGTCACTTAAACCTATTAAAGAAAAATCTGGCCAGCCAATGCCACAGTGTTTTTTGTACATCACTGAAAAGTGGCGCTAGACGTCCTAACCCCTCCGACCTCCAGATTACACCATGAACCCAAAAACCATGGGCTGAAAGGGGAAGATCCATACCCGTTGAGCTGGGACTCTGCTCCCGATCGCCATTCGTCATTTTCTCCGGCGCTCCATTCGTCAAGTCTCCATTTACTGCATCGCAGTCTGCCGGCATCTCCCCGTTCACCATAGCCTTTCCCTCAGGAGAACCCTAGAAGGGGAGTACAGACATTGAGGAAGCCACACAACAGCAAGCACATCACAAGCAGAAGTGCAAGAGCCTGCAAGGTCCACCCATGTTCTTCTATGGAAAAGTTGAATTAAAAAAAAAAAAAAAAAAACAAAAAAAAAAAAAAAAAATTTACTAACATGGTTTCTAGCCTCTTTCACACCTTTCAAATCTTGTACTGGGGTAAAAGTACTCCGATACACCATCTTTGACACCCGTGTCCAGAAATCTGGATGTAGTTCTCTCCTAAGAAATGGAATGGTCGGCTGAAGTCACCACGTCCATGGGTCACTTACAGATTAGCGAGGACAGGACACGTGCAGGGGCACCAGTGCACATCAGGTGTGCTCACAGCGATTCAAGGCAGATAATGGGGCTCACTTCACGGAAGGGGGTGGGTACACGAGGCAAAGTGGAGCGGTTGGATTTGTGCTGCAGGAGGTGTGGCCTGGTTGAGGTTTGTAGACTAGAGTAAGACATGACAGGACCTGCCAATCCTCATAGGCACATTGTGAAGTCATCCAACATCCCCAGTAAGGTTTAGCCTACAAAACTGTATCCATCGACCTAGAACATGTTCACGCTTGGATCCATTATTAGATCGGGTGACTGTGGGTAGAGACCTTTACACAAAGGGTTGGATAGACGCCACACCAGTTCAACCTTCAGATCACACAGCTGGGATTCCTTGCTTTGCAGGTGGAGCGGTCAGAAGACCAGATTTAAACCCATGAAGAAAATGTACCACGAAACTATAAGCACCCCCAACCATAAAGCACCCAGTTTTTGGAGCATGAACATTGAGATCTACTTTTACCACCATAGGCTCTCACCTCAGTCTATGTTCCGTCACCACAGTGTGGTGTCACATAACATGTTCCTACAGCCATCAGCCTCACCATCCACTGGCAGGACCACCAAGTATGTGCCTCCCTCCCAGAGGGACTATCTAGACAGTAGACCTGCATGGACCTTGGTAGAGTACAGCTAGGAGAGACGTGGAGCCCTTCATCACAGCATGTAAGTGACAAAGGTGTGAACTCTGTTCCAGCCTGGAGGAGCCAAATGTTCGATGGCTGGAAATGTTGGGTGTCCTTGAGGCAAGAGCGCCCACATTTTTAATAAGATTCCACATATGGCAATAACAGAGTTTGAAATCGATAATGGACATAAGAAATCCGGTTTGCAGAAGATGGTTGGTCACAGCAAGGAACATGACTCCTTCCCTCAGGAATGCAAAAGACGGGTGCAATGTTCAGACTATGGATCATTGATCAGACAGATGAATTGGCATCATCTTTAGTAGAGGGGGGGCACTACACATATAGCTTGGGGAAATAAGATTCCACAGCACATGCAAAGGTTATAGCTCCAAGGGGGGGCACAAGGTGGCATCATGGTACAAGCCTCTCAATGATCTTCATTTACACTGAAGTCCATCTGATTTAAAGTGACAACTTCAGGGATTACATTAGTCTGATTACATGGATTCATATGAAGCCCAACCTACGGTGCATGCTTCAATTACCCACTCATTCCAGACACAGCTCATTCTCACCACGCAATGCAGGTCTCATTCTACTGGCATGTGGACACTGCCTGCACACAGGCCTCAACTGGCAACCGGTCCACGCTTCCACGCCCTACTGGCAGCCAGTCAATGCTTGCACAAGGGCCTCACTACTGGCAGTGAACTGATACTTCTACACATGCTTTCAGGACTGAAGCTGTCCCAGGTTTCCTACTAGCAGCCCTCAATGCATCCAGCACCCTAAATGGTCCTCACTTACTTCTTAGAGTCCATTTTGACACAGCTGAGCATGGGAGAAGAGGGATCAGCAGCAGGGCTCATCTTGCCAAGCAGCGCCACCACTCACTGTGCCTTGGTAAGAGGAGCCACTGAGGTCTCGCTGCCAGTGACATCCTTGCTCACCTCTGGAACACATTCTTTCAGCATGGTTATGCCATCTTTTTCTTCAAACTCGAGGTCGCTCTCGGTATCATTCTTGGACTGGTACTCCTCACTGTCGGTCTCCGATTTGCTGAGCTGAGAAAGAACCGAAACAAATAAACTGCTGGAACTGGCAGTTGAAACTGAATTCCACCCAAACTGAAGAAATCCTCGTGCACTGTAGCTGCTCAGTGGAGCCATAGTCAATTAAAACGGTGCAGGTCCCTTTTCAAATAATTGGAAAAGGACAGAGTTGGGAAAACTGACTTTGCAAACATTTTGGAAACTCAGGCAAGTTACATCAAGAACTTTGACAGAGGGTGCAAACATTTTTTATTACAAGATTATAATTAATGCCCAGGCTGATTGGTAACCCTCAGACTGCAAACTTCAGAAATCACTTCAGAGAAACACGTGAATTACGACATGCACAAGTAGGATTTGAATTATAATTGAGTACTTTGCTTTCAAGCAAATCACTTGCAAGAGCTGCAAACGTTTCACAGAGCGCAAAGATTTCTCTAGCTTAGATCTGAGCACCACATAATCACCTTCATTGAACTGAAACACAAGCTCTTTGCGCCACTTAAAAACTCAATGTTGCGCTTTGAAATCTCATTTCTTGAAGGTCACACTGTCCTCCATGGGATGGATGCATACATACCATACATACATACACACACTAGCCAAATAAGGTTAACTAACAACCTCATGCTAAACTCTGTACTACTAAAACTGAGCCCTCTTCCTACCCTTCCATCCCTCAAAAAGACCACGTTTTCACCAACCCCATCAGGGAGTTATTTTCAGCCTTACACGCGAGTTGCTCTAGCTTAGAAGCGTGCCAGAAGTTATCCAGTAATAAACTCCCAGCACAAGGAGGCGCGACACTGGCCATCAGTGATCCACTAGGCGGGAGGGGGTGTGATAGGCTGTGATTAATACTTGGATCAAGTATTTGTACAGAATTACAAATATCATCCAGAAGGTTTTAGCTGCATTATGCCATAACAAATCCATAAAATGGAAAACTGATCTAAGTTTTGTCTGCATATTTGAACTAACAGTTGTATATTCTGGTAAAGCATGGAATATCAATCTCTGGGGATGGATGGTCTCTCCCACCACCCAGCGGTACGACAGCGACGCCTCTGGCTGCAGCACAGCTGTAAAGACCGGTGCGGCCCACATCACCGCTTGGATGGCCCTTACCTGGTACGTTACATCGCCCTCATCATTCTCATCCGGCAGGTCTTCTGCCAGCGCCTCGATCCAGGACTGCTGCTCTTCCAGGGCCACATCCTCCACCTTCCGCTTGCTCCCCTTGCCGCAGGGCTTGGTTGGAGACTGCCTCACCTCTGACCAGAACAGCAAGAAGACTTATTTCAAAGACATTTTCAACTTGTGACATGTACCAGGTACTTGGGCCAGACAATGTTGTGGCGCGTAGTACGACCTGTAACGGTACCCAGACTGATACCGCGGAGCATGGCCTATGCTCCCAAGTGAGGGGGCCCAGACACCAGCCCCACTGGGGTTTGTCCCAATACCATTAGATGAAGGTATTATTTACCCGCTGGTAGCGGTGGAGTAGTGGCCACCAATCTCCCCTCCCCCCCCCAAACACTTCCGACCCCTATGTAATTTAGGAAGCCTGGTCCTGGCGTATTACCCATGAGCAACAACTACAAGCAGCATGTTGATCTACGCCCAGTTTCTTGAGCGGATACAGATTATTATCTCTGTCCTCAGCCCCCACTCTTCGTTTTTAATTTAGACAAGAGAACCCACATGTTAAAATTGTTAGGATACCTCTTAGCTTATTTTAACTCGCATTTCCTCACACCAATCTACTAACTGAACTTGTACACCTACAGCATACATCAAAGGATCGCCAGCAAAGAGTCGCCTCACGGGAGCCCGTCAGGCATTGCAGTGCCAGCTCGACGAGGAATGTGCCCTATGATAAAGCCTAAAGAACCAATGATGGATGGAATGCTTAACAATGCAGACATTCACCCCCAGTCAAAGATCTGGGTTCAATCCATTGTTTTTTTGCACACCACACACCAGTTAGCTATCCTGGCTGCTGAGGGGAGATACCCTGAAAGTGGTCCCAGGATGCTTTCTTCCGGTCCAGGGAGGACCTGGCTTTGCAGTTCAGGCTGGACTGTTCCCCTGGGGGACAGGGTCAAGACTGATTTGCATATGGCTGGGTCCAAACTGGGGTGGCATGGTGGGCAAAATAAGGATGGATTAAACCCAGATCTTTGTTACCGAGGTGATGTTTGCATTGTTCTGCATTCCGTCCATCATCCGTTCTGTGTGCGAGGGCTCTTGCTTCTGAGCAACCAGATATCTTGTATCTGAGAGCTGAGTTTCCTTACCCACCCGTACTCTCTTCTTTTGATCATCATCATCATCATTATTTTTTTCAGCCAAGGAACCGCACACCCTCTTAACATTACTTGTTGAAAAACGTGCCCGGTCGATCACAACCAAGGAGATCCAGGACCCAAGCCTTCAGAAGACAGGATAGGACTTATGGAGCTTTTCTGTCCTCCAGACATTCCTTCAAAATACTCCACTGTCAGAGGATTTGCCGTGAAGGACCAACCAGGAGACAAGACTTCAGCCAAAGACATCCAGTAGTGCCCAGACTTAGTTTAAATAGCAGCAAGGCTCCATAACAGACCACAAGCATCAATCCCTACCCAAGACCAGGCACTGCATCTCGATAGACCCAGGACCCCTTACCGTCGGGGACATCACCATCTCCCAGGCCTTTGGACACCGGGTATCCCAGGGCAGTCTGCAACCGCTGTGGCGCCACGGACAGGAGAAAGCGTGCCAGCCTGCCAAGTCTCTTCTTCCCAGCAATGACGCGCCTAGAGGTGGGCGAGGAGGTCTGTAGGTCTGCACTGCCCACGTCCTCCACAGCCACCGGAAAGCCAACTAGAGCCATCATCTTCTGCAGCACCTTAAACTGGAGGAGAGTAAAGAAAAGCCATAAGGGAACAGTCACCGGGCTCCAAGGCCAAGGTTCAGATCGGATGAACGTAGTGCATGGAAGCTGGGCAGGCCCAATGAGTGGGCCAGACTAATCCACAACAAAGATGCGATGCGTCCTGGATCTAAAAGTTTAGTTTATAGAAGTGTTGGGCATCATTGTGCCCGTTGCTGGCACAATGTTGCAAATCCTAATATGATGGGTTTACCTCACATTCGGTGGTGTTACATCAGTACATCGAGCAGAATCTGTCAGTACAAGACATAAGATGAAAAGGACATCCAGATGTGTGGGGCCAAATAACTATTTCCTAAAGATAAAAGTAATATTTCAAAACAAGTGGTTTGCTTTTCCTTGGGGAAAGTTAGTTTTCCAAAAGGAAAAGCTTATTGGATAGAAAACGTGCATTTGCAGGAACTGACAAGCTGGTGTTCTAGGGTGACGCCAACTTGTTTCTAATAAATGTGATGGATGGGTGATCGCTCATCTTAAGTTCAGAAGACACGGTTTACGTTTCTTGGATGGCAGAGCCCACTTGCTGCTTCTGCTGTCATTCCTACTGCAGACACATTTGGCCTCATCTCTACTAATCCATCGGTTTATGGCCTTCACAGCGGGTGCCTGATGCCCAAGCCTGCAAGACTCTTAACCTGTAACTGAGCCTTAAAGGCTCGAGTCGCAGCGCTGTAATCTAAGCCATTGAAAGTTACATCCTGAAACTTGGAGAAGTACATATAAGGAGCACCTAGGGACACGAAAGGCTACGTGGATCTGGGTCAATAGATTTTGATTAAACTGGCTGACTGTTCTCTGGAGTTACAGGAGGAATGTAGATCCATCACTTAAAGTTCACCAGGCCCTGCTGCCCCCGCCTCTGGAGTCCCTCCTCCTACACTAAAGGTGGGCACAGTACCACTCCTTGTGCACCACGTCTCACTATTTGCATATCCAAGTAAGTCTGGAGCACGGAAAGCACGGGTTTTATGAACGTGAATGTTTCAATTACCCAGTAAAGACATTGCTTATGCAATGCAGGCAAGCGGAACAGAGAGAACTCGGGTCTTGGTGTTAACTACACTTCACCGGCTGCACCCCAGGTCCCGCTCCTGCCCAGCTCTCCTCGGAGGATGTGGAATACTTTTAAAAATGAAGGCCCTTGTGACAAGGGTTTTAGGGTTCAATGCAGAACATTTAAGCACTAGTTTTAAATCCTGCCTGAACTGAGTAGTCGTGATACCACCCCCCAAGCGCCCCCCTCCCCAGCCTTTAAAAAAAAAAAAAAATCCTAGTGTTTGCTGGAATGAGTGTTTGGGATAAAAAAAAAGTAAATGAAAAAGTTAACACTGCGGGGGGGGGGGGGGGGGGAGACTTACCTTAAAGCAGGAGCAGAGTGCAGCAAGAATATATTTATGAGGAGAAACCAGACTGAGTACCAAACGCCAATCCCCTCTCAAAAAATAATATATAAATATATTACACACGCTTTAAAGTAAAGGACCCACTATTAAGATGAGAAATACGTTAGGTCACTTTGATAAAAGACATCGGGAAGAACCGAACAAACCAATATATACAATTTGACGAAGTGACATTTCAGAGAGTAAAGTCGTCCAGAGGTGCCCGCGCCCCGTTTCCCTCCCCGATGACACCGCCACACCCCCTGCACCCGGACTTGGGTCCCACCCCCCCTCCCGGAAGAGGCATTTGAAGACTTACCACATACTTCAGGGGCCCGAATGTAACAACCCGAAAGAAAAACGACCTGAGGGGGGCGCCTTTCCTGCAGTCTGTTGCCACCACCAGCTTCTTCTGAAAAGAGAGTGAAATGGCGGATCAGACTCTAATCTCCCACAGCAGGGCACCTGGAGTGAGCGGTCCGCCCCTCGCACCCATGTGGAACAAGCCCACCTTCACACTCTCAAACACACAAATTAATGAGAAAAAAAAAATCCAAACCCTCCCCCCCCCCACACACCTTTTAATATAAAGCACACACACACACCACACTATACATAACTCATCTCGCATCCCCAATTTTAGGGGGGTGGGGGGAATGGAACAAAAAAAACAACAACAAAAACACTCACATCAAAACACTTTCTATGGGGTACCAACGCCAACATAATTCCCGAACAATAATGAATTAGTGCACCCTACATTCATTGGTAATTAACCCCCCTTCCTTGAGACACGACAACACACGCCACAGCTCCCACCCAACCCACTCCACGTGGGAGGACGCAGCAGCCGCAGGCCCCTCGCCTTCTCACCTCAGCTTCCTCCTTTTTGGGGCTTTTCGCCGGTTCCGAGGGGGGACCAGAGGTGCGTTCGGGCTCCTGTGCCATGGCGCGGGGTGTGCAGGGGACGAGCTGAGGAGGTCTGTGGGCCACGAATACTGCAGCCCCGCACAGCACCAATTATCAGCTCTACCCGGCTAAGCCCAATTAAGATAATGAGGGGGAGACTCTCCCGCCTTCCCTCAAAACGAGGCTGTGTCCTCTCTCTCCTCCGTTGCGCTCTGGACCAGTCAGAGTGTCTCACAAACGCCAAGATCTCTTTTTATTTGTATAATATTCAAATCATTGAAAATGTTTGGCGCCAGTAAGGAAAGTTCTTAAAAAGACAGATCAGACAGACCTACAAAGTCATTTTGCTGGCCTATGTCATACGCAGAGTTAATGTACTCAGGGTTTCCCCGTTGCATTCTGGTATTTGAAGTCCTGACTGCCTCCATAATGTCCAGAGCGCAACATAAGCACTGGAAACACTGCTCATGAGTGACCCGGGACACGTTTGAAAATACTGCCAACTTGGAGGATTTGGGTTTTCCACAAGACCTATGAATCTTTTCAAAGTAGGAGACTTAAGGAAACTGTGCTAATTAAGCCTGGGAAGCCAGTGAAACAAACGCACGCAGAAATTGGAAAGGAAAAAGCAGGGTCTATGAAAAAGATTTGCGGGTGGAACATTTGGCAAAGATCCGTCAAAATACCTCTGCATGCTGGGACTTGTAGTCCCTTAGCTATAATGGGAAAAGCACAATTATAACCACCGGAAAACGACTGAAAAATCCGGAACGGCCACTTGAGCAACAAATGATACGGGGCTGGCAGGCAAATCTTTCCCTGTTGCATCAACCAAACCAAGAGTGTGAATAGTTGAAAAGGTCTTTTTTAATCGCAACTTTATTCTGTGTTTTTTTTTACTCAGCCTTTGCTATTATTGTAAACTTTAACACGTTTATAAAGTTAAAAAAAATGAGTCTGTAGAAAAGTCCTCTAAATGTTGGTTTGTCCAGAGATTTTGGAGTTAATGCTGAAAAACCCCAACCATGTTTCTATATGAAAAATAGCCCTTAAAAGTGAAGTTGAAGGAACACTATAAAGCCGGTCGACTTCATTAGGAACTTGGACTGGCTGAACGTCACCTGGTAGTAGGGGTCAGTTGGCCGTTATGTGGGCTGAGGCTGGTCCTACAAGGGACCACTGCTTTCTAAAGGTGAGTTAAAAAAGTGGACTGTGGACGTCACAACAAGGTCATATAAGTTACACCAAGGACCTGAAAATTGGCATTTTTTATTAGCATATGGTTAGCACCCGTGTGGCAAAATTCTTTTTAGCTTGGATGGCTAAAAATTCTCACACCATTCCTCTTCCCGCCTATTTGGGTCCGAGTCTGGTGTGACTTTTTGACACTGTATTCCTTCCACTTTTAGTCTTAGCTTATCCTCCATCCTTTGGTTGGGAAACGCATCGCTTACACATATTTTTAGTTCTTACCCATGAGCTAGTCTCATAGGCAAGACATATCATATGTATAAAGAGAACCTAAAGACACCTAAAAGAAGTCTGTCGGCGAAAGCCTCTCGTGGACCATGACAAGAACTTACAGCAGGCTTAGAGTCCACCCACTGCTTACCATTGGTTGGCTTTATTGCCACACTACATTGCTTGCTTCTTATTTGACCGCTTGCCTCATGCTTCTTGTGTTTGCCCCACCCCTGTATCATAGCCTCTTTATCATTGTTCTTATTGGCTGACTTGTATCCTTAAACGGCTCACATCTAGGGAACTACTTTTTTCTTTTTCTTTGAGCAATCCATGAAAGTGCATGTGTTTCCTTGCTCTCCCCTTTGTGTTCTGTTATCCCACTAAAATGCCCACAGTGCTCTCGCTATTTCTGCCACTCCTCCTAGCTTGTCTATAAAAGCACAGCAACAGATATATTTTTGCCAGGGTATTTCTAAAGAGCACACATTAATTGCTGATTTTGTTTTATCTCCTGCTTTCCACACATTCCATGTTACAAACGTATTACAGAAAAGCTTTTATGGTATCGGCGGAGGCACTGATTGCTATACTCACTCAGCTGGTCTTTGAGGCAGAAGGTGTACTTAGCATGTTTTAGTATGAAATGACTCTTCTCCTGGAGGCTCATAATCGGCTGCAGAGCACCAAAAGCCTGGAGCATGTTTCATTTCTGAGCCCTGTGGAAAGTAAATTAGGACCAGGAAAAGGATTTCCTTTAAACTCTGATGCTTCCGTACTCCATTTACGTTCTGTTCAGAGTTACCTGAGTTACAAGTATTTGAAAAACTAAACATGCCATTTATAATGATTGAAAGCATTTAATTCAATGTACTATTTTGTGATACCTTTTAGATATGTGTTTGCTTTTCCTCAAGTATTTTGAAAGTCCTTTTCAAACTATACTTTACAAACACGCATTGGCAAAGCCAAAAACTGGGCACTTGTATGAAAAGGGTGAGACTTATTCGCTTTTTCAATGTTTGTTGATGAATCAGTTATAGCTTTACGTTAGTGAACGTTACTTCAAAATCTTTTTCTTTCATGGTTGACCATTAACTTTGTAATGGTCTTAAAAAAAACAAAACACTTTACTGTTCTAACCAATTTAGTGATTTGGAAAAATTTAACTGAATTGCCAAATGGGTTTAATTCATTAGAAAAAGGGTTTTAGCAAACCCTCTGATTTACTTAATAGGAAGCCCTTGCCCTCTCGTACTATGATATGATTGTATTAGTGCACGTAGCCACTTACAATCAGTAAAACAAGCAACCGTCCTTTCTAGGGGTGATGGGAGACAGAACTGTATTTGTATTTCTAGATGAAGAGTATTGGAGGTTCACATTTTTCCAATTTATACTTAGTTTTAGACCTGTACTTATGCATGTATATCATATTTCTATCCCTTGAACCTACTCCACAAGCAGCAGAGTGCGCGTAGGATCAAAGACGCGCAGAAAGTCAAAGAGTGATAGGAGAAGTAGCTGGTTTGTAGACTGTTAATGCATTATGGTGTGGTGTGCTTTAAAGAGGTGCATCTTCGACTCTTACTTCAATTGGAGCAGCATTGAGGTGGTCCTGATGGATACAGGATGCTGTTACAGATTCTGGGTTCATTAATGGGAAATGCCTGATGCATTGTTTATGTTTTACACTTCTTAATCTGCAGTCTAATGACATCCTGGCTATGGGTGTGGGCAGATCCACCAGAGATGGCAAGCCTGTCTGCAAGAAAAGCATGATGCTGTTCGTGATGGCTTTGTAAATGATGCAGCTACCTTTGAAGATGGTGCATACTGGCAAGGATAGGCAATGGAGTTTCATCAGAAATTGGAAGATGTGGGTTACACCTATAAATGCAGAATCATCTGTTAATGTTCTCGGGCAAGTGTGTTATTTCATTGCATGGGGCTACCCAATACATCAACCAATGCAAAGGTATCAGATAAATAAATATGGAAATACATCATTTGGAACATTTTTTCACAGATCAACATTAACTATAGCCACCAAAAAGAGAAAGCAATAATTATGGGTAATTATAAATGGAAATTTAAAAAAAAAAAATACCGTTAAATAGCCTTAATTATCATAGCTTTGAAACACCACAACCTCCTGCTACTTGAAGGGCTTTCATCTGTACCCACTCCACCCCTACAATCAAATACCACTGCTTCTTTTTATTAAGTTTGGAAGATCTCCTGTAGTCGTCCTATAACTAGGGGTGTGCAACATTTTGATTTCTTTGGAGAAATTCGGCAAAATTCATAAATTTGCACCTGTCGAAGTTGAATTTTTTTAATGTCCAATTCCGCTGTTCATGAAATTGTTCCATGCAAATTAATTTAACAATCTAACGAATCACTCTTAATAATGTTTTGCTTCTTATGCAGATTTTTATATTTTTGTATTCCTCTCAGTTAATTTTGTTTTCAGTGAGAAATTGCATGCCATTTGCAATGTCAAGCTTTATGCTTCAATTTACACACAATGTCAGAGTGTATTCTTCAATGTGAACCAATGTCAAGCTCTATCCTTCAATTTCACCCAACATCAAGTTGTGTCCTTTAATGTTCAACCAGTTGTCAAGCCATATTCTTCAGTTTGGACACCCCTACCTTTTAATATATCACTCACCAACCCCTCTCTTTAAGTAAAACAATGTACCTTGCTGCTGGATGGTTGGTCAACAGGTCAAAAAGGCTTCAATCCATACATGAGATTATATATTAGTAAGCAATGATGCCTGCTGGCAGGTTAAAACAGGCCCTACTAGGTGTAGAACACTGTCTTTATATCACTATTTGATGTCAGGTTTGGGGGCAAGATCAGATGTAACCTGTTCTCAGCATTCCTCTTCAATGCCAGACCCCAAATTTATCAGAACACCTTCAGAGTCAGGACAATAGAAATCACCTCAATAGTCCTGCTCTGCCAGGCTCGCTGAATAAACTTGCACTGCTGGACATTCGAACATTTACAGAGTTCCTAAGCACCTTAAAATCAGACTCCCCTCTAGATCCATTAACCCCCTAGGCTCTGGGGAAACTTGACCAACATCTAGCACAGCATTTGAACTCCTATCTAGGGGAAGGGTATGTTCCCAAAGCACGAAAGCACGCCATGGTCAGGCCGTTGCCATTGCTGAAAAAAACACTCTTAGGGCCTGATTTAGAACTTGGCGGATGGGCTACTCCATCACAACGGCGACGGATATTCGTCTGCTGAAATCTAAACCCCATTGGATATAATGGGATTTAGATTTCAGCAGATAGGACGTGTTACCGTTGTGACAGAGTAACCCGTCCACCAAATTCTAAATCAGGCCCTTCGTCATCTCCAACTGGACACATTAGAGACCTATTTCTCTTTTCCCAATTCAGATGAAGACTTGGAGAAACATATAAATAAGCAGCTCACTGGGCTAATTGACGTCAACAATCTTCTCCACCAATCCCAATCAGGCTTTAGAGCTGGACGTAGTTCAAAGGCAGCCTTGCTGGGAGTTACAGAAAATCTCAAAACCCAGTTGGACAGAGGTGGCACCACCACTCTGATTTTATTGGACCTAAGTGTCGCCTTTTACACAATTAGTTAGGAACTCTTGCTGGAGAGACTAAAGAAAACTGGGGTACATGGCGCCGCTTTGCATTGTTCAAGTCTTTTCTGCAGGATACACAAAACAACATTGCACACAAAACTACTGACTATCTTGTGGGATACCGCAGGGTTCCACCCTCAGCCCAACTATGTCCAGTGTCTATGTACGGCATCTGGCAGACATTGTTGAGAGCTGTGGTCTGACTTTTCTCGTACACTGACTACACCCAGACTGTTGTCTCTCTGGCAGTCAAGGATAACCAGAAAGCGGGTGTCGTAAACTCCCGCCTGTCGAATGTGCTGACCTGGATGAATACTAATCACCTCAAATTGAACGGTGATAAGATGGATATTTTGGTGGTAGGCAACCAGCCCCAGTTGTTGGGCTCTCATTTGTGGCCTAGAGCTCTTGGATCGTCCCCACTCCAGTGCCAGCGGTTAAGAATTTGGGTACATGGCTAGACGCCAAGCCCTCAATTAATACCTAGATCAACATAGGTAGTGGCTACCTGCTTTGAAATGCTCAGATGCCTAAGAAAGATTCTGGGTTGCCTCCCACCTCCAACACAGAGAGCAGTAATACAGGCTCTGATCCTCTCCCGTCTGGATTACGGCAACAATTTGTATCTGGATGCAGCAAAAGGTACCCTAAATCTACTACAGCTAGTACAAAACGCTGCTTCTATGATTCTTCTAAATCACCCAAATTCACCTCCACAGCTAAACTTCTGCACCAGCTCCACTGGCTGCCGATCGAAAAAAATAAATCACTTTAAAACATTATGCTGTATGCACAAGCTACCATTGAACACAGGCTCTCAGTATCTCAGACACCTAGTATCACCATATAAACCACATTGTTCCCTACAGTCTGGTAACTCCAACCTCTCCTCAGTTCCTAGAATAATTCGAACATGACAAGGAGGGTGTGTGTTCTCTCACCTAGGGCCCAAACTATGGAACACAACACCACAATCACCGAGATCGTTTCAGTCTCTAGCTTTTGAAAACAACTAAAAACCTGTTTTTTTTTTATCAGATCAAATTTTTATTGAATTTAGTACACATACATGACCTAAAAGGCCAAGAAATGTAGCCGGAGGAATACATAACACCATGTATGCGACAAATAAAACAAATGTGCAAAAAAGAAAGTAAAACCAACAACTTACACAGGCCAGCCCCCCTCCACCCACCCTCAACCATCCGTACATCAACCAGTGACTAGATATTTGTAGTTGGGTGTCCAACCCAATAACTGAGCCGTGGCCCTGAATGCCTTCATTAGCCCTAGTGTCATAAGGGCGCGTTGGTTCCAGCACAATACCATGGTAGTTGGCCCATCTTTGCCAGATTGTACAGTGTTTCTGAGGGCAGCCCTAGATTGATATACAGTAACCTTCAGCCGAATACAATGATCATTGCCCCTTTTCCAAGCGGTGACTTGGGCCGCGGCCTTCCAATGTTTAGCGATATCGCGTTTGCTGAGAGTAAAGTCTAGGAATAGGAGGGCACGCTTATACCTATTTCCCTCAATGCCCTCGGTGATATGTAGAAAGACCAACTTGGGATCATTTGGTAAGACCCATGAGAGGACCGCACCCAAACAGGAGAGCACCCCCACCAGAACACATCGAATGCTGTACAGCTCCATACTGAATGTAAAAAAGTACCCTCTGCCACACCACAGCGGTGACATCGGGGTGAGGTCACCAGACCCATGCGCCATATGCGGCTATGTGTATAGAAGGCCCTGTGTAAGTATTTAAATTGGATAAGGTGGAGGCGCGTTGACACTGTGGCCTCCCTAGGTGCTCCCAGAGCCTCTGTCCAGTCGTCGTTGTCTAGTGTACCAAGATCCTCTTCCCATGCAGCCCGAAGGGCGGGCAGTGTATTAATGCTGTTAGTAAGCAGGGTTTGGTAAATTTTTGTAATTTTATGCGACTTGAGGTCTCCCAGGAGGAGCTTGCCCTTGAGGAGGTTGAATTCAGGAAGGTCTGTGATGTGCCGTACGAGGAGGGGGGAGATCATGACGGAACTGGAGCTAGCGGTGGAATTGGCTCAGATGGAGTTGATATTCCAGTTGCAGGTCTTGATTTGATTTCAACACAGTCCCCTGCATAATGTTGCCCAGCGTGGAAATCCCAGTGAAGTTCCAGGGTCGAAAACCCTCCAATCGGGACACCTGAAGTAACAGGCGGCCCCACTAGGGGGTTGCCTACTCCGTCAGTTGGCCCCACCAACCCATGCCCCACAGAGCACTCCTCCAGAGTCCCAGGACCACCTGAGCGGCCGGTGACAGAAATCCCACGCTTCCCCTGCTGTAGAGATAGGATGGGATCAGTGTGTCATTCATAGCTCACTTCTCCAAAGCGTACGCAATGTCGTCTTGGGGTCCATACCACGAGTCATTAATGACCAAAAAGTGAGAGGCGGTGTAGTACACATAAATGTCAGCTGCAGCAATACCCCGCAATAGGTCTATTGAAAACATGTCTTGAGAGCGACCCCCCCCTAGGAAATCCCCTAGGCTAGAGTCTATCTGCCTGAACCAAGCCCAGAGAAAAGGAGATGGGTGGTTCTGTAATTGGTATAGGAGACGTGGGAGGGACACCATTTTAAAGATTGCAGACCTGCCCATCTACGACGGAGGAGGCAAGACCACGTCCCGACCTCATCCTTCACCTGAGTCAAGGTAGGGGACAGATTCCCCAAAACCTGGTTGTTTTGAATAAAATACCACATCATTCTATGAGAAAGTACCTGATGCGGGCATAGTGCAGAGAAACCTATTGCGGGTAGCTATGCACTTTACAAAACACTAATAATATCATCGTCACCATAATAATAATAATATGCTCAGCAAAAGAATATTTATCAGTTTACGTTCTGGCTTCAACTCCGTTTGCAACAGATCGGTGCTCTAATTACTTCCTGTACAGAGAATAAGGCCTGACACAAGGATACTGTATTCTTGGCACCATCTTTCTATGGTATTTAATTATTCATTTAAAGAAATCACAGGTGTCATAGAGTCTGACAAATATGATTGGAAATTGGGTCCATGACAACAAGTGAAGGTCATCGTGTCAGTGGTCCCTCCAACCTCTCATTGTCTGCTGCAGTTCGGTGCCTTTTGAGGTTTGCTGTTTGGACCAGGGTGGTTCGAGGGAATCTTCCTGCATGTCTGGTTTGACACCAGACTAGTTCTAGGCCACCCACTGCTTGGGTCTCCATGGATCCTCTCCATCCTGTAGCAGTAAATCCAGCATTGAGCTGGAGCTCCTCTAGAGGCAATGTCCTTCCACTGGTACCTCATTTCGGTGTACATGAGGCCTGCAGACACACAAGGATGTCCAGCTGATAGCTCATCAGGATGCTCTTCGAAAATCAGCTAACAAAAAATTGGACCTTCAACTTAGAACTTCCATACAAGTCCCTCAAGTCTTTCTTTTCCAATTATGCCTCAGCAGGTAATGCTGCTCAAACAGACTTAATCCAGGCATTACCGAGCATCTTGCTTCCCGGTGAAACAGATACAATGTACTGCCCATGGTTTGCAGAAAACCAGCTGTGGCAACGCATATAAGGGCCCTGGTGTTCTGCAACCACTTGTGAACATGACTTGCAAGAAACCTAGGCTGAACTTTAGATGCTGGCAGGTATCTTGTTAGTCTGCATGGAGGTAAGAGACCTGCTTTCACCAGCCTGCAGCAGACCATCAGCGTATCTACAGTTCTCTGCCATTCTGGTGTTGATACCTTCTGAGTGTGGTCCCTCTGACATGCGTGGAGAACTTGTGTCATAAATGGAATGCTAGGCCGGATCCTATGCTTTAGAAGCCAGCTCTGCAGTTTTTTTGCTATCCAGAAACAAACTCCCAAAGGGGGTGCCTACTTCGGCAGAACAAAAAATCTGTAGTCCTGTTTTCTCCCAGTATGTGGGTGCCATTAATGCTTTTTCCTGTCTAAATGTATGATGTGTTGTTTGACGGCCCTGGGAGAGCAGGCATTCAAATGCAATTGGGCATGTGGCCAGTGGCAGATGGGCAGTCAGTCATAGTGCTTTTGGTGGCAGAGATGGCTGAGTCTCCAGTACTTCAAACCTACACTCATTACACCATATAAACATAAACTGTGGGTTTGTCTGGGTGAGAGATCTAATTAATTAAGAATTCCCACACTGCCTAACGGTAACTGAGCACCTACTTTCCAAACACATTACATTCGTTTTTTTCACCTCTCCTGTAGAGTAGAGGCCTGCGTGAAAACTAGTCAAAACTTAAATCAGGTGAAAGCCACCTTCTTTTAAGTCTTCCTGATGAGCTAAAACACCCACCAAAATACACTCCTCAGAGAAATATGCAGATGGCCTTTAAAAAAAAAAAAGCCAAAAAAACAGACTACCGCCTGTATTTAGGTAGTCAGCACCCAGGGTTGGGCTGGGAGAGAAAATAGGCCTGGGGACCAAAATTAAAGTAGCCCCCATTAGTGAATTAGATAGCTAAAAAAAAGTGGTCCATGTTTGCAAATTGTGGCAGTTTTGAACTTGTAAAGACGCACTGTATACATGTTTTGCAAAGCATGGAAAACTGCTTGGATTTGTGCTTTCTGCAGGCACTATTTTTTTAATATCCGAGAAATCAACATTAAAACCCGTCTCAAATGGCCCACACACTTGACCCATCAGACCAGACCTTCTAGTAGTGCCTAATCGCCCTACAGGCCAGTCTACATTGGCGCCTTCAGCAGATAATCAATTGTCCTAACACTGAGATCTGTTTGGATTGGTTGAAAGAGTGGCTGCACTTTCAGCAAACGGACTGACCACTCTTTTCAGTAATGGGAATATGGCCATGTGTGTAAACCATTCTGATTGGGCGGTGGTAGCTAATCAGAACAGTCCTTTTGCAGCGGCACCCGCTGCAAATCTCAAGGGGAGGGGACGGAGACAGACGAGTGAAAATAAAAAATAAAATAAAATAGACTTACCTTACTGCCGTCTCAGTCAGCCCCACGGGCCTCCTAATTGTGCCCGTGTGTCTGGCCAGCCTGAGACGGCCAGCCAAACACACATGCGCAGTTAGATGCACACTCTCTCCTCCTCCCCCTCCCATCTCCCGTTGCCCTACTCCGCCCCTCCCTGCTGGTTGAGCCAGCAGAGGGAAAATAAAAGGATAGTGCAACTATCCTTTTATTTTTCTTCTTCTGGCTCATGGCTAGGGGGCGACACTCCTTTGCCATAGCGAAGGAGACGCCCCTGGCGTTTTGAGAAGAGGACAGAACACATTCATGACCCTTGTACTACTTTTGTTGCAAGGTTCAATACCTGCTACCCCTCCTGATATGGAAGCACTTTGTCTATTTATGAATAAATAATGAAAAGCGACCTCCGTGCAAGTAAAGAGCCTTTACCTGGCACTGGGGCCCCACGCTTTATGCTGCAGGCCTAGGAGCTTGGTAATATGCTACCTTCAGACTCTGTAACTATATGCACGGTTGACCTTTCACTGACCCGGTAGCAATTATCTGTATATTTTCTCAAGCATCACTCCTGCAGCTCTTGGTTCTCTGAGGGGCTCTTCTTGTGCACTTTATGTGAAGACCCAGGGCCGATCAATAAAGGGTCTTCAATGCATCCATTTGTTCTTTCACGTCTTTCTTCGCCCTTCCAATTTCACCCGTAAGAAAACATCTGCGCTGGGACAGGTCATGCTCCTGTTCGCCGTGGCCTTGAAGTGGGGCCTGTGGGCAGATGAAGTGTCTGCTTGACATTCTCTCCAAGCAACGTACGTCTTCGACGAGGGCGACGCCTCGTGACGCAGACGGCGACGGCGCAGGAGCGCACGTGCCTTCATGGACACGTGCTTGCTGCTCTATGGGAAAGACTGATGTAGTGCCCCCTATGGGCCATAAAGAGAAAACCATTGGCCGGGCACCTTGAGGGTGTTCAGCCTTTTCACCAGCGGTGCTGCTCTACCCTTGTGGGGCACTGGCAGGGGCGTAGCTTGGCCCGTAAGATTGGGGGTGTGTGAGCTTCAGGTTTCCCAACAACCACACTAGCACCTAATGTTAAGATACATTATACAGCAAGCATGGTGCACCAGAGGGGCTTAAGGAGCAGTGGAAAGGGAGAGGAATGCGGATAGGTAGGGGTAGTAAGTGAGAAAAAGCATTATTTTATGAAATAACCAACATTTTTAAAGTCTTTCCAAACAGAGCAAGGGCAGTGCTTAATTTGTGCTTGTTGTTTCCGGTGCTGAGCCCGGCACTTATTATTGAAGGACGGGCTTATTGTTCTGTCCCAAGCATTCACTGCGAGCAAAACACACCTATGGGAAAGACGGAGGAAGAGAAAAACGAAAAAGCGTCACAAAGGGAGAAAGTAAAAAGCTAATAGAGTGAGCTGAAGGGGCAGGGAGTGGCTTAGTATGGATTGAAGAGGCCCTAGATGACTTCAGGATTACGCCGCCTCAGTAATCCGTGTTTCCACATTTAATTGTAGCAGCCATGTGTTTAAGAGGAGGGCTTTGGGCACCGGCACATTTTTATTTACAAATTAAGCACTGAGTGAAGGTGAGAGTGTTTATGTGCGTTTTTGTCTGTGTGTAAAATTCCTGGTGAAATCCGACAGACATCTCACCATACCCGACTGAAAGCACCTGTACCCAACTATTGATCACAAAAGACATTTATTTTATACACCCCCCATACCCCAAAGTTACACCCCTGGGCACTGGCTTCATTTCAACGCTATCACAGGAGCGGAAGAAGAGATGTCAGAACCCTGTGTACCATATGTGAAGCTATAGGTCCACTGAAATAAATCCCACATGCATTCAGAGATGAGTTCCAATCTGCTGCTGCTCTGGTTTAAATTGCTATTCTAGTTTCAGTTGTAACAGGTCCAAGTGCTTGATGGAGGGAATAATTGTGTTTCAATTTTTTTCGTCAGCCTTTCTCTATCGCCTTTAGATTTATGGTTATGGTTAAGGCACTTGCAGAGCGCACTCTCACCCGAATGTATCACGGCACCAGCACTCAGGAGACACAGACAGCAGGCACCAACAGACAGTACATATCAGAGCCAAAAGCTTGCCTGAACAGCAAGGCTTTCAATGCATGTCTGAACGTTCTCACTGATGGAAGGCGTTGACTGTGCATCGGGAGAGAATTCTAAGTCTTGGGGGCCAATATTAAAACCTGCAACCTCCAACCCATATCTTGTGAAACCTTGGAACCACTGGCAAATTGGCCTTGAATGAGTGCAGCACTCTTGCAGGAGCGTACCTGGTGACACGCCATGGAAGAAAGTTTGGCGCTAATCCATGAACAGCCTGAAAGGCAAAGCATCACGCTTTAAATTGGATGCGCTGTGCTACTGGGATCCAGGGAAGTTGTTTTAAAAGAAGGTGGGTGCGTGACCTTTGGGGAGCTTCAAACAGCAGCCTTGTGGTGGCATTTTGAGGACGTTGGAGTCGCCTCAGAGCATGTTCAGGCAGACTCAAATAAATGCTGTCGGCATAATCTAATCGGCCACCAATAATTCCAATCATAATTCTTTTCATGGCTCCCTGGGAAAGGTAGAGATTAGGTTTTCACACTATCTGAAGGATAAAGACTCCTTTCGAGACCACACTGTTCATTTGCTGGACCACTAATCTACCCAAAACTTTGCAGCAACTTTAGGTATAGGAAGCAGACCTAATTCACAGGGCCAGCAATGGTTAGTAAAAATGCCAGGATTACCACCGAAGACTACAATTTCAGCCTTCTCGGCATTCATAGTATACATTTTTGCACCTTATATTTGTAGTTAATATTTTGCGGTCTATGGTCTTTGGATATCCTTAAATGTCTTGCTGCCTTTGAGATACTGTGCTGGATAATGGGAGGGTTTCAGTTTTGCGCTGGTTCTTGTGGGCAGAGCTGGTGAGGCACACGTGCCAATTGCATTCATGCTTGAGATTTTTTTTAAACAAATTTTTATTGGGTTTTTGTACAGCAGATATAGGCCCTCATTCCGATCGGACCGCCGAGCGGCCGCCAATGCAGCCGCACTCCGGCCGCAGCCATTTGGAGATCCCCGCTGGGCTGGCAGGCAGAAACCTTGTTTCCGCCCGCCGGCCCAGCGGGGATCTTGGCAGCAACACAGGAGCCGGCTCCAAATGGAGCCGGCGGTGTTGCGGCTGCGTGACGGGTGCAGTTGCACCCGTCGCTCTTTTCACTGTCTGCTGAAAAGCTGCAAGGGGCCCTGTCAGGGGGCACCGCGACTCCCCGTACTGCCAGCCTTTTCCTGGTGGTTTAAACCGCCAGGAAAAGGCTGGCGGTAGGGGGACTCGTAATCCCCTGGGCAGCACTGCAAGCAGCGCTGCCCTGGCGGATTACAACCGCCGGGGCCATTGTGGTGCCGCGGTCGTAATGCCTTGTGAGGCACCGCCAGCCTGTTGGCGGTGCTTCCTCCGGAACAGCCCTGGTGGTCTTGGACCGCCAGGGTTGTAATGACCCCCATAGTTATTTCAACATGTAAGCCTTAGCCGGGTAAATATCGGATAAACAATTATTTTCAAGCCACTTCAGTGGAGCGAGAACAGTGTGGGTAATGGGTGCAATGTGTGAGGGTGAAGGATGGAAGAGTGGAGGGGGCTGACTGTATTGCAATGGTCAAATCGCAGAGATGGAGGGGGATTTGAGATGTATAACTGGATTCAAATGGGCTAGAACAAGAGGGATGGTGTAACTGAGGTGGGGCCACCAGTAGGGGAATAAGGCATATTATGAGTGGGACAAGGGTCTGGCGAGCGGATTAGTTTGCTAGGTTTCACTGTTGGGAGTGGGGAGGCAGGGGGAGTTGTGGGAGGCATCTCCGCCGCTAGGCCTTGGAGCCGAAACAGCATTGCATCCCAGGAGGGTGCGATTGGGCCCTTACATATTCGCCCGCGTCTTCCCAGTGTAGACTGCACTTTCTGCAGTGCTCCATCTAGTGAGCATTGCTTTCCACTGGGGGAGAGTGGGAGGACGAGGGACACACCAATTCATAATAATTAGGCATTTGGCTAGTAAGAATGCGAGATTAGCAAATCGGGCTCTGAACTATTGGGATTTTCATTGGGGGTAGATGTACAGGGCTTTGGATCCCCATGTGTTGAGTTTTGGGAGTTCTGTGATTGTAGCTAGAGTAGAGTGTACATCTCGCCAGAAGGGTACTATAGTTGGACAAGCCCATAGCAGGTGTTGGAGGTCGGCTAGTGGGGATTGGCATCTCGGGCATGTCAGTGGAGCATGGGGAACATTCAAGTTAAACAAGCTGGTGTTAGGTATGCCCTATGGAGGATGCTATACTGTATGTTTTTGAAGAGGGCATTTCTGGAGACTCTGTGTGGTGAATCCAGTGCTATGTACCATTCAGAATCATGTAAGTGCCGGCCCAGGTGCCACTTTAAGGGGTATCTGGTGCGGTCTCTGATTTCTGTGTGTATCCATGTAACAAGGTGGCAGTCCTCCCCCATATTGTGCAAGGTGTGGATCACTTGGTGTGTCGGTGGTTCCTCATCAGTTATGTCCCAGAGGGTCTGGAGTATTGCTAGTAGGTGTCTATGTTTTAGAAACAGTGTATTCCTGTTGTAGCTGTTCGAAGGATAGGAGTTCCGAATTATAGAAGAGGTCCCCTACTGTAAATAGGGATTGTGCGTGCCACTCCATGAGTTGAGAGGATGTAAAGGGCTCTAGGGGACCAAGGAGGTCTGTGGGGGGAGTAATCGGGGCAAAGGGAGTGACATGGCGCATCAGCTGCAGCATCCTTGCGATGCACTTTCGGGCCACCCACACATGCAAAGACCAGGATTGATGTTGACGGGTGGGGGATGCAGGAACTGTCACAAAACATTGAGAGGGGGTGGCCCTTCGCCAGTGCTAGTCTCATAGATATTCCTGCCTTCCAACCATCAGGAAAACTATTGGAGCTGAGCCACCAGATAGTCATTTTCAAAGGACGGATCACCCAGTCCCCACGTCCCACCGGTAGCTGGAATTTACACAGGTCTACTCGCCTTCGCCCAACCCCAAAAGAGCTCTCCGAGTATTTGATCTAATTCTTGAAAAAAGCGCCAATTGGGGACCACCGGGACGTTGGTGAAGTGATAGAGGAGGCGGGGGAGGATGATCATTTTAGAGAGTGCCATCTTGCCTGTGAGGGATAGCGGAAGTTTGCGCCAGAATCTTATCTGTGCTTTGATCGCATTAAATGCGCAGCGCAGGTTCCCCTTGAATAAATTCTCCTGTTTATGATTGAGGCGAATTCCCAAGTATCGGACTGTCACCTTGGTCCACGTCAGGGGGGTCCCCCATGAATATGGATTGGGGGGCCATGTCATGGCAGAGAGGGGAAAGCGCGTGATTTTTGCCAATTGACATGCAGGCTTGAGGCAGCAGCAAATTCGTGAAAGATAGGTGCGATGGGGGAAAGGTCAAGCGTGGCATCCCAGATGTATAGAAGGTCATCCACATACAGGGACACGGCATGGATAGTACAGTTCAGGTGGATGCCCCAAGTTTGGCCCCCCTGACGGAGGCAATGAGCCAAAGGCTCCATAGCTATGGCGAATAGGATGGGTGAAAGTGGACAGCCCTGGCGGGATCCGGCTCTACAGGGAATCGGGTGAGATTAATCAACCAAGGTGAGTCCGGGAGGTAGGGCAGGTGTATAACAGCGAAGTGTAAGTGAGGAGCGTAGGGCCAGTGCCTATTGTTTTAAGAATTTCAAATAGGTAGTCCCAGGATAGGGAGTCGAAGGCCTTCTTCAAATCTAGTATTAGTGAGAGGGCTCACGGATATCTCAGAGAGGCCTGGGCCATTACATGGAAGAAGTGTCTAATGTTATTGGAAGTGCAGCTTCCCGGGATAAGGAGGTACAGCTTCCCGGGATAAATCCATTCTGGTTAGGGTGGACCAGGGCGGAGAGGACCTGTAGGTGGCGTTCAGCCAGGATTTTATATAAAATTTTGTAGTCGGCTCACAGGATAGCAATGGGTCTGTATGATGATAGTAGGGTGAGGTTGCTGTCTTGCTTAAGTAGAGAGACCAGAACTGAGTACCTGCAGGAGGGTGGGAGCATGCCAAAGGTGAGGGCCTTGTTGTACATAGCCACTAGGCGTGGGACAAGGAGGGTCGAGAAACAGCCGTAGTATTCGACAAGGAGGCCATCGAGCCCTGTTTTTTTTATTACGAGCTAGGTCATGGGTGGCCTGCTTCACTCCTTCTGGGGTGATTGGTCCATCGATCTCATCTCGCTTGAGCGCAGTTATAGTGAGCAGGTGTAGGGGATGCAAGAAGTGTTGGGCCTCTTCAAGGGTTGAGGAGGTCGGTGCCTTATATAATTCCGCGTAGTAGGAGCTAAAGGCTGGCAGTATTGCTGATTGGGACAGCTCTAGCTGACCTGCGGCAGTCTGAATTTCTGTGATTGTGGGGCTCTGTGTTTCCTGGCGGGCCAGCCAAGCAAGGAAGCGGCCCGGTTTGTCACCAATGGGGTGTATGCGGGCGGTATGGGCAGTGAAATTGAAACACCGGAGTCGCGCCACAGTCTCTGCCTGGCATCTTTTGGTGTCTGTAAGGGCCTGCTGTGCCGTCGAGGGGACGCTTGGCTAGAGAAGTAAGCAGTTCATCAGCGGCTTTTAATGCCCCATGTGCCCATGCTTGTGATATTGTAGACAGCTCATTGGCAAGTGGAATATTTTGAGAGCAGAGGGGCTACAGACTTCAGCATACGTCAACATCTAAGTTACTGGTTGTTGGACAAGACGAAGATTGGAAATATAATATCTATGGATAGGTGTGGTATAGCAGACCAAGGAGATTCTCAGTCCTTTCGCTGCAAAAGCAAGGCCTGAGGTACTAAATAACCAAAAAAAGAATGTTCTAGGCAACTAAAGCAAAGTAGGCAATAGTTATAAACAAATGATCAGTTGACGTTTTAGGAGTCCACACACATCAATGCAGTATTTTTTGAGTGGTCCAACTTTTGTCAGCCTTTGGTTGTTGATCTGTGCATAAGTGACCATTGATGAAAGGTGGGTTGGCCACTCCAGACTTAGGCAGCCTTTAGTCTAAGGGCATCGATTCAGGAAGGAGTTCAGGCGTAGCAGAATTAATATCACTCACTGTTTGACCAAAATTATATCAGAGTTTTGATCAATTTCCCACTGTTATTTTCTTCATGACCTCCTACTCATTGTAAGAGAGCTGTAGAAAGGCAGTGAGTGTAAACTACATTAGCAAATATTCCTCTTGGTGCCTCTTTTTTCTGTTCCTGCCACTGTGCCCATGGTGTTTTAGACCAGGGGTCGTAAGGGCAGTGCTAGGTGTAAAGAAATGGCTCCCTGTTGCAGTTACCCCCAACTTTTTGCCTGATACTGATGCTGACTTGACTGCTAGCCAGGCCCCAGCACCTGTGTTCTTTCACCTAAAATGTACCATTGTTTCCACAATTGGCACAACCCTGGCACCTAGGTAAGTCCCTTGTAACTGGTACCCCTGGTAGCAAGGGCTCTGATGCCAGGGAAGGTCTCTAAGGGCTGCAGCATGTCTTATGCCACCCTAGGGACCCCTCACTCAGCACAGACACACTGCTTGCCAGCTTGTGTGTGCTGGTGGGGAGAAAATGACTAAGTCGACATGGCACTCCCCTCAGGGTGCCATGCCAACCTCACACTGCCTATGGCATAGGTAAGTCACCCCTCTAACAGGCCTTACAGCCCTAAGGCAGGGTGCACTATACCACAGGTGAGGGCATAGGTGCATGAGCACTATGCCCCTACAGTGTCTAAGCAAAACCTTAGACATTGTAAGTGCAGGGTAGCCATAAGAGTATATGGTCTGGGAGTCTGTCAAAAACGAACTCCACAGCTCCGTAATGGCTACATTGAATACTGGGAAGTTTAGTATCAAACTTCTCAGAATAATAAACCCACACTGATGCCAGTGTTGGATTTATTAAAAATGCACACAGAGGGCATCTTAGAGATGCCCCCTGTATTTTACCCAATTGTTCAGTGCAGGACTGACTGGTCTCTGCCAGCCTGCTGCTGAGAGACGAGTTTCTGACTCCATGCGGTGAGAGCCTTTGTGCTCTCTGAGGACAGAAACAAAGCCTGCTCTGGGTGGAGGGGCTTCACACCTCTCCCCTGCAGGAACTGTAACACCTAGCAGTGAGCTTCAAAGGCTCAAGCTTCGTGTTACAATGCCCCAGGGCACTCCAGCTAGTGGAGATGCCCGCCCCCTGGACACAGACCCCACTTTTGGTAGGAAGTCCAGGAGAGATAATGAGAAAAACAAGGAGGAGTCACTGGCCAGTCAGGACAGCCCCTAAGTTGTCCTGAGCTGAGGTGACTCTGACTTTTAGAAATCCTCCATCTTGTAGAAGGAGGATTCCCCCAATAGGAATGGAGATGTGCCCCCCTCCCCTCAGGGAGGAGGCACAAGGAGGGTGTAGCCACCCTCAAGGACAGTAGCCATTGGCTACTGCCCTCCCAGACCTAAACACACCCCTAAATTCAGTATTTAGGGGCTCCCCTGAACCTAAGAATTTAGATTCCTGCAACTTACCGAAGAAAAAGACTGCTGAGCTGAAAACCCCTGCAGAAGAAGAAAGAAGACACCAACTGCTTTGGCCCCAGTCCTATCGGCCTGTCTCCTGCCTTCTAAAGAAACCTGCTCCAGCGACGCTTTCTCAAGGACCAGCGACCTCTGAATCTTCAGAGGACTGCCCTGCTTCAAGAGGAACAAGAAACTCCCGAGGACAGCGGACCTGCTCCAAACAGACTGCAACTTTGTTACAGAGGAGCAGATTTAAAGACCCCTGCAATCCCCGCAAGAAGCGTGAGACTTGCAACACTGCACCTGGCGACTCCGAGACTGTGAGTAACCAAAGTTGTCCCCCCCCTGAGCCCCCACAGCGACGCCTGCAGAGGGAATCCCCAGGCTCCCCCTGACCGCGACTGCCTGACTCTAAAATCCCGACGGCTGGAAAAGACCCTGCACCCGCAGCCCCCAGCACCTGAAGGATCGGAACTTCAGTGCAGGAGTGACCCCCAGGAGGCCCTCTCCCTTGCCTAGGTGGTGGCTACCCCGAGGAGCCCCCCCCTTGCCTGCCTGCATCGCTGAAGAGACCACTTGGTCTCCCATTGATTTACATTGGAAACCCGACGCTTGTTTCTACACTGCACCCGGCCGCCCCAGTGCCGCTGAGGGTGTACTTTTTGTGTGAACTTGTGTCCCCCCCGGTGCCCTACAAAACCCCCCTGGTCTGCCCTCCGAAGACGCGGGTACTTACCTGCTGGCAGACTGGAACCGGGGCACCCCCTTCTCTCCATTGAAGCCCTTGCGTTTTGGGCACCGCTTTGAACTCTGCACCTGACCGGCCCTGAGCTGCTGGTGTGGTAACTTTGGGGTTGCTCTGAACCCCCAATGGTGGGCTACCTTGGACCCCAATCTTAACCCCGTAGGTGGTTTACTTACCTGCAAAACCTAACAATACTTTACCTCCCCCAGGAACTGTGAAAATTGCACTGTGTCCACTTTTAAAACAGCTATTGGTGTTTTATGTGAAAAGTATATATGCTACTGTAATTATTCAAAGTTCCTAAAGTACTTACCTGCAATACCTTTCAAATGAGATATTACATGTAGAATTTGAACCTGTGGTTCTTAAAATAAACTAAGAAAATATATTTTTCTATAACAAAACCTATTGGCCTGGAATTGTTTCTGAGTGTGTGTTCCTCATTTATTGCCTGTGTGTATGTACAACAAATGCTTAACACTACTCCTTTGATAAGCCTACTGCTCGACCACACTACCACAAAATAGAGCATTAGTATTATCTCTTTTTGCCACTATCTTACCTCTAAGGGGAACCCTTGGACTCTGTGCATACTATTCCTTACTTTGAAATAGTGCATACAGAGCCAACTTCCTACATTGGTGGATCAGCGGTGGGGTACAAGACTTTGCATTTGCTGGACTACTCAGCCAATACCTGATCACACGACAAATTCCAAAAATTGTCATTAGAAATTGATTTTTGCAATTTGAGCTATTTTTTCTAAATTCTTAAAAGACCTGCTAGGGCCTTGTGTTAGTCCCTGTTTAGCATTTCCTTTTAGAGTTTAAAAGTTTTGTGAAAGTTTGAATTAGAACCTAGAACTAGTTTTAGATTCTTAAAAAGTATTCCAACTTTTAGAAGCATAATGTCTAGTACAGAGATGAATGTGGTGGAACTCGACACCACCCCTTACCTCCATCTTAAGATGAGGGAGCTAAGGTCACTCTGTAAAATAAAGAAAATAACAATGGGCCCCAGACCTTCCAAACTACAGCTCCAGGAGCTTTTGGCAGAGTTTGAAAAGGCCAACCCCTCTGCGGATGGCAACACAGAGGATGAAGATAGTGACTTGGAGGAAAATTCCCCTCTACCAGTCCTAACTAGGGAGAACAGGGCCTCTCAAGCCCTGTCTCCAAACATAATAGTCAGAGATGCTGGTTCCCTCACAGGAGGGACCAACCTCTCTGAAATCACTGAGGATAATCCCAGTGAAGAGGACATCCAGTTAGCCAGGATGGCCAAAAGATTGGCTTTGGAAAGACAGGTCCTAGCCATAGAAAGGGAAAGACAAGAGATGGGCCTAGGACCCATCAATGGTGGCAGCAACATAACTAGGGTCAGAGATTCTCCTGACATGTTGAAAATCCCTAAAGGGATTGTAACTAAATATGAAGATGGTGATGACATCACCAAATGGTTCACAGCTTTTGAGAGGGCTTGTGTAACCAGAAAAGTGAACAAATCTCACTGGGGTGCTCTCCTTTGGGAAATGTTCACTGGAAAGTGTAGGGATTGACTCCTCACACTCTCTGGAAAAGATGCAGAATCTTATGACCTCATGAAGGGTACCCTGATTGAGGGCTTTGGATTCTCCACTGAGGAGTATAGGATTAGATTCAGGGGGGCTCAAAAATCCTCAAGCCAGACCTGGGTTGATTTTGTAGACTACTCAGTGAAAACACTGGATGGTTGGGAAACTGGAAATGAAGTGCATGACTATGTTGGGCTTTATAATTTGTTTATGAAAGAACACATTTTAAGTAACTGCTTCAATGAAAAGTTGCATCAGTATCTGGTAGACCTAGGACCAATTTCTCCCCAAGAATTGGGAAAGAAGGCGGACCATTGGGTCAAGACTAGGGTAACCAAAACTTCCACTGGGGGTGACCAAAAGAAAGGGGTTACAAAGCCTCCCCATGAGAAAGTGGGTGACACTAGAAACAAAGAAAAAGAGTCCTCTGTAGGCCCCCAAAAACCAGACCAGGTGGGTGGGCCCCGAGACACAACCCAAAACAAAGGTGGGTACCAGGGTAAGAACTGGGATGCCACTAAGGCATGGTGCCATAACTGTAGACAGACAGGGCACCACACCAAGGACACTTCTTGTCCCAAAAACAACCCCCCTAGCAAAATCCCAGGGGTGACCAGTGTAGCCATTGGGGGTGACTCCTCAGATGAGGAGGTCTTCATAGCCTTCAACTGGAAAAAGGGCCCAACAGGTGAGTTGGAGATTCCAGAGGGAAGTAGACACTTCCACCACCTACTGGTGAATGGAATCCCAGCCACTGCCCTGAGAGACACTTGTGCCAGTCACACCATTGTGCATGACAGGCTGGTGTTCTCAAACCAGTACATCCCAGGTGAGACTGCCAGAGTAAGAGTTAGCCCAGACAGGGTCACTGATAGGCCTGTGGCTTTTGTGCCTATAGAAGTGGGTGGAACTTTTAGCTGGAGAAGGGTGGTAGTCAGTACAGACCTCCCCCTTGATTGTCTCCTTGGAAATGACTACCCAGAGGTTAGTCAGAGCACAAGAGTGGAACTGGTCCAGGGCCAGTCCTCTCCCAAGGACTCTGGAGGTGCTACCCCTGCAGTAACTGCAAGTAGGCCCCAGAAGAAAAAGAAAGGAAAACAGAGTAGGAAAGGTGGACAACCTTTAGCCAAGGTTCCAGCAAGCCAGGGAGATTCTGCTCCAGTAGGGGAGAACTCCAAAAATGGCACTGTTAAAGTCCAACCTGACCCACAAGAAGTCCTGGCTAGTCAGGCAACTGTTAAGCCTGAGTGGGTGGCTCCTCAGCTAACAGAAGAAAGAGTGGAAGAAGGGTGTTTACTACAAGATGTGGTAACCCCCCACTCTAATACAGCAGACAGGCACCCTGAACCCAAAGAAGCCTGTAACTTAGCCCCTTCCCTTGTAGGTGAAGAGCTAAAGGTGTGGTTCTGGGCACTGACAGCTGTCAGTGGCCTCTGCTGGGTGTTAGCCTTTATGGCTGCACTATCCTTGGCATGGTGGTCTGACCCCATGCCAAATAGCAAGTTAGGCCCCCTGACCCTGTTGGTCATGGTGGGGTTACTCCAGCTCTGGGTAACCTCTTTGGGTAAGCTAGGGGTGACCCTGGCTAAGATAAGATTAGCAGAGGTGGATACCTCTAACCCCAAAATAGAGAGAATGGGTGGAGACATTAAAGACACAGACAAGAGGCAATTCAGACTAGGTCCTATCACTGTGGAAGTGGGTCAGTTCCCCAGAGGGAATGACCTGAACAGGAGGATGTAAGGCAGAGTAGGCCCTGCAACAAACCAGCCTATTTCCTCTACTCTTCCTCGCCTGGCAGACTAGGAAGACTCTCCCAGCTTTGGCTGAGTCTCCTGGCCTGTGGGCTGGGGGGGGGCTTGTGTAAAGAAATGGCTCCCTGTTGCAGTTACCCCCCACTTTTTGCCTGATACTGATGCTGACTTGACTGAGAAGTGTGCTGGGACCCTGCTAACCAGGCCCCAGCACCTGTGTTCTTTCACCTAAAATGTACCATTGTTTCCACAATTGGCACAACCCTGGCACCTAGGTAAGTCCCTTGTAACTGGTACCCCTGGTACCAAGGGCCCTGATGCCAGGGAAGGTCTCTAAGGGCTGCAGCATGTCTTATGCCACCCTAGGGACCCCTCACTCAGCACAGACACACTGCTTGCCAGCTTGTGTGTGCTGGTAGGGAGAAAATGACTAAGTCGACTTGGCACTCCCCTCAGGGTGCCATGCCAACCTCACACTGCCTATGGCATAGGTAAGTCACCCCTCTAACAGGCCTTACAGCCCTAAGGCAGGGTGCACTATACCACAGGTGAGGGCATAGGTGCATGAGCACTATGCCCCTACAGTGTCTAAGCAAAACCTTAGACATTGTAAGTGCAGGGTAGCCATAAGAGTATATGGTCTGGGAGTCTGTCAAAAACGAACTCCACAGCTCCATAATGGCTACACTGAATACTGGGAAGTTTAGTATCAAACTTCTCAGAATAATAAACCCACACTGATGCCAGTGTTGGATTTATTAAAAAATGCACACAGAGGGCATCTTAGAGATGCCCCCTGTATTTTACCCAATTGTTCAGTGCAGGACTGACTGGTCTCTGCCAGCCTGCTGCTGAGAGACGAGTTTCTGACCCCATGCGGTGAGAGCCTTTGTGCTCTCTGAGGACAGAAACAAAGCCTGCTCTGGGTGGAGGGGCTTCACACCTCCCCCCTGCAGGAACCGTAACACCTAGCAGTGAGCTTCAAAGGCTCAAGCTTCGTGTTACAATGCCCCAGGGCACTCCAGCTAGTGGAGATGCCCGCCCCCTGGACACAGCCCCCACTTTTGGCGGCAAGTCCAGGAGAGATAATGAGAAAAACAAGGAGGAGTCACTGGCCAGTCAGGACAGCCCCTAAGGTGTCCTGAGCTGAGGTGACTCTGACTTTTAGAAATCCTCCATCTTGTAGAAGGAGGATTCCCCCAATAGGAATAGAGATGTGCCCCCCTTCCCTCAGGGAGGAGGCACAAGGAGGGTGTAGCCACCCTCAAGGACAGTAGCCATTGGCTACTGCCCTCCCAGACCTAAACACACCCCTAAATTCAGTATTTAGGGGCTCCCCTGAACCTAAGAATTTAGATTCCTGCAACTTACCGAAGAAAAAGACTGCTGAGCTGAAAACCCCTGCAGAAGAAGAAAGAAGACACCAACTGCTTTGGCCCCAGTCCTACCGGCCTGTCTCCTGCCTTCTAAAGAAACCTGCTCCAGTGATGCTTTCTCAAGGACCAGCGACCTCTGAATCCTCAGCGGACTGCCCTGCTTCAAGAGGAACAAGAAACTCCCGAGGACAGCGGACCTGCTCCAAACAGACTGCAACTTTGTTACAGAGGAGCAGATTTAAAGACCCCTGCAATCCCCGCAAGAAGCGTGAGACTTACAACACTGCACCCGGCGACCCCGACTCGACTGGTGGAGAACCAACACCTCAGGGAGGACCCTCCGGCGACTCCGAGACTGTGAGTAACCAAAGTTGTCCCCCCTGAGCCCCCACAGCGACGCCTGCAGAGGGAATCCCAGGCTCCCCCTGACCGCGACTGCCTGACTCTAAAATCCCGACGGCTGGAAAAGACCCTGCACCCGCAGCCCCCAGCACCTGAAGGATCGGAACTTCAGTGCAGGAGTGACCCCCAGGAGGCCCTATCCCTTGCCTAGGTGGTTGCTACCCCGAGGAGCCCCCCCCTAGCCTGCCTGCATCACTGAAGAGACCCCTTGGTCTCCCATTGATTTACATTGGAAACCCGACGCTTGTTTCTACACTGCACCCGGCCGCCCCAGTGCCGCTGAGGGTGTACTTTTTGTGTGAACTTGTGTCCCCCCCGGTGCCCTACAAAACCCCCCTGGTCTGCCCTCCGAAGACGCGGGTACTTACCTGCTGGCAGACTGGAACCGGGGCACCCCCTTCTCTCCATTGAAGCCTATGTGTTTTGGGCACCGCTTTGAACTCTGCACCTGACCGGCCCTGAGCTGCTGGTGTGGTAACTTTGGGGTTGCTCTGAACCCCCAACGGTGGGCTACCCCCAACGGTGGGCTTAAGACCCCAATCTTAACCCCGTAGGTGGTTTACTTACCTGCAAAACCTAACAATACTTTACCTCCCCCAGGAACTGTGAAAATTGCACTGTGTCCACTTTTAAAACAGCTATTGGTGTTTTATGTGAAAAGTATATATGCTACTGTAATTATTCAAAGTTCCTAAAGTACTTACCTGCAATACCTTTCAAATGAGATATTACATGTAGAATTTGAACCTGTGGTTCTTAAAATAAACTAAGAAAAGATATTTTTCTATAACAAAACCTATTGGCCTGGAATTGTTTCTGAGTGTGTGTTCCTCATTTATTGCCTGTGTGTATGTACAACAAATGCTTAACACTACTCCTTTGATAAGCCTACTGCTCGACCACACTACCACAAAATAGAGCATTAGTATTATCTCTTTTTGCCACTATCTTACCTCTAAGGGGAACCCTTGGACTCTGTGCATACTATTCCTTACTTTGAAATAGTGCATACAGAGCCAACTTCCTACACTAGGGTTAACAAAACCCGGCCAATGGCTAAATGCTTCTTCCATTGGCTACTCTCAAGTGGACATCCATTTTTAATATAGTCTTCTGTTTCTGAAGGTCTGGCCTACTAATTCTGCTCAGATGGGTTTGTTGTGGAATCACTTAACTGGAAGCTAGTTGCAGACCCCCTGAGTTTGTGATAAGAACTGTCGGTCTGGTCCAAGGCCTACACGGTGTCCTCCCAAGGCAGCCTCATGGGGCCCCCGGCACACTTACAGTTCTCTGCTATTTTACTTCTCAAGCCATGCCCTGCTGCTTAGGTCTGCTTTAACGGAGCGTGTTAGGCCCCAAACTTGGTTCGTTTCCCTGGCAAATCCTATAACAGATGTTTCTTCAATGCAGTGCTCAACTCCGGAGCCTTTGAAGCGGACTATCTGTAATTTGGTTGAATGTGTCCTCTTCCCCTTCTATATTTATAAGTTTTGTTATAGTGGCACGCTCTGCCATTAGAGAAAACTATTGGAGTGGCATTATAAAAAAAGGACTACAGAGAGGAAAGAAGGCTTGTATATCACATAGTCCTGCATCCACTGCTCTCCAAAAGAAGGTAAAGCGTTCATTCGATGTCCGATGTTGCATTGATTCTCTTTAAGCAACTGCTGCTTCAGTCATGGGTCACCACTTGCTCCAATGCCAAGGCAGCCCATTCTTCATTCTCACCCCTTGTAGTCCTTTGTCTATTTCAAGCATTTTGACCAGGAGTGATGAGCACAGTGCTGGCATGTACCAAGAGCCACGTGCATTAAGGTGGCAACTCATCTTTAAATTAGGTGAATGTCCTTTAAATAGGCCTAAAACTAAGTATTCACAGAGCTGCAAAGTCGACCAAACAGCACCTTCAATTTTGTTTTTTAACTTTGCGAGCTGTTCCCACTATTGTGAGCAGAATCTATTTTTTTTAGGCTTCGCTTGCACAGCGCTTGCGCTGGGGTTATAAAATCTCTTGTAAAGAAAAAATCTTGAAAGGGGCTTAGAACCCTCCCATTTCTTATATTTCTCCAAAGGTGTTCTTGTTTCCCTGATTCCTGTTGATCAGCGCCTCTTCCTCCCCGCCGGCTTCCTCTTGAGCTTTGACTTTTCTTCCCTGCTGTGGAGCATGGACTAAGTACAGCTTCCTGTGGTTAGTGACGTCCTTTTTTCACTTTTCATCAGGCACTCTTAGAGTGTGTGCCTCTGCATTTCCTCCTCTTCACTATTGCCCTCCTCCCGCTCTCCATGGCGTTTCTCACCCTCCCGCCACCCTCCAAGGATAGGGCAGTACTTGCAGTCTATGGCCATGCATGTCCGATGGAGTCCTCAGTAGATCTGTAATAGGGATTGAATGACCGTCTCCTTCCAGGTAATTACTAAACACATCTGCCTGTGCATGCTGCTCAGCCTGACGTGCTGTCTTGCTAGCTTATTATTATTTTGCAGGTTATGCTAGTAAAACAAATATATTTATTGCCTGCTTTTTTCTCGCGCTTCAAAATATTTCCTTTACTTGTTCCCCTTCTAATTCTCCATTGGCGAGTTACTCTGCCCCTCACAAATCTTAAACACCCAGGAATTGTTGATACTTTCTGTGGGTTTAAAAAAAAGAATTATTTGAGGGCTTGCTTGTTTGTGTCTTGAGGGCGGACTCCACTTCTGGAGTGTCTTCTATCAATTGTATTTTTATCTGCCTTTGAGTGTACCTAAATTAGACAACAGAAGTGAGGGGGGGGGAGCACCCTGTTCTCAGTGTTTTGCAAGTATGTCGAACTTTTGGAGAATTCCTCCTTTGGACTGTGCGGTCCTCCGGGTGGTCCTGGCAGCAAGTCAAGTGGTTGCAGGGGTTAGAGGCGGTTGATGACATGCAGCTCTTACCTGGCAATCACTTGTGCAGGCGTAGTGGGTGCAGGCTGGCACAGGCCCCTGGGGGGAGGACGTTGGGTGTAGGGGGTGCCCGAGGTAGGTGTCCTACTGGGCAGACAGGCCCCTTGAACAGGAACATCCCAGTATGGGAGGTCGATGGGTGGGGCAACCCATAAGGAGGGACCCATCCATGTCCAGATTTACTGGGTAAAGGGTCCTAGGAGGAAGGGACTCTATTACCAGTCATGATCTCACTCGTAAAGGTTTGATTTTTGAAGGATGCACAGGAACAATGATAGCTAGGAATAGGAGCTCCTGTGTAGTAGAGTCTTTGTTAAGGCTAGGGCTTAATCTCTGTAAACAAAGATGTAAAACTGTGGGTTACAGTGCATAATGTGACATCAAAATACATTTTGTATGTAAGCATAAATAAAGAAGGCCGGGGGTCTTTCGACGCCTAACCCAACTGAACTTGTTTTGATGGTTTTGCCAATGCCGTAAGGGGTATTGTGGGAGGTAGGGTGGCTAGAAGGCACTTTTTCCAAGGAACACTGGAGAAGGTTTTGCCATATATCCATTTTTATTTGTATCTGCCTTTGAGTGTACCTAAATTAGACATCAGAGGGGGGGGGGGGGGGGGGGGCACACTGTTCTTAGTGTTTTGCAAGTATGTCGAACTTTTGGCAAATTCCTCCTTTGGGCTGTGCCCTGTATTCTGATAGCTTTACTATGAAAGCTCCGCAATGTGCAGTCAGTTGCGTCTGCCTTTTGGTGAACTGATGGATAGCACAGCTTCAGTGAGTGACCCTCACCTGTTCTCCCACATACGTAAAATGACGCAAATTCTTGCAGGGCTCCCACTCTCCTGTAGGACAGACCATTAGCACCTCGCCCCTAAAAGGCTCCTGTTGGGATGCCATATTTCGATCTCTAACCATGGAGCCAGCGACCCGATCCTCTCTGCCCCTTCATTGTTTGGCTCCTCACCTGCCCCCCTGTCCTTTGTTATTCTCTCTTTTCACCCAGCCCAGGTGGCTGTGCTGCTTTCCCAGGGACCTTACTGAAGCTGGTCTTGCCTCCATTCGCACCTCGTCTTTGTTCCAGCTCAGGTGATGTATCTGCCGCAACACTCGAGAGGCTGCCCCTGGTGCTCAGCGTTGCCCATTTTACCTCAGATCGTCACCACTTTGTTCCACTTGCACCTCGTTTCACCAGCTGCAGGGTGCGTGGCAGCGCTTAATTTGTAAATAAAAACGTACCGGTGCCCAAAGCCCTCCTCTTAAACATGCGGCTGCTGCAGTTAAATGTGGGAACATGGAATACTGAGGCAGCCTAATCCTGAAGCCACCTCAGGCCTTTTTAATCCATTTACAGCTGCTCCCTGCCCCTTCAGCTCACTCTTACAGCTTTCTGCTTTCTCCCATTGTGACGCTTTTTAGGGTCGAGCCTGTGTCGCATGCGCTTGCGCATGCGTTTCGCTAAGCGAGACACTTTAGTAATTGAAAAGGGCTCTGAGTCCTGTCCACGTCACGTCAGTGTCTGTCATTGGCTTGTGGGCTTGCTTGTTAGAATCTGCTTGATTTCATTAGTGGAAGGCACGCATATGTCATGCCTTTTCCGGTGGTTAGCCCTCCTCGAGCGCATCGACCAAGTACAGAAAACATGCGAGGCTCGCTGTTTTCTGTCCGGCTCGTGGACTACTTTTTCTCTATTTTCGCAACGCGATCTCGCTTGGCAGAAGTCGAGCGCTTTGCATAATATCGACACTGTTACACAGTTAATTGCACTTTTTCTGGTTACGTACATAAATGCACTTTTGCGGATAGATTTTCATTACCAGTGAAAAGTCGGGTTAGGAGTTTACAACGCTATCAGCTCTAACCCGAGCAAACGCAAGACCCGTTGCATTGCAAATGCTTGTTTGTTTTTCTCTTCCCCTGTCTTTCCAGAATGTGTCTTTTGCTCGCAGCAAATGCTTGAGGTGGAAGAATAAGCGCCGACCCTCAAAAATAAGTGCCAGTGCTCAGGACCGGAAACAATAAGCACAAATTAAGCGCTGGTGCGTGTCCTAAGAATCATGAGATATTTAGCGCCCTTTTAATTTGAAAGCTCAGCTAGGCAAGGACTGAGTACGCAAAACATACTTCTTTTATTACAGAATTATGTTTAATTAACCCAGCAAAACTATTGTTGAGAGACCTGACGTACGGTTGCGGGAGACAAAATAAGACAATAATTACTACTTTTTTATAGCAGCAGCTTCCATTTGTTTGGTGAGTCGGCACTGATGACAAATGTTCATTATCCCCAACTCAACAGTACTCACTTTATCGACTTCAGAAGGATGAAAGAGTGAATTTGGAAGCTGTTATTTCTACAATGGATGCATTAAACTACTAAACTATTTACCCAGCGTCCAAGCTGACAGGTCACCTTCTCTCTACAAACCTGCTTCATAGAAGAATGCTTTTGTTGCCAGGCACTTTATGACTCAATAATACTTTTATTCTGTAGCATTAAAAGACGGCTGTAGCTTACTGGAGGAACCATACTCGATTCATGTGACTTCCTTTAAAAAAACACCTAATCTGGTACTTTGGTCAAACTGCTTGGGACTCCTGTGTGTAGTTCTGAGATAGTACTAAATAAATGCCGGGGCATAGCTATCAGCAGTGCAGCTGGTGCAGTGGCACCAAGGTCCAGGGTTCCGAGGGGCCCACTGCATCCCTGCTATGGCTGTTTTTTTAACTGCCCGATCATGGGATTGTGGGCTCTTACTAGCACCAGGGCCCATGGCACCCTTGTTACCCCACTGAACCACTGGTGTACCCAGCTTCAGATTTACAGTTCCAGGATGTACACAGGGCCTCCTAGTACATGCACTCTGGTGCATGACCCGCTCCTCATGTAGCTTTAATAGTGCTTTACCCGCTCCACCCCCTTCCTCCCGCTGCCCATGGTTTGTGCTCCCCCACCCCTCCGCTGTCCATTCATTGTTGGTGCTCTCTCCCACCTCCCCCTCCGCTGTCCAATCGTTGTTAGTGCTCTCTCTCTCCCCTCCTCTGTCCATTCATTGTTGGTCCTCTCTTCCACCTCCCCCTCCGCTGTCCAATCATTGTTGGTGCTCTCTGCCACCTCCCCCTCCGCTGTCCAATCATTGTTGGTGCTCTCTTCCCCCTCCCCCTCCGCTGTCCAATCATTGTTGGTGCTCTCTCCCCCTCCGCTGTCCATTCATTGTTGGTGCTCTCTCCCCTCTCCCCCTCCGCTGCCCAATCATTGTTGGTGTTCTCTCCCACCTCCCCCTCCTCTGCCCAATCATTGTTGGTGCTCTCTCCCCACTCCCCCTCCGCTGTCCAATCATTGTTGGTGCTCTCTCTCCCCCTCCCCCCTCCGCTGTCCAATCATTGTTGGTGCTCTCTCTCCCCCCTCCTCTGTCCATTCATTGTTGGTGCTCTCTCCCCCTCCCCCTCCGCTGTCCAATCATTGTTGATGTTCTCTCCCACCTCCCCCTCCGCTGTCCAATCATTGTTGATGTTCTCTCCCACCTCCCCCTCCGCTGTCAAATCATTGTTGGTGCTCTCTCCCCCCTCCCTCCGCTGTTAAATCATTGTTGGTGCCCTCCCCCCTCCGCTCTCCATTCATTGTCGGTGCTCTCTCCCACCTCCCCTCCCCTGTCCATTATTGCTCCCGCGGCTCCCTCGTGCTCTCCCCCCACCCCCCCACCTCCCGCCGTCGGGTCTTGCTTCTCCCTCCCTCCTCTCCCGCACCTCTCTCATGCGGCCTGTCTTGTTTATTGTCTTATTTAAATGCCCCCTCTGGCCCTCCCATCCACCACAAGAAACATTTCTGAAGCCAAAGAGTTCTTGCACAGCTATTTGGCTTTGTTCATGTTTCGTAAGGATGTTGCACAGCAGCGTGAGTTGCTGTGCAACGTGGCTTAAAGTAAGCAAAAAAGCATTCGATCGTGGCCAACACTAGCCGTGGCATACTGCTTTATTTTCTTTTGCTTTAAGCCATGTTTCAGAGCAGCCTTTGCTGCTGTGCACATTTCTAAAAATACATCGACAGCGCCAACACGTCTTGCATAAGTGAAACCTTTTGGCCTTGCCAACACTTGTTTAAAACAGAATCACTTTTATTGGACAAGAGCAGATATAGCGTCAGCAAATCAAAGCAAAAAAAAATCCCTCTTCTTCTGAATTTGCCTGTAAATTGAGCTGATTATAAATATCAGTCTTTATGTGAAGTGGCTTGAGTGCAGTCAGTCTTTCTCCGCTGTCAAAACCTGAATGATGCCTCCGGGTTTTTAGGTCTGGGTTTTGACAGCTCCCCTGTCAAACGGTGCTACTGCTAGTATTATACATAGAGTGGAGTTTGCTTCTGCTCCTTTCTACCACTGGATGTTTTCCACCAGTCTCCTTCAGCTGTTGCCTGGACACTTTGTCAATCAGATTTTAGCTGAGGATTGATCTCTTTGCAAATATTATTGCTTGAGTGTATCCTTCCACCGGTACTTTAGTACAAGTACATGCATTGAACTGCACGAGGAATACTTTAACGCTAAAGCCCTCCCAGTCCGCTCATGCTGGCTCTCTATCTAATGTCTAGATCTAATATGTTAATGCTGCATGTGTTAGCATATTAAGCCCAGGCCTATTGGCTTTACCAATGCCTGTTAATGCAGGAAACAAGCATCTCCATTGGTTCCCACCTCTGGGCATTGATCACCGCAATGCAGCAGGTCACCGCATGACCGTATGGCGTTTCTTTGATTCAAAGGAAGAGCTCATACATCTGTTTGCGACGCCCCTTGATTTGGGAAGGTGAAAAGCATTTTAATTTGGGTTGGGCAATAAAGTGTGCTGCACCAGCAGAGTTGGCAGACTTTTGGCCACTCCCCATTACGGTTGTAATGTGGCGTTCCAGTCAAATGCTGCCAATCATTGCGTGGCAGAGTTTTTTCTCATGTGCAGCTCGTCAGTCGTCAGTTGGCGAGCACGAGCGAGAGTCGGTGTTCCCTAGCACGATTTTCAGGCACTAGTAGGGCACCTGGAGAGATTTTCCCAACATGAGCGGTTGCGGGCGTCGTGTCCATTCATGACAGAAACCTGCCACTCAAGTAGACACTCTATTTGAGCAGCAGCAAAGCTAACTCGAGACGCAGAGCGCTCTGGCGCACTGCGTGGTGCACCTAACACTGTTTTTTCAGTGAGGGATGAGCTCTGGGTGCTAAAAATCAATGCAAGCAGCGCGACGTATCCGTTTCTGCCCGTATGCGGAACTCTGATGAATCTTGTGGAGTTTTCATGTAACTCCGCGGAACTCCTCAGAGTGAAACTACACGAGTTCTGCCCACCCCAGTTTTAAGCACTTATCCAAGAGCAATGCTCCATTTGCAAAAAACACCCACAAATTCTGTGTAATGCAAAACCTTCTATTATTGCAGCCCTCTGGTTCGCTGCCTCTTCAGTAGCTAATGTGTGGGCTTGAGAGGGCACTCGGTGGACTCTTTGCTACTGCACTTTACGTGTTCGGCTCTGCAGATGTTCAATTAAAATGTTTCAATTTGAAATAAAATAAAATTAAATGACGTAACATAACTTCAAGTTTACTCCAGATGTTCTGCTCGAACTACAAAGTGTATAAATAAAAATAAGAAAATAAGAAGAGAATTGTTCTGAAGTTCTATAAATGTGATGTTCATATTACAGGAGCTGTGCAAAATTATGCACGCTCTAAAGATCAAGTGAAATTAAATCAAAATAATTAAATTTTTGCTAAGATCGGAGTATTAACTTACAAACGTCATCACACGCAGCAGCTCCGTTTTTCAGAAGCTATGACATTACACATGCCCTCTACAAGAGGCTTATGTGTCACAAAATAAACATTGGTGAAGTTATTAGACTCAGCTTGCATTTAAAGTATTGACTAAAAACTTCTGAGGCAGTGAAAATATAACAAAATGAATGCTTTCAGTATACAATGCATTATGAGATAAAGAATTCAATATGCCATGTTTAAATATTCTTTTGAGATTGAAAATAGTTCTTCATATGTTGCAGTGCAAGTGCTCCACAGGATGTGGAATGATACGCCAAACAGCCAATGGCATGAGAAGAGAGAGCAGTACTACTCTGGGTGGAGCCATAGATAACTTTAGGGCAGAGGTCTCAAACTGGGGGGCGGGCCCCCCTAGGGGGGGCTGAAGTTATCCCGGGGGGGCGCCAGACTCTGGCCAAAAGAAACATTATACAGATAACAGGACTTTTTACGGAGAAGAATGTTATTGCATGTTTCAAAAGATAACAGTGCTTAATTGCAATGTTTAAATATGTCTAGACATATTTAAACATCGCCATCTTTATAAAAGAATTGTGAAAAATTCTGAGGGGGGCCCAATGATTTTTAATTTTCAACTGGGGGGGCGCGGCATTCAAAAGTTTGGAGACCACTGCTTTAGGAATATTTTAAAGTATTGGTAACAATAGGTTTGCTGACAGCTTTACTGCCAAACTAAAAAACAAAAACTAACAAAGCAGTAAAACATGGCGAGGTGAGGTTGGAGAGGAAAGAAAGACCTGTTGTGTACAACACCATTACTTAGGGCCTCATTATGCTTTTGGGGGTCGGACTGCCATACCGCCAGTGCGGCAGTCGGGAGGAAGGCGCTAAACTGGCGTCCTCCCGACCGCTGCATTACGATGTGGGGCTGGCGGCGCAGTCAGTGCGTTGGCATTGGCTTAGGCTCTCACGGGGAACCGAGGCCAATGAGAGCTGCACTAACTGCACCGCCAACACAGCCAGATGCGCACTGTTGCCATGGCTGACAGTTCGGACACCGACGGTGCTGGCAGGGGGACCGTGCACTGCCCATGACACCCACTTTTTCATGGCAGGGTCTCTGCTATGAAAAAGTTTTCAGAAAAGCAGGTTGTAATATGGATGGCTGTGCCACTGCCGGCTCCGCCTCCATATTCTGCGCTCTCCCAACCGCCGCCACCGCGGTGGGTCAGGAGTTAGCGGCACGATTTGGATGATGGCGGTCGGACCACCACAGGACGCAGCAGTCCCACTGCCAAAGTTAGCACAGCGGTTCTCGGACCGTTGTACTCATTATCAGGCCTTTAGATTGGACTTTGTACCAAAATAATACCTATCGTTTGTTGGATTTCTTGTCAATCTAATTTGGTTGCTTTTTATCCGATGGCTTTCCTTCCTGTTTGCCCGTCCTCTGGAGTTTTGTTTCTTTACCATCCTTTTAACCGGATGACCTCCGTGATCTCCATGTTAGTCTCCCACCCCCAGTCCATCTGCTGCTTCTGTCGCCCTTTCCGTCCCGCTCGGGCTTTTTTTAACTCTCTTCTCAAGGTCCCATGTTGCCCCCTACCATCTTGGAACACTGAAACAAAATGGAAGTCGCATCATGTTGCATGTGCATGCATGGTGACACATGGTGGTGCAAGATTTTGGCTTTTTTTGCTGATGCTGTTCAGCATCGGCAACAAGCATTTTTTTCTTCAAGCCGAAGATGTTCAGCATCAGCAACAAGCACTGGCAAACCCAAATTTCAGCTAAAGCTTTTCAAAGCCAAAAGGAATTAACTTTGCCAGTGCTCGACAAATTGATCACCATAATTTGAAATCCTTCTTCAGTGTCTTATGCTTGGCATCTTCCTTAGTAGTGATTGTCTAAGGAACGGTTGCAGCTCTGCTAATCATTCCTTCAATCCTGGATATCCGCTTGAGGGGAAAACATATTTTACAACTGTGCTGATGTGGAAAGGAGTGACAGGCATGCCTGTAGTGGAGGGCATTTGGGGGCGTATGTAGAGTACACAGGTTATTCACAGGCGTAGGTGCTGCAAGTGCATAGCATTGGGGTTGTGGTGTGTGATAGCGCCTTATTAAATGTGGTCTCAGGCTGCAAGTTGGGTGTGGGGCATAGACGTAATCCAGGACACTGAAGCCCAGGCTAGCCCATCCTTTAGGAGGCACCATTGGGCAGACGACTGAAAAGTAGTTTCAAGGGCTCCCCGCCATTCTGCAGTGAGTGGGCACCATCCTCCTGGGGGCCTCCAAGCTGCGTGCTCAATGTCTGTTTTTGGGTTTCACTGTAATCAATAGCTCTGGCTGCATAACTGAGTTTCCCATGAATCTTCCATGGACCCACACCTGCTGCACATCACATGGCTGGAAAAACAAAGGGAACTTTTATCAAGCATCGAGACTTGAGGACTCTGTGACCAGGCGATGCCCAGAAACCATTCACATAGCGGAGAACTCACCTTCCATACAGAGAGAATATTTTTATGTTTCTTTTTCAATTAGGTACTTGGTGGGAGGTTCTTACACTCATAGTCAAAAAGTATTTTTCAATGATATGAGAGGAAGTGGGGGGGGGAGAAAACGGATGATCCCTGTTTGCCAGCTCTTCTGTCTTTTTTGGGGGGGAGGGAGTGGTGAAGCAGTTGATTGGGAAAGCAGGACAGAAGTCTACAAAACTTATTTTATTTTCATATTTTAAGAGGGCGGTAGGGAATGTGCTTAGAGCCCTTTACGTACCTGTTCACACTTTCCAGATGCCCCCTCTTTAGCAAGACAACCCCGACGTTCAGCCTTGTACTTGTCACATATTTATAGATTTTGCTTCTTTTCCTTCCGAGGCCTCCACTCTGCAAAAGATGAATGTCGCCTATTAGAGTTTGGCCCTGTTCTGGGCGCGGACAGCCATGGAGCATCATATTCATGGCCAAAAGGCTATTGTATTACACCCCCGATTGGTGGATGTTTGTATTACTGTACTCAAATGTACTTGTTGTTTACCTTACACCCAGCAAACGTGTGTTTTAATTCCACTTTGTTTAGCCTGTACCCCAAAGTGAACGTTTGTGTATTGTAAAGAGTAACTCTGCATTGTGCTGTCTGGTGGAGGTGCACTTCTAACACACACCTGGAAATTATTAAGGTGGCTTTGTTGGAGGCCACCCACATTGTATGTTGTAATAATGTTCCTATCCTCCAGCTCCCCATCATATTCATGTTTTGGTCTGGCATTAGAAAAAAAAAAAAAAATATATATATATATATATATATATATATATATATATATATATATATATATATATATATATATATATATATATATATATATATATATATATATAAAACCATTCATGGGCCTGCTGTAGTGTCATTCACATTTTGCTTCCGCCCACCTCAGCAACCATTGTGACAAGAAGTGGTCCCCTTGAGTGCCAGGGCAATGTGAGTTTTATCTATCTATCTATCTATCTGCCTGTCTATCTATCTATCTATCTATCTATCTATCTATCTATCTATCTATCTATCTATCTATCTATCTATCTGTCTATCTATCTACCTATCCATCGTTGACTATTAGACAATGCTTTTTAATAATGCAATGTTAGCTAAATTCAATGCACGCATTGATGCATTAATGTTCTATGTGTGACATACTGTTGTGCAGCAGGAGCATTAACACATCAAACTATTATGTTGGGTTGGAGCCTGTTACTTGCAGGGTATACACTGTTATGTATATTCTGCAATAGGCACTCAGTGTCCCGAGCTGTCTCACTTCGACTGGAGCCTTGGTGATGCTGGGAAACAGCTTTCATGGCATGAGCTCAACTCGCCAATTTATTTATTGCAACCCAATCTTTTTAGCAGCACAATCAACCCTCAAAGCTTGGAAAGATTTGGAGGGCTTCAAGAATGTTCCTAATATTTCCGAATATAATTTATCTGCCCACTGGAACCTCAAGGCCCCTTCTTCGCCCTGTCCCCCAAATACCCCTCACACATCCCTTCCTGATGAACCATCTACTCATGATTGGTTCCCTCCAGTGCTTCTCTGGAAATGTCAGACTCACCTTCCACTGAATCTGACTATGTAAGCTGTGCCTCTGGCATAGCTGTGGCGGTGAGTGACAGGTTCTGAATGTGTGCAGCCCAGAGGCAAGTTACAGACTGTGCAGAGGGGAGTGGCAGGTGGGCAAGAGGAGAAAAGGGGTGCCAGGTTTACAGATTGCACTGACACTGTAACGTGTTGCCATATAATTAAGTCTTGTGTAGTCCACGGGGTTCTTGTTTTCCCTTGGCATTCTGGTATTTGTAGTCCTATAATTAGTATGATAAAACTAAAACTACATATAGTCCTTTTTCAGCCAATCCCAAACCACTTTACTACTAATATACAGTGCTAGTACAGGGGCGATACTAACAGACATTAAAAGAGCTACAGAGCTTATTAGAAAAGAAAAACAACACTTTTTTTGTAGAACTGCAGTGTTTCGAAGATTGCAGAACAAACCTATCAATGAAGGCGCTTAGGGGTGTGTGCAAAATTTGGATAATTTGCTTTTGTGTAATTACACAAAACGTCAGCAAAATTGGGTGAAATTAACTGCATTTACCTGAAATATAAATCCCTGATTTCACATTATAGTTTAGCACAAAATGCGTCCTTGCATAATTTTTTTGAGCAAGCCTGAATGTAAACAAAGCACTGCGAACAGCCGCTCTGGTTCTAGTGTTTGTGTGTTCTCAGTCAGTTTTTACCACAATGCGTTTTGTGGTACATTTTTTACTGTTAATGGAGCATAATTTTGTGAAATGGAGTAATTACGTAATTTCTAGAATTTCACGTAACAAGCGTAACTCAAAATTCCCAAAGTTACTTGATTTACACTGGATTAATTTACATTTTGAGGAGGCCTAATTTTTACATTGTCTTTTATGATTTTGGCGGTAGACTTGCCCCCAAACCAACAGCCAGTTCTAGAGGAAGGAGTTATGTGAAACCTGACAAAATTATATTTTGCCACATGGGCATGTCATTTCCACTCATAAAAGGTCTTGTTTGACTCAAGTGTTTGCAACCTAGTACCCTCTTGTGCTTGTATGTTGTATTGCAGGAAAGCAGTTGCCTACCTTATTGTAGTACTGGCCCTGGCGTAAACAGAGCACTTTGTATGGAGCAATGATCCCAGCTGGAAGAGCGTCATAGAGTGCCATTACGGGCATTTACAAATTGCAAACAAAAGTGAGTGGCTTTACGTAGTGCTCACAGAGGGACTTAGAAAATGTGGAGATAAGAGAAACAGTGGGTGTTCAAGCTCTTAGATATAACCATGACAATAACCAGATGACGTAAGGTATAAAACTTAAGTTTATTACATCAGTCTGGAAAACAAACCAGGCACTTAACAATATTATTCAACGGCTTTTTAAAATGGCCAAACAATATTTTATTACGTTTCTGTATAATGCACATTTTCCAAATACTTGGCCACTTGGCACTAGTGTGTTGATGCCAGAGATTGTCATCTGTAGTGTGTGCAACTGTTCAACATAGGTTCAAAGAAGAGTGGTCTGTGTAAGGGGGCATATTATGATCATGAAAAATCTTCTGATGTTCTGAAAGTGACAAAAGACTATGGGCCTGATTTAGATCATGGCGGATGGAATTCTCTGTCACAACCGTGACGGATATCCCGCCTGCCGTATTACGATCTACATAGGATATAATGGAATCGTAATACGGCGGATGGGATATCTGGCATGTTCGTGACAGAGTATTCCCCTCCGCCAAGATCTAAATCAGGTCCTTCATCATTGCTGGGACGCAGTGCTTGATAGTAGACGTGAGCAGACTTGCATGCTCCGAACAGATGGTAAACACACACCCACTCTGCAAGTGCTGGCACCTCTTCTTGGAGCAGACTGTCCATTAGAGGAACAGCCTACAGTGTATCCTAACCCTGGCACCACCTTTTAATCAACTACAACCCCTCCAATTAGATTTACCAGATTATTCCATGCCACTGGGATGCCTTATATCCAAACCTGTGATTTCAGCTAAAAAAAAGGAGGTGCATTCTGGGAGTTGTAGTGTTGGTTTAGGTCAACTGTACTGTTTGGGCTACTATAAAGTAATTATGTATGAGAGGAAAACACTGGACTTAAAGTTGTGCCTTGATAGCTAAAATGGAGTCATCTTGCAAAACTAACCACCAATAACTCTCTTAAAGTGAAAATATCATACCACAAATGCCCCTCCTTTGTTTGTGTGCCCAACTAACACCCCAACCGGCTTCATTCCTGCTCTCCTTATCAACAGTCGGACCTTTAAACAACCCATGTGTGCCATAAGCACTAAATGAATACCTAGAGAGCTCTCAAACATCCCAGGTGCATGCATGAGTTCCATATGTGATGAGCAGCTCCAGCCCATTGTTTTCTTAGAATTATTGTACTTGTATCCCTGGTTTCATAATAGACTAAACAAGATTAGAAGTCTCCGAGTTATAAGAAAAAAGTGTGTTCCAGAACATGTAGTCCTGGTCGTATGATGGACTAAAACAAGACTAGACATCCCAGAATTCAAAGAAAAAACTGAAATCTGGAACTTGTAGTCCTGGTTTTATTATGGACCAAACAAGACTACAAGTCACAAAGGAAAACAAACTGGACTGGAGGAAAGTCATGTGTGGCCCTGGGAAACTTGGCAGGGTTTTCTGGTACTGGTGGACTTAAATCAAAAAGATATATAAGAAAAACGTGACAGCACTGCACATACGATATGAAAAATATAGTATTTTTTTTATATTTTTGTGTCCTTTCAGTAAGTACAGAGCAGCAGTATCTCAAATTAATAATTGGAAATAAATTCACATTTAAAGTACAACAGATTACCAGATTGTGCCATGTACACAAGGTCACAATGCGACAGCCATGGACTATGCTTTCACAGATCACTGTTTTCAGGAGTGTTAGTTCAATTGGATCAAGAGAAGACTACACATCCCAGAATACACTATTGCATTAAATGAAGGCCCAGACCAGGAGCACTCTTACCTTGGTAATAGGGATTGATTTAAAATACATGCATAAATACATGCTCCTGTCAGAAAGATTCAATTACCTTAATGGTAGGGATTTAATTGTTATATTAATGGGTAGGGCTGCAGCTCCTTATAAAAGAACGGGAGAGGCACTTCCAAACAGAAGAGAGTGACAATTTGCAACTCCAGACACCCCTCTAGAGAACTCATTATACACTTCCAGTTACACTACAGTCACTTTTAAAGAGACACTTACTGGTCCTCCTGGTGTCAGGTGCTTTGAGTAAACGTCATAGCATTATCTAGGATTGCACATTATATCTACTCCTGCTTCTGCAGTTTACATATCAGTGCATTCTGGGAAGTGTAGTGCTGGTTCTTTTCAATTGTGTGGGCTACCACATTTGAAAATGTTTAGTTTGCAAAAGGAATGGCAAGCCTGGAAACATGCTGCCCTGCTGAAGGTTTTGGAACCCTACATAGCTGATCAAATCACATCAAGTCAAATGCAACATGACAGTTTAATGGGGGTGGATCTGCTAAAACGAGACCCTTCTGAACTTCTGTTCACGTGGTACGGCATCCCACATAAGGGCTGTAAGGATCAGACCACTGGACACCATAGCGTGTGTCCTGCAAAGGCTACACCTCAAGGAGGACACAATTTCAACTAGGCCTCAGTCCAGCTCTGGTCCATCACGCTGAGATCTTCATCACATGAACAAGCAAACCACTGTGGGAAAGTGTCAGTCTCAAACTTTCTACCGGGGAGCTTTCCTTCCACTATCAACATTTGTACATCTTCAGATATCAAAGAGTCTCTAGACACCCACACCACTCATGTAAAGCATGTCCCAAACACAACCTAGGTATGATTCACCATAAGTTACTGCCTGAGCTCTAAAGAAATTTAAAGTTTTGCCAGTGGGCTTGTGAATCCAGGTTATCAAGTAGTTAAGATGTAAGGGTGGAAGCCAATGATCCAAATTTGCAATGATCCAACTTTGGGCCTTTTTCAGTGGCTGGGTAAGCTGCTGGATTTCATTTGCCTCAGCTTGGTGAAGTGTTTCCTTATGATGATCTGGAAGAGGTTCCTGGAAGGCTTCCTTGGGTTGACCTTTGGCAGTGAGTTGCTCTGCTGGTTGAACTTGTCGATGGAAGTGGCATTGGGGATCCTCTCCAGTGGGCAACTGCTCACGAGGGGGCTGGATCTTCTCCTTGAGCACTGGAACCGTGATGGCCACCTTTGGGATAGCTCCAGATCTTTGATGCTCTTGGGTGAGGTCTTATTACCAGAGTCCTCCAATTGTAGATCCTCCCTAGGGGACTTAGGAGCATTTGCATCTGCAGGAAGTGACATTTCAGGTGTTCCGCAGCCCATTGTTGTTGTGGTAGGCCTTTTACGCATTTGGTGGCAGTTGCACCTCTTGCTTGAGCAACATTTCGGAGAAGCTAAGTCCTGCTGAAAGAATACGGACTCCTCGTGGGTGACTTGGGGGCTTTCGCCCAGAGTGACAAAGCCGTAGGGTGTGGTGACCTTGGCGAGGTGGGGCAACGACAGGGCCGACCGGGTCACCGGGTCCACAATGTCCTCCAGGGCTTGGTCCACCTCAGCTGTGCAAGAGATGGAGCCCCGGCTCTGCCTCCCTGTGGGGTCAGAGTGGCTCCTCCGTGCCCGGCGGTCCAGCTGGCTATCGTCCAAGCTGTGCCACTTGTGTGACCTCCAGGACACGGCCTTCGCCCGGGTAAAGTGTCGCTGGTTGTCCTGGATGTCCAAGGATGGGATAGTGAACGCGGGGATGCAGCCTGGGGTCACCACCAAGCTGAAGACATCTTTGGAGCTTTTCCTGGGATGGGGGCTGCTTCCGGCCTTGGTGGGCACCCGGGTGGACATCTCGAGGGAAGCCGAGTCCTCTCTCGCTGGAAGTTGCAGAGTCGGGGGGGAACTTCTATCCGTGCGTCTGCACTTCTGTTCATTAGACGCTCGTATTTATAGGCCAAGGGGCGCCCTCATCGCTGCCCCCGCGTGACGCGCGCGCTGACTCTTCAGCCGGCCTGGGCGCATTGATGCGCCGCGAGGACCGGAGGTGAGTGCGCGCGAGACTCATCCGCATGTCTGATTGGCGTCCCGAGGAGAGGCCTCTTCACCAGATGCTGCTCGGGCCCGGCTTTTGTGAGCGGCTGGGCAGGGAAGAACGTGAGCAAGGGGCGCGCGGCAGCGGCCTGACGGTGCACCGGGTGCAAGAGGTCCCGTGACTGCTGCGGCCCCACTGCTGGCTGCTCTGAGTCACGGAAGGCCCGTGACAGTCACGCAGCGAGTGAAAACGTCACTTGTCCAGTGGCGCTGGAGCACGGGGTGTGGGAGGTGATGCAGCACCCCTATAAAATTTGAAAGAGTTTAGATAGTGCGTTGCCCATAAAAGGACCCTTCAAATGATTTTCTTCAGGCACCATTGTTTTAACAAGCATAGTCAAATAAACCCGAGGCCTTTAGTCTGGTGGTTTTATTTAACAGCCCGCCCCTCCCCTAAAAGTAATTTCAGCACCACTGCACCAGTTTGTCCTGGAAAGTCTCTATTAATTGCATATGTAGGTCTACTGCGTCACCTCTGAAGCATTGATTTCTCTCCGTCTTAATTTCTTTCCTAGTTGGCTGTTTACTATTTTGTATAGCCGGTTGTGTCCAATCTCTCCTTTCTCTTGGACGAATAAATTGTTATCCCCCCCCCCCCTCCGTGTTTCCCAAGCTCAGTGCGACTGGAAGTATGTGATTCTGCGGCTGAAGCATTTTTGTCCAGTTATGGATTTGCCACATTTGCCACATAATAAATCATATGCTGCATAATTTGCAGATTTTACAAAATAAAAAATGTCTCTAGCTCAAATGACAGCAAGTGTTGCCATGCAGTGAAATACCTTTGGCAAAATTTGTCTGGTCAGTTTCAATTGCCACTGCTGTGTTTGAGTGTTATACTGCTACTGATGACGTGAAATTGTCCAGAGAGTGTTAACATGTTTAAAGGAGACAAAATAATACAGTAATACTGTACCAAATTCCGCAGCTTTACACCACACAATTTGCCTTTTCTTTCCCCTTCATTTAGTCAACTCTGCCACATAATTTGATCTTCAGCTGTCGCATTATTCCAGTGAGCCTGACCAAGGTTCATTGCTTATGGTGTTCTTTATCTGTGATTTGTTTTGTTACTGTGCACATTTTGTGTTTCTCACCGTTTTTTTACTGTTTCATTACATTTTTTCTTTCACTGGTTTTCCTTTCTCTTTGGCTTTCCCTGTGCCACCATTTTCTTTCTATGTTTTGTTCTTTCTGTTTCCACCCTTCGATTATTTTTTCATGTGTTATACATCTTTCTTTTTCGTCAGTATTCCCTTCAATATGTTTTTTGTTTCGATATTTGTTCTCTTCCTGTACTGGTCAATTGCTCCCTTTTTCATGTTTGTGCCTTGTGTGTTTTCCTTCCTTTATCTCTCTTTATCATCACCTCGTTCTGTCATTTGTATTTGCTCTTTAATGTTTCTTTAATTCTTCCTTCATTTCACTGTGATTTAAAAGTTCTTCTTCTACATTGTATTTTTTTGTGTCTCTTCTTTGTGTGTTTATGTACTTTTTTTGTTTAAGGTTTGCCCTTTTTACCGCTGTCTCACCTTTCATTGTTTTATTTTCCCATCTCAGTCTCTCCTCTTCACCTTATTTTGTTCCTTTGCAACCCTTTCCCATGCTCTCCTCATTTGGTGTAATCATGGCCCTCGCCTCCCGTGGACCAGGCTTCTGGCAGTCCACTCAACACATCCGTGTGTTTCCCTGGCCGGAGAGTAATCCTTTTAAGATGATTCAGTTATGGTTTTAGTGTGCCATCTGCTTTCTCACCGGTGACAGTGTCCAAGCCACTACTGCCATGACGTGTTCACTGCGCGGCGAAGGACACATCCTAGTTTTTTTAAAGCCGAAGGCCAGACTAATTTCTCTGGATACCCATGGTAATTAAAAGCCCAGTCCTAAATGTAAAGTCATCATGTGAGACTTAAGTCAAACACCAAGTCTGACATTGGAGACCTGTCCCAAATGTAAGACTGGAGTCCAGTCCTAAATGTGAGACTAAGATCCAATCCTATATGTAAGGATCACTTGCAAATTGTTAATCTACCTCCTTTTAGATCATCTTTGTCCCATATTATATCCTCAAAAGTCATCCTCAGCCCTGTTCTCTTTAATTAATATGGCTGCCTCTCTGTGCTTAATTTGAGCCGGTGGGGGGGCACCAGCACTTGCTTTTGAGGGCCGGCACTTATTTTCTGCATCAGGCAATTACTGCGAGCAAAGGACGCCTATGAGAAAGGTGAAGGAAGAGAAAGAGGGAAAAGCTTACAAAGGAAGAAAGCTGCAAGAGTGAGCTGTAAATGGATTAAGGAGGCCTGAGATGGCTTTAGGATTACGCTGCCGCAGTATTCCCTGGTTGCACATTTAAATGCAGCAGACGCGTGTTTCAGAGGAGAGCTTTGGGCACAGCACATTTTTATCTACAAATTAAGCACTGTTGGCTCTTGACCCCCTCATCCATTTGTTGTGGGTTCTCTCTGATGATTTTTGTGGACCACATCCAAGTCCTTGTTTGCCTGTTCTCCTGTATTTACACTTTCCTTCCAACTGCGGCACATTTTTCAAAATTGCCTTATGGTAGTACTCTTTATGGCTAAACTATAATTTGTTAAAAAGCAAAACAGACAATTGTTGGCATGCTTTTTCCCAACAACTCAGCAGTGAATTGGTGACCCACAGATTCAGACTCTGTTCCATCACTAGGGCTGAAAGTTTGCAACTTTGGATTTTGTTTCGATCAAAATGTCTTCCTGATTCTTTCAGCTCGTCTCCTGCACAAGATCATTCTCTTCCTCCGCCTCTCAGATAGCCATAATTTAGCAGCTAGACTACTGTAACACTATCTCCCTCAGTCTCCCTTCTTGCGCTCTCAACCGTATTCTTCTTCTCATCCAACATCTTTCGGCCTACTTAATTGTCAACTTTCCTGGATACATTTAGATGTCTTCGGTTATGCCACCATCCCTGGGTTGGCTTTGTGTGGCGAAACACATTATGTTCAACTTTCTCTACTTAGTCCAATGGGCTTTCCGCAGACAGTGGCTGCAGTCCTCAAACCAAATTATTCCAGTACGCTCCTTCTCGTTTTCTATGCTCTGCTTCACTCTGGTCTCTATCCGCTCTTCCAGTTTAGCACTCTCATACTGGAAATCGCTCATTCTTTTCTGTAGCTGCCAAGATCTCAAATTCTCTTCCCCTTTCCATCTGCATTACTCATGTTTAACTCCCATTCCTCTAACTTTTAAAACCCTAATTGTTCAATCCTATAGTGCCAGGATACTCTGCTGGGTGAGAATTATGCTTTATAAATAGCATTATCATCACCATACTTAATAACCAGTAAGTCTAAAACTTACCTTCCCAAATCATATTTTCACTCAATGTACTGCCAAGACATGTAGTACCTGTCCTCTTTGTGGACCATGAGGCCTTCAATCAATCAATCAATCAATCAATCAAAGCATTTGTAAAACACACTACTCACCCGTGAGGATCTCAAGGCACTGAGGGGGGTGCTGCTACTGCTCGAACAGCCATGTCTTGAGGTGTCTCCTGAAGGTTAGTAGGTCGTAGGTCCTGTGTCTGTCGCAGGTGGGTGGGAAGAGTGTTCCATGTCTTGGCGACGAGGTGGGAGAACGATCTGCCACCGGCGGTTGTTCTGTGGATGTGTGGGATGATGGCGATGTCAGCGGAGCAAAGCTGTCGGGTCGGGGTGTAGAAGGACAGCCGTCTGCTGATGTATTCTGGTCTGGTGTTGTGCAGTGCTTCGTAGGCGTGGGTGAGGAGTTTGAACGTGATTCTCTTGTTGACGAGGAGCCAGTGCAGGTCTCTCAGGTGGGCTGTGATGTGGCTGTGGCGGGGGATGTACAGGATGCCTTCAGTAAGGGTTCTGACTGACATCATGTCTCCCAGCAACAATCTCACACTCTAACCCCTCCCAAAGGGAAGTAATTGTATGCCTTCTTCTCAATAGTATTTCTGTGGAGTAAGCACTGCTTATTCACCCAGAACGCCATGTTTACTCCACCATCTGAAGGCTGTGCTTTCGTTTGAATCAAATAGGAATCACTGAGGTGTTATCGCGTGTTGCACAGAAGCTTAGAAGGACATCCTGAGGAGAAAGCATTAGCAAGTAGTCCGTGCCACAGCTAGCATTCTGCAATAAAATGGAAAATTGTCCTTTGGCTGAAACTGCGTAGAAAATAAGATATGGAATTTTGCACACACCTAATATTGCCTCTGTGCTTGCACACAATAAAGCAAGAAAACTCACAAAGCCTCATTTTCAGGCCAAGCGTGTTCACGCTAAGTGAACACATTATATAGCATTCTATGAACATATACAGACAATGTTAACATGCATTAAGGTCGAAAAAGCATACTAACAGTATCAGATACGTATAGAAGAGTACTACCTGTGATAGGCTGAGATTAATTCAAGCATTCCATGCATCACTTTGTTGCTTTTCTGAGTGAGAAGCCCTATATGTGTCAGCTATACCCAGTAGTGAGTCCACCCTTCTTCACTTTGTCATACATAGCCAACTATACCTCCCTGATGAGGCCTATGCAGGGAAAACTGGACTTGAGTTGGTTGTGTTCCGATCTGAAGGGGATTGGCTTGCCAGTTCAGCTGGAGTGTTACTATTGGAGCATGACCAATACTGATTTGCATATAGATGTGCTCTGTCTAGATTGGCTCAGTGGGCAAAAAAATAATGAACTGAACACGTGTAGTTACCAGTGACTGACATTATTTAGGGCATTCCACCAATCACCTTTTTGTCCTTGCACAACTTTTTTTGTGTAGGTTATAATTGGAATTTGGACAGTATCCAAATCCAATAATGGCATTCTAATTTGGCATTTTTATGACATCTTGATGGATTACAAGAACAGGAACTCCCCATCATCCCTCAATATCCCATGTCCGTTCCCTCTTGCATTGACCAGCAGTAAACTGTGTCACATTAGGAGCATCGTCGGCGGGATAAAGTTATAAGCCCCACATCATTCCCCTTCATATAGACTGAGTCTGATTCTTGTCAGTCCATCCTCCTTGCACAACTTATCGAGTCTCCTAAAATGATGCATGACGCTCCCCGATTGCTAATAAGTCAATCCTTCTCCGATAAAATGTCCAAGATGGCCTTAGAATTCTAAGTAGGCCAGTCCTTCATTTTGGAAAAAAGTCTACATGAAGCCCTCATACTGCTAACAGAATGGAGAGCCACTGCGTGAAGAAGCCGCATTGTGGACGCTGAATACTTGGCGGCCATGTCTGCACTGCTGAAAAAGCCACAATGTACCCTCATCATTTTTGGCAGGTACTCAAGCGGGTGATGCTTTTCAGAGTCAGACGGTCCTTCCGCTCTCAACCAGATAACCGCCATTCATGAAAAGAAAAAAAATCCTACATGTCCCCCTTTTACCAACTTCAGCGATGAACAAGTGATTTTTTTTTTCATTGCTGCAGACGGAGGTCTTTGTTGTCAGAAGCAGGCAGGAAGGCAGCCCCTGCGCCCTATTCAGCAGCACTGAATGGCTGCTCTGGATATAGTATTTGTGCATTTTCTCAAAGCCCTTTCTTTGCAGAAAGTGCCTCCCCTTCCTGTTCTCTCTGCATTCATAGACGGGTCCCTGACATGGCGAATAATTTGTAAAAGAATGTATGTGCTTTTAAAACTATATTATCTTCAATAGAGAGAGGATGAAAAGCTGAAGTGGACATAACTCTCAATCTTTCCAATTTCTAATGTGTGTGACTGCATTAAAATGCTACTTCAAGCTAAAATATAACTGGCAATGCCAGAAGGTCTGACCAATAACTCTTAATGCAGGCCAGACTTATGTGCTTTGCCAATGCATGTCTGTGTTGTAGGCGTTATAGGCTGGGACTACCGACCAAGACAGGATTATGGGTATTTTCACCAAGTGTTTTAGTACAGACTAGAGGACCCATCTGTGATGGGTGTGAAAGTGCTTCTGGCAGTGGGTGCCTGCTACTGTGAAGGGTAAGGGCTTGCTGTCAGCGAAGCGAGACAGTATGTGAAGGGTGTAAGAATCCTTCCTGTAGAATGTGACATATACTCAGAGGTGTGAGAGTGCTGTCAGTATGTATTTTGCCATTCATTGTTACTGGAATATTTGCAACTGATCAATACAAGTTTATGAAGATGCAACCCAATGATAAAGCATGCCACTACTAGAGTAGGTGAATAAAAACATCAGTTACGATTGTTTATCTGTTACAAGAAGGAGGAAACAGTACCTAACATCATGTACATAAGTGAAGTGGGGCAATTGGTGGAAATATGTTAGTAGAACACCTGGAGAGATTGGACTGCATGAGCAAGCCTTTGAATGAATCGTTGTACAACTACACAAGGATGGCCCTTCCGAGATTCCCACTTCTAAATTTAGGTTGACACTTCTGGGACAAAGCAGAGAGGAGGGTTAATCCCCTTGGAATCCCTGGAAACATCAGCAGCCTACTTTGAATTCCACGTGCAAAGGTGAGTGAGTAGCATTTTACATGAGACATGTCCTTATGGGACACCCTCCAGTGCAGATTTATATGCCCAGGCATCCACCTATGTGAAAATCATGTATGTGCCATTTTGCATAAATTATGCAAATGATATGTAGAAACATCACTAGATTTTTTTGTTGAATTGTTTTTGCTAGGCTTCATTCTGCTGTAGGACTTCATACAACTCCAAGTGGCGCTATGTTAGTAGATCTGGCTTCGCATGGAATCCTTGCAATGATTGCGTTTGTCAGAAATCTGCTTTTTCTGCGTGGTCACCTTGGATTTTGCTCCATTTCCTGGACTCTATATTCTGATGGATTTAAAACTCTATGCACTTTACCCCTGCTAATCAGTAGTAGAGTGCCCGTGTTCCTCCTTTAAACATGAGTAAATTGGCTTAATCTTAACGGGCATATTTAACTTGCCTCTAAGTCCCTAGTATATGGTACAAAGTGTACAGTGCAAGCACGTCTGCTGTTCAATTCAAATAACTTTTGCATACAAACTGTTGATCAGTGCTGCTGTTTGCATTGCTTTGCTGATGAAGACCGGCATAAAACTATAGTATATCTGGACCTATGGTTAATGTAGCATTAGCGTGTTTTGAATTCTGCTACCAAGAGTGAGGGGACCTTTCCAAGGAGCTATCACAGAGCATTCACAAGGTGTAAGGTAAAAAAGCGGTCGAAACTTTCATTTTATATGATTTCATGTCGGCCATTTTGTTTTCATGGCTCCTGCGATTGTCATCTGGCAAATGCTCCTCCTTCAGCCCATTGTGTTTACTTCTAACAAGGGCTTGATGTATTGAAGTGCATTGATGAAAGAGAGGCGAGCACAGAGAAGGAGCGGGTCAGGGGTGGGGGCTTGGAGGGGAATTGTTTTTATTTCATTCTGAAAGCAGCAAGGAACAGATCCCAATCGTACTTGACACAGCAGCGAAGAAGCAGGCGGGGTGGAACATTGATCCACCCAGAGGCGGGCAGGTCGAACCTAGTGCCACTGGGATCTATCTATCTATCTATCTATCTATCTATCTATCTATCTATCTATCTATCTATCTATCTATCTATCTATCTATCTATCTATCTATCTATCTATCTATCTATCTATCTATCTATCTATCTATCTATCTATCTACCTATCTATATGTCTATCTATCTATCTGTCTATCTATCTATCTACCTGCCTATCTATCTGTCTATCTACCTGCCTATCTGTCTCTGTTTCTGTCTATCTATCTATCTATCTATCTATCTATCTATCTATCTATCTATCTATCTATCTATCTATCTATCTATCTATCTATCTATCTATCTATCTATCTATCTATCTATCTATCTATCTGTCTATCTACCTGCCTATCTATCTGTCTATCTATCTACCTGCCTATCTGTCTCTGTTTCTATCTATCTATCTATCTATCTATCTATCTATCTATCTATCTATCTATCTATCTATCTATCTATCTATCTATCTATCTATCTATCTATCTATCTGTCTATCTATCTATCTGTCTATCTACCTGCCTATCTATCTGTCTATCTATCTACCTGCCTATCTGTCTCTGTTTCTGTCTGTCGATCTATCTGTCTATCTGTCTATCTATCTATCTATCTATCTATCTATCTATCTATCTATCTATCTATCTATCTATCTGTCTGTCTGTCTGTCTGTCTGTCTGTCTGTCTATCTATCTCTCTAACTATCTGTCTATCTGTCTAGCTATCCCTTCACATTTTTATCCATTCACCCATTCCTCCTTTCACTCTTCCACATATACATCAATCCTTTCATGTACACACCCCTCAATATATCATTGTATCCATCATTACTTCTTCTTCTGTCTATTCTTCTTCTTTCATCCATTCACCCGTTTGGATAGCAATCCTTTCACTCTTCTATCCATCGTTTCACCCTTCCATCCATTTGTTCTTTCACCCTTCCATCTTAGCTTTCATCCCTGCCTTCTGACAACCAGGGTGCCATTCCTTCTGGGTACCCCGCCGTTGCCAAACATCAAGTATATTTTTTTGGGTTCAAGTGCTTGCTGTTGTGGATGCGAAATGTTTGCAAAGGTCTAATTCGTCAGGGTATGTGGTTATTTGCTCTATAGCAATGATTCTACAGTACAGGGAATAACCCAGTGACTTGTCACTTGTGCATGTTCAGTGGTGATGAGCAACATCCAGATGGGCGTGGGCATGTAAGAGTTGTGCCTGCGACATTTATTTTCATCACTCCGTCCTCCTACGGTCGATGCCTGTGTGTGTTCAAGTATCATGTGCTCCGGTACCTCTCTGTGCCCATTCCTCCCCGTCCCCTCCCTCTTCATGTCATCATGTCTCCCTGTCACTTTCCTTCCCTGTCCCTATTCCTGCCCACGTCTCTCAGTGTCCACTTGCCTCTCTGGCCTCGGATTTCCCTGTCAGTCTGTCTCACTGTCCTTATGTCTCTATATATCCAGGGGCGGCTCCTTCGCTATGGCGAAGGATCGTCACCCCGCTGGCTGTACCAGAAGCAGAAAAATAAAACAATAGTTTTCTATCGATTTATTTTTCTGCTTCTGGCTCAGCAGTGCAGGGAGGGGCAGGTCTGGGCTGTGGGAAGGGGGAAAAGGGGAGAGCGCACTCAGTGCGCATGTGTGTTTGACAAGCCGGCCAAATACACATGCGCACTTACGTTTCTCCAACCCGGCTGCATACACAGCCGGGGTGGAGAAACTGCACAGACCCCAGGCTTGTGTCTGAGTGGCAGTGACTGCCGCTGGGACCAATCCTGACGCTGATTACATGCTATCTAAAGCCTGTGATGGTGTCCCAGCAGTGAATGCTGAGAAACCAGAAGAGGATTGAGGCGGCAGGTGGTGGAGGCGCCGACAGAAAGAAGTAACTTAATTTTTTTATTATTTTTTATTCCCTCCCAGTCCTCCCGCCCCACCTAACCCCCATCCCCTTGAGATTTCTGGCAGCCGCCGCTGCATATATCGCTTTACCACTGTCTACATGCCTTCTTGTCACCCTGTACCTTTTCTCCCCCCTTTGGCCCCATACTGTTTTTCCATGACCCTTTCCCTGCTTCCCTTATAGCTCAGGCCCAGGCCCTCTGTCATCACTTCCCCCTATCCCTGTGCCTTCCTGTCCGTGTGTCTACCTGTCAATTCGTGTCTTTTCACCCCGGTTTCCGAGTCTCCTTGTTTCCGAGTCACCGGACCTTCCTGTCTACATGACTCTGCCGGCGCCATCTTGTCCCAGACTGCATGATGCTGATGTGATATGTTGCTGGTGTTTTTTAAGGTAGCTCTACTTTTTCTGTTCTTTATCTTTGTTGATGCCAGATCGCAAGCACGGCGTGTATATTATGATGATAAGTGAGAGCTAGGATGAAGAAGAGAATTAAGGCAGTAGCCCCCAAATTATCACCAATAATCTTCACAACTTCTTTAGGCCTTCCATGTACGGAATTATCAAAATCATCATCTAACCCAAAGTAATATGGTGTCTTAACCTAATAAGAACAATGGAACTTTCCCAATCCAAGATGGCACTTCCACATCAAGAAAGGCAGCGGAAATCGCTTCAACAGTATGAAAGGATGCTACGAATTGCAGCAGTGCTGGCGGACTGTCGGTAGGCTTCCTCCATTCACTGAGTTTGCACCCAGTACTGTCATTGGCAGGGGCATTGGGTGGTGCAAGCTGCAGTGGCCTCCTGGCGAAGGCCCTGGCACATTTGTTTTGTACAAATTAAGCACTGGTTTTATAGTACGTGCAAATTCGTTCCCTGACCACACAGCTACTGGCCCTGACCACACCTGCAGTCCATAGTCCCCGCATCACTCGATGAGTTCAATCACAAGCAGACCTTGCGATATTTATTATCTTCAGTTCAATGGCTTCCTAGTCATCGATCAGTTGTTTACATGTAGGTTTGATAAAGCTGGAAGTGCAGAGCTGATGACAGCCTCAACTGTGTACTTTCAAAGTTTTAAAACTCAAAAATAAATCGAAGCAGGCTTTAACAGCCAAAATGTCACAGGTAACAAGCATTGGCAAAACCAATGGGTCGCACCTATGCCAGATCTATTGGCTTTGTTTTTTTGGCCATGTTGTAGAATACAAAAGATGCTGTGTGGTATGGTTCAAAGTAAACATGAAACCTGCTATGACCTCGCCAGCGTTAACTGCATCATAGTGCTTTTTTATACTTTCTGCCATGCATCACAGCAGCCGTCCTGCTGTCCAACTTGGCTAAAAAACATTGACAAAGTCAACAGATCTCACATAGGTGAAACGTATTGGCTTTGTCAGTGCTTGTTTGTTTTTCCTCCTACCCTTTCAATTCCTTTATTACGCGAACCTCACCTCCATTGTTACGAATATGGATAGTTTTATTGATTGTGTTGTTACAGGCATATTGTGACCTTATAGGAAATCTCCTGTGGGATTCATACCAGGAATCCGGTGTTTCTCCCTTTCGTACCCCTCATTCCTGTTTCTCTAGAATATTATTGTTCAGCTCTTGCAACATTCAGGAGTTAGGACTTGTATTCGAGGGGCATCTTGGGGCAGCCTGTGGAACCTCTATTCAGGTTCATGACACACTCCAGAGAAGATGCAAATATATGCAAATAATTCCTAATCCAGTAGGAACAGTCCCCCCCCAAACCTCTAGTAGATGCAGCTTTGCATGGAGTCACACCCAGATCCAGACATGTTTCTTCCTAGTTGGGCCTCATCAGTGAGGTGCACCTTGAATACTTTGGTACGGTGAACTACAAGAAACAGGTCTTGGCCTCAACATGATTTTGTCCCTCAGTTATCACACAGGTTGTCTTTAGTTTCTTCTTCAGCACCTCTTTTAAGTGCACATCATAGTGATGCTTCCATCACTACTTCTTATAAGGAGCATGCTGTTCTAAGCAGAGGTCTGATCTACCATGAGACCCTCCCATGCTGCACAAGCCAAAGCCCATAGGACCAGGAGTTACACTATCTCTCATTTGTGAAGAACCTGGCAAAGTTAGCCCATCCACTCCGGACTTCACAGCTCGGACACATAGTGTGACAATTGCAAGGTGATATTCTTACAAAGTCTCTTTCAAATAGCTTGGCGCCAGATGTTCTCTGCCCACTCTTAGGACATCAGCGAAAATGTCATTTAATGCCCAATGATGTTGCTGCACAGCACGGCTACGAATCATTGCCAGAGCCAATAGCTATCATAAGCGAGACCTATAGATTTGCCAAAGCTTGTTTAAAAAGCAGTCTGTGTCCATTAAAGCTGAAATTCTGCCCTTTAAAAACTGTCTTCCACCTTGAACAAAACAGTGGGAGCAGACAGTGCATGCCTGGACCTCTGCTTGTTCCAAATAAGGCTGTCGATGCGATTCACAAAGGGAAGGCACCTTCCCCTTTGAGAATCACTTACAGCCCCAACTTGGGGGTCAGTAACTCATGAAAGCTTTGCAGCAAAAAAAAAGGCCATCACAAGTCTTGGATACATCTCCTCTGTATCAGAATAGAGATGGAAAGCCTATTCCACACGCCCTCATATTTTCAGTTCATAAAGGATCTCAAAAGCCCTTTTTCGAGTCAGAAAGATTTGTCCAACTCGTAAAAAGACTCTGTATGTTCTGAACAGCCCTTTTGCGACACATATTCTGTGATTTTTCCAAATCGCAGTGATTGGAACTGCAAAAGGGATTCGAACATCTGGTCACTCACATTTGAACCTTGCATTAATGGAGGTATAGCTCCCCATCAGTGACCTACCAAACCACACATCAATGGACCAGAGGTGCTCACAACGCTCGATTCTGCCACCAATTGGGAAGGCACGCATAGAGTGGAGAATCTCATATAGAGAACTCCACATGGAGCATCTTCCAACACAATGGGAAGAAAAACTGAGGATTCCAATGGTAACGTGGTGTTTTGGGGGCGTGGTGTAATATTTGCGGTAACAAGAAGACTTAGAGGTGTTTATCTGGAACAGCGGTAACATCAACCACCGAATAGTGCCTACCCGTATGGTACCAAGGTAAGCAGATACAGATGACTATAGATTGGTTATAGTTATCTACTCACCTTGACTAAATAAATATTTTGGTGGCTGAGAACACATAAATAATGTACTGAAACTGCCAGATAGATAGGACTTAGGTGAACAAATACTTTAAAGAAATTGTCAAAGGCCTTGATGTATCTGGACGCACAAGTTCAACCCAATTAGGACTGATGGATGTGCGCGGTCACCAGTTACCTGGTGTATGAAAACTACCGGAGGATAAATTTATCCTAGAAACGTCTATCAGGCGGTCAAGATACATGTTTTCTCTTCTTAGAACCGGGCGATGCTCCCTTGGTACCTGATGCCACTGTGATGCTCACTGCCCATGTCCAAGGAGCAGCTAGCTTATAAGGGCATGTTGGTGCAGGCCCAAATACTAAAAGCAATCCTTTTGTGGCAGTGAAGGTGGAAAGACGCCTTCTTCTGGTGTATCAATAGTACATTTCGCAATTCGCCGCCTGATAAAATGGCATCACAGCGAGTAGGGAGGAATGGGCGTGAGCCGTGTAATTGTAGGATACCTGTATGTAATGGAGCACTACAGCTTTTAACCACAATGGTATGATCTCTAGATCAGATTAGGAATTTAAAAGTGCCAGCCAGAGGTCACATGCTTCCTTTGAAGAGGCGTGGCTTTCTGCCAGGTACACATGAGTGAAAGGTGTGCATCATGACTCAGGATGCAATGAATATTTGGATTAGCAGTGACGCAGCTTTTTGGTCTGTTGTTAATTTGATAGACTACCACCTGCTGAAATGTCACTACTGCGTTTTGTAGCTGAAATGATTGTGTTGTGTTTGCCAATAGCGTTCACAAATGCAAACTTGGCCTACCCAGAGCTAGTGTTGATCAGCTGTGTGCATCACGGCTTCCAGGCTACCTTATATACCCTCAGCGAAGACACCATATGACCCCACATCACGATGGGAAACATGTTGTATTTCAGTTTGCAAACCATTGCAATCTGATTGGTACAATTTTGTTAAATACGTCTATAATACCCAGAATGCAATACCCACTGTATGGGCACTTGTTTTTGCTAGATAAGTTCCACTCCAATTCAATGTGAATTTGTCTTTTGTTGTTCATACTAGACAAAATAATATAAACTTTAAAACACTGGCGATAGGAAAGGGTACACTTAGATAAAGATTAGATACCTCTACCACATCCTTGACCTGCTTAAGTTCTGTCTGAAGAGAATTCTCTAATGTTTTCGAGAGGAGGGACATCTCAATCTGGCCAAGGCAAGGAGTTCCACGGTCTGTGGTCGTCGGACATGCAGACAAATTTGAGTAGGACAACTTTTCTTAAGTGCTTGATTTGCTGTCCCCTCGTTGAAGCAGATAGACACGGGTGGTCTCTGGTGTAGCTCAGGTTTTTTTGAGCACATCAACAAAATTTTGGAAAGAAGAACCAGTGTTTTGGTTCTAGTTGAACCAGCAGTGATGGTCACCAAAAATGAGTACTCTCTGTTTAGTCATGGGGTGAAAGTCATGATTCAACTGGACAGAGTCCACATGACCAAACATATTATTACCATTGCCGCCTTCACTGTTAGTGTTTGGGACCACGTCCGGAATGAACTACACACAAAAGTGGTTCTTTCTAATCGACTACTGGTGCTCGTTCCTACTGCAGGGAACGCATGGAAGAGCGGAGAGCTTAGTATAGGAAAGATTGCACTGATACTACTCTTAATACTACAGGTGCGATTTTTTTTTTGTTGGACCAAAGACTCACAAATTTGTGAAATGTGAACTAATAACAGTCTGACTGCCGGAAGCATTGTGATCATAGAAGGCTAGGCTATGCAATTTACCCACTTTTTTCTACACACATAAATTATCAAATCAGATTCACAAATCTAAAAATCTATATAATTCAGTGATTCTCTTTGGTCAGCTACACTTTAGGTGAAATTCTGCTAATTTTCATGGAAATCGAATGAGTTCTGCTGAGAAAAAAAAATCATAAAAAACTGATGATTTCTGTGGAAATAAAATACGAGAGTGAAGGTAGAATTCAAGGTCTAGTATATAAAAATATATTTAAAAATACTTAGAATTATTCACATTTAACAGTACATGGAATTAATTTAAATATCAAAGAAAAAAATCAGTTAACAGATTAAAAAAATAAAATAAATAAAATAAATCACAGGTCAGAGTAGTGTGTTTTCTCTGCCTGCAGTGACACTGAAGAGAATTAGAGGGTGGGAAAAACAGCACTAAAATAAAAAAGGAATTGTTGGTGGTAATGAGGCCAAAAGGGCAAACAAGCATTGGCAATGCCAATAGGTTTGGCATTGGCTGACAGCATTGTCGCCTTTTCTGTGCTTGTTTTTTGTTGCTTTCATGAAACTTTTTTGTTGAGTGAGTAGCAAAACCCTCAGCAATACATGCATGGCTAAAGCAGAAAAACGATTTTGGCCTCAAAATCACTCATTATCTTTGTTTGTCTCTGGCACTGAAGGGAAGGATATTTTTTCTGAGTATATGCTCCTTGTGAAAGAGCAGGAGGGTATCGCTCAAAAGTGAAGTTAGCCAGTGGATGAAGTGGGCTCACTCATTGATCCATGTTGTTTGTTGTAATGTGATCAACAAGAGAGGATGTACCCTTAGAATAGCACACGCAGGGTTAAAGGTCAGAACAATAAGACAAAAACAGTACTCCTTGGGCAATCGGCTATTATATGAAAAGCGTGTTAGCACCACCAAATGTATCACAATAATGAATCATGAAGAGCGAATACTTGCATAGTCATTCTGTTTATTACAAAATGTTGTAAAAGTACAGAGTCGATGCAACCTTATCCGCAAACCTCACTGATCCACCCTTCGATAGAGACAACAACTGAAACAAAGCCAGCATAAAGATAAGCCCAAGAAGACCATTCCCAACAAGAATCGACCTCTTCGATGTGTTAATTAGTCGACGTGTTGGTCCCTTTTTAATTTTATGCTGGACCATCATCAGGACTTGGTGAGGATCAGAGTGTATTTTTGAAGGATGTTGGCAAGAACAAGACCTTCACCCGAGCTAGGTTTCTGAGGGTGCGACTCCACAGACTTGTAAATTACAACCAAGTATCCTGTCTCAAAAGGAGAAAGCATACACACTTGCAATTAGAGGAGAAGGCATTCTTCTTTGACAAGAAAAACAAGTTTGTAATTCCTTTGAGTCGGTATAAACAATGACCTCTAGTTTTGATTAATCTAATAGGAGAAGACAGAGAAATTGTTAACTAATTCAAACTAAAAAAATACAGACAAACATGCCCAATGGTAAACCAAGATTTATGTCTACTTGCAGATGAGAAGATAGACATGTCCTCACAATGCTTCCTTTACAACAAAGGCCAATAACTCTCTTTCAATGATTGCTGCAGCCGCTCTCTAAATAGAACAAAGAAACAATGTTTCTAACAGAAGCTAACTGAAGCTGCAACCTAGTAACAATGCAGTCTTAAAATTACTTTTAACAAATGGCCTACTGCCTAAACATATACAGATGGACGAAATGTCCCAAAGCTTCAGACAGAAGGAGGGCCCTTGACCACTTAGATAAAACAATTATATCTCATGAAATAAAACTATCCTTTCTCAACAGAAAACAAAACACTGCCAAGTCAAATAAGACTTACTTGGAACTTAATATCATCTATACACTCATGGCGGTCTTTGAAGAACAGTAACGCCAGTTCCTGGTTTCATAACAGTCCAAATACTCTCTCTAATTAGGTGACTGAGAATTGGTGTGATACCACCATTTTGTGCAAATGCTAACTTCCCATAGAATATGATCAAGAAAGGCCCATCATCGTGAGATAGTCGTCTTGTATCGAAGTAACAACACAGAGGATACTTATTTTGCACATGAGGATAAACCGACCACCACAACATCAAATTCAACAAAACAAGTAAATTGAAATTAAACTGTGCTCATGATAATGTAATACAAATGGCGATAACAGACTTCAGAACAAAAAAATCCCCAAACAATGATTGACAGTTGTTTGGTATCAAACTTCATATAATAAAGAAGCTGATTTCATTTGAAATGAAAGTTACTAAACCTAAAAGAAATCATTGTATAGTATATGTTGAAAAACTTCGACAAGGCATAATTATACTCACATTGAGCCGATCAGGTACTGTGTACCCAGAGTTGTGGAAATAAAAAAAAAGTGATAGCTAATGAATGGCAATCAGTAATCATAGCAAATAAAATGTGCGTTCAATACAGACAGAGCCATATCAAAATGTTTGTGAAAGATAAGTACTCCTGAATAAAATCTTCTTGTCTTCAACAAAGTTAACAATGCATAACTTAGCGTTCAGTATCCTACTCCAGCTGGATAAGAATAGACAATACCTCAAAAATTAAAATGAAAATACAGTTGTAAATGCTCATGAGGATGCTAAATAGTGCCATTCAACCCACACTTACTTTATTGAACTTCCAGATCTCTTTGAAAGACAAAGTATTGTCTATGTTAGAGCATCTTACAGAGGCACGAACAACCACAATTACAAACAAGGGCATGCCAGTGGGCTTAAGACCTTTCTCCAGAAAATATTCCACTATAGGCACATTTTTTACTTGACTTGTAATCCTAGACTGAATTTGTAAATTCCACTTTTTGTTTTTACTCGTTGGCCCATCTTTACGGAATATCTTCGCTCACAGAGCCACTGTATGCAATAAATTACATTATTGGTTTGGCACATAGAGAAACCAGAGTGTGTCCAAATGTGTTCAATGATGGAGAAGCACTTCATATCGCCGGTAGTGTTACAGGCCGAACAGTGTCCTCATCTGAAGTGACCTACAGCTTTTTCGAAATCCAAGTTCTCAGAAACAAAAGCTTTTACTGGTTTATCCCTAAAGTTGGGTGATCTTTGGAATGCAAACAGAGGTGATGGAAACTTGAAATTTTCAGACACCAACAAATACCAATTTCTTGTAACAATATTCCCCACATTATTACTTCAGTTGCCAAATGTGGAGACATATGCCACATGTGGTAGGTTATTCTCAACATTTACAGTGAGGAGGCTTTCCCTATAATTATTATTGCAGAGGAGTGTCGCCCCCCACCCTCACCCCCAGAAGCAGCAGGAGCTGCAAACTTATTGGAATAAAACAACAATAAATGTTGTTGTTTTATTTCTAAAGGGGCGGGGCCATAGGAGTGACGAGCACGGAGGGGAGTGCACAGAGCACTCCCCTCAGTGTGCATGTATGTTTGGCCAGCCGTCTCGGGCCGGCCAAACACACATGCGCACAAGGGCTATCTCCAACCAGGCACTGTGTAGCAAAGATGGACAGAGCCGGCATAGGCTCCCAGTCTGCATTGGAGCACCCAGCCAGGGACCTCCAGCCAATCATAACGCCGCTCTGAGCAGTGACATGATTAGTGCAGGGCAGGCTGGGAGCCTGTGCCTGGAGTGCGACAGGGGTGACGCGGGAGCATTGCGGCGACAATGTAAGTCATTTTTTTTTATATGTATTTTTTTGTATTTCTGTTTTGACTCCACCCACTTCGCCACTATACCGAGTTGCAAGCCGAGACTGGCCAGACATGAAATATTAACCAACTGGATACATTTGCTGTTTCATTAAAGTCATCTGTCGCCTTTGAGCAGTTCAGTCGAATATGAGGGAACTGCTCAAAGTGGAGGTTATCTCTTGGATTTCTCTGGGGAACGTTCTTTTAATGCAAAAGGGTGTTCTTATCCATTGATTTTCTATGGAGACTGGTGTATGGCTTATCTGACTCAACCCGGATGGCCAAATCTAGAAAATGGATTTCATTCTTTACACATTGTATAGTGAATTGTATATCACTACATCTCCCATTGAGCCATTTGTAGCACAATATTAGTGAATCGTGGCTACCTCTCCAGATCATCAGTATATTATCTAGGTAGCACATCTGCTTCAAGGTGCAGTGACCAAATGGATCATTGTATTTATATATATGCATATCCTCAAAGTGTGCTACATAGATAATCACAATGCCTAGAGCACAAGCAGCTCCCATTGCAGTACCTTTGATCTGCTTATAGAGGTTTCAATTCGATTTTTTTTTGTCATTGCTATTTCAGCACTATCAACTGTAAAAGAAGTGGGTACGTGATGTGGACTGCCACCTAAAAGATTATATATTATTTTAGGAGCCTGAAGTTGTGGAATATTGGTATGTAGGCTTGTGATATCTAAGATCCCCAAAAAGAAATGTTTCCATATTGAAATCCAAGCCTTCCATTTATTGGATTCATTTAGTCCCTTGTGCCATAAGAAAAAGTTCACATATTTTGATAATGGTTCCAAGGTGGATTGACAGCCAGCAGGATGGGGCGGCGGGGTGGAGACTGTAAGTGTTTATGTTTCTTAGTAAGGGTGTACAATGTTGGGGCGCGATGGTGTAGCGGGTAGAAGAAACATGTTAATGACACAACAAGAGATCAATGGATGCAGAAGGCTGGCTCAGAACCTTCTGTATTCTAGAGGACTGCTTTCCCACCCTTACCCAAACCTGCCATGCGATACAAAAATACACTGTAGCAGTAGCACTGTGAAAAAGTAGGACTTTTCATTTATTGGGGTGATCCACTAAATAAATATTGAGGTACCTTAGTGGCAACATAGACAATCTAAGACATATCGATGAGCCTGGCCATTCCAGTGTGTGTGCATGTGCGTCATGCAGACTTTTGCGAGGCTCGGACCACAAGTGTGATGATGGGCCTTCCTCTGTGTTTTTATGCCAACACCTTGTAGCGGCTGAGGTTATACGCCTTATCAGGAAAATATCACAGAAGCAGGCAAGGATAGGCTTTTGTGAAACATGAATACATTTAAACTATCAGTTCTGGACTGTCAAAAGATTAGTGGCCTGAGGGTGGAAAATTGGTGGTAGCTCCTGGCTTGTGATGGCCGTACATGTGCATGTATGTTGTTTCAGCTATTACAGTTGAAATGCACTGACCCTTAAGAAACCAAATCACATTGTCCAGCACATCGGTCCATGTTTGCACACACAAACAGCTCACAAACAGCTCATGCTAATCCCTTTGGAACAGCCTTCCTGTCACTTCTTTGCCACCGGGTAGGCCAGTCCAAGCTTGTCCTGAGTGCCTCAGTTCTCTAATGAACCACCTCCTTGATCTCCAGTAATCCACCATTGTGAGAAGGATGCTCTGGAGCTTCATCTGCATCCTTCATCCCGAGGACCAGGAAGGTACTGATGTGATGCTGCTGCGTTATCTATACAGCAGCTCTGTGTACTGGGATAGACACACGAAAGCAATTGCTAGCAAGGCAACCCAGCAGAGAAGTGCTGATGCAGTGGTGATCCAGTCCCACTTAAAGTATAGTTTTTATCAAAGATGCTGGTCACACTCACAAGTAGTAAAATAGCTCTGCTAAGAGCAGTGCTTAATTTGCACAGGTATTTGCTGGTGCTGGGCACCTGCACTTTATTTTTAATACTAGCACTTTTTTAATGACAGTCCACCACATGGAGGTGCTGTCTGCCAATGTTCAGCAGAAGACATCAGTTTAGCGAATCAAAACTCACTAAAAATAATAACAGCAGCACGTCCAGGCCATTTTACTGGCATTTTGCAGCACTGGTAGGGACAGTGGCCCCTGCAAGCTGCAGTTGCATCTTAAGCGATACCTTGGGCCCTGGCACTTGTTTGTTTACTCATTTATTTATTTACTTTTATTTTTTTAGATGTTAAGCACTGGCTAAGAAGCGGTAACATTTAAATCACCTACGATTGTTTTCAGAGCCACTCTTGAGTGTGAACATTTCTTTACAAAACTGTTGGAAACATAAAACTGCGCCTTTTGAATTCAAGCCTTTTTGTAATTTTTTTTTTCATCTCTGCTTAAATTTGAGCATTTCTGACTCAGCTGTTCTTTTGGTTTGTTCTACACTTATCCATTTTGGCCACTAGAGGGCAGCCGCCACATTTCGTATAACAAGTGATTTGGGGTTCCTAGCCTGTTGCATCTGTTGCTTTTCAATTCTAAGTGCCGTAGAAAGGCAACATTTACTCTCCCAAAACCAGTCCTGCCTGTTTTTTTTTTTTTTTTTAATGAGCTTTTAATGAGTGTTTGAGGAATTCTTCAAGTGTGCGGCCTCTCCAATTCACCCCAAAAGGCTGTCTCTAGTCTATATATATATATATATATATATATATATATATATATATATATATATATATATAAATATATATAACATCTACATATCTCCCTACGCCGAAACCGACCTTCTAAAGGCAGTTGTGCCGCAAACACAGCTGAAGTTTCCAGACTTCTCTTCTGTCAAGTTTAAAGTCCCAGAACTGCCCGTGGCGAGATTTCACTGCCAAAGACGGGTCGAGGAATCTAACGTTTTACTTCTAAAATAACACAGCGATCGTGCACATTCTGTTAGCTATCATCACCATTTCAACTGTTAGTGCTCTAGGCCCCAAGGCTTGTACAGACACACTTCAAAGAGTTATTGCATCTTACGCTTGTCGTACAGTTAGGTCTGGTTTGCATGTGGCGGAACGCACGAGTTTCACTCTGCGGAATTCCGCGGAGTTAGATGAAAGCTCTGCGACATTTTGTGGAGTTCCACAAACAGTCAGAAATCAGTACGTTGTGCTGCTTGTGCTGATTTTTAGCACCAGGAGGTCGTTTAGCACTGAAAAATCAGGGCGACAGGCACCCACGGCGTGCCAGAAGATGCTCTAGCTGATTTTGTTGCCGCTCGAGTAGATTTTCTACGCTAGCGGCAGCTTTCTCACTGCGAATTCTCACAACCTATTGTGGTGAGAAAATCTTGTTGGGTGCCGTCCTAGCACCTGAAAAATTCGCTAGGGGATGCCAATTCTTACTCGCACTTGACAACTTACTGAGGTGAGCAGCACACAAGAGAAAAAACTGTGCCAAGCAGCGGTTGGAGGAATTTGAGTGGAGCTCTGCATTACAAGCGTAACACAGAGTGTCCAAAGTTCTGCCAAATCCGCTGGTGGAGCAGAATTTATCGCCCACTCCTACATGTAATGTGTGTGAATTACTTGGAAACTGCTTTGGCAACACAGCAGGGTCCCGTGCTCACTGTGCCACTGGATTCAAGCTAGCCTGGCTGAGGAATGGTGATACCCAGAAACCGGTCCCAGGATGCTTGTTTCCGGTCCAGGGAGGACCTGGCCTGGCAGTTCCGGCTGGACTGGTCCCATGAGGAACAGGGTCAAGACTGATTTGCATATGGCTGGGTCCAAACTGGGGTGGCATGGTGAGCAAAAGAACGATGGATTAAACCCAGATCTGTGACTGGGGGTGAGTGTTTGCATTGTTCAGCACTCCGTCCATCATCCTTTTGTGTTGCTAAACTTGGAAACTGCTGCCACATATGTCATGCAAGCATCCAGACGGCCCAAGGAGAAGCAAGCAATGGCAGAGCACGGCAGCGCCCCACAGACTTTCACTCTGTTGATTCTTGAGCTCTTCCTGGCCTTAGGGTCTTCCACGGGATGCAGGTCCACAGGGAGGTTCTCATACAGGTGGATGGAGAAAGAGATCACAGACATTGCTTCTCTGTACAATGCTTGGATCATAGGCAGACTCGACAGAAGCAAGAGTTGTGAGTGTCAGGCAGCAATTCTCAAAGCAGTGGGTCCTCTCACCAGATCTTGAAGCTGCTGGGTGTTCACAGTCACTGATATTACTGTGCAAAGTCTTATTATTCGTGTCCTTTGACCACTTTCTCTTCATACCACAGAAAACCAGGCTTTAACCAAAGGCCTAGAGCTCACCCTTGCTCTTAAAGGATGGAAGCCACATAGAGTCTAGTTCCTGATCCAGTTCTTACCACCGCGCTAGTTCTGAGGCTTCTCTGAAAACAGAATGTGAAATGACAGTCTGATGTCAAGGGCCAGCTCATGTACCATAGCTGCTGGCAGCTGCTGTCCAATGATGCCAAATGTCTACAGTCTTCAATGCTAAACAATTTGGCCTCACAGACCTGAGGTTTTAGAGATGTTTGGCAATGGTTGACCACTGACCTTTATGCACCTGTTGAGGTTTCAATAGTCTATGCGCCTTCCTCCACCCTTGGCCACCAGGACAACAGGCGCCCGCCATTCACAGGCCTCCCTTTCCTCATGACACCTTGACAGAGCTCTTTGGAGTTTTTTTGTCAATGGTTGCAACATTAGATTTGGAATCAGTCTGCATTATAGACACAACACAATTTTATCTTTGAAGTTGTCATCATGTCTAATTCATCTTTTAACTTTTGTGGGAATTCGGCATATGTCTCTTGACCACCACGCACGCTGCCACCAACATGACTTGTTCTGTGGCACTGGGATTAAGCGCTATGCTCATGTCTTTGGTGCTGCCACCCCAAACGTTTATCTCCAACCTTGTTGTCATCAACTTTGCTAACTGTCTACCTGTCACAGAACCTTAATCCTCATCACAACAAAACTCACCAAATGTTGACCCCACCTTACCTGATTTTGTCAATGTCAGCAGAAAATATCACTACCTCTTGACATGCAAACTGTTTTCCATTGTTTATTACCCGGCAATGTATTGCAATCCCAAATCTGCAGAACAGTAAGTTTTTCCCACCCACTTTCATTTTGCACTTTGGCATACATATTGACCCACAATGCACTGGACTATACACACTCAAAACTTCCGACACCTCTTCCACGTTCTGGAGTTTTCACACTTAAACTCCAGAGCAAAATGGCCACTTTTGCCAGATTTTCTGCTCAAAGCATTTCAGGCAAAGCAACTTGTACTGTTGAACAAATGTCCAGAGTTGTCACACCTTTAAGGCCCTTTGACCCCACTTGATCCTCTCAGCAACAATTCTACAACTACCACTAATGTCTTCTCCACACAGCTCCTTATTATATAGTACTTAGCGCACAGTACTCTCACTTAAGCTTCCACGACCGTGCATCTAATTCACCAAACCCCTGGTGTACTCTATCCTGTCTACAGTTTTAGTAGTTTCTTAGGGTTTTTCAACAAGGGTTTTTCTTGCATCTGGGAATTACTGATGCACCGAAACATTTAGTTCCTTATCAATGCACCTGTGAGATCACAAAAGTAGCAGTTCAATCAACCAATAAACTTTTTTCGGGAGTCAGAGGCATGCATAATAACTGTCAGTTGTGTGACAAACTCTTGTGACATGCCATTTAATTCCCCACTCTCGCCATCCTACCCTACACTCATGCAAAGAACTTGTGGCATTCCAAAACTACATTCATGTGAGAACCAACGTGCCCCTTCAGTATCATGAATGACATCTCATATGCATCTTTCTGCTCTCCTTCTTCATTCCTAGTAGACAATTCATCAGTTCTCTTGTAGATACCAAGATCATGGATCAGAACTCCTTATTCTTCTAGTGGAAGACTTTTTCTCCAAGATGGCCACCTGGCTCCCCTGCAGGGTAATGAAGTATGAATGTGGCACATGAAGGTTTTGTGCTGCTTACCATGTGCTGGAGGGTTTTCCTCCTCCCTCGGTGGTTGACTCTGTTGCTTGCAGTGGTCTGGCTGTGGTATATACAATCTTTGCTTTATCTCTCAAAACTGCATTGGTGTCCATTTGACAGACTTGACCATAAGGTGACTGTATTGAAGAGCCTTTTCTTCAAGCCTGCAAATAAAATCATGGATCAGAGAGTCTTCTCAAAGTCTGTGGTTTCCAACCACATCCAAGGAAGGCAAGGGTGTTGATGTCATTGTAATTGACAACCTGTGCCCCAATCAAGTTAGTCATCGCCAGCGATCCATTTTCTATGTGTGTGGTATGTGGCTACCTTGGGGAGGTGCCTCGGGGAAGTGCACAAATGCCTCCAGGGAGGTTCCTGGAGTCCTTGGGATCCCCCAAGCCTTTGTTGTAAGGATACCCTCAGGTTGTGCAATAATTACAAGCCCTATCATAGTGGGGCACAATCAGTGCACCTCTTTGTGCCACCTTCCACAACACAGCAGGAATGCAAAAAGCCCCCTCATGCAAATGGGGTTATGGCATTGGTTCACATTTTCTGCCAGTGTAATCCGTATTATAGAAAGGGTCACACAAGCATCTGTGGCCCTTTATGTAAAGCTAAAGTGACAACTAGGTGCACAAAGGGGGTGCAAATGTCCGTAGCGCTCGAGGGCGCTTTTTGTGAATACAGCCCCTTGTCGATGACAGGGCTGACCTCACTGACATCAGGGTGCACTAGTTCCTTAAAAGTTTTGGCATGAAGGATTTAAATACCACCTCTTCTCTGATCAGAAATAAAATAAATACCAGCTGGTCAAAATAATAATAATAAATAAAAAAAAATATATATATATATATATATAAACTCATGGTTGCAAAATTGCTTAATCAGCCATATGTCATATACATATAGTTAAAAAATTAATTCAGTGGTAAGCAGAGCCTAAAGGCAAATCTGTTTAAATTCAAATTTATTTTCTTGTTCTTTTTGGTAGATCCACTGTGTCTTCCGCTTGCTGTTCTGGAACTTTTAGAACTAAACATTCACAAAGCTCTTTAAAGCTCGAATAAAATACAAACTGAAGACCCAGGATCCAAATGGACATCAAAAGTGCTAAGTGTTTATTAAACCCGTCAACGTTGCATCAAAGGAGTCAGTGAGCCAAGTAGGAATCCCAGGTTTCAAGCAGGTATCATAAGAATAAAGCTATTATGAATGCGAGCCTCGGCAATTATGAAACTAACCAAGGCATATAACAAGAAATTGTGGTAGCAAAAGAAGCAAATGCTTATTAAAACAACCAAGCAGGTATCAAAGGAACTAAGGCAGCCTCAGTGAGCCACCTGGGCATCACAAGAATCAAGTGGGTATCAAAGGAGCCAAGTATTTATCCATTGACTCAAGCTCTTATTAGTGGTTATAAGCCAAGTGGGTATAAAAGGAGCCAAGTATTTGTCCATTGACTCAAGCTCTTATTAGTGGTTCTAAGCCAAGTAGGTATCAAAGGAGCAAGCAGAAGCCAACATATACCGTGATTATTAATGTAGTGGGGGTCAAAAGAAACAAATGGTTCTCAGGGGAGGCAATTGAAATTCAAGGGACTCAGGTGGAAATCAATTGTGGCCATACAGGTATCAAAAGAAGTCAATATGTATGAAATGAGTTCAGAGGGCATTGACAGAGGCGAGGCGGCATCATAGAAGCAAGTAGAAATCATAGAGCGGGGTGTAATTTGAGGAGATATGGCGCTCAGGATGCCAATCTACCTATGTAGGTGCCGGGGAGCCTCACAAGGGAAACACCCAACCCATAGAGGTCAAACAACCTCTGAACTCAAGAAATTGCACAATGAGGTGCCCCTAAAATTGTACCAGGAACATTAAAATGTACATTTCACATAGAAAATAGTTGCACAGATCAGTCCATATTATACCATGCAGGTCATGGAGTCAAATAGTAAGGTCACTTGATCAATCCAAAGTTTATTCAAAAACTGGAAGGCTGGAAGTACAAATTTCTTTGGATTACAGACTGTTCAGTGTGAAATCACATTTTGAATAAACTTTGGATTGATCAAGTGACCTTACTATTTGACTCCATGACCTGCATGGTATAATATGGACTGATCTGTGCAACTATTTTCTATGTGAAATGTACATTTTAATGTTCCTGGTACAATTTTAGGGGCACCTCATTGTTCATAGAAGCAAGTAGTTATCAAAAGGTTAAAGCCAGATGAGGAATCCCAAATGAGTCAAGCAGAGATAAAACTTCTCGCTGGTTATCGGTCGAGTCATTGGGTAGCAAAGGAACCAAATGGGAATCAAGAAAGTCAAGTGTACTCAAAGAGTCAAGCGGGTAATTAACGAGTATTTGTATAAGAAGTAAAGCATCAAATGAGTAACACAAGTACCAATGGAAATGAGCTGGAGTCAAAGGAATCGAGCCCACCAAGGCACCAAGTAGATCCCAAAAGGGTCAAGTGGGTATCAAAGGATCCGCTTGGGTATCAAAGGATCCACATATATTTTAAACAAGCCACTTACCAAAAGAGCATCAAAGAAAATAAGTGGGTTCCAAAGGAATCAGTTAGGTACCAAATGAGTCAATGGAGTCAACGGGCAAAAAAGGAGTCACGTAGGTATCAAAGGAACCAAGTAGAATTAAATATCTAAGAAGTAAAGAAGTATCAAATGAGTTAAGCAAGTATCAAATTACTCAAATGTGCCTCAATGGAATATGATACCACAAACCCAAGCTTGTAATAAAAGAGACCACCTGTAACAGAGGTGTCATAGGGAAATAACTGGAGTGATATTGGCACTAAAAAGGAGTTTTAGTATCAGAGTCACATAATTGTCAATAAAAGCAAGTGGGTGTCTGAGAAGTGAAAATGGGAATCAAGGAAAAGTAGAATGTCTAAAGAGACAGGTAGGTATGATTAGACTCAACTAGGTAAAAAAGGAGACAAGTGGTATGAAATGAGTCAACTGAACATGGGGAGGCCATGAGGTTCTTACAGGAGTCATGTGGGTATCAAACGGCTCAAGGGTGCACCAAAGAGGTCAGGTGGGTATGCTAAGAATTAATTTGGCATCAGTGAAGCAAGTGGGTGTTGAAGGGTTCAAGCGGATATCAAAGAATTCATATAGGTATAAAACAGGCCTGGGTGAAATTTGAATTACACCAGCTTAATTCATGTAATTTTGGGAATTGTGGGTTATGCTTGCATTGTGAAATTCCAGAAATGACATCATTATGTCACTTCACGTAATTGCGAGCCATTTGTGGTAAAATTTACAGCAAATTCAGCACTTGTCATAAAAGTTTACCACAAACGCACAGGAACAACAGAATGTGAGTGGCTGTTGTTCATTAGGCTTTTTTTAGACTTTTTTGCACTATCTTTGTAGTGTGGAATGCCAAAATCTGACACATTGGGCCTCATTACGAGTATGGGGGTCTTTTGGGAAGACCACCGCGGTGGTGGCCGCCAAAAGACTGCTATGTTGGCGGTAATCCAACGGCCGTATTAAAAGTCACACTGTGAAGACTGCCAAAAATCCGAAACCGCCAGGACAATGGGGGGCAGGAAAAGGGAAGTCCCAGCACCGCCAGCCCGACACAATTCTCCCCTCCAGAGTACGAGCCACCAATCACCACAGTGGTTCTTCCATGGCAGAAAACCATTGGTGGTGCGAACCGCCGTGGTTAAAACTCACATCTGGCAGAACACCACACCACATTGGATAGTTTGAATACCCTACACCTGACACACAGCCACACACCCGACACACCTACTCACTGCACTATATAACACACACCTACACAACCCACAATCCTTTGAAACAAAAACACCATTCAGATACCCAGAGAGTAGGTGAAAATAATAGACACACATACACATCCCACTCAGTACACACACACAATTTGCGACAACCGTCACACCCTCACCTCACCAGTTACACAACACTGCACCCTTACACTCACAACACCCCCACACACCGTCTATACAACCACTACCATGTCCCCACAAAAACACCCACGTTTCACTGATGAAGAGTTGAGGGTCATGGTGGTTGAAATTGTCAGGGTAGAGCCACAACTGTTTGGAGCACAGGTCCAACAAACATTGATTGCAAGGAAAATGGAGTTGTGGCAACAGATAGTCGAAAGGGTCAACTCAGTAGGCAGCCATCCACGCACAAGGGAGGACATCAAGAAGAGGTGGAACGGGGGAAGGTGCATTCCATGGCATCACACCACCAGATAGCCGTGCAGAAGACTGGCAGTGGGCCCCCACCTATTCCCCCACAGTTCACATCATGAGAGAAGACGGCCTGAGTGGGGGACTGGAGTCTGGTAAGTACCCACAACAGTCATGTCACACAACTATATTGTCCTGCATGCTTCCTTGCCACCCAAATACTCTCTAATTAACTAAATGTCCCTCTACACCTCACTCCTCATCATCTAATCACCTAATGCCCCTCTCCTGCATGCCACAACTCCACTCAGCCCAACGGCCCTCACAGCACTTGGCAATGGCACGTTAACTGCTGGCTAATCAAATCACAACAACTCCCAGAATGCACTAACACATTATTTAGAAAACCTGGAATGTATACAAGACATCACATTTCATGTATGTACAACTAAAGTTCTAGCTACACCATCTATATTGTCCTAGTGAGGACCAGTACATGGCAATGACAGCAAAGCAATGGCACACTCACAATAGCATACAAAACAATATACAGCTACAGCTGAGTGACCATTCCTAATGGCTACAGATCAAATATCCCAAGCCAGAAATAGACTGACCTGTGTTGGAAAGTAAGATGGCTGATGCACATACACAACATCTAGATACAAGACTATTACCCTTGCATACTCACATACTGTGTTCCCACTAAGGCAGTGGTTCCCAACATTTTGACTTCTGTGGACCCCCACTGAATCATTACCGGAATCCTGGGAACCCCCACTCAGTCATTACTGAAAGCTGGGGTCCTATTCTGTTAATATTATTTAATTTTCTAAGCAGTCGTGGACCCCCTGAGGAGGCTTCACGGACCCCCAGGGGTCCACGGACCACAGGTTGGGAACCACTGCACTAGGGCAACATTGTGCATTGTTCAGCTTTAATGTGTGACATCTAGCAAGCCTGACTATTCACTAGGTAACAGAGGTGAACAGTCATGTCAGTTATCAGACTTGTATGACAGATCCCAAAATGGAGTATTTTAATCAAGTCACAGAGTAGTATGTACAACAAAGGTATGCTATACAGCTTCTTTCAATGTCATTGCATGGAATCATGTAAAGCCACTGTCTGCGTCTCACAAAGAGGTAATCAAACGCACATTCCAACCTGAACTCTGTGCCTCACTCCCTCTACAGATAACCCAGCCATTGACAACATGGAAAGGATACCTGAGACTGCCAGTCCCCCTCAGGATGAAGGCGTCAGTGAGGACAACGTACCTGGATGTCTGGACAGTGACGAACAACCTGGCCCATTTGGGACACCTGGTCTATCAATGACTCCCTGCCCACATCAACACCTCCACCCCTGGTGCAACCACATCATAAGCAACCATTCGCCCCCCCCAACCTGTGTCCCAAAGCCTAATTAATCAATTGTGTGCCCCACAGTACAGGGACCTGAGTCACATCTTGACATCCCTGACAATGAAGGCCCTGCTACCACTGGGAGTGGGCACTGCATGCCAGGGGCACAGGCTGCTGGGGGGTAAGGTGCATGGGAGGGATGCTGTGCGCCAGAGGATGGGTCCTCAAAAGGACTCCACTGACCAGGAAACCATCTCCTAAGTTGTGGGAGCATACCAAAGTTCCCAGGTCAGGAAGGGACAAATAATCACCAAGTGGGGGGAGAATCAAAGGCTGCAGAAGGAACACCACAGGGAAGTCACGTAGCAGTGGCAGGCACATAATGCCACCATGGCTACGATGACAGGGGTGCTGAGGGACATCAATACCACCCTCATTGGTTCCTCAACACACCATCAGGCCCCTTCCACTAGCAACGCAACATCTGTCCCATCTACATCTGCAGCAGCTAGTGGCCCTGCCAGGGAAACCACATGCCTCAGACACCCCTCCCTCTGTAGCTGAATAACCCCTCCCTCTCCACTGCACACAGACTATGGCTGGAGCAGATGCCAAGATCAAAGCCACTGCTAGGAAGTGAACCTCTCCTGATATCACCCTAGTGTGCCACTGAGACACCCTGTAGACTGTTCTGAGAAATGACTCAATTTTCCCACGGTACAAGGACACTGGACCTGTGTAATCAACTGGCGTGGCTGCTACTTTGATGAATCCATCTACCATGACCTAACTCATCACCCTATTTTTCATTTAATCACTTTGATTTTGACCTTTAGTACCCTGATATGCACAATAAATCACAATTGAACACAGCTATTGTATATGTGTCTTTTATAATACATCAACAATTGCCATGCTTTCCAACAGTGGTGTGGTCATGCTCCCCTGCATCGAACAGCCAGTGTAATGGTCATCAGATGGAGGCTCCCACAGCAGGAGACACATAACAACAGAAATGTCACAGGACAGCAAGACAAAGAGTACTATCAGGATGGAAGGCATGGTGGCACACAATGCACTAATACCCGTAACAGAAGTCATGTCCATGGTAACCCACCTACAAATCAGGGGCACCCAAAATGAACCTATATATCACCAGGTACATACTCTTCACATACACTACATAGCTACATGATCACATATCCCATGGAACACACTTACAGCATCACTGGGGAACCCAGTACATTAACCATACACTAACATAGGGCCCATACCTGTAGGATTCTTACTCACCTTTGTCACAATACATTTACCTGCACCCTGGACAGCAACATCAGAATACAACCACAGCTAGGCCCCATCACAAAGTGCCCCACCCATTGTGTAGCCAGAGGCCATGATCCAATCTTCATACATGGGCCACAAACGTCTACTGACACGCAGTACATCATTTCACATCCCCCCAACCCCACTGGTGATGGGAAAGGACTAAGCAGTCACAACCCGACTTGCATGAAGGGAGTACAAACAAGTTTCCATCCCACTGTAACTTTATCCATTTTACCAGCTATATGTCAGGTACACCTCTCATGTCTGTCAGCTATTACCATTGGCTACTGACAATGAATACCTCAAGCCACAGGTTCCAGAGACAAACAGGAAATAGCAATTTCAGTGAGTGGAAGGAAAAGAGGATGGGAGAATGCAAGAAACATACATCAATACTGAATAGTTCATTACAGAGGTGTATGTTAGGATCAGATGTAACATGTTAGAGCAGACCATTTTTACTGTACACATTACAATCTACCAGTCTGCTTCCACAACTCACACATAGCCATTGGAGCTCATTACACCCCCACTAATGATTCAAGTCAGGAGGTGTAAGGGCAGCCATCCAATTGAAATTGTGCACATTCAACACTTCTAAAGGTCCACTTCATATACTTGAATGTCAATGGAAGTACTGATTGATGAGATCTGCCCTAGAGTCAGCTGCTCCTTATTCCTCTGGCTCTTCGTCAATTGCCATATCAGCATTTCCAGCCACCGGCCCAGCTGCCTCCCCCTCATCTGCTATCAATGGCATCTGATGTCTAGGGCTAGATTGTGGAGCATGCATCAGGCAACGATTATTTGGCATACCTTGTGGGGCGAGTAGAGGAGGGCTTCTCCAGATAGGTCCAGGCACCTTAATCTTGCTTTCAAGAGCCCGAATGTTTGTTCAATTACACGCCTTGTCCTCCCGTGGGCCTCATTGAAACGGAGTTCCCCTGGCATTGCTGGATCCCTCACTTGGTGTCAACAGCCAAGGAAGGTTTGGATTGCCTGAGTCACCTGTGAACACAATGGTAGAACAACTCATAAATAGTTGCTTGTGAAGACCGGTGATATAACAATGAAACAAACATTACAATGCAAACTTAACAAGCAGCCAGGCACTCTCTGTTTGTAGTTGTGCCATCAAATGTGGGACATTGCTGTTACGCATTATATAGGAATCATGCACAGTTCCAAGAAACTTGGCTGAGACCTGTGAGATGTACTGGTCTGCCAGACACACCACCTGTACGTGGATTGAGTGATAGTTCTTCCTGTTCCTATAAACCGGTTGGCAATGGGAGGGACCAGGGCTACATGGGTGCCATCAATGCCTTCAACCACATGAGGCACCTTTTTTCTGGGGGAACCTGATGTAGCTGTCCAAGTGTTTCAACAATGCACACAGCACATCCTTCAACACCAGACTGAACATGGGCTGAGACATCCCTGCTGTTAAGGCATCAGTATTCGGAAAGGACCCTGTGGCCAAGAAGTGTAGCACTGACAATACGATGGGAAGTATGCCATAAGGATTGCAAATGGCTGGCATCAGATCTGGCTCCATCTGTGTACAAAGGTCCATGATGGTATGACGATTCAGATGATATGTCTGCATGATATGCCTGTCCTCCATGGTTTCCAGGTCTACTAGTGGACGGTACACGGTTGGTTGTCTCACTCTCCTCATGGCAGGATAACTATGTTGGGAGGACAGAATATACAATGAGTTATGCAGTATGCACACATCATTAACACATTATGGGGGTCATTCTGACCCTGGCGGTCTTTGACCGCCAGGGCGGAGGACCGCGGGAGCACCGCCGACAGGCTGGCGGTGCTCCAATGGGGATTCCGACCGCGGCGGTAAAGCCGCGGTCGGACCGGCACCACTGGCGGGGTCCCGCCAGTGTACCGCGGCCCCATTGAATCCTCCGCGGCGGCGCAGCTTGCTGCACCGCCGCGGGGATTCCGACCCCCCCTACCGCCATCCAGATCCCGGCGGTCGGACCGCCGAGATCCGGATGGCGGTAGGGGGGGTCGCGGGGCCCCTGGGGGCCCCTGCAGTGCCCATGCCACTGGCATGGGCATTGCAGGGGCCCCCGTAAGAGGGCCCCTACATGTATTTCACTGTCTGCTGCGCAGACAGTGAAATACGCGACGGGTGCAACTGCACCCGTCGCACAGCTTCCACTCCGCCGGCTCGATTCCGAGCCGGCTTCATCGTGGAAGCCTCTTTCCCGCTGGGCTGGCGGGCGGTCTGAAGGCGACCGCCCGCCAGCCCAGCGGGAAAGTCAGAATTACCGCCGCGGTCTTTCGACCGCGGAACGGTAATCTGACGGCGGGACTTTGGCGGGCGGCCTCCGCCGCCCGCCAAGGTCAGAATGAGGGCCTATATATTACCTGACACCTAACACCTGTAGAGGATGCGTAGCACTTCTGACAAACAGAATACAGACCATAAATATGCACCTAATTCACCCTCATAGCTGCACATTGGCTCAAGTAAAGTGGATTGTACATATGAAGCAAATGTTATTGTACATGTGTGTGAGACTTAGCTGTCCTGCAATAATCACACGTCTTGGATTCTACCAATATCTACCCATGGCCTATGTACCTTAGAGTAGCTTAACATAGTTCTCACCATGTATACTCCCTCAACACGTCATGGTGTAAAACTTGCCACAATACGTTGCACAACCATGATGGCACAACATACGGTTACACAGATTTTTGGGGAGTAAGTGACAGAAGCAGACAATTGAGCACCTCCATCGATGATCTGTGTTGATCAGCTGTATTTGCTCCTGGGTGCCTGAAAGATGTTGTACAGGGGCTACTTAACTTTTGTCCTGGTACAGGTATTGACTCCATGTGAGGCCGGCATCTCAATCAGTCAATTTGGGGTATGTGAAGGTTGTAACAGAAGAAGATTCAACTTTTGGTGTCTAAATTTGTCTATTTGCCCTTATCATGCATTTCCATGCCATTGACATGTGGACAAATCACTTTTATCCCAATGCCTTTGTTTTAGAGGAGGTAAGTGGCTAGACTGTCCTAGATTCTGGCAATGTGCAATGTCCATGCTACATGTGCCAATGACCTATGGGAGTGCAACATATGGTATTAGCTGCCTACATCATGTCACAATGGTTATTTGGGGGCAGATCTTGTAGAGTGGGACAATCATTGCTACCCTTAGCCTAGCTGATGTGGGCAGTTTGGACAGGAATTGGTATTAGCTCACCTCACATTTCAAGATGTCATAGTTTAGCTGTACTACTATTTCTCATACAGGTGTTGTTGTGGGATATATTGTAAGTGCAATGACAGTCGTGTAGGTCCATGTGTACATCATGTGTACATGTTGTTTCAGTGAGATATGTGTGTTGTCTGGACTTAGGTGCAGGTAATCACGTTGGGAATGGTGTGAGTGATGTTGGTTTACTCATGTTGTCACGTCGTGGAATGGGATCTGCATGCCAGGTGGAATGTTATGTGCGGTATAATGTATTTGTTGGCTGGTACTTGTTTAGTTGTTCTTACACTGCTCTCTGTGATTGTCTGTGGATGTCTCATGTGTGCTATGTAGGCCACTGTAGCTGCACATGTATGTATGGCGTGACATGGTGTATCTGTGTTTAGTGTCTGCTGATATTCCTCTGGGATTTGGTACATGTAGTGCAACAGCTGTTCTCCAGACATGTATTCTAAACATCAGATGCCACCTGTATGGGAGTGCCACTTGTTGTGGCTACATCACAGAATGTATCCATTATGGCATATATGCACAGAGGGTTCAGCCAGGCATGTGATTGGAACGACAGGTGCTGTGTGATCTGTGAATAGAGTTGTCTTAACTTGCATGGGACATTACTTATGGACATGGACTGGTCAGGTGTTGAATCAGAACATGCATGATATGGTGTGATCAGTCAACTGCTTTTTCTAAAGATGATAGGAGAATGGAGAGTTATGATCAGGATTAGGACAAAATTTCATCTTCAGCCAAGGCATGATGAGCATGCTGACAGAGCTTTACAGGTGATTTGTTGAAATGCTCCAGTTGTGCTATCTTACTTGGATTATGAGAGAGATGACATAAAGGTGTGGTTAGAAGTAAGATGTTGTGACAATGATGTAGGATATGTGGTTTTCTATATGAGATTGCCTTGCCAGGAGATGTATACTACAGTTGTCCATGTTGTAATGTGTGTATGTGAAAAATGTGAAGACCCTCTCTACCTCTCTCTCTATTTGTGTGCATCAGCAGCAGGAGGAGACGGGGCACAGGAAAGTGGGGATGCTGCTGGCCATTGGATCTGGTGTGCTGATACTACCGACAGCGAGGGACACAGTGGCCAGAGGGCGAGGGGAGTGCCACAGGATCATCATCTTCATCCTCAGAATCCTCCTACAGTGGACACTGCCTGGCGGACCCATCTACGACCACCCCAGCACCATCTTTGTCCGCCACCCCTCTTACTACCACCACCCTCCCTGTAGCTCCCCGCCCAGTTCTCCGTGACTGCTCACCCAGGAGGGTGGGCGTCTCCTTCGCTGCAGGCACCTCTGCCCCTGTCAGCCCTGCTGCTCTCAGTTAGTAGGCTATTGACCTCCAGAGGTCGATCTTTGTGGGTCAGTTAACCATTGTGAATACCATCCAGGGACTGGAAACTTAAGTCCAACAGAGCAATGCATTCCTGGAGGGCATTCACGGTGCACTGGCTGGCCTACAGAGATCCCTTCAGGCTCTGGCCTCCACACTGACGGCAGCCAATCACCCTTTGTCTTCCGTACCCCCTCCACCTTCCTTTTCCCAATCCCAAACCCTTTCTCCAAGAGCTGATTTATGGCCCAAGCTGTGGGCTCCTTGTATTTCCCAAACCAGCAGATCTTTCTGCAGAGGCCTGTGTAAACAGAAAAAACACTTAGTTAAATAAAATGAAATATTGTGGAGCTTTGAATTCATTGGAAACAAACACACAGTTGCATTTCCTCTCCTCCCTCTTCACCCACCATGTGCAATGAGGAGGCTGTTTTTCAGTGAAATAGAATGCATCTCTCTCTCATAACTCTGATTGGCCGTTCCCAACCAATCAGTGTGAAGGTGTGTTTCACAATACTGAAAATGTGTTGGTATGACTGAGGAATGAGGAGTAGGGATGATGGATGAGAAGTAGGGATGATGGATGAGAAGTAGGGATGATGGAAGAGAAGAAGGGGTGATGAGTGAGAAGAAGGGATGATGGGTGGGACGTAAAGATGATGTATGATGGATGAGAAGTAGGGATGATGGATGAGAAGCAGGGATGAGAAGTAGGGATGAGGAGTGAGGAATGACGATGTCCTAAAATGGATGCTGTACGGGCTTTCATCACTGTAGCTTGTCCCTGCAGGCATGGCCCTTTGTTGTGCTACAGGCAAGGCCCTTTGTTGTACTACTTGTTATATTAGAGCCTGGTTGCCTGCCCTTTAATCTTTAATGTTCTGAGATGTTAGCTGTGAAGTTACCAAGCAGGATCTGTGCCTCTGCGGTTTGAATGGCAGTACAGAGACATTTCATCTGCCTCTCCCATTGGCCCAGAAGAAAACAAATAAAGCAAACTTTCCCAGAGATGGAATGTGCTATGTGTCTACTCAAGGAAGTTAATCGCCGCCTCCACCTGAAGAAACCCGGACAACCTGAAGAAACCCGGACAGCGGGTATTAAGGGGAGATGAATAGATCCTGGCTGGGTCTCTGTTAACCCTTTGCAGGCTGGAAAACTTTGAGCTCGGGCTTTGAAGCAAGTACTTTGCTTGACAACTTCCCAACCTGTACTTTTCATGACCATGCCACCCACTGTCGTAAGCATCATTAGTGCTGCAGGTGCAGTGGCACCCAGTCGGCACCCATGTGGTATTAGGGAACCACTGAATCCATTATCTAGCATTATTTTGATGCCCAGCCAGGGGCGCAGGGACCTATTTTTCTTGCTTATGTTAGAGGCCATGTTTCCTAGCTACAACTCACAAAGGCATTTGCAGGCAGTGGCGTAATGAAACATAAAGGGCCCCCCTGCAAAATACATGGAGGGGGACCCACGCTGAGGTCACAGTCAGGAGCTCTCAGGCCACGGGCCCGTTGGCCGTGCACTGTTCAGGAGGGAGGCCCATGGATCTCGGGTCCCCTCGCATCGCGGGGCGGCGGGTGCTATTGTTACGCTACTGTTTGCAGGAGTAACTTCAGTTTAAGAGCGCGGAGCCTCCTTAGCTGCCAAGCATTCACAAAATGGAAACCCAGCAGCTGTGAATCAATGACGGTCTAGAACAATGGTTCTGAACCTGTGGTCCAAAGTCCCGAGGTGGACCGCGAAGCCTCCTTAGGGGGTCTGCGACTGCTTAGAAAAAATAATAATATTAACAGATTAGGTCCCAGCTTTCAGTAATGACTCAGTAGGGAATCCCCCAATTCCAATAATGATTCAGTGGGGGCCCCCATGTTCAAGTAATGATAAAATGGGGGTCCACAGAAGTCAGAAGGTTGGGAACCACTGGCCTAGAGTGTGTAGAAATCTGCAGTAGTAAACCCCATGCAAATGGTGATGGAAGTGGGACAATGGAGGCGAGTTAGCCCTGTAAGTTTGCTCAAACGTCTGAGTTTGTGGCCCTTCACAAGTTCTTTTTGAATTTTAGTCCAGCAATGTGCTGGAATAACTCTGATTCCAGGGTAAGGGAAGAGATTTCTCCATGTGGAAAATATGTTTGCTGTACTGAAAAACGAATAAAAATGTGCATTTATGCATCTGCATTTAGGAAAAAGTAATAATAAAAAAATCAAGATTTGTTGGAGTTTTAATGAATTAGGGATGATCAGAAAACTGCACTCATAGGGAATGTTATGTTTACAAGTGCTGAGAGCCCAGATTTCCCTGATGCCAGATTCAGGGGAATGTCTAACATTAGTGCAGCAGGTGCAGTGACACTGGAGCCCAGGCGTGCGATGTGACCAAAGCAGCCCGATTGTGGCATTCTTTTATTGCCAAACCAGTTGATTGGGTGATGTGGGGGGCATTTTATCTTCTGGTATCTGGGCCCCTGGCAGCCAAGCTATGCTGTTGGTTGGATTGGCATATTGAGAAAGTAGGGGAAATCCTACAGGGTCGTTACACTGGCTGTTACTATATGGTCAGTTCTGCTGCTGCAGAGGACGAATGATTCTGGATTGTTTAACAGAAATGTACAGCATTTGGCTCCAGTTTTCAAAATTTGCTTTGGGGAGGAAACTCACTCTATCAGGCATGTTGCAGGAAGTCAGACTAGCTGGGTGTGCTTGCTTGTTGCAATCTGGGGGTGAAATTTCAACATTTTTGGGGATTTTTCTTGGTCCTCGTCGTGATCTGGACACTGCCATTCCGGTTTTTGAGCGGAAGCCCCATACCATGTGACCTGGACCAATTCTAAGGCAGGAAAACTGATGTGCAATTTTGGAATCATGTGGGTGTAGCAGAGAGTGGGATGGATGGGACACACCTGCACACATACACATGCACACATACACACTCACTCACACACATGCACACACACATCCATTTGTAGAGTGAGCCAAGAAGCGAGTGGCGTGCAGTGGAGGAAAAGCTGTGGGAGGAGCCAGAAGCCCCTGGTCATCCAACAACAGGCCCCCTGACGCCGGACCCCATCCGCCTCATTTGGCAGGGGAAGCGTTTTGTTCCTGAGCTCAACACCTCCGACATCCCACAGCTGCATTGGTATCTCTATTGCAGCTCAGTCGGAGCCAAGTCAGGGGTGTCTGGAGTGGAGGTGAGGTTGGTAGGGAGCAGGCGCAGGCACAACGTGGTCTTGATGCTGATATAGTGCCAAAACTGACGTTGATAGAGCACCATTGAGGGGGTACCAGCCCATCAGCGTGACTTGCTGCTAACCGTCGTTAGCCGGCCCATGTGTTCTGCCGCCACTTAGCACTCACCCTGCATAACTCCTGGAACTGTGATTCGACAGGAGAGATGTACCTTGAGGAAGAGAAACAGTGACACAAGGTTGGGCTGCAGGGTGAGGGCCACCCAGTAGGGGTTGGCCTACTAGGAGTGGAGTACAGGGTGGCAGAAGCAGCCAAGCCCAGATTTGGTGCGGCTTGCAGCCCCAGCCACTCTTAAGTTGTCCTTCGCCACATCCTTTCACAACACTCACTACCAAATATTCCAACATACATGCTCACACCAACATTAATTTAAAAAAAATTACACTTACCTGCAGCTCTGCCTCTGAGGTTCCAGAAGGGTTGGGACTGCTGCCTTCTCTCGCCAATGAAGGGAGGCAGCAGTCCCTACTTGTCACAGAGTGGGATGGGGCCAGTGAGACGTCCTGACCCCACCCCGTCTGTGACAAGGTGTCAATGATTGACACTCAGGTCCTTGGCCCTTCAGGGCTTAAAACTGAAGTGCCCAGGTTGGAAGCAATCAGTGGCGCTCCCCCTGAGCTGAGGAGGTCACGCCTACAGGAGCTGTGACTTCTTCAGACTGGCAAAGCTCAGCTCAGCCAGCCAGGAGCCTGCACATTTAGCACGTCTAGCTCCTTGCTGCCTGACCTGAAAATGAAGTGTCTTTCATGCTGACCTTTGCTCAGCCTGACAGACACTCTTCTTGATGGGCAAAAGATGAGGGAGCGTGGCCCCCAGCCCCTATGGACGGGCCACGTCTGATAATATTATAATTTCAAATTTTTTATGTGTTCTATGTTACTGCCCCAGTTTTCAGGGGAAGCATGTAAATACGCCAGCATAGGCCCTGATTACAAATGCAATAACTCTGGGAGGAATTCCTCCACCTGCAATTCTTAGTGTATCTAGGCATTTAATTATCAGGTCTGCAAACTCTGGATGTAATATTCCTGGACCAGAGAAGCCGAGCTATCCTTGATGGTGTACGGGCAGGGGATGCAGGCAGCATCACAAGTCAGATGCTCCTGGACTCCTATAGCACCACAGGGGGCGGACAATGCTGGCACCTGGACATGCAAAAACTTCCTCTGACCATGCAACACCGCACTCCCTGAACCTCACACCAGCCCTGATGCTGATACTTCCTGCTTGCTCAGAGCGGATGGAGAACATCAGGAACTTTCTCCGATGTATCTGGAAAAAGACCCCAGAAAGGAGCACACCATCACACTATAGTAATTCCGCATTGCATGGAGAAAACTCAATCACCAGTAGTTTGTGCACAGATACTAACTGGAATTGGATATTCTGGGCCCGACAATATCCTTCACCAAATTCTGGTATCCTCGTAATGAGGGCCTTAGTGTTTTGTGTTTTCACTCAGATATCTACCCCTAACTTGTTGCAAGAGACAAAAGCCACAGTCCACCCCTACCAAATGCACTTCCCCTGATTTGATGGGAAGGAAATGATGCACCATCTTCTGCTGTGTGCTTCATCGTTGTTGGTGGCCACAGTAGTTCACACCATAGACATTTAATCAGCCGGCCAGCTGCAGGGATGCATCCTTTGTGGCCTGTAGACCAAGGAAGGATGAAGCAGGCAGGTTAGCTCTGGTGCCTGTTACTAGACAGGCCCACTACAGTACATCCTAAACTATGAGGAAAATAGAAGAGAAATAATTTCAGGACACACCTGGCAAAAGCTAGTAATTAATTAAAGTCAAAGTTAACTTATAAATCATGAAAACAAACTAATGAAAAAATACATAATTGGTGCCTTGATTAAAGAACATCCACAGCACAGGATTGTTGGTACTCTACGCGCCACGACCCATCTGACCCCTCTAGCGTTTCCTGGCTTTTTTACTCAAACGAGCATTGCATGATGGGACTAACAGACCCATACATGTAATGATAAAAGCAAGACTACAAATCCCAGAATGCAAAGTGTTTCTATATTAGAAAACAAATCGTGCTTTATTTATCTGCCCCCAAGGGGTTCTTCCATACCATAGTTTATTATCAACATTGGAAGCAGGTGAGCCACTCAAGGCTAGAGCCATATGGATGCACTCAGAAGGTGATCTTTTGCTAGTAATTTTTCAAATAGCTTGTTGGTAGTCATCAGTATTATGCCTTTCTCCAAGCACTTTCCCAGCACTCTGCTGAATCCTGATGGCCAAACAATCTGAAATGTTGCCCCAGAGAGTCATGAAAAATGCAGAAAGCCTGCAAGGCGCTAGCTGTGTGTATGGGTGTGCCAGGAGGCAAGGTCTGCACGTCACTTGTTTCATGAGGCCTCTGTGGGGGTCACCCAGACCTTTGCAATCGCTATCTCTGGTGGTGTCTAGCTTCGCAGGAAATCAGCCTCATTGTTACTTTATGGGAAGCAGGTGGTACATTTAAAATACACTGCCTTCCCTAAAGTTTGTGATTTGTTTGAGAAAGACATCTTGTTTCAAGTAGGTTTGAACATGTATCAAACGCATTTATTCAATTCAGCATACCGATGGACCTCCTCAAAGAATTCAAGACAAAACATTAAACTATAATGTCAAATGGGAAAGCGAAGGAGATGCCCATCTAGTGGTTGAACTGCAGAATGGGAAAGCGGGTAATCTGGCATCAATCTCAGGGTGGCCAAATCGTGTGATCCTAGGCAATATCCTTATTTCATTGTGTCTCCCCTTCCTTCATCAATCACACTTGAGAGCGCCTTGAAAGACACCAGTTCGGGATGTGTGCTATACACTCCTTACTTGTCTCTGCTTTAATGGTCTGTAGTACACGGGAGCCTCCAATCCACGTATAAAACAAGTCTATAATTTTCTTATTACAGGCAAAGTAAAGTATAAAAAATACGTATCCCCTCAACTGTAATAACTTATTATAGTTGAGTATTGAGTCACAATGCCAGCTGCTAGGGCTGGCAGCCAAGGTGAAGGGAAGGTCACTGAGCATAACTAAAGCTGCATTTTTCAAAATTGTAATCAAAACATGGCGTTTCTTTCTGATCTATTTCTGTAGATGAACATTGATAAGCTGATATGTTTGCAGATATCCAACCACTTTCATTTGAAAGAACACTACACCAAGGATTTAAGTGGTTTGTGGGTAAGGTGATGGTGTGACCATGTATTATGAGGAATAAAGTGCTCCCTGCCATACATTATAAGGAAATTGCAGGTCACCTCTGTGCTCCATAACCTTATAAAGGAACTTGCCCTGGGTCCTCGTTCCTCTGTGTGGTCGCAGAAACCCCTGGGGGCTTGTAATATCCTTACACTGTGCGCAGGGGGCACATTATCACCCGAATCACGCCTCTCTCTGTATTATAGCAGTCTTGGCAAATGTAGGGTAGACAGGACAACTGCTTTGGCATCTCATCAGGGCGGTAGCGCATGACTGTTTCTTAGTGTGTTTAGAAATTACCATTTCCAATAAATACCTCTCAATGCAACGATTACCATCTAATGTGCTAAAGAGAAACGCATCCAGATGTTATATTAACTTTTATGACCCTTGAAGAGTCTTTATCACATTTTACATGGCGTTTTTACACGAATTATATGAAATGTATTTATGGTTTGGCTCATGCCATGCTGTAGCTCTGAGAGTCAAACCAGACCCACCTGTAGTAGGAACCTTACAGTGGAAGGCACGCTCATTGCATACAGCGATGAGAAACATGAACTATTAAAGGTAAAATAAACAAGTTTTCTAAGGAAGGAGCAGCACAGCGGGTCCTGGCTCTGGATGGGCGGCCGCGGCGTTGGCTCGTGAGTTTTTATTTGTGTAGTCATGTCACAGGGTTTGCTAACAATGGCGCTCCGGTAGGCGCTTTGACGGATTGTGTTCTCTGGGCCGGGCCGTGGAGGGAGAGGGCCCTGACCCGCGGCCGGGGGGCTGGCTGTGTATTTTGGCGGGAGAGCGGCTGGAGGCGGCCAATCACACAGCACGAGCGCGGATGGAGAGATAAGAGCGTGCGCGGCGCCCTGGAGGGAAAGATGGGCGTGCAGGTGCTCGGTACCCCGAGTAACTCTCTGCTGTTGAGACGTGCCAGTGCCTTCCTGTTAAAAGTATTACACGGATGCTGAGGAGCACCAGTACTCTCCCATTAAATGTATTACACGGATGCTGAGGAGCACCAGTACTCTCCCATTAAAAGTAATACACTGGTGCTGGGAAGTGCCAGTACTCTCTTTCTAAAAGTATTTTGCCGGTCCAGGGAAGTGCCAGTACTCTCCTATTAAATTTTTTACACCAGTACTGAGAAGTGCTAGTACTCTTTTATTAAAAGTATTTCTCAAGTACTGAGAAGTGCTAGTACTCTCCTACTAAAAGTATTTCACAAGTATTGAGAAGTGCTAGTTGTAGGAGGCTGGACTGGCTTGTAGTGAGTACCAAGGGGTACTTGCACCTTGCACCAGGCCCAGTTATCCCTTATTAGTGTATAGGGTGTCTAGCAGCTTAGGCTGATAGATAATGGTAGCTTAGCAGAGCAGCTTAGGCTGAACTAGGAGACGTGTGAAGCTACTACAGTACCACTTAGTGTCATATGCACAATATCATAAGAAAACACAATACACAGTTATACTAAAAATAAAGGTACTTTATTTTTATGACAATATGCCAAAGTATCTTAGAGTGTACCCTCAGTGAGAGGATAGGAAATATACACAAGATATATATACACAATAGCAAAAATATGCAGTATAGTCTTAGAAAACAGTGCAAACAATGTATAGTTACAATAGGATGCAATGGGGACACATAGGGATAGGGGCAACACAAACCATATACTCCAAAAGTGGAATGCGAACCACGAATGGACTCCAAACCTATGTGACCTTGTAGAGGGTCGCTGGGACTATTAGAAAATAGTGAGAGTTAGAAAAATAACCCTCCCCAAGACCCTGAAAAGTGAGTGCAAAGTGCACTAAAGTTCCCCTAAGGACAAAGAAGTCGTGTTAGAGGAATAATGCAGGAAAGACACAAACCAACAATGCAACAACTGTGGATTTCCAATCTAGGGTACCTGTGGAACAAGGGGACCAAGTCCAAAAGTCACAAGCAAGTCGGAGATGGGCAGATGCCCAGGAAATGCCAGCTGCGGGTGCAAAGAAGCTTCTACCGGACAGAAGAAGCTGCGGTTTCTGCAGGAACGAAAAAGGCTAGAGACTTCCCCTTTGGTGGACGGATCCCTCTCGCCGTGGAGAGTCGTGCAGAAGTGTTTTCCCGCCGAAAGAACGCCAACAAGCCTTGCTAGCTGCAAATCGTGAGGTTAGTGTTTTTGGATGCTGCAGTGGCCCTGGAGGGACCAGGAGGTCGCAAATTGGACCAGGAGAGAGAGGGGACATCGAGCAAGACAAGTAGCCCTCTCAGCAGCAGGTAGCACCCGGAGAAGTGCCAGAAACAGGCACTACGAGGATGCGTGAAACGGTGTTCACCCGAAGTCGCACAAAGGAGTCCCACGTCGCCGGAGACCAACTTAGAACGTCGTGCAACGCAGGTTAGAGTGCCGTGGACCCAGGCTTGGCTGTGCACAAAGGATTTCCGCCGGAAGTGCACAGGGGCCGGAGTAGCTGCAAAAGTCACGGTTCCCAGCAATGCAGCCCAGCGAGGTGAGGCAAGGACTTACCTCCACCAAACTTGGACTGAAGAGTCACTGGACTGTGGGGGTCACTTGGACAGAGTCGCTGGATTCGAGGGACCTCGCTCGTCGTGCTGAGAGGAGACCCAAGGGACTGGTAATGCAGCTTTTTGGTGCCTGCGGTTGCAGGGGGAAGATTCCGTCGACCCACTGGAGATTTCTTCGGAGCTTCTGGTGCAGAGAGGAGGCAGACTACCCCCACAGCATGCACAAGCAGGAAAACCGTCAAGAAGGCGGCAGGATCAGCGTTACAGAGTTGCAGTAGTCGTCTTTGCTACTATGTTGCAGGTTTGCAGGCTTCCAGCGCGGTCAGCAGTCGATTCCTTGGCAGAAGGTGAAGAGAGAGATGCAGAGGAACTCAGATGAGCTCTTGCATTCGTTATCTAAAGTTTCCCCAGAGACAGAGACCCTTAATAGCCAGAAAAGAGGGTTTGGCTACCTAGGAGAGAGGATAGGCTAGCAACACCTGAAGGAGCCTATCACAAGGAGTCTCTGACGTCACCTGGTGGCACTGGCCACTCAGAGCAGTCCAGTGTGCCAGCAGCACCTCTGTTTCCAAGATGGCAGAGGTCTGGAGCACACTGGAGGAGCTCTGGACACCTCCCAGGGGAGGTGCAGGTCAGGGGAGTGGTCACTCCCCTTTCCTTTGTCCAGTTTCGCACCAGAGCAGGGCTAAGGGGTCCCCTGAACCGGTGTAGACTGGCTTATGCAGAATTGGGCACATCTGTGCCCAAGAAAGCATTTCCAGAGGCTGGGGGAGGCTACTCCTCCCCTGCCTTCACACCATTTTCCAAAGGGAGAGGGTGTCACACCCTCTCTCAGAGGAAGTTCTTTGTTCTGCCATCCTGGGCCAGGCCTGGCTGGACCCCAGGAGGGCAGATGCCTGTCTGAGGGGTTGGCAGCAGCAGCAGCTGCAGTGAAACCCCAGGAAGGGCAGTTTGGCAGTACCAGGGTCTGTGCTACAGACCACTGGGATCATGGGATTGTGCCAACTATGCCAGGATGGCATAGAGGGGGCAATTCCATGATCATAGACATGTTACATGGCCATATTCGGAGTTACCATTGTGAAGCTACATATAGGTAGTGACCTATATGTAGTGCACGCGTGTAATGGTGTCCCCGCACTCACAAAGTTCAGGGAATTGGCTCTGAACAATGTGGGGGCACCTTGGCTAGTGCCAGGGTGCCCTCACACTAAGTAACTTTGCACCTAACCTTTACCAGGTAAAGGTTAGACATATAGGTGACTTATAAGTTACTTAGGTGCAGTGTAAAATGGCTGTGAAATAACGTGGACGTTATTTCACTCAGGCTGCAGTGGCAGGCCTGTGTAAGAATTGTCAGAGTTCCCTATGGGTGGCAAAAGAAATGCTGCAGCCCATAGGGATCTCCTCGAACCCCAATACCCTGGGTACCTCAGTACCATATACTAGGGAATTATAAGGGTGTTCCAGTAAGCCAATGTAAATTGGTAAAAATGGTCACTAGTCTGTTAGTGACAATTTGAAAGAAATGAGAGAGCATAACCACTGAGGTTCTGGTTAGCAGAGCCTCAGTGAGACAGTTAGGCACTACACAGGGAACACACACATATAGGCCACAACCTTATGAGCACTGGGGTCCTGATTAGCAGGGTCCCAGTGACACATAACAAACATACTGAAAACATAGGGTTTTCACTATGAGCACTGGGCCCTGGCAAGCAGGATCCCAGTGAAACAGTGAAAACACCCTGACATACACTCACAAACAGGCCAAAAGTGGGGGTAACAAGGCTAGAAAGAGGCTACTTTCTCACACTAGTACTCTCCTATTAAAAGTATAACACACGTATTGAGAAGTGTCAGTACTTTCCTATTTAAAATATTATACCAGTACTGAGAAGTGCTAGTACTCTTTTATTAAAAGTATTACACAAGTATTGAGAAGTGCTGGTACTTTTTTAAGTATTACATATGTATTGAGAAGTGCTAGTACTCTCCTACTAAAAGTATTACACAAGTATGGAGAAGTGCTAGTACTCTCCTATTAAAAGTATTACACAAGTATTGAGAAGTGTCAGTACTTTCCTATTTAAAGTATTATAGTACTGAGAAGTGCTAGTCCTCTTTTATTAAAAGTATTATACAAGTTTCGAGAAGTGCTGGTACTTTTAGGTATTACATAAGTATTGAGAAGTGCTAGTACTCTTCTACTAAAAGTATTACACAAGTATTGAGAAGTGCTGGTACTCTCCTATTAAAAGTATTACACAAGTATTGAGAAGTGCCAGCACTTTCCTATTTAAAGTATTATATCAGTACTGAGAAGTGTGAGTAGTCTTTTATTGAAAGTATTACACAAGTATTGAGAAGTGCTGGTACTCTCCTATTAAAAGTATTACACAGGTATTGAGAAGTGCTAGTACTCTCGTATTAAAGGTATTACACAAATATTGAGAAGTACCAGTACTCTCCTATTACAAGTATTGTACCAGTACTGAGAAGTGCTAGTACCCTTTTATTACAAGTATTACTCAGGTATTGAGAAGTGCTAGTACTCTCCTATTAAAAGTATTACACAAGAATTGGGACATGCTAGTGCTCTCCTATTAAAAGTATTACACAAGTATTGAGAAGTGCCAGCACTTTCCTATTTAAAGTATTATATCAGTACTGAGAAGTGTGAGTACTCTTTTATTAAAAGTATTACACAAGTATTGAGAAGTGCTGGTACTCTCCTATTAAAAGTATTACACAGGTATTGAGAAGTGCTAGTACTCTTGATTTAAAAGTATTACACAAGTATTGAGAAGTACCAGTACTCTCCTATTACAAGTATTGTACCAGTACTGAGAAGTGCTAGTACCCTTTTATTACAAGTATTACTCAGGTATTGAGAAGTGCTAGTACTCTCCTATTAAAAGTATTACACAGGTATTGGGACATGCTAGTGCTCTCCTCTTCAAATGACAGAAGTGCAGGTCGTAACCTGAAAGAATATGTTGCAGCCGCCATTACAGGACAAGGTTACTGAGTCTCCGTGTCCTGAAAATGTAAAATATTTAGGATAGTATAGAGTTGGGTGGGGCCACTGTGACCTCTTGACCCATATGGGGGAGGGACCCCTTACTGGCCAAAAAAAACAAAAAAAACCTTTTGGGCCTCTTTGGCATCCGGTGGGACTCTGCGGGTTCCAGACCAGCACCCTGTCTGCGGCTATGGGGCTTCCATGAGGGCTCCGTGGGGTGACAAACTATCAAAAAAAGGAGTGAGGGGTCTGCTGTCGGATGGCTAAAGGCTGAGTCAGGTGGTGATTGGCTGCTCACAGCCAGGTTTAGTGCTCAACTTGCTCCACCCACTGCGCCCGGCCAAAAACAAGGAAAACACAACCAGGAAACTTCACCAACTATGCTTAACTGACATAAGCACACCATCATAACAATATCAATCATGGCATTCAGTGGGGGATGGGTAAGAGCTGTGTTGATGCAAGTGAAGGGTGGTTGGGAACAAATATTTGATTAAGCATTGAATGCATTCTAAGGGACAGAGGAAAACTACCCCCTAATTGAAAAGGCGTTCCCAGGTTGCTTGTGGGGAGTGCTGCATTTCAGAGACTAACAATAGGGCTTGAAATCTGTGATGTGTACCAACCACAAGCCTTTGGTGGAGCTATTCTGTGGGTGGACGCACACAAAGCATATCTAAGTGGCTGAATAGGTTGGAAGACATTGCACCCAGACGGGGATGTGTCACAATTGCTCACAATAATACAGCTGTCCCGAGGAAAATAAAGTCCGGTACCCAAGGAGTAGTGTGTAGTTTCTGATGTAACACAGATACTGGTTGCTCTTCTGATTAAAGAGAGTGGATAGAAGGTTCCACTAAAAGGGCCTATTCGCAAAGGTAAATACACACATGAGTAAATCTACATGTGTATGTTTACTCTTACACTTAGGGTAACTTTACTGCTTTTCGGTATTCATCATTTACGAATGTAAATTTACTCAAAAGTGTAAACGCGTAACCACCTGCCGAAACCTCCTAATGATCTAGGTCTATTGTAAAGTGTTCTAACACTTTTGGGTAATGATTATGTTGCATAAAGCCACAGAAATAAATAAAACACACACAACTGGCCAAGCTATGTGTATTAGCACAGGATCGAAACCATATTTCATTAGCCAAGGTCTCCTCCTCACAAGATGATACTCGTACATCACAAAAGGAAATGCAGCTCGGGTGCTGTTTTTGGAAAATACTGGGTGTGTAGTCTATCCCCCTAGCCAGACATTTAATGGGCCCCTGGGACAGATCTTTAAAAACAGTGGAAAGCAAGTGGCCCTGTTCACAAGTGACCCAACAATTCTCTAATATTTGCGGCCACCACCTGGACTATAGATGACAGTGTACCTAGGGTACATCCTTCTGACTAGCAGAGTATTATGATTGGCTGATGAACAGGAACAAAAATGATGGATCTAGCGGATGTACAGATCGTCAACTCCACTGGTGGAAAAATGACATTGCAGGCCAGAAAGAATAGAATGGTAGAGGGTAACACTGCTTTCCAACCAATGTAGGACTTCACATCCAACATCAATGGACCTCAGTTTATCACACAACTGCTGTTACCCAATGCTAATCAATTTACTGATCACAACTATTCTAGGAAACAAGTAAGCGCCTCAATCAAAGAAATGCAAAACAACATGAATAGATGGGAAGCAAAAGCCTGTAAATTCAACTTCAAAGTAGTCATTTCGTTAGGCAGGAACTGGCACCTCTGCCAAGGTGCTGCCACACCCTCAGGTTCTGCACATTTTTTATTAAATAGCTGTCAGTCAAACACCAATGCTGCTGCCAAAGTCAATATGATATTGTGCTTGTATAGTACGTACAGTATCAACTTTCTATTTATACAAAATTAACAAGGACTGCATTGTTCACTCGGCTCTACACGATTGTGCCCCGTATGAGGGAAGGGGCAGGCTTGTCTTGACAGCCTCCAGCGTCCTCATGGATCCACGCTTTTCTTCTTGTGCCCAAGGTGTGACCGTGCTTGCAAACTTGCTGAAACGGAACTAAATTATGTCTACACATCTTACACAATATGCATAAATGACACCATATAACTAATTTTAGTATGTATTGTAACAACAGCGTTACACATTTGATCAGATTTCCACAACATTATGATCTCTATTTCATCAATAATGTAAAAAAAATCCACAAAATCTATACAACTGGTCGGAAAGGTGTACCTGGAATTCTACAAACACGCCCCAGTTTTACCATAGAATTGTCTGGATTAATACAATCCCTTTCAGACGTCATCATGCAATCATTGGGTACCCAATGCTGAAGTATTAAATTTCTGTCTGTGTGATGCCATAGAATCATCTTGGATTAATACAAACTCATGCCGACGTCATCATCAAATCATCCTAGTTTAATGTTAACAAACCCAGGCACCAGTGTAGAACCATCTTAGATTAACAGAACCCAAAGGGAATGCCATAAAGAGATCACTCCATTAGAACAAACCTATCCTTATGTTGTCACAGAATCATCCTGGATTAATAACACCCATGACGGAGCAATCTTGGAATCATCCTGGATTAATACAAATCCACCATGAAGCTATTGTAGAATCATCAGGTTTAGTACAACCCGAAGACAAGACCGTAATTGAATCATACTTTGTAATGCAAATGTATTGCTATATTGTTGTAGAATCCATCTTGATTATTGGAAACCTATCTTGAAGCTTTCATGGAATCATACTGATTGATACATACTCACCCTAATGTTCACTTTGAACAATCCTTAATTAATATAAAACCATTTTAAGGATGTTATTGAATACTTCTGGATTAATACAAAATAATATGAAATCATTCTAGAATCCTTCAGTAATGATGAGAGATGACCCTAATGTCATCATTGTATCATCACTGATTAATACAAATCCAACCTGTCATCCAAACACATTATGATATCAACATAGATTAATACAAATCCAACCTGAGGCCATCGTTTAATCATCCAGGATTAATGCGGTCCTCTCTGAATCCATCACACAATCTTAATTCAGTCATACCAACATTTTTATGTTGACATGTAATAATCCTGCATTACTTACCATGACTGGTAAATCCACCAAAAAGAAACTTCATCATAAATTAGTCCTAAGCAGCTATCATGGACTCATTGGAGGTCAGTACAACCCTATCATGAAGTTGCCATGAAAGACCTAGAAAATTTAAAACTCATCCCAAATTGATCATGTAGTCTTCCCAAAGTAATACAAATCTCTCTGAAATTTCACAATGTTTTCAAATGACAGTTTAAGACAACCCCAGGGTCAGTTTACAATATTTCTGCACTGAGTCATCGGAAAACTTCCAAATGATCTATGAGTATTTACTTTGGTCACAGTGAATTGTGTAATTTACGCATGCACAAGTTATACAATGTTTTCAGGGGTTGAATTTGTCCTACACCTGAAAGAAATCCTTTTCATATTGGACCCAGAACGAGTCAGGGAGCTTGACAACCCAGTTGTGAAAGAAAGAGGTGTTTCTAACACTGGCTGTCGCCGAGCCTCGCTTGAGGCTGCGTAAGGAGAGAGCCAGCGTCGAGTGTTGTCGCACGACTGCCATTCTACTTTGTTCAGCTTTCTAATATAAGAAGACAGCCTTTTGAATCGTGGTAGGAGTAACAAAAGGTATAGCATGTCACACTGAGTCTGGGAACAGTATGTTCCTATTGGAACTGAAAGGTCACCCATGAACGTATATAACCTAAGACATTGTTTTGGCAAAATACAGCTGCCGTCAAGTAAAGACTGTCAACGGGCCAACAATGGCGCAGCTTGCAGGCATCCATCAGCATCGATGGAGGGGTGGGGGCAGGGAGGAAGTCTACCTCCATTTTGGCAAGGGTCCAGACATTTTCAAGCATGCAAAACAATGGTGCAATGTTGAAGGCCTTTCAGGTGTGCATGCCTGGGCAGCAGATACATTTTCTCTGCATCTTTTGAAACTGTAGGTGTGAGTTAGTGGACCACCAGGGTGATTAGTTGGTGCTACTCATTTGCTACCACTAACCCTGCTACCCTTGGCTCAGAAGTCATAGAAAAGTAAAGGTCATCTGCAAAAACGTACACAAATCTCTCCTATGCTTCCTTGCTTATCTTCTGTAGTTAACATTATTCATAATGCAGTATTCAGACCATGTCCTATTTGTCATGTATATTTCTATATAGAGGCATCAAGGTCTGCAAGTCAACTCAACACCACTGAACATCTTATAAACAAATCCTTGGAATGCATTGGGCACCTCCAAGCACTCTTTGCTGAAAACTACCTGCTGAATGCAAAGTAAGGGAGGCACAGCCCAGAACTAGCTGAGAAAGGTACCTTCCATAAAGACACCGAGCGGTGGTCACCCGTGCCCTTAAAGTGGCTTGGCGTTTGAGTGCCTGGGCTGTGGAGGAATACCTTTAGCATACAGATCAAACGTTTGACTCCTTACTGGTGGCTGTGCCTTTCACACTTCTCGTGGTAGGTGACCTGAGCTCCGCTGCGTTGGGATTCCTTAAAACCTGTCTTTAATGCATCTGCCCCTACCTAGGGGCTGCCACGTAGGATGCAGGCACACTGGCCCTAGTGATACCAAGTTCGGAGTATGCCAAAGGGCTCTTTTTGCTCGACAAATAACCTATTGGGTCCCACATGCAGTGAGCTTTCTGTGTGTGCAGGGAGGCCACGGAGAAGGCTTCTGTTCTGGGCCTATAATGCCTTCCATGGAGGCTCTGGGGAGGCTCATAATTAGGGGTGCATTAAGCTGCTGGGGAAAGGTTTCCACCGGTGGAGCCAGCCAAACGTAGTTGATCAGAAACCTCTAAGTTAGTGGGTGGACCCCCGATTTGGTGAGCTTGAGGACCGTCACTTTACGAGGGTTGTACCCAGTGCTTAATTTGTGCTTGTTGTTTCCGGTGCTGAGCACCAGCACTTATTTTTGAGGGCCGGCGCTTAGTCTTCTGCCTCAAGCATTTGCTGCGAGCAAAAGACACGTTTGGGAAAGACGGAGGAAGAGAAAAACAAAAAAAGCGTCAGGATGAGAGAAAGCTGAAAGAGTGAGCTGGAGGGGCAGGAAGTTGCTGTAAATGGATTGAAGTGGTCAGACATCGCATGGGGATTACGCTGCCTCAGTATTCCGTGTTCGCAGATTTAATTGCAGCAACCCTGTGTATAAGAGGAGGGCTTTGAGCACCGGCACCTTTTTATTTACAAATTAAGCAGTGGTTGTATCATTTTTAGTGATGCCCATTTTCTGTGCTTTGGCGTACAATGGCATTACCAGGGTCTGTGTCCCTGGCATTTCACAGCTGTATGCACCCCGACATGTCTTGGTACTAGGTTCACAACAGGGAACCTTCACCAAGTGGTGTGAATATACTTATTTCATGATGAACATTAAAATGCTGTTTGAGTTGTTCCCCTGGGTTATTGTTTAACAACTATAAACCCTCTACAAATGTCAATCACTGAATGTAATGTTGCAAACTTGTGGGAATGTGCAAGTTAGGTTTCCTACAAGAAAACCATTTTGCAGGAGAATTTACAGGCACTTTTTTTCCAATTGCTTTTTCCTTTGCAAAACATTTTTTTTAATGCATCTTCCTACATGCTTTGTACAACTTTTCCAGCATTGCTATGTACATGATGATGCCGGAAGCTAAAAAAAGAATTTGGTGAAGGGATGTTTCTTAGGCCGGTAAACTCTGCATACCCCTTTCTCACAATCATGTTAAAACTGCCACAAGTTATGCTGTTCAGACACTGAGTAGGACACAGGTAGTGGTCACTTTATTCACTGGGCCTTTCTGTGTACTTGTGTGTGTAGACATTGAATTGGTTATCGCTTGTGTACAAGTGCGTACAACATGCTTCACTATTGGTAGCATCATTGTTGGCCTAAGAAGAGACACAAGTCCTTTTTCTCCTGAAGTTTATCCCATAACGGACCATATCCAGGATTAGATATGTCTGTGGTAACTCATCAACGTCACCACAAAATCTTTATTCAGCAAGATAATGACCATAAAAGAGAATCTGAAACAGTTATAGCAGCATTAACCATCACAAGAATATTTTCAAAGAGGTCGCAACTGCTCTGAACAAACATATGCATTAAATATACATATATGAAGATTAATGTACATAAAATCTGCTGATAGACCCGACATATTCGTAAAAGCACCCACAGGTACCCATAACAAATTCTGTGGATAGACAGCATACAAGTGTCCAGTTCCCAGGCTACCCTTCCATTGACGTTTTGCATTTCACAGCGGCTCGAAGGAAGGAGCTTACTCTCAGGCATACTTTGTGGCTGTTCAGCAGTTGTAAGTGGAATAGCGCCTCTCTACAGTTGCAGTACCCCAGCTTATTTAACAAGGATTTGAGAAAATATCTAAACTGGAGATTACAAAATGTACAAAAACAACATGAAATGCAACAATGGCTGCTCCCCCTGGCCATCACATGGGCTAGGCGGGACTAGGCCTCCAAAAGAACTAGTAACGCCCCAGAAGCACAGGAGCCCAAACCGTGCCTGCTCTGAAACCAAACAAGAGAGACCTCTCCCAATCCGCGAGGGGTACAGACACATATCGTGTGGGCTCAGAAGTTCCAAATGATCTATACAAATTTTAAACCAACACTTTGCATAGTTCAGAGTTCATCCTTATAGCAATACAGTATTTGAGAGAGTGATGCTTTACTTTCAGCTTGTCATTTTTATGGGCGAGCGCAAAGCGCTCGGTCCATAAAGTAATCTCTCTTTGGGCTTCAAACCACGCCCAGGTCACGTCAGTCTCTTTCATTGGTTCCTGGGCTTGCTCTTTAAAATCTGCTTGCTTTCATTTGTGAAAGGCATGCATACATCGTGCCTTTTCCGGTGTTTAGTCCGCCTACACAGCACCGGTAAACTACTAGAAACAGACGAGACTCGATGTTTTGAGCCTGGTTTCTGGACAACTTTATCTGTTAATTTTCCCCGCAGCGCGATCGCGCTGCATTTTACATAGCGCGATCGCGCTGTGTTTTTTTTCTTTTAATTTGTGTGGCAAGAAAAGTGTGGTTAGGAGTTTACAACGCAAATAGCTCCAACTTGAGCAAATGCGAGCCCGTTGCATTGAGAATGCTTGTTGGATAGCTGCTGACGACGTAAATAAATGTGTCAACCCCAGCATGCAAAACGTTTTAGAGATATAATTTAACCAGGGGCCTGGATCGGCCCTTATTTAATAGTTAGACAATCAAATATTATATATCTGCATAGAGACGCCGCAGGTTTTGACCACACACTAACCCACAAAAGCAAAGGGGCCAGATTAGCCTTGTCCATTATATATTTTAAATTAAGCCCCGAATGCATGATATAGCTTGAACTGGACAGAGGTACCTGCAACAACCTCCGACAAACATGATTTTCTTCAATTTGAAGGGACAGACTATTGTGGTAACCCCAAATCCCGGCCCCATACGTGGCAGCGGAGATGCGCTGTGAGTTACACATTTTTAAGAGGGGGAGTTGTTCCTTTACCCCTCTCCTCTAGGTAGGAAGGTTAAACATTGCACCAGCCGTCTCTACTAAGCTTAAGCCGTGCTTGGTTCAACTGAGGCTGCAAAGAGCCCTTAGAGCTAAAAAATAACACCTAAATAACTGAAATCAGTTACGCTACTCAAGGACTGACCCTTTAGTGTGAGCCTGGAGATGTTACTTTTGCCTGGCCCATACGCCATTATGTGAGACTTCCCGAAAATAGTACTTAAGTCCGAACTACTTATGTGGTAACTATACACGCACTGCTTGGCTGTGGTTCATATGAGACATCAGACGCAGATACCACTTTGTGTACGTATGTTAGAATAAGTATACACTGGAGATTTCTCATCACTCATCATATGGAGGCAACAACCCTGTGGATGGGAATATTGAATCTCAACTATCAACGGGACAGAATATTGTTACAACAATATCAAGGGGCAAAACATCGAAAGGTAAGTGCACAGAGGGAGGTAAGGATTTACTACACTTAACTCCGTATCTACGTACCTTGAAGATATATGACAACAAGGTATGTATATGTGGAGTTCGGTATAGAAAATTTATAGAAACTTACCCTTCGAAATGTTGTCCCTCGATATAGTTGAAATTCTGTATGTCGATATTCAGGATTCGATACTCCTAGCCTACCCCTATTCACTTGCTTCGTGATTACTGCTCCTCACCTGGACTACCCGCATGAACCTAACTGATGCAAGATCCGCTCACGCCTCTTTCAATAAATCTTGCCCGTGTTTCCATAATATTATCATCCATCCTGGACCTCTAGGACGGTGAGGGTGCAGGTTATGTTACAATCAATACAAAGATGTCAGTCCACCTGAGGAGAATTGAAAAAGTAAAAAACCGAGAAGGAAACACAGTAGGTACCTCTAGCAGGGGCATACTTAACTCCTACTTGACATTTCGTGTCATGCGTCGCACTCGTCCTTAAGGACCTTATATACCAAGGAAGGGATAATTCTCCATATTCAGGGACGCCCAACAGAGAACTGCATAAGAGGCTGCCAGCGACTTCCAGGATGACAATGATGGCATAACTGCGCAACAATCCCAGGCTTATGTATCTTCATGAGACCTCAGGGCAGATCTTGTTGTCCACAACCCCTTTAATGAGAAGTAAAGAAGAGAAGAAAAGGAAATGCCAAAAGTAGGTCTACCCTGAGACCAATGGATCACCTACTTCTACCCACCTTCCATGTCCACTCACCAGGAAGCTGTCTCCCGTGCAGGCGGAAGTTTATCCCAGGGAATACAAAAATCCTTTAATCGCTCTTTTGTGTATTTTGGAGCACGGGCCTTATGCCAGCATTTGTTTTCTTAATAGCAATTTGCCAAATGTACTTTCTGTGAAATTGAGGACTTGTATTACACATCAAAACACAACATTTCTATTTTTACTAAATCTTTTTCAATGCTGACTCCTCCTCTGTATCTGATTTCTTGCTTTTAGCTGAAAATGGCACCTGAGGATAAAGTGAGAGGTGAGGCAGTTCTTTATTAATTATACAAAATCCGAACACAGTAATAGATTCCTTCGTGCAAAGAAAACAAATTTGTTTTTGGCCAGGAGGAAATTACTATTAATGCTGTCAAGAATGTTGTTTTACAAAACAACGTAAACCAATCTCCCACATTAGGCGTCATGATCCTTCACCAGCACCATCTGGTGCTAGGAGGGCTCCTGCCTATCTCTTGATTGGAGCAAGTGTTAGTGGGAATGGCAAGGGCCACGGGTAAAGAAGCCAGCCAAGGATGCTGGCCCATTCCGGCCCCTACCTGAGACATAGTCAAGGGTTAAGAAAAATACCTATTGGATTCTGGTTAGATTCAGCAAGTGTTTAACATTTGAAAGTGTATAGGTTGAACCCGACCACCTACCTTTTCCTTTATGCGATATATGGCACTTATAGTGCATTAAAGTTTAGCATTTTGTCCTTCTGCTATGAATACATGATCCTTTTTGGAGCTACTGCCAGACAGGTGCGATCACATCCTAGTAACATAGACTCCAAGCGCCAGTCCAACAAATGCACCTGCCATCCCCATGCGCCTGAGTCGTGCTGATGGACAAACTGCACCACACATCATTGGTAGAAGGCTTGGTCGGACTACTAGTCTCTCTGCTTTCTTGGCACAGTCCGGCTGAAACTGCTTTCAGTAAGGAAGGGCTCCAGGGTAGGCCACGAGTGTAGTCTACATGTCAATGGGCATTGCAAAGCAGCATTAGATGTCCCTTTTGTACTGCATCGTCTTTGTAGACCCGCTGTGGGACAGTGCAATCACAACATAGTGCCAACGTACTTAGAATACCTGTTCCTGGCACTGCAGGGCATGGAGTGCATTAAAAACGCACCTTTTATATGTACAGGCCTGGAATATGACACCAGACCACTGCACCACATGCAGCATGCTTTTTCAAGCCACTAGTATTTTTGAGTTCTCTGGTGCTGGCCAGCCAGAGATAATATGTTTGTTACAGGGTTGTGCCCAGATGTAGGCTGACCAAGTAAGAGGGTTGTCAACCGTGCTTAATTTGGAAAAAATAAGTGCCAGGGCCCTCTTCAGGAGGCCACTGCAGCTTGCAGCACCCATGGCCCTGTCAGCGCTGCCAATTATGTTACCAACTTGTACAAGTGTGACAATGCAGACTATTCCCAGCTCCCAAAGCTATAAGAATGGCCTGGCTGGCAGGTATCAGTCATGTTAATGAGTATTGAATTAATAAATACCTATTGTTGTGCTCATCTCTAAATTAGACAAACAGGGCCAGCATGTGGGAGACTGTCATAAATGCTGGCTTTTGACAAATAAGCGCCGATGCAGAGCACCAGAAAACACTGGCTCAAGTTAACCACTGGTTGTAGTTGCCGGGGTCGTGAATGAGTTGGAACTCTATAATAAATTCAGAGTTGTTCCGAGTAGGGGGCCTCAAATTATGCTTGGCCCGGGGCCCCTAATATCCTTTAGATGTTCCTGAGGAAATACACCTGTGGTTGTAGGAAGAGATAGGATACATATCAAAATCTACATTCAGGATACAAAATGAGGGACAGAAGTGCAGAGTGGAAACCTGAATGGTATAACGTAAAAAGATGGGGCTCCCTGCAGAGTACGAAGAGAGGCCCCTGAATCTCACTTATATCCATTGGTCAGAATGAGATCACCCGCATACAAGGCCCTGCATCAACCACAGACTGAACTTCTGATCTTCTACCAACCCTCCAGACACCTTTACTCAGCAACACTTTCCCTCGCTTTCACCGCCCGCATCCTTCGCAGCTCCTACGAAGGTCATGCTTTTTCCTTCATCACAGCCAAAGCCTGGAACAGCCTACTATCCCACCTGCAAACAACTCTGCCCTTCCAGGAGTTCAGGAAAGGCCTCAAGACCTTGCTATTTGATTAAAGCTCTGCAGCACCCAGCACCCGGATACGATCACGGGTAACAAGTGTCCTATACAAATCCGATGATTGATCCTGAAGGGATGGTGGTGTCTGTAGAGTTGTGGGCACCCTTGTGTCACAAGGGCTTCAGGGGTCTGCTTTATGCCACAGTCATGTTCCCTTATTTACATAAGCATAAGCAGTGGCTAGTGTAACACCCAGCCTTTTAGAAGACTTGACAATAGTTTGGGGCTGTGGGTCATGCCCTTATTGTGCAACCCACACAAAACCCAACACAACTCATTAGACACACTCTCAATTTCACTGCTTCTTCTAGAATGTCCACTCCTGCAAAACTTGGTGTCCTGTCCTCATCGCTTGGTTCTCCCATCAAATCATCAATGAAGATGCTGATGAAGATTTTCAAATCACTCTCAACCAGCACCTGGAAAACCGCCATGCATGCCCAGGTCACAAGCAAGCTCAACTATGGGAACACTCCCTACATCGGGATCAACAAAAAACTCACCAGAAGGATGCAGTCCATTCAGAACGCGGTGGCCAGAATCACTCTCAACCTCACACGCCGCACTCACATCACACCACACCTGCAGGCGCTCCACTGGCTCACCATTCACAAACAAACACAGTTCAAACTTCTCATCCACACTTTCAAGCCACTGCTACTGGCCCAGCAAACCTCATCAATCACATCTGCTTCCACAAACCTTCCAGATGCCTCCGCTCGTCCGGACTCCTACTTGCACAAATCCCACAAGACAGAAAACTAGTTCTGGCTGTTGAGCCTTCTCCTACGTCGCTTCCAAAGCATGGAGTGACCTGCCACAACACATAAGAGCCTCTACCTCACTTTTTGAACTCCACAAGAAGCTGAAAACCTGGCTTTTCAAGTAGTCCCACTAGGCCCTAGATGTGCACTAGACTCACACCTGCTCAATGCCAGGATACCCTCCCAGCTGATAGTGTGTTCTACAAATCTGCATAACAAAGCATAAAATTTACCCTGACAAAGAAAATCCAATCAAGTAATGCGATCAATACACCTCCTCTTTCTTTTGGTGCCAAACTTTGCAGCTGTTCATGATGCCTTAAAATGTCAAGCATAGAGTATACACAAACATTGGTATAACCATTTGTACTATAGCCATGCCTTTCCATTCCTAAACAGATCATTATGGACGATTATGCTTCTGTTGACGGGTGCCCTGGACGAGCTGGTCTCCCCCTCGGCCACTGTCTCCGTGTGCTGAGGACGAGACCAGCTCGTCCTGGGCCTCCCACCCACAACCCCCGTCAGGAATGGAAGGGGAATCGATTCCCCTTCCACCCGCTCCCCACCAGTGACATCGAATGACGTCAGCGCACAATCGTACACTGAGCTTCCAGTGCGATCGGAAGAGAAATGCTTTGCATTTCTCTTCCGACTGGGAGGTGAGGGCAGGCAGAGGCATGAACGGAAAGGAAAGGAAAGGAAAGACCTTTCCTTTCATGTCTCTGTAAGCATTTCTGCAGCCCGATCGAGAAGCAATCGGGCTGCAGAAATGCCCACTAGGCACCAGGGATTTAGTTTTTAAAATATTTTTGAATAAGGGAAGCGGCCCCTTGGGCAAGGGTCGCTCCCTAGGGAGGCAATGAGGGCAATTACAGTAGGCCGATCTGCCCAGAGGGGCAGAAACCATTAGACACCAGGGATTGTTTACTTTTCTTTTTTTTTTTTTTTACAGGAGGGGAGCGACCCCTTAGGCAAGGGTCGCAACCCTAGGAGGCAAATTATTTTTAGGCCATTTCTGCCTCCCTTGGGGGCAGATTGGCCTATTTTTATTAGGCCAATCTGCCCCCAAGAGGGGAAGAAACCACTAGACACCAGGGATTTTATTTTGTGCCAATTTCACGCAAGGGGAGCAACCCCTTAGGCAAGGGTCGCTTCCCTGGGGGGGAAATTTATTTTAGGCCATTTCTGCCCCCCTTGGGGGCACATTGGCCTATTTTAACTAGGCCGATCTGCCCCCAAGGGAGGCAGAAACAACTAGGCAACAGGGATTGGTGTGTGTGTGTTGTTTGGTGGGACAGCCCCTTGGGCAAGGGTCGCTCCCAATGGGGGCACATTACTGTTGGCCATTTCTGCCCCCGTTGGGGGCAGATCAGACTATTTTTGGAAGGCCCAGAAATCCTAGCAGAGACCAGGAAAGATTTTGTTTAAAAAAAAGAGGGTAGGGGTGTGGCCATAACCCCACCCCAAATAAATGGGGTCAAAGTTGTTCTGCCCACCGGTGGGCAGATGGGGCAGTTACCCCCGATTCACTCCCCGGGGGAAGAAAACCTACTAGATGCCAGGGAATTAAAAAAAAGAATTGTGGGGTGGTGGCTACCAGCCAGTATGGGCATGGTTATGCCCCAACCCAACTGAAGGGGGTAACAGCCTTTCTGCTCTCCCCCCACACAAAAACATCTTACCCCATGGCAAGCAAGAGGACATTTGATTATTTTGGGTTTTGGTTTTACAGTTGGGCCATGAAAGCTTGTCTAACTCTCAAAATCGTCCCACTTGGAATGGTGAGGGCTACACTTTTTGGACTTTGGGATGCTGCCAGGTAGAAAAATCTACGAGACCTAGAAACATCTGAAAACTAAACATCTGGGTGAGTCCAAGGTGGTGTTCTTCACATGCACCCGCACCATTTTCTTTCCCACAATGCCCTGCAAACCTCCAACTTTACTGGAAATCACAAATTTTTCCCACATTGTTGTGATGGAACCTTCCGGAATCTGCAGAAATCCACAAAATTCCTACCCCTCCGCATTGTCGCATCTATATCGATAAAAATTCTGCCCCTCTTGTCAGCCTAAAAATGTTTTTTTTACAAACTGCCCTTTTGGACCCTCTTTGGTACCCCCTCATTTTCAACATGTTTTTGGCTTTTCCCTGTTACAGGCACTTGGTCCACCTACACAAGTGAGGTATCATTTTACCAGGAGACTGAGGGAAACATTGGGTGGTAGGAAATTTGCACCGGTGCGGTGATCCCACACAGAAATGTTTTTTTTATTTTTTTTTTAGCTAAATTTGAGGTTTGCTGAGGGTTCTGAGTAAGCAAACACTGGGAGATCCACGCAAGTCACACCTCCCTGGACTCCCTCCGGTGTCTAGTTGTCAGAAATGTTTGGGCTTGGTAAGTTTCCCTATATGGCTGCTGAGCCCAGGACCAAAAACGCAGGTGCCCCCCCTGCAAAAACAGGTAGTTTTGTATTTGATAATTTTGATGTGTCCACATAGTGTTTTGAGGCATTTTCTTTTGTGGGCACTAGGCCTACCCACACAAGTGAGGTACCATTTTTATCGGGAAACTTGGGGGAATGCTGGGTGTAAGGAAATTTGTGGCTCCTCTCAGATTCGAAAACTTTCTGTCACCAAAATGTGTGAAAAAAGTGTGGTTTTTTTTTGCCATATATTGACGTTTGCAAAGGATTCTGGGTAACAGAACCTTTTGAGAGCCCCACATGTCACCCCATCTTGGATTTCTCTACTTGTCTAGTTTTAAAAAATGCACAGGTTTGGTAGCCTTTCCTAGGTGTCAGCTGAGCTAGAGGCCAAAATCCACAGCTAGGCACTTTGCAAAAAACAGATCTGTTTTCTTTGGGAAAATGTGATGTGTCCATGTTGTGTTTTGGGACATTTCCTGTTGCGGGCACTAGGCCTACCCACACAAGTGGGGTACCATTTTTATTGGGAGACTTGGGGGGAATGCTGGGTAGAAGGACATTTGTGGCTCCTCTCAGATTCTAGAACTTTCTGTCACAGAAATGTGTGGAAAAAGTGTTTTTTTTTGCCAAATTGGAGGATTTGCAAAGGATTCTGGGTAATAGAACCTGGTGAGAGCCCTACAAGTCACCCCCATCTTGGATTCCCCTAGGTGTCTAGTTTTAAAAAATGCACAGGTTTGGTAGGTTTCCCTAGGTCCCGGCTGAGCTATAGATCAAAATCCACAGCTAGGCACTTTCCAAAAAACACATCAGTTTTCAATGTAAAAATGTGATGTGTCCATGTTGTGTTTCCTGTTGCGGGCATTAGGCCTACCCACGCAACTGAAGTACCATTTTTATTGGGAGACTTGGGGGAACACAGAATAGCAGAGCAAGTGTTATTGCCCCTTGTCGTTCTCTACATTTTTTCCTTCCAAATGTAAGACAGAGTGTGAAAAAGACATCTACTTGAGAAATGCCCTGTAATTCACATGCTAGTATGGGCACCCCGGAATTCAGAGATGTGCAAATAACCACTGCTTCTCAACACCTTATCTTGTGCCCATTTTGGAAATACAAAGGTTTCCTCGATACCCATTTTTCACTCTTTATATTTCACCAAATGAATAGCTGTATACCAGGTATACAATGAAAACCCATTGCAAGGTGCAGCTCCTTTATTGGCTCTGGGTACCTAGGGTTCTTGATGAACCTACAAGCCCAATATATCCCTGCAACCAGAACAGGCCAGCAGACATAACGGTATATTACTTTTGAAAATCTAACATCACAGAAAAAGATACAGAGTAAAATGTGGAGAAAAATAGCTTTTTTCACCTCAATTTCAATATTCTTTTATTTCAGCTGTTATTTTCTGTAGGAAAACCTTATAAGATCTACACAAATAACCCCTTCGTGAATTCAGAATTGCGTCTACTTTTCAGAAATGTTTAGCTGTCTTGGATCCAGCATTGGTTTCACACCCATTTCTGTCACTAACTAGAAGGAGGCTAAAAGCACAAAAAAATAGTAAAAATGGGGTATGTCCCAGTAAAATACCAAAATTGTGTTGAAAAATGTGATTTTCTGATTCAAGTCTGCCTGTTCCCGAAAGCTGGGAAGATCATGATTTTAGCACCGCAAACCCTTTGGTGATGCCATATTCAGGGGAAAAAAACACAAGCCTTCTTCTGCAGCCTTTGTTTCCCATTTATTTATTTTTTAAAAAGAATTTTTGCTGTATATTTGCTAATTTCTTGGTCTCCTCTAGGGGAACCCACAAACTCTGGGTACCTCTAGAATCCCTAGGATTTTGGAAAACAAGGACGCAAATTTGGCATGGGTAGATTATGTGGACAAAAAGTTATGAGGGCCTAAGCGCGAACTGCCCCAAATAGCCCAAAAAAAGCCTGGCGCCTGAGAGGGAAAAGGCACTTGGTCCACCTACACAAGTGAGGTATCATTTTTACCAGGAGACTGAGGGAAACATTGGGTGGTAGGAAATTTGCACCGGTGCGGTGATCCCACACCGAAATTAGGGATTTTTTTTTAGCTAAATTTGAGGCCTGGCAGCAAAGGGGTTAAAGGGGTTAAAGTTGCCATGTTAAGCTCACGATTCACTTATTGGAAATCCTATACGTTGATTAGTCTGTTCCTTTTACACATCCTTTTACACATTCAAGGCTGCAAGCTACCTTGGTGTTCATGACGTGACTTCCACTCTTTCATCTTTTTATGTTAATTGTTCATTGATATGTAATACCACACTGAAAATAATACCCTTATAATTTGTGGGATCTTGTAATTCCCGTATAATGTCCTGACAGAATGCAATTGTAATAAGTAAACCAAGTCCCTGTGTACCAGGTGAAAACAGGAAATGGACAACTGACTTCCCTCTGATATTACATCTCTCATTTACTTCATCTGAACAAATCTTGCGATAATCCCATTGGGGCAGAAACAACGCTTACATCTGAATTACAAAATGCGCTTTAAAACCTACACTTTGGGTTGCTACCACCACACCAGGCACACTTAGGGGCACATTACAACATTGGCGGTAAGTGCTGCCTACCGCCACGGCGACGACCACCAAAAGACCATTGCTGCGCCTAACATCCGTCCGCCAAAATATGACCACAGCTGGATTTCTGCCACAAGAAGGGTGGAAATCCAGTTGTGGCCATACTGGCGGACGATGTTAAGGTGGGGCTGCTACCACCAGCAGCGCCACACCAGTAGACCTCCTACAGCCGTATTATGTCAAATAATACGGCCTGGCGGTGTCCTGCTGGCTGGCGCTGCTGGCTCCACTGCTGCTGGCGGTAGCAGTGCCCAATCCCGTCCCCTGCCGGAAGACCCCCTGGATGCAGGTAAGTCGGTTTTCCGACAGGGGGTTAGGGGTGTTGTGAGTGTGTGTGGGGGTGTGTGCATGAATGTGGGAGTGTGTGTGAATGCAAATGTGTGTGTAGTGTTGTTTGCGTGAGTGTGGGGGTGTGTGAAAATGCGTGTATGACTGGGAATGTGAATGCTTGTCTGCGTGTCAGTATGAATGTGTGTACGGTTGCCTGCGTGAATGAATGGATGCATGCATGTATGAATGCGTGTATGCCTGTGTGAGTGAGTGTGTGAATGTGTGGTGTGTGCCTGCGAGTGTGCGTGTATGGGGGGAATTGGAAGGGGGTAGCGTGGATGGAGGGTGTCTAGGGAGTATTCCTGCTACCAGTGACAGGGAAGGAATTCCCTGTCATTGGTAGGGACTACCGCCATGGTTTTTGTGCCTTTACGAACGCCACAAAAACCATGGCAGTAGGCAGGGTTAAAATGCTGCCAGCGGTACAGTAACGGCCACCGGGTTGGAGATTGGTATCTCCGGCCCGCCGGCTGTTACCGCCACAGCAGTTGCTGTGGTATATTGTCGGGTTGGCTTCAGCCAATCTGCCAATGTCATAATATGGCGGTATGTACCGCCAGCATGTTGGCGGTACATACCGCCACATTAACACCGACCGCTGGGGTCATAATGACCCCCTTAATCTGTTAAATTCAGGCCGAATTTGTCCTGCTGTGCAGGGGAATTTCCACAATGTGACAGGAAAACCTGCTGAAATCAGGGCTTTGGTTAACCCTCATTCTAAGTGGGAAATCTTGTAATGGTGCGACAGAAGCACACACCGTAACTACCCTGTCCACATTATGGGTTCCTGGTGTAGTGTTCCTCCATTTGTTTTATTGCATATCCTTAAGGGATGCATTAGAGGGATGCAGTAACAGGTGAAAGTGTTTTTTTTTTAAAGTTACGGATTGCTATGGGTAGTTCTTAGTTATTCATAGTTGAAAAACACTTTGTGGCTGCTGAGGGGAGGTGGAGAGGTGGAGCATTTTGGTGGTGCTTTGCAGCTGTTCACTAGGCCACCCGCGGAACTGGGGGAAATATGGTCACACCGCGTTACTCTTTAATGCAAAGTTCTGCCCAAATTCTGCCAAACGGCATGAGGCAGAATGTTTCCCCGGCAAGGCTCCAAAAATGTGAGTGCGCGTGAGATTTGGCGTACATTAGTGTGATTTTCTAACACAGGTGGTCACGAGCGGTCACGGTCACAGGGTTGACACTCGAGCAGATTTGTTTCCGCGCGATTAGATTTTCTACTTGAACGGCAGCAAAATCAACTTGAATGGCCGTGCGCTCTTGTGCAGCGCTGCTCACACTACCAGTGCTAAACTGCAGCACAAGCGACACATTTAACACCCGTTGGTGGAATTCTGCAGAATTACGAGGAGTTTTTATGTAACTCTGCAGAATTACGTTGAGTGAAACTCCGCAAGTTCTGCCCACTCCTGCTGTTCAGGTGTAGCAATGCAGCCACCAGCCAGAAATGCTGGTCACAGCAGCTTCCCACCTAAGGAGACTCAAGCTCCCCAGAACCTGACAAATACATCCAAAGTGACTTCCTGTTATAAATGCACTTGGTGAAGGGGCCTTATGCTCAATCCGGCAGAGCTAATTGGTTGAAAGAGGTGCGCTGCTATCAATTGTGCAGCAGGTAGAGTGCACCAGAGCCCAAGGTTTGAGAGCCCCTTTTCACCCCAATATTTGATCTTTTTTTTTGCAATCCAACAGCAGGTAAGGGGAGCCCCCACTGCACTACGACACACGGCAGTCTTGCTTCACTACTGTAAGTTGTCACACACCATAAACAAAGGGGCTGTATTATGATCCAGTTTTCTGGCTTAGAAAATGTTTTTATGTTTTTTTGTTCATACATTAACACAAAATATCTATGGGTTACTGTATGTTTTGCTGACGTCAAGCGTGGATACACAAAGCAGTAAATACCTATTTTTGTTGCTGGGCTCTGTTTTTAGGGTCGAGCCTATGAGTGCGTGCGCTTGTGCATGCGTCTCGTATGCTCAACGCTGTTGTGATCACTAAAGGGCTTGGATCCCGCCTGTCGCTCACCATTTGTTGGTTTGCGTGGCACTCTTCTTTACAGCCTCGCAATTCATCTAGGTATGTCTGGCATTATTTCTGTTCCTCAGTGTGGGGCACGGATCAAGCACTATTTGATTTCAACTTAATTAGTGCCCGTCCGCTGCTTCCAATGTGATCGAGGTACTATTATGTGTTCATTTCCAGTGCCCCACAAACAGGAGACTTGTGACTGGCAAAAACGAGTCCAGCAGGACAAACAAAATTGCAAAGTTTTATTTTTTAAAGCTAACTTTATTTTATTTTGTTAAGTCATCTTTTCTCAGTTTCCATCCACGCGTGTTTTTTTTGCTTGGCGCTGTTGTCAAAAGATGACAAATTTTCAAAATATATGAGACCCATTGAATTGAAAATGCTTGTTTTTTGGTTATGTTTTTGCAGTTTTCCATAGAGCAAACTCGGCCCAAGGACATTTGAGCGCTTTACCTGAGCATCCGTTCTATTACACAAGGTTACATTCATTTTTTAGGCACAAGGAGATTAAATGATTTGCCCAGAATCACAGGATGTTGAGCCGGCGCTGGGACTCAAACCTTGCTCCCCAGTGCCAAAGTCTGCAGCTCTGGCCCTAATGCCTCAGCCTGAGCAAAGCAAACACTGACTGACGAGTTAATACATGCGCTCAAGACGTCAAAAATAAACACACTGATCGCTTCTGTGCAGGTGCACTTCTGGAAATGGGACTATGAGTAATGACCTTGCTCAAAGTTTCTAATATTGAGTCACTGATAGGTCAGGTATTCACTCATGTACAAGGCACTTGCAAGTTACCTAAATTGCCTCAAAGCAAGAGAACAAAAAAGAGATGACACACAGGGCCAGACTGGCCACAAGCCCACTCTGGTATTTGCCTGGTAAGCTGCAGGCTTGGAGCTGCTTTCAGAGGAGGACTGGCTGCCGAGACCCAACCAAGTCTTGATGGCTCCATTCTAGTCATGGTTGTTTTTGCCAGAATTGATTTTGGTTTCCATTGTGGTCTTAGTTGAGACATCATGGCCCAGATTTACAAGAATTTGGCACATCAGTACTGATGCTCCAGATTTCTTGAGCACCCCCACCGCCACTTAACGACATCATGGGTGCGCGCCGTATTTACAATACCGAACACCACAGCGCAGGTTAGGCCCATAGTGTGCGCTTTGTTGCACTAGCGTCAAAATTGTTGATGCTATTGCAGTAAAATGCAAGGAGGCCTATTGATTTCAATGGGTGCGTCCTTTTCACGCCTGCTTTGAGCAGGTGTTAAAAATGATGCAAAAAATGGCGCAATGAAATCTTGTAGACTTCATTGCGCCATTTATGTGGGCCTCCTAATGCCGGAACATCCCCTTGCATACATTATGCCTGGTGCAGGCATAATGTGGTGCCAGGGGTTGCACAGTGGCGCAAAGCATGCATTGCGCCACTTTGTAAATATGGTGCGGTGATTTTTGCCTCGTTGAGCCACATTAGCGTAAAAAGAAATACTCTAATTTGATTCGAAATAAAACCAAGGAAACCATGTTAGCTGTGGAAGTCCAATACTAGATCTACTTGAAACTAAATGTTTTACAAATTACAAGTGCTTTACTTTTAGTACAGCCAATCCACGGGCATTCTCCCCAGTCACTGACCGATATCACAGGGAGATAACATACAATTTGGTTAGAAATCTCATTAAGTTAGAGTTCGCTGCTGACATCTGCTGTGATCCATAGGTCATTAATTTGGGCCTCTGCTCGGCCTACCTAACCCCACATTCTTCTGAGGTCGAGAAATTGAGTGCCTGTAAAATGGGTTAAGTAATGCCTGTTACCGTGCAAAAAACCTCCAGATGTGCAGTAAGAAGCATTATACAAAAAACAAACAATTATTATAAAACCAGGACTGGGACAATCCCATTCTGCCAATATCCAACATACACAAGAAGGGGGAGGGCAGGGAATAATGCCCCCTCTTACGCCCCCCACACCCACCCAAAGACATAAGACAGTGCAAAAGCTGGGACCACATAAGACCCAACACTTGTTCAACACATGAACTTTGCCACACCTGTGTAAAACACATGACTTATTCAGTTATTACAGTGAAGCTCTGATGTGGGCACCATTGTGTAATAAGAAAACACCTACATTATCCTACCAAGATAAACTAACACATTACCAACTTTTCAAACTCTATTCTTTTGAAAAGCCTTTCTCACCAGTCATTGATTAAAAAGAAGGCGTGTTTTTCTTGTTTTTTTAGTGCATTGCTGGAGCTGAGTGTAAGACAGCTCTAATCTATCCGTCATTTTAACCACAAAGCCAGTTGTTACAATGGCTTCATTTAAGCTGATAACTATTTGCGGCACTAGCTTGTAAACTGCACATGGGTGTATTTGTGTCAACAGTACAGGTTTCGGATTGAGGGCCAGATGTAGCAAATTTTTGCGAGTCACAAATGGCCCGAATCGCAATTTGCGACCCCGCAAAATCGGAAATGGGATGTCAAAATCCCATTTCCGACTCGCAAAATGCGACGCGAGCCATTACAGACTCGCAAAAATAGCGACCCCATTTTGCGACCCGCTAATAGGAAGTCGCAATTTGCGAGTCGCAAACCAAATGCAATAGCCACTCGCAAATTGCGACTAGTCGCAAAAAGCCCATTTTGCACTTCCAAATTACCACTAACTCAGAGCAGGTGGTAACCATTACCAAAGTATAAAAGGAGACCCAGAAGGCATCTGGGTTACCCAAGATGGCGGAGATATACCTGATAGCAGTGAGGAGGAGAGCCCACGCTGCACAGCAGAGGAGGAGGAGGAGCCAGAGACAGGAGAGGGTATACAGAACCAGGCAGACACTTTTCCAACAAACAGAGGAGGAGATTTATGACTAATATAGACTCAGCAGTGCAGCAATACTAGATTTAATAGAATTACTCAAACCACAGCTACAACGCCAGACTGTGCGCAGCTGCGCCATCCCTACGCATGTGCAAGTGCTATGCTCACTGCACCTCTTGGCCTTGGGTAGCTATCAGGGGGTCATTGCTGTGGCAGGTGGGGTATCCCAAAGTGCACTCTCACGGTTCTTCAGAGTATTCCTAGACGCCTTACTCACACACATGTCCAGATACATATACCTACCCAGGAATGAGGCAGAAATCAACAGCACCAAGTTGGAATTCTACAGGATTGCCAACTTCCCCCATGTCATAGGGTGTGTGGACGGGACACATATACAAATATGCCCTCCTGCAAATCTGGAATATCTGTTCCGCAATAGGAAGTGTACCCACTCACTGAACATCCAGGTGGTATGTGACGCCCATTATGTTATCACTGACATGGTTGCCAAATTTCCAGGGAGTACACATGACTCCTACATTTTCTGGCACAGTGGGATACACCAATGCCTAGAACGTGGGGAGTTTGGAGACGGATACCTCCTACGCATAGCTGAATACACCTTGCAGACATACACACAGGTCAATGAGGAAACCATCTATGCCCAGCTAACATTGTACATTTTGTGCCAAACAGGTGACAGTGCATATGCACTACGACCATGGATACTTACCCTGTACTTAACACCCAGCAATGAGACAGAGAGGCGATACAACAGTGCACATAGGAGGACCAGAAATATCATTGAAAGGACCTTTGGCCTTGACCCAAGGGTAGGTCGCTCCCCCTGCCGCTGCAGCTCCTCCAGCTCCTCCAGGTTCCTGAGACCCACCTCACAGTAAGTACCCCCCACCTCCCAGCCCCTCGCCCTGCCCCGCGCTACTGACCCTCTCTCCTGCTCCTGCTTCTTTTCTTCTTTTCTTCTTCTCTGTTCTTCCTCCTTGCTCCTCGCCTGTAATCTTCTTCTGTACTCTTCTTCTCCCCGTCTTCTCTCTTCTTCTGTGTGCTTCTCTGCCTCTCCTGTCACCTCTCTTCTTCTTCATCTTCTTCTGAGGTCTTCTGCCTTCTGTTCTTCGTATCTTCATCTGTGATCTTCTGTGAACTTCTGCTCTTCTGAGTTCTTCTGGACTCCTGTTCTTCTGTTCTCCTGTTCTTCTGTTCTTCTGTTCTTCCGGTCTTCTGTTCTTCTGTTCTTCCGGTCTTCTGTTCTTCTGTTCTTCTGGTCTTCTGTTCTTCTGTCTTCTGTTCTTCTGTCTTCTATCTTCTGTCTTCGGCTCCTCTGCCCCCTCCGTCTTCTTCTTCCCGCGCCTGCCCTCCTGCTCCTGCCTCATCCCCCTCCCTCACTCGCCTCCCCCTCTCTATCACCCCTATCTAACCCATTCGCTATCTACCTCCCTCTCTCCTCCTATCCACCTATCTCTCTATCTCTCTATCTCACTATCTAACTCCCTCACTCTCCACCTCCTCCTATCTACCTATCTCTCTATCTATCTATTTCTCTATCTATCGATTTCTCTATCTATCCATTTTCTCTATCTATTTCTCTATCTCTCCCCCCCTTCCCGCCACCCCCTCTATTACCTATTCTTCCTATCCTCTCACTCTACCTCTCACCCTCACCCACCTCTACAACCCCCCTCCCCTATCTTCACAACCCTACTCCTATCTCTCTTCCTAATCTCCCAAACCTCCTAACACTCTCCCCCCTCCACCCTTAAACCCCCCTCCCCCAGCTCTTCTCACTCTACCTGTCCCCCCTCGCGCTTTCCCGCCGCAACCTCCTGCACGCCCTCGCCCCCCCAGCTCCCATTCGCCCCCAGCTGACCCCTCCCCGCCTCCTACCTCATATGGCGGCCGCTGCGCGACTGCGCAGCGGGCGCGCCAGAGGCAAGCCCTTCTGCGCCCGTCTGCGCCTGGCCCGCGCCCAGCGCCACGACCCCTGGTCCCCAGCTCTCCCAAACCCCGCTGATCCGCTACGACCCCACGACCCTCCTCGCCCTCAACCCAGGACGCTCCAACACCTGCTTCCAAGCTCACCCCAAACGCACCCATGGACCCTTCGCCTGTAACTCCTGCAAACGCATCTTCCACCACGCAACTACCACGACCACAAGCCCACGCGCCATCAACCACCTCAAGTGCATCCTGGTCAACGTTCGATCCGTCCACAAGCATGCCGTTGAACTCTGGGACCTCCTGGACTCCACAGCACCGGACGTCGCCTTCATCACGGAGACCTGGATGAACGCCTCCTCTGCTCCAGACATCGCCACCGCCATCCCCGAAGGCTACAAGATCTCCAGAAAAGACTGCACCAACCAAGTAGGAGGAGGTATCACCATCGTCTTCAAAGACTCCATCAGTGTCACCACCTCCACCGAAGACACCCCTCTCGCTGCTGAACACCTGCATTTTCAGATTCGCACCGACCCGAGGACCACCCTCAGAGGATCCCTCGTCTACCGTCCTCCCGGACCGCGCGCCCCCTTCAGCGACGCCATCGCCGACTTCATCTCCCCGCACGCCCTCGCCTCACCGGACTACATCCTCCTAGGCGACCTCAACTTCCATCTGGAAAAAAACAACGACCCCAACACCACCACCCTGCTCGACAACCTCGCCAACCTCGGCCTCAAACAACTGGTGAACACCGCCACCCACATCGCCGGACACACGCTTGACCCTATCTTCTCCGCCAGCAAACACGTCTTCTTCAGCCACACCTCCGCTCTACACTGGACCGACCACAGCTGTGTCCACTTCACAATCCGACGCGAGACCCGCCACCTCCGCACTCAACCCATCCCTCGTCGACAGTGAAACAAGATCCCTGAAGAGCAACTCTTCTCAGCACTCGCCGCCAACCAACCCACCCTCACCACCGACCCCAACAACGCAGCCCTCAGCCTCACAAACTGGATCTCCAACTGCGCAGACAACCTTGCTCCCCTCAAACGCACGCATCGACAGACCAACACCAAAAAACCTCTCTGGTTCTCTGACACCCTCAAAGAATCAAAGAAAACTTGTCACGCCCTCGAGAAGGCCTGGCCCAAGGACCACACCGCTGACAACATGACCACCCTCAAGAACGCTACCCGCGAACACCACCGCCTGATCCGCGCTGCTAAAAAGAACTTTTTCACCGACAGACTGGACAAAAACAGCCACAACAGCAGAGAACTCTTCAGCATCGTCAAGGAGTTCTTCAACCCCAACGCCAACGCCGTCACGCCCTCACAGGATTTGTGCGAATCCCTCGCCACTTTCTTCCATCGCAAGATCAGCGACCTCCACGAAAGCTTCCGACACCAGACCCAACATAACACCACCGAACCCGCACCCCCGGCCATTACCCTCAACAACTGGACCCACATCAACACTGAAGAAACCAAATCCATCATGAACTCTATCCACTCTGGCGCCCCTTCGGACCCCTGCCCTCACTTCATCTTTAACAAAGCCGACGACATCATCGCCCGCACCTCCAGACCGTCATCAACTCTTCTTTTTCTTCTGCTACCTTCCCCGAATGCTGGAAACACGCCGAAGTCAACGCCCTACTAAAGAAACCCACGGCTGACCCGAGCGACCTGAAAAACTTCCGCCCCATCTCTCTTCTGCCTTTATGTAGGAGGCTGGACTGGCTTGTAGTGAGTACCAAGGGGTACTTGCACCTTGCACCAGGCCCAGTTATCCCTTATTAGTGTAGAGGGTGTCTAGCAGCTTAGGCTGATAGATAATGGTAGCTTAGCAGAGCAGCTTAGGCTGAACTAGGAGACGTGTGAAGCTACTACAGTACCACAAGTGTCACTTGCACAATATCATAAGAAAACACAATACACAGTTATACTAAAAATAGAGTGTACCCTCAGTGAGAGGATAGGAAATATACACAAGATATATATACACAATAGCAAAAATATGCAGTATAGTCTTAGAAAACAGTGCAAACAATGTATAGTTACAATAGGATGCAATGGGGACACATAGGGATAGGGGCAACACAAACCATATACTCCAAAAGTGGAATGCGAACCACAAATGGACCCCAAACCTATGTGACCTTGTAGAGGGTCGCTGGGACTATTAGAAAATAGTGAGAGTTAGAAAAATAACCCTTCCCAAGACCCTGAAAAGTGAGTGCAAAGTGCACTAAAGTTCCCCTAAGGACAAAGAAATTGTGTTAGAGGAATAATGCAGGAAAGACACAAACCAACAATGCAACAACTATGGCTTTCCAATCTAGGGTACCTGTGGAACAAGAGGACCAAGTCCAAAAGTCACAAGCAAGTCGGAGATGGGCATATGCCCAGGAAATGCCAGCTGTGGATGCAAAGAAGCTTCTACTGGACAGAAGAAGCTGAGGTTTCTGCAGGAACGAAAAGGGCTAGAGACTTCCCCTTTGGTGGACGGATCCCTCTTGCCGTGGAGAGTCGTGCAAAAGTGTTTTCCCGCCGAAAGAACGCCAACAAGCCTTGCTAGCTGCAAATCGTGCGGTTAGTGTTTTTGGATGCTGCTGTGGCCCAGGAGGGACCAGGAGGTCGCAAATTGGACCAAGAGGTAGAGGGGACATCGAGCAAGACAAGGAGCCCTCTTAGCAGCAGGTAGCACCCGGAGAAGTGCCAGAAACAGGCACTACGAGGATGCGTGAAACAGTGCTCACCCGAAGTTACACAAAGGAGTCCCACGTCGCCGGAGACCAACTTAGAAAGTCGTGCAATGCAGGTTAGAGTGCCGTGGACCCAGGCTGGACTGTGCACAAAGGATTTCCGCCGGAAGTGCACAGGGGCCGGAGTAGCTGCAAAAGTCGCGGTTCCCAGCAATGCAGTCTAGCGAGGTGAGGCAAGGACTTACCTCCACCAAACTTGGACTGAAGAGTCACTGGACTGTGGGAGTCACTTGGACAGAGTTGCTGGATTCGAGGGACCTCGCTCGTTGTGCTGAGAGGAGACCCAAGGGACCGGTAATGCAGCTTTTTGGTGCCTGCGGTTGCAGGGGGAAGATTCTGTCGACCCACAGGAGATTTCTTCGGAGCTTCTAGTGCAGAGAGGAGGCAGACTACCCCCACAGCATGCACCACCAGGAAAACAGTCGAGAAGGCGGCAGGATCAGCGTTACAGAGTTGCAGTAGTCGTCTTTGCTACTTTGTTGCAGTGTTGCAGGCTTCCAGCGCGGTCAGCAGTCGATTCCTTGGCAGAAGGTGAAGAGAGAGATGCAGAGGAACTCGGATGAGCTCTTGCATTCGTTATCTAAAGTTTCCCCAGAGACAGAGACCCTAAATAGCCAGAAAAGAGGGTTTGGCTACTTAGGAGAGAGGATAGGCTAGCAACACCTGAAGGAGCCTATCACAAGGAGTCTCTGACGTCATCTGGTGGCACTGGCCACTCAGAGCAGTCCAGTGTGCCAGCAGCACCTCTGTTTCCAAGATGGCAGAGGTCTGGAGCACACTGGAGGAGCTCTGGACACCTCCCAGGGAAGGTGCAGGTCAGGGGAGTGGTCACTCCCCTTTCCTTTGTCCAGTTTCGCGCCAGAGCAGGGCTAAGGGGTCCCCTGAACCGGTGTAGACTGGCTTATGCAGAATTGGGCACATCTGTGCCCAAGAAAGCATTTCCAGAGGCTGGGGGAGGCTACTCCTCCCCTGCCTTCACACCATTTTCCAAAGGGAGAGGGTGTAACACCCTCTCTCAGAGGAAGTCCTTTGTTCTGCCATCCTGGGCCAGGCCTGGCTGGACCCCAGGAGGGCAGATGCCTGTCTGAGGGGTTGGCAGCAGCAGCAGCTGCAGTGAAACCCCAGGAAGGGCAGTTTGGCAGTACCAGGGTCTGTGCTACAGACCACTGGGATCATGGGATTGTGCCAACTATGCCAGGATGGCATAGAGGGGGCAATTCCATGATCATAGACATGTTACATGGCCATATTCGGAGTTACCATTGTGAAGCTACATATAGGTAGTGACCTATATGTAGTGCACGCGTGTAATGGTGTCCCCGCACTCACAAAGTCCGGGGAATTGGCCCTGAACAATGTGGGGGCACCTTGGCTAGGGCCAGGGTGCCCTCACACTAAGTAACTTTGCACCTAACCTTTACCAGGTAAAGGTTAGACATATAGGTGACTTATAAGTTACTTAAGTGCAGTGTAAAATGGCTGTGAAATAACGTGGATGTTATTTCACTCAGGCTGCAGTGGCAGGCCTGTGTAAGAATTGTCAGAGCTCCCTATGGGTGGCAAAAGAAATGCTGCAGCCCATAGGGATCTCCTGGAACCCCAATACCCTGGGTACCTCAGTACCATATACTAGGGAATTATAAGGGTGTTCCAGTAAGCCAATGTAAATTGGTAAAGTTGGTCACTAGCCTGTTAGTGACAATTTGGAAAGAAATGAGAGAGCATAACCACTGAGGTTCTGATTAGCAGAGCCTCAGTGAGACAGTTAGTCACTACACAGGTAACACATTCAGGCACACTTATGAGCACTGGGGCCCTGGTGAACAGGGTCCCAGTGACACATACAACTAAAACAACATATATACAGTGAAAAATGGGGGTAACATGCCAGGCAAGATGGTACTTTCCTACACTTTCCCAGCCAAGGTAATAGAGAAGACCGTCAACAAACAGCTGACCACCTTCCTGGAAAACAACAACCTGCTCGACCCTTCACAAACCGGATTCCGAACCAACCACAGCACGGAAACCGCCCTCATCTCAGTCACTGACGACATCAGAACCCTGATGGACAACGGTGAAACAGTCGCCCTCATTCTCCTCGACCTCTCGGCTGCCTTCGACACCGTCTGTCACCACACCCTAATCACCCGCCTCCGCTCCACCGGGATCCAAGGCCAGGCCCTGGACTGGATTGCCTCTTTCCTCTCAAACCGTTCCCAAAGAGTTTACCTCCCTCCGTTTTGCTCAGAACCCACCGAGATCATCTGCGGCGTACCTCAAGGCTCATCGCTCAGCCCGACACTCTTCAATGTCTACATGAGCCCCCTCGCCAACATCGTTCGCAAGCACGACATCATCATCACCTCCTACGCCGACGACACCCAACTTATACTCTCCCTCACCAAGGACCCCGCCAGCACCAAGACCAACCTACAAGAGGGTATGAAGGACGTCGCAGATTGGATGAGGCTCAGTCGCCTAAAGCTGAACTCTGAAAAAACGGAAGTCCTCATCCTCGGCAACACCCCGTCCGCCTGGGACGACTCCTGGTGGCCCACGGCCCTCGGCACCGCACCGACCCCCACAGACCACACCCGCAACCTCGGCTTCATCTTGGACCCTCTTCTCACCATGACCAAGCAAGTCAACGCCGTGTCCTCCGCCTGCTTCCTCACCCTCCGCATGCTCCGCAAGATCTTCCGCTGGATCCCCGCCAACACTAGAAAAACCGTGACCCACGCCCTCGTCACGAGCCGCCTGGACTACAGCAACACCCTCTACACCGGGACCACAGCCAAACTCCAAAATCGCCTGCAACGCATTCAAAACGCATCGGCACGCCTCATCCTCGACGTACCCCGCAACAGCCACATCTCCGCACACCTGAGACACCTGCATTGGCTCCCAGTCAGCAAAAGGATCACCTTTCGACTTCTCACCCACGCACACAAAGCCCTCCACAACAAGGGACCGGAATACCTCAACCGACGCCTCAGCTTCTACGTGCCCACCCGCCTCCTCTGTTCCTCTGGTCTCGCACTCGCTGCCGTCCCTCGCATCTGCCGCTCCACGGCGGGTGGGAGATCTTTATCCTTCCTGGCAGCCAAGACCTGGAACTCCCTCCCCACCAGCCTCAGGACCACCCAGGACCACTCCGCTTTCCGGAGACTCCTAAAAACCTGGCTATTCGAGCAGCAGTAACCCCCCCTTTTCCCTAGCGCCTTGAGACCCGCACGGGTGAGTAGCGCGCTTTATAAATGTTAATGATTTGATTTGATTTGATTTGGACTGCTGAAGGCAAGATTCCGATGCTTCCACAGAAGTGGAGGTGCGCTCCAGTATACCCCAATAACAGCTTTCAAGATCGTTGGCGCATGCGCTATCCTGCACAACATTGCCCCCAGACGTGGGCTACCTCTCACCCCAGAAGACCCAGATTCGGAGGATGAAGATCAAAAACTACCACATCGCCATCATGGGGATTGAAGCATTGCAAATCAAGGCAGACTGAGACGGGACCACATTGCAAACCAATACTTTGGAAGGTACGTGCTAACTGTCACCACACTCACTAATGTCACACACAAAGAGTCCAGGTGTGAAGTGGAACTAACATGTGATTTAATTATGTGCACCAAAAAAACTATATACATTGACAACAGTTCAGGGGCTGTAAAAGTCCACCTGGCATGAGGACACATTGACCTCATGTGCCTCTACCCCAGGACAGTGTGGAGCTCATATTCTACGCCGGCCTCGGCCAGCATGGTTGGTACCTGGTGTCTCAGCAGTGCCCTGCCTTGCGCTTCCACTGCGCAACACCCTGGTGTCACTGGCTGAGACACTGCTGATGGTGGAGCCCTCCTCGCTATCCTGCGGCATGTCAGCCGCGCCCCTAGCCACCTGTCGTGCCTCCATGATATCTACGGCGTGGCTGAGATGTCCCAGTCCACGTGCCACATCACTGGCAAAGTGGCCCATGTCTACTTGGAGGCTGACCGTGCGCCTGGAAAGGCCAGTAGTGTTCACAGCCAGCCTGACAATGGAGGCAGACATTCGGTCCAGCCGGTGCATTAGCTGCCTGTCACGACGCCTTGCACCCTCTCTCTCAGTTATGAGTTCTGCCACCAGTTGTCTCATGGAGAGTGCAAGGTCGCTGACATGTGTGTTGAGCTGTTGCAGCTCTGTGTGTACCAGCTGCATACCACTGCTTTGGTTTTGCTCCATGCGCCGCAGTGCCCCTGATATTCTCTGGATCTCCTGTGTTTGCAGGCGCTGACCCTGTAGGAGTGCGGCCTCGGCGTGCGACATGGAGGCATCCCCTGACTCAGCCTGCGGCTCTGGTGGTACATTTACACGTCGCCTGCGACGCAGTGGAGGCTCCGTGTCATCTACAGTGGCACTGTGGCTGGGACCAGGTGCTGGCTCACTCACCAGCATGGCAACTGGTGCATCATGAGGGGACTGTGTGTTGGTGGTGCAGGTCTCTGTGGTGCAGGTCTCTGTGGTGGCTGGTCCTGACTCGTCTGCAGGCTGGTGTCTTACGTGTGGCCCCTGGATGCTTTGGTTGGCGGTGGTGTCGTGTGGGAGACGTGTGGGACATAGGGAACACACTGTCAGTATCTACCATCTGTTATCAACTTCCTAATAAACTGTTGCCTATCAACTGCCTACTGGACTACATTGCCCATAATGCACCATTCTGGTTGTTGCTACTCTATTTCGGTTGTGCATGCTACTGTGTACAAGGTAGGTGGGGGTATGGCATATTTGGGTGTACATGCATGGTACTCACTGGTTGATGGTCCTGGCTCTGAGGTATCCAGCTCTAGCATCCCGCACACTGCCTCTGGCTCCAGGGTCTCCTCAACTCTTTCCTCCAGGGGTGTGGGTGGTGGTATTGTGGACGGTCAACCTCCAGTGCCCCTCATCTCCCGGAGCCGCTCTGCCACCCTCTCCTTGGTTCGGGAGCGCAGGTCATACCACTGTTTCTTTAACTCTTCTATGCTCCGGTGGCTGACTCCCAGGGAGTTCACCTTGCCTTGGATGTCCGTCCAGATTCTTCTCTTCTCCACCTCTGGCACACTGAGGACTGCCCTCCCAAAAAGTTGGTCATGGTGCTGGCAGCACTCCTCTGTCAGCACCTCCAGCTCTTTCTCTGCAAATTTCAGTTTGCGCTTCCTTGGTGTCTCAACCATGGTAGCTGCTGTTCTCTCTGTTTGTAGTGTAGCAGTTGAAAATGGATGTGGTCCTCCCTCCTCCCAGGTGTATTTTTAAACTTCCTGGATGTGATGTCATCATCAAGAGCCAGGAAGTGTTTTCCACAGTGTTGTGCTGCACCTGCATTAAATTTCCAGCACAGTCGCAATTTGCGACACCCACTCGCAAATTGCGTGTTTGTTTTTAGCGCGGTCGCAAAAAGCGACCTCGCAAACAGTGGACTCGCAATCTGCGGTGTGACTTCATTTGCGGGTCGCAAATTGAAGTTGCGTTTTCTTCTTGGATACCATTTAGCGAGTCGGAAATTGCGAGTCGCAACGACTCGCAATTTCTGACTCGCTGAATTTTTCCTACCTACATCTGGCCCTTAATCTACATTTTCTCCAATCCAAAGATCCATTGTATAAGATTGTTTAAAAGACAGAACTGAAGGTGGAAGATTGTCGAAGGAGTTCTTTGCGAGATCCTCTGAAGTTTTATGGGCTCATGAAGAAACTCTGGGATTGATTTAGACTTTGATGAATGGAGGGTTCTCGGGTGGGGTGGCAGAGGGCATTGTCAGCGCCGTCCAGAGGGACCTCTGCCAGGCAAGTCAAGAGTTGTCCACCAGCCCCGCCAACATCTCTTTCCTTTGCCAGGAAACGCAGTGACGGTGGTTCCTGTCAATGTAATAAAGTTTGAATGAGGGTTCTGTCAAACAGGACTGCAACCTGTCTAACTTTTATATATCTTTCATTTTTCAAAAAGAAATTCCTAAAGTGGGAATTTGTTTTTGAAAAATTAGAGACTAATGAGCCTCACCCCACAGGAGTTGTCTCCCCTGGTGTGAGGCTCATTATTCTTTTTTATGTCCCTCACTGCCAGGTGTTACCTGATGGTGACAGACAACAAAAAATGCTACCCGATGTCGGATGGCTAACCCCCTGTTAGACCTGACAGTCTTTGGATGTTCATTCCCCAACGTTTTGCTTCCTGCCTTCCTCCACTTTTCTGACCCTGTTTTTCTGGTTTTAGCACTATGTGCACTTTATCACTGCTGACCAGTGCTAAAGTGTATGTGCTCTCTCCCCTAAACATGGTAACATTGGTTCCTACCCAATTGGCATGTTTATTTTAGTTGTAAGATCCTATTAGAGTGCAGTAGAGGTGCCCATGGCCTATAAATTAAGTGCTACTAGTAGGCCTGCAGCACTGGTTGTGCCACCCACGTAAGTAGCTCCTTAACCATGTCTCAGGCCTGTGGGTGCAGTTTCACTGCCACTTCAACTTGGCATTCAAAACTAGTTTCCATGCCTTAAACTCCCCTTTTGCTACATATAAGTCACCCCTAAGGTAGGCCCTCGGTAACCCATAGGGCAGGGTGCTATGGAAGTAAAAGGCAGGACACAAACTTATGTGTTTCACATGTCCTAGTAGGGGAAACTCACAAATTTGTTTTCCACTACTGTGAGGCGTGTTCCTCTCATCGGCCAGCATTAGAACTGCCCTTATATACTTTAAGTGGTAAATTCTGATCTGAAAGTAGTAACCCTGTCATGTTTAGTATGGCCTGAATGGTAATAGAAAATTGTGCCTACTGGTAAAGTTGGATTTAATATTACAGTTTTAGAAAGTGGGCATTTCTTTGCACATACTGCCATCTGTGCCTTACAGCCTATGTCTGATACATATCTGGTCTGTGCTGGTTGGCAGCTCCCCTTGTGCATTCCACCCAGAGAGCCATAACAATAGGGCACTCAGTCACATCTGCATTCACCTGCATACTGAATGGGTCTCCCTGGGCAGGACGGGTGGAAGGGCTCTCTCTTATAGTTTAAAGGCCAGTGGCCAGCCCTCACACAAAGGACTGATAAACCCCCACAGGGATCCTGGCAGACAAGACTGGGCTGAAATGGGAACTTGTGCACTTCAAAACCACCCTTGGAATTTCCCCTACTTCAAAGGCACTTTTAGGTGTATATATACTGGGTCTCTGACCCCACAAAATTAGACACTTCTGGACCTACACATGGACTCTGTCAGAGGGACTGGCTGGCTGCCCAAAGGACTTATCTGGACTGCTTTACTGAGAAGGACTGCTGCCCTGCTTGTTGCCCTGCTGCCTGCTGGTCTCTGACTCTCCTGGAAGGACTCTGCCTTCCCCACAAGTACTCTCCAAGGGCTTGGATTGAGCTTACCTCCTGTTCTTAAGTCTCAGTAACACAAAGACCTCACCCCAGTGAAGAAAATACCTGTGTCAGAAAATCGTGCAATACCTGCAGAAATCAATGCAGCGCCTGCCTTGCGGCTGAACATTTGCTGCATCGCCTACTGGATCGATGCAGTGCCTGTTCTTTCTTACCAGCGCATCAAGGATTTTCAACGCATCATTCCTGGGTGTTAAACTATCCCCATATCGCAGTGAGGAACCAAGGCTGCGATCCTCGAAATCGAAGCATTACCTTGCAGCGTGGAAAGAAACGACCCCTTGTCTATGCAGCACCAGGAAATCCAATGCAGCGCCTTATTTTTCACCACATCCCCTCCTCTGCAGCTCCCATGCGTTCTTATTTTTAAGGCATCCCAGGTACTGTGTATAAGGATACAAACACTGATTCTTATGGATTGAGATTTTTTTAAACGTGATATCTCGACTTATGCATATTGGATTTTTATCATTTTTATTTTATTGTAATCAGATAAATATTATCTATTTTTCTACACTAGTGTGGAGTACTTTTATTGGTGTTTTCATTGTGTTACTGTATGAGTTATTGCACAAATACTTGGCACATTGCCTTTCAAGTTAAGCCTGCCTCCCCTGTGCCAAGCTACCAGTGGATGAGCACAGGATAATTTGGATTGTGTAGTGACTTACCCTGACTAGGATTGTAGCCCTCTGCCAACTAGAGACCCAATTTCTAACCCCTCCCACAACAGCCAGTGCTTAATTTGAGCCAGTGTTTCTGGTGTTCGGCCCCTGCACTTAATTATCAACATGTGCTCTTATGACAGTCTGCCACATGGTGAGCCTGGTTACATAATTTAGGGATCAGCACAACATCAGTTGTTTATTAATGCAATATACATCAAAAGTGGCTAACACCAGTCACCCAACCCATTCTTATAGTTTTGGGGGCCTGGGATAGCAAAATATCAAACCTGTAGCAATGTGATGGTTTGTAGTTGTGTTGGTACTGCAATTGGTAGCTCTCACAGGTTATGGGTGATGCAAGTTGCAGTGGCCTCCTGATGAGGTTCCTAGGATGTATTTATTTACAAATTAAGCACTGCCAACAACCCATATTCTGTTGGGCTGTTGCAGCAGTACTTCAGCATCAGCAACTTTTAAAGGCTCCATTGTCAACAGAGTTAAGGGCCACTTGCTTCTAAAATGCAGGGGAAGACTGTGAGATTGAGGAGAGGGTACTCATCGCTGTTGAGGGAGTACCTCTGACTTAGAGTTTGGCAGACGTGTACTCTGTCACGAATGTCAGTGACATCCTTTCTGTCTTATTAAGGGTGAGTTAGGATATAGTGCACTTGTAACACGGCTAACAGGACGTCTGTCACATTTGTAACGGAGTACCCATGGCCCAACCTCTAGATCAGGCACATACCCTCTAAGGGCCTTTCAATATCATCATGAAGCACAATAGACAAAACATTTAGTTATATAGTCATAGTTAGATCAGACTTTCTATAGGAAGAGTGTTGTTTTGCTAATAACTTGGGTGCTGTTTGAAGAATCTTCACAAATGTTTCCCAAAAGAAAAAAACATCCACCCCAGCTCCTTCCTGGAAAGGTTATGTGTAGTCTGTGAAGTGGGAGCTGAACAGAATTACACCAAACTTGGCAGAAAGCTACATCTTTACCCAAAAGTATTTTTTTGTGATTTGGTGTAAATCCATTGAGTCGATTTTTGAAAATCTATGTTTAAAATGTATTGATATCTAGTATCTAGACTCCTGCGTTGGCGCAGATCAAACAATAACATCTGATTGGCTGACGATGTCATCAACAAAGATGTTATAGGGCCATTTAGGACTTAGGTACTCAGTCCCAGTGTCCTGGAAAAACAGAATTATACATATAGGGGACACGGTAGGGATACCCTGACTCCCTAGGCCTTGTATGTCAATGTAATACCGTAGTAGTGCCACAGTACCACTGTAAAATCTTTTTTTTTAAGTACAGGGCCATTTTCCATCATAAACCCTGGGGTTGGCCAGGGCCCAGGCGTTCGGCACATCCTTTTTTTAAACAATATTGGAGGGAGGGTGTGAGGGAGGGTGTGTGAGCTTTTATCTATAAGTCAGGTATTAGTACCCAAGGGCTGACAAGCATGGTTACTCCTGCCGGCGGACAACATCAGAAAGGCTCCTGCTGGGAGGGAGCAGAAATCTACTGCCTTGTCCCTGAGAGCATGGGTATGGAACAGTGAATTGCTTCTGTTGCTGGGGCAAAATTAAGGTTGTTTTTTCTGGTTGGACCATATTCACTGTAGCCAGCTCCCATCATTAGCTGAGAATGGCACTGGCTGGGGATTTGGTGCGGCTGTGGGGGAAGCCTTGGTCCTCCCCCTGCGGTGCTTAATTTGCATGCTGCGGGTGGTTCGTAACCATGCGGCATTACATCTCTGACTCACGGTACGGTCTACAGTCCGTTTTCTGGACCGTCTGACCCACCGCGGGCCATCCTCTCATTTGCTGCATCTCCCTTCTGGCCTATGGTGAGGTCGGGCAGCCCGGAATCGCTCCAAACGCAGCACAGTGTTGCGTCACAGGCACCCCCACCTTGCGACACTCACATAATACTTACCTTTCTGTCCTGGAATCCTTTGGAGACCTGTTCTTGTTTTCTTATTTTTTCTTCATTCTGGTCTACAGGGCCATGTTCCTTCTTCCCATAATTCCATTACCTCCCAGCATGCATTGGTGTTTTTCTTTGCCCTTCTCCATATGGGTTCCTTTCCAGTTTTCTTCAAGGTATATTCCCAATCCAAGATGGTGTTTTTCCTTTTTTCTGTTTGTCATTTCCTGTTCATCAGTATTTAAGGAGCCTGGGTTGTTTTCTTCCTTGTGTTGCAAAACTTCCTGTTTGGTGGTGGATCCTCGCTCATGCTAGCTGTTCCTGTGGTGTATATCCTGTTAATCCTCCTGTGGTTTCTCAGCAGTTGAATTTCCTGAAGTCCTGGTATCCTGATGCTCTCTCTCTATCCTGCTTCTTGGAGTTCCTGTGCAAGAGATTTAATCATTTTGAGGTTTTTCTCCTCTGGGACTCCTTCTGAAGGGTACAGACTGCCTTGACATCTACCTTGTCAGCAGCACCATGACTACCAAAAAGAGTTGCCCCTATCTCGGCCAGACCAGAACGTACAAGATCTAAAGTTGCACTCCAGTTGCACTCCAGTTCCATCTGACAAGGGTGGTAGGTGACACTAATAGTTGTGGGTACCTAGGGTGGGACGGTGGCACCCACCAAAAAAAAGTATGTCCGGCACCCAGGGCAGGTGTTGGCTCGGAAGCTGGCAATGCCACAGGCCCCTTAGACCTCCAATGTGATGATGCACTGTGGATGCTCCGTGTGGGGCCGGGGCATCCATAACCAAAAAAGAAAAGAAAAGGGAAAAATACACAGCACTATACCATGCACAAAAAAACACAAGTGGCAAAACTACTCATAAAATATTCACTCCTTCTGAGAGGGGCACCGCTTAATGACCTGCGAGTGCTTTGTTTTGGATTTTTTTGTTTGTGATAGTGCCCCTAAGAGGGGCAAAGTACCACCAGCTCAAGTGCGGGGAATCCGTAATGGTTGATCATAAGGCTGCATCATTGTATTGCTCTGGCTCAAACTAAGAGGAAACAATGCCAAAACATTCAGCACTCCTAGTCTGAGTAATGAATTTATTAAGGCACTTCCAAGATATCAAATAAAAGGCACACAAATATATAAAAATAAGCATAAGCATATAACTCAAATTAAGTAAAACGTGTGTATATACAAAAATAATCACAGCAGTTAAACATTCACAGACAAAAATGTGCCATGCATCAACAGTGAGTGTACATATCTATCTATCTATCTATACATACATACATATATATATATATATATATATATATATATATATATATATATATATATATATATATATATGGTACATAATCAAGATTTAAAATGCATCACCATAGGGGGGTAGGTTCATCATCCTCGCCAGTCAGACTGGGGAACCTGGGATCAGCCAAGACCCCCAAATTGGGATCAAAGAGATCCTAGGCAGCGCGCCTGCCCCACAGCTGAGATCCTGTCTTGATGCCAAGTCTCTCTGTCTTTTATACCTTATAACAAGCTCAAGGAGAGAGTGCTAGAAAACCCCTCCACTCTGTTATGAAATTAAATGCTGGCTGTTCTTCGTCTGCATCACAAACACGCAAGAGAGTTGGCCAGACTGCCCATGCTATTTCTGAGGCAGAGCTGTACATTCTGATAAAAACATTATCAGCCTTGTGCACTTGTATCTAGTCTGCATTCCCATAATATGTTCCAGCACAGTATGAGAACAGAAAAACAAGTTCTGTGTGGAAAACAAGTTTTGTGAGAAAGAACATCTGGGCTAACCACAACTGAATCAGAGCACACAATGGAATGACTCGCACAAAATGGTGTTGATCATCAAACATGGAGTCAGTGGTTAAATACACATAACATTACACTCATATGGCCTGAAGAATGTTAAAAAAAGACCAAACATGTTTATGCTTTTTTATGATTACTTTTATTAAAAGTGTTTTATTTAAAATTGTTTAGTGGCAATTACTAGTATTGAACAGTGCAATGTGTGTATTAATAATGAATGAACTGGATCATGCTTATTGCTTAAATTGGCTTTATTGGCAAGTTATTACATTTTAACAATTTATTAATGTGGTGACTTTTGACAAAGCCAATAGGTCTGCTTTGTACATGTTAATGTGGTGACCATCTGACAAAGCCAATTGGCCTAACTTTTATATATTTATGTACTAAAACCTTGACAAAGTTGGTAGGTCTGCCTTATTTAAAATGACACCCTAACATATTATGATGGACAAGCCCTGTGGTCAACCTCTCGTTGCAAGGCTTTACGTTTAAAAAAAGCATATAAATTAAGTGAAAAAAGCGAAGGTTAAAGTGATGTTATAGTTAGGTATGGTAATAATAAGTCACATTATAAAAAAAACCTTAGAAATTCACTGAAAAAACACAAAGGTTAGAGTGACGTTATACTTAGGTATAGCAATTATAAGTCACATTATATACAATAACCTTAGAAAATCACAAAAATAAAGGTTAAAATGACGTTATAGTTAGGTATGGTAATAATAAGTCATATTACATTAAAGCAACCTTAGAAATTCCCTGAAAAAACACAAAGGTAAAAGTGACGTTATAGTTAGGTAAAAATGTAATGTTCAAATGTAGGTTTGACATGCACTGCTTATGACCTCACATATTACAACACTCATGACATATTCTATGACATCATGGACCACAGATGACAACTAAAATGACATCAGTGATGACATCACTGTGCGTCGTGAGGGCGCTTGTTAAAGTTATGATGTATTAATAAGCAATATACAGCATTCCACGGCATACTTCTTTTTCCTGTGTAAGTCACACGGCTGCTATCTGTGTAGTATTTCTGTTAATGCTATTATTATGGTCACAAGACATTATTAATATTATTGGTACTCATATTACCATTATTATTAATGGTAATAATACTCAGCTTTAAAACTGCTGTCTAGTCCTGGTGCTGTCATGATAAATCCATGCACCAAGTGCAGTTCCTAGACAGTAAGGATGCTGGGAGAACCCGAGATCCCACCCGCGCTCTGCGCATGCGCCCACCCACCAGGCACCGCCTTCCGAACTTGTGAAAATGGGAGGAAGTCAGGTTATGACCCCAAGATATGCCTCGTGTGCCTTTCGTGTATTCGGAATAGGAGGTCTTTACCGCACACGGGGTATAGTATTTACAGTGTGTGGTGTATGCCCGACAAACAGGAAATGAGAGCCTCAGTGGGAACTCAGAAACCGTGTTAGCACAGTGGGGTGATCAAAGGAGAGACATTCAGAAGGGAGCCTTTTGTGGTTTGTGGGTGCAGGAAAGCTGAAAGCGTGTTAAGTGCCCACACAAAGTAGGAAAACATCTGCCACAGGGCTCCACAAACATGCCTGCCCTCTTTACTGGTCACTAGAAGTGGGTTACCTCGTGCAGGTCCACTCTGCCCGATTCCAAGTGGGTCAGTTTTTCCACACCCATTTCCTCCAGGTGTGGGAGAACCAGACCAGATTTTGCTGTGCGGTAATTTTGTAAAATCGCACGAGGCGTTGCTGTCAGCAGACAAACCTCCTTTTTCATTTTTTCATGAAAGAGGCAGACAGTGTTCTCCCCCCCCCCCGCCAGCAAATACCTTTCACTTCCGTCCTTCCACAACCCCCCCCTCCACACCCTCCCTCACCCCATCCCACCCAGGATTGCCAACGACTTTTACCCCCTGCTGAGAGCAGCGGGTAAATGTGGGGGGTCGAACCCCACAAGCTGGGAAATATGTCTGTTTTTACAACCAGAAAAATCAGCGCCACACAATCATTTCCCATTCCAGGGGATTTCCTTTGTAACTGTCTGGTACTGAGCGAGATTACTTCCGCCACCGTACCCCAGTACCACGGAACTCTGACTGAGGGCCTATAAACGAAGAGGCAGTTTTCAGGTGTTCTTGCGGGAATTGTGCACTGCCAATTTAAAAAAAAAAATATTTTATGCGATTTCCAAAACAAGGAAGGAACTACGCTGCTCCGTGCATTAAAAGAGAAATCACATCACGGGGTAGCAATGGTAAACCAGCACAAAATATCATTACAAAGGTAAATAGAACGTGCTCATATGGGGCCAGATGTATTAAAGGTTTTTACCCATTCTGTGTCTATGGGAAAAAGTGTTCATACATATGTCCCATGGTGTCCAGAGACACTAGGACGATGGAGCAGTAATTTTAACCCAGAACAGTAGCCAAAGACTGCTAGGAATACTGTCGGGAAGTGTGTGGGTGTAGCTTGTATTGGAGGGAGCGGGGTCGCTGGACAAGGGGGTAAGGACAGAGTGACAAGGATAAATGCTATGAGGCGAAGTCAAGGGGCCTGTGCTACTATCAAATGCGCTCCAGCTAGTTATGGCGGCGTCAGAACTTGAGGAGTTCTCAGGCCAGCAGTGCTTAATTTGTAAATAAACAGGTGCCGGTGCTCAAAGCTCTCCTCTGAAACACGCGGTTGCTGCAATTAAATGTGCGAACACGGAATGCCAAGGCAGAGTAACCTTGAAGACATCTCGGGCTTCTTTAATATAGTTACAGACACACCCTGGCCCTCCAGCTCACTGTTGCAGCTTTCTGCCCTCTAACTTTGTGACGTTTTTTCACTTTTCTCTTCCTCCGTCTTTCACATATGTGTATTTTGCTACAAGAGCTTGCAGCGAATGATTGAGGCAGAAGAATAAGCCCCGGCCCACACAAATAAGTGCCGGTGCTCAGCACCGGAAACAACAAGCACAAATTAAGCACTGCAGGCCAGGTGCTCGGCTGCGCGTGCACAGTGTACTGTGCTGAGAGGGCCCCTTGGAGCTCGGGGCCCGCCGCCCATGCACAGTGTACTGGGCTGAGGGGACTCCATGAAGTTCGGGGCCTGCCACATGTGCACAGCATACTGTGCTGAGGAGGCCCCATGGAGCTCGGGATCCACTGCACGTGCACAGTGTACTGTGCTGAGGGGGCTCCATGGAGCTAGGGGTCTGCCGCACTTGCACAGTGTACTGTGCTGAGGGGACTTCTTGGGGTCCGGGGCCCACTATGCGTGCACAGTGTAATGTGCTGGGGGGGCTCCCTGCAGCTCGACTTCCGCAGTGCGTGCACAGTGTACTGTGCAGAGGGGGCCCCTTGGAGCTTGGGGTCCCCTTCTAATGCACAGTGTACTGTGCTGAGGGGGCCCCTTGGAGCCCGGGGTTCCCTTCTAATGCACAGTGTACTGTGCTGAGGGGGCCCCTTGAAGCTGGGGTCCGCCCCCTGCTGTGCACAGTGTACTGTACCGAGGGGGTTCCTAGCTTGGGCCCCCCTTGCACCACGGGTGCTGCGGGGGCTTATGATACGAAACTGGAAGTGCCAGTAGCATAAGGAAACTTGAGGGATCCCCGGAACTCAGTCAGGAGCTCTCAGCCAGGGTACTGTGCGGAGGAGGCCCCCGGAGCTCGCCCCCGGCTCTCCTCCTGCCCCCGGGAGTGATGAGGAGAATCTCCTCCCCACTCATGTGAAATGTCTTTTACAATGTCATAACACTGAAGTATTAACATACACAACTGATTACTGACTGACATCAGATCAACATTTTGTGTATACCGCTTTGCACTGTTTATTTCCCTCAGATGCAATAAAACGTGTTTTCTTTACATTTCTTCGACCCACCAGTTTGTGAAAGGAGGAAATCTAAATGCGCTCTAAAATAGAGGGAGTTTATCCTGCAAATTGTGTGACAGCCCACGGGAAGGTTTTCAAGGATTTCGCTGAATTTCAAAAACAGCTGTGGACACAAGCAGCTGTTGATGATGATTTTCTTCAGCTCCTGGCTTATCTAGCCCATATATTAATTTTTTTGCGTCCAAATTTCTTGAGATCAAAACAGAATTTCCGAACAGGTGTAATTGATAAACTTGGAATTTTCATTAATATTTAAAACGGACAATTTCACTCAATTAGCAGCCACAATTATGCATCTACACAACTCTACTTCTGCCGTGATAGACACAATTGTGTGTTTACACACCGTTTACACACCGTTACTACGCGTTGATAGGCCCAACCATCTGGTTGTTTTCACTCACACTAGGCAGCATGGCAAAACCAAATATTTATAATCTATATTTAACTTCCTTGAGACTTCACTAAGTTACCTCCTCTGCACAGCTGTCCATCACTTTTTTTCTGCTCCCCCTCCCCCCGCATTCCTGGTCACGTTAGATTCTCGCCTTGCAGAGACACAGTCTGACCACAGGGCTCAACGCTTGCTGTCAATCATCCCACAAGCAGCACCACTGTCTCCCTCCGCCCAAAGACTGGCGAAGTGCTACGTCATCTCCGTAGCAGTAGTATTCATATCACTGTAACCCCTGGGCACGACATATAGATTTATTTTCCTGCATTTTCCGTGCTCTAAAGTATTACACACACATGGGGTTAGAAACAGGACTCTTCCACTAGGCAGGTTTCACGGTGTATCGCGTTACACAATTTTTAAAAAAGTGCGTCATAGGCCATTTGTATAGCGCTTGCAGCTGTGTAGGGCTTAGCTGCTTGTCACACCAAAGGGAATTTCTGTGGCAGGATCCTGTTTACCTGACTGCATCGTTGTCTCAAAGAGGCAAACATTTGATTACACTGCTGTAATTAGCATAATTTCAGTAAATTAATATTAAGCAGAATTCCCAAATTTACACTGTTGGACCTGGCCCTTTTTGCAGGGTCATCCTCAATCTTTTTGCCTCCCTCCTTCTACTTTTTCTGAACTGTTTGTGTTGGCTTTACGACTCTGGGCACTTTCCCACTGCTAACCAGTGATAAAGTGCATATGCTCTCTGTGTAAATTGTATTGGTGATTGCTTCATTCATGATTGGCATATTTGATTTACTGGTAAGTCCCTAGTAAGGTGCACTAGAGGTGCCCAAGGCCTGTAAATCAAATGCTACTAGTAGGCCTGCAGCGATGTTTGTGCCCCCCACATTAGTAGCCCTGTAACCATGGCTCAGACCTGCCACTGCAGTGTCTGTGTATGCCGTTTTAAACTGCCAATTCGACTTAGCAAGTGTACCCACTTGCCAGGCCTAAACCTTCCATTTTCTTACATGTAAGGCACCCATAAGGTAGATCCTAAGTAGCCCCAGGGCAGGGTGCAGTGTATGTTTAAGGTAGGACGTGAACTAATGTGTTTTAGATGTCCTAACAGTGAAATACTGCAAAATTCGGTTTTCACTGTGCAAGGCCTGTCCCCCTCATACATTATCATGGGGGCTGCCTTTAAATATTATTAAAGTGCAGATTCCCCATGGGAGCAGATAGACTTGTGGAGATTAGGGATCTCTGAAGTCAAAATTTGAAAATAGACCTTTTAGTGAAGTTGGTTTTTAAAATGTCTGTTTGAAAATGCCACTTTTAGAATGTAGGCATTTTCTTGCTTAAACCATTCTGTGACTCTGCATGTTTGTGGATTCCCCGTCTGGGTCAGTTTGACAGTTGGGCTGTTTATACCTCTCCTCTAGACAGTGACACAAAGGGAGCTGGGGTGTGGCCTGCATATCCTGATGAGCCATCTGAGCTAGAGTGGAGGGAGGAGTGGTCATTCACACCTGAAAGGACTGTGCCTGCCCTCACACAATGCAGTGTCCAACCCCCTGGAGTGTGCCTGGAGCCTGGCCTGGACAAGGAAGGATCTTACAAACCAAACACTTGAGACTTTGCTTTGAAGTTTGCCAACTTCAAAGGCAGGAAGGGATTTAAGAAGCCAGAACCCCCAGACTTTTAGAATCTTTCGGGAATCAAGAGGAACCTCTGCCCAGGAGAAGAGCTGTAGGAGGAGTACTGTCCCTTTGCTGTGTTGCTTTGCTGGACTGGCCTGCAGTGGCTGCTTCTGCCTGAAAAGAGTGCAAAGGGGGAACTTTGCTGTGTGTCCTGCTTGAGGAAGTTCTCCAAGGGCTTGGAGTAGAGCTTCCCTCCTGTTGGAAGTCTCAGGATATCAAAGAATTCAGTTTCCTCTTCCTACAGCACTGGGAACTGTGTGTTTTGTGCTGTTCAAAGAGAAAAACCACTGCAATGCCGTCAACGATGCCGCTGGCCTGCACTGTGACCTACCGATGCCGTACAGAGCTGCACTGCCCAGCTTCGCACGGCGACCCTGGTCTCACTGACGCCATCATCGGATGACTTCACCGCACCGCGACCTGTTCGCCCCACACTCCGATATCGCCTTGCTCACACCGCAGCCTGGGCATCCCCAACAACACCGCTCCTGCTGACATCGGCGCTGCTGCTTACACTGTGGCCTGTGGACACCACTTGTGAGGGTCACAAAGTCCCGTCCCACACCGCCAGCTTGGGCCTACTGACAACAGCGCTTCAGCAACGATGATGCCGCTGCCTGCACCGTGACCTGTGGGCACCACATGTCTCATCGTCTGGCTTCGCACTGCAGCCCCGACGCCATCCACGCCAGCGCTCCTGAGTTCATCAGCATGGAGTTCGATCTGCAACGCGTGTAACTTCAAGGGCCCGACGCCCCCAGCACCGACTCCGGAACCGACACCGCGACGCCGGGGACGCCACTTTCTGGAGCTCACTGTGAGGATCACAACGCCCTGCAATTCCAAAGGTACTGTTTGCGGGTCTCCCCAACACCGTAGCTGGCCCGCAACGCTACGGCCGGCCTGAACTGTTGGTTTTGTTGATCACAACGCCGTGGTAGCCCCAGGTGGAGCTAACGACTCCAAGGAGCTATATTTTTGAGTAAATCTTGCAAAATCCATATCTGTAACACTGTATGTTGTATTTTTATCGTTTTGGTCTTGTTTTACACAGATAAATGTTGGTTATTTTTCTAAAACTGGTTTGGTGACCTCTTGTAGTGTTTTCACTTATTACTGTGTGTTATGTGCAAATGCTTTACACATTGATTCTGAAATAAGCCTGCCTGCTCGTGCCAAGCTACCAAGAGGGAGAGCAGGGGTTATCTGAGCGGGTATCTCCCTTATCCTGAGTAGCGAGAGGGTCCCTACTTGAACAGGGTGCAAACCGACTGCCAACTAGAGACCCCATTTCTAACATACGCCATTAAGCCACATTGGGTAATAATTGGCCATTCATGGTAAACAATTTCAGCGAACACATGGGGACAACCTGAAAGCGAGAGAGTGTTCATGGCGCTTTTGTTTTTTGCACAGTTTTTTCATTGCATAATCCATATCCATGTCCAAATTGATGTGAGGATACATTTTGTGGTAAAATACAGCAATGTCAGTTTTGCATTGCGCATAGTTACGCAGAATTTCACGCAACCCTTTGTCAAATTTTCACTTAATTACCGAAAAGCAAATTACATGAATTTCACACACCGCTATTTTTAACTGTGATATAATGACTAACAGGTGGCTTTATAGATCTTTAATAAGCAAAATAAAACTGTTCCTAGAAGTCAGTGGATTACTGCACAGGTCCCATGCTGCACAGCTTTCAATATGAGCCTGTGTTAGTTAATTCATGCTATACTGTGAAATGCAGACAATGCTCCCCTAGAAGTGAGCCCACCGCCTCCCCACCCCCAAGAAGCACTCCCCAACCCCACCCAACACTCCAGACACACACTGTCCCTCCTAAATACGTTAGCAATCTGATTGGTCCGGCCGATTATTCCCCATTCTATGGAGTTTAACACGGAAAGATACCCACATGTAAACCGCACCCCCAGTATCACCCCGTGGAGTTAACAGACAACTCAGAATGTGGGCGTCTGTCGTGAAAGTGAAACCACATGATGTGTTTGGCTTCCCTGTGATATAACCAGCTATCAACCACGCCTTTCTCACATGTTGTGTTTGTGTGTTTGGGGGTGTGTGTGACTTTCTGAAGAGTGACTCCATGTGTTTTCTATTTTCTGTTTTGCTATGTCTTTGAGTATTTTTGTGACTCTGTCTCTGTGATATTTTAAATACAAGTGGCCGGAATACCTCCATGCCTGAGTCCCCCCATGTCTGAGTTGGCTTGTGTATGTTAGCCCCTCTACTGTCTAGATCTCCGGTGTTCCCCAAGGGGCGTGCTCTAACAATATACAGAGGATCGGTGGAAGAGATGGTGCTGGCCAAGCGCAACTCCTCCGTTAGGGCGGAGGAGCATCGCCCCTCTGCCAGTAGCAGCCGCTGCAAATCACCTTTAACAAACGAAAAGATAATAAACCATTCAGCAACGGTAAAAGTGAGGCGCAGCGGCAGAGAAGCAGGTAAGTGATAACATTTTTTATTTTATTTATTAATTTGCCCATCGTGCCACCCAACAACACCCCGGTGCCGCTCGCCCCAACAAAGCCCCGCAAGCCACTCCTGGTGCTGGCTAGTCAGAATGGTGTACCATCTTCAAGACCAGCTCATCAACTCAAAGAGCACCTGGGAGTGCACCCCTGCATGCCCAGCTGAGAAACTAACCACCACAGGCAGAAAGCACCGACTTGAAAGAAAAAGCATCAACACTACTGAAGATGAAAAAGTGCAGGAAGGAAAAACCTAGAAGAGAAGTCGTCTCCTTTTGACCCTCCCAGGAACTGGAAACACACCTGATCTCAGTCGGAATGGCCCTTAGACTCCTGCAATTCAGAAAGGAATTGAAGACCTGATTTTTCAGCTATCACGGCAATTCCATTTGGAGGTAATAACATTTGTGTAATGTGTTTTTGCATATGTACGCAAAATTTCTGAAAAAAATATGTGTGAAATTATATAGTTTGCAAAAAAGCCATTTGGCACTATTTTTATTGTAAAATGCATCCCCGTGACCATTTTGGATGCAAGGACGCATTTTCTGGTAAAAATATCACATCAAACCAAGCATTGTTCCTGTGTGCTAATACTTTGCTGCGTATGACGCATAATTACATGAAGTGATTTAAGAGCATGGGGGCCAGATGTAGCAAACATATTTGTGTTCGCAAACGTCCAAACAGGCCATTTGCGATTGCAAAAATGCATTTTTGGATGTCACAAGTCCAATTTGCGATTCAGTAACTTACCGAATCACAAATTGGATTTACAACTACATACCGACTCTGTATTAGGAAGGGGCGTGTGAACGGCGTCCCTTCCCAATACCGAATCGCAGAGATATGTCTGATTGTTTTGTGACCATGTAGGAAAGTACCATCTTGCCTGGCATGTTACCCCCATTTTTCACTGTATATATGTTGTTTTAGTTGTATGTGTCACTGGGACCCTGGAAACCCAGGGCCCCAGTGCTCATAAGTGTGCCTGAATGTGTTACCTGTGTAGTGACTAACTGTCTCACTGAGGCTCTGCTAATCAGAACCTCAGTGGTTATGCTCTCTCATTTCTTTCCAAATTGTCACTAACAGGCTAGTGACCATTTTTACCAATTTACATTGGCTTACTGGAACACCCTTATAATTCCCTAGTATATGGTACTGAGGTACCCAGGGTATTGGGGTTCCAGGAGATCCCTATGGGCTGCAGCATTTCTTTTGCCACCCATAGGGAGCTCTGACAATTCTTACACAGGCCTGCCACTGCAGCCTGAGTGAAATAACGTCCACGTTATTTCACAGCCATTTTACACTGCACTTAAGTAACTTATAAGTCACCTATATGTCTAACCTTTACCTGGTAAAGGTTAGGTGCAAAGTTACTTAGTGTGAGGGCACCCTGGCACTAGCCAAGGTGCCCCCACATTGTTCAGAGCCAATTCCCTGAACTTTGTGAGTGCGGGGACACCATTACACGCGTGCACTACATATAGGTCACTACCTATATGTAGCTTCACAATGGTAACTCCGAATATGGCCATGTAACATGTCTATGATCATGGAATTGCCCCCTCTATGCCATCCTGGCATAGTTGGCACAATCCCATGATCCCAGTGGTCTGTAGCACAGACCCTGGTACTGCCAAACTGCCCTTCCTGGGGTTTCACTGCAGCTGCTGCTGCTGCCAACCCCTCAGACAGGCATCTGCCTTCCTGGGGTCCAGCCAGGCCTGGCCCAGGATGGCAGAACAAAGAACTTCCTCTGAGAGAGGGTGTGACACCCTCTCCCTTTGGAAAATGGTGTGAAGGCAGGGGAGGAGTAGCCTCCCCCAGCCTCTGGAAATGCTTTCTTGGGCACAGATGTGCCCAATTCTGCATAAGCCAGTCTACACCGGTTCAGGGGACCCCTTAGGCCTGCTCTGGCGTGAAACTGGACAAAGGAAAGGGGAGTGACCACTCCCCTGACCTGCACCTCCCCTGGGAGGTGTCCAGAGCTCCTCCAGTGTGCTCCAGACCTCTGCCATCTTGGAAACAGAGGTGCTGCTGGCACACTGGACTGCTCTGAGTGGCCAGTGCCACCAGGTGACGTCAGAGACTCCTGCTGATAGGCTCCTTCAGGTGTTAGTAGCCTATCCTCTCTCCTAGGTAGCCAAACCCTCTTTTCTGGCTATTTAGGGTCTCTGTCTCTGGGGAAACTTTAGATAACGAATGCAAGAGCTCATCCGAGTTCCTCTGCATCTCTCTCTTCACCTTCTGCCAAGGAATCGACTGCTGACCGCGCTGGAAGCCTGCAAACCTGCAACATAGTAGCAAAGACGACTACTGCAACTCTGTAACGCTGATCCTGCCGCCTTCTCGACTGTTTTCCTGCTTGTGCATGCTGTGGGGGTAGTCTGCCTCCTCTCTGCACCAGAAGCTCCGAAGAAATCTCCCGTGGATCGACGGAATCTTCCCCCTGCAACCGCAGGCACCAAAAAGCTGCATTACCGGTCCCTTGGGTCTCCTCTCAGCACGACGAGCGAGGTCCCTCGAATCCAGCGACTCTGTCCAAGTGACCCCCACAGTCCAGTGACTCTTCAGTCCAAGTTTTGTGGAGGTAAGTCCTTGCCTCACCTCGCTGGGCTGCATTGCTGGGAACCGCGACTTTTGCAGCTACTCTGGCCCCTGTGCACTTCCGGCGGAAATCCTTTGTGCACAGCCAAGCCTGGGTCCACGGCACTCTAACCTGCATTGCACGACTTTCTAAGTTGGTCTCCGGCGACGTGGGACTCCTTTGTGCGACTTCGGGTGAGCACCATTTCACGCATCCTCGTAGTGCCTGTTTTTGGCACTTCTCCGGGTGCTACCTGCTGCTGAGAGGGCTCCTTGTCTTGCTCGACGTCTCCTCTCTCTCCTGGTCCAATTTGCGACCTCTTGGTCCCTCCAGGGCCACAGCAGCGTCCAAAAACGCTAACCGCACAATTTGCAGCTAGCAAGGCTTGTTGGCGTTCTTTCGGCGGGAAAACACTTCTGCACGACTCTCCATGGCAAGAGGGATCCGTCCATCAAAGGCGAAGTCTCTAGCTCTTTTCGTTCCTGCAGAAACCTCAGCTTCTTCTGTCCAGTAGAAGCTTCTTTGCATCCACAGCTGGCATTTTCTGGGCATATGCCCATCTCCGACTTGCTTGTGACTTTTGGACTTGGTCCCCTTGTTCCACAGGTACCCTAGATTGGAAATCCACAGTTGTTGCATTGTTGGTTTGTGTCTTTCCTGCATTATTCCTCTAACACGACTTCTTTGTCCTTAGGGGAACTTAAGTGCACTTTGCACTCACTTTTCAGGGTCTTGGGGAGGGCTAATTTTCTAACTCTCACTATTTTCTAATAGTCCCAGCGACCCTCTACAAGGTCACATAGGTTTGGGGTCCATTCGTGGTTCGCATTCCACTTTTGGAGTATATGGTTTGTGTTGCCCCTATCCCTATGTGTTCCCATTGCATCCTATTGTAACTATACATTGTTTGTACTGTTTTCTAAGACTATACTGCATATTTTTGCTATTGTGTATATATATCTTGTGTATATTTCCTATCCTCTCACTGAGGGTACACTCTAAGATACTTTGGCATATTGTCATAAAAATAAAGTACCTTTATTTTTAGTATAACTGTGTATTGTGTTTTCTTATGGTATTGTGCAAGTGACACTTGTGGTACTGTAGTAGCTTCACACGTCTCCTAGTTCAGCCTAAGCTGCTCTGCTAAGCTACCATTATCTATCAGCCTAAGCTGCTAGACACCCTATACACTAATAAGGGATAACTGGGCCTGGTGCAAGGTGCAAGTACCCCTTGGTACTCACTACAAGCCAGTCCAGCCTCCTACAGACCATCAATGCGGTCACCAAACAATTGCAGCCACCATCAATTTCAAATTGGTGGTAACCCATTTGCAAAGGGGAAGGGGTCCCCAATGGACCCCTTCCTCTTTGTGAATGCTTGTGAAAACATTTTTTAGGAGCAGGCAGTGGTCTACGTGCTCTATGAAGAATTCTTGCACTGCTGCTCCAAGCTCTAGCTGTTCTGTGAAGGAAGCTTGCTCTGCTGCTGCACAGGCTCTACCTGTTCTGTGAAAGAAGCTTGCACTGCTGCTGCAGAGGCTCTACCTGTTCTGTGAAGGAAGCTTGCACTGCTGCTGCAGAGGCTCTACCTGTTCTGTGAAAGAAGCTTGCACTGCTGCTGCAAAGGCTCTACCTGTTCTGTGAAAGAAGCTTGCGCTGCTGCTGCAGACGCTCTACCTGTTCTGTGAAGGAAGCTTGTGCTGCTGCTGCAAAGGCTCTACCTGTTCTGTGAAAGAAGCTTGCATTGCTGCCCCACAGGCTCTACCTGTTCTGTGACAGAAGCTTGTGCTGCTGCTGTACAGGCTTCACTTTTTTCTGTGAAGGAAGCTTGCGCTGCTATTGCAGTGGTTCTACCTGTTTTATTGAGGAAGCTGTGCTGTTGCAACACTGGCTCCCCCTGTTCTGTGAAGGAAGCTTGCACAGCTGCCCCACAGGCTCTACCTGTTCTGTGAATGAAACTTGTGCTGCTGCTGCAGAGGCTTTTCCTGTTCTGCGACGGAAGTTTGTGCTGCTGCAGCGCACTCCACCAGACCTTTGAAGGAAGCTTGTGCTGCTGCTGCACAGGCTCTACCTGTTCTGTGAAGGAAGCTTGTGCTGCTGCTGCACAGGCTCTACCTGTTCTGTGAAGGAAGTTTGCACTGCTGCGGTTCAGGCTCTACTTGATCTGAGAAGGAAGCTTGCACTGCTGAGGCACAGGCTCTACCTGCTCTGTGAAGGGAGCTTGCAGTGCTGCAGCAGAGGCTTCATTTGTTCTGTGAAGGAAGCTTAAGCTGTTGCTGCACAGCATCTACCTGTATTATGCTGCACTTCAGACTGAGAGGAGACAAACTGAAAGGAATGCCAAGAATGCAGCACTCTTAGTCTGAGTACTGAACTTATTAAGGCACTTCTCAAGGTTCGTACAGGGAAAGCATAATGTAAGCATTTAGGTCGAAGGCAGCAACACAAGTGCACTTCTGAAAATAATCACAGCAGTAGAATAATAATGATCATAGAAACAAACAAAGAAAATACACTACTTCAACCATGGATAATATATATCTATATATTGTGATTATATAGTCATGCACAACTCAAAGCTAAAATTAAGACTTATAAATGCATCACCATGGGGCATGACACAGACATCATCTCTTTGCCAGATTCAAGTCGTGAACCGAAACAGACGTGAAAAGAGAGAACTACCCACAATGGTATCCGAGCAAGGCGTCCCCTCCCGGAAATTAGTTCTGTCTAATCCCGGTCATCAAGCTTCTCTCTTATATACTTTAAAGAAGCTGGAGAAGAGAATTTTAGAAACTCCCCCTCCCATACAGTAAGTTGTTGTTCAAACGCTGGCTGTACCAGGTCAGTGTTGAAAGAGCACTTTTAGAGATTGGCCACATCCCAAGGTGTGCTCCAAAGACTGAACTGTTCCCTGCCGTACCATAAACATTTTCTGGTACATTCTTATCTCTCCCTCACTCCTCCAAGTTATGTCCCTTCCCTTGGTGAGAAAGAGGAGTGAAAAACACGTTGCATAAGTTGTGTGAGTACAAATACCTGCACCACCAATATGACGGTGGTTGAACCTATGCTAAGCACAAAATGGAGTCAGTGGTCAAGATGGAGCAGTAGTTAAATACAGATACCATTACAACCTGTTCTGTGAAGGAAGCTTGCACTCCTGCCTCACAGGCGCTACCTGTTCTGTGAAGGAAGCTTGCACTGCTGCTGCACAGGCTCTATCTGTTCTGTGAAGGAAGCTTGTATGGCTGCTGCCCCACAGGCTCTTCCTATTCTGGAAAGGAAGCTTCCACTGCTGCCCCACAGGCTCTACCTGTTTTGTGAAGGAAGCTTGCACTGCTGAACAGGCTCTATCTCTTCTGTAAATGAAGCTTGCTCTGCTGCAGCACAGGCTCCACCTGTCCTTTGAAGGAGGCTTGTTCTGCTGCTGCACAGGCTATACCTGTCCTTTGAAGGAGGCTTGTTCTGCTGCTGTATAGACTCCACCTGTCCTTTGAAGGAGGCTTGTTCTGCTGCCCCATATTCTCTTTCTGCTCTGTAAAGGAAGCTTGCACTGCTGCAGCACAGGCTCCACCTGTCCTTTGAAGGAGGCTTGTTCTGCTGCTGTATATACTCCACCTGTCCTGTGAAGGAAGCTTGCACTGCTGCCCCACATTCTCTTTCTGCTCTGTAAAGGAAGCTTGCGCTGCTGCTGCGCAGCCAATACCTGTTCGGTGAAGGAAGCTTGTGCTGCAGCTGCACAGGTTCACCTCTTCTGTGAAGGGAGCTTGCAGTGCTGAGGCAGAGGCTCTACCTGCTCCATGACGGAACCTGGTGCTGCTGCTGCACGGGCTCTACCTTTTCTGTGAAGGAAACTTGTGATGTACCTCTTCTGTGAAGGACGCTTGCATTGCTGCTGCTGCACAGGCTCCTCCTGCTCTGTGAAGGAAGCTTGCACTGCTGCTGCACAGGCCCTACTTGTTCTGTGAAAGACGCTTGCACTGCTGCTGCACAGGCTCCACCTGTTCTGTGAAGGAAGCTTGCACTGCTGCCCCATAGGCTCTACCTGTTCTGTGAAGGAAGCTTGCACTGCTACTGCACAGGCTCCACCTGTTCTGTAAAGGAAGCTTGCACTGCTGCCCCATAGGCTCTACCTGTTCTGTGAAGGAAGCTTGTGCTGCTGCTGCACAGGCTCCACCTGTTCTGTGAAGGAAGCTTGTGCTGCTGTCTCACAGGCTTTACCTGTTCTGTGAAGGAAGCTTGCACTGCTGCCCCATAGGCTCTACCTGTTCTGTGAAGGAAGCTTGTGCTGCTGCTGCACAGGCTCCACCTGTTCTGTGAAGGACGCTTGCATTGATGCTGCTGCACAGGCTCCTCCTGCTCTGTGAAGGAAGCTTGCACTGCTGCCGCACAGGCTCTACCTGTTCTGTGAAGGAGGCTTGTGCTGCTGTCCCACAGGCTTTACCTGTTCGGTGAAGGAAGCTTGCACTGCTGCCCCACAGGCTCTATCTGTTCTGTGAAGGAGGCTTGCACTGCTGCTGCACAGGCTGTACCTGTTCTGTGAAGGAAGATTGCACTGCTGCTGTACAGGCTGTACATGTTCTGTGAAGGAAGCTTGCACTGCTTTCCCACAAGCTCTACCTGTTCTGTGGAGGAAGCTTGCACTGCTGCTGCACAGGTTCTTGTTCTGTGAAGGAGTTTGCACTGCTGCTGTCCCACAAGCTGTACCTCTTCTGTGAAGGAAGTGTGTGCTGCTGCTGCACAGGCACTACCTGTTTTGTGAAGGAAGCTTGCACTGCTGCCCCACAGGCACTACCTTTTTCTGTGAAGGAAGCTTGCACTGCTGCTGCACAGGCTCTACCTGTTCTGTGAAGGAGGCTTGCACTGCTGCTGTACAGGCTCTACCTGTTTTGTGAAGGAAGCTTGCGCTGGTGCCCCACAGGCTCTACCTTTCTGTGAAGGAGGCTTGCACTGCTGCTGTACAGGCTGTACATGTTCTGTGAAGGAAGCTTGCACTGCTGCTGCACAGGTTCTTCTTGTTCTGTGAAGGAGTTTGCACTGCTGCTGTCCCACAGGCTGTACCTCTTCTGTGAAAGAAGCTTGTGCTGCTGCTGCACAGGTTCTACCTGTTCGGTGAAGGAAGCTTGCACTGCTGCCTCACAGGGTCTACCTGTTCTGTGAAGGAGGGTTACACTGCTGCTGCACAGGTTCTACCTGTTCTGTGAAGGAAGCTTGCACTGCTGCTGCACAGGCTCTACCTGTTCTGTGAAGGAAGCTTGCACTGCTACTACACAGGGGCTACCTGTTCTGTGAAGGAAGCTTGCTCTGCTGCCCCACAGGCTCTACCTGTTCGGTGAAAAAGCTGCACTGGTGCCCCACAGACTCTACTTGCTCTGTGAATGAAGCCTGTGCTTCTGCAGCACAGGTTCTACCTCTTCGGTGAAAGAAGCTTGCGCTGCAGAGGCTCTACCTGTTCTGTGAAGGAAGATTGCACTGCTGCTGCACAGGCTCTACCTGCTCTGTGAAGGGAGCTTGTGCTGCTCCTGCACAGGCTCTTCCTCTTCTGTGAAGGAAGCACGCACTGCTGGCACACCACAGTTTCTTCCTGTGCTGTGAGGGAAGCTTGTGCTGTTGCTGCACAGGCTCTTCCTCTTCTGTGAAAGGAGGTTGCGCTGCAGAGGATCTACCTGTTCTGTGAAGGAAGCTTGCACTGCTGCTGCACAGGCTCTGCCTGTTCTGTGAAAGAAGCTTCCATAGCTCCTGCCCCACAGGCATTACCTCTTCTGTGAAGGAAGCTTGCATTACTGCTGCACAGGAAGTACCTGTTTTTTTTTAAGGAAGCTTGCGTTACTGCTGCACAGGCTCTACCTCTTCTATGAAGGAGCCTTTCACTGCTGCTGCACAGGCTCTACTTCATCTATGAGGAAAGTTTGTGCTACTGCTGCACCGGATCTCCCTGTTCTGTGAATGAAGCTTGCGCTACTGCTGCCCAGGCTGTACGTGTCCTGTGAAGGAAGCTTGCACTGCTGCTCCACAGGTTCTCACTGTTCTGTGAAAGAAGCTTGCGCTGCTGCGGCACAGGCTGTACTAGCTCTGTGAAGGAAGCTTGCACTGCTGCTGCACTGGCCCTACCTTTTTGTGAAAGAAGCTTGCACTGCAGCTACACAGGCTCTACCTATTCTGTTCAGGAAGCTTGCATTGCTGCAGCTGAAGCTCTACCTGTTCTGTGAAGGACATGTGCACTACTGCTGCACATGCCTTACCTATTCTATGAAGGAAGCTTGTGCTTCTGCTGCACAGGCTCTACCTGTTCTGTGAAAGAAGCTTGCAGTGCTGCTGCACTGGCTCTACCTGTTCTGTGAAGAAAGCTTGCACTGCTGCTGCAGAGGCCCTGCCTGTTCTGTGAAGGAAGCTTGCACCGCTGCTGCACAGGCTCTGTCTGTTCTGTGAAAGAAGCTTGCATAGCTGCTGCCCCACAGGCATTACCTCTTCTGTGAAGGAAGCTTGCGTTACTGCTGCACAGGCAGTACCTGTTTTTTTTATGGAAGCTTGCACTGCTGCTGCACAGGCTCTACCTCTTCTATGAAGGAACCTGTTCCTTGAATGAAGCTTGCACCACTGGTGCACAAGCTGTATGTGTTCTGTGAAGAAAGTTTGCATTGTTACTACACAGGCTCTCCCTGTTCTGTGAATGAAGCTTACACTACTGCTGCACAGGATCTACCTGTTCTTTGAAGGAAGCTTGCACTGCTGCTGCACAGGCTATACATGTTCTGTGAAGGAAGCGTGCTCTGCTGCAGCACATGCTCTACTTATTCTGTGAAGGAAGCTTGTGCTGCTGCTGTGTAGGCTCTACCTGTTCTGCGAAAAAGCTTGCACTGGAGACCCACAGACTCTACTTGCTCTGTGAAGGAAGCCTGTGCTTCTGCAGCACAGGTTCAACCTATTTGGTGAAAGAAGCTTGCGCTGCAGAGGCTCTACCTGTTCTGTGCAGGAAACTTGCACTGTTGCTCTGCAGGCTCTACCTGTTCTGTGAAGGAAGCTTGCACTGCTGCTGCTGCACTGGCTCTTCACGTTCTGTGAAGGAAGCTTGCTATTCTGCTACAGAGACTCCACCTGTCCTTTGAAGGAAGCTTGCACTGCTCCTGCACAGCCTCCACCATTTGTGTGAAGGAAGCTTGTGCTGCTGCCCCACACGCTCTACCTCTTCTTTGAAGGAAGCTTGTGCTGCTGCACAGGGCCAACCTGTTCTGTAAAGGAAGCTTGCGTTGCTGCAGCACATGCTCTACCTGTTCTGTGAAGGAAGCTTGCACTGCTGCAACAGAGGCTCTACATGTTCTGTGAAGGAAGCTTGCACTGCTGCTGCACAGGCTTCACCTATTCTGTGAAGGAAGCTTGCACTGCTGTGGTACAGGCTCTACCTGTGCTGTGAAGGAAGCTTGCACTGCTGCTGCACAGGCTTCACCTATTCTGTGAAGGAAGCTTGTGCTGCTGCTGCGCAGGCTCTACCTGTTCTGTGAAGGGAGCCAGTGCTGTTGCTATGCAGGCTCTACTTGTTCTTTGTTCCATGAAGGAAGCTTGCCCTGCTGCTGCACTGGGTCTTCCTGTTGTGTGAGGGAAGCTTGCTCTGCTGCTGCCTGCAAAGGCTCTGCCTCTTCTGTGAAAAACGTTTGTGCTGCTGCTGCACAGGCTCTACCAGTTCTGAGGAGGGATCTTGCAGTGCTGCTGCAGAGCCTGTACTTGTTCTGTGAATGAAGTTTACGTTGCTGCTGTACGTGCTCTGCCTGTTCTGTGAAGGAAGCTTGTGCAGGTAGCTGTGCAAGCACAGGCTCTACCTGTTCTGTGAAGGAAGCTTGCACTGCTGCTACACAGGCTCTACCTATTCAGTTAAGGAAGCTTGTGCTGCTGCATATCCTGTACCTGGTCTGTGAAGGAAGCTTGTGCTGCGGCTGCAAGGCTTTACCTGCCCCTTGAAGGAAGCTTGCACTGCTGCTGCTGCACAGGATTCATTATTCTGTGATGGACGCTTGCACTGCTCCTGCAGAGGCTCTGCCTGTTCTGTGGAGGAAGCTTGTGCTGTTGCAACACTAGCTGCCCCTGTTCTGTGAAGAAAGCTTGCACTGTTGCTGCACAGTCTCTGCTTGTTCTATGAAGGAAGCTTGCACTGCTGTGCACAGGCAGTACCTGTTCTATAAAGGAAGCTTGCACTGCTGCTCCACAGGCTGTACCTGTTCTGTGACGGAAGCTTGTGCTGCTGCTGCACAGGCTGTACCTGTTCTGTGACGGAAGCTTGCACTGCTGCTGCACAGGCTCTACCTGTTCTATAAAGGAAGCTTGCACTGCTGCTGCACAGGCTGTACCTGTTCTGTGACGGAAGCTTGTGCTGCTGCTGCACAGACTCCACCAGTCATTTGAAGAAAGCTTGTGCTGCTGCTGCACGGGCTGCACCTGTTCCGTGAAGGAAGCTTGCACTGGTGCCCCACAGGTTCTACCTGTACTATGACTGAAGCTTGCACTAGGTCTGTCCAGGCTCTACCTGTTCTTTGACAGAAGCTTGCTCTACTGTGGCACAGGCTTCATTTGTTCTGTGAAGGAAGTTTGCACTGCTGCCATATTGCTCTACCTGCCCCGTGTCGGAAGCATACACTAGTGCTGCCCAGGCTCCATCTGTTCTGTAACAGAACCTTCCACTGCTGCTGCTGCACTGAATCTTCACATTCTGTGAAGGAAGCTTGCACAGCTCCTGCACAGCGTCCACCTGTTCTGTGAAGGAAGTGTGTGCTGCTGCACAGGCTCTACCTCTTCTGTGAAGGAAGCTTGCACTGCTACTGCACAGGCTCTACCTGTCCTTTGAGGGACGCTTGCACTACTGCTGCACAGCTTCCACCTCTCCTTTGAAGGAAGCCTGCACTGCTCTTGCACAGCCTCCACCTGTTCTGTAAAGGAAGCTTGCGCTGCTGCGGTACAGGCTCTACCTGTGCTGTGAAGGAAGCTTGCACGGCTGCTGTACAGGCTCCACCTATTCTGTGAAGGAAGCTTGCACTGCTGCAGCATAGACTCTACCTGCTCTGTGAAGGGAGCTTGTGCTGCTTCTGAAGTTGCTCTTCCTGTTCTGTAAAAAAACTAGCTTGCACTGCTGCCCCAGAGATTCTACCTGTTCTGTGAAGGAAGCTTGCACTGCAGCGGCACAGGCTCTACCTGTTCTGTGAAGAAAGCCTTCATTGCTGCTGCAAGGCTCTACCTGTTCTGTGTAGGAAGCTTGCTCTGCTGCCCCACAGGCTCTACCTGTTCTGTGAAGGAGGCTTGCTCTGCTTCTGCACAGGCTCCACGTGTTCTCTGAAGGAGGCTTGCTCTGCTGCTGTACAGCCTGTACTTGTTCTGTGAAGGAAGCTTGCACTGCTGCTGCAGAGGCTCTACCTTTTCTGTGAAGGAAGCTTGCACTGCTGCTGCAGAGGCTCTACCTGTTCTGTGAAGGAAGCTTGCACTGCTGCTGCAGAGGCTCTACCTGTTCTGTGAAAGAGGCTCTACCTGTTCTGTGAAGGAAGCTTGCACTGCTGCTGCAGAGGCTCTACCTGTTCTGTGAAAGAAGCTTGTACTGCTGCCCCCACAGGCTCTACCTGTTCTGTGAAGGAAGCTTGTGCTGCTGCTACAGGGGCTCTACCTGGTCTGTGAAGGAAGCTTGCACTGCTGCTGCACAGGTTCTTCTTGTTCTGTGAAGGAGTTTGCACTGCTGCTGTCCCACAGGCTGTGCCTCTTCTGTGAAGGAAGCTTGAACTACTGCGACACAGGCTCTACCTGTTCTGAGAAGGAAGCTTGCACTGTTGCCCCACAGGCTCTACCTGTTGTGTGAAGGAGGCTTGTACTGCTGCTGCACAGGCTCTACTTGTTCTGTGAAGGAAGCTTGCACTGCTGATCTACAGGCTATCCCTGTTTATGTGAAGAAAGGTTGTCCTGCTACTGCACAGGCTTCATCTGTTCTCTCATCAAGCTTGCACAGCTGCCTCACAGGCTAATCCTGTTCTGTGAAGGAAGCTTGCACTGCTGCTGCACAGGCCCTACCTGTTCTGTGAAAGACGCTTGCACTGCTGCTGCACAGGCTCCACCTGTTCTGTGAAGGAAGCTTGCACTGCTGCCCCATAGGCTCTACCTGTTCTGTGAAGGAAGCTTGCACTGCTACTGCACAGGCTCCACCTGTTCTGTAAAGGAAGCTTGCACTGCTGCCCCATAGGCTCTACCTGTTCTGTGAAGGAAGCTTGTGCTGCTGCTGCACAGGCTCCACCTGTTCTGTGAAGGAAGCTTGTGCTGCTGTCTCACAGGCTTTACCTGTTCTGTGAAGGAAGCTTGCACTGCTGCCCCATAGGCTCTACCTGTTCTGTGAAGGAAGCTTGTGCTGCTGCTGCACAGGCTCCACCTGTTCTGTGAAGGACGCTTGCATTGATGCTGCTGCACAGGCTCCTCCTGCTCTGTGAAGGAAGCTTGCACTGCTGCCGCACAGGCTCTACCTGTTCTGTGAAGGAGGCTTGTGCTGCTGTCCCACAGGCTTTACCTGTTCGGTGAAGGAAGCTTGCACTGCTGCCCCACAGGCTCTATCTGTTCTGTGAAGGAGGCTTGCACTGCTGCTGCACAGGCTGTACCTGTTCTGTGAAGGAAGATTGCACTGCTGCTGTACAGGCTGTACATGTTCTGTGAAGGAAGCTTGCACTGCTTTCCCACAAGCTCTACCTGTTCTGTGGAGGAAGCTTGCACTGCTGCTGCACAGGTTCTTGTTCTGTGAAGGAGTTTGCACTGCTGCTGTCCCACAAGCTGTACCTCTTCTGTGAAGGAAGAATATGCTGCTGCTGCACAGGCACTACCTGTTTTGTGAAGGAAGCTTGCACTGCTGCCCCACAGGCACTACCTTTTTCTGTGAAGGAAGCTTGCACTGCTGCTGCACAGGCTCTACCTGTTCTGTGAAGGAGGCTTGCACTGCTGCTGTACAGGCTCTACCTGTTTTGTGAAGGAAGCTTGCGCTGGTGCCCCACAGGCTCTACCTTTCTGTGAAGGAGGCTTGCACTGCTGCTGTACAGGCTGTACATGTTCTGTGAAGGAAGCTTGCACTGCTGCTGCACAGGTTCTTCTTGTTCTGTGAAGGAGTTTGCACTGCTGCTGTCCCACAGGCTGTACCTCTTCTGTGAAAGAAGCTTGTGCTGCTGCTGCACAGGTTCTACCTGTTCGGTGAAGGAAGCTTGCACTGCTGCCCCACAGGCTCTACCTGTTCTGTGAAGGAGGGTTACACTGCTGCTGCACAGGTTCTACCTGTTCTGTGAAGGAAGCTTGCACTGCTGCTGCACAGGCTCTACCTGTTCTGTGAAGGAAGCTTGCACTGCTACTACACAGGGGCTACCTGTTCTGTGAAGGAAGCTTGCTCTGCTGCCCCACAGGCTCTACCTGTTCGGTGAAAAAGCTGCACTGGTGCCCCACAGACTCTACTTGCTCTGTGAATGAAGCCTGTGCTTCTGCAGCACAGGTTCTACCTCTTCGGTGAAAGAAGCTTGCGCTGCAGAGGCTCTACCTGTTCTGTGAAGGAAGATTGCACTGCTGCTGCACAGGCTCTACCTGCTCTGTGAAGGGAGCTTGTGCTGCTCCTGCACAGGCTCTTCCTCTTCTGTGAAGGAAGCACGCACTGCTGGCACACCACAGTTTCTTCCTGTGCTGTGAGGGAAGCTTGTGCTGTTGCTGCACAGGCTCTTCCTCTTCTGTGAAAGGAGGTTGCGCTGCAGAGGATCTACCTGTTCTGTGAAGGAAGCTTGCACTGCTGCTGCACAGGCTCTGCCTGTTCTGTGAAAGAAGCTTTCATAGCTCCTGCCCCACAGGCATTTCCTCTTCAGTGAAGGAAGCTTGCATTACTGCTGCACAGGAAGTACCTGTTTTTTTTTAAGGAAGCTTGCGTTACTGCTGCACAGGCTCTACCTCTTCTATGAAGGAGCCTTTCACTGCTGCTGCACAGGCTCTACTTCATCTATGAGGAAAGTTTGTGCTACTGCTGCACCGGATCTCCCTGTTCTGTGAATGAAGCTTGCGCTACTGCTGCCCAGGCTGTACGTGTCCTGTGAAGGAAGCTTGCACTGCTGCTCCACAGGTTCTCACTGTTCTGTGAAAGAAGCTTGCGCTGCTGCGGCACAGGCTGTACTAGCTCTGTGAAGGAAGCTTGCACTGCTGCTGCACTGGCCCTACCTTTTTGTGAAAGAAGCTTGCACTGCAGCTACACAGGCTCTACCTATTCTGTTCAGGAAGCTTGCATTGCTGCAGCTGAAGCTCTACCTGTTCTGTGAAGGACATGTGCACTACTGCTGCACATGCCTTACCTATTCTATGAAGGAAGCTTGTGCTTCTGCTGCACAGGCTCTACCTGTTCTGTGAAAGAAGCTTGCAGTGCTGCTGCACTGGCTCTACCTGTTCTGTGAAGAAAGCTTGCACTGCTGCTGCAGAGGCCCTGCCTGTTCTGTGAAGGAAGCTTGCACCGCTGCTGCACAGGCTCTGTCTGTTCTGTGAAAGAAGCTTGCATAGCTGCTGCCCCACAGGCATTACCTCTTCTGTGAAGGAAGCTTGCGTTACTGCTGCACAGGCAGTACCTGTTTTTTTTATGGAAGCTTGCACTGCTGCTGCACAGGCTCTACCTCTTCTATGAAGGAACCTGTTCCTTGAATGAAGCTTGCACCACTGGTGCACAAGCTGTATGTGTTCTGTGAAGAAAGTTTGCATTGTTACTACACAGGCTCTCCCTGTTCTGTGAATGAAGCTTACACTACTGCTGCACAGGATCTACCTGTTCTTTGAAGGAAGCTTGCACTGCTGCTGCACAGGCTATACATGTTCTGTGAAGGAAGCGTGCTCTGCTGCAGCACATGCTCTACTTATTCTGTGAAGGAAGCTTGTGCTGCTGCTGTGTAGGCTCTACCTGTTCTGCGAAAAAGCTTGCACTGGAGACCCACAGACTCTACTTGCTCTGTGAAGGAAGCCTGTGCTTCTGGAGCACAGGCTCAACCTATTTGGTGAAAGAAGCTTGCGCTGCAGAGGCTCTACCTGTTCTGTGCAGGAAACTTGCACTGTTGCTCTGCAGGCTCTACCTGTTCTGTGAAGGAAGCTTGCACTGCTGCTGCTGCTGCCCTGGCTCTTCACGTTCTGTGAAGGAAGCTTGCTATTCTGCTACAGAGACTCCACCTGTCCTTTGAAGGAAGCTTGCACTGCTCCTGCACAGCCTCCACCATTTGTGTGAAGGAAGCTTGTGCTGCTGCCCCACACGCTCTACCTCTTCTTTGAAGGAAGCTTGTGCTGCTGCACAGGGCCAACCTGTTCTGTAAAGGAAGCTTGCGTTGCTGCAGCACATGCTCTACCTGTTCTGTGAAGGAAGCTTGCACTGCTGCAACAGAGGCTCTACATGTTCTGTGAAGGAAGCTTGCACTGCTGCTGCACAGGCTTCACCTATTCTGTGAAGGAAGCTTGCGCTGCTGTGGTACAGGCTCTACCTGTGCTGTGAAGGAAGCTTGCACTGCTGCTGCACAGGCTTCACCTATTCTGTGAAGGAAGCTTGTGCTGCTGCTGCGCAGGCTCTACCTGTTCTGTGAAGGGAGCCAGTGCTGTTGCTATGCAGGCTCTACTTGTTCTTTGTTCCATGAAGGAAGCTTGCCCTGCTGCTGCACTGGGTCTTCCTGTTGTGTGAGGGAAGCTTGCTCTGCTGCTGCCTGCAAAGGCTCTGCCTCTTCTGTGAAAAACGTTTGTGCTGCTGCTGCACAGGCTCTACCAGTTCTGAGGAGGGATCTTGCAGTGCTGCTGCAGAGCCTGTACTTGTTCTGTGAATGAAGTTTACGTTGCTGCTGTACGTGCTCTGCCTGTTCTGTGAAGGAAGCTTGTGCAGGTAGCTGTGCAAGCACAGGCTCTACCTGTTCTGTGAAGGAAGCTTGCACTGCTGCTACACAGGCTCTACCTATTCAGTTAAGGAAGCTTGTGCTGCTGCATATCCTGTACCTGGTCTGTGAAGGAAGCTTGTGCTGCGGCTGCAAGGCTTTACCTGCCCCTTGAAGGAAGCTTGCACTGCTGCTGCTGCACAGGATTCATTATTCTGTGATGGACGCTTGCACTGCTCCTGCAGAGGCTCTGCCTGTTCTGTGGAGGAAGCTTGTGCTGTTGCAACACTAGCTGCCCCTGTTCTGTGAAGAAAGCTTGCACTGTTGCTGCACAGTCTCTGCTTGTTCTATGAAGGAAGCTTGCACTGCTGTGCACAGGCAGTACCTGTTCTATAAAGGAAGCTTGCACTGCTGCTCCACAGGCTGTACCTGTTCTGTGACGGAAGCTTGTGCTGCTGCTGCACAGGCTGTACCTGTTCTGTGACGGAAGCTTGCACTGCTGCTGCACAGGCTCTACCTGTTCTATAAAGGAAGCTTGCACTGCTGCTGCACAGGCTGTACCTGTTCTGTGACGGAAGCTTGTGCTGCTGCTGCACAGACTCCACCAGTCATTTGAAGAAAGCTTGTGCTGCTGCTGCACGGGCTGCACCTGTTCCGTGAAGGAAGCTTGCACTGGTGCCCCACAGGTTCTACCTGTACTATGACTGAAGCTTGCACTAGGTCTGTCCAGGCTCTACCTGTTCTTTGACAGAAGCTTGCTCTACTGTGGCACAGGCTTCATTTGTTCTGTGAAGGAAGTTTGCACTGCTGCCATATTGCTCTACCTGCCCCGTGTCGGAAGCATACACTAGTGCTGCCCAGGCTCCATCTGTTCTGTAACAGAACCTTCCACTGCTGCTGCTGCACTGAATCTTCACATTCTGTGAAGGAAGCTTGCACAGCTCCTGCACAGCGTCCACCTGTTCTGTGAAGGAAGTGTGTGCTGCTGCACAGGCTCTACCTCTTCTGTGAAGGAAGCTTGCACTGCTACTGCACAGGCTCTACCTGTCCTTTGAGGGACGTTTGCACTACTGCTGCACAGCTTCCACCTCTCCTTTGAAGGAAGCCTGCACTGCTCTTGCACAGCCTCCACCTGTTCTGTAAAGGAAGCTTGCGCTGCTGCGGTACAGGCTCTACCTGTGCTGTGAAGGAAGCTTGCACGGCTGCTGTACAGGCTCCACCTATTCTGTGAAGGAAGCTTGCACTGCTGCAGCATAGACTCTACCTGCTCTGTGAAGGGAGCTTGTGCTGCTTCTGAAGTTGCTCTTCCTGTTCTGTAAAAAAAACTAGCTTGCACTGCTGCCCCAGAGATTCTACCTGTTCTGTGAAGGAAGCTTGCACTGCAGCGGCACAGGCTCTACCTGTTCTGTGAAGAAAGCCTTCATTGCTGCTGCAAGGCTCTACCTGTTCTGTGTAGGAAGCTTGCTCTGCTGCCCCACAGGCTCTACCTGTTCTGTGAAGGAGGCTTGCTCTGCTTCTGCACAGGCTCCACGTGTTCTCTGAAGGAGGCTTGCTCTGCTGCTGTACAGCCTGTACTTGTTCTGTGAAGGAAGCTTGCACTGCTGCTGCAGAGGCTCTACCTTTTCTGTGAAGGAAGCTTGCACTGCTGCTGCAGAGGCTCTACCTGTTCTGTGAAGGAAGCTTGCACTGCTGCTGCAGAGGCTCTACCTGTTCTGTGAAAGAGGCTCTACCTGTTCTGTGAAGGAAGCTTGCACTGCTGCTGCAGAGGCTCTACCTGTTCTGTGAAAGAAGCTTGTACTGCTGCCCCCACAGGCTCTACCTGTTCTGTGAAGGAAGCTTGTGCTGCTGCTACAGGGGCTCTACCTGGTCTGTGAAGGAAGCTTGCACTGCTGCTGCACAGGTTCTTCTTGTTCTGTGAAGGAGTTTGCACTGCTGCTGTCCCACAGGCTGTGCCTCTTCTGTGAAGGAAGCTTGAACTACTGCGACACAGGCTCTACCTGTTCTGAGAAGGAAGCTTGCACTGTTGCCCCACAGGCTCTACCTGTTGTGTGAAGGAGGCTTGTACTGCTGCTGCACAGGCTCTACTTGTTCTGTGAAGGAAGCTTGCACTGCTGATCTACAGGCTATCCCTGTTTATGTGAAGAAAGGTTGTCCTGCTACTGCACAGGCTTCATCTGTTCTCTCATCAAGCTTGCACAGCTGCCTCACAGGCTAATCCTGTTCTGTGAAGGAAGCTTGCACTGCTGCTGCACAGGCCCTACCTGTTCTGTGAAAGACGCTTGCACTGCTGCTGCACAGGCTCCACCTGTTCTGTGAAGGAAGCTTGCACTGCTGCCCCATAGGCTCTACCTGTTCTGTGAAGGAAGCTTGCACTGCTACTGCACAGGCTCCACCTGTTCTGTAAAGGAAGCTTGCACTGCTGCCCCATAGGCTCTACCTGTTCTGTGAAGGAAGCTTGTGCTGCTGCTGCACAGGCTCCACCTGTTCTGTGAAGGAAGCTTGTGCTGCTGTCTCACAGGCTTTACCTGTTCTGTGAAGGAAGCTTGCACTGCTGCCCCATAGGCTCTACCTGTTCTGTGAAGGAAGCTTGTGCTGCTGCTGCACAGGCTCCACCTGTTCTGTGAAGGACGCTTGCATTGATGCTGCTGCACAGGCTCCTCCTGCTCTGTGAAGGAAGCTTGCACTGCTGCCGCACAGGCTCTACCTGTTCTGTGAAGGAGGCTTGTGCTGCTGTCCCACAGGCTTTACCTGTTCGGTGAAGGAAGCTTGCACTGCTGCCCCACAGGCTCTATCTGTTCTGTGAAGGAGGCTTGCACTGCTGCTGCACAGGCTCTACCTGTTCTGTGAAGGAAGATTGCACTGCTGCTGTACAGGCTGTACATGTTCTGTGAAGGAAGCTTGCACTGCTTTCCCACAAGCTCTACCTGTTCTGTGGAGGAAGCTTGCACTGCTGCTGCACAGGTTCTTGTTCTGTGAAGGAGTTTGCACTGCTGCTGTCCCACAAGCTGTACCTCTTCTGTGAAGGAAGAATGTGCTGCTGCTGCACAGGCACTACCTGTTTTGTGAAGGAAGCTTGCACTGCTGCCCCACAGGCACTACCTTTTTCTGTGAAGGAAGCTTGCACTGCTGCTGCACAGGCTCTACCTGTTCTGTGAAGGAGGCTTGCACTGCTGCTGTACAGGCTCTACCTGTTTTGTGAAGGAAGCTTGCGCTGGTGCCCCACAGGCTCTACCTTTCTGTGAAGGAGGCTTGCACTGCTGCTGTACAGGCTGTACATGTTCTGTGAAGGAAGCTTGCACTGCTGCTGCACAGGTTCTTCTTGTTCTGTGAAGGAGTTTGCACTGCTGCTGTCCCACAGGCTGTACCTCTTCTGTGAAAGAAGCTTGTGCTGCTGCTGCACAGGTTCTACCTGTTCGGTGAAGGAAGCTTGCACTGCTGCCCCACAGGCTCTACCTGTTCTGTGAAGGAGGGTTACACTGCTGCTGCACAGGTTCTACCTGTTCTGTGAAGGAAGCTTGCACTGCTGCTGCACAGGCTCTACCTGTTCTGTGAAGGAAGCTTGCACTGCTACTACACAGGGGCTACCTGTTCTGTGAAGGAAGCTTGCTCTGCTGCCCCACAGGCTCTACCTGTTCGGTGAAAAAGCTGCACTGGTGCCCCACAGACTCTACTTGCTCTGTGAATGAAGCCTGTGCTTCTGCAGCACAGGTTCTACCTCTTCGGTGAAAGAAGCTTGCGCTGCAGAGGCTCTACCTGTTCTGTGAAGGAAGATTGCACTGCTGCTGCACAGGCTCTACCTGCTCTGTGAAGGGAGCTTGTGCTGCTCCTGCACAGGCTCTTCCTCTTCTGTGAAGGAAGCACGCACTGCTGGCACACCACAGTTTCTTCCTGTGCTGTGAGGGAAGCTTGTGCTGTTGCTGCACAGGCTCTTCCTCTTCTGTGAAAGGAGGTTGCGCTGCAGAGGATCTACCTGTTCTGTGAAGGAAGCTTGCACTGCTGCTGTACAGGCTCTGCCTGTTCTGTGAAAGAAGCTTCCATAGCTCCTGCCCCACAGGCATTACCTCTTCTGTGAAGGAAGCTTGCATTACTGCTGCACAGGAAGTACCTGTTTTTTTTTAAGGAAGCTTGCGTTACTGCTGCACAGGCTCTACCTCTTCTATGAAGGAGCCTTTCACTGCTGCTGCACAGGCTCTACTTCATCTATGAGGAAAGTTTGTGCTACTGCTGCACCGGATCTCCCTGTTCTGTGAATGAAGCTTGCGCTACTGCTGCCCAGGCTGTACGTGTCCTGTGAAGGAAGCTTGCACTGCTGCTCCACAGGTTCTCACTGTTCTGTGAAAGAAGCTTGCGCTGCTGCGGCACAGGCTGTACTAGCTCTGTGAAGGAAGCTTGCACTGCTGCTGCACTGGCCCTACCTTTTTGTGAAAGAAGCTTGCACTGCAGCTACACAGGCTCTACCTATTCTGTTCAGGAAGCTTGCATTGCTGCAGCTGAAGCTCTACCTGTTCTGTGAAGGACATGTGCACTACTGCTGCACATGCCTTACCTATTCTATGAAGGAAGCTTGTGCTTCTGCTGCACAGGCTCTACCTGTTCTGTGAAAGAAGCTTGCAGTGCTGCTGCACTGGCTCTACCTGTTCTGTGAAGAAAGCTTGCACTGCTGCTGCAGAGGCCCTGCCTGTTCTGTGAAGGAAGCTTGCACCGCTGCTGCACAGGCTCTGTCTGTTCTGTGAAAGAAGCTTGCATAGCTGCTGCCCCACAGGCATTACCTCTTCTGTGAAGGAAGCTTGCGTTACTGCTGCACAGGCAGTACCTGTTTTTTTATGGAAGCTTGCACTGCTGCTGCACAGGCTCTACCTCTTCTATGAAGGAACCTGTTCCTTGAATGAAGCTTGCACCACTGGTGCACAAGCTGTATGTGTTCTGTGAAGAAAGTTTGCATTGTTACTACACAGGCTCTCCCTGTTCTGTGAATGAAGCTTACACTACTGCTGCACAGGATCTACCTGTTCTTTGAAGGAAGCTTGCACTGCTGCTGCACAGGCTATACATGTTCTGTGAAGGAAGCGTGCTCTGCTGCAGCACATGCTCTACTTATTCTGTGAAGGAAGCTTGTGCTGCTGCTGTGTAGGCTCTACCTGTTCTGCGAAAAAGCTTGCACTGGAGACCCACAGACTCTACTTGCTCTGTGAAGGAAGCCTGTGCTTCTGCAGCACAGGTTCAACCTATTTGGTGAAAGAAGCTTGCGCTGCAGAGGCTCTACCTGTTCTGTGCAGGAAACTTGCACTGTTGCTCTGCAGGCTCTACCTGTTCTGTGAAGGAAGCTTGCACTGCTGCTGCTGCACTGGCTCTTCACGTTCTGTGAAGGAAGCTTGCTATTCTGCTACAGAGACTCCACCTGTCCTTTGAAGGAAGCTTGCACTGCTCCTGCACAGCCTCCACCATTTGTGTGAAGGAAGCTTGTGCTGCTGCCCCACACGCTCTACCTCTTCTTTGAAGGAAGCTTGTGCTGCTGCACAGGGCCAACCTGTTCTGTAAAGGAAGCTTGCGTTGCTGCAGCACATGCTCTACCTGTTCTGTGAAGGAAGCTTGCACTGCTGCAACAGAGGCTCTACATGTTCTGTGAAGGAAGCTTGCACTGCTGCTGCACAGGCTTCACCTATTCTGTGAAGGAAGCTTGCACTGCTGTGGTACAGGCTCTACCTGTGCTGTGAAGGAAGCTTGCACTGCTGCTGCACAGGCTTCACCTATTCTGTGAAGGAAGCTTGTGCTGCTGCTGCGCAGGCTCTACCTGTTCTGTGAAGGGAGCCAGTGCTGTTGCTATGCAGGCTCTACTTGTTCTTTGTTCCATGAAGGAAGCTTGCCCTGCTGCTGCACTGGGTCTTCCTGTTGTGTGAGGGAAGCTTGCTCTGCTGCTGCCTGCAAAGGCTCTGCCTCTTCTGTGAAAAACGTTTGTGCTGCTGCTGCACAGGCTCTACCAGTTCTGAGGAGGGATCTTGCAGTGCTGCTGCAGAGCCTGTACTTGTTCTGTGAATGAAGTTTACGTTGCTGCTGTACGTGCTCTGCCTGTTCTGTGAAGGAAGCTTGTGCAGGTAGCTGTGCAAGCACAGGCTCTACCTGTTCTGTGAAGGAAGCTTGCACTGCTGCTACACAGGCTCTACCTATTCAGTTAAGGAAGCTTGTGCTGCTGCATATCCTGTACCTGGTCTGTGAAGGAAGCTTGTGCTGCGGCTGCAAGGCTTTACCTGCCCCTTGAAGGAAGCTTGCACTGCTGCTGCTGCACAGGATTCATTATTCTGTGATGGACGCTTGCACTGCTCCTGCAGAGGCTCTGCCTGTTCTGTGGAGGAAGCTTGTGCTGTTGCAACACTAGCTGCCCCTGTTCTGTGAAGAAAGCTTGCACTGTTGCTGCACAGTCTCTGCTTGTTCTATGAAGGAAGCTTGCACTGCTGTGCACAGGCAGTACCTGTTCTATAAAGGAAGCTTGCACTGCTGCTCCACAGGCTGTACCTGTTCTGTGACGGAAGCTTGTGCTGCTGCTGCACAGGCTGTACCTGTTCTGTGACGGAAGCTTGCACTGCTGCTGCACAGGCTCTACCTGTTCTATAAAGGAAGCTTGCACTGCTGCTGCACAGGCTGTACCTGTTCTGTGACGGAAGCTTGTGCTGCTGCTGCACAGACTCCACCAGTCATTTGAAGAAAGCTTGTGCTGCTGCTGCACGGGCTGCACCTGTTCCGTGAAGGAAGCTTGCACTGGTGCCCCACAGGTTCTACCTGTACTATGACTGAAGCTTGCACTAGGTCTGTCCAGGCTCTACCTGTTCTTTGACAGAAGCTTGCTCTACTGTGGCACAGGCTTCATTTGTTCTGTGAAGGAAGTTTGCACTGCTGCCATATTGCTCTACCTGCCCCGTGTCGGAAGCATACACTAGTGCTGCCCAGGCTCCATCTGTTCTGTAACAGAACCTTCCACTGCTGCTGCTGCACTGAATCTTCACATTCTGTGAAGGAAGCTTGCACAGCTCCTGCACAGCGTCCACCTGTTCTGTGAAGGAAGTGTGTGCTGCTGCACAGGCTCTACCTCTTCTGTGAAGGAAGCTTGCACTGCTACTGCACAGGCTCTACCTGTCCTTTGAGGGACGCTTGCACTACTGCTGCACAGCTTCCACCTCTCCTTTGAAGGAAGCCTGCACTGCTCTTGCACAGCCTCCACCTGTTCTGTAAAGGAAGCTTGCGCTGCTGCGGTACAGGCTCTACCTGTGCTGTGAAGGAAGCTTGCACGGCTGCTGTACAGGCTCCACCTATTCTGTGAAGGAAGCTTGCACTGCTGCAGCATAGACTCTACCTGCTCTGTGAAGGGAGCTTGTGCTGCTTCTGAAGTTGCTCTTCCTGTTCTGTAAAAAAACTAGCTTGCACTGCTGCCCCAGAGATTCTACCTGTTCTGTGAAGGAAGCTTGCACTGCAGCGGCACAGGCTCTACCTGTTCTGTGAAGAAAGCCTTCATTGCTGCTGCAAGGCTCTACCTGTTCTGTGTAGGAAGCTTGCTCTGCTGCCCCACAGGCTCTACCTGTTCTGTGAAGGAGGCTTGCTCTGCTTCTGCACAGGCTCCACGTGTTCTCTGAAGGAGGCTTGCTCTGCTGCTGTACAGCCTGTACTTGTTCTGTGAAGGAAGCTTGCACTGCTGCTGCAGAGGCTCTACCTTTTCTGTGAAGGAAGCTTGCACTGCTGCTGCAGAGGCTCTACCTGTTCTGTGAAGGAAGCTTGCACTGCTGCTGCAGAGGCTCTACCTGTTCTGTGAAAGAGGCTCTACCTGTTCTGTGAAGGAAGCTTGCACTGCTGCTGCAGAGGCTCTACCTGTTCTGTGAAAGAAGCTTGTACTGCTGCCCCCACAGGCTCTACCTGTTCTGTGAAGGAAGCTTGTGCTGCTGCTACAGGGGCTCTACCTGGTCTGTGAAGGAAGCTTGCACTGCTGCTGCACAGGTTCTTCTTGTTCTGTGAAGGAGTTTGCACTGCTGCTGTCCCACAGGCTGTGCCTCTTCTGTGAAGGAAGCTTGAACTACTGCGACACAGGCTCTACCTGTTCTGAGAAGGAAGCTTGCACTGTTGCCCCACAGGCTCTACCTGTTGTGTGAAGGAGGCTTGTACTGCTGCTGCACAGGCTCTACTTGTTCTGTGAAGGAAGCTTGCACTGCTGATCTACAGGCTATCCCTGTTTATGTGAAGAAAGGTTGTCCTGCTACTGCACAGGCTTCATCTTTTCTCTCATCAAGCTTGCACATCTGCCTCACAGGCTAATCCTGTTCTGTGAAGGAAGCTTGCACTGCTGCTGCACAGGCCCTACCTGTTCTGTGAAAGACGCTTGCACTGCTGCTGCACAGGCTCCACCTGTTCTGTGAAGGAAGCTTGCACTGCTGCCCCATAGGCTCTACCTGTTCTGTGAAGGAAGCTTGCACTGCTACTGCACAGGCTCCACCTGTTCTGTAAAGGAAGCTTGCACTGCTGCCCCATAGGCTCTACCTGTTCTGTGAAGGAAGCTTGTGCTGCTGCTGCACAGGCTCCACCTGTTCTGTGAAGGAAGCTTGTGCTGCTGTCTCACAGGCTTTACCTGTTCTGTGAAGGAAGCTTGCACTGCTGCCCCATAGGCTCTACCTGTTCTGTGAAGGAAGCTTGTGCTGCTGCTGCACAGGCTCCACCTGTTCTGTGAAGGACGCTTGCATTGATGCTGCTGCACAGGCTCCTCCTGCTCTGTGAAGGAAGCTTGCACTGCTGCCGCACAGGCTCTACCTGTTCTGTGAAGGAGGCTTGTGCTGCTGTCCCACAGGCTTTACCTGTTCGGTGAAGGAAGCTTGCACTGCTGCCCCACAGGCTCTATCTGTTCTGTGAAGGAGGCTTGCACTGCTGCTGCACAGGCTGTACCTGTTCTGTGAAGGAAGATTGCACTGCTGCTCTACAGGCTGTACATGTTCTGTGAAGGAAGCTTGCACTGCTTTCCCACAAGCTCTACCTGTTCTGTGGAGGAAGCTTGCACTGCTGCTGCACAGGTTCTTGTTCTGTGAAGGAGTTTGCACTGCTGCTGTCCCACAAGCTGTACCTCTTCTGTGAAGGAAGAATATGCTGCTGCTGCACAGGCACTACCTGTTTTGTGAAGGAAGCTTGCACTGCTGCCCCACAGGCACTACCTTTTTCTGTGAAGGAAGCTTGCACTGCTGCTGCACAGGCTCTACCTGTTCTGTGAAGGAGGCTTGCACTGCTGCTGTACAGGCTCTACCTGTTTTGTGAAGGAAGCTTGCGCTGGTGCCCCACAGGCTCTACCTTTCTGTGAAGGAGGCTTGCACTGCTGCTGTACAGGCTGTACATGTTCTGTGAAGGAAGCTTGCACTGCTGCTGCACAGGTTCTTCTTGTTCTGTGAAGGAGTTTGCACTGCTGCTGTCCCACAGGCTGTACCTCTTCTGTGAAAGAAGCTTGTGCTGCTGCTGCACAGGTTCTACCTGTTCGGTGAAGGAAGCTTGCACTGCTGCCCCACAGGCTCTACCTGTTCTGTGAAGGAGGGTTACACTGCTGCTGCACAGGTTCTACCTGTTCTGTGAAGGAAGCTTGCACTGCTGCTGCACAGGCTCTACCTGTTCTGTGAAGGAAGCTTGCACTGCTACTACACAGGGGCTACCTGTTCTGTGAAGGAAGCTTGCTCTGCTGCCCCACAGGCTCTACCTGTTCGGTGAAAAAGCTGCACTGGTGCCCCACAGACTCTACTTGCTCTGTGAATGAAGCCTGTGCTTCTGCAGCACAGGTTCTACCTCTTCGGTGAAAGAAGCTTGCGCTGCAGAGGCTCTACCTGTTCTGTGAAGGAAGATTGCACTGCTGCTGCACAGGCTCTACCTGCTCTGTGAAGGGAGCTTGTGCTGCTCCTGCACAGGCTCTTCCTCTTCTGTGAAGGAAGCACGCACTGCTGGCACACCACAGTTTCTTCCTGTGCTGTGAGGGAAGCTTGTGCTGTTGCTGCACAGGCTCTTCCTCTTCTGTGAAAGGAGGTTGCGCTGCAGAGGATCTACCTGTTCTGTGAAGGAAGCTTGCACTGCTGCTGCACAGGCTCTGCCTGTTCTGTGAAAGAAGCTTCCATAGCTCCTGCCCCACAGGCATTACCTCTTCTGTGAAGGAAGCTTGCATTACTGCTGCACAGGAAGTACCTGTTTTTTTTTAAGGAAGCTTGCGTTACTGCTGCACAGGCTCTACCTCTTCTATGAAGGAGCCTTTCACTGCTGCTGCACAGGCTCTACTTCATCTATGAGGAAAGTTTGTGCTACTGCTGCACCGGATCTCCCTGTTCTGTGAATGAAGCTTGCGCTACTGCTGCCCAGGCTGTACGTGTCCTGTGAAGGAAGCTTGCACTGCTGCTCCACAGGTTCTCACTGTTCTGTGAAAGAAGCTTGCGCTGCTGCGGCACAGGCTGTACTAGCTCTGTGAAGGAAGCTTGCACTGCTGCTGCACTGGCCCTACCTTTTTGTGAAAGAAGCTTGCACTGCAGCTACACAGGCTCTACCTATTCTGTTCAGGAAGCTTGCATTGCTGCAGCTGAAGCTCTACCTGTTCTGTGAAGGACATGTGCACTACTGCTGCACATGCCTTACCTATTCTATGAAGGAAGCTTGTGCTTCTGCTGCACAGGCTCTACCTGTTCTGTGAAAGAAGCTTGCAGTGCTGCTGCACTGGCTCTACCTGTTCTGTGAAGAAAGCTTGCACTGCTGCTGCAGAGGCCCTGCCTGTTCTGTGAAGGAAGCTTGCACCGCTGCTGCACAGGCTCTGTCTGTTCTGTGAAAGAAGCTTGCATAGCTGCTGCCCCACAGGCATTACCTCTTCTGTGAAGGAAGCTTGCATTACTGCTGCACAGGCAGTACCTGTTTTTTTTATGGAAGCTTGCACTGCTGCTGCACAGGCTCTACCTCTTCTATGAAGGAACCTGTTCCTTGAATGAAGCTTGCACCACTGGTGCACAAGCTGTATGTGTTCTGTGAAGAAAGTTTGCATTGTTACTACACAGGCTCTCCCTGTTCTGTGAATGAAGCTTACACTACTGCTGCACAGGATCTACCTGTTCTTTGAAGGAAGCTTGCACTGCTGCTGCACAGGCTATACATGTTCTGTGAAGGAAGCGTGCTCTGCTGCAGCACATGCTCTACTTATTCTGTGAAGGAAGCTTGTGCTGCTGCTGTGTAGGCTCTACCTGTTCTGCGAAAAAGCTTGCACTGGAGACCCACAGACTCTACTTGCTCTGTGAAGGAAGCCTGTGCTTCTGGAGCACAGGCTCAACCTATTTGGTGAAAGAAGCTTGCGCTGCAGAGGCTCTACCTGTTCTGTGCAGGAAACTTGCACTGTTGCTCTGCAGGCTCTACCTGTTCTGTGAAGGAAGCTTGCACTGCTGCTGCTGCTGCCCTGGCTCTTCACGTTCTGTGAAGGAAGCTTGCTATTCTGCTACAGAGACTCCACCTGTCCTTTGAAGGAAGCTTGCACTGCTCCTGCACAGCCTCCACCATTTGTGTGAAGGAAGCTTGTGCTGCTGCCCCACACGCTCTACCTCTTCTTTGAAGGAAGCTTGTGCTGCTGCACAGGGCCAACCTGTTCTGTAAAGGAAGCTTGCGTTGCTGCAGCACATGCTCTACCTGTTCTGTGAAGGAAGCTTGCACTGCTGCAACAGAGGCTCTACATGTTCTGTGAAGGAAGCTTGCACTGCTGCTGCACAGGCTTCACCTATTCTGTGAAGGAAGCTTGCGCTGCTGTGGTACAGGCTCTACCTGTGCTGTGAAGGAAGCTTGCACTGCTGCTGCACAGGCTTCACCTATTCTGTGAAGGAAGCTTGTGCTGCTGCTGCGCAGGCTCTACCTGTTCTGTGAAGGGAGCCAGTGCTGTTGCTATGCAGGCTCTACTTGTTCTTTGTTCCATGAAGGAAGCTTGCCCTGCTGCTGCACTGGGTCTTCCTGTTGTGTGAGGGAAGCTTGCTCTGCTGCTGCCTGCAAAGGCTCTGCCTCTTCTGTGAAAAACGTTTGTGCTGCTGCTGCACAGGCTCTACCAGTTCTGAGGAGGGATCTTGCAGTGCTGCTGCAGAGCCTGTACTTGTTCTGTGAATGAAGTTTACGTTGCTGCTGTACGTGCTCTGCCTGCTCTGTGAAGGAAGCTTGTGCAGGTAGCTGTGCAAGCACAGGCTCTACCTGTTCTGTGAAGGAAGCTTGCACTGCTGCTACACAGGCTCTACCTATTCAGTTAAGGAAGCTTGTGCTGCTGCATATCCTGTACCTGGTCTGTGAAGGAAGCTTGTGCTGCGGCTGCAAGGCTTTACCTGCCCCTTGAAGGAAGCTTGCACTGCTGCTGCTGCACAGGATTCATTATTCTGTGATGGACGCTTGCACTGCTCCTGCAGAGGCTCTGCCTGTTCTGTGGAGGAAGCTTGTGCTGTTGCAACACTAGCTGCCCCTGTTCTGTGAAGAAAGCTTGCACTGTTGCTGCACAGTCTCTGCTTGTTCTATGAAGGAAGCTTGCACTGCTGTGCACAGGCAGTACCTGTTCTATAAAGGAAGCTTGCACTGCTGCTCCACAGGCTGTACCTGTTCTGTGACGGAAGCTTGTGCTGCTGCTGCACAGGCTGTACCTGTTCTGTGACGGAAGCTTGCACTGCTGCTGCACAGGCTCTACCTGTTCTATAAAGGAAGCTTGCACTGCTGCTGCACAGGCTGTACCTGTTCTGTGACGGAAGCTTGTGCTGCTGCTGCACAGACTCCACCAGTCATTTGAAGAAAGCTTGTGCTGCTGCTGCACGGGCTGCACCTGTTCCGTGAAGGAAGCTTGCACTGGTGCCCCACAGGTTCTACCTGTACTATGACTGAAGCTTGCACTAGGTCTGTCCAGGCTCTACCTGTTCTTTGACAGAAGCTTGCTCTACTGTGGCACAGGCTTCATTTGTTCTGTGAAGGAAGTTTGCACTGCTGCCATATTGCTCTACCTGCCCCGTGTCGGAAGCATACACTAGTGCTGCCCAGGCTCCATCTGTTCTGTAACAGAACCTTCCACTGCTGCTGCTGCACTGAATCTTCACATTCTGTGAAGGAAGCTTGCACAGCTCCTGCACAGCGTCCACCTGTTCTGTGAAGGAAGTGTGTGCTGCTGCACAGGCTCTACCTCTTCTGTGAAGGAAGCTTGCACTGCTACTGCACAGGCTCTACCTGTCCTTTGAGGGACGTTTGCACTACTGCTGCACAGCTTCCACCTCTCCTTTGAAGGAAGCCTGCACTGCTCTTGCACAGCCTCCACCTGTTCTGTAAAGGAAGCTTGCGCTGCTGCGGTACAGGCTCTACCTGTGCTGTGAAGGAAGCTTGCACGGCTGCTGTACAGGCTCCACCTATTCTGTGAAGGAAGCTTGCACTGCTGCAGCATAGACTCTACCTGCTCTGTGAAGGGAGCTTGTGCTGCTTCTGAAGTTGCTCTTCCTGTTCTGTAAAAAAAACTAGCTTGCACTGCTGCCCCAGAGATTCTACCTGTTCTGTGAAGGAAGCTTGCACTGCAGCGGCACAGGCTCTACCTGTTCTGTGAAGAAAGCCTTCATTGCTGCTGCAAGGCTCTACCTGTTCTGTGTAGGAAGCTTGCTCTGCTGCCCCACAGGCTCTACCTGTTCTGTGAAGGAGGCTTGCTCTGCTTCTGCACAGGCTCCACGTGTTCTCTGAAGGAGGCTTGCTCTGCTGCTGTACAGCCTGTACTTGTTCTGTGAAGGAAGCTTGCACTGCTGCTGCAGAGGCTCTACCTTTTCTGTGAAGGAAGCTTGCACTGCTGCTGCAGAGGCTCTACCTGTTCTGTGAAGGAAGCTTGCACTGCTGCTGCAGAGGCTCTACCTGTTCTGTGAAAGAGGCTCTACCTGTTCTGTGAAGGAAGCTTGCACTGCTGCTGCAGAGGCTCTACCTGTTCTGTGAAAGAAGCTTGTACTGCTGCCCCCACAGGCTCTACCTGTTCTGTGAAGGAAGCTTGTGCTGCTGCTACAGGGGCTCTACCTGGTCTGTGAAGGAAGCTTGCACTGCTGCTGCACAGGTTCTTCTTGTTCTGTGAAGGAGTTTGCACTGCTGCTGTCCCACAGGCTGTGCCTCTTCTGTGAAGGAAGCTTGAACTACTGCGACACAGGCTCTACCTGTTCTGAGAAGGAAGCTTGCACTGTTGCCCCACAGGCTCTACCTGTTGTGTGAAGGAGGCTTGTACTGCTGCTGCACAGGCTCTACTTGTTCTGTGAAGGAAGCTTGCACTGCTGATCTACAGGCTATCCCTGTTTATGTGAAGAAAGGTTGTCCTGCTACTGCACAGGCTTCATCTGTTCTCTCATCAAGCTTGCACAGCTGCCTCACAGGCTAATCCTGTTCTGTGAAGGAAGCTTGCACTGCTGCTGCACAGGCCCTACCTGTTCTGTGAAAGACGCTTGCACTGCTGCTGCACAGGCTCCACCTGTTCTGTGAAGGAAGCTTGCACTGCTGCCCCATAGGCTCTACCTGTTCTGTGAAGGAAGCTTGCACTGCTACTGCACAGGCTCCACCTGTTCTGTAAAGGAAGCTTGCACTGCTGCCCCATAGGCTCTACCTGTTCTGTGAAGGAAGCTTGTGCTGCTGCTGCACAGGCTCCACCTGTTCTGTGAAGGAAGCTTGTGCTGCTGTCTCACAGGCTTTACCTGTTCTGTGAAGGAAGCTTGCACTGCTGCCCCATAGGCTCTACCTGTGCTGTGAAGGAAGCTTGTGCTGCTGCTGCACAGGCTCCACCTGTTCTGTGAAGGACGCTTGCATTGATGCTGCTGCACAGGCTCCTCCTGCTCTGTGAAGGAAGCTTGCACTGCTGCCGCACAGGCTCTACCTGTTCTGTGAAGGAGGCTTGTGCTGCTGTCCCACAGGCTTTACCTGTTCGGTGAAGGAAGCTTGCACTGCTGCCCCACAGGCTCTATCTGTTCTGTGAAGGAGGCTTGCACTGCTGCTGCACAGGCTCTACCTGTTCTGTGAAGGAAGATTGCACTGCTGCTGTACAGGCTGTACATGTTCTGTGAAGGAAGCTTGCACTGCTTTCCCACAAGCTCTACCTGTTCTGTGGAGGAAGCTTGCACTGCTGCTGCACAGGTTCTTGTTCTGTGAAGGAGTTTGCACTGCTGCTGTCCCACAAGCTGTACCTCTTCTGTGAAGGAAGCGTGTGCTGCTGCTGCACAGGCACTACCTGTTTTGTGAAGGAAGCTTGCACTGCTGCCCCACAGGCACTACCTTTTTCTGTGAAGGAAGCTTGCACTGCTGCTGCACAGGCTCTACCTGTTCTGTGAAGGAGGCTTGCACTGCTGCTGTACAGGCTCTACCTGTTTTGTGAAGGAAGCTTGCGCTGGTGCCCCACAGGCTCTACCTTTCTGTGAAGGAGGCTTGCACTGCTGCTGTACAGGCTGTACATGTTCTGTGAAGGAAGCTTGCACTGCTGCTGCACAGGTTCTTCTTGTTCTGTGAAGGAGTTTGCACTGCTGCTGTCCCACAGGCTGTACCTCTTCTGTGAAAGAAGCTTGTGCTGCTGCTGCACAGGTTCTACCTGTTCGGTGAAGGAAGCTTGCACTGCTGCCTCACAGGGTCTACCTGTTCTGTGAAGGAGGGTTACACTGCTGCTGCACAGGTTCTACCTGTTCTGTGAAGGAAGCTTGCACTGCTGCTGCACAGGCTCTACCTGTTCTGTGAAGGAAGCTTGCACTGCTACTACACAGGGGCTACCTGTTCTGTGAAGGAAGCTTGCTCTGCTGCCCCACAGGCTCTACCTGTTCGGTGAAAAAGCTGCACTGGTGCCCCACAGACTCTACTTGCTCTGTGAATGAAGCCTGTGCTTCTGCAGCACAGGTTCTACCTCTTCGGTGAAAGAAGCTTGCGCTGCAGAGGCTCTACCTGTTCTGTGAAGGAAGATTGCACTGCTGCTGCACAGGCTCTACCTGCTCTGTGAAGGGAGCTTGTGCTGCTCCTGCACAGGCTCTTCCTCTTCTGTGAAGGAAGCACGCACTGCTGGCACACCACAGTTTCTTCCTGTGCTGTGAGGGAAGCTTGTGCTGTTGCTGCACAGGCTCTTCCTCTTCTGTGAAAGGAGGTTGCGCTGCAGAGGATCTACCTGTTCTGTGAAGGAAGCTTGCACTGCTGCTGCACAGGCTCTGCCTGTTCTGTGAAAGAAGCTTCCATAGCTCCTGCCCCACAGGCATTACCTCTTCTGTGAAGGAAGCTTGCATTACTGCTGCACAGGAAGTACCTGTTTTTTTTTAAGGAAGCTTGCGTTACTGCTGCACAGGCTCTACCTCTTCTATGAAGGAGCCTTTCACTGCTGCTGCACAGGCTCTACTTCATCTATGAGGAAAGTTTGTGCTACTGCTGCACCGGATCTCCCTGTTCTGTGAATGAAGCTTGCGCTACTGCTGCCCAGGCTGTACGTGTCCTGTGAAGGAAGCTTGCACTGCTGCTCCACAGGTTCTCACTGTTCTGTGAAAGAAGCTTGCGCTGCTGCGGCACAGGCTGTACTAGCTCTGTGAAGGAAGCTTGCACTGCTGCTGCACTGGCCCTACCTTTTTGTGAAAGAAGCTTGCACTGCAGCTACACAGGCTCTACCTATTCTGTTCAGGAAGCTTGCATTGCTGCAGCTGAAGCTCTACCTGTTCTGTGAAGGACATGTGCACTACTGCTGCACATGCCTTACCTATTCTATGAAGGAAGCTTGTGCTTCTGCTGCACAGGCTCTACCTGTTCTGTGAAAGAAGCTTGCAGTGCTGCTGCACTGGCTCTACCTGTTCTGTGAAGAAAGCTTGCACTGCTGCTGCAGAGGCCCTGCCTGTTCTGTGAAGGAAGCTTGCACCGCTGCTGCACAGGCTCTGTCTGTTCTGTGAAAGAAGCTTGCATAGCTGCTGCCCCACAGGCATTACCTCTTCTGTGAAGGAAGCTTGCGTTACTGCTGCACAGGCAGTACCTGTTTTTTTATGGAAGCTTGCACTGCTGCTGCACAGGCTCTACCTCTTCTATGAAGGAACCTGTTCCTTGAATGAAGCTTGCACCACTGGTGCACAAGCTGTATGTGTTCTGTGAAGAAAGTTTGCATTGTTACTACACAGGCTCTCCCTGTTCTGTGAATGAAGCTTACACTACTGCTGCACAGGATCTACCTGTTCTTTGAAGGAAGCTTGCACTGCTGCTGCACAGGCTATACATGTTCTGTGAAGGAAGCGTGCTCTGCTGCAGCACATGCTCTACTTATTCTGTGAAGGAAGCTTGTGCTGCTGCTGTGTAGGCTCTACCTGTTCTGCGAAAAAGCTTGCACTGGAGACCCACAGACTCTACTTGCTCTGTGAAGGAAGCCTGTGCTTCTGCAGCACAGGTTCAACCTATTTGGTGAAAGAAGCTTGCGCTGCAGAGGCTCTACCTGTTCTGTGCAGGAAACTTGCACTGTTGCTCTGCAGGCTCTACCTGTTCTGTGAAGGAAGCTTGCACTGCTGCTGCTGCACTGGCTCTTCACGTTCTGTGAAGGAAGCTTGCTATTCTGCTACAGAGACTCCACCTGTCCTTTGAAGGAAGCTTGCACTGCTCCTGCACAGCCTCCACCATTTGTGTGAAGGAAGCTTGTGCTGCTGCCCCACACGCTCTACCTCTTCTTTGAAGGAAGCTTGTGCTGCTGCACAGGGCCAACCTGTTCTGTAAAGGAAGCTTGCGTTGCTGCAGCAAATGCTCTACCTGTTCTGTGAAGGAAGCTTGCACTGCTGCAACAGAGGCTCTACATGTTCTGTGAAGGAAGCTTGCACTGCTGCTGCACAGGCTTCACCTATTCTGTGAAGGAAGCTTGCACTGCTGTGGTACAGGCTCTACCTGTGCTGTGAAGGAAGCTTGCACTGCTGCTGCACAGGCTTCACCTATTCTGTGAAGGAAGCTTGTGCTGCTGCTGCGCAGGCTCTACCTGTTCTGTGAAGGGAGCCAGTGCTGTTGCTATGCAGGCTCTACTTGTTCTTTGTTCCATGAAGGAAGCTTGCCCTGCTGCTGCACTGGGTCTTCCTGTTGTGTGAGGGAAGCTTGCTCTGCTGCTGCCTGCAAAGGCTCTGCCTCTTCTGTGAAAAACGTTTGTGCTGCTGCTGCACAGGCTCTACCAGTTCTGAGGAGGGATCTTGCAGTGCTGCTGCAGAGCCTGTACTTGTTCTGTGAATGAAGTTTACGTTGCTGCTGTACGTGCTCTGCCTGTTCTGTGAAGGAAGCTTGTGCAGGTAGCTGTGCAAGCACAGGCTCTACCTGTTCTGTGAAGGAAGCTTGCACTGCTGCTACACAGGCTCTACCTATTCAGTTAAGGAAGCTTGTGCTGCTGCATATCCTGTACCTGGTCTGTGAAGGAAGCTTGTGCTGCGGCTGCAAGGCTTTACCTGCCCCTTGAAGGAAGCTTGCACTGCTGCTGCTGCACAGGATTCATTATTCTGTGATGGACGCTTGCACTGCTCCTGCAGAGGCTCTGCCTGTTCTGTGGAGGAAGCTTGTGCTGTTGCAACACTAGCTGCCCCTGTTCTGTGAAGAAAGCTTGCACTGTTGCTGCACAGTCTCTGCTTGTTCTATGAAGGAAGCTTGCACTGCTGTGCACAGGCAGTACCTGTTCTATAAAGGAAGCTTGCACTGCTGCTCCACAGGCTGTACCTGTTCTGTGACGGAAGCTTGTGCTGCTGCTGCACAGGCTGTACCTGTTCTGTGACGGAAGCTTGCACTGCTGCTGCACAGGCTCTACCTGTTCTATAAAGGAAGCTTGCACTGCTGCTGCACAGGCTGTACCTGTTCTGTGACGGAAGCTTGTGCTGCTGCTGCACAGACTCCACCAGTCATTTGAAGAAAGCTTGTGCTGCTGCTGCACGGGCTGCACCTGTTCCGTGAAGGAAGCTTGCACTGGTGCCCCACAGGTTCTACCTGTACTATGACTGAAGCTTGCACTAGGTCTGTCCAGGCTCTACCTGTTCTTTGACAGAAGCTTGCTCTACTGTGGCACAGGCTTCATTTGTTCTGTGAAGGAAGTTTGCACTGCTGCCATATTGCTCTACCTGCCCCGTGTCGGAAGCATACACTAGTGCTGCCCAGGCTCCATCTGTTCTGTAACAGAACCTTCCACTGCTGCTGCTGCACTGAATCTTCACATTCTGTGAAGGAAGCTTGCACAGCTCCTGCACAGCGTCCACCTGTTCTGTGAAGGAAGTGTGTGCTGCTGCACAGGCTCTACCTCTTCTGTGAAGGAAGCTTGCACTGCTACTGCACAGGCTCTACCTGTCCTTTGAGGGACGCTTGCACTACTGCTGCACAGCTTCCACCTCTCCTTTGAAGGAAGCCTGCACTGCTCTTGCACAGCCTCCACCTGTTCTGTAAAGGAAGCTTGCGCTGCTGCGGTACAGGCTCTACCTGTGCTGTGAAGGAAGCTTGCACGGCTGCTGTACAGGCTCCACCTATTCTGTGAAGGAAGCTTGCACTGCTGCAGCATAGACTCTACCTGCTCTGTGAAGGGAGCTTGTGCTGCTTCTGAAGTTGCTCTTCCTGTTCTGTAAAAAAACTAGCTTGCACTGCTGCCCCAGAGATTCTACCTGTTCTGTGAAGGAAGCTTGCACTGCAGCGGCACAGGCTCTACCTGTTCTGTGAAGAAAGCCTTCATTGCTGCTGCAAGGCTCTACCTGTTCTGTGTAGGAAGCTTGCTCTGCTGCCCCACAGGCTCTACCTGTTCTGTGAAGGAGGCTTGCTCTGCTTCTGCACAGGCTCCACGTGTTCTCTGAAGGAGGCTTGCTCTGCTGCTGTACAGCCTGTACTTGTTCTGTGAAGGAAGCTTGCACTGCTGCTGCAGAGGCTCTACCTTTTCTGTGAAGGAAGCTTGCACTGCTGCTGCAGAGGCTCTACCTGTTCTGTGAAGGAAGCTTGCACTGCTGCTGCAGAGGCTCTACCTGTTCTGTGAAAGAGGCTCTACCTGTTCTGTGAAGGAAGCTTGCACTGCTGCTGCAGAGGCTCTACCTGTTCTGTGAAAGAAGCTTGTACTGCTGCCCCCACAGGCTCTACCTGTTCTGTGAAGGAAGCTTGTGCTGCTGCTACAGGGGCTCTACCTGGTCTGTGAAGGAAGCTTGCACTGCTGCTGCACAGGTTCTTCTTGTTCTGTGAAGGAGTTTGCACTGCTGCTGTCCCACAGGCTGTGCCTCTTCTGTGAAGGAAGCTTGAACTACTGCGACACAGGCTCTACCTGTTCTGAGAAGGAAGCTTGCACTGTTGCCCCACAGGCTCTACCTGTTGTGTGAAGGAGGCTTGTACTGCTGCTGCACAGGCTCTACTTGTTCTGTGAAGGAAGCTTGCACTGCTGATCTACAGGCTATCCCTGTTTATGTGAAGAAAGGTTGTCCTGCTACTGCACAGGCTTCATCTGTTCTCTCATCAAGCTTGCACAGCTGCCTCACAGGCTAATCCTGTTCTGTGAAGGAAGCTTGCACTGCTGCTGCACAGGCCCTACCTGTTCTGTGAAAGACGCTTGCACTGCTGCTGCACAGGCTCCACCTGTTCTGTGAAGGAAGCTTGCACTGCTGCCCCATAGGCTCTACCTGTTCTGTGAAGGAAGCTTGCACTGCTACTGCACAGGCTCCACCTGTTCTGTAAAGGAAGCTTGCACTGCTGCCCCATAGGCTCTACCTGTTCTGTGAAGGAAGCTTGTGCTGCTGCTGCACAGGCTCCACCTGTTCTGTGAAGGAAGCTTGTGCTGCTGTCTCACAGGCTTTACCTGTTCTGTGAAGGAAGCTTGCACTGCTGCCCCATAGGCTCTACCTGTTCTGTGAAGGAAGCTTGTGCTGCTGCTGCACAGGCTCCACCTGTTCTGTGAAGGACGCTTGCATTGATGCTGCTGCACAGGCTCCTCCTGCTCTGTGAAGGAAGCTTGCACTGCTGCCGCACAGGCTCTACCTGTTCTGTGAAGGAGGCTTGTGCTGCTGTCCCACAGGCTTTACCTGTTCGGTGAAGGAAGCTTGCACTGCTGCCCCACAGGCTCTATCTGTTCTGTGAAGGAGGCTTGCACTGCTGCTGCACAGGCTGTACCTGTTCTGTGAAGGAAGATTGCACTGCTGCTCTACAGGCTGTACATGTTCTGTGAAGGAAGCTTGCACTGCTTTCCCACAAGCTCTACCTGTTCTGTGGAGGAAGCTTGCACTGCTGCTGCACAGGTTCTTGTTCTGTGAAGGAGTTTGCACTGCTGCTGTCCCACAAGCTGTACCTCTTCTGTGAAGGAAGAATATGCTGCTGCTGCACAGGCACTACCTGTTTTGTGAAGGAAGCTTGCACTGCTGCCCCACAGGCACTACCTTTTTCTGTGAAGGAAGCTTGCACTGCTGCTGCACAGGCTCTACCTGTTCTGTGAAGGAGGCTTGCACTGCTGCTGTACAGGCTCTACCTGTTTTGTGAAGGAAGCTTGCGCTGGTGCCCCACAGGCTCTACCTTTCTGTGAAGGAGGCTTGCACTGCTGCTGTACAGGCTGTACATGTTCTGTGAAGGAAGCTTGCACTGCTGCTGCACAGGTTCTTCTTGTTCTGTGAAGGAGTTTGCACTGCTGCTGTCCCACAGGCTGTACCTCTTCTGTGAAAGAAGCTTGTGCTGCTGCTGCACAGGTTCTACCTGTTCGGTGAAGGAAGCTTGCACTGCTGCCCCACAGGCTCTACCTGTTCTGTGAAGGAGGGTTACACTGCTGCTGCACAGGTTCTACCTGTTCTGTGAAGGAAGCTTGCACTGCTGCTGCACAGGCTCTACCTGTTCTGTGAAGGAAGCTTGCACTGCTACTACACAGGGGCTACCTGTTCTGTGAAGGAAGCTTGCTCTGCTGCCCCACAGGCTCTACCTGTTCGGTGAAAAAGCTGCACTGGTGCCCCACAGACTCTACTTGCTCTGTGAATGAAGCCTGTGCTTCTGCAGCACAGGTTCTACCTCTTCGGTGAAAGAAGCTTGCGCTGCAGAGGCTCTACCTGTTCTGTGAAGGAAGATTGCACTGCTGCTGCACAGGCTCTACCTGCTCTGTGAAGGGAGCTTGTGCTGCTCCTGCACAGGCTCTTCCTCTTCTGTGAAGGAAGCACGCACTGCTGGCACACCACAGTTTCTTCCTGTGCTGTGAGGGAAGCTTGTGCTGTTGCTGCACAGGCTCTTCCTCTTCTGTGAAAGGAGGTTGCGCTGCAGAGGATCTACCTGTTCTGTGAAGGAAGCTTGCACTGCTGCTGCACAGGCTCTGCCTGTTCTGTGAAAGAAGCTTCCATAGCTCCTGCCCCACAGGCATTACCTCTTCTGTGAAGGAAGCTTGCATTACTGCTGCACAGGAAGTACCTGTTTTTTTTTAAGGAAGCTTGCGTTACTGCTGCACAGGCTCTACCTCTTCTATGAAGGAGCCTTTCACTGCTGCTGCACAGGCTCTACTTCATCTATGAGGAAAGTTTGTGCTACTGCTGCACCGGATCTCCCTGTTCTGTGAATGAAGCTTGCGCTACTGCTGCCCAGGCTGTACGTGTCCTGTGAAGGAAGCTTGCACTGCTGCTCCACAGGTTCTCACTGTTCTGTGAAAGAAGCTTGCGCTGCTGCGGCACAGGCTGTACTAGCTCTGTGAAGGAAGCTTGCACTGCTGCTGCACTGGCCCTACCTTTTTGTGAAAGAAGCTTTCACTGCAGCTACACAGGCTCTACCTATTCTGTTCAGGAAGCTTGCATTGCTGCAGCTGAAGCTCTACCTGTTCTGTGAAGGACATGTGCACTACTGCTGCACATGCCTTACCTATTCTATGAAGGAAGCTTGTGCTTCTGCTGCACAGGCTCTACCTGTTCTGTGAAAGAAGCTTGCAGTGCTGCTGCACTGGCTCTACCTGTTCTGTGAAGAAAGCTTGCACTGCTGCTGCAGAGGCCCTGCCTGTTCTGTGAAGGAAGCTTGCACCGCTGCTGCACAGGCTCTGTCTGTTCTGTGAAAGAAGCTTGCATAGCTGCTGCCCCACAGGCATTACCTCTTCTGTGAAGGAAGCTTGCGTTACTGCTGCACAGGCAGTACCTGTTTTTTTTATGGAAGCTTGCACTGCTGCTGCACAGGCTCTACCTCTTCTATGAAGGAACCTGTTCCTTGAATGAAGCTTGCACCACTGGTGCACAAGCTGTATGTGTTCTGTGAAGAAAGTTTGCATTGTTACTACACAGGCTCTCCCTGTTCTGTGAATGAAGCTTACACTACTGCTGCACAGGATCTACCTGTTCTTTGAAGGAAGCTTGCACTGCTGCTGCACAGGCTATACATGTTCTGTGAAGGAAGCGTGCTCTGCTGCAGCACATGCTCTACTTATTCTGTGAAGGAAGCTTGTGCTGCTGCTGTGTAGGCTCTACCTGTTCTGCGAAAAAGCTTGCACTGGAGACCCACAGACTCTACTTGCTCTGTGAAGGAAGCCTGTGCTTCTGGAGCACAGGCTCAACCTATTTGGTGAAAGAAGCTTGCGCTCCAGAGGCTCTACCTGTTCTGTGCAGGAAACTTGCACTGTTGCTCTGCAGGCTCTACCTGTTCTGTGAAGGAAGCTTGCACTGCTGCTGCTGCTGCCCTGGCTCTTCACGTTCTGTGAAGGAAGCTTGCTATTCTGCTACAGAGACTCCACCTGTCCTTTGAAGGAAGCTTGCACTGCTCCTGCACAGCCTCCACCATTTGTGTGAAGGAAGCTTGTGCTGCTGCCCCACACGCTCTACCTCTTCTTTGAAGGAAGCTTGTGCTGCTGCACAGGGCCAACCTGTTCTGTAAAGGAAGCTTGCGTTGCTGCAGCACATGCTCTACCTGTTCTGTGAAGGAAGCTTGCACTGCTGCAACAGAGGCTCTACATGTTCTGTGAAGGAAGCTTGCACTGCTGCTGCACAGGCTTCACCTATTCTGTGAAGGAAGCTTGCGCTGCTGTGGTACAGGCTCTACCTGTGCTGTGAAGGAAGCTTGCACTGCTGCTGCACAGGCTTCACCTATTCTGTGAAGGAAGCTTGTGCTGCTGCTGCGCAGGCTCTACCTGTTCTGTGAAGGGAGCCAGTGCTGTTGCTATGCAGGCTCTACTTGTTCTTTGTTCCATGAAGGAAGCTTGCCCTGCTGCTGCACTGGGTCTTCCTGTTGTGTGAGGGAAGCTTGCTCTGCTGCTGCCTGCAAAGGCTCTGCCTCTTCTGTGAAAAACGTTTGTGCTGCTGCTGCACAGGCTCTACCAGTTCTGAGGAGGGATCTTGCAGTGCTGCTGCAGAGCCTGTACTTGTTCTGTGAATGAAGTTTACGTTGCTGCTGTACGTGCTCTGCCTGTTCTGTGAAGGAAGCTTGTGCAGGTAGCTGTGCAAGCACAGGCTCTACCTGTTCTGTGAAGGAAGCTTGCACTGCTGCTACACAGGCTCTACCTATTCAGTTAAGGAAGCTTGTGCTGCTGCATATCCTGTACCTGGTCTGTGAAGGAAGCTTGTGCTGCGGCTGCAAGGCTTTACCTGCCCCTTGAAGGAAGCTTGCACTGCTGCTGCTGCACAGGATTCATTATTCTGTGATGGACGCTTGCACTGCTCCTGCAGAGGCTCTGCCTGTTCTGTGGAGGAAGCTTGTGCTGTTGCAACACTAGCTGCCCCTGTTCTGTGAAGAAAGCTTGCACTGTTGCTGCACAGTCTCTGCTTGTTCTATGAAGGAAGCTTGCACTGCTGTGCACAGGCAGTACCTGTTCTATAAAGGAAGCTTGCACTGCTGCTCCACAGGCTGTACCTGTTCTGTGACGGAAGCTTGTGCTGCTGCTGCACAGGCTGTACCTGTTCTGTGACGGAAGCTTGCACTGCTGCTGCACAGGCTCTACCTGTTCTATAAAGGAAGCTTGCACTGCTGCTGCACAGGCTGTACCTGTTCTGTGACGGAAGCTTGTGCTGCTGCTGCACAGACTCCACCAGTCATTTGAAGAAAGCTTGTGCTGCTGCTGCACGGGCTGCACCTGTTCCGTGAAGGAAGCTTGCACTGGTGCCCCACAGGTTCTACCTGTACTATGACTGAAGCTTGCACTAGGTCTGTCCAGGCTCTACCTGTTCTTTGACAGAAGCTTGCTCTACTGTGGCACAGGCTTCATTTGTTCTGTGAAGGAAGTTTGCACTGCTGCCATATTGCTCTACCTGCCCCGTGTCGGAAGCATACACTAGTGCTGCCCAGGCTCCATCTGTTCTGTAACAGAACCTTCCACTGCTGCTGCTGCACTGAATCTTCACATTCTGTGAAGGAAGCTTGCACAGCTCCTGCACAGCGTCCACCTGTTCTGTGAAGGAAGTGTGTGCTGCTGCACAGGCTCTACCTCTTCTGTGAAGGAAGCTTGCACTGCTACTGCACAGGCTCTACCTGTCCTTTGAGGGACGTTTGCACTACTGCTGCACAGCTTCCACCTCTCCTTTGAAGGAAGCCTGCACTGCTCTTGCACAGCCTCCACCTGTTCTGTAAAGGAAGCTTGCGCTGCTGCGGTACAGGCTCTACCTGTGCTGTGAAGGAAGCTTGCACGGCTGCTGTACAGGCTCCACCTATTCTGTGAAGGAAGCTTGCACTGCTGCAGCATAGACTCTACCTGCTCTGTGAAGGGAGCTTGTGCTGCTTCTGAAGTTGCTCTTCCTGTTCTGTAAAAAAAACTAGCTTGCACTGCTGCCCCAGAGATTCTACCTGTTCTGTGAAGGAAGCTTGCACTGCAGCGGCACAGGCTCTACCTGTTCTGTGAAGAAAGCCTTCATTGCTGCTGCAAGGCTCTACCTGTTCTGTGTAGGAAGCTTGCTCTGCTGCCCCACAGGCTCTACCTGTTCTGTGAAGGAGGCTTGCTCTGCTTCTGCACAGGCTCCACGTGTTCTCTGAAGGAGGCTTGCTCTGCTGCTGTACAGCCTGTACTTGTTCTGTGAAGGAAGCTTGCACTGCTGCTGCAGAGGCTCTACCTTTTCTGTGAAGGAAGCTTGCACTGCTGCTGCAGAGGCTCTACCTGTTCTGTGAAGGAAGCTTGCACTGCTGCTGCAGAGGCTCTACCTGTTCTGTGAAAGAGGCTCTACCTGTTCTGTGAAGGAAGCTTGCACTGCTGCTGCAGAGGCTCTACCTGTTCTGTGAAAGAAGCTTGTACTGCTGCCCCCACAGGCTCTACCTGTTCTGTGAAGGAAGCTTGTGCTGCTGCTACAGGGGCTCTACCTGGTCTGTGAAGGAAGCTTGCACTGCTGCTGCACAGGTTCTTCTTGTTCTGTGAAGGAGTTTGCACTGCTGCTGTCCCACAGGCTGTGCCTCTTCTGTGAAGGAAGCTTGAACTACTGCGACACAGGCTCTACCTGTTCTGAGAAGGAAGCTTGCACTGTTGCCCCACAGGCTCTACCTGTTGTGTGAAGGAGGCTTGTACTGCTGCTGCACAGGCTCTACTTGTTCTGTGAAGGAAGCTTGCACTGCTGATCTACAGGCTATCCCTGTTTATGTGAAGAAAGGTTGTCCTGCTACTGCACAGGCTTCATCTGTTCTCTCATCAAGCTTGCACAGCTGCCTCACAGGCTAATCCTGTTCTGTGAAGGAAGCTTGCACTGCTGCTGCACAGGCCCTACCTGTTCTGTGAAAGACGCTTGCACTGCTGCTGCACAGGCTCCACCTGTTCTGTGAAGGAAGCTTGCACTGCTGCCCCATAGGCTCTACCTGTTCTGTGAAGGAAGCTTGCACTGCTACTGCACAGGCTCCACCTGTTCTGTAAAGGAAGCTTGCACTGCTGCCCCATAGGCTCTACCTGTTCTGTGAAGGAAGCTTGTGCTGCTGCTGCACAGGCTCCACCTGTTCTGTGAAGGAAGCTTGTGCTGCTGTCTCACAGGCTTTACCTGTTCTGTGAAGGAAGCTTGCACTGCTGCCCCATAGGCTCTACCTGTTCTGTGAAGGAAGCTTGTGCTGCTGCTGCACAGGCTCCACCTGTTCTGTGAAGGACGCTTGCATTGATGCTGCTGCACAGGCTCCTCCTGCTCTGTGAAGGAAGCTTGCACTGCTGCCGCACAGGCTCTACCTGTTCTGTGAAGGAGGCTTGTGCTGCTGTCCCACAGGCTTTACCTGTTCGGTGAAGGAAGCTTGCACTGCTGCCCCACAGGCTCTATCTGTTCTGTGAAGGAGGCTTGCACTGCTGCTGCACAGGCTCTACCTGTTCTGTGAAGGAAGATTGCACTGCTGCTGTACAGGCTGTACATGTTCTGTGAAGGAAGCTTGCACTGCTTTCCCACAAGCTCTACCTGTTCTGTGGAGGAAGCTTGCACTGCTGCTGCACAGGTTCTTGTTCTGTGAAGGAGTTTGCACTGCTGCTGTCCCACAAGCTGTACCTCTTCTGTGAAGGAAGAATGTGCTGCTGCTGCACAGGCACTACCTGTTTTGTGAAGGAAGCTTGCACTGCTGCCCCACAGGCACTACCTTTTTCTGTGAAGGAAGCTTGCACTGCTGCTGCACAGGCTCTACCTGTTCTGTGAAGGAGGCTTGCACTGCTGCTGTACAGGCTCTACCTGTTTTGTGAAGGAAGCTTGCGCTGGTGCCCCACAGGCTCTACCTTTCTGTGAAGGAGGCTTGCACTGCTGCTGTACAGGCTGTACATGTTCTGTGAAGGAAGCTTGCACTGCTGCTGCACAGGTTCTTCTTGTTCTGTGAAGGAGTTTGCACTGCTGCTGTCCCACAGGCTGTACCTCTTCTGTGAAAGAAGCTTGTGCTGCTGCTGCACAGGTTCTACCTGTTCGGTGAAGGAAGCTTGCACTGCTGCCCCACAGGCTCTACCTGTTCTGTGAAGGAGGGTTACACTGCTGCTGCACAGGTTCTACCTGTTCTGTGAAGGAAGCTTGCACTGCTGCTGCACAGGCTCTACCTGTTCTGTGAAGGAAGCTTGCACTGCTACTACACAGGGGCTACCTGTTCTGTGAAGGAAGCTTGCTCTGCTGCCCCACAGGCTCTACCTGTTCGGTGAAAAAGCTGCACTGGTGCCCCACAGACTCTACTTGCTCTGTGAATGAAGCCTGTGCTTCTGCAGCACAGGTTCTACCTCTTCGGTGAAAGAAGCTTGCGCTGCAGAGGCTCTACCTGTTCTGTGAAGGAAGATTGCACTGCTGCTGCACAGGCTCTACCTGCTCTGTGAAGGGAGCTTGTGCTGCTCCTGCACAGGCTCTTCCTCTTCTGTGAAGGAAGCACGCACTGCTGGCACACCACAGTTTCTTCCTGTGCTGTGAGGGAAGCTTGTGCTGTTGCTGCACAGGCTCTTCCTCTTCTGTGAAAGGAGGTTGCGCTGCAGAGGATCTACCTGTTCTGTGAAGGAAGCTTGCACTGCTGCTGTACAGGCTCTGCCTGTTCTGTGAAAGAAGCTTCCATAGCTCCTGCCCCACAGGCATTACCTCTTCTGTGAAGGAAGCTTGCATTACTGCTGCACAGGAAGTACCTGTTTTTTTTTAAGGAAGCTTGCGTTACTGCTGCACAGGCTCTACCTCTTCTATGAAGGAGCCTTTCACTGCTGCTGCACAGGCTCTACTTCATCTATGAGGAAAGTTTGTGCTACTGCTGCACCGGATCTCCCTGTTCTGTGAATGAAGCTTGCGCTACTGCTGCCCAGGCTGTACGTGTCCTGTGAAGGAAGCTTGCACTGCTGCTCCACAGGTTCTCACTGTTCTGTGAAAGAAGCTTGCGCTGCTGCGGCACAGGCTGTACTAGCTCTGTGAAGGAAGCTTGCACTGCTGCTGCACTGGCCCTACCTTTTTGTGAAAGAAGCTTGCACTGCAGCTACACAGGCTCTACCTATTCTGTTCAGGAAGCTTGCATTGCTGCAGCTGAAGCTCTACCTGTTCTGTGAAGGACATGTGCACTACTGCTGCACATGCCTTACCTATTCTATGAAGGAAGCTTGTGCTTCTGCTGCACAGGCTCTACCTGTTCTGTGAAAGAAGCTTGCAGTGCTGCTGCACTGGCTCTACCTGTTCTGTGAAGAAAGCTTGCACTGCTGCTGCAGAGGCCCTGCCTGTTCTGTGAAGGAAGCTTGCACCGCTGCTGCACAGGCTCTGTCTGTTCTGTGAAAGAAGCTTGCATAGCTGCTGCCCCACAGGCATTACCTCTTCTGTGAAGGAAGCTTGCGTTACTGCTGCACAGGCAGTACCTGTTTTTTTATGGAAGCTTGCACTGCTGCTGCACAGGCTCTACCTCTTCTATGAAGGAACCTGTTCCTTGAATGAAGCTTGCACCACTGGTGCACAAGCTGTATGTGTTCTGTGAAGAAAGTTTGCATTGTTACTACACAGGCTCTCCCTGTTCTGTGAATGAAGCTTACACTACTGCTGCACAGGATCTACCTGTTCTTTGAAGGAAGCTTGCACTGCTGCTGCACAGGCTATACATGTTCTGTGAAGGAAGCGTGCTCTGCTGCAGCACATGCTCTACTTATTCTGTGAAGGAAGCTTGTGCTGCTGCTGTGTAGGCTCTACCTGTTCTGCGAAAAAGCTTGCACTGGAGACCCACAGACTCTACTTGCTCTGTGAAGGAAGCCTGTGCTTCTGCAGCACAGGTTCAACCTATTTGGTGAAAGAAGCTTGCGCTGCAGAGGCTCTACCTGTTCTGTGCAGGAAACTTGCACTGTTGCTCTGCAGGCTCTACCTGTTCTGTGAAGGAAGCTTGCACTGCTGCTGCTGCACTGGCTCTTCACGTTCTGTGAAGGAAGCTTGCTATTCTGCTACAGAGACTCCACCTGTCCTTTGAAGGAAGCTTGCACTGCTCCTGCACAGCCTCCACCATTTGTGTGAAGGAAGCTTGTGCTGCTGCCCCACACGCTCTACCTCTTCTTTGAAGGAAGCTTGTGCTGCTGCACAGGGCCAACCTGTTCTGTAAAGGAAGCTTGCGTTGCTGCAGCACATGCTCTACCTGTTCTGTGAAGGAAGCTTGCACTGCTGCAACAGAGGCTCTACATGTTCTGTGAAGGAAGCTTGCACTGCTGCTGCACAGGCTTCACCTATTCTGTGAAGGAAGCTTGCGCTGCTGTGGTACAGGCTCTACTTGTGCTGTGAAGGAAGCTTGCACTGCTGCTGCACAGGCTTCACCTATTCTGTGAAGGAAGCTTGTGCTGCTGCTGCGCAGGCTCTACCTGTTCTGTGAAGGGAGCCAGTGCTGTTGCTATGCAGGCTCTACTTGTTCTTTGTTCCATGAAAGAAGCTTGCCCTGCTGCTGCACTGGGTCTTCCTGTTGTGTGAGGGAAGCTTGCTCTGCTGCTGCCTGCAAAGGCTCTGCCTCTTCTGTGAAAAACGTTTGTGCTGCTGCTGCACAGGCTCTACCAGTTCTGAGGAGGGATCTTGCAGTGCTGCTGCAGAGCCTGTACTTGTTCTGTGAATGAAGTTTACGTTGCTGCTGTACGTGCTCTGCCTGTTCTGTGAAGGAAGCTTGTGCAGGTAGCTGTGCAAGCACAGGCTCTACCTGTTCTGTGAAGGAAGCTTGCACTGCTGCTACACAGGCTCTACCTATTCAGTTAAGGAAGCTTGTGCTGCTGCATATCCTGTACCTGATCTGTGAAGGAAGCTTGTGCTGCGGCTGCAAGGCTTTACCTGCCCCTTGAAGGAAGCTTGCACTGCTGCTGCTGCACAGGATTCATTATTCTGTGATGGACGCTTGCACTGCTCCTGCAGAGGCTCTGCCTGTTCTGTGGAGGAAGCTTGTGCTGTTGCAACACTAGCTGCCCCTGTTCTGTGAAGAAAGCTTGCACTGTTGCTGCACAGTCTCTGCTTGTTCTATGAAGGAAGCTTGCACTGCTGTGCACAGGCAGTACCTGTTCTATAAAGGAAGCTTGCACTGCTGCTCCACAGGCTGTACCTGTTCTGTGACGGAAGCTTGTGCTGCTGCTGCACAGGCTGTACCTGTTCTGTGACGGAAGCTTGCACTGCTGCTGCACAGGCTCTACCTGTTCTATAAAGGAAGCTTGCACTGCTGCTGCACAGGCTGTACCTGTTCTGTGACGGAAGCTTGTGCTGCTGCTGCACAGGCTGTACCTGTTCTGTGACGGAAGCTTGTGCTGCTGCTGCACAGACTCCACCAGTCATTTGAAGAAAGCTTGTGCTGCTGCTGCACGGGCTGCACCTGTTCCGTGAAGGAAGCTTGCACTGGTGCCCCTCAGGTTCTACCTGTACTATGACTGAAGCTTGCACTAGGTCTGTCCAGGCTCTACCTGTTCTTTGACAGAAGCTTGCTCTACTGTGGCACAGGCTTCATTTGTTCTGTGAAGGAAGTTTGCACTGCTGCCATATTGCTCTACCTGCCCCGTGTCGGAAGCATACACTAGTGCTGCCCAGGCTCCATCTGTTCTGTAACAGAACCTTCCACTGCTGCTGCTGCACTGAATCTTCACATTCTGTGAAGGAAGCTTGCACAGCTCCTGCACAGCGTCCACCTGTTCTGTGAAGGAAGTGTGTGCTGCTGCACAGGCTCTACCTCTTCTGTGAAGGAAGCTTGCACTGCTACTGCACAGGCTCTACCTGTCCTTTGAGGGACGCTTGCACTACTGCTGCACAGCTTCCACCTCTCCTTTGAAGGAAGCCTGCACTGCTCTTGCACAGCCTCCACCTGTTCTGTAAAGGAAGCTTGCGCTGCTGCGGTACAGGCTCTACCTGTGCTGTGAAGGAAGCTTGCACAGCTGCTGTACAGGCTCCACCTATTCTGTGAAGGAAGCTTGCACTGCTGCAGCATAGACTCTACCTGCTCTGTGAAGGGAGCTTGTGCTGCTTCTGAAGTTGCTCTTCCTGTTCTGTAAAAAAACTAGCTTGCACTGCTGCCCCAGAGATTCTACCTGTTCTGTGAAGGAAGCTTGCACTGCTGCGGCACAGGCTCTACCTGTTCTGTGAAGAAAGCCTTCATTGCTGCTGCAAGGCTCTACCTGTTCTGTGTAGGAAGCTTGCTCTGCTGCCCCACAGGCTCTACCTGTTCTGTGAAGGAGGCTTGCTCTGCTTCTGCACAGGCTCCACGTGTTCTCTGAAGGAGGCTTGCTCTGCTGCTGTACAGCCTGTACTTGTTCTGTGAAGGAAGCTTGCACTGCTGCTGCAGAGGCTCTACCTTTTCTGTGAAGGAAGCTTGCACTGCTGCCTCAGAGGCTCTACCTGTTCTGTGAAGGAAGCTTGCACTGCTGCTGCAGAGGCTCTACCTGTTCTGTGAAAGAGGCTCTACCTGTTCTGTGAAGGAAGCTTGCACTGCTGCTGCAGAGGCTCTACCTGTTCTGTGAAAGAAGCTTGCACTGCTGCCCCCACAGGCTCTACCTGTTCTGTGAAGGAAGCTTGTGCTGCTGCTACAGGGGCTCTACCTGGTCTGTGAAGGAAGCTTGCACTGCTGCTGCACAGGTTCTTCTTGTTCTGTGAAGGAGTTTGCACTGCTGCTGTCCCACAGGCTGTGCCTCTTCTGTGAAGGAAGCTTGAACTACTGCGACACAGGCTCTACCTGTTCTGAGAAGGAAGCTTGCACTGTTGCCCCACAGGCTCTACCTGTTGTGTGAGGGAGGCTTGTACTGCTGCTGCACAGGCTCTACTTGTTCTGTGAAGGAAGCTTGCACTGCTGATCTACAGGCTATCCCTGTTTATGTGAAGAAAGGTTGCCCTGCTACTGCACAGGCTTCATCTGTTCTCTCATCAAGCTTGCACAGCTGCCTCACAGGCTAATCCTGTTCTGTGAAGGAAGCTTGCACTGCTGCTGCAGAGGATTTATCTGTTCTGTGAAGGAAGCTTGTACCGCTGCTGTACCTGATACGTCTGATCTGTGAAGGAAGCTTGCATTGTTGCTGTACATGATACTCCTGACTTTAAGGGATGCTTGCGCTGCTGTTGTACATGATACAGCTGATCTGTGAGGAAAGCTTGCACTGCTGGACACGGTACACTTGATCTGTAAGGGAAACCTGCGCTTCTGCTGTACATGATACACCTGATGTGTAAGAGAAACTTACGTTGATGCAGAACATGGTAAATGTGATCTGTAAGGGAACATTGTCCTGCTGCTGTATATGATACACCTAACTGTAAGGGAAGCATGCGCTGCTGCTGTACATGATAAATGTGATCTGTAAGGAAAGCTTGCACTTCTGCTGTACTTGATACACCAGATCTGTAAGGGAATCAAGCACTGCTGCAGTATGTGATACACCTGGTCTGTCAGGGAAGGTTGTGCTGCTCCTGTACATGGTATACTTGATCTATAAGGGAAGCTTGTACTGCTATTGTACATGGTACACTTGATCTATAAGGGAAGCTTGTGCTGCTGTTGTACATGGTACACCTGATCTGTCAGGGAAGGTTGTGCTGCTCCTGTACATGATACACCTGATCTTTAAGGGAAGCTTGTACTGCTGTTGTACATGGTACACTTGAACTGTAAGGGAAGCTTGTACTGCATTGTGTACATGGTACACTTGATCTGTAAGGGAAGCTTGTACTGCAGCTGTACATGGTACACTTGATCTGTAAGGGAAGCTTGTACTGCAGCTGTACATGGTATACTTGATCTGTAAGGGAATCTTGTACTGCTGCTGTACATGGTACACTTGATCTGTAAGGGAAGCTTGCACTGCTTTCCCACAAGCTCTACCTGTTCGGTGAAGGAAGCTTGTGCTGCTGCTACAGAGGCTCTACCTGGTCTGTGAAAGAAGCTTGCACTGCTGCTACAGAGGCTCTACCTGGTCTGTGAAGGAAGCTTGCAGTGCTGCTGCGGAGGCTCTACCTGTTCTGTGGAGGAAGCTTGCACTGCTGCTGCACAGGTTCTTCTTGTTCTGTGAAGGAGTTTGCACTGCTGCTGTCCCACAGGCTGTGCCTCTTCTGTGAAGGAAGCTTGAACTACTGCGACACAGGCTCTACCTGTTCTGAGAAGGAAGCTTGCACTGTTGCCCCACAGGCTCTACCTGTTGTGTGAAGGAGGCTTGTACTGCTGCTGCACAGGCTCTACTTGTTCTGTGAAGGAAGCTTGCACTGCTGATCTACAGGCTATCCCTGTTTATGTGAAGAAAGGTTGTCCTGCTACTGCACAGGCTCTACCTGTTCTGTGAAGGAAGCTTGCACTGCTGCTGTACAGGCTCTACATGTTCTGTGAAGGAAGCTTGCACTGCTGCTGTACAGGCTCTACATGTTCTGTGAAGGAAGCTTGCACTGCTGCTGTACAGGCTCTACGTGTTTTGTGAAGGAAGCTTGCACTGCTGCTGCAGAGGCTCTACCTGTTCTGTGGAGGAAGCTTGCACTGCTGCTGCACAGGTTCTTCTTGTTCTGTAAAGGAGTTTGCACTGATGCTGTCCCACAGGCTGTGCCTCTTCTGTAAAGGAAGCTTGAACTGCTGCAACACAGGCCCTACCTGTTCTGGGAAGGAATCTTGCACTGTTGCCCCACAGGCTCTACTTGTTGTGTGAAGGAAGCTTGTACTGCTGCTGCACAGGCTCTACTTGTTCTGTGAAGGAAGCTTGCACTGCTGATCTACAGGCTATCCCTGTTTATGTGAAGAAAGGTTGTCCTGCTACTGCACAGGCTTCATCTGTTCTCTCATCAAGCTTGCACAGCTGCCTCACAGGCTAATCCTGTTCTGTGAAGGAAGCTTGCACTGCTGCTGCAGAGGATTTATCTGTTCTGTGAAGGAAGCTTGTACGGCTGCTGTACCTGATAAGTCTGATCTGTGAAGGAAGCTTGCATTGTTGCTGTACATGATACTCCTGACTTTAGGGGATGCTTGCGCTGCTGTTGTACATGATACAGCTGATCTGTGAGGAAAGCTTGCACTGCTGGACACGGTACACTTGATCTGTAAGGGAAACCTGCGCTTCTGCTGTACATGATACACCTGATGTGTAAGGGAAACTTACGTTGATGCTGAACATGGTAAATGTGATCTGTAAGGGAACATTGTTCTGCTGCTGTATATGATACACCTAACTGTAAGGGAAGCATGGGCTGCTGCTGTACATGATAAATGTGATCTGTAAGGGAAGCTTGCACTTCTGCTGTACTTGATACACCAGATCTGTAAGGGAATCAAGCACTGCTGCAGTATGTGATACACCTGGTCTGTCAGGGAAGCTTGTGCTGCTCCTGTACATGGTACACTTGATCTATAAGGGAAGCGTGTACTGCTGTTGTACATGGTACACTTGATCTATAAGGGAAGCTTGTGCTGCTGTTGTACATGGTAAACTTGAACTGTAAGGGAAGCTTGTACTGCATTGTGTACATGGTACACTTGATCTGTAAGGGAAGCTTGTACTGCTGTTGTACATGGTAAACTTGAACTGTAAGGGAAGCTTGTACTGCATTGTGTACATGGTACACTTGATCTGTAAGGGAAGCTTGTTCTGCAGCTGTACATGGTACACTTGATCTATAAGAGAAGCTTGTACTGCTGTTGTACATGGTACACTTGATCTATAAGGGAAGCTTGTGCTGCTGTTGTACATGGTAAACTTGATCTGTAAGGGAAGCTTGAGCTGCTGTTGTACAGGTTACCCCGGTTCTGTAAGGAAAGCATGCACTGCTGCTGAAAATTGTATACTTCACTTGATCTGTAAGGGAAGCTTGTACTGCTGCTGTACATAGTACACTTGATCTGTAAGGGAAGCTTGTACTGCTGCTGTACATAGTACACTTGCTTTGTAAGGGAAGCTTGTACTGCTGCTGTACATGGTACACCTGAACTGTAAGGGAAGCTTGTACTGCTGCTGTACATAGTACACTTGCTTTGTAAGGGAAGCTTGTACTGCTGCTGTACATGGTACACCTGAACTGTAAGGGAAGCTTGTACTGCTGCTGTACATGGTACACCTGATCTGTAAGGGAAGCTTGTACTGCTGCTGTACATGGTACACCTGATCTGTAAGGGAAGCTTGTGCTGCTGCTGTACATGGTACACCTGATCTGTACGGGAAGCTTGTACTGCAGCTGTACATAGTACACTTGCTTCGTAAGGGAAGCTTGTATGCTGCTATGCTTGCTGTCACTGTGTGTAAAGGAGCTTTTCTTGTTGGGTTCTGTGAGTGAAGCTTGAATTGCTGCGGCACGTGCTGCACCTGTTCTGTGAGGGACACTTGCACTGTTTGTTTACATGCTGCACCTGTCCTGCGTGGGAGGCTTGTACTGCTATTATAATGACAAACTATCCTGTATGGAAAGCTGTCACTGCCCCTGCAGAGTCTTCATCTGCTCTATAAGAGCAGAAAAGCTTGCATTGCTACAGAACATGCCACACATGTTCTTCTTGGAAGGATGCTTGCCTGCTGCTGCACAGCCTTTTCATGTTGTGTGAAGAACGCTTGTGCTGCTGTCATAATGCTGAACCCCTACTGAGAGGATGCTATTAACCCTGCACAATCTTTACCTGTTCTGTAAGAGAAGCTTGCATTGCGACTGTACATGCTGCATCTCTTTGGTGATTCAAGCTTCCACTGCTGCCTCAGAGACTGTACCTGTTCTGTGTGGGAAACCTTCACTGCAGCTAAATTTGCTGTACCTGATTTGCGAGGGAAGCTGGGAATGTTGCTAGATATTGTGTATCTTGTTTTAAAAGAGAGGTTTGCACACAATTGTTATACAGGCTGTACTAGTTCTGTATGTGAAGCCTGCACTGCTGCTAGACATTGTGTATCTTGTTTTGAAAGGGAAGCTTGCACACTATTGTACATGCTGTGCTATTCTGTCTCTAGAAGTATGATGGAAGCTTGCAGTACTGCCTTGTCTGCTTTCACATTTCTAAGAGTGTGATGGAAGCTTGCAGTACTGCTGTGCCTGTTCTCACATTTGTCTAAATGTGATGGAAGCTTGCAGTACTGCTGCGTCTGCACTCATATTTGTCTGAGAAGGATGGAAGCCTGGAGTACTGCTGTGTCTGCTTTCCATTTCTGTGAGTGTGATGGAAGCTTGCAGTACTACCATGACTGCTCTCACATTTCAGTAAGTGTGATGGAAGCTTGCAGTACTACCATGACTGCTCTCACATTTCAGTAAGTGTGATGGAAGCTTGCAGTACTGCTGTGTCTGTTCTCACATTTCTAGAATTTTAATGGAAGCTTGCAGTACTGTTTTGTCTGCTCTTACATTTGTGTGAGTGTGATGGAAGCTTGCAGTACTGATGTGTCTGCTCTTACATTCGTGTGAGTGTGATGGAAGCTTGCAGTACTGCTGTGTCTGACTTCACATTTCTAGCAGTGTGATGGAAGCTTGCAGTACTGCTGTGCCTGCTCTCACCTTTCTAGGAATCTAATGGAAACTACTTGTAGTACTACTATGTGTGCTCTTGCATTTTTAGTAGTGCAATGGAGGCTTGCAGTACTGATGTGTCTGATCTCACATTTTTGTGAGTGTGATGGAAGCTTGCAGTACTGTTGTGACTGCTCTCGCATTTCTGTAAGTGTGATGGAAGCTTGAGGTACTGCTGTGTTCGCTCTCACAATTCTAGAAGTGTAATGGGAGTTTGCAGTACTGTTGTGCCTGCTCTCACATTTCTACGAGTGTGATGGAAGCTTGCAGTACTGCTGTAACTGATCTCACACTTCTGTGAGTGTGATGAAGCTTTCAGTACTGCTGTGTCTGCTGCCACATTTCTGTGAATGTGATGGAAGCTTTCAGTACTGCTGTGACTGCTTTCACATTTCTGAGTGTGATGGAAGTGTGCAGTACTACTGTGTCTGCTTTCACATTTCTAGAATTGTAATGGAAGCTAGCAGTACTGCTGCGTCTGTTCTCACGTTTCTAGAAGTGTAATGGAAGCTTGCAGTACTGCTGTGTCTGTTCTCACAATTGGGTGAGTGTGATGGAAGCTTGCAGTACTGATGTGTCTGCTCTTACATTCGTGTGAGTGTGATGGAAGCTTGCAGTACTGGTGCGTCTGTTCTGATGTTTCTAGAAGTGTGATGGAAGCTTGCAGTACTGCTATGTCTGCTCTCACATTTGTCTGAGTGTAATGGAAGCTTGCGGTACTGATGTGTCTGCTCTTACATTCGTGTGAGTGTGATGGAGGCTTACAGCACTGCTTTGTGTGCTTTCCATTTCTGTGTGATGGAAGCTTGCAGTACTGCTGAGTCCGCTCTCATATTTCTGTAAGTGTGATGGAAGCTTTTAGTACTGCTGTGTCTACTGTCACATTTCTGTGAGGGTGATGGAAGGTTGCACTACAGCTGTGACTGCTCCCACATTTCTGTAAGGGTAATGGAAGCTTCCAGTACTGCTGTGTTTGCTCTCACTTTTCCTGCAGTGTCGGCTGTCACATTTCTTTGAGTGTGATGGAGACCTGTAATACTGCTGTGTGTGCTCTCCAGTTCTCTGAGTGTGATTAGAGGTTGCAATACTACTGTGTCTGCTCTCACATTTCTGTGAATGTGATGGAAGCTTGCAGTACTGCTGTGACTGCTCTCACATTCCTATGAGTGTGATGGAAGTGTGCAGTAGTACTGTGTCTGCTATCACATTTCTAGAAGTGTAATGGAAGCTTGCAGTACTGCTGTGTCTGTTCTCACAAATGTGTGAGTGTGATGGAAACTTGTGGTACTGATGTGTCTGCTCTTACATTTGTGCGAGTGTGATGGCAGCTTGCAGTACTTGTAGGAAAGTACCATCTTGCCTGGCATGTTACCCCCATTTTTCACTGTATATATGTTGTTTTAGTTGTATGTGTCACTGGGACCCTGGTAACCCAGGGCCCCAGTGCTCATAAGTGTGCCTGAATGTGTTACCTGTGTAGTGACTAACTGTCTCACTGAGGCTCTGCTAATCAGAACCTCAGTGGTTATGCTCTCTCATTTCTTTCCAAATTGTCACTAACAGGCTAGTGACCATTTTTACCAATTTACATTGGCTTACTGGAACACCCTTATAATTCCCTAGTATATGGTACTGAGGTACCCAGGGTATTGGGGTTCCAGGAGATCCCTATGGGCTGCAGCATTTCTTTTGCCACCCATAGGGAGCTCTGACAAATCTTACACAGGCCTGCCACTGCAGCCTGAGTGAAATAACGTCCACGTTATTTCACAGCCATTTTACACTGCACTTAAGTAACTTATAAGTCACCTATATGTCTAACCTTTACCTGGTAAAGGTTAGGTGCAAAGATGCTTAGTGTGAGGGCACCCTGGCAATAGCCAAGGTGCCCCCACATTGTTCAGAGCCAATTCCCTGAACTTTGTGAGTGCGGGGACACCATTACACGCGTGCACTACATATAGGTCACTACCTATATGTAGCTTCACAATGGTAACTCCGAATATGGCCATGTAACATGTCTATGATCATGGAATTGCCCCCTCTATGCCATCCTGGCATAGTTGGCACAATCCCATGATCCCAGTGGTCTGTAGCACAGACCCTGGTACTGCCAAACTGCCCTTCCTGGGGTTTCACTGCAGCTGCTGCTGCTGCCAACCCCTCAGACAGGCATCTGCCCTCCTGGGGTCCAGCCAGGCCTGGCCCAGGATGGCAGAACAAAGAACTTCCTCTGAGAGAGGGTGTGACACCCTCTCCCTTTGGAAAATGGTGTGAAGGCAGGGGAGGAGTAGCCTCCCCCAGCCTCTGGAAATGCTTTGTTGGGCACAGATGTGCCCAATTCTGCATAAGCCAGTCTACACCGGTTCAGGGACCCCTTAGCCCCTGCTCTGGCGCGAAACTGGACAAAGGAAAGGGGAGTGACCACTCCCCTGACCTGCACCTCCCCTGGGAGGTGTCCAGAGCTCCTCCAGTGTGCTCCAGACCTCTGCCATCTTGGAAACAGAGGTGCTGCTGGCACACTGGACTGCTCTGAGTGGCCAGTGCCACCAGGTGACGTCAGAGACTCCTGCTGATAGGCTCCTTCAGGTGTTAGTAGCCTATCGTCTCTCCTAAGTAGCCAAACCCTCTTTTCTGGCTATTTAGGGTCTCTGTCTCTGGGGAAACTTCAGATAACGAATGCAAGAGCTCATCCGAGTTCCTCTGCATCTCTCTCTTCACCTTCTGATAAGGAATCGACTGCTGACCGCGCTGGAAGCCTGCAAACCTGCAACATAGTAGCAAAGACGGCTACTGCAACTCTGTAACGCTGATCCTGCCGCCTTCTCGACTGTTTTCCTGCTTGTGCATGCTGTGGGGGTAGCCTGCCTCCTCTCTGCACCAGAAGCTCCGAAGAAATCTCCTGTGGGTCGACGGAATGTTCCCCCTGCAACCGCAGGCACCAAAAAGCTGCATTACCGGTCCCTTGGGTCTCCTCTCAGCACGACGAGCGAGGTCCCTCGAATCCAGCGACTCTGTCCAAGTGACCCCCACAGTCCAGTGACTCTTCAGCCCAAGTTTGGTGGAGGTAAGTCCTTGCCTCACCTCGCTGGGCTGCATTGCTGGGAACCGCGACTTTGCAGCTACTCCGGCCCCTGTGCACTTCCGGCGGAAATCCTTTGTGCACAGCCAAGCCTGGGTCCACGGCACTCTAACCTGCATTGCACGACTTTCTAAGTTGGTCTCCGGCGACGTGGGACTCCTTTGTGCAACTTCGGTGAGCACCGTTTCACGCATCCTTGTAGTGCCTGTTTCTGGCACTTCTCCGGGTGCTACCTGCTTCAGTGAGGGCTCTTTGTCTTGCTCGACGTCCCCTCTCTCTTCAAGTCCAATTTGCGACCTCCTGGTCCCTCCTGGGCCCCGGCAGCGTCCAAAAACGCCAAACATACGATTTGCAACTAGCAAGGCTTGTTGGCGTTCTTTCGGCGGGAAAACACTTCTGCACGACTCTCCACGGCGAGAGGGATCCGTCCACCAAAGGGGAAGTCTCTAGCCCTTTTCGTTCCTGCAGAAACCTCAGCTTCTTCTGTCCAGTAGAAGCTTCTTTGCACCCGCAGCTGGCATTTCCTGGGCATCTGCCCATCTCCGACTTGCTTGTGACTTTTGGACTTGGTCCCCTTGTTCCACAGGTACCCTAGATTGGAAATCCACAGTTGTTGCATTGCTGGTTTGTGTCTTTCCTGCATTATTCCTCTAACACGACTACTTTGTCCTTAGGGGAACTTTAGTGCACTTTGCACTCACTTTTCAGGGTCTTGGGGAGGGTTATTTTTCTAACTCTCACTATTTTCTAATAGTCCCAGCGACCCTCTACAAGGTCACATAGGTTTGGGGTCCATTCGTGGTTCGCATTCCACTTTTGGAGTATATGGTTTGTGTTGCCCCTATCCCTATGTTTCCCCATTGCATCCTATTGTAACTATACATTGTTTGCACTGTTTTCTAAGACTATACTGCATATTTTTGCTATTGTGTATATATATCTTGTGTATATTTCCTATCCTCTCACTGAGGGTACACTCTAAGATACTTTGGCATATTGTCATAAAAATAAAGTACCTTTATTTTTAGTATAACTGTGTATTGTGTTTTCTTATGATATTGTGCATATGACACTAAGTGGTACTGTAGTAGCTTCACACGTCTCCTAGTTCAGCCTAAGCTGCTCTGCTAAGCTACCATTATCTATCAGCCTAAGCTGCTAGACACCCTATACACTAATAAGGGATAACTGGGCCTGGTGCAAGGTGCAAGTACCCCTTGGTACTCACTACAAGCCAGTCCAGCCTCCTACATTGGTTGTGCAGTGGTGGGATAAGTGCTTGAGACTACTTACCACTCTTGTCATTGTACTTTTCATAAGAGAAAAATATACAAAACAAGGTCAGTGTATATACACATAGCCAAAAAGTTTTGCATTTCCTCTTTTCACTCTTTTCTAAGTGCTGAAAAGTACTCCTAAACTTTCAAAAAAATTCTTAAAAGTTTAAAAAGTTTTTTTTCTGTCTTTCCAAAAAGTTCTGAAAACTTTTTTCTCTTTTTCTATCACTTTAACTCTCTCTAAAAAATGTCTGGCACAGGCCAAAGTGTTGATCTGTCCAAACTTGCATATGACAACCTTAGCTGGAAAAGAGCAAGGAGTCTCTGTATAGAGAGAGGTTTGAGTGTAGGGAAGAATCCTTCCTTGGAACTGTTACTTAACATGCTTAGAGAACAGGATAAGGCCATAGGTGCCCCATCTGTGGAAAAAGTACCTAATAGTTCCCAATCAGATTCAGGGACTCCCCCAGGAAAAGATTCAGGAAAGAAACTTCCTAGCCTGCCCATTACTAGACAATCTAGCATAGATGGTAATGATGATGAGCCACACCTAATAAATAGTGTTGTCTCACATCATAGCAAAAGCATTTATTCTCACCATACTGGTAGTAATGTTTCTGTAAACCAAGCTGTTAGGGTGCCTTCTGTAAGGGACAGGTCTCCTTCTGTTCATTCCCATCATAGCTCTGTTTCTAGAAATGTCCCTCCCACCAACCCTGATGACAGAATGTTAGAGAGGGAACTCAATAAGTTGAGGGTGGAACAAACCAGACTGAAGCTTAAAAAGCAACAGCTGGATTTGGATAGACAGTCTTTTGAATTAGAGAAGGAAAGACAGAAGTTGGGTTTAGATACCCATGGTGGCAGCAGCAGTATTCCCCATAGTCATCCTGCAAAAGAGCATGATTCCAGGAATCTGCACAAGATAGTTCCCCCTTATAAGGAGGGGGATGACATTAACAAGTGGTTTGCTGCACTTGAGAGGGCCTGTGTTGTACAGGATGTCCCTCAAAGGCAGTGGGCTGCTATCCTATGGCTATCATTTAGTGGAAAAGGTAGGGATAGGCTCCTTACTGTGAAAGAAAATGATGCTAATAATTTCCAAGTTCTTAAGAATGCACTCCTGGATGGTTATGGCTTAACCACTGAACAGTACAGGATAAAGTTCAGAGAGACCAAAAAGGAGTCTTCACAAGACTGGGTTGATTTCATTGACCAGGCAGTGAACGCCTTGGAGGGGTGGTTACATGGCAGTAAAGTTACTGATTATGACAGCCTGTATAACTTAATCCTGAGAGAGCATATTCTTAATACTTGTGTGTCTGATTTGTTGCACCAGTACTTGGTGGACTCTGATCTGACCTCTCCCCAAGAATTGGGAAAGAAGGCAGACAAATGGGTCAGAACAAGAGTGAACAGAAAAGTTCATACAGGGGGTGACAAAGAGGGCAACAAAAAGAAGGATGGTAAGTCTTCTGACAAGGGTGGGGACAAATCTAAAAATGAGTCTTCATCAGGCCCACAAAAACACTCTGGTGGGGGTGGTGGGTCCAAATCCTCCTTTAATCAGAACAAGGAAAAGAAACCATGGTGCTATTTATGTAAAATAAAAGGCCATTGGACAACAGATCCCAGTTGTCCAAAGAAAGGCACCACAGCTCCTACCACTACAACCCCTACTGCTACACCTAGTGTCCCTACTAATAGCAGTGGTGGTGGGAGCAAACCTACTAATAGCCAATCCAAGGGAGTAGCTGGGCTCACTTTTGGTAATTTAGTTGGGGTTGGTCTGATTAGGGAGACCACAGAGGCTACTTTAGTCTCTGAAGGGGCTATTGATTTAGCCACTTTGGTTGCTTGCCCCCATAACTTGGAGAAGTACAAGCAACTAACCCTAATAAATGGTGTTGAGGTCCAGGCCTACAGGGACACAGGTGCCAGTGTCACAATGGTGATTGAGAAACTGGTGCACCCTGAACAACACATACTTGGACACCAGTACCAAGTAACCGATGCTCACAACATAACACAAAGCCACCCCATGGCTGTTGTAAATCTCAACTGGGGGGGGGGTAACTGGTCCAAAGAAAGTTGTGGTAGCTTCAGATTTACCTGTAGACTGTCTATTAGGGAATGATTTGGAGACATCAGCTTGGTCAGATGTGGAGTTGGAGGCCCATGCAGCAATGCTGGGCATCCCAGGGCATATTTTTGCTTTGACAAGGGCTCAGGCCAAAAAGCAAAAAGGACAGGGAAGCTTGGATCCTGGAACAATGGACCAAGTGCTCCCTAAAGCTAGGGCTAGTAGAAGCAAACCACTTCCTACTATCCCTCCCTCTACAGTGGATTCTAATTCTGAGGAAGAAGAATTCCCTCCCTGTGCAGAACCTACACCAGAGGAGCTGGAAGCAGACACTGCTGAGCTTTTGGGTGAAGGGGGGCCTGCCAGAGAGGAGCTGAGTGTGGCACAGCAAACCTGTCCCACATTAGAGGGTCTCAGACAGCAAGCTGTCAAACAGGCTAATGGGGATGTCAGTGACTCTCACAGAGTTTACTGGGAGGACAACCTCTTGTACACTGAGCATAGGGATCCTAAACCTGGAGCTGCCAGGAGATTAGTGATTCCTCAGGAGTACAGAAAGTTCCTCCTAACACTGGCACATGACATTCCCCTAGCTGGGCACCTGGGTCAAATGAAAACTTGGGACAGATTGGTTCCATTGTTTCATTGGCCTAGGATGTCTGAGGACACAAAGGAATTTTGTAAGTCCTGTGAAACCTGTCAAGCCAGTGGCAAGACAGGTGGCACTCCAAAGGCACCCCTTATCCCACTGCCTGTGGTTGGGGTTCCCTTTGAAAGGGTAGGGGTTGACATAGTTGGCCCCCTTGACCCTCCTACTGCTTCAGGCAATAGGTTTATCTTAGTGGTAGTGGACCATGCCACAAGATATCCTGAAGCAATTCCTTTAAGGACCACTACAGCACCTGCAGTGGCAAAGGCCCTCCTGGGAATATTTTCCAGGGTGGGCTTCCCAAAGGAAGTAGTATCAGACAGAGGAAGCAATTTCATGTCTGCATACTTAAAGGCCATGTGGAAGGAGTGTGGTGTAACGTACAAGTTCACAACACCCTATCATCCACAAACAAATGGACTGGTGGAGAGATTTAATAAAACTCTCAAAGGCATGATTATGGGTCTCCCTGAAAAACTCCGCAGGAGATGGGATATCCTTCTACCATGCCTCCTTTTTGCCTACAGGGAGGTACCCCAGAAAGGAGTGGGCTTCAGCCCCTTTGAACTTCTTTTTGGACACCCTGTTAGGGGTCCACTCACACTTGTAAAGGAGGGTTGGGAACAACCTTTAAAAGCTCCTAAGCAGGATATTGTGGATTATGTACTTGGCCTCAGATCAAGGATGGCTGAGTACATGAAAAAGGCCAGTAAAAACCTTCAGGCCAGCCAAGAGCTCCAGAAGCAATGGCATGATCAGAAGGCTGTTTTGGTTCAGTACCAACCAGGGCAGAAAGTGTGGGTCTTGGAGCCTGTGGCCCCAAGAGCACTCCAAGATAAATGGAGTGGACCCCACACAATTGTTGAAAAGAAGGGTGAAGTCACCTACTTGGTTGACTTAGGCACTGCCAGGAGTCCCCTTAGGGTGCTCCATGTCAACCGCCTGAAACCCTACTATGACAGGGCTGATCTCACCCTGCTCATGGCAACTGATGAGGGACAGGAAGAAGACAGTGATCCTCTACCTGATCTCTTCTCTTCCACAGAACAAGATGCTCTTGTGGAAGGTGTAGTTTTGGCAGATTGTCTTACTGCTGAGCAGAAAGACCATTGCATAAATCTCCTAGGACAATTTTCAGAACTCTTCTCTACTGTGCCAGGCACCACTTCTTGGTGTGAGCACACTATCGATACTGGAGACAGTTTACCTGTCAAAAGTAAGATCTATAGGCAGCCTGACCATGTCAGGGACTGCATAAAGCAAGAAGTTCAGAAAATGTTGGTACTAGGAGTGGTTGAGCACTCTGACAGTCCATGGGCTTCTCCTGTGGTACTGGTACCAAAACCCAATTCTAAAGATGGAAAGAAGGAAATGCGGTTTTGTGTAGACTATAGAGGTCTCAACTTGGTAACCAAAACTGATGCTCACCCTATACCCAGGGCAGATGAGCTTATAGATACACTGGCATCTGCCAAGTATCTAAGCACTTTTGATTTGACTGCAGGGTATTGGCAGATCAAATTATCAGAAGATGCTAAATCTAAGACTGCATTTTCTACCATTGGAGGACATTACCAGTTTACTGTAATGCCTTTTGGTTTGAAAAATGCACCTGCCACTTTTCAGAGGTTGGTGAACACAGTCCTGCAAGGGCTGGAAGCTTTCAGTGCAGCATATTTGGACGATATAGCTGTCTTTAGCTCCAGCTGGGATGATCACCTGGTCCACCTATGGAAAGTTTTGGAGGCCCTGCAAAAGGCAGGCCTCACTATCAAGGCTTCAAAGTGCCAGATAGGGCAGGGTAAGGTGGTTTATCTGGGACACCTTGTTGGTGGGGAACAGATTGCACCACTTCAGGGGAAAATCCAAACTATTATTGGGTTCCCCCTACCACACATACTCAGGTGAGAGCCTTCCTAGGCCTCACTGGGTACTACAGGAGGTTCATTAAGAACTATGGCTCCATTGCAGCCCCTCTTAATGACCTCACATCCAAGAAAATGCCTAAAAAGGTATTATGGACAGCAAACTGTCAGAAAGCTTTTGAGGAGCTGAAGCAGGCCATGTGCTCTGCACCTGTCCTGAAAAGCCCTTGTTACTCTAAAAAATTCTATGTCCAAACTGATGCATCTGAATTAGGAGTAGGGGCAGTCCTATCACAACTTAATTCTGAGGGCCAGGATCAACCTGTTGCTTTTATTAGTAGAAGGTTGACCCCTAGAGAAAAGCGTTGGTCTGCCATTGAGAGGGAGGCCTTTGCTTTGGTCTGGGCTCTGAAGAAGTTGAGGCCATACCTGTTTGGCACTCACTTCATTGTTCAGACAGACCACAAACCTCTACTTTGGCTAAAACAAATGAAAGGTGAAAATCCAAAATTGTTGAGGTGGTCCATATCCCTACAGGGAATGGACTATACAGTTGAACATAGACCTGGGAGTAGCCACTCCAATGCAGATGGACTCTCCAGATATTTCCACTTAGGTAATGAAGACTCATCAGGTCATGGCTAGTCTTATTGTCCTTCGTTTGGGGGGGGGTTGTGTAGGAAAGTACCATCTTGCCTGGCATGTTACCCCCATTTTTCACTGTATATATGTTGTTTTAGTTGTATGTGTCACTGGGACCCTGGTAACCCAGGGCCCCAGTGCTCATAAGTGTGCCTGAATGTGTTACCTGTGTAGTGACTAACTGTCTCACTGAGGCTCTGCTAATCAGAACCTCAGTGGTTATGCTCTCTCATTTCTTTCCAAATTGTCACTAACAGGCTAGTGACCATTTTTACCAATTTACATTGGCTTACTGGAACGCCCTTATAATTCCCTAGTATATGGTACTGAGGTACCCAGGGTATTGGGGTTCCAGGAGATCCCTATGGGCTGCAGCATTTCTTTTGCCACCCATAGGGAGCTCTGACAAATCTTACACAGGCCTGCCACTGCAGCCTGAGTGAAATAACGTCCACGTTATTTCACAGCCATTTTACACTGCACTTAAGTAACTTATAAGTCACCTATATGTCTAACCTTTACCTGGTAAAGGTTAGGTGCAAAGTTGCTTAGTGTGAGGGCACCCTGGCACTAGCCAAGGTGCCCCCACATTGTTCAGAGCCAATTCCCTGAACTTTGTGAGTGCGGGGACACCGTTACACGCGTGCACTACATATAGGTCACTACCTATATGTAGCTTCACAATGGTAACTCCGAATATGGCCATGTAACATGTCTATGATCATGGAATTGCCCCCTCTATGCCATCCTGGCATAGTTGGCACAATCCCATGATCCCAGTGGTCTGTAGCACAGACCCTGGTACTGCCAAACTGCCCTTCCTGGGGTTTCACTGCAGCTGCTGCTGCTGCCAACCCCTCAGACAGGCAGCTGCCCTCCTGGGGTCCAGCCAGGCCTGGCCCAGGATGGCAGAACAAAGAACTTCCTCTGAGAGAGGGTGTGACACCCTCTCCCTTTGGAAAATGGTGTGAAGGCAGGGGAGGAGTAGCCTCCCCCAGCCTCTGGAAATGCTTTGTTGGGCACAGATGTGCCCAATTCTGCATAAGCCAGTCTACACCGGTTCAGGGACCCCTTAGCCCCTGCTCTGGCGCGAAACTGGACAAAGGAAAGGGGAGTGACCCCTCCCCTGACCTGCACCTCCCCTGGGAGGTGTCCAGAGCTCCTCCAGTGTGCTCCAGACCTCTGCCATCTTGGAAACAGAGGTGCTGCTGGCACACTGGACTGCTCTGAGTGGCCAGTGCCACCAGGTGACGTCAGAGACTCCTGCTGATAGGCTCCTTCAGGTGTTAGTAGCCTATCCTCTCTCCTAAGTAGCCAAACCCTCTTTTCTGGCTATTTAGGGTCTCTGTCTCTGGGGAAACTTCAGATAACGAATGCAAGAGCTCATCCGAGTTCCTCTGCATCTCTCTCTTCACCTTCTGATAAGGAATCGACTGCTGACCGCGCTGGAAGCCTGCAAACCTGCAACATAGTAGCAAAGACGACTACTGCAACTCTGTAACGCTGATCCTGCCGCCTTCTCGACTGTTTTCCTGCTTGTGCATGCTGTGGGGGTAGCCTGCCTCCTCTCTGCACCAGAAGCTCCGAAGAAATCTCCCGTGGGTCGACGGAATGTTCCCCCTTCAACCGCAGGCACCAAAAAGCTGCATTACCGGTCCCTTGGGTCTCCTCTCAGCACGACGAGCGAGGTCCCTCGAATCCAGCGACTCTGTCCAAGTGACCCCCACAGTCCAGTGACTCTTCAGCCCAAGATTGGTGGAGGTAAGTCCTTGCCTCACCTCGCTGGGCTGCATTGCTGGGAACCGCGACTTTGCAGCTACTCCGGCCCCTGTGCACTTCCGGCGGAAATCCTTTGTGCACAGCCAAGCCTGGGTCCACGGCACTCTAACCTGCATTGCACGACTTTCTAAGTTGGTCTCCGGCGACGTGGGACTCCTTTGTGCAACTTCGGCGAGCACCGTTTCACGCATCCTTGTAGTGCCTGTTTCTGGCACTTCTCCGGGTGCTACCTGCTTCAGTGAGGGCTCTTTGTCTTGCTCGACGTCCCCTCTCTCTTCAGGTCCAATTTGCGACCTCCTGGTCCCTCCTGGGCCCCGGCAGCGTCCAAAAACGCCAAACGCACGATTTGCGACTATCAAGGCTTGTTGGCGTTCTTTCGGCGGGAAAACACTTCTGCACGACTCTCCACGGCGAGAGGGATCCGTCCACCAAAGGGGAAGTCTCTAGCCCTTTTCGTTCCTGCAGAAACCTCAGCTTCTTCTGTCCAGTAGAAGCTTCTTTGCACCCGCAGCTGGCATTTCCTGGGCATCTGCCCATCTCCGACTTGCTTGTGACTTTTGGACTTGGTCCCCTTGTTCCACAGGTACCCTAGATTGGAAATCCACAGTTGTTGCATTGCTGGTTTGTGTCTTTCCTGCATTATTCCTCTAACACAACTACTTTGTCCTTAGGGGAACTTTAGTGCACTTTGCACTCACTTTTCAGGGTCTTGGGGAGGGTTATTTTTCTAACTCTCACTATTTTCTAATAGTCCCAGCGACCCTCTACAAGGTCACATAGGTTTGGGGTCCATTTGTGGTTCGCATTCCACTTTTGGAGTATATGGTTTGTGTTGCCCCTATCCCTATGTTTCCCCATTGCATCCTATTGTAACTATACATTGTTTGCACTGTTTTCTAAGACTATACTGCATATTTTTGCTATTGTGTATATATATCTTGTGTATATTTCCTATCCTCTCACTGAGGGTACACTCTAAGATACTTTGGCATATTGTCATAAAAATAAAGTACCTTTATTTTTAGTATAACTGTGTATTGTGTTTTCTTATGATATTGTGCATATGACACTAAGTGGTACTGTAGTAGCTTCACACGTCTCCTAGTTCAGCCTAAGCTGCTCTGCTAAGCTACCTTTATCTATCAGCCTAAGCTGCTAGACACCCTATACACTAATAAGGGATAACTGGGCCTGGTGCAAGGTGCAAGTACCCCTTGGTACTCACTACAAGCCAGTCCAGCCTCCTACAGTACTGCTGTGTCGGACTGCACACCTCTAGGAGTGCAATGGAGGCTTGCAGTGCTGCTGTGTCTGATCTCACATTTTTGTGAGTGTGATGGAAGCTTGCAGTACTGTCGTGACTGCTCTCACATTTCTGTAAGTGTGATGGAAGCTTGAGGTACTGCTGTGTTCGCTCTCACAATTCTAGAAGTGTAAAGGGAGCTTGCAGTACTGTTGTGTCTGCTATCACATTTCTAGGAGTTTGATGGAAGCTTGCAGTACTGCTGTAACTGATCTCACACTTCTGTGAGTGTGATGGAAGCGTGCAGTACTGCTGTGTCTGCTGCCACATTTCTGTGAATGTGATGGAAGGTTTCAGAACTGCTGTGACTGCTTTCACATTTCTGAGTGTGATGGAAGTGTGCAGTACTACTGTGTCTGCTTTCACATTTCCAGAAGTTTAATCGAAGCTTGCAGTACTGCTGCGTCTGCTCTCACGTTTCTAGAAGTGTAATGGAAGCTTGCAGTACTGCTGTGTCTGTTCTCACAATTGGGTGAGTGTGATGGAAGCCTGCAGTATTGTTGTGCCTGCTCTAACCTATCTGAATGTGGGATGGAAGCTTGCAGTACTGCTGTGTCTGCTCTCACATTTCTGTAAGTGTGATGGAAGCTTGCAGTACTGCTGTGACTGCTCTCACATTGCATGGAATGTGATGGAAGCTTGCAGTACTGCTGTGTCTGCTCTCACATTTCTGTGAGTGTGATGGAACCTTGCAGTACTGATGTGACTGCTTACATTTCTGTGAATGTGATGGAAGCTTGCAGTACTGCTGTGACTGCTCTCACATTTCTGTGAGTGTGATGGAAGTGTGCAGTACTACTGTGTCTGCTCTCACATTTCTAGAAGTGTAATGGAAGCTTGCAGTCCTTGCTGTGTCTGTTCGCACGTTTCTAGAAGTCTAATGGAAGCTTGCAGTACTGCTGTGTCTGTTCTCAAAATTGTATGAGTGTGATGGAAGCTTGCAGTACTGCTGTGTCTGTTCTCACAATTGTATGAATGTGATGGAAGCTTGAGGTACTGATGTGTCTGCTGACATTCGTGTGAGTGTGATGGAGGCTTACAGCACTGCTTTGTGTGCTTTCCATTTCTGTGTGATGGAAGCCTGCAGTATTGTTGTGCCTGCTGTACCCTATCTTAATGTGGGATGGAAGCTTGCAGTATTGCTGTGACTGATATCACATTTCTGTAAGTGTGATGGAAGTGTGCAGTACTACTGTGTCTGCTTTCACATTTCTAGAAGTGTAATGGAAGATCGCAGTACCGCTGTGTCTGTTCTGACGTTTCTAGAAGTGTGATGGAAGCCCGCAGTACTGCTATGTCTGCTCTTATATTTGTCTGAGTGTCTGGAATCTTGCCGTACTGATGTGTCTGCTCTTACATTCGTGTGAGTGTGATGGAGCCTTACAGCACTGCTTTGTGTACTTTCCATTTCTGTGTGATGGAAGCTTGCAGTACTGCTGAGTCCGCTCTCATATTTCTGTAAGTGTGATGGAAGCTTTTAGTACTGCTGTGTCTACTGTCACATTTCTGTGAGGGTGATGGAAGGTTGCACTACAGCTGTGACTGCTCCCACATTTCTGTAAAGGTAATGGAAGCTTGCAGTACTGCTGTGTTTGCTCTCACTTTTCACATCTGTCAGCTGTCACATTTCTTTGAGTGTGATGGAGACCTGTAAAACTGCTGTGTCTGCTCTCCAGTTCTCTGAGTGTGATTAGAGGTTGCAATACTACTGTGTCTGCTCTCACATTTCTGTGAATGTGATGGAAGCTTGCAGTACTGCTGTGACTGCTCTCACATTCCTATGAGTGTGATGGAAGTGTGCAGTAGTACTGTGTCTGCTTTCACATTTCTAGAAGTGTAATGGAAGCTTGCAGTACTGCTGTGTCTGTTCTCACAATTGTGTGAGTGTGATGGAAACTTGCAGTACTGCTGTGTCTGTTCTCACAAATGTGTGAGTGTGATGGAAACTTGTGGTACTGATGTGTCTGCTCTTACATTCGTGCGAGTGTGATGGCAGCTTGCAGTACTGCTGCGTCTGACTTCACACTTCTATGGGGGCTTGCAGTGCTGCTGTGTCTGATCTCACATTTTTGTGCGTGTGATGGAAGCTTGCAGTACTGTCGTGACTGCTCTCACATTTCTGTAAGTGTGATGCAAGCTTGAGGTACTGCTGTGTTCGCTCTCACAATTCTAGAAGTGTAAAGGGAGCTTGCAGTACTGTTGTGTCTGCTCTCACATTTCTAGGAGTTTGATGGAAGCTTGCAATACTGCTGTAACTGATCTCACACTTCTGTGAGTGTGATGGAAGCTTGCAGTACTGCTGTGACTGCTTTCACATTTCTGAGTGTGATGGAAGTGTGCAGTACTACTGTGTCTGCTTTCACATTTCCAGAAGTGTAATGGAAGCTAGCAGTACTGCTGCGTCTGTTCTCACGTTTCTAGAAGTGTAATGGAAGCTTGCAGTACTGCTGTGTCTGTTCTCACAATTGGGTGAGTGTGATGGAAGCGTGCAGTACTGATTTGTGTGCTTTCCATTTTTGTGTGATGGAAGCCTGCAGTATTGTTGTGCCTGCTCTAACCTATCTGAATGTGGGATAGAAGCTTGCAGTACTGCTGCAGTACTGCTGTGACTGCTCTCACATTTCTGTGAGTGTGATGAAAGCTTGCGGTACTGCTGTGAGTGCTGTCACATTTCTGGGAGTGTGATGGAAGCTTGCAGTACTGCTGTGTCTGCTCTCACATTTCTGTGAGTGTGATGGAAGCTTGCAGTACTGCTGCATCTGTTCTGATGTTTCTAGTAGTGTGATGGAAGCTTGCAGTACTGGTATGTCTGCTCTCACATTTGTCTGAGTGTAATGGAAGCTTGCGGTACTGATGTGTCTGCTCTTACATTCGTGTGATGGAGGCTTACAGCACTGCTTTGTGTGCTTTCCATTTCTGTGTGATGGACGCCTGCAGTATTGTTGTGCATTCTCTCACATTTCTGTAAGTGTGATGGAAGCTTGCAGTACTGCTGTGACTCCTCTCACATTCCTGTGAGTGTGATGGAACTGTGCAGTACTTCTGTGTCTGCTTTCACATTTCTAGATGTGAAACGGATGCTTGCAGTACTGCTGTGTCTGTTCTCACAATTGTGTGAGTGTGATGGAAACTTGTGGTACTGATGTGTCTGCTCTTACATTTGTGCATGTGTGATGGAAGCTTGCAGTACTGCTGTGTCAGCTCTCATATATCTGTAAGAGTGATGGAAGCTTGCAGTACTGCTGCTTCCGCTCTCATATTTCTGTGAATGTGATGCAAGCTTGCAGTACTGCTGTGACTGCTCTCACATTCCTGTGAGTGTGATGGAAGTGTGCAGTACTACTGTCTGCTTTCACATTTCTAGAAGGGTAATGGAAGCTTGCAGTACTGCTGCGTCTGTTCTCACGTTTCTAGAAGTGTAATGGAAGCTTGCAGTACTGCTGTGTCTGTTCTCACAATTGTGTGAGTGTGATGGAAACTTGCGGTACTGATGTGTCTGCTCTTACATTTGTGCGAGTGTGATAGAAGCTAGCAGTACTGCTGTGTCTGACTTCACACTTCTAGGAGTGTAATGGAAGATTGCAGTACTGCTGCGTCCACTCTCATATTTCTGTAAGTGTGATGGAAGCTTGCAGTATTGCTGTGTCTGCTCTCACATTTCTAGAAGTTTAATTGAAGCTTGCAGTACTGTTTTTTCTGCTCTTACATTTGTGTGAGTGTGATGGAAGCTTGCAGTACTGATGTGTCTGCTCTTACATTCGTGTGAGAGTGATGGAAGCTTGCAGTACTGCTGTGTCTTACCTCACATTTCTAGCAGTGTGATGGAAGCTTGCAGTACAGCTGCGTCCGCTCTCATATATCTGTAAGAGTGATGGAAGCTTGCCGAACTGCTGTGTCTGCTCTCACCTTTCTAGGAGTGTAATGGAAAATTCCTGTAGTACTACTGTGGGTGGTCTTGCATTTTAGGAGTGCAACGGAGGCTTGCAGTACTGCTGTGTCTGATCTCACATTTGTGTGAGTGTGATGGAAGCTTGCAGTACTGCTGTGTCTGCTGTCACATTTCTGTGAATGTGATGGAAGCTTTCAGTACTGCTCTGACTGCTTTCACATTTCTGAGTGTGATGGAAGTGTGCAGGACTACTGTGTCTGCTTTCACATTTCTAGAAGTGTAATGGAAGCTAGCCGTACTGCTGTGTCTGTTCTCACAATTGTGTGAGTGTGATGGAAGCTTGCAGTACTGCTGTGACTACTGTCACGTTTCTGGGAGTGTGATGGAAGCTTGCAGTACTGCTGTGACTACTGTTACATTTCTGGGAGTGTGATGGAAGCTTGCAGTACTGCTTTGACTGCTCTCACATTTCTAGGAGTGTGATGGAAGCTTGCAGTACTGCTGCGACTGCTCTCACAGTTGTGTGAGTGTCATGGAAGCTTGCTGTACTGCTCTGTCTGTTCTCACAATTGGGTGAGTGTGATGCAAGCTTGCAGTACTGACGTGTCTGCTTACATTCGTGTGAGTGTGATGGAGGTTTACAGCACTGCTTTGTGTGGTTTCCATTTCTGTGTGATGGAATCCTGCAATATTGTTGTGCCTGCTCTACCCTATCTGAATGTGGGATGGAAGCTTGCAGTACTGCCGTGACTGCTCTCACATTTCTGTGAGTGGGATGGAAGTGTGCAGTACTACTGTGTCTGCTTTCACATTTCTAGAAGTGTAATGGAAGCTTGCAGTACTGCTGTGCCTGTTCTCACTATTGTGTGAGTGTGATGGAAGCTTGTAGTACTGACGTGTCTGCTCTCACATTTCTGTGAGTGTGATGGAAGCTTGCAATACTGCTGTGACTGTTATCACATTTCTGTGAGTGTGATGGAAGCTTGCAGTCCTGCTGTGTCTGCTCTCACATTTGTGTGAGTGTGATGGAAGCTTGCAGTACTGCTCTGTCTGCTTCCCATTTATTTTAGTGAGATGGAAGCCTGCAGTACTGCTGTGCCTGCTTTCACATTTGTGTTAGTGAGATGGAAGCTTGCAATACTGCTGTGTCTGCTCTCACATTTGTTTTAGTGTGATGGAAGCTTGCAGTACTGCTGTGTCTGCTCTGGCCTATCTGGAGGTGTGATGGAAGCTTGCAGTACTGCTGTGCCTGCTCTCACATTTGTTTGAGTGTGATGGAAGCTTGCAGTACTGCTGTGTCTGCTCTGACCTATCTGGAGGTGTGATGGAAGCTTGCAGTAGTGCTGTGTCTGCTCTCACATTTGTATGATGTAGGCTTGCAGCCCTGCTTTGTCTGGTTTCGATTTCTGTGAGTGTGACGGAAGCCTGTGGTATTGCTGTGTTTGCTCTCATGTAACTGAACTGCGATGGAAGCTTGCAGTACTGCTTTGTCTGTTCTCACATTTGTGTTAGTGTGATGGAAGCTTGCAGTACTGCTATGTCTGCTCTCACATATCTGGAAGTGTGATGGAAGTTTGCAGTACTGCTGTGTCTGTTCTCACATTTGTTTGAGTGTGATTGAAGCCTGTGGTATTGCTGTGTCTGCTCTCATGTGTCTGGAACTGTGATTGAAGCTTGCAGTATCGGTGTATCCGTTCTCACATTTCTCTGAGTGTGATGGAAGCTTGCAGTTCTACCGTGACTGCTCTCACATTTGTCTGAGTGGGATGGAAGTTTGCAGTACTGCTGTGTCTGTTCTCACATTTGTCTGAGTGGGATGGATGCTTGCAGTACTGCTGTGTCTGTTCTCACATTTGTCTGAGTGTGCTGGAAGCTTGCAGTACTGCTGTGTCTGCTCTCACATTTCTAGAAATGTGATGGAAGCTTGCAGTACTGCTGTGTCTGTTCTCACATTTGTCTGAGTGTGATGGAAGCTTGCAGTACTGCTGCGTCTGCTCTCACATTTCTAGAAGTGTAATGGAAGCTTGCAGTACTGCTGTGTCTGTTCCCACATTTGTCTGAGTGGGATGGAAGCTTGCAGTACTGCTGTGTCTGCTCTCACATATCTAGATGTGTAATGGAAGCCTGCAGTACTGCTCTGTCTGCTCTTTCATTTGTCTGAGTGTAATGGAAGCTTGCAGTACTGCTGTGTCTGCTCTGACCTATCTGGAAGTGTGATGGAAGCATGATGGAAGCTTGCAGTACTGCTGTGTCTGCTCTGACCTATATGGAAGTGTGATGGAACCTTGCACTACTGCTGTGTCTGTTCTCATATTTGTCTGAGTGTGATGGAAGCTTGCAGTACTGCTGTGTCTTTTTTCACACTTCTGTGAGTGTGATGGAAGCTTGCAGTACTGCTGTGACTGCTTTCACATTTCTGTGAGTGTGATGGAAGCTTGCAGTACTGCTGTGTCTGCTCTCACATTTCTCTGAGTGTGATTGAAGGTTGCAATGCTACTGTGTCTGCTTTCACATTTCTGGACATGTGATGGAAGCTTGCAGTACTGCTGTGTCTGCTCTCACATTTCTAGATGTGTAATGGAAGCCTGCAGTACTGCTCTGTCTGCTCTTTCATTTGTCTGAGTGTAATGGAAGCTTGCAGTACTGCTGTGTCTGCTCTCATATTTGTCTGAGTGTGATGGAAGCTTGCAGTACTGCTGTGTCTCCTCTGACCTATCTAGAAGTGTGATGGACGCTTGCACTACTGCTGTGTCTGCTCTGACCTATCTGGAAGTGTGATGGAAGCGTGATGGAAGCTTGCAGTACTGCTGTGTCTGCTCTGACCTATATGGAAGTGTGATGGAAGCTTGCAGTACTGCTGTGTCTGCTCTCATATTTGTCTGAGTGTGATGGAAGCTTGCAGTACTGCTGTGTCTGCTCTCACATTTGTTTGAGTGTGATGGAAGCTTGCAGTACTGCTGTGTCTGCTCTCACATTTGTCTTAGTGTGATGGAAGCTTGCAGTACTGCTGTGTCTGCTCTCACATTTGTCTGAGTGTGATGGAAGCTTGCAGTACTGCTGCGTCTGTTCTGACCTATATGGAAGTGTGATGGAAGCTTGCAGTACTGCTGTGCCTGCTCTCACATTGTTTGAGTGTGATGGAAGCTTGCAGTACTGCTGTGTCTGCTCTGACCTATCTGGAGGTGTGATGGAAGCTTGCAGTACTGCTGTGTCTGCTCTGACCTATATGGAAGTGTGATGGAAGCTTGCAGTACTGATGTGCCTGCTCTCACATTTGTTTGAGTGTGATGGAAGCTTGCAGTACTGCTGTGTCTGCTCTCACATTTGTTTGAGTGTGATGGAAGCTTGCAGTACTGCTGTGTCTGCTTTGGCCTATCTGGAGGTGTGATGGAAGCTTGCAGTACTGCTGTGCCTGCTCTCACATTTGTTTGAGTGTGATGGAAGCTTGCAGTACTGCTGTGTCTGCTCTGACCTATCTGGAGGTGTGATGGAAGCTTGCAGTACTGCTGTGTCTGCTCTCACATTTGTCTGAGTGTGATGGAAGCTTGCAGTACTGCTGTGTCTCCTCTGACCTATCTCGAAGTGTGATGGACGCTTGCAGTACTGCTGTGTCTGCTCTGACCTATCTGGAAGTGTGATGGAAGCGTGATGGAAGCTTGCAGTACTTCTGTGTCTGCTCTGGCCTATCTGGAGCTGTGATGGAAGCTTGCAGTACTGCTGTGCCTGCTCTCACATTTGTTTGAGTGTGATGGAAGCTTGCAGTACTGCTGTGTCTGCTCTGACCTATCTGGAGGTGTGATGGAAGCTTGCAGTACTGCTGTGTCTGCTCTCACATTTGTCTGAGTGTGATGGAAGCTTGCAGTACTGCTGTGTCTCCTCTGACCTATCTCGAAGTGTGATGGAAGCTTGCAGTACTGCTGTGTCTGCTCTGACCTATCTGGAGGTGTGATGGAATCTTGCAGTACTGCTGTGTCTGCTCTCACATTGGTGTGAGTGTGATGGAAGCTTGCAATACTGCTGTGTCTCCTCTGACCTATCTCGAAGTGTGATGGACGCTTGCAGTACTGCTGTGTCTGCTGTCACATTTGTCTGAGTGTGATAGAAGCTTGCAGTACTGCTGTGTCTGCTCTGGCCTATCTGGAGGTGTGATGGAATCTTGCAGTACTGCTGTGGCTGCTCTGACCTATCTGGAAGTGTGATGGAAGCTTGCAGTACTGCTGCCTGTGCTGTACCTGCTCCATGGCTGCATCAGTTCTTGAAATGAAGTGTGAAAGTGCAGATGCTCTCAATACTAAAGTAGCTGTTTGCTACAAAGCCCTGCTGGCAGTCTTCCATTGAAAGTATGTCATCCAGCTCAGAAGCGCAGGCACTCAGCAATTCACATGAAAGAAGTGCAGGCACTCAGTGCCTGACTGTGCGCTTGAGCTACTTCTACTCCTGCTTTCCTTCCTCCGGGGAATCTCAGGGAAGCTCAGTCAGCTGCTGTCCATTCCAGACCCTCCTGCACACGAGGGATCATCACAAGTTTCCTGCCCAGGCTGCCCTCATTCTGTGTACATGATGAGAATTTGCAGTATTGCAGCTGCCTGGTCTGCACATTTTGGGAATATGCATAGTGGAGACTCTCACCACCGTGCCTGTGATTTATGCGATAAAAACAATATACTGAGGCGTACAGGTGCCTGGCCATTAACTTTAGGAACTTTAGCAAGTGATAGAGCATTGCAGTGTGGCATGTGAGCAGAGTACCTCTCTGGTTGCTACACAAGGCATATGATAATATCGGGTGTCCAAAGGTTTTGTTAAACCAAGGGAATGATTTAGATTTTGGCAGACAGGTTACTCTGTCACAAACATAACAGATTTCTTTTCTGTCTTTTGACAAGGGCAGTAAGCACCAGGGTGGGTAGAATCGTGCTGCTGCAGCTTTCCTCGAAGCGAGCACCGAGGGTTCGACATATCCTTTCCAAACCTCGGCAACCACCATGGACTGCACACAGGACCTCGCCTGAAAGCAGTGGGCCGCACTGCAATAGTCCCAGGACACCCCAGGTGCCCGGTGGTGCATTGCGGTGCCACGCGGGGCTGGGCAGAATGGAGGTAAGCTGCTGATGTGCTCTGATTGGGAAAGTACAGCGTACATTGAATCTCATGTGCCGTGCACCTTGGGACGTGGAATCCAAGATGCACATTATGAACGAAAGCTGGGTGTTTATGAAGTGAATGGTGTTAGAGACATTGTCGAAGACATTCGATAGCCCAACACTCTGGCAGAGCCGTGGAGGTGCATTCTTTAGGTTAAACCCAACCCCGGGGTGGGAACCCGATCGCCCATTGTCGCCTCTGGAGACAGCCCTTTAGCTGCCATTAAAACAAGGACTAGGAAGCGGTGACAAACACAGTGTCCCTTGGGAGTACCGCAAAGGCGTCAAGCCGCAGAGCTCATGTGAATCTCAAGTGAGAAAATCCCAGGTAGAGCATCAACGCCACAGGGAGGTGTGGACCACCTTCCCGGCGCGGGGACGGTCCGGAGGAGCCGATGCTCCACCATTTTCCATGTATTTGAAGGACTGGGCGGTCAGATTCTTCAGAGGTCAAGTATGGATCATTCTACTGCTTGGACTAAACAGCATCCCTGGCACAGGTAAGTCAAGGGTGTTCCCTTGCTTCCTTCCATGTGTTGAGATTTGCTTTAGGTCACTGTGTGAACATATGGCTCAACAGCACTGCTTGATTCTTTTAGAACTGAAGCAAGTTTTCACTCCTGAAGTGGGAATGCCCTGCAAAGTCAATAGGTCAGGAGGTTGAGAAGACTTTGGGCATTCTTTAGGTAGAAACCCAGGATCTTCTAGGGCTCTTTCACGGGCACTGGTGTGCTTTGGGAGTTGGCCAACACCTGTTTGCCTACTTTTTTGTGCACGAATGCTATTCTTATTATTTGTCATCTATACATAGGACAATCGGCCATTAATATGGCATTAAAGCACTTGTGTTCATAGGGTGAGATCTCCCACTTTGAATGCAAAGCTTTGCAGTGCATTATCGAAACCAGCATCATCCCCTATTGCGCGGGGATCTGTTCCCAGGTGTGTATTAATTGGACCTCAGGTGTTTGTCGCTTCGTTACTCCAAAGTACAAATGAAGGGATGGAATATGCGTGTTGAATACTTCACCTAGTTGCTCTGGTAAGCTGCCCCGAACAGGAGTGATTGAGAGAGGGTTGTCCTGGCTAACTCCGGGCATGCTTGAGCAATGTATTGTATTGTATTGTAATCGTATTTATATAGCGCTTAATGTGGCTCATGCCATCATCTGAGCCCTGAAATATCCTCTCTGGTGATGGACTCACACATCCTGGGCAGTCACCTTCTGTTTCCGTGGACTGTGAGGGTGGGATGACTTCACTGTGACCAAGTGTGATCTTCTCCGAATGTACTTTTCAGCCGAAGGAGGGACTTGTGAGCCGTTGATGCTGATTGGCTGCGGACAGGTCACTACGCCTTTCATCTGCCAGTAGAATGAAGTCACACGGTGGCCCTGGGTCTGATATCTGTGTTCCGGGCTGTGTTTGGGCTTCTGGGGTAGCTTTGTTGGAAATGATCCCCATGGGGTCAGCGGTGTCAGCAGTGACATCATTTTCAGTTCCCTCTGATTTCAGCTCCTTAAGTGACTGTAATGGTGGATGTCTTTTGGACTTTATAAGCAACTGTGTCTGTCCACAGAAATGCATTTGTTTGATAATGTTTTGGAGTTTGGTAGTTTTCAGCGAAGCGTGCTTTCGCAACACAGACAGAAGTACAAAACAAAAGAGTGACAAAACCAATAGTTTTTTTCTTTTGAATACTGAATTCTTTTTGTCCTCCGCCCTAGTTACTTCACACGACGCCACAGAATCACAGGGGACATGCAGGGTCCAATCACAAATGAAATGTCTGAACTGAAGGAGACGGGACTCTAAGTTTCTTGTTTTACAGCAGCGGGGATTTCCGAAAGTGATAAAACCTGGGCACAGCCCCCCCCCCCCCCCCCCCCCTTCTCAGAGCAGGTACACGCCCCGGTAATGGGCGAAGCATACAGAGACAAGTGACGTCATGTTGCACACACATGTTATTCCCCATTGTTGGGTCTTTAACTCGGCCCAGCACAGAAATCGCGGGGTGACAGCACGTGGTGGGGATAATTCTGGGCGTGGAGTTAGCCCCTGTGGCTACTATGCAGCCCTTGATCTGCCTCTAAAGCTCGGCCCGTGAAGGAGTGAGCTATCAGGACAGTCCAGGCAGGGTCCACCGTGAACACCTGACTGACCTTAATTCCTCTCGCTGGATGCACCAACGTGAAGCTACGACCATTCTCCAAAGTACAAATGAGTGAAATCCATCAGCGTTTCATTCAGGTCAATCACGCGCGGGGGGTGCCTGTGGTACCTATTTCTCCATCCTATAAGATTCCCTCGTGCACGGACACAAGAACTGGCGACGAGGTCTTTAAATTGAGGGATGGACGGTGGAGGGCCCGGTGGATACCCGGGAGGAGAGGGGCTGTATTGATCTCAGAGGGACTGACTGCCAGTCTGTAGCTGAGAGAAGCACCGACTGTGCCCCCGGGGGACAGAATCAAACACCACGCTGTTATTAGGGCATGAAATGGGCCACAAGTAACCTACTTTGTCATTCATGTACTGCAGGTGTCAACATGGCGGGGTCCCCAAATAACCCCAAAGGCTGCCTCCACTCTCTCACACGCGGCCATGGTTATTTTCACATTTCGTTGGGCACACCAGGCTAACCACGAGATGCCGGCAGTCATGTATTTGATTGCATTCTTTAAAAGTGAGAACAACATATCTTCAAGGTTTACATCGTTAAATATTTCCAACGCTGCAGGCTTTAGAACAATTATTGTGAGAAAAGATGTGTGTCATTCTGGGGACAGCTGGCATTTGTAAGCTGAAGCGGAGGGTGACATGAAGGAGTCTGGAGACCATTGAAGCAGAGGTACAGACAACAGCCAAGGGACCCCTCACCCCTCCCCGGCCCTGGCACCTGCTCCGGCCGTTTGTACATAGGTCTGCTGCAAGTGAGGGATGAGCACCTTCCCTGGGAGGATATATCAGGATATGTGCATTACAAAACCGAAGAAGGGGTTGAAATGGACGCAGCATGTCACAGGTGGTCTTAGAAAAGGAGGGACTATGGAGTTCTAGTGAGTTCCTGGGAGAGACGTCAGATTAAGGGCCTGGTGTAGAGTTCAGCGGACTGTAAATTAGAATGAGTGCTGGAGTCTGACATCAGTCTATGGCGCGAATGAAGGGTTTGTGGAAGCAAGTCAGAGTGCTTGGGGCGGGCCGTTTAGCCTGTATCCAGTGCTTGAAATGGAAAAATTAAAGTGTAGGTACTCTGTGCCAGAGTACCTGCTTGTTTCTGGGAAGTGCCGGTACTCACCTATTAAAAGTATTACGTTTTTCTTGAGATGTGCGGGTACTCTCCCTCTCAAAATAAAAAAGTACCGGTACTCAGTACCGGACAGTACCGGCCCATTTAAAGCACTGCCTGTATCCATGGAGTGGAGAAACCGCTTTGCCACCTTTGTAAAATGTCTCCTGTTGTCTGCCGTAACTGGGCCCTGAGGTCACCCAAAGCATGCAAAATCTACCCGGGGGAACAGTGTGTATTGTGCTCTGTGTAGGCTACATGTGTAGAACCTCTGTGGCGGGAACAGTGCTTAATTTGTAAATAAAAAGGTGCCGGTGCCCAAAGCACTCCCCTTAAACACACGACTGCTGCAGTTAAATATGGGAACACGGAATACCGAGGCAGAGTAATCCTGAAGCCGTCTGGGGCCTCTTCAATCCATTTACAGCCGCTCCCTGCCCCTTCAGCTCACTCTTGCAGCTTTCTCCCATTGTGGCACTTTTCCGTTTTTCTCTTCCTCCGTCTTTCCCAAATGTGTCTTTTGGTCGCAGTAAATGCTTGAGGGAGGAGAATAAGCGCCGGCCCTCGAAAATAAGTGCCCGTGCTCAGCACCGGAAACAATAAGCACAAATTAAGCACTGGGCGGGAACCATATGCAGAATGATTTCTGGACATTTCACTGTGGTGCAAATACTCACTCGTTCTCGATGCTGGTCTTTGCACCGCAATGTTTGGCACTTCCTTTTTATTTTTGCCGGGGTTGCCATCGTTCTACCGTTCCTCTTGCCACCCTGCCGCGGGGTTTGTCGCCACCTACAACTGGAGCGCTGTTTAACTAGGCACTACAGTGCAGAAAGCAAAAGCCACCTGCGAGAATGATGGGGCACAAAGTCTGCATACCGTGGAGGATGAATAGGGGCCCTAGCCTGTCCACTTGAAGTTGTGGCGAAACAGCGGGTTGTCCTTTGCTGATGCCCTCAGGCTAGGCCGCAAAGGCGCCCACAGATGTGTGGTTGGCTGAGGAGAACTTAACCCTACCGTGCCAAGCCTATCTCTGCCCTGCCACAGTGTAAGATCTCCTCGTGCAAGGTGGCCCGAGAGGGCGTCACTGACCAAACCAAAGGTTCTGGCTGAATGAGTCGAGATACCACCCACCTTCTATCTTTTTGGTGGTGCAAGCCATTTTTCCCTTGATAAACCCAGGAAGATGTGCTTTGGGCTGTTTCAAAGAGTATTTGCATTTTAAAGAATGTTTGTAGTAAAGTTACAGGTGGTTCTCATTCAGTGCCACCAAATCAGGATACATTCTGTCCCCCATGAGGCAGATAAGAAGTCCTTGTCCGCCTGTTTTCTGTCCGGACAGGTACACAAAGATTTTTCTTGGTTTGTGTTACACAGAACCTCAGATTCAGACCCTCTACTGCTCTTGGACAAACAAGTGTGCAAAGGCCGTAACGTTTCTACTAGACATGCCATGTTAACTGAGCCCTAGGGACACCGGTGAGAAATAAGAGAGTTCATCATGGACAATGCCCAGTAACCACCTACTGCCTCACGGCCCAGAGAAAAGGCCTCACATCGATTGGTTCAAGGGAGCATTGATATATCTTTTATTATTATTTATATGTTTTATTGGTGTTCCCTTACATCACTCCGAAAGCGTGGCACGACCTCTCACTCCACATCAGAGCATGCTCCTCGCTTCTTGGGTTCTGCAAGAAGCTGAAGTCCTGGCTGTTCAGGTAACCACCCTACCAGAGGAGGGCACGGCAAGCATACCAGCTCCGCGCCAGGACACCTTCACGGGTGATGGTGTGCTTTACAAAACATAGCAGGCATTTTGTATCTCTTGCAAGAGCCAGTATGATTATATTCAGGGGAAACAATGTGTGAAGCTGGTAAGAAGCACTTACGCTCTAACGTCTTATAGTAACAGGGCTACTTATGACAGGAAACACGAAGTACGTATCTCCTTAGAAGCCGTTAAACTGTATCTTTTGAAGAAGTAATAGGGCTATCTATGGCGGGAAACACGAAGTATGTATCTCCTTAGAAGCCATTAAACTGTATCTTTTGAAGAAGTAATAGGGCTATCTATGGCGGGAAACACGAAGTATGTATCTCCTTAGAAGCCGTTAAACTGTATCTTTTGAAGAAGTAATAGGGCTATCTATGGCGGGAAACACGAAGTACGTATCTCCTTAGAAGCCGTTAAACTGTATCTTTTGAAGAAGTAATAGGGCTATCTATGGCGGGAAACACGAAGTACGTATCTCCTTAGAAGCCGTTAAACTGTATCTTTTGAAGAAGTAATAGGGCTATCTATGGCGGGAAACACGAAGTATGTATCTCCTTAGAAGCCATTAAACTGTATCTTTTGAAGAAGTAACAGGGCTATGTATGGCGGGAACACAGCATATGTGTCTGCTGAGAAATAGTTAAACTGTATCTTCTGCAGAAGTAACAGGGCTATGTATGGTGGGAAACACAGCATATGTATCTGCTGAGAAACAGGTAAACTGTATCTTTTTCAGGATAATTGGGATTATATCTACAGATTATATCCTCTGTATCAATCAGTTTAGAAGCAGTTACTTTGTTTCTTCTGCAGGAGTAATGGAATTAGATATATGGAAAACACTTTATGTATCCACTTGGTAGCAGTGATGTGGCACCTACTCTACCTACCGTTCGAGCTGTAGTAACTTTAGAAGTGTAGTTTGTAAATGGTAATCTTCTTACTCTTTTATGGGTGGGAGTATATGGTAACCTTTCCTAAATCCCTCCTTACGTTCCCCCAAACTCTCCCAGGTTGTAGTAGACATTCCCCTTCTTCCCACCACTCCCCCTGTGTACTCCCACTTTTAACTAGTAAGCGGTGAACTTGCATGTGCCAAGACCTCCCTATAGAAAGGACAAGAGTGTGGAGGATGACATTTCCACTTCTAGAATTGTGTAATTTGTATTTTGCAGTAAGTAGCGCTACTGTAGTGCTACTTTACAAACTACAAAGTGCAGTTTGTGAATCAAACTTATCGCATAAAACATGCAAGCTTACTGCATGCCACCGGTGAAAGGATCCTCAGGCGGGTGCCTCTAGGGAAGAGAGCAGACGCTGACATGGTGGGCTTTAACATTTGTATATAAACCATGGAGTAACCGTGGTGATTTATAGGATGATGGACCAAATAGCTTCTCTTTTCTCTATTCCGCCTTGTTTATTTGAAACCCCATCAAGAAACTTTTGTGCACCCTCCTTTCTTTTATTTTTCGAATTTAAAATCATGGATTCATTTCTGTATCATAGTGCAAACTACAAAAAGTTCTGGTCCAAATATGTACCAGAGATCAATTGGTAGCATTTACACTGTTTTCTTTCCTTGGTTAATTTGAGACCCACTGGAATTAAGTGGTAATGGAGGACTTAATTATTAGGTAGGGTTGTCTAAATTATGTAGTAAGAAAGGGGTAAATTATGCTTATAATGGGGGACATTTCGTGGCAGCACTATTTACTATTTTGCCAATTACAATTAATCCTGTCTGAATTAAAGTTCCACATCATATGTGTCAGTTTAACACCAGAGTACATCAATAACAAACTGAAAGATGACTGGTTAACCTTTCAAAGGTCTGTGTGGCATCATCTGTGGTGCATCTGTTTAGGAACTTTTGATCCATTTGTGGTAGAAACAGTAAGACCTATTCACAAAAGAGTTTACAAGTATGAGAAGCAGCATCACAAGTGCACTTGTTCGCACACTACTTCAAGTATTTGTAAATCACGCCTAAACGTCCAACTCCCTATTAGTAAAAGTGCAAACAGGGTGCAGTCTTTTCCATTTCTAATAACTGCAAATGGCCATTTCTTGATTTTTCCTATTTTATTTCCATTTTGGATGTTTGTTTGTGGGGGGCTGGACAATTGATAAAAGCCTTTAAGAGCATGTAAAAGAATACTGTAGGAATATTACTTTATTCTCTCTAAAATGTCTTTGTGAATAGGCCACAATTATATGTAGATTTCTGCAAATTATGCAGCAGATGGTGGATTAGGTGACAAGTGTGAGGACTTCATATTTATGCTTATAAAACAGCATCAGCGGAATCGTATAATGCTAGAGACCTTGATATCATGTATTCTCCACAATGAAAAGACTGGTGTGGATAGTGCAGACAGCCTTGCATCAAGGAAGATTTGAGGATTGCTTTCTGCTAAGGTGAAAGGTCATGCTCTCTCTTGTACGCTCACTACAGGTGAAAGGAGCACAAGTCACAGGTTTAGATAAATATTCTAGGTGTGACTTATAAGACGTTAGTTATGAGTGTAATCCGCATGCAGAGAGGGACCAGCATCAGTGACCCATCTAATGTACCAACCCACATCAGACGCAAGTATAGTAATTCATAGGGATTGCAGGTGAAGCGACAATGGGTGGCGCTGGGAAGAGAAAAGGGAGCCTGAGAGAGCGGTAACTATGGGCTTGATGTACAAAGATTGATAACAGTAATTACCAAATAGCAATATTTTATGAATCACTATTTGGTAATCGCTATTACCAAAGTGCAAAACTGATATCTGGCCCATCAGCAATTCGTAGTGGGTCCCAAATATACCTATCTCATAAATATTAAAAAGGAAGGTATCTATTTGTGACCCACTAGGATTTGCTGCCAAGTTAGAGATGATGGCCTGCTGGGTCAGCAAACTACCATGTCCGTGATCGCTTTTAAATGAAGCAATATTTTTTAAATGCAGCCCAATTTCCTTAAAGGAAAACAGGAAGTGTTAAAAATTTAAAATGAAAAGTTTCATTTTTTGTTTTTAAGAGTAAGCAGTAGTACGTGGGCCACTGCCTGATCCTAAAAAATATTTTTTCAACCATTTTCAAAGGGGAAGGGGTCCTCCTGGGGGAAGAGATCCCAAGGGGACCCATTCCAGTTTTCTAATGGGCTTCCTTCAACGTTGAGTTGGCGATAAAGTGTGAATGTTTTGCGACCGCATTCCAGCTGCAAAACACTTGTACATACCACTGTGAATCAGTACTGGAAGGGACGCCCCAAACAAGCCCTTTCAAAATACCAATGTGCAAACCCAAATTGCAATTCGATAACAGGTTACCGAATCACAATTTGGGTTTTGTACTTAAGGAACAGGCATTTTTGCATTCGCAAATGGCCTGACTCTGAGAATCGGATCATTTGCAAACTCAAAAATGTTTTGCACATCTAGCCTTAAAGAGCAAACAGCTTAAGAAGCATAAGCGTGGGTATAAGAATTGTAGGGAGTGGATGTATCACATACTAACCCGGTGTTGTGACTCCCTGTAACAAAACAAAATGGAATTTTGTATAAGGTGTCCATGTTGACGGGGAATCGATAGGCCAACATTCCTGAGCTTCTTAAATGGGTTCCATTACAAGTGATGCTGTTGCCTGGAATGCTAAAATGTCCTGAAGGAGGACTGAGACAGTGCATAAAAGCAATACCTTTTGCTTCTTCTCACATTACCTCTTTACAATACGTCACTAACAATAATTGTCTGTGGGTTCAGGGTTCCATGCAGCCAATACTGCCACTGGCGAAGTTTCGATGGATGCACAGGTAGTCGCAAGAGCTCCACACGGGGTCTATTACCTACTGGTACTCGTGGTATGTGAGAAGGGCAGTGATGACTTGAGGATGGGGTATTACACTGAGATGACAGCCACTGATGTTCGTGATGTGTGTATTGAGTATTCAGACAGCTGTATGTGATTTCATAGAAAACGAATTCCATTACTGAGAAACCATTTCATCTAATCTGTTTAGTAGAAATTGGCAGGATAAATGGCATTTACCATTTCATAGATGCCAATTCATAGAATGTCTTTATTTCGAAATTGGATTTTGCATGCTTATTTGGTTGCAGGTCTTAACTTTCAGACACATTTCTGTCAGATGTATTTTTTCGTGCTTTACTTCCTGGAACAGTATTTCGGATTTATGTTTTATACCATTGAACAATTACTTCAGATGCTTTTTTGTCACTGGCCCCTTACCAACCTTAAACACTATCCATCCCTGTCCCCCTCACAGCCCCTAAACATCATCCATCCTGACAGCTAAAAATCCCTCACCATCCCTAAACTACACCCATCGCTAGGGCCCTAAACTGAATCCATCCCTGAAACCTGAAAGCCCTTTCTACCCCTATACACCACCCATTCTTGAACCCTAAACAACACCTATCCCTGGCCATAAACTACACCATCCTTGAGTCTTAAAACCTCTTAAACACCCCCTGTTCCTCAGCCCTAAAACCCCTTTTCTGCCCGTAAACCTCTCCCATCCCTGATCCCTTAAAACCTCTTACCACACCTAAACTCCACCGATCCCTAAACCCCAAAACCCCCACCAAGCCCTAAACATTTCCCATCCCTAAATTCTAAACTGTTTAACAACCCTTAAACCCCAATGATCTCCAAACAGTCTTTCAACATCTAAACTTCATCTATCCCTGAAACCCTAAAAACCCTCACCACCCTAAATTCCTCTAATTTCTGAACCCTAAACCTCCATCTACCCATAAACACAGCCCATGCCTGACGCCTAACATCCCTTGCCTCACCTAAACTATACTTATTTTGACCCTTAAAACCCTTCAACACCTCTAAACTCTACCCATCTTTGAACCTTAAGATCCCTCACCTGCCCTAAACTCTGCCCATTCTTGATCCCTAAAAAACACCTTTGTCACACCTAAACTCCACCCATCTCTGAACATTAAAAAAAACCCTCACCACCCCTAAGACTCCACTCATGTGTTAACCCTAAAAACACCTCCCCATCCCTAATGGAACCTATTTCTTAATCCTAAACACCCCTTGCTACGCTTGAACTCCACCCATCCTTGACACCAAAAATCCCCCTTTCACCCTGAACTTCACCCATCCCTGAATCCAAACACCCCTCACTACACCTACACTCCCCCAAAGTTTATTGTAATTTTTGATTTTTTCTTAAAATTACCTTTCCTTAAAAATGTGTTTTTCATGTTTTGGGTTCCTCCAATGTGGTTTCTCAGCTTTCCTGTTACCATTAATTCACATACATCAAGTCAGACACTTAACCTACGGCCTTTGGTCCTCAGAGTATGTACTCAAGGCAGTTGCACAGTGCTTCACATCTGGCTGTAGGTGGTGGTCGCTGCCAATCATTCTTGTGGATCACGTTTCTTGTTCATCATTAGGTTTGTCCCCAGCGCAGTCAAGAGAGTGACAGATACGGGAGAACGAGAAGGAAACTAAAGTAAAACAGCTGCAAAGGGAAGAAAACATGAATGAAAAAGAATCTAAAAATGTGGCAAGGAGACAGAAAGTGTGGGTTACTAGGAAAAAAGAGTCACGAGGCAGAATCAGTATTAGGAAGCCATGGTATTTGCCAACCACAGCATTCTGTGCCACATGTGGCGAGCAAGTAAGAAAAACTCCCAGTCCCTCCACGTATCATTTTATTTATTTATTACTTGCAGTTTCTAGTGCTCCTTAGTGATATTGACAGAACTGAAGGAGATGCTACGATTTGTCAATGAAACCCCAGCAAGACGTTGCACGGGCCATGCAATGGTTCTTTTGAAACCACTAAAAAAGTCAATGCATTTCTTTATCCAGACAATCAACATGGGTGCCCACCCCTGTCCGCATTATTGGAGGGTGTGTGTATATGAATCTCAAATGTCCAAACTAAAAAAGACGTGGTCTGCAGTGTGAATGGGTGAGACGACCAAGGTTCGGGATGGACCATTTCCATGAGGAAAAGGTTTAGTACTAATTTGCATTAGGTGGGCCTCTCTCGGGAGTGGCCCCGTACTGAAAAACAATGGCTTTTGAATGCTAACCTGAGCGATAACAATTGGTTAATGCAGTGGTTCCCAACCTGTGCTTTCTAAGAGGGTCCGCGAGAGCCTAGAAAATTAAAATATATGAACAAATATTGACAAATTAGGTCCACAGCTTCCAGTAATGACTCAGGTGGGGGTCCCTGGATTCCCATGATGAGTCAGTGGGGGTCCCTGAGTTCCATTAATGTTAAAGTGGGGGTCCACAGACAACAAAAGGTTGGGAACCACTGGGTTAATGTATTTGCAAGCGTTCATCCCATCACCTTTTGGGTGCTTGATTGCCAGTAGTCTGCCTGGAAACCTGAGACTGGTGCAGATTTCCAAGCTTAATATTGCCAATGTCTGTGAATTTCAAGTAGTAACCTTGCACCTATTCAAGGACTACTTTTTTTTTACACCAACTACTACATATAGTTAGGTTTCACCTCCACAAAATGAACAAGTTAAATGAAAATGAAAAAGCTCTTAGTGAAATGAGACACTGAGAAAAACCATTACAGAGATATCAGACTAAACTAAGGCCCCCAGACCCAACTATCAAGACAAGAAAGCATTTGGGAGTTGCAATACCCCAAAGTCCTCCCTGAAACTACACCCAAGCCCATCCCACTTGGGCCTGGTAGTTCTCCTGGGAACTGATGAGTACGGTTACTTACCACCCAACGGCCCGGCATCCCTGCCCTGGGATCACTTATTTTAAATGCATTTTCACTGCACAGACTCTTTGTCATCTCTGCTACGAAACGGTAGAGTTGTCAATTCGGTGAACGTAGGCAGGGATCCATGTTTCCAGTCCTTGCTTTTTACAAATCATTTCATCAAGTGACAGTGTACTAAGTCTGAGTTGAAAATCGGGGTGGGTGTGCCAGAAAATTAATTGGGCAAGCGGAGCCAAGGGCCTGGCTTGGGTCAAAGAGTTTGTGCACGAGCCAAGCCATGAAACATTTTGCATGTATATCATGAAACAAGCCTAATGTAAAAATATTAAACAGTCTCTTCAAAATTCAAAAAAGTGAACTTCTTTACCATACGGAAGCCTTTCACCTTACGGCATCAGATTATATCACTGCATAGACAGACATAAGCTATAGGGCCTGATTCACAAAGGTAAAGTTATATTTTTGAGTAAGTTTACGATTGTTTGCTAGTCACAAAGGTATTTACGAGTAGTATCCTTTCAAGTGTGGCGTCTGCACATGAAAAGATAGTTCTGTTCATGTGCTGAGACTCCGTACTTGTAAAGATCCTACTCGGAAACCTTTTGTGAATAGCAAACAATTGTAAACTTACACAAAAATGTGAGTTTACCTTTGTGAATCAGGCCCAAAGTTTTTAAGCATGAACATAGAAAAATGAGTACCTCGCCCCCTGTGGCAATGCCATTAGTGAAGTACGAGGAAAGTCAGTAGTTATGTAAACCCAAACGGTGGCCTCGATTCCTATTGTAGGTGGAGCAACATTAACGCCTATTAAATCAACCATAAGAGGAGAACGTACAGTGTATATCCTGAAATCACGTGTTTAAAAGTGTTCTTGTTTGTTATTAGAATAACAAAAAAGGAGGCTTTGTGAAATAACATCTTTGCCTAGGATAGTGTTCAAAATGTTTTATGCCGCGCCCCCCCAGTGAAAAAATAAACATCATCAGGGCCCCCCTCAGAATTTTTCTGAATGATTCTAAATGGCACTGTTTAAACATGTCTAAACTTATACATTGCAGTTATGTTACATTTTTTAAAATGAAATGGTTAGTTTCCTGCTTAAAATAAAGCACATTTATCTGCATAGTGCTTCTTTTAGCTAGAGCCTGGTCCCCCCCCCCCGGACCACTTGAGGCCCCCCAGTTTGAAGACCCTTGGTCTAGGATCACATAATATTTACAAGCAGGGAAGCCGGTATTGGGTTTCATATTTTGAAATCCAGCCGCCAGGGATATATCTCTGTCCCTCTTCTTTCACCACAGATTTGAATCAGGTTTGCTGTGAAAGTCCCTTCAACAATCACCCCCACACCCACACCCTAGGATCTTCTGTACCCCTTTGCCCCTACAGAAAAAATGCAGGGGCAGCCTCTCCGCTATGGCAGAGGAGCGTCACCCCACTGCTTATCAGCCAGCAGAAAAATAAAATGATAATACAGTATTATCATTTTATTTTTTGGCTGTCTAGGGCGGGCCAGCATCCTCCGTGTCAGGAGGGAGGCAGAGTAGTGGTGCACTCTAAGTGCATATGCCAGTTTGGGCAGCCGCCTGAAGCCGGCCAAACTGACATGCGCACTTAGAACTGTCCACCTGGCTGTGTTGCACCACCTGGTGGAGACCAAGTGCAAGCTCCTACTCCCTCCCTGATCGGCATTTCAGCCTGCTCAGGCCAATCCCGGTGCTTCTCTCATGCTGCATAATAGCATGAGAGAAGCTTCTGGATTGGGTGGGGGAGGGGAGCAAAGGAAAGGAAGCACTGAGGTAGGAGCGGCAGAGGCAGCAGTAAGTACATTTACATTTAAAAAAAAAAAAAACATTATTACCCCCCCCCCCCTCCCCCGGCTTCTGCCCCGTCTGCCCTGCCTGGTAGCAGCCGCCACTGAACAAATGCCCACCAAATGTCTCTTTCTGTTACTCATACACTATTCCTTTTCTGTAGTTAAGCCACATTGCCCACATGGGGTGTGTAGCATTGGCATAGCAAGGACGAAACGCGCTCCAAATCAAGTAAGGAAACCATGATTGGGGTCCAGTGGGTCCCACTCACCACTGGGCCACGGTGCCACTGCACCTGCTGCATACACAGCTGTATGTAAAATGCATTCAAATAAAAACATACGTAAATCTCTTAGACCTGCAGAGTGGAAACTCTGGAGGGATTCCAGGTGGCATCCGTCAACGATTCTTCATGTGCAGATGTTTCCTAACATCTGTACGCCTCCAACGCTTGTTACAACACTCAAAAAATTAATGTATATCAGTCTCTGACAAGACTGTAAATGAGGACAACTCTTCCAGGAACTCACCTCGCTGGAGAATGGACGCCTCCCTCCAAACTCAATAAGAGGCGGAGAAGGGAATGACTCCCAGGAACAAACTCCTGCTTGAAATGGGGCAGGAATTGTGAGCTCACCAGGAAGCCTGTTTTGAATGTAGCGCCAAGACGCCTGAGGGCATGTGTGCGCTTTAGAAACCTTTCACAAGCAATAACGTAAACATTCAGTCATGGACGTGTTCTCCAATGTCATGGCACCGGCGCCAGAGCAGGGCATTCATTGTCAAGCAACACTACACGAAACCTAGTGGAACCATGAATTACCATAAAATGACCGTCTCAGAGGTAGAAAGTCCACTGTCTGAATAGCCTTCACTGACAATGGTTATGAGCTTATGGAAATACGATAGCAGAAGTTATCTGTAGCGCCTTGAATGGGCTGGGAAGCTGAACGAAACGCTGTACAAGCACAGTAGAGGTCCTGGGGTTAATGATGCAGGCTGCTAGGCAACCAAGGTGCAGGTCTAGGTGCAGACTTCAGTACACGGTACCAGCAGGACCTGGGTGTGCTTCTAGCAGCAGCTTCTCGCGCTCGGAAAACGTGCTTCTTCCCCAACTTACCCCTGGCATTCAGAGCCATTTTCTTAGTGTAAAATGCCCTTGGATACAAAATGGATGCAAGAATGCATTTTTGTGCTAGGAAATAGCGCTACATTCAGCAGAATGCTCACGCTCCATAAGTGTGCTCTCGTCGTAGGATTTCTTCCCTCGAATTACTCAAGCATGAGTAATTGCATAATTATCGGTAATTATGCACCAAAGAGTAACGCGGGATTCCCAAAATTACTGTGATTACTTCGGCATGACTGAAATTCCGCACAGGACTAGTCAGGTGTAGTTTAGAGGCCGTGGTCCCTACAATTGCATGATTTCCTCGTGGCTCATTGAGATGCTCGATGCTTAACTGGTTACAAAATAACTTTCTTTACCTCCACCTTTCTCTCTCTTGCTGTGGGTGAAAGTGTACTGATAAAAATAGGTACTGAGGCGCACCGGCACAAATTAAGCACTGGGGAGGCCCCTCTGTTACCTTGCCTTTGAGGGGTTCCCTGTCACCCTCGTCATACCTTGGATGAAACAAGGCGTTTCAATCAGGGCTTTACGGTGCAGCCAAGTTTTGCGCCATCAAGTTAAGTTGTCCAAACAAACAACAACCACAAATGTGTGCACTGGGAAAGGCTTATGCTCTTATTCCATTTAATAGCAATGACGTTATCGTCTTGTGTTTTATTGTTAACTGTTGTTCCTCGGGGAAGAGACACATCTCGAGAGGCCTATTTATAGCCAGGGAGGGCGGCTGACCTCACTCTGGTTGGTGAAAGGACATTCAAATTTAATTATGACGTGAAACACAATCAGTCTAAGGTGACGTGAGGGATTTGAGACAGGTAGGTTGCACTAGAGCTAAAGTCTGATGTGGGAGGGGGTCTATTGTCTCTTTCAAATGGACGTACACTCACTGCCTGTTTCACTTTTTATCCCCAAATAAATCACAAACTATGGAAGGTTTGACACAAAATCTAAATTAGTTCCACATATTTAAACAGAAAAGACTGGCTGAATATTTTGTAATTCTTCATGGGAATTGAAGAGAAGTGTTATTAGAATGTTTTAACCAATTCACAGTTGTGAGTAAAGATTGTGTTACCTTGTCACAATAGTATAAAAAAAAACAAGAATCAAATGATGTATATCATTTTTGAAATACCATAGATGTAGTTGAAACGTTAAGTGTGGGGGTGAGGCACTGTTCCCTCATTTTGTATAGATTTAAATTCAATTAAACTAAATGAAGATTTAATTAATTTTAAGATTATTAAAATGAAGATTATATTTTACTATTGGGTTTTTCTGAATATTGAGATCCTTAATATTGACCCACAACTTAATGGATCTATAAAAATGTAGCCATCATTACAAGCAGCATGCTAGATTCGTGGGAATTACGTTTTTGGAATTCCAAACATCTGAGGTCCAGGTAACTTCGAATCCTGCTCTCAAGCAGTTTATGCTAAACTCATAATTCAAATTGACCTCATAAGTCCCATAACCTGGTTTATTTGAATTAAGGGACCACTCAAAATCAGGGTTTTTAGTATTAGGATTAATATATAGGTATAGTTAGGACCTAACTCCCGTAGACAAAGCATTTTTTGTTTTGCCAATAACTTTGGCGCCGTTCGACAAATCTTAACGAATTTTTTCAAAAGTAGTACCCTCATTACTTCAGCTGCTGCCTTCAAATTTTCTAGGTGATTCGTCAAGCGGGGGGGACTCAAAACGTGTTTTCCCCACGCAATTTCCCATATGGATTTTAAACACGACTACAGCACGAACCGCTAAACGGAATTACATCAGATTTGGCAGAAGGCTAGATCTAGATCCAGAAAGAACCCTTTTTGTTATTTGGTGTAAATCCATTCAGTACTTTTGGAGTTTTTAAAAGGAAATGAAATATAGATATCTAGGGACGCAGACCCTTTGCAGAGCCACTCACGGAGGATCTGCAGATCCAGCAGAGAGCAAAGCCCTAATTGGCTGGCCGAGACCTCATAGGAAAGTTGCACCTGCCATTTTCTTTGTTGCATGAGGCCAGGGGGAACAAAAACATAGATAGATAGATAGATAGATAGATAGATAGATAGATAGATAGATAGATAGATAGATAGATAGATAGATAGATAGATAACACTGAGACCCTGAAGTGAGGAAAGGAGTCTGATGCAGCAGCCTTTACTGAAACTTCCCCCTTCAAAGCTTGTTTTAACAAAAGAAGTGGAACTGAGGACAATGAAGCAGGCGAAACCCGCTCTTTTGATGACTGCAATCCCAACAGCAAAAAACATTAAAGCTGCCCAAGCCGTAACATACCAGAGGCTTTAGCAGAATCAATATTTCTTGGTTGTTTATAAAGCTCTCAAAATGGCAGGTTCAAAAACCTACATGGTCGGCTGGCATAGTGGACCCATCTTTTACATTTTCACAGGCAAACCTGCAACATGTAGTTTTGTTTTCGAAAATGCAAGATCAACTCCACTGATATGCTATGTGATTTCAACCCATGGTAAACTTTGTAATTTTTTTCCTCATGTCTGCCATGGTGGTCCCAGTCAGTAAAAGAACATGGTGTACATGGCCTCATAAGACCCACTCTTTGCATGGTTTGATTGCAGGCGTAATATCAACAAGCAGTGCTTAATTTGTAAATAAAAACGTCCTGGTGCCCAAAGCGCTCCTCTGAAACACGCAGCTGTTGCTATTAAATTTGCGAGCACATAATACTAAGGCAGTGTAATTCTAAAGCCATCTCTGGCCTCCCTAATCCCTTTACAGCCACTCCCTGCCCTACAGCTCACTCTTGCAGCTTTCTGCTTTCTCCCTTTGTGACGCTTTTTCATTTTTCTCTTCCTCCATCTTACCTGCATGTATTTTGCTCGCAGTAAATGCTTGAAGCAGAAACATAAGTGCTGGCCATCATAAATAAGTGCATGAGCCCAGCACCATAAACCACCAGATCAAATTAAGCACTGTTAACAAGACACTGTTTCCAGTCCTGGTCATTTGTGTGATAGACAAGTGCATTTTGGGTCTTGTAGTCTTCATTTCCTTCCATTGAATTCACTTGGCTAACAAACAATCAATGATTTGTATAGTTCAGGACTGGAGACAGTGTACATAATAATATGGACTATGGTGGTCACTCTACTTATCATGGCAGGAGGTTTTCTTCCTATGGTTGTTGGAAGCCTCTTTTAAACTTGTCTGACCTCTAAGGCCTTCATGACAATCATCTTAGGACTCCCATTGAAAGAACACTACACCCGGCAATTCCTGAAATTCACGAGTGTCCCCAAAGAATGGATAATTACTGTGGTAAATGGTCTTTCTGCACCAATTTCTGCATGATTCCCACATTCCAGACCTTTTTTGGCTACATATTCTGCAAGGATTTACCTCTGGAAAGTGCCCACTAAACTACCTGACAGCGCCAAAGTATGACACATCTTGGAATCTGCATTTGGCAATGATAAATTTAAGGGATTCTCTTGTAATGAGGGCCTACTCAAGCTTTCTTGTCTAACACAATCAAGACATACAAGGTGACATGTTGAAAATTAATCCTCTGTAAAGCCATAAATTGCAAGAGCTGTAATTAAGGTACATTACTCTGACAAATTAAAATGACAAGACGTGTTCATTTATATGCTGGGAGAATCTTGGAAGAATGCAGTTACATTCCTGTACTGGAATTCAGTCAGATATTGTGTCCAAGCAAGCTTGCAGCCTCACTTCATTATAACTATCTGGTGACTATGTTCATTATACTTTCATGACTTGAAAAGCTGACATTCCCACTTCAGGAATTTGTAAATCTTAAAAAGATACAGGAAATGAGTTTACCTAAATGTATGTTAATATTCGTGAATTAGAGGGATTATTTTCTCTGGCCAATAGTATATTTGTCCTGGTCTTTTTTTCAGCTGCTACTAACCCTACCATTGGGGCCACAAGATCACTCGACGTTGACAATGGTGTCCTGAATGCCACAGTGGGGCCTGCGTTCAACTCTGCAATGTATGCAGGGACCACAGAACCTCAGAACATCCATGAACCGGTATCAAGCACAACAGGCTTACTAGATACTGGAAGACGGAAAACCGATGAAGCAACATCGCCAACTATCGGTGAAGGCACTAGAAGACATGAAGGTGGGCAAACCACAAGCACCCTACAAGGGTCAAATGGGGTGTCCAGTACAAGCACAGAAAAAATTGATGGGAAGCAATCACCTGGAGAAACCTCAAAACTTTCATCCAATATGGCCGTAACAGAAACAGCAACTGTTAGCATTCCAGCTTTCACAGTATCAGAGGTGAACAGTTCTTCTAAATTAGTCACACAACCAACTAAAAGTACTGAAGATAGTTCCAGTTCAGATGCTGGATCTCATATTAGTGATGATGTGACAGAGACCCCAGCCCTTGAAAAAATAAGCACTGTTGGCACTGATCGTATCACAACAGAAGGACTTTTTCAAGAAACCTCTGCTGGTGGCTTCCAGAACAACAAACCAAATATTTCTGACCATCTAGTGGCACAAATGAATACCCCAACAACACAAACAGATACCACGATCACACAAACAAATACAAGTCTGGCTCAGAAGGCCCTGGCTGCTATTGCTGAGACACCCAGTGAGTCTATGCCCCACAGCCAAGGTCCAGGGACTGCGGAGTCAGTGTCAGCCTCTAGTATCTCCGCGAGTAATCCAGGGACCACAACTACTTCTGCATCAATTTCCTTTCAAACAGTAGTACAGACTCTAGAGAACAGCCAACCTGGGGTGGAGAGTGAGGCACTTACAGCAGTTGAAGGGACCCTGGAAAAGACAGTCCCGTTAAGTGACTTACTTAAGGGATCTACCGATGAAAGCTTTATAGATGTGGGCCAATCCAGCGATATCGTGACAAGGACAAATTTGGATTTGACAGCTCCCTTCCTCACATCATCCATCTCTAGAGGCACATCAGTTGTCATGTTCCGGCATGTGGAACAAACATCACTTGGAGATCCCCCCATTTTATTCTCAACTTCTACTCCTGGACTCACAGGTTTAGCTGAGAGACTTGTGTCTTCGACTGCCACAACTTCCCAGGAAAAAGAGCGTTTTCTGACAACGATTGCAGAAGTACTAGAAGGCACAACACCTCCACCAATAAATGCAAAAGCCACCATGTTTGTGTCTCTGACATCCACCGAAGGAATGCCAGCTGGTGGCACACTCAGTTCAAAAACCCTTGTGGATGAAATATCTCCCGCTATACCTTCAGCAGTGTTACAAAGAGAAGATGGTCTGAAGACTCCTATAGGTAAGTGTTTTAAACATTATTGTATGACTAATACTTTGCTTGTCTTCCGGGCACTATTTATTTATTTAATTTAAATGTAATAATTGTATTTACTACTAGGATAACTACACATGTAGAAGAAAAAGTTGAAAATAGAAAACCGTGCATGCGATGCGCTTTGATATAATGCACGTTGTAAGCGGAATCACCCTGGGCAATAGGCTTACGCATATAGCACAAACTCTAGATAAAACCCAGTTAGCCAAGAAGTGAATTATTTCAGTTGCAAAGAAAAGGTGGTGACAGATGAATACATGACTTTAAACTCTGAAATTAAACATCAGTTTCCTATAGTAGTAACTATCAATTAAAAAAGTAAAAGAATTGACTTTTTTGACACCTCCACTCTTTGTAAGAACTTGAAATCCACCCTCCAGCTTAGGTACGACCTCATACCTGGACCTTCCAAAGGCTGCAACCTTACTGTGAAATGCCCACTTCTATATCCATGAATACTATCTGTGAATGGGAATTTAACGATTGATTGTTTGTTCTGATATGTGTCCATGTGCCAACCACCATTCTTCAGCCACCATCCCCCCTGCCTTAATTATTCATTCAATCTGTTCTCATTTTCATTCTACTACATTTGTAACTATTTACACCACATATCTGGAAAGGGACATCAGTTCCTTTCAAAGCATAAAAAATACAAACTACTATTTTGCTAGGTGTGGATTCAAACTGCAGTCTTATGAGCACCGTATTTATAGGTGTAAGCCATCAATGACCCTTAAAAGTGCTCTAAAGAGCTAATATAAAATAATTGACCTTTGAATTCAGCTGATGTGTTTTCCTAGATCAATTTTACTTTCTCAGGGGAAGATATAATATAATGAAAGATTTACGATCTTCTTGCTTCTCTGATTAAAGTGTCATATATTTCTATATTTGCTGCTTCTATGCTGGACAGTTACATCCAACTTTGAACAAAATGTTGAACACACAGGACACTTTAACAAGAACAGATTTATTATTAGAGTGAATGCTTGCAATTGTGACCATACTTAGCCAAAGCAGCAATATCAATCCAGTATTCAATGAATACGACTCAATAGCATTGTGGAATATGTAGCTAGGGAATTTTCATTGATGATGTCAGTCTTTTTTACGCAGTTCAATCTGGTTTAAGTTTCATTAAGGTAATCTGATATAGTGTAGGTTCACTTTTATTAAAGATCTCGCTGATCCCACAATAATGGTTTTAGATTTTCTGATCAATGGTCATTCCAGGTACTTCTGCTGGACATGTAAAGGTTAAATATAGATATACGCTTACTATTTCTGTACACTATTTACAGATAACCATCACTAGCCATTACATTTTCCACCACAGAAATATACTTTTATGTTTATTTTCATATGTACTGTAATGTATCGAGCACCATGATCTCCAGTGTAAAAGTATTGTCACAAAAGATCTAATTACAAGTTAAGAAGTGACATCAGAACTAATTTGTAATGGTAAAATGCTGTTGCAGGTTGCCTGTAATTGATTATATTACGCTTCTTGGATTCATGCATTTTGTTTCTGGTGCTCTGAAGTCTTTAGTTGCTGATCTCTGCAATACATTGGGGTTTGCAAAGTCAGAGCCAGCTGAATTGCTGCCTTCATAAACCCTTGATTCTCCTATCTGTAAATGGGGTGGAGACCACAAGATTGGTGAAAGGGGCATTTATCACTTTATGATGGATGGACCGCATCTGCCAGTCTCAAATTAAAGCTTGCTGTCTTTTCAAAGTGAAATGGAGCCGTCATATTTATGGATTCAATTTCTATGAAGATTTGAACTTCTCACTTTCAGTTGGGTAGCATGCATGAGCATTGTTGTATGTCAGGTTGCTCATTTGATCCTCTGTAACTCTTATTTATTGGCTTGGATTACAGTAAGCGGATAGTTATCCATTGTTCAGTACAGTGGAGGCGGTAAATGGCATCTGTGGTTTGAGCAAGATCTACCGATGGATGTCATTTGCACACTGGTACATTCCATGGTTGTATTCAGAGACTAGTTTGCCCAGAAGTTCCAATGACAGGTTAAATCATACGCAGGGCACTGGGAACATTAAGGCATGGTATGTTAGGATCTTGTGTAGTTTGCACTATGAAATGAATTGCTAATATGCTCTAAAGGAGACGACAAGTGCAATGGCACACACACGCTAAGAGAAGATCTAAGTTTTTCAAACAAATAGGTCTTAAGACACCAATGAAATATCTCTATAGAAGGAACCTTGCAATCATGTACAGATTCAGACTCTGAAAAAAAGCAAGAAAAGTACCTGTTATCTCAGTAAAGACTACATGATCTTTGGAACAAATGCATAGACACATTCTTTCCAAAGGTACTCCGGGATTAGTCAATGGACTCAGTAGTATGTCAAAAACAGCCACACAAACGTGTTTCTGCCCTGACGGCAAACCAGTGGAAAGAGTTGACAACAGACATAATGGGGAATATCAAATTACCTGCTATTATGCAACAAAATAAGGTGTCTTGATTGTCAAGAAAAGCAGAATATAAGGAATTTATATTTGTTTATGTGTTCACAGACTTTTGCATTATTAGACATATATTTTTGTGGTTTTAGAATTGACTTTATTTGTTGTTGGAGGAGGAGCTGTTGACCTTAATGGCAATATTTTAAAATTGTTTTTTGAGAATGAAGAAGGTATAACGGGTTGATGAGGACCATACCCTTTCCAGCGGTTCTGGGACTTCCCATGTGAGGGCTTCAGACCACTAACAGTATTCTTAAACCTCTGCTCTTTGTCTGTTGAAGGATTTTGGAAGGTGATTGTCTTTCTAAGTATTACTGATATACAGATGTGTAAGGGTCCCAAGTTGTGGCAGATGTATATGACGTCAGAAAAAAAGACTCGTTGATAGCAGTGATAAATGATAAAGTGGTTTGGACTGGTAGAATTTTGTAGGGATTGAAAATAATATTAACATAGTTAATAATTGCATTTGTGTACTGTGCAGCTAGATGCAATGGCACCGGGGGGGGGGCTAATCAACAGGTAACCAGAGATATGGGGGTCTAATCTTTTCTGGACCTATGACAGTTGTTTTGCATGATAACGTTTAAGATGCCCGTGTTTTGTGTCCTCCTCCTTGATCAGTTACGAGTGTTGAGTTATCTTATTACCCGCTCTGGGGGAATGAATGTGTAATACTTGGGAATTCAGAGGTTTTTTTCAAACATACATTCCTGTTATCTTTATTTCCATTACCTTGTCATCCAGTAACTTGAAAAAATCACCATTCCTGTCATTCCCTTCTCAAATTATATATAAAATTAAAATACTACTATCCAAGACCAAAATCTCACTGTAACGCTTACAACGCCACCTTCTGAAACTCTAAACTTTAGTCTCCCGAGAAATATATATTTATTTATATCAATTAGACTGCATTTATTTAACTTACTGCATTCCTAGTTGCTCTTTTCATTCTCAGGACTCTTTCCTCCTACATATTCCCAAAGTTAAACAAGTTCACTTGTGGAGGAATGCCGCTAAACTGTGGAACTCCATGCCCCCTCTCTCTACGTAGGATGTCAGTCCTGTCTAAGTTCAGAAAAGCCTTGAAGTTCTGGTAGTACACTGTTTAACCCGACTTTTCTTAGTTTCTTGAAGATTCTCTTTTCATTTGGCACTTCGACTGCTGTGTTCAGTATTCTGGCGCCAAGATACCTTTTTGGAATTTGAGTGCTCTACCAAATCCAGTAACATATTGTTTAATTGTAAAAATAAGAAATAGTTACCCAATGACAAATCCTAAAGGCTGTTAATTACCTAACTACAAATAATGCAAATCAATGCTATTATTTAACTAAAGACATATTAACATAAATGTTAATCCTAATCTTACAGATAATCAACCAAAGACAAATATTGAAATATTTTGGTTTAATAAAATTACATTGAATTTAAGTAACCCTTAGACAAAGTAAATGGTTGCTAAATTAATGGCAAACACAGTAATGATATTGTTGAATCATTGTTGACGTTGTAGAGGTTAGACAGTGGCTCTTCAGACTGGACCAAGTGCACTCGCTCTGCACTTGGCTCTCAGGGTAGCGTGTGAAAACAGTCAAAGCTACTCAGGAAAGCAGTGTGAGGCCAAAGATTCACAACCAAATAATCAAGCGAGAGACACAATAATTCACTGTCCAGTCCAGTGCTTATTTTAAGTAAAAAGCATACTTTAATTTCAAATTAAGTGACATACAACACACTCCTTTGGGTCTTACAACAAGGTTTGGTAATCCAGATTATGGGGTTCTATAGGTACCTCAATTTCTCTAGATCTCCATTACCACGTCCCGCAAGCTTCTCCCAGGTCCAGAATATCATAAGGAAGAAGCAGAGTTAGGCAACAAAAGTGGAGGTGCGAGTTCAGGACCCGATCACTGTGGGTTGTCGGTCATTTCGTATGATTTTGAGCTAAAAGAGTTTCATTGACAACCAGTCTTTTGCTTGAGCACTGGGGCGCTTCTGACGAAGCAGCAGCGTGCTGTACAGATGTTTTTTGATTGATTGACTGAAAGAGTTCAGGCTGGCATCACTATGCCTCTACCACAAGCAGGTCTTTACAATGCACGATACAGTCTCTGCCTCTTTCCTTCTGACATACATTACGGGTTTTCCTCAGACGCTGATGTAGCTGCTCTACTGATTGCGTTTGTCAGTTTCACGCCTGTGGCGTCCTCAGAAGCGCACTGGACAGAGGACAGCACCTTCACTCTCCGCTGGCATCACTAGGTGCACGCGGGGCTGGCCCGGTTATTGGGTGCTGTGTCTGGGCGATTGCAGTGTCCAGGTCAAAGGAGTGGGCTCCCTGCTACAGCAATGACAGTGATCTTCAGCATGTTGCCGATAGAGCAGTGACTGCGTTTGTCCCTCCAGCACACAGTGGTCTTAAATTGCAAGTTTCGACAAGACGTTTGTCACATGAACCATATAGAAAGATTGGATGACTTTTCTCTTGTCCCGTAGGCACTGGCTGCTCTGCCAATCGTAGCCAACCTCTTCTGGGTGTTCCACATGCCATGAACATGGCTAGACAGCCTCTACTCCCGCATGGCCAGGCACTCTTCTTCCCTCTCGTTGCACAGATGCCGGGTAATCTCCACTCACCACTGGGAGACTGTCGTTCAGGCACTAGCCCTGGTCTCACAACAATCTATGCGAGCTTCACTGACCACCTCTGGTTTGGTCAGCAAAGCAGCTTGGAACTGGAACTGATTAAAGTGGTTTTGGTGCCACATTTATATTCATTTTTCAGACAAGGAGTTTGGATACATTTCCTAAGGCCCTGGAATTGGGTTGAGGTGTTTCCCTTCAAATGTAATTTTCTTAGTGTAGTGCAGACACAGCCTTTGTGCAAGGTGATGGCTCTGATAGCAGGTAGCGATGGTGATGGCACCAAGCAGGAATATCCAAATCATGGGCACAACAAAGTAGGAAAACTCTGCATCTGGCTGACAGTAGCCTCCCTGCAGTAGCAAACAGTGAAAGACAGAAGAAATGGCCTTGCCTATAAAATTTAATAACAAAATATGCTGGCTCTCACACCTCTCCCACCACCGTCCACTGAATTGATGTGCTCAGGAAAATCTAATCAGCGATCCTTGATAGGTCATCATCGAATTTCTAAGAGAGTCTTTCCTCAATCCTCCATCAGTTCAGTATCTGGTCTCCATCCTCTAGTTTCAGGAATGCAGTCAATTCACTTCCACTTTAATGCACTTCCGCTGTCTGGGGAAGCTGTATCCATCCTCCATCTTGTGCCATGCCGAACCATAGGTCATCCAAAATGGCTCTTATTTGCCAATATTGTTAAATAGAAGCTGAACTTTTTAAGGAGTGTGACCACTAGGTTCTACTCCTTACTGAAAAGAAAAATTGTCTGTTCAGGACAATTATTCTTCATAAAGTGGTATGCTTAAATCACTGGTATTTGGCAACAACCCAAGATTTGGACAGTTCCAAAAGAGGGCACACTTGGTAAGTGTTTTCAGGGCACAGAACAGGATGTGGATCTTGGCTTTACCATCAACAGACCTGGATCTGAGTGCACAAGCTAGCTGGGCCAACAAAAAGTCAGGATATCAGTTTCAGGTTTAGTAAAATCACCTCGTGCTGAAATATAACCCCAAAAACCATGAAGTTGGCATTCCAATCCCAACATCAAGTTATTGTGTGATAAAGGTCACGAAAACACTGTTTTTGCAGGAAAATGTCAGAAACTGTTTTTGTGGGTAATTCTCCAGCAAAAACTATTGTCACTGACAGCCATCACGCTGGCAAATTGGGATGACAAACCTAATACAACTTTGTGCAGTTGTGTACTTCACATCCTTGCCAGCAAACTATAAATCTGCAAGGGGATGGCTAGAATAAGACACCTTTTGTTGGAGGTGAAGTGCAGTGCTGTGGTTTTGCGCAAGCCTGCAGCAGTTTGGCATTCAATAAGCGGAGTACTGTGTGTGTCACTTTATTAAACTGTCACAACCTCTTTAGAGGACAATAAATCTTGTTCTCCTAATGCAAATTCGGCCATTGGGAGAGGGAAGGGCTCCCTCATTGCATTTGGTGATGAAATATATTCCTGGGTTATTTTCTACTCCTGATCTAATCCCAGGAAACTACCTTCTTAGGTTTGGACCTGCTGACCTGTAGACAACCCTGGTCTCCATTAGAGCTGCACGTGCTCTCATCAGTTTCATTTAATTGTGGGCCTATGATTTTGGCTATAGCCATAGTCCTAATATATACATCCCTCCCTCATTTGACACTGTTGATTGGGATCTGTTTTCAAGTACTTTACTCGGTTTCAGACCACTCCTAAAGAGATAGTATAATTTTATGTCCTCTTATGCCTCTGAGCTTCCTACTAAGTTTTCAAATGCTGTGATGTTTGTTAAAAGTCTGTGGAATGGAATGTATAGAGGCCTCAGTTGTTGAGGGAAGCTGAGGTAGGAAGACGTGCGGCTATGTTGGTTTGCTCATTTCCTATGTTGGCCCTCTCCATTCACGCGTCTGGGTTTGTGTCCATTGGTCTGCTGGAGTGTCTATCACATTCTGCTTCCACCCACCACAGCATACAGGAGGCGGGGTACAGGGCGGGCCCACGTCAGCTGTTGGCTTAACTGGCTCCGAGCAACAGCTTTCCATCCTTTCACAATGTGCACATCCGCACACTGGGTTGTCCTCTTCACTGCCAAGGAACACTGGTGCAAGGTGTGCTTCTACATAACACACATGAACACACACACACACACATACACACACCCACACACATACACACACACACAGACACAAACACACAATAAATGAGATTCTGCAATCCTCCCATAAAAATCTGTCTCTAATTTCTTTATAACAGCCGAATTGTGATGCACACAGTTGCTTATGATAAAGAAATGGCATATCCACTTCACTGTAATAATGTATTACAGTTGAGTCCTTCTGATGTCACAATGCCTGCTGTCAGAGCCAGCAGCTGAGAGGAAAGGCAGGTTAGGCCACAGAGCATAATTGAAGCAGCTGTTTAAAGAAGGGAAACAAAAAGTTGCTTTTCTTTACTCTGCTCCAATTTTCTAGCTGTACAATGTGAAGCAGAAATGAGATATGTATGGCAACATGTTTATTTTTAACATTTCTAAGGTCAATATAGAAAAGTTAAAATCTTTCTACATGTTTCTACACATTTGGAGGTACTGTGCCTTTTAAAAACAAAAAAAACAAAACTGCCTTGTGTTAGACTAATTCTATTATCTTTTTACAATAAATATACAAAAATGGTCTGACCCTATATTATAAGGGAGAAGGCACCCCTGCCGTACATGATATATATAATGTATGTTTAGGTGTCATAGTATTTATGAAGCACAACGTGAAGGGCCTCTGAGCACTGGGGAGTAAACCCAGAGATTTGATTAAATATTGTGTGTGGAGCAGATTTTTCTGGGGGAGGTTGCTTTTTTTTGGGTGGGGAAACGTGTTCTCTATAAAGCCTCTCTTCAGATTTTTTTCTGAACTGCAGGAGGGTAGGATCGGTTCTCTATGTTTTTTGGGATGCTATCAGTCTGCCGAATGTCAAATCACTACTTGGCCTGGGTGTAAATCCTGTTCATTAGAATCTGCACATTTTACATAATTCTGCTTTTTGTGTAATTAGGCCTGATGTTAATTATGCTGATGTAATTTATGTAATTTTGGCAATTTTGCATTACCTTTCTTCTGCAAAATTCCCCAAACTTCACCATTACGCCTACATTGCATAATTACATGGCATTCAACGTAAAAATTCACAGTGAATCACGCAATACGTGAAAAACACAATGGGTTTGCACTTTGCATAATTACGTGAAATAAAATTACGCTAATTTTACATACTTTTCACCGAAGGGTCGAGCAGAAAATGTCTCGTGAGAACCATGAAACTAGATGTTTACCGTAGCCCTTTGCTACCCACGGCTTTAAGTGGGCTGGGTCCCTCTGGGTCTCAGGCGCGGTAGTAATTAACAACAGACATTGAAACGGGTCCCTATTGGACCCCTCATTCATGTACTTAAGTTTACTGGAAAACACATGCATCGATTGCTGAACAATGAACATAAAAAACATTAATTTATGTCAGCAAATTAGCTAATTCCAGGATGTTGTGTTTCTGTATTTTTTTGTGTAGTATATAGCTCATATATTGTGCATAATTTGATCTGAGTCGCCTCTAGCTGCTTTGATCGCGCCACAATTGAGAGAGGTTTGGAGCTGAGGCCAAAAACAGTGCCAGTTTCTCGCAGTGCCTGTCAGTGGGTCAGAAAGGCACTCAGGATATATAATCATCCAATCCTTGGCCTCTCTGGAGGGTGCTCAAAGCAATGGTCGTATATACCAGTTGCAATTGTGACTCTGTGCAAATATGTGTGAAGGAGGTAGGTAGTTGCCGATATGTAGATGAGATAAAACAAATGCGGTGCTCACAGGTGAGTGGGTGTGCTGTGTGTTGGGGGGTGAAGTGAAGGTGAGGTATGAAGGGCATTCAGGAAAGAGTGAAAAGAGGGTACTGAAGAGGAAGGGGGTGAGGTTCAAGATATGCAGCTGGACGAAATGTGGAGAACAAAATGGTAGACATTGAGTGAACATAATGGGAGTGACTGACTCACTCTGTGGACCTCATCTTCTTCCATAGTCCCCAGTAAATTTGCTCCCAGTCACACATTTTCAGAATTGAAACATTTTAAGTATTCTTTACAGCAAAATGGGTTGTTTCTCATTTATCTTAAACAGCTAGCAACCATTGACAAAGCCAATAACCCTGGTTGGTTTTAGATGTATGTCAGTTTTTCTATTATAAATCTGGATGCAAAAACAGTAAACTCAGAGAGGAACCAAAATAGTGGTCGGTGGCACCAAGGATGGACTGGCCGTACCGGGTATCAAGTATTCCCCAGGAGGCTGGAAGAGTAGGGACTGGTTTTGTTACTGGGGGACCCATTTTGTATCAGTGCAATCAATCAATCAATCAAACATTTGTAAAGCGCGCTACTCACCCACCAGGGCCTCAAGGTGCTGAAAGGGGGGGAGGGAAGGACTGGTACTGCTCGAATAACCAGGTCTTGAGGTGTTTCCTGAAGGTCAGGGGGTCCTGAGTCTGTTGTAGGTTGGCGGGGAGGGTGTTCCAGGTCTTGGCGGCGTGGTGGGAGAAGGATCTGCCGCCTGCTGTAGTTCGATGGATGTGAGGGACGGCAGCGAGGGCAGGTTGGCGGAGCGGAGCTGGCGGGTGGGACCATAGAAAGTGAGTCGCTCGTTGAGGTAGGCCGGGCCCATGTTGTGAAGAGCTTTGTGGGTGTGGATGCGGAGTCTGAAGGTGATCCTCTTGGTGATGGGGAGCCAGTGTAGGTCTCTGAGGTGGGCTGAGATGTGGTCGTGGCGTGGGATGTTAAAGATGAGGCGTGAGGAGGCGTACCGTATACATTGTAGTTTCTTCTGGAGTTTGGCTGTGGCTCCTGCGTAGAGCGCGTTGCCGTAGTCCAGTCTGCTGCTGACGAGGGCGTGGTTGACCGTCCTTTTTGTTTCGGTGGGGATCCATCTGAAGATCTTGCGAAGCATGCAGAGAGTGTTGAAGCAGGAAGATGAGATGGCATTGACTTGCTAGGTCATGGTGAGTCATGAGTCTAGGATGAAACTTAGGTTGCGTGCGTGGGCGGTGGGTGTTGGTGTGGTTCCTAGGGTGGCTGGCCACCAGGAGTTGTCCCATGTGGAGCGGTTGGAGCTGAGGATGTCTTGTCCAAGTTAAGTTTGAGGCAGCTCAGTTTTAAAAGCATTGCAGAGTTGTTTGTATGTCCAACAGTTTTAAAGGTGTCAAGGTAACTCTGGAGATTAATGTATCTGCTGGTGAGAGATGGGAGTTTTGTCTAGTGGCAGTTTTGACACATCAAAGGTAGAGTCGAGGGTTAATATACCTGCTGCAAAGAACATGTACTATGCAGATCACAGAACAGTATTTTATGTACAATGCTCAGTGGGATATTCTGATTTTGTCACAGAGGTCCTTTTGTTACTGCGCAGTTCATTAGTTACAATCATAATCCAGTACAGCGATCTACGACTTGCCATCAAAGAGCTGCATGCAAACTGCAAGGGACAGCTTAGACAGTTATGTTTCTTCCCCAGTCTTTGATTATCCTAGTTTTGTTAAAAAGGTTTTGTTTGGGTAGAAATAAATTGTTATTAGTAAAGTCAACCCTAACCACTGTGTTACGTTCTGCATCCTGAGTTTATGCTTCCGCAGAGCAAGCACTCTTAAAAAATGTCTTCCAGTGTGGATTACATGTGTATCCTACACCTTGTCGTCCCCTTTGTCTTATGTAACATTTTCTATCCACTGATTTACACACGTATGATTCATTGTCTACATATGTGTGTGTGATGTAAAGTGCTCCAGCACCCTACGCTGGTAAGAGAGGCACTATAAAATGGATGAAATGCGTGTGAGAGAGGGGTTATGGAGAGATGAGAGGCACTCTTAGAAGGTGATGGTGAGGGAGTCATTGAAGAGCCCCAATAAAGATTGATGTGTCCTGGTGCACTAGGTCATCATTTAATATGCTTTAAAAACTAATACAATTGAATATATAGTGAAAAATGAGTTGTAGAATGCACAGTTTTTGCCATTTTTCCCAAATTTTCATGGAGGGGGAGCACTATCTAGCCCCATTGTTATGGTCCGGCTCGCTTGCTATGCATCCTATGGGGGCAAGGGGCTGGTCTGACAAACTTTGCCACGGCTGCTTGGGGTTCCCAGTCCTGTAGTGGGTGGCACACTAAAAATCACAGAAATTAGGTGTAAGTGTTTAAGCCACACCCTTAATTACACAAGCCGCACCCCTTTTATAGACCCCCCATATTTTTTATCCCACTTAAAGTACTGGCGCAGCTCTAAAATTGCTCACTACGTGATTTTCGAAAATGTGTGTAAAGTATAAATTGAGCTGGTGCTTTGCGCAACTTTGGTTCTTCAGAGCACATCTAATTTACCAATTTCACGCCGCAGACCACACAAGAATGTTTCACTTAAGTTGCATAATTGTGGTGAAAACTGACACATTACACAGGGTAAAGATTTTACAATTTCACCCACCCGGAATTACTACCAGTTACCTACTGCTCGAATCTGTACCAGTTGTCTATTGCCAGACTCTGGTTAAGAGAAGATTTAGAACTCGTTGGACGAAACTTCACTGAGGTAAGAAGTTTGATGTAAGTATTTATGGCCCTGTGGAAAAGGAATGCGAGAGACCTTCTCTGCCCCACAGCTTGGCATTAACAGTCATAAAGGCGTGAGTCACAGACCCATAACCACCTAACACCATCCACTGTTTTGGGATGTGCTGTGCTATTCTGTCTGAAACGCTGTCTGTGAGACTGTGGACTGTGTGTTGAAGGCCTAGTGTGTACTTAGCGATGGCAGACGTGATACACAGAAGTTTCTGGAGCGAATCACGCGTCTCTTCTCAGGACGCTCCCTTTCCATTAGTAAGGCCTATTGTGGCAGACGAGTTAATCTGCGTCACATGCCAGTGACGCCGGCTTCAAGAAAATAATCAAACGCCCGGACATGGGATTGTGGTGTACGAAGGCCAATCAGTCCATGACATGTTGAGACAACACACTGTCACCAGGGCCAACCAGAGGGCATTGCCACCACACGGGAGCTGCATTGGGGCAAGAAGTGTATTGAGACCCTTGCCTGGGTCGGAGAAAAGACTAAGGGCCTAAGTTAGAGCCTGGCGAGGGGTTACTCCCTATGGAACTTGTAATATGGGAGACGGAATATCCATCACGTTTGACACGTCTGCAAAACTCTAAATCAGGCCCCAGCTCTTTTACCACCAGAGAAGAGGGTAGGGACCCACAGATGGGGTGGGTAATACTTGTGGGAGTGTTACCTGCCCTGACCATGGTGCCGTGGGGCTCCTTTTTCTACAGACCCTGCTCAGAGTCATCTGTGGTTACACCCGGTGACGAGCTGCACACGTAAAAGTAGGTGTACCGGCCTCACGAGCAAGGCGGACCCATCCATACAAGGCCACTCTGAATTTCTCTTTTCCACGCTACTTCACCCTCCCAACATACCGAAATTACAGGCGTGCCAAACACACATTTTTGTGAAATGTCTGGAAAATCCACTGAAATTACGCGAAATAGGTTTTAAAGAATCTTAAATGAAAATTTCCCACCTTGCCTAGCAAATTTCACAGACTGAACTGGTATAATACAATTTTAACCCAGGCCTAGCAAGCATCTTTATCTCATCGTAGCTCCAGAGATTTCAGATGTACCGTATGTACATACTTAAATTATTGGAATGTCATTTTAGGTGTTGACACTTTGTCAATATTCTTCAGTGCACAACAGTAACTTGTGAAAGGTGTTAGAGTCTGAGCATATGTGCTAATTCATTAAGATATTCAGGAATGGCGATAAGTCTGCCTTTACAGGTGTTTCCTCCAACTAGAACTCTGACTTTCCAAAATAGGAAGCTTCAGTATATTATACAAAGGCAGTCATACTCTGACCCCTTGACCTCTGTTAAATGACCTATGCTAATGCTAAATCATAAATAGAAACTTTCCAGAGGCAAATTAATGACTGACATGGGTGGTATGTGACTGCCAAATCCCAAGTTGCAGTTTAGCGAAGGAACAATGCAAGTCGTAAATGTCTTTGTCAGTCACAGTATACACTTTGTGGCCCGCATTTGCAATGGAATATGATAATGGGCTGTGAATCCTGTTATAGTCGCAAGCAATTGACTGGATATTAACACAGAGAGGGGGAAGTATCAATTCTCAGAATGGAAGCTGTCCGTAACAGACAGCTTCCACTATGAACAACTTCCACTTGGTGACTATGAACTGTTGGGGATCAAACAGCAGTCCAGAGGACCAGGCATGCTCCTCCAGTGTCCTTCTTATTATGCCAATTTTCAGATCTCTTGTTGGCCAAGACTTTTAGATTACAAATAAATTATATGTGTAATATACTTATAGGGGTTTTCAGCCAGCCCTCTTCATCTTTTTGTTTGTTATTGTGTTATTCACATTTTCTTTCTGCCCATTACACCCAGGGGTGTAGCTTGATCAGTAAGTTGTGGGGAGTGGTGTGAGTTTCAGATTTTCCAACCATCACGCTGGCATGCAATGTTAAAAAACATTATTTGAAAAGTGGGAAGCATGAGAGGGTATAAAGGGGCAGTGGAAAGTGAGAGGAATGTGGATTGGGTGGGGTACTAAGTGAGAGAAAGCACAATCTTTTGTAAACTAACTTAATCTTTGAAGACTTTCAAAACAAGAGGAAAATAGTGTGTTTGCATTTTTGGCCCTGTGTATGTAAACCATGTAAACATGTCTGATGAAATCCGACAGATACCTCACCATACCCAACTAAATGCACAAGTGCCCAACTATTTAGCAGAAAATACATTTATTAGGGGGGTGTAATGCCCCAAACACCCCCTGTGAAACTACGCCCTTGAATACAGCAAACACCATTTGCCAAGAGTGTCCCTGCCACTTCAGGGATCGGCAAACTTCTTTGTGAGCCATGGCATTTTGTCCTTTCTGAAGGAGCACATCCACTTAACAAAGCAGTTTCCTTCTCTGCCAGGGACTACTAAGGCAATGTGTGATTTTTACCCAAACATTTTTTTGGCTTTAAGCAATGTCATTTTTAGCTTGATAAGGGTCTGGTAGCTTCTCCAGCAAATAAAGTTTTTAAGAAAGCATAAAAAACAACATAAAATAGTAACAAAGTCAAAGGGCTGGCAGCCTACATTATATTTATTGGCTTTGCCAATGCTTGTTTTCTGAATGCAACCCTGTTCCCTGTATAAAACAAGGGCTGTAATAAAGAAAAAAAATACTAGTAAGCAATTTGGAATTCTGCGATGAAGCTCTGCTGCCACTTCTAGGCCCTCATCCATGCATTCTGAACCCTCCTGGTAGGATTCATAAACAGAATCCTGGTTTCTTAATAACAATTGAACAGGATTCTGCATACATAAAGCACATTTGCACTACAGCAGATCACTTCATCCACTTTAGCATAAACTGAGCTCCAGGTAACAAACCAGTTGCTGTGCTGACACAGCAACTGTTTTGTTTGGAACCCATGGCTTTATACATCAGACTCACTGATTTTATGAAGTATTGAAGAAAATGTATATATAAAAAAAGGGCCCAGTAATGTTTTGAAGTGTGTTTCGATGTTTTTAGTGTGGTTACCACACTCAAAAATAGATCCGGATGCAAAGGATACAAATTCATATTTGATGATGTAAAATGTTTTCCTTTTTTTACCATCCGGTGCAATGAACTCATTTGAAAATAAGTATGGATATTATCAGCCGACATAGGTAATTCAATGTGTAGATTTGTTAACTATATGTGTTGCGTAAAATATTTAAAAATTTACAATTTGGTGAAAAATGTGAACATGTGACTATTCAATGTTGTTACAAGCTCTCTCTTGCTACTCTTTAATTGACCATTTGATGTCATCTTGTAAGCTCTCGCTCGATACATTTTATCAGTGACCATGCTATGTTGTCTTACAAGTTCTCGCTTGCCACACTTTAAGTGACCATTTGATGTTGTCTTACAAGATCTTGCTCGAATAACTTTAAGTGACAATTCAATATCATGGTCTAATAGCATTCAATTGGCGTAAGTCAGCATTCACCATCTTCTAATAACAGGTACATGAGAAATAAAGATAAGATTTGGGAAATCAGGACATACGTGTAGCCAGACTAGTTATGTGCTTATACGTGCCATGGGGTTTGCATATGAACGTGTTGTTACCTGAGGACTAATGTCTACTTTCCTGTTGTGAACAAAGAGTTGCTGATACTGATATGTTAAAGTTAGGTGATGACTTTATAATAGTAGTTATTACAAAAAAAAGAGCAGTATCTGGGAAGTGTTTGTGTAAGGTCCGCTGCTCATACCATGTTACAAAGAATGTGTAGCTACCATATGCATAGATTTATGTGTAAATACCCGTGAAACGAGAGAGTTCCAGACCCTACCAGAGAGTAGGACAAGGATACACATCAGAGCCACTTAAATGATTTAGAGCAATTCTGCTTTCGCAAACAGCATATTATTTAACTCCATTCATGCCCATTTAGGCTGCGCCGCAACACTTAAAAATGGTATGGTACCAGGATGTCATAACAAGAATTTTATATTTGTATCCTAAACATAATTTACAAAAATATTGTCCCTTTGGAGTTCATTGAGAATGCACAGCTATCCAGACAGTATTCAAGAAGTTCCTTAATCTTTACCTGAGAAAGGATATCCTAATGCGGAGAGCAGGATATAGCCACGGATGTCTCATTAAAGGTTCATTTTAGACTGTAGCAGAATACAGAGGTTATTGCTTGCGGACAGTAGTTGTAAATACAGCATGATCCATCAATTTGCTTTTAGATTAACCAGTACTTTTCATGCACCAAAGGTGTTGTTTACTACTCTTAGTTCGTCACTAGTAAGCTATTGCCTGCCTAGTTGCTTCTATGGTTGAAATTTGTTTCTTGGATGCTCAAGTAGCACTTGGAATGTTTTTAGCCTTTTTAAAAGATTGTATTTTACATGTTATGTTGTTGCATGATTAAGCTGTGCACGTTTTTCAAGTTTTTACATTGCAAAACATTAAACGTTGAGTTGAATTTATTGGTGGGAAAGTCACTGTATTCCAGTGTGGGCAGAGCTTAGAATCCCCGAACTGTGCCCGCAGCCATTGCACGCACCAGCTGCTGCCAGCGAAGCGACTCTTGTGTTCTCTTTGGCATGTATCCTCTGGGTGGCCAACACTGAACTTTTGATACTCACCAACCACGTCAAAGATGTAAGCAGTGATGAGAGGTTGTTATATTCCTTTGCATCCTCCCAGAAGGGCAGGACAAGGTGAGTCATCTCACCCAGGAAGCAGATTCGTCTTCATATATCCGTTTGGTCCTCTCCGGGAGAGGTGAACAGCAGCATCTCACCTTAGCAGAAACATCACACTAGGAGCCATGAAGGACCAGAGAATTCAATCTATCAGAGGGCTCATCTACACTGTTTTGGTGCTCACCACATTCTGCAACCAAGGTAGGACTTCTTTGTGTGTTTCTTGCATAGAAATATTTAAAGTAGTGGGTGGGATAAGCCCCAGGCTATTCACCAATGTCTGTGGTCTACAAGTTGCTAATGGTAAAACTTAGAAGCCAAAAGAGATGAGGGGAGAAAAACGTTTTCAAATCCCAAAATATTGATGCTCAAAAATACTGAGGTCAAAATATCTTGTATCAGAATATCATAAAGGTTGGTAAATTTACGTAAGTATAGGTTTGCTAGACCTAACTCCACATTTGTTATAACCTGACTTCAATGTACTTAGTATGTAGATTTGGAATTAAGCCTACTAAACTTATACAAACCTATATACACACCTATATATTTTTACCTTCAGAATATTCTTGATATTTAGGTATTTTGGCTACAGAATTTGTGTGCATTGATATTTTGCAAGTGTAACTTTGGTACGTCCCTCAAGAAAAATTGCTAAAGGGCTGCAGATGGGAGGACTCCCCACCCATAGGTCATAGAACTAGGAAAATGCAATGTTTTTTAAGAAGCAAAGTTTTACAAAGTTTACAATTTTCATCCTTTACAAAAACTGTGAAGTTTCCCAGTACACCTTTGCCAAATGTTTTTGCGAAGTGCAGAGTTTTGAATCTTACAACTTCTGGTTGTTCTCACCTTTCCTATAGTTTTTCTTGCATATTCAGAAACTTTTATGTGTGAGTGGTGTCACATTAAAATTGGTCCCATCATGCATCCTGCTATTTGTAATTAGCAATGGGTCTAATACCTCAGTCTAATAAGCCATTCAGGGCCTGATTTAGAGTTTGGTGCATGGGTACTCTGTCACAAACATGCCAACCATTCCATCTGTTGACTTACAAGTACATTATATCCTATAGCTATAAGTCTTTAGTGACTCAAGAAAGGTGTTTTGCCTATAATTAAATACATATTGCAAATCCTGTTTTTTTAAGATTTGCAGGCTTTGAGGTTGCACAAGAGAGTTGGACATGATCCCATAGGTTATAATCTCCAGGTAACAATGGTACTTGATTTGCGTGATATTACCAGTACCCCGGTGTCTGTAATACCACGTGTGGGTTTACTGCATGCAGTAGTACTGCAACAATGCAGCCACACCACAAATTAATACTATTGCACGGCAGCAACTTGTAATGAAGGCCTTACTGTTTTAGATTAAGCATTTATTGGGCAGAACCACTTGGTTGGTGTTAAAAAAAGCCAGTTAGGACATCTCGAAGTGAGACAAACCTGGCCTTGCAGGCGATGCGTAGCCCTGAATACGAGATGATATTATTGGATTATAAGTAAATGCTGGTCCCTTTTCAACAAAACCTCCAATTTCACTTCCAGCAGTATGTACATGTTTGATCTTTTAGCACATAAAGCTGAGATGTGTTCCAAAAGAAGTTATTCCCTTGGACTGGCTTCTCCTTTTCCTTTAAATCAATGCTCCCAACCTTTTATGCTGAGCACCCATTGTTAAAAGTAATTTCTCTCACAAACAAAACAACAAGACAGAAGTGCTTATATTGTGTTAAAATACAGTTATATAAGACATCAAAGAAGGTGTGGGAATTTATCAAGCAAACCTTACCTTCTTTGGTGGATAGTCAAAAGGTTCCAAAAATGTAGTCGAATCTGTGTTACTGTGGGGTTTTTAATTTTTAAAAATATATGTCCTTAAACTGGGTTAAATAAAGCAAGGGACTGCGCAGAGGACCTGTTTATGTATGTTTGGGGGCGTCTGGAGTGAGAGATCAACCCAGAAAATGCAGTTAATAAGTAATGCTCACTAGTGCTTACTATGTTCTCACAAGTACGTACACTTAAAACATTGCCAGAAGATGTAAATTAGCAGACAGCAAAGAGCAAAAGATTAAGGGAAAGACTGTGTAAAAATGATGGGGTGATATTTGCAAGAAGTTTGTAAAACGTATTGCAACACTGTTTTTACTGGTTAACTGATCAGCCAAGCTTAGCTTTTGAGCTAGTATCTCAAATCATTGAGAAGGGCTAGGCTTGGGAGAAATGTTCACTACTCAAGCTTAATCCTGCAAAGGGACCACATTTTGCATCATGTAAGATGCACACAATTTTCATCATTTCACAAAATGTGAATTTTTGTTTGTTGTTTTCCTGCGACGGACTAGTCAGATGAAAAAAAGCCCCTGGTCAGTAATATTTTGCACTCGAACCTGTTTCCTGTGGTACCTCAAGTAACTTTACTCTATGAGATCGCCCCTTATCTTGAAAAGCCAACTAAGATCCCGAGCAAAAAAACATGTACGCATCGTGCATAAGCTTCTCAAAAATGCGTGAGCTACATTAGGACAAAGCTATGATAATCATTTTAAAAAATATTCAATTAAAAACTTCACATCTCAAAATGAGAAAAGTAAAATAAAAAATGGTACATCTTCTGAAATAATGGTCTAATGTACTCTGTATAAAATCGATTTAAGAGTTCATAATATTATTTAAACATTATCTCTTTAAGCCAACACAGGAAAAGTCAACATTGAAGACAATACAAAGCTGGCTCCCCAGACTACAGCAGCAGACATGAGCAAGGAAATCAACACCACAGGTTCTCACACAAGTGAGGGGAAATACCTAGACACCAACACCACAGACTCTGGAAGTGCACCATGGAGTGAAGCCCCTGGAACTGAAAAGGTACAGAGAAATGAAACCAGGGCAGATGACAGCCCACCAGGAAGCAGTCAAGCAGAGAGTGAAGGCAAGCAAGATGGAAGTGCACCGGCAAGCAGCAACCTGGAAACTGAAGGTGAAACTGCGAGACGCACTGGAATGGGGTTTGAGCGGCTGGTGAAAAACAAGTTGCTAATGTTACACCTGTTACCTACAAAAATGCCGGACTACATCAGATTGGGTTTCAAGGATACCTCAGATAGGGGTACTATGACTAACGACAATGAACCAAACAATACAGCAATGGCAGACGAGATCACTCGAACCACTGCTACTGTGGAAGTCGAAAGTGGCCCAACCAACACCACCACCGAGGCAGGAGAAGAGAGAACGACAGTCATACGTCCAGTAGCACCTAAGCTCAGACTAAGAGGTAAATTCATTTCACTCAAGAGAAGACCAATGACCGACAACAAGCATGTTGAAGGTATCCCAGTCAGCAGCAACAGGGGAGGTGAGAGAACAACAGTTAGACATCGAGTGGTACCTAAGTACAGGCAAGGAGGCAAGCTCATTTCACCCATGAGCAGACCAACAGACAACAACATACAAGTCGGAAGTACCCCAAACCTTAGCGCCACTGGAGATGAGAGTACAACAGTCAGTAGTCCAGAGGTATCTGAGGATAGAATAAACAACGATCTACTTTCAACCATGAGCAGACCAATAGACAACAACATACAAGTCGAAAGTACCCCAAACCTTAGCGCCACTGGAGATGAGAGTACAACAGTCAGTAGTCCAGAGGTATCTGGGGATAAACTAACAAGTCAACTTCTTTCATCCAAGAACAGACCTATAACTGACAACAAGCAAACTGAAATCACCACTGGAGATCATAGTGCAACCGTCAGAAGTCCAGAGGTATCTGAGGTTAGAATAAACAACCGTCCACTGTCATCCAAGACCAGACCAGTAAACGACAACAAGCAAGTCCAAAGTATCCTAATCAGCAGCTCCATGGGAGGTGAGAATGCAACAGTTAAAAGTCAAGAGGCATCTGATGTTGGACTAAGAAATGGTCTATTTTCATCACAGAGCAGACCAATAAATGGCAACAAACAAGTGGAAAATACTCCAATCGCCACCATCAAGGTAGGTGAGAATGCAACAGTCAGAAGTCCAGAGGTACCTGAAGTTAGCATAAGAAGTGGTCTACTTTCATTCAATAGCAGACCTATAAGCGACAACAAGCAAGACAAAATCACCACAGGAGATGGAGATGAGAGTGCAACCATCATAAGTCCAGAGGTATCTGAGGTTAGACTAAAGAACGGTCTACTTTCATCCAAGAGCAGACCAATGAACGACAACAAGCAAATTGAAAGTACCCCAATCCCCACCACGACCGGAGGTGAGAATGCAACAGTCAAAAGTCAAGAAGTATCTGATGTTAGTCTAACAAGTGGTCTATCTTCATCAAGGAGCAGACCAATACATGACAACAATCAAGTTGGAAGTAACCCAGTCACCTCCGCCATGGGAGGTGAGAATGCAACAGACAGAAGTCCAGAGGTATCTGGGGTTAAACTACTAAGCCAGATTCTTTCATACAACAACAGACCTATAAGCACCAACAAGCAAGCTGAAATCACCACCGAAGCTGAGAGTGCAACCATCAGAAGTCCAGAGGTATCTGAGGTTAGACTAAACAACGATCAACTTTCATCCAGACCAATAAATAACAACACGCAAGTTCACAGTATGCCAAACATCAGCGTCACTGGAGATGAGAGTACAACAGTCAGTAGTGCAGCGGTATCTGAGGTTAAACTAAGAAGCCAGCTTCTTTTATCCAAGAGCAGGCATATAAGCGACAAAGAGCAAGCTGAAATCACCACCGAAGCTGAGAGTGCAACCACCAGAAGTCCAGAGGTACCTGAGGTTAGACTAAACAACGATCTACCTCCATCCAAGAGCAGACCAATAAACAACAACAAGCAACTCGAAAGTACCCCAATCACCACCACCAGGGAAGGTGAGAATACAACAGTCAAAAGTCCAGAAGTATCCGAGGTTAGACTCAGAAGTGGGCTACATTCATCCCAGAGCAGACCAATAAACGATAACATGCAAGTCGAAAATACATCCGAAAGCAGTGCCTTGGCAACTGACGAGGAACCCAGTAGAGGTAAAGTGATGGGGTTTCGACTTATTGTAAGAAATACGTTATCAGCATTTCACCTAAAATCTCCACAAACACCTGACAACACCACCATGCGGTACAATAGCACCTCACGTGACCGCTTTATGGCCGATGGTAATGACTCCAAAAGTGTCATAGTGACAGCTGAGAATACTCCTGTGGGCACTATCCAGGCAACTCAGAGCGCCACCATAAGTAGTCCCTTGGCACCTGAGGATGCTCCAGTGAGTGGTCCCACCCAAGCTGACAGCCCTTCAGCAAGTGGAGCCTGGACAGTCACGAGCTCAGTTATCCATAGTGCACCTCCTGGCCACCCACCCCAGCAGCACTCACAAGCCACGCCCACCTGGCCTCCCAATAGGAATATTCTTCTTGCACCTGCAGTAATCACGTGCATTCTTTACAGAAGTCAGTTTTCCTAAAGTCTAAGGCTGCAGTAAATCACAGGGGACCTTGTCCCGGGAGACATGATGCTCCACCGACTCATTTACAGAAGGGGGACCAGGGGAGTAGCCAGAGACAAAATAGATAGCACCACACACGCTTGGACCCACATCCAGGATGGCTGTGAACGAGCAGGCCTGTATCTCCCTGTAAAGGATACCCCTTAATCTCTCCTATCTCCAATCTTGTACTCTCTGCGAATACATCTTCCTCTCCCCAATCTCTTCCTTTCTCTCTCCTCCCTTCTACGTTTGTCTACTTCCCCCCATTCCACACCGTTCTCTCCGTCTTTTGCTTTTCCCTCCATCTCTGCTCACGTTGTCTATTTTCACCCTCCACTCCCTCTGATCTCTGCTCCTGCTTTTGCCTCACTCTCTCCCACCTCCAATCACACCCCTCTCTCTTTGTCTCCCCAAAGTCTCTCATCTCTCCCCAAATTACATTTGCCTCTCCTTTTTCCCTCCCTATATCTCCTCTGCTGAATCGTCTATTAAATCTCTCTCACCCCTCCATATGCCCGTGCCCTTCCCTCCTATCTAACCTTCCCTTCTGAATATATAACAAGAATAAACCAATTTTGGCCAGCATGTCACGAGTTTGGACTCAGGAAATCATTAATTCAGATAAACAGGGCCCCTGGTATGTGCTATTATTTCCCAATATGGACTAGAAATTACTGTAGTTAATAAAATAAAGTTATAATTTAGACAAAAAACTGCACGTTTGGTGTTCTTCCTTCATAAGAGTGAAGATTAAGTAAATATTAGTTTTGACAGCTACAAATGTTTGTCTATCTCTGCTATTAAAAGGCGATTAGCGTAGTATTGCCGTCTGAAAGGTTTAGAAAGACAGGAAACCTAGGTTTCAAGCATAAAATCCCATAACAGCCAGCCTCTCTGCACGGATTGAACACCCCAGCAGATGTACATAATTAGAGTAGGGGGGTGAGAAAGAGACCTGCTGCCCCCCTCTCCTGTTACACACAGCTTGTGTCAAACACGGGAAGGACCTTTGGCGACGCAAGCTGGGGTGGAACTTCAATGTCTCTCTTTAGAGATTAAGCAGTCCTTGGAGGCCCCTGGCCTTTGTGGCTCTAAACAGGCAGGCTGCCTGGGAATGGAACAGGCGTGCGGACTACAACTCCCATAAATCCCAGTCACTGCAACAAGGCAGCTCGGCTGGCGCTCTCGGTTATACTGGCCAGCTCCTCTTGGTGCGGTGCCGGTGCTCTGGGCACCCCCCGCCCCCCCGGGGCCCAAGCTGCTAGAGCGGGGAGCTCGCGACACAACCGAGGGAACGGCTTGGTCTCATCTGCATCAGTTGTCAGGAACCCATAACCTGGAGGGTTAGCTGCCACAAGAAGATTTAGGAAATGCCATTTGTGGGAATGCGTCCTGTGTGGACACACTCAAGATCTGGTAAGGATCTAACCCACCTGATACCGGCTTTGGCATCCAGAGAGAGCAGATGGAAATAATATTGTATATTGCTCAGATGGAGCCTGGATGCCGTCCCAGGGTAGCTAAAACACCCCTTGTTCATACCGATCTCAAAAGCATAACTGCAGATAAGGATACCTGGGTCCCAAAGGTCTGCATTTTCCTGCTGATGTCAGGCCACACACACCCTGTGCACAACAAACTGATTTACATCATAAAGTTACCAGCCTGTTCTTCTTGATAAGAGGACAATGTTAGCAGATGATGTCAACTTCTATGAATAATTACCAAGTCTCAGGTTATAACACTGGCTTTTCCAGGAGGCTGGTGCAATCTCTGGTCACGGGTTTGAATCGCCACAAAGGTAATGAGTCATTTTGCTCATTCAGGTGAAGGCAGGCGCTTTGCAAGTAACAGATGTGTGTCTATGGATATAGATCAGTCGGTTAATGTGCCTGTTGCAGAGATCCCTTGATAAACTTCTGTTGACATGCTCCAGTCCCGGTGAAATAGGCCATGCTCCTCCACAATCCTCAGCCCATGACCTGCAAGGCAGTAACAGAATCATTCATCCTCTGAGGCTGGTAACATGGGTTCCCTCGAGTGGTGTACTAATAAACACGTATTTATTACGTGCCAAAGCACAATTCCTTTTGCATTGTGTTCATATCATTGGGCTTTACAAGTGGGACCACTCACAACAACCCTGTTACCTTAGATCAGTGGTCTCCAAACTTTTTAATGCCCCCCCAGTTGAAAAATAAAAATAATTGGGCCCCCCTTCAGAATTTTTCACAAATATTTTATAAAGATGGCAATGTTTAAATATGTCTAGATGTACTTAAACAGTGCAGTTACTACTGTTGCCATTTTAAAAATGCAATAACATGTTTCTGCTGAAAACAAAACACTGTTATCTGTGCCAAAGTCTGGTGCCCCCCCTGGGATCACTTGAGGCCCCCAAGGGGGACCCGCCCCCCAGTTTGAAGACCCCTCCCTAAGATCCTACACAGAGGGCTAGGAAAGGAAAGCATCTATACCTGTTTATATCTTGGACAACTTGTGAAGGCGCATGCAGAATGCACCCCTGGTCTTCCTGATGAGCCTGGAAGAAGAGAATGACAGTGTCCAGGTGTGTCCCCCTTTACACCTGTTGCAAGTCAAAACACAGCTCAGCCAATAGAGTTTACTGATTGTCATTCAAGTGAGACATTTAGAGCCATCAGGTTTCCTGTTGGGGGAGCACGGACACTGTTGCATGTATAGGAATGTCAGCATACTGCACCGTGGCACATTTTGGGGGAATACATCAGAGTAGGCCTGGCACCAGGCTCTGGTCTGAAATAGCTATCACACCAGAATCTGACTGGTTCCAACTTGCAAGTGAGTGACCAGAATGTCATTGCACAATACACTGCAGCTGGCCTGGAGCAGAAGAAAAGTAACACAGCTTACACAATATTGGGATTGGGCCCAGTACCCCTGGCCTACGACCCTTTATAGAACCACAGGAGAGTCACATGAACGCCTGTCTGTATGATGGTCTTTTGTAGGTGTCTTTATGCATGGTTGTGTTTTATGGGTGTCTTTATGAATGGTTGTGTTTTATGGGTGTCTTTATGCATGGTTGTGTTTTAGGGGTGTCTTTATGAATGGTTGTGTTTTATGGGTTTCTTTATGCATTGTTGGGATCTTTGGGTGTCTTTATGCATGGTTGTGTTTTATGGGTGTCTTTATGAATGGTTGTGTTTTATAGGTGTCTTTATGCATGCTTGGGTTTTATGGGTGTCTTCACGAATGGGTGTGTTTTATGGGTTTCTTTGTGCATTGTTGGGATCTTTGGGTGTCTTTATGCATGGTTGGGATTTATGGGTGTCTTTAAGCATAGTGAGGTTTATGGGTGTCTTTAGACATGGTTGTGTTTTATGGGTGCCTTTATGCATGGTTGTTTTTTATGTGTGTGTTTATGCATGTCTTGTGTGTTTTTTATGGGTGTCTTTATGCATGGTTGTTATATTTACAATCGAAGGTGTTTATACAGTCTCACATTTCTCTTCCTTTATGTATATTTGTGCTCTTCAGTCAATATGTGTGTATGAAAACCTATAATTGTTTGTCCTGTATGAATATCGATTTCTGGAGTTTGGGGGCTTTTTGCACATGTGCTTGAACATGTATGTATGTGCTCTATGTGTGAAACTGCATTGAATTATTCACGAACTAATCCTATGGCATTTTCCGATGCCTTTCATTCATTATATTTTTAGTTATTACCAACATCTTTGCATTTCAATAAACATATATTTACCAGACATACTTACAGTCCCCTTCATCTATTGGTGTACTATAGTGGCATTCACATCTTTCGTCTGCCCACCACAGCTTACAGCATGGGACACAGAATCAGCCCACTCCAGCCACATAATTACCTAAGTTTGAGTGATAGCATTCCTTCCTTGCACAATGTGCACATCCGCAGAATAAATTGTCCCTATACGTGTCAGGGACTACAAATGCAATGTGGACTTTTACATAAAATCATATAAATGTTGGCTGTTAGACAATGATTGGTTTCATACAATGCGTGCCTTCATACAAAAAGTCACAAACAAAATAAGCAGTGGCAAAGACAACAGGAACCATTGCCAGACCTACAGGATTTGTCAGTGCTTCTTGACTTTGCAGGGAGGACATCTGTACTTTCGAAGCTGTCAGTGAAGACTGATATCTCAGCTCAGGCTTGTTCAGTGTCCAAATATGATGTAGCAAGGCCTTTTCCTCAAATATTCTACGACTGGTCACTGAGTAGGAATCAGGCTGGTTCCAGAAGACTAATGTCACACTGTACCTGTTTCCCAGTTCACTGCTGTACATACCCATCTTTCCGGGTATCAGTTCGGTTACGACTCTGGCGCTACCTGGGTAGGAGCAGGTACACTACCTGCATGCTCGCCGGCATCTGCATCTTTTTCCGCTTTGGTCCATATCCATCACCCCCCTTTCACAGGCATCGGCTGTTTGCTTTTGATTTCTGTGACCACCAAGTTGTGTCTCAGATTGTTGGATACAATGTCGGGATGGACGTCCAGGAACGCTCCTGCAGTTGTGTCATCTTGGCAATTTTGAATGTCTGCCTGATGTCCCACCGGCAGAGGTGTAGGCCCCAGGCCCCTCTGGGAGTTCTTAAACTGGACTCTTGGTGTTCCCGAGGGACACCACTAGTGAACCCTGAGTGTCTGTCCTCTGCCTTGCACACCTCGCAATGTCCTCTGCATAAGCCTTGGCTGGTGGCAGCTTAGACTTTTCGGAGTGCATAGTTGTACCAAGAAGACTTGCCTTCATGGCACCCTGGTCTAAACTGATTCCAGATCCCTTGGAGAGGCAGGGATCCTTCATTGTCTTTAGGTGGATCTCATGTTTGTGATTACATTTAGGCGTGCTGCTGTACTCTTTGCAAACATTAGAAGAAATCCTTTTTGTTAACACTTTGCAGATATTGCCAGTGCAAGAGTCATTAGTTAACCATCGATCAATATTTGATAAGGTTTGAGTTTGTGTAGCAATAGTGTTTGCACGATGGAGGTTGGTTGCTGCTCAGAGAGGACACCGCATCCCTCAATTCTTGTCTCCCCCTGTCCAAGGCACTCTGAAAGGAACGCACATAGTTTCCTACCAGAGCAGTAGCTTGGAAACTGTAGCCAGGCGAGTGTGCGTAAGCAGATGCTGTGGTCAGGGCTTCATCGGACTCCTCTGTGAACGGAGATTCTGACCCGGCCCTTTATTTGGACAATCCAGCTCGTGGGACGCACTGGTCATTGATTGGCACTTTACTGTTGCCATCTGCCTGACTCTGGGACTGTGGTCCTGGCTAGGGATCTGTGACGCTCATCCTAGTCGCCTAACAGAGAAGAGTCTCTGGGTCCTCCACGATGGTGGCTTAAGGGGATTTGAAGGCACAGCGAGAGGTTCTGTGAGAAGGCAGCGGGCGTCTGTCACACTAAGCACCAGCACGGTGGACATAAGGCCCGTTGAGGGTGGTTGGTTCCCGCTGAGGATCTGGGGGCTGTCTTGACACCAGCTACACCTGACTAGGTGTAGTGTTATATAATCCCAATGGCCAGCTATGGGACTCCTTGGGGACGGTCTTCAGAGGGACTCAATGATAGAAGAACTCAGTGCGAAACCTGAGGTCCCAGTACTAGCACCATGCCACATACCTCTGAGCTGACCTGCAGCCCACCCTCTCTCCTGGGTCAGGGTGCCTCGGCTACCACCTTTCCTGTGGTCTTCGCCACCAATGGCTGGAAGGCCTTGGGAGCCTCTGCACTACATGGCGTGTGTGCCTGCGTATGCACGCGTGCGCTCGCCTGTGCATATGTATGCACACGTGCGTGCATGCCTGCATGGATGTGTGTTTATGTATAAAAGCTCACCTGATGCCTTTGAGTTGGCGAAGCTCGCACTGTCTGTGAGTGTGACTTTCATGTCCACCGAGGGTGTAAGAGGCTTCCACTGCTCGCCTAACCATTGCAGATTACAATTTATATTCAGAGTAGAGTGGGGCTTCAGTCACTGAATACCATGTCTGTCTTCCTTCCTTATACAGTAGTTCATCCTCAAATAAAAAGCCCTTGATTCTGGTCTGCTCTAGTGCCACGACGCATCACTCATCCTTAGACGGCACGAGCTGCCGAGGAGCTGACAAAAACAGGCTCTAAGTAACAGGTGCCCGCGCGTCACGCTCCTTTACAGCCATTCAGGGGCCTGTGACGAGAAAACCTATGGCCGGGGGCTTTGTAAATGTCACTTTAACTCCATAGCATGTAACCTGGTATGTAATTCATATGTTACATGATTTGTGAAAGAGCAACACGTGCATTATGCAGAATACTCCACAGTATTATTGTGTGTTGTAGTATGCAATATTATCTCTCCCCACTATTGATTATGATTGAAAGTGTAAGAGGATTGATTTGCGCCAGCTATTGCTAGCTGGGCCGGATTAGAGTCCCTTATTGTGGACAGACCTGCCCTGCGCCTAGGGCCACTGCCTCCTGTGCCTGCAGTGAGTGCTGTCTCTACAGCCCCACAGGGCACAGCCCTCAGCAGTGAACCAGGGGCACAGCCTCTGGACATGCACAGTAACACTATACTTAGTAACTATCTGCTACGCTGTTACTAAGTGATAAAGGATCAAAGAGAAAAGCCTGGGAAGGGGGTCAGTCAAACAAAAAAGAATCTAAGAAAAAAAACATAGTTACAATTAGACTTAACATTGTCAAAGTTATGTAGTATTTTCTTCCTCTCGTGTTTGCACAGATTCCCCAGTGTTTAAAAACAATATGGGCCTAATTTAGATTTGAAGGTGCCATGCCTTAGAGATTGAAATGTCTCTTCCCGTGGCCTGGCTGCTAACCCGCCAACCGTGTTTGGAGTCCAGATAGGTTATGTCAGATGTGAGCACCATCCACCATGGAATGGCTAAGTATGTTGGTCAAAGTACTGGCAAGGAGAACCAAGTTTCCACTAGATGGAAAGTCATGGCTGCCGAAGTTGAGGCGGCGTACAGCCATGCATCAAGTCTAAAGATTAGCACCACCATAGTGTGGAACAATAACTTTGCAGGAACTCCTTTGTGGCAGCAGGACACACATGCTGTGGTGTGATGTTACCTATGGTTGAGAGCCACATGGACAGCATCAAAGAATGAACAACACCAGCTTCATCATTTACAAAAGAAACACTAATACAGAAGACCATTTATCATGTGTTGACATGTGTGTCCAAATCCCAAAGTTCTGATCCTCATCCTAGCCAGAGCACCTACGTTCATAGACATTGAGCCTGAATTTATGCTGAATGGGATCCTGAGTGTCAAAACTCATCTCCTCAGTTCAAAGGTTTAGTCCACCAGCCTTGGTACCTGGATGACAATATAGGTCAGAACTTGGAGCGGGTGAATGCCTCATCAACTGCTCCCCTCCGCTTGCAGGATATTATCAGGAAGAGGTGGACTGACTGCAGGATATATAGAGTCTGGTCCCTTTTGAATAAAGCCAAACAGGATGTACCGGCAATGGGTGGTGGCCTTGACCCTGCAGCTCAGAGAGAAATAGCTGCCCATCATGCAGACAGAAGGCTTTGTTTGTTGCTGTGGAGGAGGTGTAGACACATCCACAGTCAAAAATGTGAAGCACGGAGCACTTGACTAATTTAATATTGTTTTCAAGACAGATATAAACCAGGAATTATTGTACACTGCATTCCATTGCATATGTGTATTCTTGTCCTACGGGCATTGTTGATGGAACATGGGATGCTGTGTCTTACATGTAGTCTTGTGTGCGTGTGTGCGTCTTTGTTTGAGTGTCTGTATCAATCTGAGGTGTTCCAGTGGCAAATGTTTGGGTTTCACCTATTAGGTTTACCTTAAAACACAAAATAGAAGGGCAATTCCACTTAATTCTGGTTTGTCCTAAAATAAAATGTTCACATTGATGGTAGAACAGGATCTTTAATCCAAAAGATGACAAGAGTAGGAACTTGCGCAGACTTTTGAAATCGGTAATACAGCATGGGTAAGCCTACTATTCTACATTTATGCTATTGAGGTTGATTGAAATTGGAGCAGGAAACATATTTGTGACAAGAAAAGTGACCATGCATCATTATAAAGGTGCAGATTTTGCCTACTCCCTGCCACCTGGGCTAGAGAGGCCAATTTTGGCTCAGGGTCAGATCCTAAGCCTCTTTCTTTCAAAGGTGAACAAACTCTAGTAGGGTGAACCCATGTCGGGGGTTGTGCCTACACGCTAGCAAGCCCTGAAACATGTACGTCCCAAGAGGAGGCAGAAAATGGTTGCCTGTCCACTGACCTGCTAGTTCAGTTAATGTTCAGTTAATCTAATCGATATGTGCCTTGAGGTCCTAAGTTTTTTATTCTGCTTGAATAAGACTTATAACGCTCACCTCCAAATCATTCTACGGCCCTCAACTCCCCAAGCAGTTCTAGATCTGTATTGTACATTCCAGAGACCCATCAGATTCCACCATGGATCTCAGTCCAAAGTGAAAGGACATGTCCATTAAAGCAAGGTATAGATGGATGGGTGGTTTGGCATTCCAACAAATGAAATCTATTCCAAGTGTGAGAACCACAGTTGCTAACCTGACACTATTAGCCTACTGCATCCACATGGATGTGCATGGTCTCACTAAAGGACCACTCCTGACCTGCCAACTCCTCATGAAGCAGCGGGATTCCCATTCACGCACAACAAGACGCACATCAGTCAGTGGACACGTGATACATGAGCATGACCATACACAGCATAAAAATGTGATGTCACTTGTGTGAGAAAGAGCAATATATGGCACTAATTACCACATTTATCCCACCAACACCCTTGCAGGAATACCAGCTGAGCATCACACTCCCAATCTCCCCGAAGAGTCTCATCCAACAGCAGGACCCAATAATCCCTATACTGTACGGGTACCCCAAGCATCAGACCCAACCAAAAGACTCAATACAAAGTTGGGGTCAACTGCAGACACCCTGGACCAAGAGCCACACATTTGGAGTGCAATGAGAACTGCTGGGACTGAATACTCTGCAACGGATTTCCAGGAAATCGGGGCTGGGCCACGGGCAGCCCATGGACATCTGGGCAGAGCTGAGATGATTCAGAAAGAGGATTACGAGGATCTGCCAGATCTTGCTGCAGAAGACAGTTCAGAGAAACAACAACTCCTTGTCATTGAAGACAGCCTTAAGGACATTAGGGACCTGCTGGGAAAACTACACACACCAATGGAGGCACTGGCTGTACACATAAGTTCTTACCATGAATCTGCAAGGCTCGAGTTCCAGTTGATCAAAAATGATCTCACGTGGCTGATGAATGCAGTGGAGGGGATGGTAGGATCATTACGTGCTCTGGAAGCCTCAATGGCCAGACCTAACGTCCCAAATGCACAAGGTAATGCTGACAACTGCAAATGAGGCCTTCATCTCAGAGGCAAAATGGACATCTGATGGCCCCTCACTCTCCAGCTCAATGAAGAGGCTGCTCTGCACCCTGGTAGGACCTTAAGAGCGTTCAATCAGAAACACCAACCGATGAATAGATGCATTAAAATCTGATGTCATACTGTGTGCATGGGACTGTGAATCCTGTATAAAGCCTGTACTAAATTCTGATCTACAAAGCAGGGTTGATGGACTGTACCTGCAAACACACACTATACCATCCACCATGACCTCAAGCTCATTGTCAGTGAAGCTGTATCTTGTGTTACAAAGTTCACATACATCACCTATATACTGTCTAGAATAAATTCACTGATCTTTCACCACACTGGTGTTAGTTGTTGTTCTTCCTATAGTATGTGTATGAGCTTATAGAAATCACATGCTCGCTGTGTCTAAACATCTCGTGGCAATGCCAAACCAATGAAATTTAAATTCAGTCTTGTAGATGTGTACGTGCAATTAGATGCAATGGTTATAATACTGCATGTAAAAGAGTCATAGGTCTTACATCACATGAATGCACAAAAGAACAGACCAACATTCTATGTCAAGGACATGCAAGGAGGGTGGAGATACTATCTGAATACTTCTATACCAAGTGAGTGATCAGCTGCAGTGGTTCTCTTATAAGAGGGGAAGCTGTGACATATGAGGCTGTCACACAGCCACAATTTGGCAAGGTGATATTTTTGAATTAGCATTTTACAGCATGTAACACACCTCACAGCAAGGGTATACAATGTTGCGTTCATCTAATCGATATGTGCCGTGAGGTCCTAAGTTTCAGACCCCGGGGAGGTGAGCATTAGGTACAGAGCGGGAGTGTTGCTTTGAGGAAAGTGTGACTACAAGCACCCCCCCCCCCCCGGAGGAGTTATGATATGAGAATCCAAATACTACAGAGTATCAATGACAGGCACCATAAACAATAGGTATCATCTTATGACACCACACTAGTAAGGTGAATTGTACCATATCACAGAGCATGTATCATTTGTTTTCATTAGAGGTAGTCAAACAAGGAGTGGCACCAGGGAGTCCACCTTAGTCCTGACGCGGAGCCTAGGGGTAAGGCTCCGAAACATATAGACTAGGAAGTCAGGTACATCACATCCCCCACTTCTGCAGCCCCTTTTTAATCATATCACCTCCAAGAGATTTATTAAATCACTGGAATTACTAGGAGACAGGTATTTTTAACTCACCCAAGACCCCTCCTATCCCTCCTGTGATTCACATTGATGAGACTACATCAGTGCTCCCACGTATCCCGTAGGTTGTAGCATGCCTGCTCTGTAGCGGAACGGGAAGAAATCTAATGATGAAGCATGCCACCAAGGGGTAACCCTGGTGGGTGAGGGTTTTTCTAACAGGAAAATCCTTTTTCCTGTCCATCTTGTGGTAGTTCTTTTAGCTGGGTCTCTTTTGTAATGTTATTTAGGTCCTAACACACATTTTCATCGCACTGAATATGTCGACTATAACCAAATCATGTTTTTTAATTGTGAACCGACTGCCAATAGACGTCCTCCTACAACAATGAGGATTACATTTTTGAACAACCAGTAACTCATTTAATTCAATGAGAAAGGAGGACACAGTATCAAATTTATGCAGATTGAAAATAAGTCCCACTGTGCCATATTTTATGGAGTGCTACTTTGAGAAACTCATCTTGGGAAGACCAAGAAGGTTTGAACTACAAAAATTCAGGTGTCATAGGACAGACATGTTTGGCACCATAATTCTTCAAGGGAAGGACAGAAAAAGGCATGATCTGTTTCAAGATGCGAAGGTGGTAAAGCAAGACCTAACCACTGGAGCAATATACTGGTTAAAATCTAGGGTAGCATCCATCAAATTTCCAAGACTTCTTGAAACCTGCTCAGGGACAAGGCAAATGCCCATTAAGGGTGGCCAAAGAGAGACATCCTGCTGGATAACTATGGAGGAAGTGAACACATTATATTGTCAGGTTTAATATCAGGAACTTTTCCCTTGCAACCTATTATGGTTTCCAAAGCCCCAGTCATACTATTATCCATAACAGCTGAGTTAGTTTCAAGGTTTACTACTAAATGTGTATTACCAGGATACATGTAAGTGGTCACCCGAAATCAGCGACTCCAGATTGCCAATGTTAGAGATTAGGGATTCAGAGGTTAAAATGGACACGAGACAAGGATGAACCTTATTATAAACCAGCTACACGCCGAGTAGCTAGTTCGTCCAAAAATGCAAGTATAGAATGATTCATTATTGGTGTTGCAATAGGGGAAGCCACCACGTGTCTGGTATTTTTCTATACAAGTACTTGACGGATCTCGAGTATGGGCCTAAAGGCTTACAAATGTCCCCTCTAGGTTTCACAATCTTCCACAGACATAGATGAGAAATCAGTGATTTTGTTACTTGCAACATTTAGGGGGACCATCTCTGCTACATCCTGTTCTGGTGGATCCTTTGAGTTAGGTGTAAGCTCATCTCATATCGCCATGACTGCATGTATGAAAATAAAAGGTTAGATCATTGACTAGTTCTTTAGTAGGTACTAGTTTGGTAGCTAGAGTCTCATGACTATTTATTCTTCTGATGGGCTTAAAAATCTCCTTAGTATTCTTAACATGAATTCTTTGAGACTAATACTAGTTCCTTGCAGCTTTAATTGTATGGATATTTGGGTAGAATTTGATGACATTTAATTTTATCGATTTGCTTGTATTCCCTGAGCTAAATGATTTAAAGTCTCTCCTATTGCATTTTCTGCTTTAGTGAGGGAGTGAACCACTGTGATTTGTTAAATTTATGGTTTCTGATAATAGTTTCTAAAGTTTCCAGGGCAGAAAAAAAACATCAGATTGAAAATGTAAAGTTAAATTTCTGAATTAGTGCTCTATTTCATAGACTCTTTTGACTTAGTGGCTGTGAGGAATCTATCTATAGATGACAATAAAAAAGTAAGACAAAGTAAAGCTAGAGTTGTAAGTTTAAGGGGAAGTAAAAGTAGTAGGTGTAACATGCAGCTGTTAACGCAAGTAAAATATACATGGGGTTAGCTGGTGGGCACAGGCACCAGCTTGGTTTGTGTTTATTGAAGAAAGAACCAAACCTGTTACAGAGGAGGAAACTGAAATGAGAACCATCAGAGGATGAGAGTTAGGAGAGAACCAGAATCAAAGGAGCTTATCAAAAACTGGTAGGTGGGAAATAGGAAGAGCAATAGCAGACCTCTCAACTTCAGATAACTTTTCACCGTGTGATGAGGGGGCGTGGCTTCAGGCACTTCTTCCTGCTCCCTCCCCCACCACACATAAAAAAATATGTCTGAGTCTGGCGCTGATATCCTGGGGAGGTTTCACACCCAGGAATGGACTTTGGCTGTGTAAAGCCTCCAAAGACGAGCTGGAATCCAAGAAGTTTCCAGCTCAATTTGTGTTTCACAGGGTGATAATAACTCTTCAACGGGACACAGTGTGAAGGGGGTCGATATTGTGTGACATGAGAAGGTATGGTGTGATTTGAGAAGTCTGCAGTGGTAAAGAGGGATATGCTGAGAGACGGATTCTTAAGACGAGGGATTCCCGGGAAGTTATCTTAGACATTTAAGGCTGGGAATGGAGCAAGGATAGAGGTAGGACATAGTAAAGAGGTTTGATGAATGGTTGGTAGAGTACTGGTGACACTCTATGTCAATCAATGTCAATCATTTGGCTCACAGTGTACCTAACCTACTCACTGGATACTCAGGAGCCCCACTGTATAATCTTACGGAGGTGACGGATGGGTCTCTCACTGTGTATGGATTGCTTATCATCTGTCACCCTAGTCAATGCCAGTTCTAGGACAAGAGTTGTGGCCTAACAGCCAGGGGTGCTGACTTTGGAACTGGGAAAACAGGTTTGAGTCATGGGTTGTGCCCAATATCTGGTGGCTCTAGACAAATCACTCAAACTACCAGTGCCTCCAAAAAAATTATATTCTAATCTGGTGTTCACATAAAGCTCTATAATGCCATTGGACTAGATTTAGGGTGGATTGCCATTGACAGTCCCGGTTCTCAGAAGACTCTCCCGGCGTCTAGGGTTTTTCTCAATTTTAAATACATGTTCCTGTTTTTGAGCTAAAGGTCACATCATCCTACAAAGCTGAATTGAAATGAATGCTCTCAGCTTTCCTAAAGTCTGAAACAACTTAAGTAATTTAGCTTTTTCTTCCAGGCAGTGCAGAAGGAGGACAGCTGTATGGTTCCAGCAGAGTGAAGGTGGAAGAGGCCTATGTCGGGCACAGGGTGGGTCCTGCCATAGCAAATGTGACCTTGTAAATTAAGTGTTATATATATATATACATATATATATATATAAACAAAGGTTACAGGGATGTTATATTTAGGCTTAAATTTAAACGTACAACACCTTAGAAATTCACCTGGTATAGTAAGATTTATTTCGAGTAACTATAACTCGTGTCCTAAGGTAATTATCAGTCAATCAATCAGTCTTTTTTAGAGCACGCTACTCACCCGTAGGGGCTCAAGGCGCTGTGGGGTATGTCCTCAGGGTTCAGTTGAAGAGACAGGTCTTGAGGTCCTTTCTGAATGGAGGTAGCGATGGCCACTGTCTCAGGTAGAGGTAGGGTGTTCCAACATTGTGCTGCAAGGTAGGTGAACGATCTTCCTCCAGCAGAGGACTTCTTTATGCGAGGTACAGTGGTGAGCGACTGCTGGGAGGAGTGGAGAGGTCTGGCAGGGGAGTAAATGGTGAGGCGGTGTTTGAGGTAGCTGAGTCCAAGGTTGTGGAGGGCCCTGTAGGCGTGTACGAGGAGCTTGAAGTTGATCCTCTTCTCAACAGAGAGCCAGTGGAGATCTCTCGGGTGTCCTGTGATGTGTTCTTGGCGGGGGATGTTCAGTAAAGTCTGGCAGAGGCGATTTGGATTTGTTGTAGCATGCTCAGGCTCTTCTTGGTGGTTCAGGCATAGAGGGCATTGGCCGTAGTCAGGTCTGCTTGTAATCAGGGCGTGTGTCACAGTTTTGTGGCAGTCGCTTGGGATCCATCTGAATATCTTCCGTAGGAGTCGGAACGTATGAAAACAGGTGGAGGAGACGGAGTTGACCTGTCTTGTCATGTTGAGCGCTGAGTTGAGGACGACACTGAGGTTGTGTTGAGAGCCACCAGGAGTCGACCCAGGCTGTGGAGGAAGGTCCAAGGATGAGGATCTCTGTCTTGTTTGAGTTCAGCTTAAGGCAGCTCTCCTTCATCCAGACGGGGACTGCTTCCATTCCGTCTTGGAAGTTCTTCTTGGCCGTTAAGGGGTTTTCAGTGAGGCAGATGATCAGCTGGGTGTCATCAACGTAGGGGATGATGTTCAGTCCATAGTTCCTGACGATTGGGGCGAGCGGGCCATATAGATGTTGAACAGTGTGGGACTCAATGAGGATCCTTGGGGTACTCCACAGCTGATCTCTATAGGTTCTGACAGGTGTGGCAGGAGTCTGACTCTCTGCGTTCTGCCTCTCAGGAAGGAGTGTATCCATTGAAGGGCCTTGGCGCGTATGCCGGCTGTGTGGAGTCTGGCGCATAGGGTGCAGTGGGACATAGTATCAAAGGCAGGCGATAGGTCTAGTAGGATGAGGGCTTCTGTTTGGCCGTGGTCGATGAGAGAGAGGATGTCATCTGTAGTGGCGAGCAGGGCAGTTTCGGTGCTGTGATTAGTTCTGAATCCTGATTGGGAGATGTCCAGGATGTTGTTGTCCTCAATGTGTTAGAAGAGCTGAGTGTGGATTTTTTTTTTAGACACCTTGGCTTGGAAAGGCAGCAGGGAGATGGGGCGGTAATTCTGAGATCGTTGGGTCCGCTGTGGGTTTCTTCAAGAGCGGGCAGATCTCGGTATGCTTCCAGTCCTTGGGGAAGGTGGCAGACTCTAGGGAGCAGTTGATGGTTTTTCAGAGCTCGGGTGCGATCAAGGCACTGGCCTTGCTGAAGATGTAGTGGGGACAAGGGATGGTGGGGACTCTGGCGTGGATGCTGCTCATGATGGAGCGAGTCTCTTCTGTTGTGAGCGGGGTCCAGGCATACAGGAAGAGTGGGGATTCAGTGGATCCGGGTTGAGGCATTGTTGGTGAGTTCGGAGAGTCTTGGGGTACGAAGCTGTCGTAGATATCCTTGATTTTCCAATGGAAGAAGGCGGCTAGTCTGTTGCAGAGGTCCTGGGATGGAGGGATGTTAGCGGACTCAGCTATTGGTTTGGCAAATTCCTTGATGACATTGAAAAGTTATTTTGTGTTGTGAGTGGTGGCATTGATGCAGTTCTGCAGGGCAGTCTTCCTGGTGGATCTGATCAGGCCATGCTGAGATCTTGTGTCGGATTTAAAGATTGCAAGGTCCTCCGGGAAGTTGCTGTTCCTGCATTTCTTCTCCAGCCTCCTGCAGGTGCGCTTCTATTCCTGGAGTGCGGGGGTGAACCAGCTGGCTTTCTTAGTGGTGTTTCTCTGTGGTCATTCAGAGTAGAGCTAGGGTGTTGGTGCAATCGGTGATCCATTGGTGGAGGTTGCGTGCTGAGGTGTTGACAGCTGTTGTATCAGGGGGTGGTGAGTTGCTGAGGGTGTTGACGGGTTGCTCCCCTGTGGTACAGTTCCATTTCCTGTGGTTGGGGGTGGTGGGCGGTGTAGGCGTGAGCTGTAGGTATGGTGAGAGAAAAATGGATGCAGTAGTGGTCAGTTCAGTGTAGCGGTGTGAAGTCGTCAATGGTGATGCTGCGGAGGAAAAGATAGGGTTGAGTGTGTGTCTGGCAATATGCAATGGTGAGTTGACCAATTGCTTGAGATCAATTGTGTCAAGGTTCTCGAGTAGCAATGAGGTGTGCTCGTTGTGGTCGTTGTTGTGGAAGTTTAGGTCTCCGAGGTGTATGTAGTTGGTGGAGGTGAGCGCGTGGGGGGCTATGTGGTCAACGATGGAGTCGCTGAAGGCTGGGTGTGGGCTGGGTGGTCTGTAGATAAGGTTGTCGTGGATGGTGGTCTTCGGTGTGACGTGCACTTAGAAGTGGAGGTGCTCCATGAGCGGGGAGTGTTCCTGTGTGTTGATTGATAGGTGAAGGGTGGTCTTGTAGGCGATGGCTAGTCTGCTGCCTGGTCTGGAAAGTCAGTCCTTGCAGAGCAGTTCGTAGTCACTGGGGATGGCGATAGTGATGTCCGGTTCAGATGCTGTGTTTGTCCATGTCTCGGTGGGGAAGGCAATGTCCGGGCGAGTAGAGTCTATCAGGTTCCAAAGTTCCACGGTGTGCTTATGCACAGAGCGGACGTTGAGGAGGATGCACTTGAGGTGGCCTTGAGGGGTTTTTGACGGTTCTGAGGCTGCTGGGTCTGGTGTTTGGAGTGCGGAGAAGGTGCGGTCGCAGCTGCGGCAGGAAAAAGGTCTGGGGGTGCCGCTGGGGAAAGCGAGGTGGCAGGCGGTCGAACATCCTTGGTTCAGTGCGTGAAGGGTTTTTGCCGTCGTATCAGTCGATGGTGCAAGAGCCAGAGCCTCTGGCACTGGGAGCAGTCAGGCGCGGACGGGCACAGGGCTTGCCTTTGGTGCGCCAGCGGCACGGCCGCAGAGCAGCTACCCTTAAGAAGAGGAGGAATTAGTCAGTTGGGTTGAGGGAGGGTGGGAAAATGCTTCGAGGGTGAGGGGCAGGGTCAGCAGCGGCAGAGAGGGAAGCATGGGGGCGGAAAAGGGCAGAGCAAAAACAAGTAAAAAATAAAAAACTGAGAGAAACAGAAAAGGAGAAAAAACAGGAAAGAGGAAAGACAGAAAATAGTCAGACACTGATGGCCACTAGGCAGGTGCCTGCTCGTGGACACAGGCTTCGAACACAGAGCCAGCAGGCTCTTTCCGACACCGACAGCAGCAGCAGCAGCAGCAGCAGCAGCAGCGGTGACCACACAGGAGGGAGCAATGGATGCTGGCCAGAAGGTCAGTGGAGACTAAAACTCGCGCCTCCAACATGCACAGTTTTTTAATGAATATATTTACAGAAAATGTTACAGTGATATTATCAATGATGTTATAAAATATGTCATGAGTGCTTTAATGTCTGGGGCACTTAGCAGTGCATGTGGAGGGCGCAAGTTATTCTTACCTTAGGGCATGAGTGTGTGTACTTGAAATAACTCCTACTATAACAGGTGAATATATAAAGTTTTGTACATTTAAAATGTGAGCCTAACTATAACGTCCCTGTAAACTTTGTTTTTTTAAGTGAATGTCTATGTTTATTTAATTCTATTTCCTAACTATTATGTCCCTGTAACCTTTCCAATGAATTTCTACAGTTTATTTTAATGTAAAGCAATTTGAATTACTATATTTTAATTCAACTAGGCCCAATCCGTTTAACCACCCAGCCCCGCGCCTTGCAAGGCCTTTGGCCATGCACAGTGGGGATTGGCTGCAGGGCCTGACCTGTGGCCAGGCCCTTCGGCCCACCCCCTATAACTACCCAACCAGGCGCCACCCCGGCCTTTGGCCTTGTGTGGTGGGGGTCGGCCGGTTATAGAGGGATGGCCGTAACTCAAAGACTTTGCTGGGAAAAAGACTTCAATGTTCCATCACGAGGAATGTTAAACATTCAAAATACTAGTAAATATTCAGACACACATCCATGAGATAGGAGGATTCGAACCCTAAACCTACTTAGTGTCAGTCCAAGAGCTTCACCAACACGCCACAAGTGACTCTGCTGTACTGTGCATCAAAACATAACTATAACATTCAAACCAAAGATCTTGCTAGTGTGACACTTTGAAGTCATTGTATATAGAGACCAGTGCAATAAAAATCTCTCCCACTCTCTCTTCCACCCCATTATGGGATGGAAGAGAGAGAGAGAGAAAATGAGAGATTGAGAGAAATAGAGAGACATTTAGAAGAAGACTGTGATAGTCAGAAATTGAAAGAGAGGGAGAGAGAAATAGTTTTTGTAGACTTTGATGAATGATATACCTAGAATGATATATTTTAGGACAAATTGAAAAGAAAAACATATTTGTCAAGGAAAAAGAATGCAATCACATTTTGGTAAGTAATTAAAGCAGGAATGTGACCTTAACCTCTAGGCCAGTGGTTCCCAACATTTTGACTTTTGTGGACCCCCACTTTATCATTACTGGAACACAGGGACCCCCACTGAATCATTATTAGAATCTGGGGATCCCCCACTGCAAAATTACTAAAAGCTGGGGACCTAATCTGTAAATATTATTTAATTTTCTAAGCAGTTGTGGACCCCCTGAGGAGGCTTCATGGACCCTCAGAGGTCCCCGGACCAAAGGTTTGGAACCACTGCACTAGGCCACAGGTGACTCTTTACTATGCAGTTTCTAGACATAGATATGACATTCAACCCAAAGATTTTGATAGCAAAAAAGGTAAATGTTCCATCGCTAGGAATGTTTAACAGTTAAACCAGTAGTAAATAAACAGTCACACTGCCATGAGATACCAGGATTTGAACCTTCAACCTACTGAGTGACAGTCGAAGAGCTTTACCAAGAGGCAAGAGGTGACTCTGTTTTGGTGTGCATCAAACATAACTTTAACATTCGTACCAAACATCTTGCTGGTGTGACGCTATGAAGTCATTCTATGGAGAGGCTATTGTTATTGCAATGGAGCACACAAGCAAGATGCTTGCTGCCAGGAGAGTACGGCGTGGGGAACCTGAAGGCCCTCACGGTCCTAGTCTTCTCCCCCTGACATGCAGGGGGCGCTTTGCTCCTGGAAGCAGGGTGCTGCTTTAAATAGCAACTCTCTGCTTGCAGGAGCAATGCTTTCATCTCTTTTGAGATGAAAACTCCGCTTTCAGCAAGTGGGAGCTGTTTGACAGCTCCTGCCTGCTGAAAGCGGAGTTATGTTTGCTTTTGCTTGGTGGGAGCTGTCATCTCCCACCAAGCAAAAGCAAACAGCTACCTCCAAGGGTGGGCACCTCAGGAGGTAGCAGGAGCCGGCCCTGGCGCTCCCCAGGGCCATCTATGGCTCCATCAGGGGGGCCGTGTGGCCCTCTACATCTATTGAATTTACCCCCAGGCAGGTGGTAGTCCCCCGGGCTGAGTTTCTGTGACGGACCCCCTTCTCGAATGTTATTGAAGCCCGGAGGAGGTGGCGGTCCCCAGAGTGTGGATGGACTGCGTGGCCCCCACCATATATTTGATTAATTGCCTTGAGGAGGTGGTGTCCCAGGGACCCACGGGGGGGTGCGCTCCCACATACATTAGATTTATTGCCCCAGGGAGGTGGCGGTCTCCAGGGCACAGGGGGGTCATGAGGGCCCTGAATAATAAATGTAGCAGCATTTGCCCCAGGGAGGTGGCGGTCCCTGGGTCGTGGGCGGGACGGGCGGGACGGGCGGGCCTGCCAGCATACATACAAAATAATTGCCCCGGAGAGGTGGCAATCCCTGCGGTGCGGGAGGGGCCATGCGCCCCGTGCATATAGTTAGCATTTAGTAGCATTTGGCCTGGGGAAGTGGGGGTCCCCCGGACTGAATAGATGTGGTTGACATAGACCAGGAACAAGACTTACCACTGTCTTGGTCAGCAGGATCTACCCTTCACCCTGTTCATTTTACTATTGAATGACCTTACTTACTTCCCTAATTACTGTCGTCTCATAGCCTTGAAAAAGTCACCTGTTCTCTTTTGATGCCCTTGGCTACTAATTAAAGGAATCCACTACAACCAACTCAACTGGAGGACATCTTTATTATGAACATTGTTTTGAGTGCTGCAGGCTTCTGTGCTAAATTTCATGTAGTAGTGGAACATATTGCCGCATAGCACCATAACCCACCCCATGTTTACACGATTTTCTACATCAACTACTATTGACTATACGTGCTCAATGTGTGGGAAGTGTACCCCTTTCTACCACCACTACCCACCCCCTTTCTTGTCCCCGGACTTTGATAAGCCCAAGGAGGGGGGCCACTACACTCCCCTCCTATATTTTGGCAATGCCCCCGGGCCATGGCCCACCCAGGGGCAAAATGAAAAGCAAGCACGGGAGGCCGCACTTGCTTTTTCTTTTTCAAAAACACGGCAAAATCTGCGAATCTGCCATGATAAAAAAAAAGACCTTTTAAGCCTTGGGGGTATCAGGGGTAACCCTGCACCACTGCTAGGTGGGGTAGGATAACAGTACCTGAAGCTGAGTCTCAAAATGGCTGCCAGGCCTTCCTGGTTGAAGTGTTGGCAGCCAATCACATCTCTGCATGACATCAGGAGGATTCACAAAGTCTTCCAGATATACAAATTTGGTTTTCTTTTAATATTTCAAAAACTACTGAACAGATTTACACAAAATAACAAAAAGCACTCTTTCCGGACAGCTACCTTCCTGTCAAACTTGATGCAATTCCGTCCAGCAGTCTGGCTGTAGTCGTGTCTAAAATCTCTATGGGAATTAAATTGGGAAATGCATTTTTTTTTTAAACCACTCCCTTTTTTCTCAGCCCCCACTTGACAGATGGGCCAGTTTCCAGAACCTTAGTGAGCAATAAGGAGGGGCACATGGGGCCCCTCTCCTGGGCCTCCTGAAGCCCCAGGGACCACCACCTCTCCAGGGCAAAATGCTTTAATTAATGTAGGGAGGGGTCCCGCGCCCCCCTCCAATGCCCCTGGGACCACCTCCTCCCCGGAGCCAACTTTCAGTAATATGCAGGGAGGCCCATGGGCCCCCCAGCCCTGTGGATTGCCATCTCCCTGGGACAGTGAATGGTAAGTAGTGTGGGGGGCACATGCCCCTCCGCCCCCTCAGGGACTGCCACCTCCCGGGTCACTGAAGTGTAAATAATGTGAGGGGGGCACTCCCCCACCACCCACAGCCCCAACGACCAACACCTTCTTGTGGCTCTTTTCATGGGAGGAGGGTGCATGCGACCCCCCTCGAGGAGCCACAGATGGTCCCGGTGACTGCCACCCCCCCCGGGGCCGGCTCCTGCTATGACCCAGGGTGCCCACCACTGGGATATATCTGCTTGCTGTGGCTTGGCGGCAGCTTTGACAGTTGTCGCCAGGCCACTGCAAACACTCTGTTCGCAGCAACGGAGTGCCTGTCAAACATCTCTCCCTTGCTGCAAGCAGAGGTTTCCTCTGTCTCCCTCCCCGCAGACATGCAGGCAGGGAGACAGAGGAAACAATTGCTCTCACAGAGAGGGAGCTGCTTTAGCAGCTTCCTCACTGTGACAGCAATGCTGGCTCCCACAGGAGGTGGGGAGCCAGCTGGAACCGTGGGGGCCTTCAGGCTCCCCCATAGTCCCTTACATTGAGACTGGGTGCCCTGGGGGGCACCCATGAACCATGGCCGGGCCCCAGGGGATAGGGTCCTTGGGGCTGAGATAGGCCTGGGGAGGGCACTGTGCGCCCCCCCCAAAAAAGATAATTAGGCTGCACCCTGGGGCCAAAATCAGCCTGGAGAGGGTTAGCATGACTCCCACTCCCCCTCCAAAAAAACACGTATAGACCGGGCCTTGGGGGATGGGGTCCTCGGGGCTAAGATCAGCCAAGGGAGGTGGGCTGCGCTGCCTCCCTCCCCAAAAATTAAATATATAGGCTGGGCCTGGAGGACGGGGCATGCAGGGATGGGTTGATACAGGAGTTGGGTGCATGCTCTGCAGCCAACCGCTGTCACGCATGGCTGAAGGCCATGCGAGGCGGTGGTTGGATTACCGTACAGTAATGAAAATTACTTTACGTTTAAAAAGATTAGAAATTCACTGAAAAAAAAACAAAGGTTTCAATGGACGTTATAGTTAGGAAATAGAATTTTAAAAAACAGAAATTCCCTGAAAAAAACAAGGTTACAGGTACGTTATAGTTTAGTTCTGAGTTTACGTGTACAAAAATAGAAATAGAAATTTAGCAGTTATAGTTAGAGTTATTTTAAGTAACTATAACTTGCGCCCTAAGGTAACTATTACTCTTGCCCTCGCAATGCACTGCTAATTACCCCAGATATTACAGCACCCATGACAACTTCTATAACGTCATTAAAAATATAAATGAAACATTAGTAGTCAAATTATTAAAGAAATAACTATGCATGGCGGAGGGCCAGCGGCCCCACTCCCAAGGACGATCTGGTCCACGGGAAACCCATCACCCCGGGGGGCTGCTTAATTGGTTTTTTTGGGGGAGATACGCAGGTCGATCTCAGCCCCGGGGACCCCATCCCCTGGGGCCCAGCTAAGTGATCTGGGTGCCCCCCAGTGCACCCAGTCTCAATGTTTGGGACTGTAGGGGGAGCCTAAAGGCCCCCACAGTCCCAGCTGGCTCGCCATCTTCTGTGAGAGCCAGCATTGCTGTCACAGAGAGGGAGCTGCTTCTTCTGTGTTCCTGCCTGCCTCTCCGCGGGCAGGCAGACAGAGAAAACTGCCGCGCCAATGAAGGGAGAGCTGTTTAAAAGTTCTCCCTTCATCAGACCGGAGTGTTTGCTATGACTTGGCGGCAGCTTCAAAGCGTATCCCATGGCTTAGCAGGAGCCGGCCCTGGGGGTTGGAGGTGCCCATGGCCATCAGTGGCTCCATGAGGGGAGCCACGCGGCCCCCCTTCAACATAGAGTAGCCCTGGCGAAGTGGTTTTTACTGGGGCTAAGGGGGTCTGCTAAGGACAACCTTTCTATTTTTTACACTTTATCCCAGGGAGGTGATGGTCCCCAGGGCTGCGGGGGTCCACATGGCCCCCGCATATATTTTCATGAAAGCCCCGGGGAGGTAATGGTCCCTGGGGCTGCAGGGGGGGGCGCAGTCCCCGCTTCATGCTTGCTTTATGCCACAGGGAGGACGTGGTCCCCGGGGCAGCCGGGGGAGCAGGTCGCCCTCACATTTAAATAGTAATGCGCCCAGGACCTGGCCCACCCGGGGGCTTATTCAAAAAACAAGCACTGGAGCCCTTGCTTGTTTTTTATGAAAATCTTTTGGTCAATCCACTGCGATGTCCACTGAAAATGTTTTTAAAAATGCTTCTTTGGCCTGGGGGAGTCCCTCTATCAGTGCTAAGGAGTTGGGGTGTCTGTGCGCTGGCCCCTTTTCTTAGTTTTTAAATTTCTTTGGGACAGGGCTGAAGCTGAGTCCTAGCATGGCTGCCAACACTTCCTTGTTGAAGTGTTTGCAGCCAATCAGATGTCTGCACGAGACCGGGAGGGGTTGCCAAACCTTTGCGTCCCTTTATATACAAATTTTGATTTTCCTTAATAACTCAAAAACTACAGAACAGATTTACACCAAACAACAAAAAAGGCTTTTTCTGGAACAAGAGCAACCTTTCTGCCAAATCTGGTGTAATTTGGTCTAGTGGTTTTGGCGCTATCACTGTTCAAAATTTCCAATGGGAATTAGCTTTGGGAATATTCTAATTTTGACCCTCCCCCCATTGATCGTGGCCTACGCTTGACGTATCACCTTGAAACTTTCCAGACAGCAGCTTACATGACTGCTGAATTTTCGGGGGAAAATTTTGTGAAGATTCGTCAAGCGGCCCCGAAGATATAGGCAAAAAAAGCTCAGGTCAACTATTTTCTATAGAAACTAGGGGCCTGATTACGACCTTGGGAGATGGAATAATCCTTCACAAACGTGACAGATATCCTGTCTGCCACATTGCAAGTTCCATTATATCCTATGGAACTTGTAAAATGGCAGGTGGGATATCCATCACGTTTGTGGCAGAGTATCCCATCCGCCAAGGTCGTAATCAGGCCTTCTAGGTCCTAACTATAACTACCTAGTGGCGACCGCCAATAGGTAAAATATATATATAATTTCACAACACTTGCAGAGGATCCTGCTCCCAAGAGGGGTGGAGTGTACAACCAGACGAGCACATTGGCGAATTACATCATAGTCCAAATCCTCAATAAAACACTAACCCAGGTGTTTGAGCAGATCACATAGATTTAATCACCTTCCATGACACGTTTCAGCCGAACAACGCCCTTGTTCGCACAATCACTGTGTTTTGAAAAGAACATAAATAAGCTCAATGGTATACAAAACAGTGAGGAAGGACTCACCGGATCAGTCCTTTCTCATAGATACATCATAATGGGCACCATCTTGGCATGTCACAAGTTTCCTATAGTAAATATAATTCTTTTAATTATTTTTTTATTTCTTTTTTTTTAAAGTTCAATTTATTTCTACAGCATTTTTCTTGATTATATTACACATCAACATATCAACTCGCTATTTCATCCTTATCAAATATTTCCTTCTAATCAGATCTACATGTTTCTTTCTTACATTGCACTATAAATCAACATATTAATTCACCATTTCATTCTTTTCTAATATTCTCTTCACAATCTATTCAATATATTGCTAGTCACATTACTGCATTTTATCACATTCTCTTGTCACCCAGCGAGGATGTGCCCCTTTCTTCATAGTCGTACTGCTATATATAGCATTCATCATTTCCCCTTCTAGATTTATAAATAAATTTGATTGCAATTTCCTGACTACAGGACTTATCCAGGGACTAAGCTGCTCTAATACTCGTCTCATTCTTCATAAGGACACCTCGCACAGATTTCCAAGAGGAATGAAAGTACTCTCTACCATATCCTCTATACTCATAGTTATATTCTTTCATTTCTGCTATTCAAACTGTTATGTTCCTAATTGTAAAATTAATTCATCCAATACTGGCCCCCAAACAAAGAAAACACCCAAACGTTCACCCAACACATGTGACTGGAAGGGCTCCTTACAATACTCCAATGTGCCCCTTACCACATGAAAAGCAGACCTCTAGCTCTTACGACCTATTCTCTCTGAAGTTAACACATACAATAAAACAAACATATAAATACACAATAAGTCCTTGTACTGGGGACAAGCTCCTGCACTCTAGTGTACCCACAGTCCTTCATATCTACAGATGTGCACTCAATTCTTCATCCTGATTAAGACCAATGGGTGTGAGGGTTTGGAGATGTAAGTACAGTTCATACTTTCTCTTTCTCAGTTGGGCAACCCGATTTCCACCCCTGGGGTTTACATTAATTTGTTCAATGCCATCAAATGACATAAAACCAGTTATAATTAGAGTTACCTCAAGTAACTATAACTCGTGCCCTAAGGTAACTATAACTTGCGTCCTCGCAATGCACTTGTAATTACCCCACAAATTACGCCGCTCATTACATCTTTCGTAACATCGTTGATAATATCAATGTCATATCTGCAGTGAAATGTTTGATTAAAAACTACATGGCGGTGGCACAAGTTATAGTTACTTCAGGGCAAGATTTATAGTTACTTGAGGTAACTCTAACTATAATTGGTGAATTGTATGGTTTTGTACGTTTAAAATGTGGGCCTAACTATAATGTCCCTGTAACCTTTGTTTTTTTAAGTGAATATATATATAAATATATATATGCAGGTGCGGCTCCTCCATTTGGGTGGAGGAGCATCGCCCCCCCTGCCAGCAGCAACCGCTGCAAACCCTTTCACAAGGAAAGTATAATAAACGGTTTATTATCCTTTCCTTGTGAAAGGGGCAGGGCTCTGGGGGTGATGAGCAGAGGGGAGTGCACCATGCACTCCCGTCAGAGCACATGTGTGTTTGGCCGGCCGTCTCGGGCCGACCAAACACACATGCGCACAGGGCTCTCTCCAGCCCATCAACGCAGTTGCTCGGCTGGAGAGAGCCTGCACAGGCTCCCCGTCTGCCCGGGAGTGCCCTGGCTGGGCGCTCCCAGCCAATCCTGACGCTGCTCTGTGCAGCATTAGGATTGGCCCCAGGGCAGGCTGGGAGCCTGCGCCTGCAGCAGCGACAGGAGAGGAGCGGCACGGGACCGGAGCAGGTAAGTTATTTAAAAAAAAAAATTATTCATTTTTTCCCGATCCCCTCACCACCCCCGCACCTACGCCCCGGCAAAGCCCAGCGAGCCGCTCCTGTATATGTGTGCTTCCAGTGGTCATCTGTTGCAGGCCATTCGGCGCTCTTAGTTAGGTGGTACGTTCACTCAAGCAGCAGGACCACGGCGAGTAAAATGCCATTATCCATTACACTATTCCCAGTATAACAGGAGCCGCACTCCCAGGGGAAGGTACAATTCCATTTAGTTAAGTTGTCAAAACGGTTTGGACGGCAACTGATTGCCATTCAAAGCACCAAATATGGATTTAGTTCCAAGAAAGAGAAGCAGCAACAAAGCACTCAGCCTGCAGCAGTAAGGGTGTCGTCATAAGCCCTGGCCTAAGTGTCAGTAACCTTTCAAGATCACGCAGCAACGGCTTACATTACAGTCTGGAACACAGGGCCCGTCCAAACAATGGCAACAAAACAAAGGCAGGCGACGGAAGTGTTCAGTGTGACAGTGAACACTCAGTCAAACTGTTCTTTGTTGGCCATTCAGAAAGGACGCACAAAGCTTGAGGAATTAACACGCTCTGAGGCTCCTTCACATTTGGTTCTTTTAGGGTGAGGTCAGCAAGATCCTACATAGGGGAGGGACCATCAACACTATAAGCACGGCATCCTTATGCACCGTAGTTGGTATTTCACAGTATGCACAGGCCAAGTTGGAAAAAGACACTTGAGTCACTGGATTAGAGGGAATGCTGGTTTTTAGGTCTGTTTTTTTTTTTTTTATTACAGCTGGAAAACATACCTATTGCTAAAAATATATATAGAGTGAGTTTTGGATCCACCATTTGCTTTGTTCTACCTGCTATTTATGGCTGATCCTGCCAAGTGATAACTTTCTCCAAGACCTCACCGCCTCTGTTCACCCCTCAGTAGATGAAGTCAACGTTTATCATGTTTGAAAGTGTGGAAGTCATCAGGAGTTTTTTTGAAGTCTAAAGGCATCATATTGGAAATTTGGAAAGCAAATGACTTTATTGACCCAAAAGAAGAAGGAAATCTGTGTTAAGAAAATACCTCAGATGGGACCATGTGACTTTGCTTTCAAGTTTGAGAGCTAAATGCAGTCAGAGCTGTGTTTTTTAGGTGGAGGGAAGCGAGAGACGAATTAAGAGAACTGAAGCAAAAACTGGGTAGGGTTTAAGAACTATTTTCCGACTCAACAGCAAGAAGTGGTATTTTGAGTTATCTCTTGTCTCCAAAACTCTTGGAGATCCTCAGTGTTATTACAGGACAATGGGCCATTTGAATAAGTAGTTCCAATTTGTGCATCGACTTTTTGCAAAGGAAATAATATTTTGCTAATGGACCCACAGAGGTTTGAAATTTAATAAAATATCTACTCGTCCATAGGACATGTTCCTTAATAAATCTAATTGTCTTGTAAAAAAAAAATCTACTTGTTCCTTTGGTGCCATGTAGAGCGTCAACAAATTATGGTAGCAATCTCCTTATATAAGAGCTCTAATAATAGCCTCTATGATTATGCCAGGGCTAATGCTATAGAAGGACTTGAATACTAGCAAGTTCCCTATTTTACCACCTTTTTGCAGATCTACATACTTGGGCTGGAGGTAGCGGTAAACAACGTTTTCAGGGTTGGAATGCCCTTTTGAGTTTGTGCAAACCTACTAACTTGCATGTTTTATGGATTTTCACAAACTCTTCTCTAATCTTTTTATATACTGGGAAAGGTTGGATAACGGCAGAAGTAAAATTTCTTCCAGGGCGGGGAAAAAAGTGGTTGGAGGGAAAGTGAGTTTGTAAACACTCAACATATTTTCCAGTGAGTAAATCTACACATGCATCTTTGCTCGTGCTAAAATACAGTTCACAAATATTATCTAGGGGTATGATCTCCTTTTCTACTTCTGTAAATTCTTGTGAATTCACGAAATATGTAAATGCAAATATGTAATGCAAAGACATATACCATGGGTGTACAGTTTTGACTTTCTTTAACAAGTGGTCCCCTAATTAGGTCTGGCATTAACCAAGACCTTTTGTTTTTATTAATACACCCTCTTTCTCTCTCTCTCTTTCTCTCTCTATCCATCTACTGGCTGTCTTCACAGTGAGGGATAGCAATCTGCTGTTTCACAAGGGGCATTTCGGCACACAAAGTAGTCTTGTTCAGTGCCAGAAACTAAAGTGGCAATGTGTGATTTTTCAGACCAAAAAATATTTTTGCATGTTGCCAATGTTTGTTACAATGGCGAAGGCCTGCAGATCCCACAACAATAAAGTTTTACAATAACAAAAAATAGAAAAGGAGGTAAAGAACTTGCTTTTCTGTAAAGCCAAAATCCAGCTCTCCAGCTGCTCTCCTCCGATTGCCCAGCCTCTGCCAGGCTGAGCCAAGCTGCCTTAATAAGGTGTGAAGTGGCCTGTATTGAGACAATGGGACACCTGATGGGTGGAGATGTGCAAACTGCAGAGCGAAATGCAGGAAGGGGGCTGGATAGCCAAACTGGTCTTCGAAGGGAAAATGACACTCAGGACAGGACACAGGCTCACCCCCTCTTCCTGCCTCTTCCTACCACCCCAGCCAGATGGGAGCCATAGTTACAAGATCAGCAGAAGGACTGGAGGGGGAGTGTTCAGAGAATTAAGCCACACCACTGGGATGGCTTAACCAGATCTTCACTGCAAGGAGGGATTTCTCCCATCTTGGATTTTGAAAGAACAGTGCTTCCTGGGACTGATTTTTGTCACACTTGACAGGAAGTGGTCACCCCAGAGGATGGCACCCTACACCCCTATTGGTAAGGGATGCCCCTCTGCTTGCCAGCCCAGGAACACTGGATACGTATGGGAGAGATGCCCAGCAACTCAAAACACTGCCTGAACTACAAGGAGAAGAAGGACTGCCCTGCTGGAACCCTGGTCTGACCCCCAAATGACTGCACTCTGCATGACTACACCTGCTGCACACTGAGGACCTACAGCTCTAAGGACTTTGCCTGTCTTCAAGAGAGGGAAGGAGTGAACTCCCTGCCGCAGCAGGTTAAAAGAGTTTCACCTGCATCATTCCGACCAAGGAGGGCCCAGCTGACCACTTTCAGCTGTACTTTAGAGGATTTGCCAGGTGCATTCTGGGAAACATACTCCCAACATTTCAAGGCCCATCTCAAGAGTTTCTAGACCCTTGTATTGGTGTTGTGGCCCACTGGAGAACAAATTAGGACTTCTGGAAGGAGATCCAGAAGTTTGGAGAAGACTGGAGAACTTTTGGAAAAAAGCTTCGAAAGGTGACCGACCAGTTGCCGAGTGTCAAGCCGTGACCCTGCCTGAATTTTGGGTTTGTCCCGCTGAAGCTCCAGATCTTTTCCCCATTGGCAAGACTTCCAGGAGTTAACTGGGAGCTCGCGCAGAGCTAAGCTGACAACGTCACAACGAAGTCCAGCCTGACATGGAGCCTCGCCCAACGATAAGAGAAAAAGCTCCAGAAAAACAACCATGTCCGAAGGTAAAGTTTTGTACGGAGGCCTTCTGCTCAGCGTATCCTAGCAGGGCTCTGTTGCGGTCAGCCTCAAATTGTGAATTGGGCCCAGACAAGCGCAACCAAATATCCCTGGTTGGCGCTAATGGTTTTTAAGCAGTAGAAAGCAAATTTTTTATTTATTCTTTAAAAATTCATAGCTCCGGTACCCTACACTGGATTTCATTCATGTTGGTGTCATTTTAAAGATACAAATATTTCCTATTTTTATAAATTGGTGTTGGATTTTTATTATGTGTTGTCTCTTACTTATTTAATGTATTGCTGTTTTTAAATGCTTTACACACCTGTCTCTTGCTCATTGCCAGCTATCAGGGGCTGAGCAAGGAATTCATTTATCGAGACCCTAACTGAACCTTACTTTGTGATTGTGGCCTTATTACTAGTGGTAGGTCCCTATTTATCACAACTAATAACCCACTCTCCAACAGTTGTGAATCGATACATAGAAGGGATGCACAAAAACTTCCACCTTCAAATTCTGATTTGATATTCATTTATTAATAGATATAGGGGTAGATATGCAGAGCTTTTCTCTTGTCGCAAACTGCCTGATTCACAGAATCAGGCTGTTTGCGACAAGAAAAAAGCTTTTTGGTATGTACAAAACCTATTTTGTGATTCCGTAATCTATTTACTGAATCGCAAAATAGGTGTGTGTGTTGATATTTGGAAGGGGCGTGCCGAGGGCATCCCTACCAAATTGCGAGTCACAGTGGTATGTAAGGTTGCTTTGCGTCTGTGAATGTGGTTGCAAAACAATCACAGTACCCACCAAGTTCAAGCTGGTGGTAACCCATTTGCAAATGGGAAGGGGTCCCCAAAGGTCCCCTTCCCATTTGTGAATGGGGGGTGCCAACATTTTTTTCAGAGCAGGCAGTGGTGCCACACACCCTACTCTGAAAAAATGAAAAGGAGAATCATTTTTTTGTAATGCAGCCCGTTTTCCTTCTAGGAAAATAGGCTGCATTTAAAAAAAATGCTTTATTTAAAAGCAGTCACATACATGGTGGTCTGTTGTTCCCAGCAGGCCACCATCCCGCCGAGTGCAGCCATTCCCAATGGGGTCGCAAATTGCGACCTACCTCATGAATATTAATGTGGTAGGTCATTTGCGATCCTATTGGGATTTGCAAGCAGTGTGCTTGACACTGTTGTACATTTTGTTTTGCGACTCGCAATTTGTGTTTCCCAAATGGATTGCAGATTGACAGTCGCAAAAGAAAATGTCATACATGTGGCCCTTAGTGATTCTAATAAAGCGTTTCCAAATCACAAACCCTGTTATTTACTGATTTGGAGGGTTTACAAAGACTAAAATCCTTTGTATAGCTAACCACAACCTCTATTTAAAAACACCCCAAATGTGCTCTCTGGATGCGCTACGTAAATATAATGCACGTAAGAAGTTGGGGCCACACACCATTAAAACAAAAGTAATGATATTCGGGAAATTAAGTTGGAATGAAGTAAGTTCAAGGTCACCTGGAGTCACATAGGTGACCCATGGGGTTTCTTTTGCTATCTGTATTAGAATCAGACCCTTTAGATAACCAGTCTCTTGAGTCTCTCAGGCCTATGGGAGAGGAGAAACAGGTGGTTTGTGGGAATTAAGCCTCTCCCATGTAAGCCATCAAGCACTGGAGCCAGGCTCACCATTTTATTGGTGGGGGCCAAAGTCACATGAGGAGTTCTATGGATGTGAAATGCATCACGCCCCTACTCAAATACAAGGTGCTCCATGGAAAAGACAAGGGATGTTCGAACTCACCCTGACTCCAGAACAAAAAATAGGCAAGTTATTGGTCTATTTTGTGTGATGCCAACCAACCAGTGTTGGACACCCAAACTTGCTATCCTGTAATGCTCAAAGCCAGAGACCCAGTCTCAGTAAACATAGGCCAGGAATAATTAGCACGTGTTATGTGTTTTGGTGTCACTACATTGGAAGGGCTCTTCAAACCTTATAGAGCCCATTTTACAGGTGAGGTAACATGAGCAATGTGTATAATGTATGCAAGTAAATGTACAGTTTATTCTGCATATTTTCATATATAAATCACGTGAAGGGATCTCTGAGGTTTATGATGAAAGTGTTTTGTTTTTATTGGTGCCTTGAAGTGGTCTCCTAATTTTATGAACTCTACAAAAAACATAAATCAGATATTATCCCAAATGGAAATGTGAAAAGAGCAGGTATTTTAGCACACACATTTTCCATGTATTGAAGAATCAACCCTATGAATGAGTCAAAATGACATTTAAACCAACAGGCTACACTTGTTTGGTGCATATTTATAAAGCAAAGATTTTCAAAAATTGAAGTAAATGTTCTTCCTTTAATGTTATAATGCTTGAGTGCTAAAGGTTTGTCAAATAAGAGATGGGTTTGAATTGTGGCCGTATGTGCCTCTCACATCCCACCTCAGTCCCTTTATAAATGATGGTCTCCCTTTCATACCTTGTCCTTCAGAAAGCATCTGTCTGGCAGTGCATGAGATTCTCTTATGTCCATCCAGTAAACAATGTGAAAGGCTGTAGCACATCCCATGGGTTCCTATCATAAGTTTTTGGTGGAGCCAAAGCTCTATAAGTCCTCACAACCTGGCACCTATGCCAGCCTTCAATGGATGACCCAGCATTTGTTGGCATGGTTGCATGGAACACGTGATCATCTAAATTACACTTCATCAACTCCTGCCTTGTATCTGTTTCAGTGGATGTTTTGGCTCATTCAAAAGTGCTCTACAAATATAATGGGATTTTTGTGCATATTTCCTGTGATTTCAACATTGTCAAATGTAGGGTCACATTTGGTGATGTAATCGTGATCAAGTCTTTTCTGAGATCATTGCTTGTGGTGACGCTGCCGGGCCGAAATGGCAGGACAGGACATTTGGCTTTCCCTGGGGGCCTGCAGGGATGATGGTGTTGGGGCTCAGGCCCCAGTAGACGCCGATCAACTCACCTGCATTTGGTTGGCATCACCTTCTTTTTTACCTCTATTCACTGTCCTTACAAGCACAATGTCTTCATAGACTTTAATGGGGTCACTTTTCAAACCTACATCACCATCCAAAAAAGACTGCTTTCTACCTTCACTTTAATGGGATCACTCTCCTAAATGCCAGCAGCGTCCGAGACGGATTCCCTTTTTGTCTACTTGCTAGACGTATTGTAATGATATATAAAAGTAAAGTCCAAGAATGGAAAGTGGTGTCCTGGTGACATGGAGCCATCTGGTCACTCTAAGTATCACTTCAGTAGGTATTCAATAGGAGCAGGCACTTGAGAAAAGCGACTCACTGCACTTCTTAACTCAGGTTTCTGGCCCTGCCGAACTCTCTGCCAGAGCTGCCCACAGTGCTACAAGTTTGGCATTATGAGTTTTCATCACCTAAATACCATCTTTTGTCCTCTATATGGGCCTAATTCTTCCCGGGAGCCTGAACTGACAGAAGTCTGTTCAGCCTGAGCTTGCTAATCCTTGGCTTCGGGGAGCTGTCAATCATTACTCCAGGCTCCTTGGGCGGGAGCAGAAGTCGATGGCAGTGCTTGTGCTCTGAAGACAGAAATATATTTTCAGGATCTGCCACTAGAATAGTTGTCTGTGTTAAGACACAGTGCAACTAAGTATAGTCTTCCGGCCAAAGATGCTTAAGGCAATCATGGGTTGTCAACCAATGGTTTTTGCTGCTCCAAAATGTAAGAAACCTGAAGTTGCAAGGCCTCTCCTGTTAGGATCCTTCACTCACCAAGTGGCAAGCTTCATCATTGGGACTTAGCTCTTGAAGGGAGGGATGCAATACCCGACAGGCATTCTTTTGGTCCTCTCGATGGAGGTCTTTTATCCCAAAAGTTATAACACACCAGTAAGGTTTCCCCATTTGCGGATTCTCTTTCCTTGCTTTGATGGATTGGGATGGATGATTGGGCATAAAACAAAAGAATTGGTTAAAATACCTAGGAAAGTGTGTAACAAAACTTATTTATTGGTGGTCAACGTCCCTTGCACACAGGAGTGGATGCAGTAGACATAATCACCTGTAGAATCCAGTTAGGTAGACATGTTTCTTGCCTCTAAGGCCTCATAGGCTCTGTTGCATTTATGTGTCATTGTATCAATCAATCAGGAATTTTTGAAGCGCACTACTCACCCGTGAGGGTCTCAAGGCGCTGATAGCACAATATTGTGCAGTTGATATTAGGGCGGAAATCCTTCTGGAATGCTGAGGATAAATGATGATGAGCTAGAATGTTGGGCTGTGGTCTGGAATGGAAGCTAAGAGACAGAGACAGGTGGAGGAAGGCTGGAGGCCTAACAGGCCTTACCGGCTTTCACTACAACCCAAGGACCTAAAATGAAATAAAGACCTTGCCTTCTACCTGAGTGACACCAGGCCCTTTGTTGACCCTACCCTCCAACTACAACAAGGCGCCACTATTTAGTTTACTTTTGGGAGAACGGTCTGAAAACGGCAGAGTTTGTGATGCATCAAACATGGAGGATTAGTGGTGGACAGACAGCCGCAACTGACAATCAGCGCCTCAGTCAGCAGTTATCCGCCTCTAATTGACGGGGAATCGCAGTTTTGGCTTAGCAGCAGCACCACCAATTTGCGGCGGCGCTTTCATTCGGCCAAAACCTAAATGGAACTCTTGGAATCTGCTCTGTTGTCCTGTCCACATTATGTGGGGTTTTATGTAATCCTCCAGGGAACCTTGGTGCTTGCCCCAGTACTTCAGTGCAGGAGGACTCTGTATCCAGAAGTGTAATTAGAATAAGAGGACAAATCCCAGAAATGGACTGATGCATCCAGTTCCCATATGGTATTCTTCATTTGTCCAGAATCCCATATAATAGCTTGGTCCAGTCGAGGAGTTACCAGCTGACTCCGGTATTCTCATCCACGTCATTTCTGACCCTCTTCACGGCGCGACTCGTGACTGGGGCCAATCACTCCCATCAGTGTGAAAGCCCAGACACCCACAAGTATACTTGGAATGCTAGAACTCTGTTCTAGTAAGAGAAATGTACTATACAAATGCCAATAACTTAACATAAGATAAAGTTCAGAAGATTGCCAGGCAAGACACTGCTTTTATTGATGTTGGAGAGGCTCGGTCTGTGCAGGTGTTTCCTGCCCTAGCACAAGCCTCTTTTGTAGGTGTGCAATCTCTGCACCTTGAAAAACAGTTGTATTTTGGACAGACTTAGCAGTCGCATAACTCATTGCTCCTTGAGCAAGGACGGCATACTATACTTTTCCTTTAGGTGTGCTGTTCGTACGGTCTGACAAACCCCATTGGTGGGTTTTGTAGCACTCGCCGCACCAACTCTAGCTTACACAGACATGCATCTGCTGTCCAGACTTGTCTTAGATGTGTATATGGGCAAACAGGGAGCTCTACAGTCAAACATTAGAGGAACTTTAACGCGCCTGGATGTGTTAGTGACAGAAACAAGGTGAATATTAGCCTCAGTGTGAGTGTGTCTTGGTTGGCTGAGAGCCTTGTTAGTTCAGTTATAGAACAAATGCCTGGCCTGGCAAGGAACCAGATACAATGCAAACCAGGCCTGCTGCACCCAGCTGTTGAAAGCAATCACTGCAAGGACCATGTAAAAAAGAGGGTCATGCACTGCAAACTCTGAGGTCATTTTGAGTTTGACAGTGGCCCATCCTCCATTTTGAGAGTTACCTGCGGGGTCATTTGGGACATTGTACTAAAAATGCTCCAGCTCCTAATGATATCTTACTTGTTTTGATAATCTAATCACCAAAAAATGTAAATTGTTGGTTTTTCTCTTGCAAAGCTTACTTTGACTGATTTGTATTCATGTAATTGTTATTTTTAATTGCAACATTCAAGAAGTTTAGGTAGTTTCGCCAGAATATCGAGATTTTCGGGGATGGAATATCCAACAGTACCACTCACCTGTATTTTGTGGTAAAAACTTGTTAAGGTTACAAATATGCATTAGAGGGCACCAAAGAAAGACCCAGAGGAAGTAGTAAATGTATAACTTTTCCAAGACTTCGGAGCTGCAACTCAAATTTACAATCATCTACTTTATAGACCAATTTAAAAAAGGCGTATGTACTTAACTGTGGCTAACCTGTGAACAATATTGTCAACTATTCTAACCTATTTTGGCATGGATGAGAAGGGATTGCTCGCATGTGTGTGCAAGTCAGGTCATCCAGGCTGCGACTGCCTCTCTCTGCTGGCCGCAGCCTCCAGATAGCTCAGCAGGAAACGCATGGGCCTTCTGCATTTCGGAGCAGGTCATTCCTCCTCTGCATCAGACAGCCCCTTAGAAGGACAAGGACCTCCTTGGATTTAAAATAGCATCTTTAAATTTAGGAATAGCAAAACTAGTGAAAGGAGTTGATGCCTAAACTAATACATGTACTTGACTCAAAAGAATTATCCAGTGGGTTGCTGCATTACGGTAAACTCTTAGAAGTAAGCACCATATCATGATTGTTGCTAATTTGTTATAGTAATCTATTCTAGATGACAGGTTGTTGTGGGCTTTCCTACTGGTTGCTGTTACTTCCTACGTTCAAGAATCCTTTAAGGCTGTCTATAAAAACCTGAGCTTAGGGCCTGATTTAGATATTGGCGGACAAGCTACTCTGCCACAATGGTGATGCATATCCCGTCCACCGAAATCTAAATCCCATATGATATAATGGGATTTCGATTTCAGTGGACGGGATATCAGTCACCGTTGTGGCGGAGTAACTCGTCCACCAATATCTAAATTAGGCCTTTAGACTTTTCCTTGCCTACACCTTGAGATTTTCTGGTCTTCCTGAAATAAAACATTGGAATCTACGAGAAAGTTCTAAAAGATAAAAAAGTGAACAGTTATGTTATAGTACTGTAACCTCCAGCTGAAACTCCTTCTAGACACCTTGATATACCTCAAAGGACATGCTAGAGATTACTGGTGTCTTCCTATGGGACTTGTTGCCCATATTGGTGTAGGCTGGGAATGTTAGATCCTGAATATCGGGGAGAGAAAATAGTTACAGAAATATCAAGTGATAAAATATTGAAAGGTATGTTACTATAAAATGTCAATGCCTATACTTACATATAGGTACTTTGGTGATATAAATACAGTGCTTAATTTGAGCCAGTGGTTTCTGGTGGAGGGGGCACAAGCTCTTATTTTTGAGGGCTGGCACTTATTTTTTGGCATCAGGCATTTATTGCGAGCGAAAGACAGATGGGAAGAGATGCAAGAGTGAGCTGGAGGGGCAGGGAGTGGCTGTAAATAGATTAAAAGGGCTTGAGATTGCTTTAGGATTATGCTCCCTCAGTATTCCATGCTTGCACATTTAATTTCAGTAGCCGTGAGTTTCAAAGGAGAGCTTTGGGCACCAACTCATTTTTATTTATAAATTAAGCACTGTATATATTTCTTTGAGGTACGTAAATGTGGAGTTAAGAATAATAAATCCTTACCTTTCAATATTGTGCCCCTCAATATTTTGTCATGTTCGGGATTCAATATTCCCGGCCACAGTCCTTGTATTTCAGGGTTCCCCACCATTAATACCCTTCTTGCAGTTCTGCATTTGTTAAGAGTTCCCCAGCAAATAAGTCAAAGAGTTATTTATGGAGTGAAGGTAAAATCTATTCTCAAATTCTGATGTTGATGAGCGACTGAGCAACGCCCTTAGGCAGGCTAGAGTAAGGTGATTCCATTCTGTAAACCTTTCACCCCAGGAACCAAGTCATAGATCAAAGGTACTGGTTGCTGGAATTTAACCTTAAATCAAGAAGTTTAGCTCAGGTCCTAGTATCTTTTAAGGAAGTTGGCTGCGTCCAGACAACTACTTAATTTGGAGAGGGGGCCTTATTTAGAATTTGGAAGATGCTATGATCTGTAAAAAAAAAAAATCCAAGTGCCAAAGGCTGAAATTCTCGTGTTATGCGACAACAGGACATCCGCCACGTTTGTGACAGAGAACCGAATCCGCCAAATTGTAAATAAGGCCATAAGTCATAGAGCAAACCCTGCTGCTTCTATGACAGAAATTTTTTAATTCCATCTCCAGATAGTTGCCCTGGTTGCAAGTCTGAAGAATGGATCACTTAGGGCTTTTTGTCTAACACAAAATGTGATTTTCGCTCAGTGATCACATTTCTTAGACAAACTGACAGTTGGCAGAGTTGCAGAACTTCGCCTGGGCAAACTTCCCAAGTTATTATTTTTTTGTTTTAGGTTCACAAAGTTTATCAACTGAGATAAACCTTCAAGGATAAGTTTGCACAGATCTACTGCCATAAAGTTTCAATGCTAAATTTGTACAACAAAAAAGTTTTGTGGAAAACACTTGCCATTGGGCGAAGCTCCCCACATTGGCTCACTAGCGGAATTAAAATGTGGGCCCTGCCTACTGAAAACCTGCCTGCCTGGCCCACTGGCATGGTACCAGTTACCCTATCAAACTGACAATATCCTACCATATGCAAGCAAACCGAGGTGGGACTGTGCGTATGAGCCAAAAACAGCCTTGCCAGTCCAATAGCAGTCACCGGTGGTCAACAGGACCGCGCTCTTGCCCTCGAGTGGTGCGCGCGGTTCTGCACGGCCGGGGAGGTCCCTGTAAGCCTGCCCTGTGATTCACAGGTGGAAACGCGTTGTTAACAAATCGGTCACACTGCTTTCCTAAGAGACACGAGGTGTGTCCCTGAGAAATCGCTTTGCACAACTCAGCCCAGCATCAGTGCGGCGTCCTCCTGCAGGCGCGTCGGATTAAGCACGGCTGACAACGAGCGGGTTTTTAAAGCGCCGTTGGGCCTGTTGGCAGGATCACAGCCGGCGCATCCCGGGATGGATTGGAGGAACCGTGGGGGAGGGGGAGATGTCTGGACGGTGCTGGCGGGCCTCTGCGTCTGCACCATCGCAGGTAGGACTTGGCACGCTTCGTGTTCTCGACGCCCCAGAACCTGAGCCACAAAAGGGCGACATCCAATGTGACCATCACCGCATAGGAATTTAGAAACACGTGCAAGGGTGGTGGGCGCGAGGCCTCAGGTGAGAGCTCCGAGAATTCCCAAAAGCCTATTGTCAGGGTCTCTTGAATTATGCAGCATGGGAGGATAACATTATGCGCAAAAAGGACAAATTATTGGGCATAACCAGGCACAATTTCTGACTTTATTACTTCAATTTTTTGATTTTTTTTGGGCAGGGTAGCAATGTCTGGGAACAAGTATCACCCAACTAATATAGATTTAACACCCAAATATATCAAACAACTACTGAAAGGTGACTGCTAAACCTTTGCACAAGGCCTTCCGATGCGCGGCAACACTTGTGGCAGCGTTTTTAGTAACTTTTGATCCATTTGAGCTAGAAACAACTTTCTTTAAAAAAAATCTGCAAACGGTACAGCAGTAAATGGATTAAGTGGCAACCATGTCAAATTCACAGCCATGAGAAAAATGCTGTAGCCACAGAGTCCCATGGTCAAGTGCCCCTGCTCGAAGCTCCAGCCTCATCTGAGAGCCGGACGGCCCCGCCTGGGCCCCCTGAGCTGATGTTGCATTTGTCACGGGCCTCAAGCCTTTTGAACTCATGCATCTGGTGTCAAGCTCGCTCCAGGTCCTTATAGACAGTCAGTCTCCAGGCCTGAACGTTTCAGGCCTGAACTCCTTGTTTTCAAGTGGGGGAATCTATTCAGTTGAAACAACAATGCCACATCTAGAATGCATTGGGTGATCACACACAAAGTCAGGGCTGGAATTAGTGTCTGTAGGGACCTGGAAGGAAGTGGTCACCCAAGTCATGCATAAGATTTGATATAAACGTAAGCTTAGCCCAGATGTGGCCTACCACTGTGCACTTACGAGCGTGTTTATGCGGTAACACAGTTTACATATATTCGACTGGCAAGAGCATGTCTTGGACTTTAGCGGACAGGTCTTAGAAATGTATGTGGCGAATTAAAAGGCATGTGCATGTCTTAGAATTCCAGGTCCATCGATCAACACAGCATCTCCTAGAACTGGAGCCTACGCGTCTTAGATTTGCAAGGCCTTGCCCTACAAAAGCCGGTTGCATATCTTAGAATTCCATGCCCACGTCTTAGAATCCCCTCTGCATATACTGGTCTTTAACTAATGTCTACACATTTTAAGTAGATATAAAACTTTTGGGATGTGACCTACATCTGAGAGTGGGCAGCGGAGACCTAGTTTAGGTCTCCAAGCAATGCATGCAAATGGTAAGGATATGTCTTTGCACACGCATTCCTTAGAATGGAGCATACCTTTTTAGGATTTGCGTGTAATTGCTTGTGGACATCTAAGAAGTGTTTATACTTGGATAAGAGTTATGTCTATGTTTAGGAAATTAATTTGCACTTCCATAATTTGTATACATGCCCTGGTTTACATCAGTCTGTATAGTACAATTCTTTCATGTACATGCCCTGGTTTGCATCAGCCTGTATAGTACAATTCTTTCATGTACATGCCCTAGTTTGCATCAGCCTGTATAGTACAAGGCTTTCACGTACATGTCCTGGTTTGCACTAGCTTTTATAGTACAAGATTTCCATGTACATGCCTGGGTTTGCAGTAGCCTAAATAGAGCAAGGCTTTTGTGTACATGCCCCGATTTGCATCAGTCTGTATAGTACAAGGCCTTCATGTACATGTCCTGGTTTGCATCAGTACAAGGCTTTCATGTTCATGCCCTGGTTTGCATCAGTCTGTATAGTATAAGGCTTTCATGTTCATGCCCTGGTTTGCATCAGCCTGTATATTGCAAGGCTTTCGGGTTCATGCCCTGGTTTGCATCAGCCTGCATAGTACAAGGCTTCTTTTGTGTTCATGCCCTGGTTTGCATCAGTCTGTAAAGTACAAGGCTTTCGGGTACATGTCCTGATCTGCATCAGCCTGTATAGTAAAGCTTTTCATGTACATGCCCTAGTTTGCATCAGCCTGTATAGCACAAGGTTTTCATGTACATGCCCTAGTTTGCATCAGCCTGTATAGCACAAGGTTTTCATGTACATGCCCTAGTTTGCATCAGCCTGTATAGTACAAGGCTTTCGTGTACATGCCCTGGTTTGCATTCACCAGTATACTACAAAGCTTTCATGTACATGCCCTGGCTTGCATCAGCCTTTATAGTACAAGGCATCCATGCACCTGCTCCGGTTTGCATCAGTCTGTATAGTTTTCATGTACATGCCCTAGTTTTCATCAGCCTGTATAGTACAAGGTTTTCATGTACATGCCCTAGTTTGCATCAGCATGTGTAGTACAAGGTTTTCATGTACATGCCCTAGTTTGCATCAGCATGTATAGTTTTCATGTGCATGCCTTGGTTTGCATCAGCCTGTATAGCTTTCATGTACATGCCCTGGTTTGCATCAGCCTGTATAATACAAGGCATCCATGCGCCTGCCTTGGTTTTCATCAGTCTGTATAGTTTTCATGTACATGTCCTGATTTGCATCAGCCTGCATAGTACAATGCTTCTTTTGTGTTCATGCCCTGGTTTGCATCAGTCTGTAAAGTACAGGGCTTTCGTGTACATGTCCTTTTTTTGCATCAGCGTGTATAGTACAAGGCTTTCGTGTACATGCCCTGACTTGAATTAGCCTGTATAGTACAAGGCTTTCATGTTCATGCCCTGGTTTGCATCAGTATGTATAGTACAAGGCTTTTGTGTAAATGCCCTGACTTGCATTAGCCTATATAGTACAAGGCTTCTTTCGTGTACATGTCCTGGTTTGTATCAGCCTGTATAGTTTTCATGTACATGCCCTGGTTTGCATCAGTCAGCATAGTACAAGGTTTTCATGTACATGCCCTAGTTTGCACTAGCCTATATAGCGCAAGGCTGTAATGTACATGCCTGGTTTGCATCAGCCTGTGTAGTACAAGGTTTTATGTAGATGCCCTGGTTTGCACTAGCCTGTATAGTACAGTTCTTTCACATACATGCCCTGGTTTGCATCAGCATGTATAGTACAAGGCTTCTTTTGTGTTCATGCCCTGGATTGCATCAGTCTGTAAAGTACAAGGCTTTCGTATACATGTCCTGGTTTGCATCAGCCTGTATGGTACAAGGCTTTCATGTACATGTCCTGGTCTGCATCAGCCTGTATAGTACAAGGCTTTTGAGTACCTGTCCTGGTTTGCATCAGTCTATATAGTACAAGGGCTCTGTACTCAGATTCCATTGACAGTTTAAACTTTGAACAGGCACTGGCAATGCCAGCAGGTCTGGCTTTCAAAGAATGAAGTGTTTGTGTGGAAGCAAAGTACTGCAGAATAATATTGGTGTAGGTCAAAAGGTCAGGTGAAATTTGCACTGTGAAGCCAGACCTAAAAACCCATGAAGATTAATGACTGACCTCCTCCCATCTGTGCTGCTGCCAGAGAAAAACATAACAACTTATATAATTATCTAAGAAACTTTAATAGCATTGCAATGTCATGTTTGCTCCTGAAGGTTCAAGCTCAGGAAGATGGATAATAAACAAAATCATCACAGCTGTGTGGATGGCAAACGCTTTTTGTTTGTAGCACCACACTTCTGCCCATTAAAACAAGTACTCCTGACTCCCAACATGTGGGTGGAGACAAAGCCCTCTCCTGGTGATTCTCACATTATCGTTGAGAGCCGCGCAGTCAATCCAGACCATAACAAGCGTTGGCAATACCAATAGGCCTGGCTTTAAAGAAATGTTGTAATGTGAAGCATTCAAAGTAAAGACTATGAGAATAGATAGGTATTTGTGTGGAAGCAAAGGACTGCAGAATAATATTGGTTGAGGTTAAAAGGTCAGATGACAGCTGCACTCTCAAGCCAGGCCTAAAAATCCACGGAGGTTAATGACTGCCCTCCTTCAGTCCCAGCTGCTGCCAGACAAAAACAACATAAATTATCTAGTTATCTACCACACTTTAATTGCATTCCAGTGTCAGGTGTGTGCCTCTGTGAGCTCACGCTTAGCAGCTGGATAAATAAACAAAATGATCACAGCTGTATGGACGGCAAGCACTTTTTTGTGAAAGCATGCAACTTCTGCCAAATCAAAACATATACTTGTGAAAATTGTGTGAGTGGTAAGTAGGCAGAGTTACCTGCCTGACCTTCAGGGACTCTGGCCTGTTGTGGAGGTTGTTGGTATTACCCTACAATCCCGGAAGGAGGGATTCTCCTCCTTGTCCTGAGTTCCTGAAATCAAACACAGAGACCATAAAAACAATTATTCATTTTAATTTATTGTTTAACACAGGCTTACATCAGAAGGGGAGAGTGTGTGGGAAAGAAATTGGGAAGGAAATATTTTCAGTCACAAAGAATGGAGATGTCCTTTAGCAATGTCAGCAGTCCGTAATGGGGTAGAGATACGATCCAGTAAACTGAGGAGCCAGAAGGGTGAGTGAGACAACATCTAGTAAAGCCCGGAGCCAGGAAGGCGAGGGAGGCACCTCTAGTAAACTCTTGAGCCAGGAAATGGAGGAAGACAGCATGTTATAAAGTCTGGAGCCAGGAAGGTGAGGGAGATACAATCTAGTAAGGTCTGGAGTCAGGTAGGTGAGTGAGACACCATCTACTAAAGTCTGGAGCCAGGAAGGTGAGGGAGATACAATCTAGTAAAGTCTGGAGTCAGGTAGGTGAGTGAGACAGCATCTAGTAAAGTCTGGAGTAGGGAAGGTGAGTGAGACACCATCTAGTAAAGTCTGGAGCCAGGAAGGTGAGTGAGACACCATCTAGTAAAGTCTGGACTCGGGAAAGAGAGGGAGATAAAATACAGTAAATTCTGCAGTGAGGAAGGCAAGAGAGACAGCATCTAGCAAAGTCTGGGGTCAGGAAGGTGAGGGAGACACCATTCAGTAAAGTTTGGAGCCAGGAAGAGAGGGACATAGCTTCTTATAAAATCTGGAGCCCGGAAGGTGAGGGAGATACCGTCTAGTAAAGTCCGGAGTCAGGAAGGTGAGTGAGACACCATCTAGTAAAGTCTGGACTCGGGAAAGTGAGGGAGATAGAATACAGTAAAGTCTGCAGTGAGGAAGGCAAGAGAGACAGCATCTAGCAAAGTCTGGGGTCAGGAAGGTGAGGGAGACACCATTCAGTAAAGTTTGGAGCCAGGAAGAGAGGGACATAGCTTCTTATAAAATCTGGAGCCCGGAAGGTGAGGGAGATACCGTCTAGTAAAGTCCGGAGTCAGGAAGGTGAGTGAGACACCATCTAGTAAAGTCTGGACTCGGGAAAGTGAGGGAGATAGAATACAGTAAAGTCTGCAGTGAGGAAGGCAAGAGAGACAGCATCTAGCAAAGTCTGGGGTCAGGAAGGTGAGGGAGACACCATCCAGTAAAGTTTGGAGCCAGGAAGGTGAGGGACATAGCTTCTTATAAACTCTGGAGCCCGGAAGGTGAGGGACATAACATCTTATAAAGCCTGGAGTCAGGAAGGTGAGGGACATGGCATCTTATAAAGTCTGGAGCCCGGAAGGTGAGGGACATAGCATCTTATAAAGCCTGGAGTCAGGAAGGTGAGGGACATAGCATCTTATAAAGTCTGGAGCCCTGAAGGTGAGGGACATAACATCTTATAAAGCCTGGAGTCAGGGAGGTGAGGGACATAGCATCTGAGCCTGGAAGGTGAGGAACATAGCTTTTTATAATGTCTGGAGCCCGGAAGGTGAGGGACAGAGCTTCTTATAAAGTCTGGAGCCCGGAAGGTGAGGGACATAGCATCTTATAAAGTCTGGAGTCAGGAAGGTGAGGGACATAGCATCTTATAAAGTCTGGAGCCCGGAAGGTGAGGGACATAGCTTCTTATAATGTCTGGAGCCCGGAAGGAGAGGGACATAGCATCTTATAAAGTCTGGAGCCCGGAAGGTGAGGGACATAGCTTCTTATTATGTCTGGAGCCCGGAAGGTGAGGGACATAGCTTCTTATAAAGTCTGGAGCCCGGAAGGTGAGGGACATAGCATCTTATAAGGTCTGGAGCCCGGAAGGTGAGGGACATAGCTTCTTATAAAGTCTGGAGCCCGGAAGGTGACGGACACAGCATCTTATAAAGTCTGGAGCCCGGAAGGTGAGGGGCATAGCTTCTTATAATGTCCGGAGCCCGGAAGGTGACGGACACAGCATCTTATAAAGTCTGGAGCCCGGAAGGTGAGGGACATAGCTTCTTATAATGTCTGGAGCCAGGAAGGTGAGGGACAAAGCTTCTTATAAAGTCTAGAGCCCGGAAGGTGAGGGACGTAGCTTCTTATAATGTCTGGAGCCAGGAAGGTGAGGGACATAGCATCTTATAAAGTCTGGAGCCCGGTAGGTGAGAGACACAGCTTCTTATAAAGTCTGGAGCCCGGAAGGTGAGGGACATAGCTTCTTATAAAGTCTGGAGCCCGGAAGGTGAGGGACATAGCTTCTTATAAAGTCTGGAGCCCGGAAGGTGAGGGACACAGCTTCTTATAAAGTCTGGAGCCCGGAAGGTGAGGGACATAGCTTCTTATAAAGTCTGGAGCCCGGAAGGTGAGGGACATAGCATCTTATAAAGTCTGGAGACTGGAAGGTGAGGGACATAGCTTCTTACAAAGTCTGGAGTCAGGAGGATGAGAGAGGTAGCAAGTAATAACGTGTGGAGTCAGGAAGGTGAGAAAGACAGCCTGGGGTTTCTATACTTAAAAAGTCAGACAATGTTTCCTTTTCAAGTACATAGTCTATCCATGGATTACGAGGCATATACTAGGTCCTCATGGGTGCAGTCCTGTGTGTTACTATCTTTGGAAAGTCTCAGTGGTGGTGGTGGGGAGAGCAGAAGGTCCTCTGGTATCTCAAACACGTCAAGGGCCATAAGACCATACGACTGCCCACTTCAGCTTCCCAGTGGCTTCTCTTTCAGGAAATGCATGTAGCTTAACATGCAAAACAATTTTAATGCAGCAGTACCAAGTCTCAATCACAAACCAGAAATACGTCTTGCAAAGACTTCCCAGGGAAGAATAATATTTTTATTTGGCATCAGTGTTTTCAAATAAATACACAGACTTGTGTTCTTTTTGCTCTCTTACAAACTGGAAAGATATGTCACATACTTACATCCGACCAGTTAAAAACAAGCACACTGATGCGTGAAGAAAAGTTGCAAACCCCTCACAAATGTGTCCGGCTACTTTTATTTCATCCATATGCTCTAGTGACCTGCACCCCATGCTTCCCCAATAGACCATCCTCTCTTCATTAATCTTCTTGCGTAGCAAAAAAAACTGCGTAAGCGATAGAATGCAGGTACCCTGAATAGGGGAGACAACGTGATTTGCCCAGGGTCACACAACTTAGCCACTTTAGGAATTCGGTATCGAGACCCAAGGTCTCATGTTGGTCAAGTCTTTCCTAAGTCTGCAATGCACAACAGCCCCCATGTCCCTTTCAATGGGTTTACAAATTATACTGAGTATGTTTACTTGAGAAGATATTGAGAGGATCTGTTCAGGCAAATGACATAATTCTCTTAGCCGCAGAGGACATTGCTTCAAACTTGCATCTAAAGGTTTATTAAAAGAAAATGTACCGTATTTGTTTTTGTGGCATTTTGATACATCTGACTAGGTCATGTAAACAGCCCCTTTAATCATGGAACTATCTTGCAGGTTCAGGGGTCTTCAAAACTCGCTTAATATGCTGCAGTGTAATTACATGAAATTATGCATAATTATGCAAAATGCATCTCGCACTCATAAAATTACCCGAACGGTCTATTCGAGTGAACATTCAAGTCAAAACAGTAATTTCCAGTTGGTTTCTGGCCACTCGCATACAAAACACTGCCACTCACATTTGGATTTGCAGTTGTGCAATCAAATATTACCCAAATGGACGATACCAGAGGTTCCCTTCCTTAAACTTGACCATACATTGGAACGGTTCCCTTGGTACAATACTACCCGAGGATAGCCGTACCCAGGCCTACTGTTAATAAAGATTCGGTTCCCTCATAGACATATTGAGAAGAGAGTGCCCTTTACAACTTTGTAAAACCCTTTTTATTGCTCAAAATATTTGGTGAATATGTATTTGATTTTATATTAGCTTAAGAACAAAATCCAAACCGCCTATGTACCTTGATGGGGCACAGAGACACACACATCTGTGTTCAAGTAAGGAGACAGTCTCTGTTTGGATTTTTTCCTTAGGCTAAGTAAAACAAAAAAAAAAAATGCCCAGTAGGTGTCTGCCACCCTGCTGGGGCACATTCAAGCACTCTTTTGCGCCCGCAGCAAGGCGCTATATGCTGATTGTTTTTTTTAGACTAAATACACTAAAATCAAATCCAAATAAACAAATGAAATCCAAATATCAAGACCTGGCTGTTCGAGCAGTAGCAGCACCCCCCTGCCTTCTCCCCCCTCACCTCCTCACTGGTGAGTAGTGCGCTTTACAAATCCCTGATTGATTGATTGATTGAAATAGAGGTACGGACACACAGCTAAGAAAAAAATCCAGACAGTGGGAAGTGTGAGGAAGGAACCCCATGTCTGTTTTGTGCCTGTTTTTATACCTACTTTAAGTTTGTGGAGGGCACAGGTGGGAAACTAGTGGGAGATCCAAGAATGGTGGCATGGCAAGCGCTGGCCAATGAGAAGGCAGCAAAGAAGAGCGGCAATGATGAAAACTAATGGCAAGTTATGGGTGGGCTCCAGGCCCTTTATCAAACACAAGAGTCTTGCAAGCGAGAGCGCATGCTTTTGCAGGCTCGACTTAATAAGGTGAAGGGTACTGAGCAGTTGCGGAGAGCAGGTCGCAAGAGAGGAGTTGAGGAAGGAGATGGTGAAAGGATGTGGAGAGACTGATAAAGGTGGAATGAAAGGGTCTGTGAACGAGTGAGGTGAGGTTGTGGAGGGGCTAGTGGTCAGAAGAGCAGAGAAGCAAGCACGTTAGGGTGCGGCAGGAGCGACGAGTGAAGGAAGCAGGCGAGACAGCCAATGAATGGTGAGGAGAACAGCAATGAATGAGAGGTACTAAAAGATGGCGGGAGAAAGAGAGGGGATAAAGAAATCAGGTGGCAGGAGAGAGAAAATAAGAACAAGAATTTGCAATGCAATGGGTCTAGCGTTTGCTCGAGTTAGAGCTATTAGTGTTGTAAATTCTTAACTGGACTTTTCTTGTCACATAAACTGAAAATAAAAAGTGAAACAGTTGACATATACGAGCCAATTCAAAACGCCGCCGTGAGCATGAAGGAGAGAGACAAAAAGAAAAAAACGTTTGCTCGCAGTCAAAGTTATAGGCAAAAGCGCAATTATCCATGTAACAGGGTTGATGGCCAAGGCGGTAACCAAACCGCCCTAAGGAGGGACAAACGTGAAGCAGTTACCAAAGGAAACAAAGGATTTTTGAAAGGCAAGCCCATGAACCAGTGATAGTGATGGGCGTGGTTAAAAGGCACAATACATGCCAACACGTCGGAAAAGCAGGGCTTGCGCCCTACTATGCTCGACCTAAAAAGGGAGTGAGTTAGCAATGAAGAGAAGGAAATAAAGGCAATAAGCATATGCTGGGGCAGCGCCTTGGTGGGCGGTAGTTAAATTACCCTCTGGTGTAGAGTGGCACAGAGAACAGTGGCATAGAGTACAGTGGTGCAGAGTAAATGGCAGTGGCATACAGTGTAGTTGTTTAGAGTGTACTGGCGTAGAGTGCAGTGGTATAGACTGGCAAGGGGCGGAGTAGAGTGGTATAGAGTGCAGTGGAATAGAGTGTATTGGTGCAGAATGTAGTAGTACAGAGTAGAGTGGTGTAGAGTATAGTAGCGGCCAGTCCAGTGTTGCAGAGTAGAGTGTCAGCGCGCAGTGGCGTAAAGTGCATTGAACTAGAGTGCAGTGGTCTGAGTGGCGTAGAGTGCAGTGGCATAAAATAGATTGTTTCAGAGTAGAGTGCAGTTGCATAGAGTGGAGAGGTGGAGGGTAGAGTGCAGTGGCATGGAATGCAGTGGCACAGAGTGCAGTGGCGTAGAGTAGATTGTTTCACAGTAGAGTGAAGTGGCTTAGAGTGGAGAGGTGCAGGGTAGAGTGGAGTTGCACAGAGTGTGATGGCATAGAGTAAAGTGGTGTAGAGTGCAGAGGTGTAGAGTAGATGTGAGTGACGTACAGTGTATTGATGTAGGGTGCAGGGGCATAGAGTTGAGTGTTACAGAGTAAAGTGCACTACCATTGAGTGTATTAGCTTAGAGTGCAGTGGCGTACAGTGCAGTCTTGCAGAGTGGCATATAGTGGGGTTGTGCGCCCTAGATTGGTGTTGCCTAGACTGGAGTGGTATAACATGCAGAGGAGCAGAGCGCAGTGGTGTAGGGAGGCATAAAGTGCATTGGCATAGGGTAGAGTTGTACAGAGTAGAGTTGAGAGGCATAGTGTGAAGTAGCATAGAGTGCAGTGACATAATGTGAAGTGGTTCAGAATGGAGAAGAGTGCAGTGCAGTGACATGGAGTGGCGTAAAGTGGAGTGATACAGAGTAGGGTGCAGTGGAGTGGAGTGGTGCAGAGTGGAGTGGAGAATTCATGGTGTGGTAACACACTGCCATTACAGCCAGCAGTTTTTTTTATTGAAATGACCATTACATTTGCAGACATACAGTTTTTCAAATCAAACTATACTGTGCACAGACGATGATGTGTGGAAATTGCATCACCTAATGCAATGATTTGTTTAATCATATAAAAAAATGTGCTTCATTTGTACTCCTAATTCTGATATATTCTGAAGTTTATTTAAATGTTGTCACGTGATAGACAAAAACTCTTTCCTAACCCCAGTATCCAGCAAGATTGTTGCATAAATCCTCTCACTTTTAAGTCAGAGAAAGAAAAGTAAACCGTAAGTTCCCACTGAGTACAGAACCTGACCTTTGACTTTGTTCTTTGAATGCACAGCAAATGTGATTAGATAAGAACAAGATTTACAGGCCAGTTTACAGAAAGGGAGCACTCGGAAGGATACTGTAAATAAGGTTTGGGCAAGGGAAGCGACAAACTCAAGCTGCATAGCCTAAAACAAATAAATCCAGCAAGTTGAAAGCAACACAATGTGAGTTACAAACCACAAGGCCAATGGCAAGCAAAAGGCAGAATGCATTCCCAAGAAAGCACTATGAATTTACTTAAAGTGACAGCTGTGGGATACTTTGTGGGGAAAGTCCAGTATTTTAGTCCAGTCCGTATCTTGCAGAGGTTTGGCCACATCAATCACCCAGGTAGCATGACGAGAAGACCTGGAGTGGTTTCCATGTAGCAGGAAAGGTCTGTACACCCATTCTATCAGTTTGTTACCAGTTCCTAGGGTTAGAGCTTTTGGCACACCTCTTGTAGGGTTAGTGCTAGGTAGCAGACATGAAATAGGACATTTAATGATTATTTAAGGTTGTTGTAAGTAAGGAGCTGACCGGGGTGAAGATGGTAGTCTTCCACAAGGGTTTGGAAATTTTGTAGCTTGCTGTCCAGAAACAAATCCCCCAATTTTAAGACACCTGCAGCATGCCACTGATGGAGCTGCTCTGAGCACAGCCGTCCTGTGCGAGTGGGAAGGCTTAGCAAAGATAGCGCAGGAACACAGGGTTTCTTCGTGTCAGTGAGTTTACAGGTTCTGGCAAGGCAAGAGAAAGTTGTGCATGATAACCCCGGATGGTGATCCGTAGAATCGTCAGTAGGAAACAATGAGCAGTGCATTAAGCCTTCCTCAAAAGTCTTTACTGATAAACCCCATCTCATGCAGGGAGGTGGGCAGAAAGCCAGGGAGCCACCCATTGGACGTGTGCAGCTGAATAATAGCATTCTAAGTCCAGAAGACCTAATCCACTCGCAGTCACAGTTAGCTTTACAGTGGGAAGAGATACCTGATGGCGCCGCAGCAACCAAATCAGATGTGTGGCCTATCTGAAGATGGAATGAAGGACAAGCAGGAGATGGTTTGCAAGATAATACTATCATTGGGGTAGCACACAATCTGCACTAGTGCCACGTGGCCCATTATAGAAAGCAGAAGTGAAGACCAAAAAGCAAACTGGGTTTGGAGGGACCGTGACGCTCTGCTGAGATTTCCATCCTGCAAATCAGTGGGAGACTAGTAGATATTAATCACTAGGTACCAAAAGGTAACTGGTTCAAAGTTAAATCTGAGATCTAATTGTATATAAAGGGGAAAACAGTGCCATATGTTAAAGAAACACAAATTACATTTTGACATTTTTGCTTTTTGTTTGTGCAAATATTTTGAAGATTCTATATGTATTTGACACTTAGGGATAACCCAGAACACTAGTTTGGCTTTTGCTCAATTTCAAAACCATTTAAAGACATGGACAAAGCAGGCAATTGCGTTGCACAACCTTGCAAGGGGTCTGGCTGCTGCTAACCCTTCACAAGCACAAACAGCGGACCATTTCACCAGAAGAGTTTGCCAAGGTGGATGGGTGTTACTTGTTCAACCACTTGACAGTTCCTCTTCTGTTTCTCTCCTGTGTGCAGAGACAAATCCCCAGGTACCCAATACCTTCTGATAGTCTTGGTGGACCCATCTTGTCTGATTTTAGGAATTGTCCCACCTTGTTCTTCTATTCCTTATTTATCCAATTCTTAGCAACAACCCTTTGAATCACCCGCCGTGGATCTCCCATTTGATCTCAATTTCATCCTCTTCTTTTATTATCTTTGTTTGGTAGTCCGGGCTCCCATTTTATTAGATAAATGTAGAGACCCAGACATACACTCAAGTGCTGGGAGACTACAGACAAGTTGTGGGTACCTCACATCCTGACATTAGGTGTGAGACTGTCGCCTACACCATCTGCCCTGCCTCATTAAAAAAAAATTAGGTTGAAAGTACATGGGCGGTCGGGGTGAGCCAGATGTTTTTGTTCAATTTGTTTAAACTAGCATAAGGTTAATTACCTTAATGTTTCCCAAACTGTTTGCCCGGGGTTTTAAAATGCTCAGAAACATAATCAAAATGTTGCTGTTTGTTTCTCTTCAAGAAAGATTGGGTAGATTTGGGTTGGGGTGATGGCCTTGACACAGTGCTGAAGGGCATTAATGTACTACTGGACAAGGACGTGAGGTGACACTTGAATATAGCATACCGTGAGGCAATCACAAAAAGACCACAGTGAATTAATAGTGCTTTGTTAAAAAATAAGAGTAAATAAATGCACTGATAAAGTAATGGGGTATGGCCTCTCTTGGGTGTGTCTGTAAAACTGACGTTTGTTCTTGAATTTTTGTCCTGAATTTTGAACCTTTGTCTTGAATTTTTGTCCTGAATTTTGACCCTTTGTCCTGGTTTTTGTCCTGAATTTTGAACCCTTTGTCTTGAATTTTTTACAGTCCTGTCCAGCATTTGCCCCAATGCCAGGTGGTCCCCCTAAACCTAAAAATGGATAACAAGATTCCCACCTTTAACGTTTTGTACAAAAATTAACTATTATGTCAGTTAGACTATGCCCGTTAAATCCTTCTGGGTACAGACATGTTATGTTTGTCTTTTGTTGAAAAGCCCCCAGTACCCAGAGCCAACAACTGAGCTGTGCTTTAAAGAAAGTGCTTTTCAGTGTGCAGTGGCCATGTATTACCCATTAACCTCTTCTGTGCCTTGGACGAGATGATCTCGTCCAAGGCTACAGTTCCCCTGTGCCTTGGACGAGATCATCTCGTCCATGGCACAGGGGAACTTGGGGGCGCGCTAGCGTGCCCCCCGTGCACCCCCCTTCCCCCCCCAAGTCGGGGATGGAAGGGGAAGACCTTCCCCTTCCACCCCCGCCCCCCCCCACCCCCCCTGTGATGTCAGCGCGCGCGCGCGCGCGCGCGCTGATGTGTCACAGGGGCCTCCCTCGTCGCGCTGGAAGCAGAGCATTTCTTTTTCAATCACTTGGGAGGCCCGGAGGGGCTTCAAAGGGAAGGAAAAGTATTTCCTTCCCTTTGAAGTCCCTCCGAGGGTTTCAAAATCCGGTTTTTGAAACCCCACTAGACACCAGGGATTTTTTTTTTTTTCGTAGAAATTGACAAAAGGGAGCGACCCCTTGGGCAAGGGTCGCTCCCAGGGGGGGCATTTTTTTGAAAAGGCCTTTTCTGCCCCCCCTGGGGGCAGATCGGGGGGCAGAAACCTCTAGACACCAGGGACCATTTTTTTTTTTTTTGTTTCATTTTTTTTTTATTGAGGTGGGGAGCGACCCCTTAGGCAAGGGTCGTTCCCCTTGGGGGGAAATTATATTTTGGCCATTTCTGCCCCCCTTGGGGGCAGATTGGCCTATTTTGATGAGGCCAATCTGCCCCCAAGGGGAGTAGAAACCACTAGACACCAGGGATTTTTTTTATTTTTTATTGTTATTGACAAAAGGGAGCGACCCCTTGGGCAAGGGTCGCTCCCAGGGGGGCATATTTTCGGGAAGGCCTTTTCTGCCCCCCCTACTATTAGGCCGATCTGCCCCCAGGGGGGGCAGAAACCTCTAGGCACCAGGGACCATTTTTTTTTTTTTGTTTCATTTTTTTTTTTTTGGTGGGGAACGACCCCTTAGGCAAGGGTCGCTCCCCTTGGGGGAAAATTATATTTTGCCCATTTCTGCCCCCCTTGGGCTTGGCCTATTTTGATGAGGCCAATCTGCCCCCAAGGGGGGTAGAAACCACTAGACACCAGGGAGTTTTTTCTTTGCGTGAATTTCACGCAAAGGGAGCGACCACTTAGGCAAGGGTCGCTCCCTGGGGGGGAGGGGAATTTATTTTAGGCCATTTCTGCCCCCCTGGGGGCAGATCGGCCTATTATTAGGCCGATCTGCCCCCAGGGGGGGAAGAAACCTCTAGGCGCCAGGGCAAATTTTTTTTTTGTGTTTTTTTTTTTTGTTCTTTTTTTTTTTTTTAGAGATGGGGAGCGACCCATCAGGCAAGGGTCGCTCCCCTGGGGGGGCAAATTGTATTTAGACCATTTCTGCCCCCCTGGGGGCAGATTGGCCAATTTTAGGTCAATCTGCCCCCAAGGGGGCAGAAACCACTAGGCACCGGGGATTTGTTTTTTGGCGCCAATGTCACGCAGGGGGAGCGACCCCGTAGGCAAGGGTCGCTCCCGGGGGGGGATGGGGGTTGGGGGGGCAAATTTATTTTAGGCCATTTCTGCCCCCCCGGGGGGCAGATCGGCCTATTATTAGGCCGATCTGCCCCCGGGGGGGGGGGGGCAGAAACCTCTAGGCGCCAGGGGAATTTTTCTTTTTTTTCTTCTTTGTTTTTTTTTTTTAGAGATGGGGAGCGACCCATCAGGCAAAAGTCGCTCCCCTGGGGGACAAATTGTATTTAGGCCATTTCTGCCCCCCTTGGGGGCAGATTGGCTGAGTTTAGGTCAACCTTGCAAAAAACACCTCTGTTTTCTGCGAAAAAATATGTTGTGTCCACGTTGTGTTTTGGGCCATTTCCTTTTGTGGGCGCTAGGCCTACCCACAGAAGTGATGTACCATTTTTATCGAGAGACTTAGGGGAACGCTGGGTGGAAGGAAATTTGTGGCTCCTCTCAGATTCCAGAACTTTCTGTCACCGAAATGAGAGGAAAAAGTGTTTTTTGGGCCAAATTTTGATGTTTGCAAAGGATTCTGGGTAACATAACCTGGTCAGAGCCCCGCAAGTCACCCCATCTTGGATTCCCCTGGGTTTCTAGTTTTCAAAAATGCACTGGTTTGCTAGGTTTCCTCAGGTGTCGGCTGAGCTACAGGCCAAAATCCACAGGTAGGCACTGCTTTTTATAAAAAAATGTGATGTGTCCACGTTGTGTTTTGGGCCCTTTCCTTTCGTGGGCGCTAGTCCTACCCACACAAGGGAGGTATCATTTTTATCGGGAGACTTGGGGGAACGCTGGGTAGAAGGAAATTTGTGGCTCCTCTCAGATTCTAGAACTTTCTGCCACAGAAATGTGAGTAACAGGTGTATTTTTAGCCAAATTTTGAGGTTTGCAAAGGATTCTGGGTAACAGAACCTGGTCCGAGCCCCGCAAGTCACCCCTCCTTGGATTCCCCTAGGTCTCTAGTTTTCAGAAATGCACAGGTTTGGTAGGTTTCCCTAGGTGCCGGCTGAGCTAGAGGCCAAAATCTACAGGTAGGCACTTCGCAAAAAACACCTCTGTTTTTTTCCAAAATTTAGGATGTGTCCACGTTGCGCTTTGGGGTGTTTCCTGTCGCCGGCGCTAGGCCTACCCACGCAAGTGAGGTATCATTTTTATCGGGAGACTTGGGGGAACGCTGGGTGGAAGGAAATTTGTAGCTCCTCTCAGATTCCAGAACTTTCTGCCACAGAAATGTGAGGGACATGTGTTTTTTTAGCCAAATTTTGAGGTTTGCAAAGGATTCTGGGTAACAGAACCTGGTCCGAGCCCCGCAAGTCACCCCTCCTTGGATTCCCCTAGGTCTCTAGTTTTCAGAAATGCACAGGTTTGGTAGGTTTCCCTAGGTGCCGGCTGAGCTAGAGGCCAAAATCTACAGGTAGGCACTTCGCAAAAAACACCTCTGTTTTTTTCAAAAATTTAGGATGTGTCCACGTTGCGCTTTGGGGTGTTTCCTGTCGCCGGCGCTAGGCCTACCCACGCAAGTGAGGTATCATTTTTATCGGGAGACTTGGGGGAACGCTGGGTAGAAGGAAATTTGTGGCTCCTCCCAGATTCCAGAACTTTCTGCCACAGAAATGTGAGTAACATGTGTATTTTTAGCCAAATTTTGAGGTTTGCAAAGGATTCTGGGTAACAGAACCTGGTCCGAGCCCCGCAAGTCACCCCTCCTTGGATTCCCCTAGGTCTCTAGTTTTCAGAAATGCACAGGTTTGGTAGGTTTCCCTAGGTGCCGGCTGAGCTAGAGGCCAAAATCTACAGGTAGGCACTTCGCAAAAAACACCTCTGTTTTTTCCCAAAATTTAGGATGTGTCCACGTTGCGCTTTGGGGTGTTTCCTGTCGCCGGCGCTAGGCCTACCCACGCAAGTGAGGTATCATTTGTATCGGGAGACTTGGGGGAACGCTGGGTGGAAGGAAATTTGTAGCTCCTCTCAGATTCCAGAACTTTCTGCCACAGAAATGTGAGGGACATGTGTTTTTTTAGCCAAATTTTGAGGTTTGCAAAGGATTCTGGGTAACAGAACCTGGTCCGAGCCCCGCAAGTCACCCCTCCTTGGATTCCCCTAGGTCTCTAGTTTTCAGAAATGCACAGGTTTGGTAGGTTTCCCTAGGTGCCGGCTGAGCTAGAGGCCAAAATCTACAGGTAGGCACTTCGCAAAAAACACCTCTGTTTTTTTCCAAAATTTAGGATGTGTCCACGTTGCGCTTTGGGGTGTTTCCTGTCGCCGGCGCTAGGCCTACCCACGCAAGTGAGGTATCATTTTTATCGGGAGACTTGGGGGAACGCTGGGTAGAAGGAAATTTGTGGCTCCTCTCAGATTCCAGAACTTTCTGCCACAGAAATGTGAGTAACATGTGTATTTTTAGCCAAATTTTGAGGTTTGCAAAGGATTCTGGGTAACAGAACCTGGTCCGAGCCCCGCAAGTCACCCCTCCTTGGATTCCCCTAGGTCTCTAGTTTTCAGAAATGCACAGGTTTGGTAGGTTTCCCTAGGTGGCGGCTGAGCTAGAGGCCAAAATCTACAGGTAGGCACTTCGCAAAAAACACCTCTGTTTTTTTCCAAAATTTAGGATGTGTCCACGTTGCGCTTTGGGGTGTTTCCTGTCGCCGGCGCTAGGCCTACCCACGCAAGTGAGGTATCATTTTTATCGGGAGACTTGGGGGAACGCTGGGTGGAAGGAAATTTGTAGCTCCTCTCAGATTCCAGAACTTTCTGCCACAGAAATGTGAGGGACATGTGTTTTTTTAGCCACATTTTGAGGTTTGCAAAGGATTCTGGGTAACAGAACCTGGTCTGAGCCACACAAGTCACCCCTCCTTGGATTCCCCTAGGTCTCTAGTTTTCAGAAATGTACAGGTTTGGTAGGTTTCCCTAGGTGGCGGCTGAGCTAGAGGCCAAAATCTCCAGGTAGTCACTTTGCTAAAAACAGCTCTGTTTTCTGTGATGTGTCCACGTTGTGTTTTGGGGCATATCCTGTCGCGGGCGCTAGGCCTACCCACACAAGTGAGGTATCATTTTTATCGGGAGACGTGGGGGAACGCTGGGTGGAAGGAAATTTCTGGCTCCTCTCAGATTCCAGAACTTTCTGCCACAGAAATGTGAGGAACATGTGTTTTTTTAGCCAAATTTTGAGATTTGCAAAGGATTCTGGGTAACAGAACCTGGTCCGAGCCCCGCAAGTCACCCCTCCTTGGATTCCCCTAGGTCTCTAGTTTTCAGAAATGCACAGGTTTGGTAGGTTTCCCTAGGTGGCGGCTGAGCTAGAGGCCAAAATCTACAGGTAGTCACTTTGCTAAAAACAGCTCTGTTTTCTGTGATATGTCCACGTTGTGTTTTGGGGCATATCCTGTCGCGGGCGCTAGGCCTACCCACACAAGTGAGGTATCATTTTTATCGGGAGACGTGGGGGAACGCTGGGTGGAAGGAAATTTGTAGCTCCTCTCAGATTCCAGAACTTTCTGCCACAGAAATGTGAGGGACATGTGTTTTTTTAGCCACATTTTGAGGTTTGCAAAGGATTCTGGGTAACAGAACCTGGTCTGAGCCACACAAGTCACCCCTCCTTGGATTCCCCTAGGTCTCTAGTTTTCAGAAATGTACAGGTTTGGTAGATTTCCCTAGGTGGCGGCTGAGCTAGAGGCCAAAATCTCCAGGTAGTCACTTTGCTAAAAACAGCTCTGTTTTCTGTGATGTGTCCACGTTGTGTTTTGGGGCATATCCTGTCGCGGGCGCTAGGCCTACCCACACAAGTGAGGTATCATTTTTATCGGGAGACGTGGGGGAACGGTGGGTGGAAGGAAATTTCTGGCTCCTCTCAGATTCCAGAACTTTCTGCCACAGAAATGTGAGGAACATGTGTTTTTTTAGCCAAATTTTGAGATTTGCAAAGGATTCTGGGTAACAGAACCTGGTCCGAGCCCCGCAAGTCACCCCTCCTTGGATTCCCCTAGGTCTCTAGTTTTCAGAAATGCACAGGTTTGGTAGGTTTCCCTAGGTGGCGGCTGAGCTAGAGGCCAAAATCTACAGGTAGTCACTTTGCTAAAAACAGCTCTGTTTTCTGTGATATGTCCACGTTGTGTTTTGGGGCATATCCTGTCGCGAGCGCTAGGCCTACCCACACAAGTGAGGTATCATTTTTATCGGGAGACGTGGGGGAACGCTGGGTGGAAGGAAATTTGTGGCTCCTCTCAGATTCCAGAACTTTCTGCCACAGAAATGTGAGGAACATGTGTTTTTTTAGCCAAATTTTGAGGTTTGCAAAGGATTCTGGGTAACAGAACCTGGTCCGAGCCACACAAGTCACCCCTCCTTGGATTCCCCTAGGTCTCTAGTTTTCAGAAATGCACAGGTTTGGTAGGTTTCCCTAGGTGGCGGCTGAGCTAGAGGCCAAAATCTACAGGTAGTCACTTTGCTAAAAACAGCTCTGTTTTCTGTGATGTGTCCACGTTGTGTTTTGGGGCATATCCTGTCGCGGGTGCTAGGCCTACCCACACAAGTGAGGTATCATTTTTATCGGGAGACGTGGGGGAACGCTGGGTGGAAGGAAATTTGTGGCTCCTCTCAGATTCCAGAACTTTCTGCCACAGAAATGTGAGGAACATGTGTTTTTTTTAGCCAAATTTTGAGGTTTGCAAAGGATTCTTGGTAACAGAACCTGGTCCGAGCCACACAAGTCACCCCTCCTTGGATTCCCCTACGTCTCTAGTTTTCAGAAATGCACAGGTTTGGTAGGTTTCCCTAGGTGGCGGCTGAGCTAGAGGCCAAAATCTACAGGTAGTCACTTTGCTAAAAACAGCTCTGTTTTCTGTGATGTGTCCACGTTGTGTTTTGGGGCATATCCTGTCGCGGGTGCTAGGCCTACCCACACAAGTGAGGTACCATTTTTATCGGGAGACTTGGGGGAACATAGATTAGCAAAACAAGTACTATTGCCCCTTGTCTTTCTCTACATTTTTTCCTTCCAAATATAGGAGTGTGTGTAAAAAAGACATCTATTTGAGAAATTCCCTGTAATTCACGTGCTACTATGGTCACCCCGGAATTCAGAGATGTGCAAATAACCACTGCTGCTCAACACCTTATCTTGTGCCCTTTTTGGAAATGCAAAGGTTTTCTTGATAGCAATTTTTTACTCCTTATATTTCAGCAAATGAATTGCTGTATACCCGGTATAGAATGAAAACGCACTGCAGGGTGCAGCTCATTTATTGGCTCTGGGTTCCTCGGGTTCTTGATGAACCTACAAACCCTATATATCCCCGCAACCAGAGGAGTCCAGCAGACGTAACGGTATATTGCTTTCGATAATCTGACATTGCAGGGAAAAGTTACAGAGTAAAACGTAGAGAAAAATTGATGGTTTTTTCACCTCAATTTCAATATTTTTCTTTTTCAGCTGTTATTTTCTGTAGGAAACCCTTGTAGGATCTACACAAATGACCCCTTGCTGAATTCAGAATTTTGTCTACTTTTCAGAAATGTTTAGGTTTCTGGGATCCAGCATTGGTTTCATGACCATTCCTGTCACTGACTGGAAGGAGGCTGAAAGCACAAAAAATTGCACAAATGGGGTATGCCCCAGTAAAATGCCAAAATTGTGTTGAAAAATTGGGTTTTCGGATTCAAGTCTGCCTGTTCCTGAAAGCTGGGAAGCTGCTGAGTTTAGCACCGCAGACCCTTTGTTGATGCCATTTTCAGGGGAAAAACCACAAGCCTTCTTCTGCAGCCCCTTTTTCCAATTTTTTTGAAAAAAACGAAATTTTCACTGTATTTTGGCCAATTTCTTGGCCTCCTTCAGGGGAACCCACAAAGTCTGGGTACCTTTAGAATCCCTAGGATGTTGGAAAAAAAGGACGCAAATTTGGCTTGGTTAGCTTATGTGGACAAAAAGTTATGAGGGCCTAAGCGCGAACTGCCCCAAATAGGCAAAAAAGGGCCTGGCACAGGAGGGGGAAAAGGCCTGGCAGCGAAGGGGTTAATGAAAACTCTAAAGAACATTAACTGGGGCCACTTAAAAATGTTGAAATATCCTATTGAATCTGAGGGTGTCATTTGAACAACTCAGGTTAACCATAATGCCAGTTAATGTGAAGAAGAGATTTGAAAAAAATGTTTTGTAGAAACTTATTTACAATAGTAAGCCAGAATAAAGGGGCATTTATTAGATAATAGCAAATGTTGTAACATCCTGCATTCCATATCATCTCCCAATTGAAGGGGTACTCACAAGTGTGAGCCGGGCTATTGTCCTGGACAACAAAGGCCCAAAAATGGGACTATGTAAATCGCAAGAAAGAAGCTTGGAGTTGGGTTGATTTATTTAAATGTCTGTAGCTGTTGTGTTTGGGATCAGGTTAGTCTCCCACCAGAATTTTGTGAAAAACCATCACATATCTGTGACTGCAAGTTTGGGATTTTGTGCGGAATGGCAAAAGTACTACAACCAATGCTCCACATTTTTACCAATTAAAGAAAAGTACATCACATATGAACTATCACAAAGGACAGGTTACGACAAAAGCTGTTACCATTTGGAGTCTGTGTACTGTCAGTGCAGTCTCCAGATGGTCAAAGATTTGGCCTTATTTCAATAGGCCCAACCATTCATGTTGGAAACAATTTTTATACAGAAAAATATGAGCTTATAGGAGGGTGGATCTGTTGTTGTTTACTATAAGTTCTGGAGTGCTCTGTCACAGAAAACTGAAGATATTTGGATTTTTTGCCCACACATTTGCAGGGCATTCTGTGTGATCAAAGATAATGAGATTTATATAACCTAAATTCCCCTCGGTCTATGTGTTTTAGAAGCATTTGGGATTTCTGGGTTCCCTTGGTGCCACCAAGACTTGTGTGCAAATACTGCTGACATCCCTTATGGAAACTCCTTCATCAAAAACATCTTCTTGCATGGGGAAGATTGAATGGAATTATCACATTTCAAGAGAATCTGATGATCATCACATTCTGTTCGTTCTATACAGCCAATAAAGGAGAGGAAAATAAAAAGCTTAGGATGTGTAGATGTTAAAATACATGGTTGTGGTAGGATGATAAAAATACATGGTTGTGATAGGTTTCCCTACAGTCCAGGGGTGACCCAAATTGGCCTTTTGTTTTCAGTTCGTCACAAAGTTCCCCAAAGCCTTCCAAGCAGTTTATCACATGAGGGCCTCCAGAACCCACAGAAAGGCCTGACATGTCTGGTATCTCTACATTCAGAACACTGAGAGACTGTGGTCAGTCCTTGGCTGGGATATGTTCTTGCAAGGGGGACACTAGTACAATTTGTTTGGAAAACAAAATACTATAAATCGAACAAACATCTTGTTCAGGATCAAATAGTTATAGTATGTTTACTTTCATCCCAGGGGTGATACCTGTGACCAAAAGACGGGTGCTTTACCTAACGTGTTTTCCTTTCAGTTTCTTTCCAATTTTCCTAAATGCACCGCACCCAGTTTATCACATACAGTGATCCGGAAACCCCACATGACCCATAAATATCTGGTTGCTTCAAACCCTGGAGGCTCAGAAGAACACAAATGATGGTCAAACAACATTTGTGGGAAAATAAGTTGAGAATATGACAGACATCATAATCAGTGTGTTGTACCCTTTAGCCAATCAGGCAAGGGAGGTCAGGCGTGTAACAATACATTCCTTAGGCCGTACAGATTTAGAAAATATATTGTTTTGTTTACTGTCCACATAATGCTCAGTTTGTGATTTATCATCAAGTGAACAGGGCAAAATAAACAAGGTTTATGCCACAATGTATTCATTTGTATTTATATTAAATAATTGATTGTGCAGACTATATTCCATAGGAAAACTCATATATTTTTCCTGTTGCCAGCTTTCAGACATTCAAGGCAACATTGCATTGTTCTGTGGTCCAGGATTTAGTTTTGCCTATTTGAGAAATGAAAAAATATATGCAGTTAATTTGTTAAAAATGAGAAAGTATTCCCACATTTTTCATTGTCTTCAAGCAGCTGATATATTGATGAAGGGTTTGCACCAATACCCTTGCCTTACTGTGCTGAAAAAAGCTGTATAGTTTGTGTGGGTCCACAAAGACCAAAGAGCCTAACGCTGATTTCTAAAACAAAAGCCCCATCACTGAGGAGCACAAACACGCAGCCTTGAAATGGTTAAACTGAAGGTGTTGCTGTGTACTGGAGGAGCCCATGTGATGCTGTCAGTTGCATTGGAGTCCTTGTTTGATTGAGGGTTTCCTGAGTCATGGGCAGTTGCAGTTCTCTTCTGCCCACTGTGTGGGTTGGTTGTTGGGCGTGGCTTGCAGCACCCCCATGGTTTGTGGTTGCTGAGCTGAGTCACAGGGCCCGGTGTGCTGTGTAGTTGAGTTTGTACCCCTTTCCTGAGTGTTGCTGGGAGGTCTGTTGGTCCTCGGGGCAGATTAGCTGCGCTTCGTAAATCCTGCCTTCCCTCCAGGCCTTGCCAACTGTATAAGGCGAGGCCTCGCCTAGGGGGACGCTTTGCTCTTTCTTGTTTGTCGGCTTAACCTAGTGATCGCCTCTGGCTTGTTGGCAGGGTTGATGTTGTTGGTTGCATCTCCAGGTGGGGCTCAGCTGCCTAGGAGAGAACTAAGCAGGCTTTAATACACAAGCACACCCAGGCTGATCAGGGGTCCTTCCATGATGGGCCGCACTGGCCCAGCACAGAGCTGAAGGCTCATCTCAGATGCCTGAAGAGTGCAAAGTGAATTCATTTAACCTGATATTTCTCTGAGTTAGGGCTTATTTTCAAACTGTACAGCACAAGTTTAATTGCAAGTGGCACAAGCAGACTTCAAGAGAGAGAGACAGGGAGTGGAGATAATGCAATCAGAGATGGAGAAGAGAGAGGCCAGGGAAGAACAGAGTGAAGGAGTGGACGGGAAATGAGAGAGAGAGTGCAATGAAGCAAGTGGGGTGGTTCTAACATCTTTGCGGGTTTTTTGGGGTCCCAAGCGGAGTCTTGGAAGCCATGTGCAGGGTGAGCCGCCTTCTGTTTCTCAGATGTGCAGTCTAAAAAGATGCACCAACTTGGAGAAATATTGGGTTAAATGTATCCTAGCACACTGCAGGCGCATAAAACTAAGACCTCTGTGTCAGCCTGATAGGATCCCAGCACTTCATATGTACCAGGCTAAAGGTGCACTTTTAACTGTGTCTTTATTATTTCATGTTGGTCATTACCAGTTGGGGAGAGTTCTACAAAAAATAACAAATACATGAACTCAATACAAACTAAAACAATTAAGAGGAAGCAGTTACCTTAAATGTGATGGCCTAACCATTGTTTTAATTAAAATCGTCTCACTCTTTAACTCCATTTCTGACTGATGTCCTAACCTGTGTTACACTTATTTTTGGTGAATGATCTAAATCCTTTTTAGTTTAACACATATCATATCTTCTGTAGACCTGTGCGGTGTGAGGTTTGACGTCCATACTCTGTAGATGTCCAGTCCCTTAAGTGAGATGGTACTTTTCCATTTACTGGGCATTTTATCAACTTTGTGGGGGCTGCCACAAACATAGCGCGTGAACAAGTCATTACCAAGCATTTGCATTGCAATCGGTCTCCCATTTGCGAGAGTAGGAGCTATTGGCATTGTAAATGCCTAATTGGACTTTTCTTGACACATAGACCCGGATTTACAAAAAAGTGGCTCAGCGGGGGCTGCGCCAAAAATAGCAGTGTTGCGCTGCACAACTTCTGAAATGTAGGGATGCACTGTATTTACAAAAATACGATGCACCCCTGTGTTTTCCTGAGCGCTGGCACTGAATTTAGCTGCCTAGCGCCAACATAGGCATTCTTGCACCATAGTGTAAGGGTGTCTGCGTTGAAAGGAATAATTGTTTATGTGCAGGAAGGCTTCCCTTCCTGCACATAAACAATCTACAATGGCGATTTGGCACTTATATGTGTGGTGCAGAATCATTTTGGAATGATTGTTTATGTGCAGGAAGGGATACCTTTCTGCACATAAACAATCATACATAGTATTTTGCTTCTTCTATGTGTGTTGCAGAATGCAGCACACATATAAATAGCAAAAAACGAGGAGGAATAAAAGTATTCCTCCACGTTTTGCCATGCTAATGCCACGCCTGAGGTGGCGTTAGTTTTTGGCGCTGCCACAGATTTACGATTTCTTGTAAATCTGGGGCAGTGTCAAAAGCAATGGGTGTTGTGATGAATTACCCACAGGAACACCCATTGCACGCCCCTCTGCCACAGAAAACAGCATCGGAGGGGCCCATATTTACAGGGAGGCATAAAGCCACAAAAACTGGCGTAACACCTCCTTGTAAACATGGAGCAGTGGTTAGCGCCACTGGAGTGTTGCTCTGGTGGCGATAGGGTCTTGTAAATCTGGCCCTTAAATTGGTCAACCTGCCTCATAATTTGGTCCTTTCCTGCCACATAATTTCAGTGGCCTTGTATATAACTAAAACACTTTCATTTACCTTCTTCCTTTATCTGCATCAAAAAATTTAAATGTTGCTATTTAGCATCCTAATTTAAATCTGCCATGCTAATTACAATAGAATACCACTTTCACCACCCCACCATCAGAGGTGCTGGCTGGCTGACATAATAAAAAAAAAAAGACACAAGACATCCACAGAGGAGTAATGAGAGAAATAAACTAGAAGGGTCACCCAAACATATCAAGAGTGTTCAAACAGTTATAGGCCTTCATCACGACCCCGGTAGTCTACAGACCGCCAGGGCCGCGGTGGTGGTCTGACTGCCACCACAAAAAAGCTTACCTGTGGGGGAGATGCGTTCGTCTCCCCTACGTTCTCGCCCTTTTCCTGTTCCCAGGCTCCAAGCCAATCACAATGCTACTGTCACCAGCAACAGCAGCGTCGTGATTGGTCTGAATGGCCTGCTTCACCGCTCAGACTGGGAATGGGAGCCTGGGGATGTTCTCCACTCGGCTGTGCAATACAGCCAGGTAGAGGACCTGCAAAGTGCGCATGATTTTTTGGCCGGCCCAACAGAAATGCACACCTTGTGTGAACATAGCCCTCCATCTGCCCCCTCCCTCCAGCCCAGCACCACCCCTTCTCCCAGGAAAAACAAAATTCCTTTCCCCACAGTCCAGTGGGGCAACGCTCCTCCGCCTTAGCGGAGGAGCTGCCCTTGGCTAAAGCCTAGCTTTCCCCACTGAGCTACAAATTCTCTTGAATATTTCAGTTTCCCTGGGTAGGTAGAAAAACATGTTTTAAAACAGTAGCTAGAGGTCACATATAATTAAAAAATAAACTTGTGCATTTAGAAGGGATCTGTGCACTGTTTGATGTGGGATTAATTTGGATAGCAGCATACTAAATCCAAGTGGCAGCTCATCCACGTGGGTTGAAGAGCGTTGCCCCCCTGCCGCCAACAGCAGAAGCTGCAAACCTTTCACAAGGAAGGGACAATAAACTACGTTTATTGTTCCTTCCTTGTGAAAGTGGCGGGCCATGGGGTGACGAGAAGGGAGGGAAGTGCACTGTGTACTCCCCTCACTGCGCATGTATGTTTGGCCGGCCGTCTCGGGCTGGCCAAAAATACATGCGCAGTAGGCTCTCTCCAGCCCGGTAACACTGTTGCCGGGCTGGAGAAAGCCTGCACAGGCTCCCAGTATGCCTGGGAGCGCCCTAGCAGGGTGCTCCCAGCCAATCCTGACGATGCTCTGAGTAGCGTCGGGATTGGCCGCAGGGGAGGCTATGCCTGTGTGCACCGTCGACACTGGAGAGAGGAGCAGTGCAGCGAGAAGCGACGTGGAGGTAAGTTTATTTTTTTACTTTTTATATTTTATTTTTAATTTAAATTCCTTTACCCCGCCACTGCCCCCTCACCCGCCCCCGTGCACCACCCCACCCCGCACCCTGTAACCACGGCGACTGCTAAATCCAGTTATGTGTCCATAAGGTGCATTAAATGCATGGATATATTTGCCGCTCTGTTGGAGTGCGCAGTGTCCACCGCTCAGCTTCAGTGACATCTTAACGCAGCTTAATGTTCAAAGACGGCTTTTGAAGGACTAGCCGATAAATGGCAGTCTGTTTTTGTTGTTTTTTTTTTGTTTATTTAAAACGTGGGCCTATAACATTCCTGGGAGAATGAAAGGGGGGAAGTAGCAACAATGGCCCACTCAAAACTGGAGTTAGAAAAGAGTGGCGAATAGTAGAATGTGCTTCAAAGAAGGAATGTAATGCACCGGAGAGCCTGGATCTAACCTGAGGCGGATGCGTATCTCCAAAGCTGTTACGCATTAGGCCGAGCGGCAGCGCACAGACTGGCCTCCCTGGCTTGTCACCATGCCGGGCCGGCAGATGATGGCAGCCCTGTGTGTGAAGGCTGCATGGCTGTCCTAGCGTTTCCATAGCAACCGGCCCCAGATCAAGTGAGCAGAAAATAACACGCGATGTTGAATATGAAAGTGGGAACACCATGATTTAACTGGTACTCCTGCAAAGTGCCACAATAGCAGATTTGGCGCGGCATGAAACTTCAAAGCACCATGGCCGCCATGGAGCTCGACAAAAGTAAGAAAAGAGTAGTTTGCCCACAGTAAAGTTTATGGCGAATTGTGCAATAATACATTTAACAGGGTCAGTCTGCAAGGTGATAACAAAACAGCCTCAAGGCAGGACAAACGTAATGCATTTATCACTGACATCAGGGGATTTTTGAAAGGCAGGATCATGAAGGAATGAAAGTGATGGGCATGAGATGGGCATGGCTAAAGCCCACAGAATAGATTACAAGAGGTCAAAAAACGCTGCTGTGCTCAATCTAAACAATGAGCCTGGAACAGCCAGCAGAAGGACTTTTACACTCACGAAAACCTTTGTGAGTAGATTTTCTATGAGCATAAAACCACCCTTTGTGAATGTCAAAATTGGTTTTACAGTCATAAAAGAATCGATCTAAGCATATGAGCTAAACTTACACATGCATTTTAGTTTGTGAATTGGAGCTTTGGTTGTTCGCTGGTTCCAACACATTCGTAGACTGTTACCTTCTTAAACCAGGGCGATGGATGGAAGAGAAGAACACATCCACAGCAATTCACCAAAATGCCAGACTTTAATGACATTACAGGAAGTGAGATCTTATGATCTTTGACCCCGATTCCTCCAAAGAAGTCATGCCACGTGATGACAAAGTGAGGAGCGGAATGGGGAAACAACGACGTTCCCAAGCTTTATCCACGACGTTTCCAAGCTTTATCTATTTGATCAAAACAGTTCCCATACTTTCTATTTAATAAACTACCATTCCTGAAAGGTAAATTGCCGAAGGTTGAAATAGGAGAATAAGGATCTCCTTACCATGAAATGAGAACATTGGCATTGCTGAAGTTCCATATTTACTGTATGATGAATAAACCAACACAAACAAAATACCATGCATATTAGGGTGCTGACATGATCTTTTCCGGGGCATAAAACATGCCCAGAATTGTAACTAGTGATCAAAAAGATTCAGCCAGATTTCTTCCGTGGAGTTGGGGAGTTCTCTCTTGAGATAAGTTTGTAAAAAGTGTGAAAAAGTGTGATCAAGTAGTGCCTTTTGAAGCACAGTTTTTTCATAAATTTGGTATACCTCCATAGGATCTAAAAGGGCACTCATTAAATATTCAAGTCCTCAGGGTGTGGCCAAGCGAGCCATCATGGTGGTCACATTTTGAGGGAGCTCCTGCTCCTTCTCTCCGTCAGACGAACTTGCCTGACAGCGGACGGTCACCACGACCCCATACGGGTGGTGGTGACATTTGGTGACGTGGGGAGCCTGCTGGGCCCAGCGGTTAAGCCAGAGGGGACCACTGGTGAGCGTGAGGCAGAGCACGTCCTGTGCTGGCCTGCTGGGCCTGGACTCTGCAGTCTGGAGTATCCTGGCCTCGAGGAGGGCTCCAACCTGATGCATGTAGGCGGCCTGGCGGAACAGCGTGAGGTGGTGCTGCTGCTGTGCGCCCGATGACCGAGCCCTGAGAGGAGCCACGACCTGATGATGGACGGGGCTGAGACGGGTGCAGTGAGAGTGGCAAGGGCACGGACGAGGGCTTGAGGTGGCGAGGACCCCACCGACTGGCGAGTGATGGAGGAGGTGGCAGTGCAGCCTGGCGGTGGCCATCGGAATCCCCGGCTGCTGCTGCTCAGCGCTGTCTGGGTGCCCCCGTCGGCAAAGATCTACACCCGTTCCCAGGCTGGGACCGCAGCTCTGGCTGGTCAAGCCTGGCGGGCCCCACCACTGGGGCTAGGGGTGTGGCACGGTGGAGACACGTGTGCCCCCAAGAGGGTGCATGGGGGGGGGGGCGCCCGGAGTAGTGGAGTCCAGCGACCCGGTGGCAGACATCGATGTTGATGGCGGGGACCCAGGGATGGGTCCGCTTCTCTTGGTAGTGCCGCCTGCCGGCTGGGACTCTGTTGGGAAGGCCGTGCACTGCTGGACCCTCACGGCGGGACGGCCTGTTTGCCTGCTGCCTTGTGGGCCACTGCTAGATGTGAAGGGCCCAAAAGATTGCTGTAACCCTACTCCCACACCAGGTGATCGCAGTGTGGAGTGGAGACAGGCACCCCCCGGGTACACGAGTTGCATCTGCAGACCCACTGACAGCAGTGACCTCCTCACTGGTGGAAGTGGCAGGCCCTGCGGCGGATTGAAGTGGCTGGTTTGAGCCCGCCGCGCATCGTCCCTGGTGGTCGTGGGGGCCCTGGAGCTGGGGATGAGTTTAGGCCCGGGTCTACTGTGAGGTGAGGCCTGCACTTGATCGCGAGGTGGTATTATGCAGGCCATAATGGAGTCGGACATGGCCTCGGAGGTGTGGGGGAGCAAGCCGATGTACCTGTGATGTACTTGGTGTGCTGCGTGTGGGTCCACGGACATTTATCTCGTCACGGCCTGGCGCTCATTAATTTATAAGGTGAGAGAAGTTTACTGTCGGGCTTCCAATTAGGGGGGGCCATGTCAAGGCCTGGTGCGTGTGGTTGGCTGAACTAAGTGTTGGCGCAGCCAGCGGCCTTGGGGGTGCCGGCCCTGCTCCTACAAGGGCCGTTCTTCTTGAGAGGGCGGTGGGCAGAGTGAGTGTACCCTCAAAATGGGGCGCAACAAACCCCCCAGACTAAGGCGGTACAGACCAAAAGGGTTCAGTACACAGCGCCCAGGGACTCTGGCACCAGCCAGACACGGGGTGTGGTGAAGGAGGTGGACGGGACCCCCCCCCACCAGATATGGCAACACCTTTGAAGGCAATTCAGGATGCAAGGGAGGCAGTGGAGTCCAAGGTGGATGGTGTCCGAGTGTACCTCTCCCTAGTGCGTCAGGATCTGAGGCGAGTGGCTGAAAGAGTGACTGAGACAGAGACTAGAGTTTCCACAATGGAGGACGTAATGACTACTCTCCAGACAAGAGTCTCTCAGCTCACCTTGAAGGTGGCAGGCCTGGAGGAGAGGGCCAAAGATGCCGAAAATCAGTCACGTAGAAACAATCTTTGCCTGGTGGGGTTGCCGGAGGAAATAACTGGAGGCAAAATATAAGAACTGATGGAAACCTGGTTCCGCTCCTGGGTCCCTGAGGGTAGGCTTTCGAGTTGTATTGTGGTGGAACGGGCGCATCGTGTGCTGGCCAAAAGACCTCCACACTCCCCCCCGGACGGTGGTGGTCCGACTCCTCAACTACACAGACGGGGACACTATTCTGCAGGAGGCCCACCCCCAGGGGGAGACACAGTACTATAATTCCAAAATTCAGATTTTCCTAGACTGTACACGGGCTGTTAAACATCGCCGGCAATCGTATGTTATGCAGAAACTACAGCGCTGAAGGTGCGCTATATGCTCCTCTTTCCAGCCAAGTTGAAGGTTATCTATGGTGCTTCGTCTATGTTTATTGAAACACTGCAGCAGGCATGGGGGTGGGGGAAGGTGCAGAGGGAGCTGAATCCCAGGTGGGGCGTGGTGGCAGATATTGTGAACGGTTCTGATGCTCGGCTGCTGAGGCCTAGCAGGAAGGCCAACAAGTGCCGGCGGAGGACCAAAAGGAGGCGCCCCCGGCATGGTGGCAGTGGAGACGCCTCGGTGAGCCCAGCTACGGGTCTGGATCCGCCACAGGTGGAGATCCGTGACTGTCGAACACTCCAGCCATCTTGTACTCAGATGGGGGTCCTCCTTGATTGGTGCCTGGAAGCGGCCTTTTTCCCATGAACCTGTGTTTGTCACTGCAATAAGTACTGTTATATGTCTATACAGAAGTGCCGATGTATTGGGTCTTTCCATCCTAAGAGGGCTTGGGAAAGAGGATGAGTGAATGTTCGAGGGTGGGGCTGCTGGTGCTGGGAATTGCCTCCCACTGTATGTTCAGTATTAATGCAACTGTAGCTGTCAGGCAGATTATCCGTACATGAGTGGAGGGTAACCAGATGTAGATCGCCTAACACCTCCACAAGTTATCTTAGGTTAGGATGTTTTTGGAGGTGACAGAGGCTTCTTGGGTGGAAGTGTGAGGTGGGAGGGGGTTGGGGGAAGGGTATTGTTTTTATTAGCACAGTAGTTAGTATTGCATGCTTTTTTCAATTTCACATGCAGACTTTGTGTACCACCGATGTTCTGCACGTATATGTCCTGAGACACAGCCATAGACTAGGTGATGGATTGAAAGCTCCTGGTTGCATGTTCCCCTGCCCCCGCGGGATGTCTATTGACTGTCAAGGTGCCCTGTGGGTCATACACATTCACTCTTGCACTCACTATGATTTTGTCATTTCATGGAACATTAATGGGCTCCTAGACTGCATTAAACGGACCGCAGTACTCAGATACATCAGGAGACATGCCCTGGGGTGGACCTCCTGCAAGAGACACACCTACTGGGAACTTGCAGCTCCTTCTTGGGGCGGTTCGGATATGATAGTGTCTACCACTCTGGTTTCATGCGTGGGTTCCAGGGAGTGGCCCTGCTGCTACATAAGTTGCTACCCTTGACAGTGACTAAGGTTCACGAGGACCCATTGGGGAGGTACATTGAAGTGGAGGGTCAGATGGAGGCCAAGCAGTATAATTTGGTGTCCTGCTATATTCCCCCATATCTTTTGCAGTCTACTTGTGAGGTGATTGGATCGCTGTTGACGTTACTCCGATGCAATGTGGGCTCGGTGGACTCGGGGGTGATGTTGTGGGTGGCCTGTATGCCAATAATGAGGGGCATTATTAACAGCTATATTCGTGGGCAGGAGAGGCACCGGAGGCCGCAGTGTGATCAGCTTGAAGCGCTGTCGAGGGGAGCTTTTCCACCCGAACTTGACTGCGCCACAATCGTGGTCCTGCCCAAGGAGGGACAGTCCTCGGACCAATGCACATCATATCAGCCAATCCCCTTCAACAATGCCGGCATAACGCTATATGCCAACATATTGGCTTTACATCTTACTCATACGCTGGCCCATCTAATTCATCCGGACCAATGCAGCTTTATGCCAGGCAGGAGTACGCGGCACTGCATCCGCCGAGTTCAGGTGGCCCTATCCCGTGGCTCACAATACAATGGTCCTCTGGCTCTTCTTATAGATTTTTGCAAGACATTCGACACGATCTCATGGGAATACATGTAGGTAATCCTACTACGTATGGGGCTAGGGCAATTACTCTGCAGAATGATCTGTCTTCTGTATCAGCACCCCAAGGCCCAGGTTCGGGTGAACTGACATTTCCAATTCAGCGGGGAAGGCGCCAGGGATGTCTCTTATCTCTGCTGCTCTTCATGCTAGCGATTGACCCCTTGCATGCCTGCTGTGGAGCGATCCTCTGATGTGGGGCTGGAGATGGGGGGACGGAGTGGAGGACAGAGTGGTACTGTATGCGGACAATGTCTTGGTATTTCTGGTAGATCCGCCTTCGTTGGGCTCCAGGTGTGTGAAATTATAGGAGAGATTTGGGGAGCTATCCGGGCTTCTAGTCAATGCCAAACAATCGACACCAGTGGAATTAAGGGGAGATGCGAAGGGTCGTCAATGGTGTTCACAGTTCTCAGTGCGGAGGAATGCATTTAAATATTTAGGGATCTACATCTCCCTTCTGCCTGAATTAGCATGGGTGGTAAACTTTAGGGGCTTGTTATCATGTCTAGAGAGGGACCAGCAGCGCTGGAAAGTCGTCCCCTTAAATCCCATTTGGCGTACTGCCCTCCTTAAAATGATGTGGCTCCCCCGATACCTATATGTCCTCACAAATTATCCCTACCAGATCCCTAGGGTGTGTTTCCAAGCTCTAACATCAAAATTTACTAATTTCATATGGAACAGAGGGCGGCATAAGGTGACTTTTAACACTGCACAGATGTCTCCGTACGAATGGGGGATGGGAGTCCCAGATCTATACATCTACTACTTAGTGGTCCATATGGTACCTATAAATTAATGGTTTGTGGGGTTGGGATGACCAGGCATACCGGCTTGAGAACTACGAGGTGGGCTTGGGTTGCCTATTGGGTATGCTTTTTAGAGGCAGGATTCCTGTCCAGAGAGCATCCTGCACCCGGGTGGCTGTGGGTTGCTGGGCAGCGGCCCTAAAACTCATAAAATGGGACCTGCGCTTTACTCAAATGACCCCATTATGACATGGAGAATGGCTGCACCAACTCAGTACACTAAAGGGATTTCAGCACTGGGACTCAATAGGGATCACCTACTTGGGAGACGTGTACACAGGGAGTAGCCTTATGTCATTCCAGTAAATGAGAGAGCAGAATGGGCTACACAAGACACAATTATTTCGATACCTGCAGCTGCTCCATGCCTTGGGTGCCCACATTCCTGCAAATACCCAACTCCCCGACTACAACCCGCTAGAGGTGAAATTGTTAATGGGAACCTGGGGAGAAAGAAACTATCCCAAATTTACATGTCAATATTTACTGACGCCCCGGATGGGCTTGACCACATGCGACAGAAGTGGGCACACTTGGTGGGGGAGCTGGATGACTAGGACTGGCGGGAAGCACTACTGGCCCCCCCGGAATTAGCCATTTCAGCTAGGCTGCGACTGGTACAATTCAACTAGCTTCACGCATCTTACTTGACCCCAGCAAGAATGTTGGGAATATCCGGTGGAACACTGCCCGCCTGTCCTAGGTGTGGTCTCCTGGCGGGAGCCTTCCTCCATGTGACCTGGAGTTGTCCCCAAATTCGGCCCTTTTGGGAGGTGATTGGTAAAGAAATAGCAGAGGTCCTTGGGCGTCCCATAGAATTATGTCCCAAGGTTGTATTGCTGGGGCTACTGGATGAATTGGGGGGCCCCTGTGCTGGCCGGACATTTGTAGGGGTTGCATGCCTTGTAGCTAAAAGAGATATAGCCCGCAAGTGGAGGCTTCCTGGGACTCCTTCGTTGGTGGGATGGAGGGCGGTGGTGGCTTGGTGTGCGCATCAACAACAAAACAATCTATGTAGCTCGAGGGTGCCCGGAAAAACATGATAAAATATGGGGGAAATGGTGGGCCTACCATGGTGCTCTACCATAATGTAATACTTAACATTCGTGGACCAGTAGTGGAATGTGTTCTTTACTCTGTAACTGTGCTATTGACACTGTTGGAACATGTTGTGTGTCAAAAGTAACGAAAAACAATAAAATTTGGTTCTAAATACAGTATATATATATACATATATATATATATTCAAGTCCTTTTATGGTGTGCCAAGCCCATGAAACTTAACGCTCCTCGGGAGTTGACCCCATTTTTTTCCAAATTGTGTTATGGGTGCCCCATATGTATAATTACCTACATTATGCATAGGCCAGAATTTTTTTCATGGGTGTCCGCATATGGCAGGGGTGCCACCGTTATGCCAAAAATAACATGCAATAGGCCAGTGTCATAATTTGGCATGCTAAATACAATAGGTGACCCTTATTTAAAAAATTACCCCAGTACCTTGGGTCAGCATTTTGTCATGGTTGCTGAATTCTGTATGCTGTGGTTGTCCTCCCTAGTGCCAAGAATTACCTCCAATGTGACAGCATTTTGCCATTGGTGCCCCCTATGCTAGGAAATCCCTCAGGTATGCCAGCATTTTTCCACGGCTGCCGAACATATGCCAAGAATTACCTCTATTAAGCCAGTGCCAGTATTTTGCCACATGTGCAAAATATGCCTAGATTTATCCCCAGTATGCAAGTGCCAGTACTTGTGTAACAGGTGCTTCTATAAGGCAAAAATTTCATTCAGCATGCCAGTGCCAGCTGCAGACTAACAAACATAACACCACATACTCACTCATGCTCACTTACATTTAGTCACATTGGTTCTCACTCACACTGGCTCTCATTCATTCACACTTGCACTCATTTGTTGATTCTCATTCACTCTTTTGCACCCACTCTTACTCTCACTCACTCATTCTCCCTCTTGAGCACTCATACTTCTCACTCACACTCACTTGCACTCACTCTTTCACCCCCTTTTTCTCACTCATTCTACATTTTTCTCACTCAATCTGACTTATTCATTCTCACTCAATCATACTCACATCCACGACAACTTTTATTCATTCATGCTTTCTCACTCACACTCAAATTAAGCCACTCTCTTATTGATTCTCTCAGTCTGACACTCATTCTCACTTTCAACTACTGTCACTCACGCTCACTCATTCTCTCTCACACTCTCTAATCCTCCCTCACACTCATTCTTATTCATTGATTTTCACTCACACTCACTCATTTGCAGAGATCTTACTTTAATTCACTCATTATCACTCTTAGGCATACTCACTCATGACCTGTCACTGACTCTCAATCACTTTCACTCACAGATGCTCACACACACACACATGTTGTCTCACATTAGCACACTGCAAGCACACCCACAACTTACATTGAAAAGTTGTTTTACTTACCTCCTCCCGCCCTTTCGACTGCGGGCCTCTGCCAATAGTGCGGAGGCCCCTTGTGAATCAGGCCCATAGAGAATAAGGGAGTGCAATTCACTATCATTAGAATACAAAATGGGCAGAGAACAGGGAGAGCAGAATCCATGAGGGCAAACATCCCTGTGCAGCATTGGCACTGATTTTGTCACCTCTGAGACCAGTATTGGCAGAAGCAGCGCCAGGGAACCCGCAGGCCCTGAATGACACCCATGGAAGAGCAACCAGGCTCAGATTAGCTCCAACTTGAACCGGCAGATGTGGAGGCCTGTTTTAACCTCTGCACTGGAAATTGAAGTCACTTTAGAAAACACCTCATTAGGCAGACTGGAATTACCACATGGAAATCTGCTCTGCGTGCTTCAGAGAAGGCCGGTGTTCCCACATCCAGTTTTCCCGGGTTTTGGAACACCGGACCCAATTTTAACAGTGGGTAAAATCACAGGAGGGTGTCCCTGAAAAAGCCGCTAAACCTTGTCTCATCTCCCTACTTTTTCCTGGCAGGTGGGGGCACACAATGGCACCCTTTCGCAAAACATAGCTTTTCCCTCCCTGCCCTGCTACCCCTCCAAGCATGTGGTAAATGTGGTAAATGCAGACATTTATTCTATGTGGTCTCACGACCGGTAAATCTAGTCCCACACAGAAATTCTCCATTCTCTGGGGTTTAACTTTTAATTGCATGGTACTGGCATGGATATACCACACCTACAAACTCACAGCCCCACCAATACCATGCACCTTGGAATCAAGACTAAAAGGCTTGAAGGAGACTAAAGGATTCTGCCCTGGATCAAGAGTTCAAATTGGGGATGGGATTGGGGAACGACTTTCCCAAGTTTTATCAATTTGATCAAAGCAGATCCCAACAATTCCTATTTCATAAACAACCATTCCTGAACAGTTGAATTGCCCAAGCTTGAAATAGGAGAATTGGGGTCTCCTTACCGTGAAATGAGAGAAAGGAGAGTCAGCTAAAGAAAAAACAAGTCTTTGTTCTAGGGTGCCTCCAACTTAAAACAAGCATTTGCAATGCAATAGGTCTCGCATGTGCTTGGGTTAGAGCTATTGGCGTTGTAAAGGCATGTTATACCTGACAGCCTTAGGGTGGTCACCCCTAACTTTTTGCCTGCCTCCCTCCACTTTTTGGACACTGTTTTTGCTGGTTTTTAGACTCTGAGCACTTTACCACTGCTAAACAGTGCTAAAGTGCATATGCTCTCTCCCTTTAAACATGGTAACATTGGATTATACCCAATTGGACTTTTTAATTTACTTAGTACTGTGCACTGTATGTGCCCAGGGCCTGTAGATTAAATGCCACTAGTGGGCCTGTAGCACTGGTTGTGCCACCTACTTAAGTAGCCCCTTAACCTTATCTCACGCCTGCTATTGCAAGGCCTGTGTGTGCAGTCTCACTGCCAATTCGACCTGGCATTTAAAAGTACTTGCCAAGCCTAAAAACTCCCCTTTTTCTACATATAAGACACCCCTAAGGTATGCCCTAGGTAATCCATAGGGCAGGGTGCTGTGTAGGCAAAAGGCAGGACATGTACGTATATAGTTTACATGCCCTGGTAGTGTAAAACTCCCAAATTCGTTTTTACACTGCTGTGAGGCCTGCTCCCTTCATAGGCTAACATTGGGGCTGTCCTCATATATTGTTTGAGTGGTAGCTGCTGATCTGAAAGGAGTAGGAAGGGCATATTTAGTATGGCCAAAATGGAGATATAAAATCCTGCTGACTGGTGAAGTTAGATTTAATATTTCTATTTTAGAAATGTCACTTTTAGAAAGTGAGTGGTTCTCTGCACTTAAATCTTTCTGTGCCTTACAATCCACGTTTGGCTGGGTTTAGTTGACAGCTCCTTGTGCATTCACTCAGACACCCCCCAAACACAGGATACTCAGCCTCACTTGCATACATCTGCATTTTGAATGGGTCTTCCTGGGCTGGGAGGGTGGAGGGCCTGCTCTCACACAAAGGACTGCCACACCCCCACCTGGGATCCTGGCAGACAGGATTGAACTGAAAGGGGACCTGGTGTACTTCTAAGCCACTCTTTTAAGTCTCCCTCACTTCAAGGGCACATTTGAGTATATAAACAGGGCCTCTGCCCCTTCCAACTCAGACACTTCCTGGAGAAGAAAACTGGAACCAGAACCTGCATCCTGCCAAGAAGAACTGCCTGGCTGCCAAAGGACTCACCTGACTGCTTTCTGTGAAGGACTGCTGCCTTGATGTTGCCCTGCTGCCTTGCTGCTCCCTGGCTGTGGTGAAGAAGTGCTCTCCAAGGGCTTGGATAGAGCTTGCCTCCTGTTCCCTGAAGTCTCAGGACCAAAAAGACTTCTCTCTTGCAACTGGACTACTTGTGTGGCAAAAATTTTACGCACAGCTTGCTAAAAACGATGCACAGCCTGCCCCGCGGTGAAAAATTCACTGCACGCTGAACCGGAACGACGCAGCGCTTGTGACTTCACTCCACAATCCCAGGATTCCATGCACAGACCCAGGGGCGTCGGAACACCCCGCAACCAAAGAGGATCCACGACCGAGCGCCGGAAATCGACGCACAGCCATCCCTGCGTGGAAACTAAATGACGCATCACCGGGTGCGGCCTGAGAAATCGACGCACACCTCCTTTGTTTCCATGCTTCTCCTCCCCTGCGGCCCATTGCAGGGATTTTTCACGCGAACCAGATACTTTGTGCTAAAAGAGACTTTGTTTGCTTTAAAAAGACTTAAGACACTTTATATCACTTTTCAGTGATATCTCTACATTTACTTATTGCATCTTTGATTGTTTTTACCTGCAAATATCCATATACATATTATATATTTTTCTAAATACTGTGTGGTGTATTTTTGTGGTGCTATATTGTGTTATTGTATGATTTATTGCACAAATACTTTACACATTGCCTTCTAAAGTTACGTCTGACTGCTCAGTGCCAAGTTACCAGAGGGCTGGCACAGGATAATTTGGACTGTATGTGACTTACCCTGACTAGAGTGAGGGTCCTTGCTTGGACAGGGGGTAACCTGACTGGCAACCAAAGACCCTATTTCTAACAATGCATAACTGGACTTTTCTTGCCACATAAATTGGTCAACCCTGCCACATAATTTGGTCCTTTCTGCCACATAATTCCAGTAGCCTTGCATATAACTAAAGCCCTTCCATTTACCTTCTTCCTCTATCTGCAGCAAAAAATGAAAATATTGCCATTATTTATTATATTTGTTATAGTATTATTTTGGGGACCCAAAGATGACCTAGAGAAAACGAGCCTATTGTGTGATGAGGTATGGGCAAAAATGTTTTGTAAAAGGAAGGCCTGCAAAGCATAATGAGGCAAAGCGAATATTGTATCTTAATGTAATGTAACAGCCCCTAGAGGGCACCACTATAAAAATAATTTTTTTAAGAAACATGGTCATGTAACCATATAGTCAGCCCCTAGAGAGCATAACCACATGAAAACCGAATGGCAGAACCTAATGCAGTGTAGCCATATATTTAGCCCCAAGAGGGTGCTGCCTAGGCTTAACCTAAAAAGGGAAAACAACTCTAAGAGGCATAAAAAGAAGAAAAACAGAAAAATGCTTGCTTTGATTATTTACAATGAATCATGTAGGAGATCAAAATGAAGGCAAAAAAAGAAGAGAGAGAAGGGCGAGAAAACAATGCTTCTTAAACTTGCAGAAGAGATGACATCGTCCTCAAACTCTAAAAAACTATTCAGATTCTCAGTAATTAACAAGGCAAAAGAAAAAAGTAGTGCACCACACTAAGGTGTATGGCTGATCGTGCAATCATCCATGTAACAGCATCAGTATCCAAGGCGGTAACAAAGCAGCCTCAAGGTGGGACAAACGTGAAGCACTTACCTACGAAATCAAGAGAATTTTGAAAGGCAGGCCAAGGAACGAATGAAAGTGATGGGGGAGAGAAGGGCGAGTTGCAAGCTCAAGGATGTAGATTACAACAAGTCGAGAGACAGCGCTTGTGCGCTCCCTAGGCTCGACCCAAAAATGTAAATGTGTGTAGTTGGTTCATTGGACAATACGAAGGCTCCTTGGGAGTAAAGGTTTTACCTGATTGATCAAATATGCAATTTGTTCTTTTAAAGGAAACCTAGAAAAAAGGTTTGTACTTGCTACAATCATCACATTACCAAAAACATTAACCTTTGAAAGAACTGTAAGTTTTAAAATAAAATCTTTTAATACATTTTGTGACAGGCTGTGTGTAACCTATCTTTTACTGTGTGTATTACCTGCTTTAACTAATCACTTACTTAGTTCACTGTGCTGTCAGGTTTGGACTTCTCAGCACTATATCAGTGGCTGCCCGGGTACAACCTCACAGATCTGAAGTGTTCACATTAACCAAAGTAACTGTCCCACCAGAAAACTGCATTTCCCCGCAGATGAATTTAAGTCCAATTTTACTTTTCATTTGAGCTGTGTGCATTATATTTTATATGCAAACACATGTAGGTCCAAGGCTATCGACATATTTACAGAACAGTCTGTTTCTTTCATCCACGCCTCTGACCCCACCCCCACACTCGATGACCACGCCCCCATTGTACTCTGGGTCACAGTTCCCATACATCTCTTTATGCACTTAGACCATTACCTGGATCACATGGAAAACAAAGGCTGCAGGCTGTAACTCGTCTTGTCCTGTTTTTTTCATTGCATTCTGAAACCTGTAATTCTGTATTTGTAATGTGAGAAGCAAAATGGAAAGCAACATAATGAATCAAGCCCTGGCACAGCCATCGGGTCCGGCTTTCATGTAGAATAAATCATGCACAAATTCTGCTGTGGTGGTATTGACCGAAGTAACGGTGTTGGTAATGCGGGTGTTTAATGGCGGTGGTAGCAAAGGAGATGGCGGTAATGGCTCAAACTCTAGTCAAGACAAAAACATTTCAAAAAGCCTCTTGCAGCAAAAAATATAAAAAATGATTGCTTTCTCCATTGTTCACATGTATGGGATAAAGAAACGAATGTGTGATGATTGGGTGCGCATTTCCAGGTGTAAAATAGTCCCTCGTATAGGAAATGCATGCGCTCTGCATACAAAAAACAGCCAATTGCGTGAGCTTATACAATATTACTCCTCGGGGTAGAGCCAAAGCCCGCTCTATGGATATTTTACTGATTTGGTGAAAATAGTTGTTGCAGACAGCGGCGCTGTCAAGCAAGACCTAAAAATACTTCCAAGCCTAGAAGACCCCACTCGTGCATGTGTGACACTTGCAACCCATAATGGCTTTCAGACTGTATAATTCTGCAAGCTGGCAAGTTTATGGACATAATTTAAAGGGGTCAGCAAAATGGCTAATCCCAAATATGAAGTAGTGTTCATTGGCCCTGAAGTTGTCACACGTCATGTGTATGGAATATTCATTCATTTGTGGCACGGTGTATGCAGAGTTCAACCTCGTGGACCCCTAAAGCAAGGCTGTATTGTAGTGTTTACCTGTTTACATTGAGTCAACAGTCAGCTTTGTTCAAGTGTGTGCTTTGCAATCCCAGCAGGCAGATTTGTTCAAGTGTGTGCTTTTCAATCTCAGCAGGCAGATTTGTTCAAATGTTGCTTTTCAATTTTAGGGTTTTCAAAATGTTGTGGTCTGCGGTTTGTCATAGCAAGAGTAGGTGGCAAGTTGTCACAAGAACAGCAAGAAGTTCATTGATTTCAAATCTGACTTCGCATGGATAGCAAATGCCTCAAAGGATTCTGGGAGAATCAGACAGGCCCTGCAGGTTTATCATGTTGATGCAGGTAGATGCCACTAAGAGTTCAATTATGTGCTGTGCAGAGATGCAATTCAGATTGGAATCCCACTCCATGCAATTATTAGTTAATTGATGGTTCTGCATCCAGATGTGTGGGACACCATCCTCGATTTACATTCTGGAAATAATGGCCGGTAAATAAGTTTTTTACGAAAGGGTTGCATTGAGACCCAGGCCTGCTTCCTAGGCCCTGTTCGACCCATAGCCATAATATAGAGGGACATTGTAATGCTTTCCCCACCAGGAGACACCTTTCTCTTCCCTCCTCTGCAAGTTCTCTCCCCACCCCCTTCCCACCATTGCACACAGTGGCCTCAGCACAGATTTTACCTCGTCAGGGCAATGTAAGTGTTAAACCCCACAGAACTGGGAGTTCTGTGCCCAATCCGTCCATGATGCCCATAGGCATTGGCCATTGCATGAGGTTTCACACGTAGAAGGAGTACATCTGAGCAGAGATACAGGTTGAAAAGGATCGTTTTGGTCATTTACAATCCCTGTACATATGTATTCCTAGTACACAATTGGGGCCTAAACGTTTGGAATCTCTGTACATGTTTACTCCTAGCTCATAACTGAGGCCTTCGCAGAAGCAGAAAACACAATACCTTTAAAGTGTGCTTTACCACACCACAAATGGCTCTTGTTGAGAGCCGACATGCTTCTTGCCATATTCTAAACCGAGACGAAGTTTGGAGGAAAAGACCATCCCCAACCTAAGTATTCAAGAAGGTCCACTGACCTGTAGGCCCTGGTTTAAACACGTGGCTATAATTCAGGAGGCACGAATGCATAAGTTCGTACCTCATACAGCTGAGCTATCCCTCAAGCTACACAGATCTTATGGACATTAGGTTTAGAAAGCGAGTTATAGCTCATGGTTTTATGTGCCACAGAGGCCATCCGTCAAGTGGCACAATGTAGATGCTTGCTCCTTGCACAGCAAAGCTATGTCTCAGTTTATAAAACTGTTTCAGACAGTAAGTTAGCCACAGGCCATGGACTTTGTGATAGCAGAGATGTCTCTCAGTTTGTACAGAACCTACAGACTCAAACAAAGCTACACTGCACATTACCTAGAAGTTACTAGTACACACCACCGGCTACAGTGTTATCTCACTCCCTGGAGCTTCAGACAACACATCTCTTTTAGTTTAAACACATTAAGCAGCTAAAGCCTTTGATAGCACAGCTATCCCTCAAGTTATGGCCAGCACCATTTGATTGATCAAGCTTAAAATATGCAAGAAATGGGTTACCCCTAAATATCTAAATCATAATATCAATAGGACACATGTTTGAGGACAGAATGTTGAAAATTAAAGACTGACAGGTAAATAAGTCTAGTTTCTCTAACTATTTGCACATATATGTACCTACACGGAACATATAGCTTCAATTTACATAGATGTGGAGTTAGGAATAGCAAATGTGTGCTTCCCTATATGCACTTACCTTTCAGTATTCTGTCCTCAATATTCTTGTACTAAAATGTTGTTGGTGTTGCATCTATGAGTAGCCGTGTGCTCTATAAGACTGGATATTCATTCATTCACTTGTAAACACTGTAGCACTCTGTAGCAACATTATCTTTTAAATACCCCAGTCAAATGATGCATATTTTAAACACAACTCAAATAGACTTAGAAAAAGCATAGGCAAATCCAATAGTCCAGCCTTGAATGTGCCAAATCAAACAAACACGACAATTTACAAATTCTGTTCACATATACTTTGAGCACAAATTCTGTTTATTGCGTTAAAGCCTGTCCGATTGACATTGCTGATATTAGGAAAAAAGCTGGAAACATTCTGTGCAGAATGCATATAGGATGTACATAATTGAATTTGACAAACAGCATGAAGGTTGAGTATACATTTTAGATGTAAAATACTTTCCAATAGAAGTACATCCCAGAAGGCGGAATGGTACACTAAATAGCTCTTAAATAGGTCCAGGTGAAATTTAATTCAATTATGCTGCTGCACTTTGTCTGATTTCCAGCATTTCTTGTTGTATTTTGTACACATAATGCCACACAATTATGGCACATGATGTTATTGGGAGTCACTCAGTAAAAATTCCTATCACTGGAGCACCAGAAAAATGCAAATAGACATAGCACGAGCGGTTCATCTTTGCAGCGCTTGTGATTTTTTGTTCTATTTTTTAGCACAATGTGCATCCTCACATTAATTTTGGATGCAAGGACAAACATTGTGCTAAATAAAAGCACAAAAGTGCCAGATTTGTGGGTTTGTTTTGCAATTTTGCCATAATTTCATAGAACTACACCCCCAAAAACTATGCAAATTGTGCACTCCCCTGACAATAACATGAGGCAAGAACGGTAATAATCTTCTGGGTGGTGCCAAAGTTCACTCTTGGCAGAGGCCCACAGTCGTGGCTGGGACCCGCACTTGTGGTGGGGGCATTGTACTTGTTGCGTGACCTCCACACTGCAGTTTCTCATTGCGGAGGTACCGCCATGAGTGCTTGCCGTCCTCGCCACGAGTGCGGGTTCCCCCGCCATGACTGCGGGGTATCCACCACGAGTGCGGAGGCCCTTTGTGAATCAGGACCTAAGTATATTATGAAGAGTTGGTAACAGTATGTATGGCTGACAACTGTGTTGTCAAACTAGACCTAAAAAAGATCACCATCTGTTTTGGAAATTAAATGTATTGGGTAGCTTTATCCTACCTTTTGTGGGCAAGAAAGTAAAAAATAGGATAAGTAGAGCCTTCTAGTCGCCACCTGTGACCCTGCCTGCCTTCTGATATATATTTTGGATTTGCCGATAGGCCAGCAAATTACCTGCTTTCTGATCTCAAACTTATCCTTACCAAATCCTCTATATAAATTTCACATCATTGTGATTTTTCAGATTTTATCTAATATGTTACAAAAGGCACAATTCATTGGTTTACACAAGTGAAGTATTTAAAATATGGCTTAAGTGCAGTGCTTTCCTGTTTGGAATGTGGACCTGGAATGTATGCTGAGGCATTTACATCAAATACATCTTGCCAGGTAGCAAAGAAAGAGTGAAGAGATGGGCAGGAGTCAAACAATACAATATAGATCGCTACAGAATGGGAGGGCGTTTGACACCTAACGAGTGAGGGCGTAGCGTTCAGTGGGGAGAAGTGTCTTCAGTTTCTTTCGGAATTATTTTCACTCTAAAGTGTGTCCCTGCTCCAGATGTTTTAGGTGGAAAAAAAGGGCCATATGTACAGAATTCAGGGATTGTGATTTTCTAATTGTGATTCCTAACGATTGAAAATTAGGAAATCGTAATTCATAATGTACAAACATATACAAGTCTGAAATAGCGATTTGTAGAGGGTTACAAATCGGCCTACCTCACGAATACTAATGAAGTAGGTTGAGGTTAGAAACTGCAGCCATTACAGGGATGGTGGCCTGCTGAGGGCTGCAGACCACCATGTCTGTGATTGCTTTTTAATAAAACAATTTCTTTTGAAAGACAGCCTATTTTCAAAGTTAAAATGAAAATGTTAAGCTTCATTTTTAAGAGCTCTTAAAAAATATTTGTTTGAACATTCACAAAGGGGAAGGGGTCCCATGGTTGCCACCACCTTTGAGGTGTCTGGAAAAATTGAATGTTTTCCAACTGTAATTTGATTGCAAAACATTCATGCATAGCACTTCGATATTTGGAAGGGACCCTCTAAACATGCCCCTTCCAGATGCCGAACAGCTATAAACAATATCAATTTGGTAGCATGTTACTAAATAGCAATTTGTGCTTTATACATATGAAAAAGCATTTTTGCAGTCAAAATGACCTGAATCTGCAAATCAGGCCGTTTCCGAACACAAAAATGCTTTTGTACATGTGGCCTAAAATACCTACTACTCAGAATTCTGTTTGAGTTGTCAATCAGCACTGTATAATGCCCGTATATGTCATTTGTTTTTCATTAAATATTTATACCAATCAGCACCGCCTGAATGTTTGCAGAAACTACTACATCGGGGAGATGCTTTTCACATGTCGTGCACTGTGCACTTAGTCTCCCATATGCTCGTGAAGGTCACCTGGGAGAATGCTAAAGCCTATCATAGCAGTGCGAATGTTAGTGTCTCGCAGTTTGCTGAAAGCTGGCGGCACTATGCATTCGTTATGTCTCTGCTGCAAATGCAGCGTGTGTTTTCATTCACCTGAGATTTGCAATTATTGGTATTTCTGGCGTGTGGAAATATGGTGGTACTCCAACTAGGACAGTGGTTCTCAACCTTTTGACTTCTGTGGAACCCCACTTTATAATTACTTGGAGTCCGGGGACCCCCCACTGAATCTTTATTGGAATCCAGGGACCTCCCCCCCCCCCACTGAGTCATTACTGAAAGCTGGGGCCCTCATATGTTAATATTATTTAATTTTCTAAGCAGTCGTGGACCCCTGAGGAGGTTTTGCGGACCCCCAGGGGTTCCCGGGCCACAGGTTGGGAACCACTGAACCAGGACATTGAGCAGGGTTTTAGAAAGTTGGTATTACCAGCGTAATTGGTATTAGCACATTGGATTCTTGCAATAACTTTTGTGGCTACTTTTCTACTTAGAAAGGTCACCAGAGCTTTCAGTGGGTGAAATGTCCAGGTGGGAAACAGAGGGAATTTGATATTCCCACTTTTTTTGTAATTCACAGTTGTGCAAGTAACTCCTGTTGGGAATTACTCTGTCTGTCCGTAATTGTACTACTGAATATCAAGAGACAAAATAAAGAAAGGTAAGTGCATATAGGGAAGTATAAATATACTTTTTATGACTCCACATCTAGGTACATTGAAGATATATATATATATATATCCTGTTGTTACATATATATGGATTTAGGTGTAGAAAATCTAGACTTACCTGCCAATAGATTTTTTTCAATATTTTGTCCAATACTGGGTTCCATCATTATTCTTGTGTCAATATTTAGGGTGCACACCTTGTCCATGTACCCAAACGACTACCACTGTCTGTTAGTGTACCTCAGGGGTTCGTCTCACTGCAATGCTGTCCCAGATTCCTACTTCCATCCGTCGAAGATCCTCATGCCATCCGCCATTTGACCCATGCCTCTAGGAAAGTCTGGCTTTCGGCCTGATTATGACCTTGGCGGAGGGGATTACTCTGTCACAAACGTGACGGATATCCCGTCTGCCACATTACATGTTCCATAGGATACAATGGAACTTGTAATACGGCGGGTGGGATATCCGGCACATTAGTGACGGAGTAATCCCCTCCATCAAGGTCGTAATCAGGCCCTTTGTGTCCAGTGGTCCTCAGCCTCTATCTCTCTGCCTCAAGCTTCCTCACCTGTCCACATGCCCCCTTCATCCGCAAACATTCTGTACAGGTGTTCAAAGTTCATTGCACTGTGCAGCCTATGCCTAACACTGCTTGACTGCCCCAGCATTCCACACAATTGTCTCTCTACTACCAGCTCCTGAAGCTGTCTGTGTGCTGCAAGCACCTCACACTCAGTCCATATGTCCCAAGATCTGCACAGCATGTCCATGTGTGCGGTGTTCCTCATTCTGCCTGTCAATGTGCCCAAAGATCTCTTGTGTCTGCCATATGACATAAGATACCCACTACTGCCTGTAAGCCCATTTCTCTTCATATTGTTTGTACATCTCCTTAATACTTACTTTGAGTGGCCTGGAATAATCCACATTGTTACACTTTTAGGAGTATGATGGTCAGTACTTCTGTCGGTACTGGAATTAGTAGTGCTGGTTGTGGTAATGAGTGGTGCAAGCTGGAGTGGCCTCCAGAGAAGGGCCGGCACTTAATGTTTCACAAATTAAGCACTGCCTCTCATCTAATGTTTTCCCTCTTGCCCATTCTAGAATCCAGCCTGGGGACATTACATTGGTGGGTGGCCTGCAGCCCACATGAGATTTTGATCTTGCTAGAGAGGTGCTCGAGTTTACCCTCTTCAAAACGATGCAGCAGATTTTAAATGTGATGCAGAAGAGTAGAGGGGATTGATAGAGAACTCTAAATGAGGGAGTGATCCTTTCAAACCTATACAACCCTGTTACATCCTTTTACAATCTGACTGCATCATGGGGGGGGTGAGGGAGGGGGGGGTAACTGAGGGTCTCCAAGAATTGTGAGTTGGAAGTTGCCTCTATTGGTATGTGAAAGGGCCAATGCTTGCATGACCTTCCGCCGGGCACTGATTCTGTGAGAACATCCACATAGAGCAATCAAGAAGATGCCAGACTCTCTTTGTTGTCTCTGCAGTCTGGGTTCTGAAGTTGAGCTTGGTGTCAATTTTAAATCCCGGGGATTACGGTGCATTAAAGGTTGTCCGCTGATTGTGCGAAGTTTATATTCCGGCAGCTTTTCTTCAACACGTTTGCTGTTGATGGCAACAAGAACAAATGCAAACTATTCATCAGAATGCTCTAAGATCCTTAGACTATCTGTCCTTCAGCCAAAGTGCCTCAAAACATCCTTCGCGGTGGCCCAAGTTCCTCACAATGTCTGTTTATTTGACCCATACTCCTCAAACTGTCTACAAATCCAAGATCCTCAAACAGCATAAGAGACCTCACACTGTCTGTCCATCAGGTGTATGACGGAATATCATATATAGACATATCAGCTAACTTATATTAACTAGACTTGGTGAAATTTGCATTACGCTGGAGTATTTGGAGCAGTTTCAGTAGTTACACATTAGTTTTGGGATTATTGAAATTCTGCGTTTATGCCAGCTACAGTAGTTAAGAGTAATTGGAGGAACAAATCCTACCAAAGGAACAACGAACTAAGATAGCACGAGCAGCTGCTGGCTACTGCTGTTCATGTCTTGTAGCATTTAGTGCTATTTTTAGCTCATAATGTTTCCATGGGCCCATTTTGGATGCGAGGGAGCATTTTGCGCTAAAAAATAGCGCTTAATGCTGAATTTCTCTTCTTTTCACAATTACGAGTAATTTTGCGGTAAATACCAGTAATTACGGTTGAGAGAATTACGCCAGTTAGGTCTACTCCTACATGTAGTATCTTAAAAATAATTTACAAAAAAATCATTCCAGTCATTTAGATTTTCCATTATTAACTCCATGAGGCGATGCTTTTGTAAATGATATTTAGAACACAATGTTTATGTCAACATTCGGATTACAATATTCTGGTACTGCAAGATCTCTCTGTGATACAACAGCCTCATAATGCGGGCCATAACTATCACTTGTGCAGCAGGTGTAGTGCCATGAGCGGTAAACCATTCTGCAATTGTGGCTGCCTTTTCCTACCTAACCAAAGGGCAGGGTGTTAACAGTCCTTCCTTGAATTAATACCCAGGGATCCTTGCTAAACCAATGCTCATGCCCACCAATGTGCCTTACGTACCTCATGTTTTATGTGTTCTGAGTTACTCACTCTCTATGTCCACATTCCATAAGCTACTCAAGTTGTCCACAGAGCATCTGGTTTCTAACAGAGTACTCAGGAGTTGAACACATGCATGTATAGTGTTGGGTACATAGATGTGTTTGATATTCTGTAGAATACAATTTGTAGTTAAATAGGTACATTCTTTATTGCATTTATCATTTACAATAAAATATTATTATGTCACAATTAGGATGCCACACAATCAACATATCATTTCTTAAAAGCATTTGTTGAAGCATACAAATTGAAACAATATAAATAATCATAAATATATATGATTTGGGTGTCCTATAAAGTTTACTTGGCTAGAGCTAAAAGTTTAATTGTGCAACCAATACATCTTGGTTTGGTCCTTTAGTGCAAAAATCCGGGTGCTTTTTTAATTGATTGGATACCACTGAGACAAAAAATTGGTTTTAGGTATTTATTTTGTGGTCAAGTAATTTAGGGTACATCCAAAGTATGTGTTTGATAATTTCTTCATCAGTATCACATGACAGACACACCATTTGTTTCTCGTCAGTAAGATTCCATGATCCTTCAAATTGGAAAAAGGGAATGTGAAGAAGTGTAAACCTTTAGAATGACTTTTATATAATTTGTGCATTGATTGTAGAATCCAAATAAAATGGTCTCTTTGTGTTATAAGTAGTTTGTTAATACTTCATGCCCATTTTAGAGTTTGGTTGAGAGGGTACTCTCTCACAATAGTAACGGATTATCCATTTTGTCAAACTGTCAGTTGACCATTCGATTTTTAGTCGAAACCTTTCTCCGACAGCCTTACAGAGAGGGGGCGTCAGAGGAAGCACATAATACCTTCTGCCCTATTTAGGGTGGACATCTGTATGTGTTTATTTTCCTGTCCCTTACCACCAGATGAAACCTCACAGTGAGGTACAGGAGAAAAATTAAATACATCCACATTATTGGAGAAAACTCCAGTGGTGTTGTGGCTATTCATTTTCTACTTTTCAAAACCAAACTCACTTTGGGACTTTGTTTTTTAAAATTGAAAAGATTTGTAAATGTTTGATGGCTGACTGTCATGTTTGATAGAGCTGTCTGTCAAACATTTCCAACACTGACAGGATTCACCATGACAGCAGCTCCTCCATATGTATATAGCTATCCATGGGCAAGGCTATTTCTATCCAGTTCGTCAAAGTCAGTTGAAATGTCTATAAAGCATATGAACTGCCTCCTATACTTTAATGATTTCCAGAGCTGTTATGGCCAAGAAGTTTTCAACAGTTGAACATCAAGATCTAAAACCTGTTTGATGGAATTATAATATGTTGTAATAACAAAGCCCATTTTGTCAACACTGTTAATAGAAGTTTGCCAAAATATTTTCCTTCAGTGTTGAGTAGTGCAATCAGGTGGTAACTACTAGGGTCAGTTGTTGGCCTTTGTTATATATTATTTTCAATATTGAATGGGAGAATTTGGTCATTAAAAGTCATAGTAGTATATAAAGCTGTTTGAAAGCTACTTCAGATAACCACATCTAGTTTTAAAAAAAGTGATAGGGATTCCGCTGAGTCCAGGTGAACCAGATGCTTTGCTGTTTTTTGTTAAGTTGGCTGTTTTCTCTTGAGAGATTATATACAAGTATGGGTTCTGTTAATTCTCTAATTTAACTTGAGGAGTATCTTCTCCATATTGATATAGAATAAAAACATCCCAGTTCTTATATGTAATATGATCATTACAACTTGTCTTATAACTGCAAACCAAACACTTTTAGAAAAAAATGTATGGATGTTTTAGACTGCATTGCTTCCTGCAGTTCTACACAGACTCCTTATTTTTTCCTTAGGTGCAAAGATTTACCTTTTCAGATTACATTTTAATTGTCTAATTTCTTGGTCCCAGATGTTGAAGGTAAAAGTTTCAGTTCCTGCCTTAATTTGTTCCTATAGTTTTCTGTATAGCCATTTCTAATTGTGTTTGTGCCCAGCAGTGCTTTGCTCTGGGTCTTGTGTCAGATAGTAGAAAATAAAACATATTACTTATCAGAATCGCCATTTATTTCATTCAAGTGTTTAATTCCATTGTGAAACCTTGTCCCTGC